>NW_026262701.1:40293277-41543277 GCF_021869535.1 Mytilus californianus
TGAGATGCGTATAGAAGTAAAAGCACACTGATATTGGAAAAGTCCGCCTTTATATAAAAAAAACCAAAAAACACACACATTAATTATTGAAACTTCGCCTAAGAATTAAAAACTTCACACCAAGGTTAGGAAATGAAAAACACAATATGAATTGAAATTTCACCTAAGAATTAAAAACTTAGGACCCAGGTTAGGAAATGAAAAGCACACAATGAGAAATAATAATCGCACTCTGAGCTGTGTGCGCAAGTATTTTATTAGTATGTATGCTTAGGACGGATAGGTTCTATATGTATTTCATGGTTGAAAATAATGAGAAATAAATCTGACCATAGGTGACCTTTTGTGTCCAAAGTTATCTCACGCGTTCTACAAAGACTAAACATACCGATTCAAGTAAATCCCAAATACTGAAAAAGCCAGTTAAAATCCATAGTTCAGTTGATAAAAAGTTTGTTTTTAACCTGTTCTTTATTTGTTAGCCATATAACAGACAAGTGAAAAGAATTGTTAACGTCGAAGAAAAGTGTAACTTTATAAAGAGATGTCATTATGTTAAGTATCTGCTGCAGGTTTGACCATAAATTAAAGGGCAGTATTTGTGTTTAATCATGAGTTTAGCTTTAAAAGATCGATAACAACCTTAATATAGGCAACCTTAATATATAAAATAGAGGCGAAAGATGTCAAAGAGTTATTCAAACTCATAAGTCGAAAACAGCTGGTTCCCATAGGAATGCTGATTGTTTGTTGAAAAACACGTCATTAAATGGTAACAAATAAGTTGTCAATCAAGAAATCAAGCATCTTGACAACGTCAGTTTCAGAGATTTAGAAAGTACGCTTTATCCCTCCCTAAGACAATATACAGTGACTTATATTTACGTTTGCCATTTGTTTTTATAAGTTTTTTCAATAAAATAAAAGTTTAAATGGGTTTACATATATTTTTCAATAAATGTGATATCATCGTATTTTTAAGAATCCTTAGGCAAGACAAAGTTTCAAAATAAAAATTGGTGTCAACTGTGCAGTTGTCGATTAAAGTAGAATTATAGAAAAAAAATTTTTGTTCTGTAATTTTCAGGTGATAATACGGTACAGCCATATATTTTTAAGGCTTCTGCATTTTATTAATTTTCCGCAATATCTTTTCTCCAGTCTATTTTTTTTCTTTTTTTTCCCAAACATTTTTTATCCATCAGCACATAGTTAAGTATATTCTTCTAAAACCGATTTCTTTTGGGTAGACGGAGACAAATGTAATTCTTGAAGAGTGCAAAAGTATGAAATATTTCCTTACAAGCCTATTGAAAGCCTCCATGATTTACTGAAATTTGCTTAGTCATTAGTGTAAAAACGTCACCATGTCGTGTTGTGTGCCCAAACATGGATATTAGTTTATTTTAACATTTAAAGAAGACATTACAATTATTCAATAACTATACAGTGTGTTTTATAATTGGAATCTCTTTTCTAATCCGATTGGTGCCTCTAACCGCTTTTTGTTGCATTTATTTTATTCCATGTTTGTAATGAAATAATTTCATCTATACTATCCGTACTCTTAAGTGTGGGTAGGATTGATAACTTAGGGACAGTAAATGAACTAGCAGTGTGTGTTAAATCTCGGCACAAAAGGTCAATATTTCACACACATTATAAAAATAAGTAACCTAAGGTACCTATGACAAATATTTAATCTCAGTGTTTATTTTTAAATTCTCAGTGATATATTTTTTTTTTATTCTCAGTGAACAAATTTACTTTTCTTCATGTTGGAGTGTTTTGATAAAATCTCAGTACGTAAATTGTAAGTGTGTGTCTTAATGTTTTTGTAATCTCAGTGTGCCGTTTTAAACTCAATGTGGAAATTTTTCTCAAAAATGCTTAAAATAGTTTTGACGAGAACGGTTTCTCAAAGTTGTACACATGATAAAATTCATAAATGAATATTACATATCGCTTTTCCTAGACATTGCATATCGAAATCAGTTACTTTAAGGATTTACAATTGCTAAAATGTATTTTCACAGGACCCTCTAATGACAGTGGACAATCTGGTAACCATCATACTGCTCATGGTCCATATATTCTTATCATCATATCGTACAAACTGTATGAAGAATGCCAAGTGAGTAAGACTATGTTATACTATTTAAATGAGGATTTTTTAAATCAAGCAAATATTTGGTTCAATGATGAATCTAAATGAGGAGGTATAATAAGGAAATTTATTTTATGGATAAACCTCTTGCTGATATATATTATGTCCAAAAACTATTCATGAAATGTCCATTTTAGATTAAAAGAGGGACTAAAGATACCAGAGGGACAGTCAAACTCATAGATCGAAAACAAACTGACAACGCCATGGCCAAAAATAAAAAGACAAACAGATAAATAATAGTACAGATGACACAACATAGAAAACTAAAGACTAAGCAACACGAACCCCACCAAAAAATGGGGGGTGATCTCAGGTGCTCCGGAAGGGTAAGCAGATCCTACTCCACATGTGGCACCCGTTGTGTTGCTTATGTTATTACAAATCCGGTAAATAGTCTAATTCGGTAAGTCACATTCGTGAAAAGGGAGGGTATTGTAATTACGACATAAGGAGCATATCCGATATCATCTGTGAAACGGTTATTCCATAACGGTCAACCAACTCGTTTTAAAATTAACGAAGGGATGACTTCAACTTCACCATTTGGAACTTTTGGTTTAATAGCTTCCTTGTGAGCAGCATTCCTCTATCAAGGAAATCATGATAGGAAACACAAGCCCGGGAATATCGTATCAATTGGAAAATATATACTCCGTATGCAGGCGCTGCTGGAATGTTGCTACATAGAAATGGAAAGTTCACAATTGGGAAGCTGAAATCATCTCTTTTGTCGTAAAGTTTTGTTTTCAACCGGCCCTCATTGTCAATTTCTAGATATAAGTTAAGATATGAGGCAGACTTAACTGTATCTGCAGTATCCTTTATCTCTAGTTCGATGGGATAGATTCGTTCAACATAGTCACCAAATTTTGTATTATTTAGTAAGAGAACATCATCTATATAGCGGAACGTAGAGTTAAAGGATATTGCTAACTTCTTATCTTTCCTTCCTAAGAAGTTCCTGTATGAAGTCAGCCTCATAATAATAAAGAAACAAGTCGGCAAGAAGAGGGGCACAATTGGTTCCCATTCTGTTGAAATAAATTATTAGATTAAATTATGTATATATTGGCATATTTATGACTCGATAGTTACATAACTAGCCGCCTTTCTGCACTTAAGTGTCCATATTATTCTAACTTGTTTATTTATCAATTAAGTCAAAATAATTTTGAAATTAATTAATAACTTATAACTATTTTTACAATTTCAGGGGTCTGGACTCCTAGTTTCCCTTTGCTAATCATTCGTAAAAATTGACAGATTCGACAGTAGAAATATTGTGAACTGGAGGCATCACATCAACCGCAGTACTTAATAAAAAAAAAATATATAACCAGTTTTTATGGTACGTTTTTAACTTTTGTAAAACTTTTAAGTGTTTTAATTGTTCTTCAATTTTGAAATTAACTTGATCCAGACACTGGTAAAGGTTTCACTTATACTGGTCATGCTGGTGTTGGTTCAATCACCTTGTATGTTTTTTTTATCGGTGAACGTGTATTCGCTACTTTATAGTTTGAGGCAGATTTCTTGTACTTTTCTGCATTGCATTTATCTATTTCTGTACAGTTGCACATGATTATGGTTTCCTATTCTAAGTTTGACGATGCATTATAGAACCTTCTATAAGTATATGCATCGATATTTGACTGACTACATTATTTAGGTGTGTTTTTGTAATTTTGGATTGCATAGCTGTAGTAGCTGTGAGCGTTATATTGTACGGTGTACAAATGTTTATTAATGATATTTTTACTTGTGTTTTGTTACATTTTACCATAATTTTATTTTTAAACGCTTTTCTTGGTTTCTATTTCCTTTTTTTTTGTCTTGTATGTGTCCAGTGATCATGATAACGGAGATTGAATTTGGGTTCTGTCATTCGCAAGTTTGACCAATTCGTAAATACGAACGCAAGATATATTGTGTTGACACATTGTAAATTGTTAAAATTTTAAGTTGACCATCAGATGTATTTTGGTTATTTGTGTCGATGACTAATACCAAAACTTTTCTTTTAATCCTCCTTTAAGCCAACTTGTAAGACAAAGAGATATATAAGGTATATGTTATAGTCATATAATTGAAAAATTGAAAAAAAACCTTGAATGATTCATGAGTTCCTCATGAAGCTGTCTGTCTTTCGTTGATGATGCATTTTCCGCCATATTTTTCAGCAAATTGCTAGCCATTACCGCTGTAACTGCAATGTGAGAAAATGATCTATCTTGTCATGTATTGAATAATCTGTTATTGAAAATAGCATAATATTAAAGCAAAGTTCAAAATTTTTTATATCGGTATAATGTGATATTTCGATTTCACACACCATGGATATGACAAAAAAGAAATTGTCACAACACCACTTTTCGGAAAACAAAGATACCGTTTGTTAACCATAGATGCTTTTTGTTTTTTTTTACTTTTTGTTAGGTATTATTTGTGTCTATCCAACATATCTTTTTATATATATAATATAGTTTTGTATGTTAAAGATAATTGATTAAACCTAAAATTAATTAATTTATAACTAACACATAGCTGAGAGATGGTGACAGAGCAATTTTTTATCAGAAAAAAAAAACATAGTTAATTGAGGCAAAGGCAAAATTGACAATGTCTTTTCGAGGGGATACAATCTGCTCTATTACTCTCTTACTACCTTGTTGATAAATAACTTCACAAATAATACATGAGGGTTTTGAAGTATAGATTCTAGGTACTGACGTTGTTTATCATCTTAATTACGTATTATTGTGTTCTTTTATTTGTCTTGTAAATTATTAACCTTTACTGTTTAGTCGAATTTTGGTAAAATCCTTTTTGGCGTGGCTCGGTACTTATACATCCCTCCACTGTGTTATTGTGCAATGGTCATTTTTAGTATTCTTCTCTTTCATTTTTGCTTTGTCTATATATGCCATTATATTTTTCTTTGTTGACATATTTGTTTGTTTTATAGTGATTAAGATTATAATACAATGTTGACTGCTTTACCCCTATTTTTGACATTTTTACCTATTATGTCCGTTTGTTTTGTTCACACATTGTTTTCAATATAATGGAATTTAATGCGACTGTCATACAGGTTTAGATAGCTACATTGTATAAAACCAGGTTTAATCCACCATTTTCTACATATGGAAGTACCTCTACCAAGTCAGGAATACGACTATTGTTTTCCATTCGTTTGATGTGTGTGAGCTTTTGATTTTCGAATTTGATAAGGGACTGTCCGTTTTGAATTTCAATGGAGTTCGGTATTTTTGGTATTTTACATTTTAGCTATGTGTTATTTAATTTATTATACCAACCATTATTGTTTTTTTTTTAATTTTAGATTGAAAGTAATGAAGTATGACGTCATGTGAATAGTAAACATCTGTGATCATCTGTATTTAATAAAACGCACCTTTGATCAAGCATCATCATGAAGGGACAAAGAATATAATCTATCAGATACAGTAGAATATATCCCTCGTATTCACCAACCAAAACCTGGCATAATTGCATATATCATTGTGAGTTATTCCTTTAAGGTTAATCGTATTTGTAGGAATATATATATGTAAAACAATATTACCATTACCAATTTTATTGCACCAGATGCACACTTTGGAAATTACTGTCTCTTCAGTGATGCTCGAGGACAAAATGTTTGAAATTTCAAAACCTTATGCAACTTTTAAACGATAAGTATTTCCTATCCTTCTGTGCAGCACTTACTTTTTGTATGTCTCCATTATTCAGCAGTCATTTCTTGTATGTGATTCTTAAATCTACAAACCTTTTTTGTAATGTTTAGTGATTGAGTTTCTTCTAAGTTAACATGTGTATAATGGTCAATAGTTCTTATACTACAATTAGCTGAATCGGATTGGTCCGTTGGAAAACGGAACTACCAGCTTTGACTTGGACAGCATACCGGGACATTCGTAGCGTCTGACACATCTAGAGTTTTGCAGTGTTAAATACTTTGGTCAAACAAAATTTCAATAACATCACAATAATGCAGAATTTCGCATTTGTAAATGTGAAAATTTTTTAAATATTTCAATAAAATATATTTCAACATGATAATACGGTACATAATTTGTTTTACCTTGATCAGGTTAGTGTCTAGGTCTATCGATTTCCTTTCATATTTTTATATAAACATACGTACGTAATTGATTTTTACATTTTGACCAGAATACTCCAGCCAACTCTACTCTGTTAGTAAACAATGCCCATGCTAACAGGTCACTGAAATAACCTGCAAAATTATTTCATATTCTTTGAACAATAAAACAATAAAACAAATATAATACTATATGATTATCAAAATCCATTTATTTGAAATTCTATCTTGCCTATAATGAAAAATGTTTCAAATTCTTTCAATGTAACATTCCTTTAAATGTCCCCAAAATAAATGTTACATTATTTTAACCATATTAAATATTTAATGATTATATTTGAGCGGTTTTCTGATCGTGGGTTCGATCAGGTGCAGTTAGCTGGAATTCGCATGTAAGTCATATTTGAGATAAAATGTATTAGATAGTAAAATAATAATTACAATTTTGAATGTGTGCTTTAGTTTTTTTATTTCTCCTTGTTCAAAATTAATTTTTAATCATTTTTTGTTTTTGTTTATATATATAATATATAATTATTATAAAATTACATGTAATGTAAGGTACACTTCTCTTTGTATATTTTTAACCTTTACTGTTAAGTTCATTTCAGTTAATATACTTTTATTGTGGCTAGGTATTTATACATCCCGCCATTGTGTTATTATGCTATGGTCATTTTTATATTCTTGTCTTTCATTTTTGATTATTAATGTCTTAAAATGTCTATCGATTATTCAACTTCAAAAAATTATTTCTCGTAAATGTCAAATGTGGTGTCAATGACGTTAAGAACTACCTTCACCCACGTTACCTAACTGTCATCGAAGATAGATTAATCTCATAATTAAACCTTTTCTAAACATGATTAGTGAACTAAATTGGTTAATATAGTTACTCTTGAACTTCATACATTATAAGGACATTTTGGATATTCAAGTAAAAATGACAATTACACTAGCATGACTAGTTCGTTAAATTGGTTTTGACAAATACTTTGCCTGCAATTTTGTATTTACTGAATTTTAAGAATAGCAACATAATCTAGAAAAAAAAGTCTGCTAAATGCCACAGCAGTGAGCATGATGAGACATGATGATTTATTTATTCATATCAATGAACAATGAAATGCTACGTAAACTGATTCAACAATACTGTGGTATCACAGGTCTTGTTTTAAAAGCTAAAACGTAAACAGAATTTGAAATCAGTAGCACCAGAGAAGGAAGAACCAGACGTGGAGCCAGTTTTATCTAATTCTTTGTTGGTTGAAAGTAATGTTGATCCGGCCTCGCGATACATTAAAGTGTAAAATATGCAAGAAAATGTCACATAGAATGTGAAAACATTACAAGCCATGCTGGTAGATATGCAAATCTAAATAATGGTGCTGTTAGAGCAGGCGACGCTTCTATGAAATACCAAATTCAGCATTGAGAATTTGCTCAATAATATTGTGCTGCATGTATGACCACATGCTGGGCATACTGACCAAATTACTCAAAGAGTAGTTAAAATCATAGACAAAGACCTTATTCGTGACAAATAGACTCTTGCTTTGTAATTAATGTTAATAATGATCAGTCGTTCTTACAAAATAACATTAGTAAGAACTACTGCTATTACTCTAAACTGAAGGCTAAACTTGAGAAGCACTACAGATGCCATAGTGTTCTTTTATAGACAAAGACATGGTTAATCGAATATTTAATTTGCAAGCGTCATTTCTATTGGCGATGCCTTTAAAGCCGCGAATAACATCAAAGCAAAATCGAAATTGTTTAAAAGCTGACAGACGGTAAAGTCATAAGCTTTCCGGCTTCACGTTGTAACAATGAAGAGGCAGATACCACAATGATTTTGCATGCTTTTCATGCTGATGCTATGTTTGGTGGAAAAGACGGTAAAGATAGACTTATTATCAAATCAGATGATACTGATGTTCTTGTTCTGACTATCCATTTCTACCTGATGCTTAAAATTACACAAATTAAGAAGTGTGTGTTCAGACTGGTTCAATTGACAGCTTGAAGGATAACAGACGATTTATCCAAGTTCACTCCAGTATTTCGTCTTTTGACTCACTTGTCACCGAAATTATGCCCTTCTTTCATGTCTTGAGTGGATTTTATTCCACTTTTAGTTTTTGTGGAATCGGTAAAAAGTCGATATCTAACCTCCATTGGACAAAAGCAAGTCAATTCAATAATCTTGTAGCATTACCACAAGGTTATGTTAGTAGTGCTATAGATCATGCTAGGGTGTTTGTTACTACGTTATGTGACTTAAAATACATGTTCAAAAAATCGAAAAACAATTTTAAAGTTGCTAAGATAGCAGTTGGGTATAGATAAAGAAAAAAATGTAATAAAGCTTCCGCTATGTGAATTAGTTTTTAAGCAACACGTACTACATTTGTACGTGCACTATGGCAAAGCTAAGTTTGGGTATAAGCAAATTTTGCCAACCCAAATAATGGCACGCCATGTGAGTTTGGTTGGAAATTTAAGCAAAATGACATCAGACCCTATACTAGACCTTATTGAAAAATTCTCGCAAGAACATTTCAGTGTAACCTACCATAAATTTTAGTTATAAGATTTCTTGGAAAAAGAGTCGTGGCCTGTTGCAAAGCAAAAATTTTGTCTCTATCTCTATCTCTTCACCCTCACATTCCAGTGGAATTCAAAATTTTCCCGATCTTTATCCTGGACGTCCTCTGTTACAGGACCTGCCTATTGTATTTATTGTTAATGTGTTCTCGTCCTGAACATGCATGAAATATTTGCCACTGGACGTTTAGCAACCAACAATCAATCAATCATTCTTTCTTGCACGATTTTGTGTTTTGTCAAAATGTAGGTAAATGTAACAATGTCCAGGCCAATGACAGATGACATATTATGAACATTATTTATTAAAAGTGTTATTAATCGTAGTTGTTGTCACTTCAGAAACTCTTGTTCCTTTTATCATCTGAAGAATTATCGTGTATTGAGACTAATTGTGGGAATTCTTTTCAACAAAACGCAGGGACATATCGAATCCTGGAAAACATAGACACAATGTAACCTACAATCTAGTCCTTAAACTACCAATTGCCCTAAACATTTTATATAAAGTTCGTTATACGTCAAGCAAACAACATGATTTAATATTTAATGAAACGACAAAAAGCTAAATATAATATTACTATCCCTCTATACTATGTGTAGCCCATTTTACTAAACATGAAGACATGAGTTGTATATTTTATTTGCTGATGTCTTAAATGGTTAAACTAACACTTTACACAGTTAAGTCTGCCTCATATCTTGACTTACATCTAGAAATTGACAATGAGGGTCGGTTGAAAACAAAACTTTACGACAAAAGAGATGATTTCAGCCTTCCAATTGTGAACTTTCCATTTCTATGTAGCAACATTCCAGCAGCGCCTGCATACGGAGTATATATCTCCCAATTGATACGATATTCCCGGGCTTGTGTTTCCTATCATGATTTTCTTGATAGAGGATTGCTGCTCACAAGGAAGCTATTAAGCCAAGAGTTCCAAATGGTGAAGTTGAAATCATCCCTTCGTAAATTTTACGGACGCCATCACGAGTTGGTTGACCGTTATGGAATTATCGTTTCACATATGATATCGGATATGTTCCTTATGTCGTAACTACAATACCCTTCCCTTTTCACGAATGTGACTTACCGAATTGGACTATTTACCGGATTTGTAATAACATAAGCAACACGACGGGTGCCACATGTGGAGCAGGATCTGCTTACCCTTCCGGAGCACCTGAGATCACCCCCCATTTTTTGGTGGGGTTCGTGTTGCTTAGTCTTTAGTTTTCTATGTTGTGTCATCTGTACTATTATTTGTCTGTTTGTCTTTTTATTTTGGGCCATGGCGTTGTCAGTTTGTTTTCGATGTATGAGTTTGACTGTCCCTCTGGTATCTTTCGTCCCTCTTTTATAACTTTAATGCGTCTGAAACGTTTTTCTGGATTTCAAAAATATTCTGAACCTCGACTTCCTCCATAATTTTTTTATCAAGACCAAGGCTATCTGAGGTTTATGAGTTGACTATACTCAATATCTAAACTATAAACAATTGTGTTTAATGAAAATAATAATAAAAAAATGTCATGCCTCCAAAGCACTTTTCTTGATTTACCTTCAGCATTAACACTCAAACCAAATTAGGTGCTTTATTACCAAAAAGAAACTAGAAAGCCAAATTACTCAAGGTTATATTTGTTTAAAGGAGTTGGAACCTTAGGTTCTGTTTGAACTGATGTTTAAGGTGTCTTATTTACTTGACTTTTGTGAAGAAAATACATTTGAATGTATGCGTTTGTAATGGCTAATGTTGCCTTGAATCACTAAATTATGTTTTCAATTATACATTTTGTACCTTCATTTCCATCTTCTTTCGGATGTTCTTTACACTGTTCGCAACATATATCTTCACCTGTGTATAACAAGTTTACGAGTTTTAAGTTTATTTACAAATACTTAAATTTTTAGCAAATGTTATGCTTATACTTCCAAATTTATCCAGTGTAAAACATGGTACGTTAAACCTTTTTTAATTCGTATGGAAATGAAAATGTACATGGTAGATGTTTACCGCCAATACTCTTTTTCAAATAAACTTAAAGAAGTCTTCCATTCTCAATTTTATTATAATTTTGATCATACTTCATATTTAAGCAATTATAATGAAAGCGTTTCTTAGCTCCTTCTGGATCTTTCTGCAAACGATTACTCTTGAATGTTTATATATTTATTGCTAATTTTAACTTGAACCACAAGGAAAGTGTATGAGCATACCTGCATCTCCATCGTTTGTTGGATGTACTTTACATTGTTGGCAAGATCTGTCCTCCCTTGTAACTGTTAGTAAACAAAGTAATCATCAAAATATGTTTGGCACAGTTCTGAGAGTAACCATTTGCAACTTTTTTATTTAATTATCAGACATGTTAAAATTTCGTAAAACATTTTTGTGGAATATCAACAGCGAAACAATGTTTGAAGTACAGTGGCACTTATTTATTCGATTAAAAGCAAACAAGACGGAACCTTTGATGTCTGTAGATACTTATGTCATAACACCATGTATTTATGAAGAGTTTATGTATATACCAAATCCAAGATTCAGTTCATATATAGTTGCAAATCAATAAGAAAACAGAGCCAAAAGCTCTTATTACTCAAACGTAAGAGATTGTTCTGAGTAAATATTATAACCATGTCTAGTATTAACTAATTTATAGAAAAAGAGAGGCGAAGGATAAAAAGGGACATTCAAACTCACAAGTTGAAAAAAAACTGACAACGGCATGGCTAAAAAGAAAAAGACAAACAAACATCAGTACACAAAACACAACATAGAAAACTAAAGACTGAGCAACACGAACCACACCAAAAACTGGGGGTGATCTCGGAAGAATGTTTGTATGGAGCAAGATTTACTCTTACACTACAAAATGGCATGAATTAATGTGGGAAGCAAAATGTCTATTACAACAGTAACCTCGTTTTCTATTTAGAGTCAATCACATATTTCGACTTGTTTTATAATTGTTGCACAAATTGAAGAAAAGTAAAAAAATTTACTCTTTGCATAGTGTCTCTTGTAAAACTAGCTTCGGAAATCAATATTATTTGACCGACTTATAACCAGATCTAAACCAGAACGTACATGTATCTGTACCTTAAAACTCATTAAAGATACCAGGCTTATAATGTTGTGCGCGGAAATGAAACAACATTGGATCAAACAACAATGGTATCACATTAATAGTCTTTATATGAATTTTAGCACTGAACAAGACATATTAAAAAAAAAAAACAAAAAAAATAGAGACTACAAGGAGCCTGTGTCGCTCACCTGATATTTTTATTTACTATTGATGCATAAAATAATGCAACCGTTATACATTTGCTTTAGTTTCAGAGATTTAAGTCAAAAACTGCATTTCCCCCCTAAGTTCTAATTTAAACCATGTCTGACATGTTGGTTGGCAGGCAGGGTCATCGGACACATTTTTTAAACTAGATACCCAGTGATGATTGTGGCCAAGTTTGGTTAAATTTGTCTCAGTTTTTTCAGGAGAGAAGATTTTTGTAAAAGAGTACAATGGGGTCAATTGACCATATTGGTCATGTTGACTTATTTGTAGATCTTACTTTGCTGAACATAATTGCTGTTTACAGTTTATCTCTTTCTATAATAATATTCAAGATAATAACAAAAAATTGCAAAATTTCCTTACATCACTTGGCGTCCGTCGTCTGTCGTCCGCCGACCGTCTTCGTCGTCCGTTAACTTTTACAAAAATCTTCTCATCTGAAACTACTGGGCCAAATTTAACCAAACTTGGCCACAATCATCACTATGGTATCTAGATCTGAACCTGATGAACATTTTTACCTATTGTCAAATTTGCACTAAATGCTTAAGTTTCAGAGACATAAGGCAACAACTGCATTTTACCCCTATGTACTAGTTTAGCCATGTCGGCCATCTTGATTGGTGGGCGGGGTCATCGGACACAGTTTTTAAACTAGATACCCTAGTTATGAGTGTTGCCAAGTTTAGCTAAATTTGGCCGAGTAGTTTCAGAAGAGAAGATTTTTTTAAAAGGTTACAAAATTTACGATAAATTGTTAATAAATGAATATAAAGGGCGATAACTCCTTAAGGGGTCACTTGACCATTTTGATCATGCTGATTTATTTGTAGATCTTACTTTGCTGAACATTTTTGCTGTTTACAGTTTATCTCTATCTATAATAATATTCAAGATAATAACCAAAAACTGCAAAATTTCCTTAAAATTACTAATTCAGGGGCAGCAACCCAACAACGGGTTGTCTGATTCATCTGAAAATTTCAGGGCAGATAGATCTTAACCTGATGAAGATTTTTTGTATGTCAGATTTGCTCTAAATTCTTTAGTTTCAGAAATATAAGCCACAAACTGCATTTTACCCCTATGTTCTATTTTTAGCCATGTGGGCCATCTTGGTTGGCAAGCGGGGTCATCGAACACATTTTTAAAATTAAATACCATAGTGATGATTGTTGCCAAGTTTGGTTAAATTTTGCCCCGTAGTTTCAGAGGAGAAGATTTTTGTAAATGTTAACGGACGACGAAGACGGACGACGGACGCCAAGTGATGAAAAAAGCTCACTTGGCCCTTTGGACCAGGTGAGCTAAAAACCAGAAAGTAAAGTTAACTTCAAATGCCCACGATATTGTGGAAGTCATTTATTATTTTTAAATATAGATTTGTATTTTGAATATTACCATTACAAGGGGAAAGCAAGATTCCATTTAACAATGATGAATCAAAGTGTCATTGTCACTTATATTTAGTATGAAGATTTATAAAGAACAAATGAGGTTTATACGAGGCAAAACAAATGTACTGTCCAATTGTAAAAGTAAAAGCATAATTTTCAAGATATTAAATTATAAAACTTCTGGATTCTTTATTTAATCAAAATCTTTTTTACATTTTATTTTTATAAATTTTGAAACTATAAAGATACCAAGGTTTCAACTCCCTCAGTCAAAGTTGACCTTAGATAAATTTATCTATATTTTTAGGTCGTTTTTGGTTGCATAGGTCTTCAAATATTTCGGTTCTTATACATCCTTGACTATCAAATATTTGGCTTTGAGCGAAACTGATGAAGGTAAGTTCAGAAAAAAAGCTCTTCGAACCCATGAATTTTAAAACGTGTTGTTTTCATTGTTTTTGGAAACGAGATGCGGCAGTCAATCGCAACCATCAGTTGATAAGCAGTAAGCAGACATAGCATATTCACAGTGTCCAGAAGGTTAACTGAATTGCATTAAATATTTTACTTTTTGAAAAAAATTCTTACACTGGTCCTTCATCAAAATGTTTAATCAATGTTTCAAAAGCAGACCAAGCTGGATATTACAGTTATACAAATCATTAAATTTTTGCTATGTTCTTAATCGTTACCTCATCGGCGTGTACGGATCAAATCATTTTGGTTTGGAATATTGCTGCTGGTCAAAATTTGTTGAAATTTATATTGTATTTTCATTTTGAACGATACCATAGTTACAAAGACAATCTTATGTATTTTCGTCCACTATCTGCAGTGACGAATGTGCCGTTTTAATGTTGCCATTTCTGCTTTGATTACTTATTTCCCCCGCAATATTTTAAATTGACTTAGTAGTGCAATTATTCCAGTGCTACTTCTTCTATTCATTCATACGTTGGTCAAAAGAAAATGTATTTATGATACCAAAATAAAATCAAATATATAATTAGTTTATTCTCTACTAAAATCTTGATAAGTACATACTTTTCCCAAAAAAATATAACAAAACTTATTACCAAAATCAAAATTTTCAACATTTTTCAGATAAAGTAATACAAGTACCTATCGCTTAATAAACAACACTTAGGCAGAATATTTTTGAAACTCATTTATACTGTCTACTGATACCTTTGGTCATAAATTAATTCTTACTTGTGGCATAATTAAGCAATTGTTGACACATTAAACGTCCATTGTGGCGGATTCGTGCTGATTTACATGCGTCTGCTGATCTTTTACTAGTTGTATTTCCTTTTGTAGGACGTTTGCATTTATCTTCACTGGAGGTAGAACAGATTTGTTTTTTTTCTGGACGTTTGCTACTTATATTTTTTTCTTTTTGACTTTTGCTGCTTTTTTCACCTTCTGCGTGACGTATGCATTTATTATCACCACAGGTACACCAGATTTGTTCACAAACGTCAGCAGTGACTCTCTATATAAAAATGGAAAATAAGCATTATATATCCATAGATAATTTATTTACTTAAAAAACAAGAAAATTGTATCGCACCAGGAGAGACATGTACGCATATTTCTCTTTTAATACAGAGAGCACGAGCTACAAACAGGGGATTTCCAGTTATCTGATTATGATATTATGTCGCACATTGACCGGGAATAACTCCTTTGATATGCGTACCTCCCGACACATGTCTAACACCTGTTTTTTTGTCTTTTGCGGATTTAGATGCTGATATAAAATGATATATTCTCATTTGTGTTTTTCAACAATTCAAATTTTGCGACTCCATACGATTTATAATGTACTGTAAAATACTCGCTTTTGGGTATATCTACGTATATGTAGATGGAAGATTTCGAAATTGTTTTAAAAGAGAGGCGAAAGATACCAGAGGGACATTCAAACTCATTAGTCGAAAATAAACTGACAACGCCGTTGCTAAAAAAAAGACCAACAGACAAACAAAACAACAGTACACAAAACACAACATAGAAAACTAAAGACTGAGCAACACGAACCCCACCAAAAACTGGGGGTGATCTCAGGTTCAAAGACTTGCAGGTAGAAAATGTCGAAGAATATCTTAATAGCTACATTTCATTTTTCTTTTATGTACTTAATGCTTGAATTATAAAATAAAAAAAAAAAGTATTAATGAATAGGAGATCTGCAAAAATTCCCTTCACAGTTAAATACTAGTTTCAATGCCAATTTTCGAAAACCTGTCTTATGTTTCCTCTAAAAAGAAACTGCTAAATAGTTTTTATTATAATGTAAAGTTTATTATTTATCACCATTTTCAATTTTATGCGTACATTTTTCCAGTATGCTTACCGAATATAAGAATATCTCAAAGGATTTTAGTGCTCGCTGGTTATATATATATAAAAGTAGACTGATTACGGCCTTCTGTGAAGCTTACTTCGTTCTTTATATAACCACTCACCTACTGTTGATTAATTTATTTTCGTAGGTATCAGTTTTCGTGGTTTAAGTCCAAAAAGTATTTTTTGTGGATATTTGACTGAGCCTATAGAAAATTTGAAACTCGTTGAAAATTTAAAATCGTGGTTTACCTTTAAATACGAAATCCACGAACATTGGTAGCCTGCGATTAGTAATGAATCAACGGTTCATGTATTTATAAATTATACATATTAAATTAATCAATGTTTCTTATTCACAGAAGAAGAAAAAAACAAAAGACAGGATTTATACAAATAACGAATTAGACACTTTCCACTTCTATGTGTAGCAGAATTCCAGCGGCACCTATAAAAGTTGTTTGTTTATCAAAGGCTTGCATTTCTAATCATGATTTCCTTGATAATAACTACCTGCTTCCAAGAAACCATTTGAAGTAAGGGTTTCTTTGGCAACGATAAGGTAACCTCTTCGAAAGTTTAATGGACACCATTATGGTGCGGTTAGGCGGTATGGAAAACATGTATTTGTGTCTCAGATGACCTCGGAAATGAAACATTTGTAGTAACCCGTTAAAATTTCCTCGAAATCAAAGTGGGTGGATTTAGAACTGCTTACAACTTCGAAGCAACTGATTTTATCAAAGTTTTAAGTTGAGTTCGTCTAGCTCAATTGGTTTTTCTTTTTTGTTGCTAATTTATGCACTGCTCGTCGTCGTTTGTCGTTTGATAATGGTTGCCTCTTTTTTTTCCTTGTAGTGTTTTGTTACACCGAGTGATCGTTTTCTTTTCTGTTACAGTTTCAAAGAATTTACTTTGTTGACGAGATAAGTCAAATAGTCTATAACAGATTAAACTTGAAGATTTCCTAGTGTTTTTCTAGTACACAGTAATAACATTATCGCCACAAATTTTTTTGCACCAATTTCGCATTTCGACAATTAATGTCTCTTCGTTAATACTCGAAGCCAGAACTATGTGAAAGTCCAAACCCGTATACAAACGTTGAAGAGCTGATAAAACCAAAAAATAACCAGACCCGGCAAAGGAGTTATGTATGAAGGAGAAAAAAGTAAAATAACAAAAATCCCTAACTCCAATGTTCCATCCACCATTTCCTACATAAGGAAATGCCTGTACCAAGTCAGGAATATGACAGTTGTTTTCCATTCGTTTGATGTGTTTGAGCTTTTGATTTTGCCATTTGATAAGGGACTTTCCGATTTGAATTTTCCTTGGAGTTCGGTATTTCTGTTATTTTATTTTTTCCTTCTGAAAAATCTAGACCACACCCTTCGACCAAAATAAATGCGTTATATGTATTCAAAGATGTTTATGTATCACACCAGGAGACTTTATGGGTAAACAAAAGGATTTAAATTATCGGATATAGGAAGCTTCTAAAAGATAAAATGTGAAAAATAAAAGTAACAAAATACCGAACTCCAATGAAACTTCAAAACGGAAAGTTCCTTATCAAATGGCAAAATCAAAAGTTCAAACACACCAAACGAGTGAAATAAAGAAACAAACAAAATGCATTTTAATGAATTTAAATCAATATAATTAGTGAAAATAAAAAGTGTACATGAATGTAAATCCCATTTACAAAATAAGAAATATACAAACATTCAATGTCCGCGCAATTTTTTTAATCTGATTTATAAATTGTGAAAGTAAATAATCGTCATACTTACGTGGTGTATGGAGTGAATTTTGCGACAGTCTGTTGCTTTACAATTTTCACACTTTAATGTCTACAAGAAAAAAGCTGGGAGAAATGAATCGAAGCACTTTAAATCATTTTACTTATTATTTCATTTTACTTATTATTTCATTTTACTTCATATTCTCAACAATAAAAAAAAAATTAAGACAAATTGCCTATAAAAAGATGCTTGATATTCTTGCTGATAAAATCAGTATCAAAATTAAAAATGCCATTATTCGATATGTATTCAGCAGCTTAAACACTTTATAACTAACCTCGTTATACAATTTATCAAAGTGTGTAGGATCAAATTCGACTCCATTCTGAAGCATCACTGACACGTAGTCAACACGATCTGCTATAATAGCTTCTAACAACAGTAGCTGTAAATCCTGAACAACGAGACAGTTTGGTACATTAAGATATTTCTTGCGAAATTGAGTTTATTGGGAGATTTTAGAGTAAGAATAGAATAAATGGAGAAGTGGACTGAACGTCATTTAGAATAGCATATAGTTAACCTACGGTGCTAAATAAATTTGTATAGAACATACAAAGCTCCAAATTGTCCCGATTCATACAATATATTCTTAACTAAATATTCCCCCTAAATTTGTTTCCTTCCTCTGTTAATCAGGTTGTGTTTCATTAAGTATGCTATTCCTTCATACAGACTATGAACTAACAACTTGCAATTTAAATCAATGCTTTGTGTCAAATGTGCTGGCCGGATATAGACGAGTGACATTTTTTCATAAAGCCTCTGAAGTTAATGACTTTAATCCACCCACCAAACATACGGCTATATTATATATCAGCTTAATATATGTTCTTTCTGTTTAATCCAGTCGTCAATGATTCGTATGGTGCACTTTCCTTTAAATCAAAGTCAAAGGTTACAAATGAAGATTCATAAATTTTGGGGAATCAAGGGAAAAATGACCTTTCATGGTCCTTGTTCGATGATTTGTTTTTCAATGACGAATCTTATAGAACACAATACAGTAGTTCTAAATCAAAAGCAAATTAACAGGTTGATTGCGCAATATTTACAGAAATTTGCAAGTCCTAATTATCCTTCAAAACTGATAAAAATTGCAATGCAATCCAAATGTTTCTCGGGGGGGTTAACATTATGAGCCGTTTATTGTGGCGTTGATACATTCGTGTGATGCACAGTTTATTATTGGTGTGTGGTGTCCTGGTGTGCTGTCGTGGATTCATAGGAGGTGTCCGTTGTTATTCTGTGGTTTACATGTTGTAATGTACTATTTCATATTTGTTATGTATGTGTTTCTCTGTCCTTAGTGTTCTTGCGTTTATTTGTACCGTATTCCTGTCACGTAATGTTCTCATTTTAGCGGTATTTTAAACATTGCCATATAAGCGGGTGGTTTGGCTAGCCATAAAACCAATTTCAACCCACCATTTATTCTTAAAATGTCCTGTACCAAGTCAGGAATATGGCAGTTGATATAAAAAAAGTCCGTTTCTATGTATGTTGGCGTTTGTTTTTGTTGCAGTTCAGTGTTTCTGTTATTCCGTTGTTTTCCTCTTATAGTTGATGTGTTTCCCTCGGTTTTGGTTTGTGACCTGGATTTATTTTTGCTTAATCGATTTATGACTATTGAACAGCAGTATACTACTGTTGCCTTTATTTATAACTGAAGGACATTTTAGTCAATTTTAATTGCAATTAATGTTATATTGTTCTGGAAACAGGCTTCGATTGAAGCTTTTAAAATTGCCCCTCAAAAAAACAACAATCTGCAAATTGGCATCATTATGCTTTTGTGTGTTTAGTAAAACACATCGATTTTTTTTGTAGTGAATATCAACTTCAAAGAACGCAAAGAAAACGGCTAGTTGTATTATAGTTAGATATGCTCTTCGAAGTCTAACTTATTAATGTTTTTTCAGTAATTTTAAAATGCAAACATGACCTTGTCCCTAGATCGATGGGAAATTAAAATAGGTTACATGCGATTGTATGTACTTGATCTTCTTTTTCATAATACCTATGAAATAAGAAAGAATTATACTGTCAATGGTCTAAAATTTGGTGATGACTTAGGGTTAGATAAGAGTTAAATAATAATCCACTATTGCGTGTTGTCTAATCGGTTGATATACGGTAACTTATCAACATATTTTATAGGAGTAACATGTGAAGTATGATCTGCTTACCCTCCAGGAGCACCAGAAACCAATCCCGGATTTAAGTTGGGTACGTATTAATCAGTATTTAGTTTTCTTTATTGTGTTTTGTGTACTGTATGTCTTTTCGTTTTTTTTTGTCCTGATATTATCAGTTTGTTTTCGAGTTGAAATATTCGCCACTCGTTTGACGAGCATATGATTAGTGACTGCTGATTCCTGTTATCACTATTCTTTAACGTTTTCATACATTGTTTGATTATTCAGAAGACATTATGTGGAAATATGCTCACATTTTGAAAAAAAATTATTGTCTGATCTTGACGTATTTTCCATAAGCTCAAGTGTTAAAGTATATTACCTGCTATCATTCTTATGAGTTTACTTGTCGACATCATAGATAGATATATTCAGTAAGTACTTTATATTTACTTTTTGTTTTATAATGTGAAGGTATAAGTTTGTAAAGCTTTTCTAAAGAAAATTATTTATATCATTATATGGCATATAGTATTAAACTTAAAACTGAAAGCAAGTCACAAATAGGCATTGGGAGGGATTGTGCTTGATTTTCATATGATGAAGACATAATCTTTCAATCAGTTTAATTGAGGTCTGGAGCTGGCATGTCAGATACTGCTAGTAGTCCTTTGTTAATTTATGTATCATTGTCATTTTGCTTAGTTTCTTTTGTTACCTATTCTGACATCGGACTCGGACTTCTTTTAAATTGAGTTTTACTGTGCGTATTGCTGTGTTGTTTTTATTCTACATTGGCTAGAGGTATAGGGGGAGGGTTGAGATCTCAGAAAACATGTTTTACCCCGCAGCATTTTGCGCCTGTTCCAAGTCAGGCGCCTCTGGCCTTTGTTAGTCTTGTATGTTTTTTAATTCAAGTTTAATTTCAGTTCATTTATATGTTTTGGAGTTTAATGTGACGTCCATTTTCATTGAACTAGTACACATTTCTAGAGGCCAGCTGAAGCCCGACTCCAGGTGTGGAGCAACCTTTCTTGTCTTTATGATTGTTTTAGTTCGGCATAAGCCAGTCTTTGCTCTTACTCCTTAATACTGCGTGCTTAGCGGAGAAGTAGCAAATACCAATTTTAAAGTCTTTGGTTTGACCCGACCGGGGTTCGAACCCACGAACTACTGCAATCGAGGCGAACACGCTACCACGAGACCACCGGACGGTATAAAAAATTAAAAAAAAATCCTCTTAATGATAGATTACCACGACAACGAAAGCATGACAATAAGTTAATTCACAAGCTTCGATAAAGTATGCATTAATACTTGTTAAATCGTCCATATCTCTCGTTATTTGTTAGCTAATAATTCTGATTCTGAATTTCTTACCTCATTCTTCCGTTCGTATTCTTTTTCCTGTATGAATTGATATGCTATGTAAAAGAACAAGGACAGTGAGCCAGGTGTAAGTGTCAGTTGATAGTTTTTCATCAAACTTGTATCTGAAAGGAATAACAACATTCAGGTCCCATTTAAAGTTTATGTGATTTCTGCAGACTTCACTTTTGATTGGTGTATTCATAGTATAAATGAGTTTCTATAATTTTTAATCAATCTGTCCTTTTCCTGACCTGTTGATTATTTTTTTTCTTGCTTTCCTCTGACATTCCTATTGTGACGTCAGGAAAAAAGGCGACCATGACTGAGACGTCACATAAAAAGAACACATTTTTTGCAGGTAGTTCGAAAAGAAGGTTTGAGATTGTCTGCATATCGTCTAAAAATCCTTAGAGAATCAGATTCCACCACTAAATATCGTGCAATACGATATTTATCCACTCTCGACAGATAAATTTTAAATATTTAAAATGCTCGGCGAGCCTCGCGTTTTAAATTTGAAAATTTAATTGTCTCGAGGGGATAAATATCGTATCACACTCGATGCAGTGGCAGAATATATATTACTAACACTAAAAAACTACTGTTGCTTATTACTTATACTATGAAACATTAGTAAAATAACTTGAATGGCAAAATTACAAAACATTCCAATCTGTTAAGCTCAAAATCATTTGAAAAAAAATCTGTGTGTAACGCTTGTGTCCTGTATGAAAATAACTAACATGTTTCCTAAAGTAACCTTACTATGCTTAAATCATACTAACCTTGATTGTGGCATCACGTTCATGAGATATTAGTTAAAATTGTAGTATAATCCAGCAGACTTTGACAACAAAACGACTGATACTTACATTTTTCACCATAACTGGGCCATGAGACACATATCCTGTCGGCGCAACTACTCTTGTCCCATTTGAACTTTTATATACTTGGGATGAGTCGGGGCTGACACACTGTAAAGACGTTTTGTTTTCTGCGAAAGACCGTATGTTTTCCTTTAAATGTATTTCGATGTTTTTGTTGTTGGACTACTGTCTCATCGACGAATACCCAAAATCTTCTTTTGTTCATATAAAGGTCCAATTATTTAGCTTATCTTTTATTAAACGTTATATCTATATGAATAAACAAATTGATAAAAGGTCATCAAAATAATAAAGTACCCCTTTAATAGCAACAACGTTTTGTGGACTTCCACTCTTTTTGAATGTACCTTGGGGTTCGGTATAATTTTTGTTATCTTTTTTTAACGGCAAAAATTTGACAGTGAGAATTTCTATAACAATGATCAGGGATTCATTCATGCAGAGTGCTCCTTCATTTGAAATCAAGCCTAAACTAAAGCATTATATTTTGCAAATGCTTAATTCTTATTATGGACGAGAAAACTAAACGTTATTATTCTATTTGTTATAAACGTTAAATTTACTAATTGTAAGGTACTTTCGACGAATATCTAAAATATCGAAAAAGGGTATCAACATTACATCAATAGAACCCATACAGTAAAGCTTTGTGGAAATTCCATTTTATCTTACCTCCTATACATTTCTAGGAATATGATTGGTTAAAAACAACCGCGTGGAGACCGTGAATATTTCATATGGGGTTAGTAGGCGTGGTCTATTTCAATACATGATTAGTAGTGTGGTTGCGTCCCTTTGTAAAAACAACACGGTGTTGAGGAAAAATCTGAAAAGTTTCAACAGACGAAGAAATTGATGATGAACGATTGAAATAAATGCAGAAAACACATTAAAAGCTAACACATTGTTATTGTTGGCATTAGTTTTTGTATAGACCAATGAAAGTAGGTTCTTAATATTGAAGACTTGATCACTTTGATAGGACACAAGTCTGAATACCACATGTCAAGATAGTCGGTAAGATAAATTCGTTAGACAGTGTGCTGGTGCATATGGAATTTACTGACCCAATATATATCGTATTAGGTAACTAGCACACTATGTAACTAATAATATTTGTAAATGTACTTACCAAAGTTGTTGTCTTTTACTATGTTTAACGTTACTGTATTTTGAGCTTGACGTTTATTACAACTGTTCGTTTTTTCTACAATCATACAATTAAACTTTAAGAAAAGTTGCGGAAATTAAAATATATACATTAAGAATAGAACAGAATACCATTATCCGATATCAAATGTACATCTAAATATTTATTAAGCAATATTTACAGAAAATTACAATTCTTAATAAATCCTTCAAAAATGATATATTTGCTTTTAAAGCAAAATATTTCTTTAAGTATCAATATTTATATGTCAAATTAAAATGTATTCGTCGTTTAAAGGTGAAGGGACTTTTCTTTAAGTCATTCAAAACTGCAATTTATATATAATATTGACCTGGAATCAGCCTTCTAATGAAGTGTTTGCAGTTTTCCAAAATACTTCAATCTGCAAATAGGGATCATTTTGGTTTTCATTGTTGAGATAACACATTGATTATGTCAATATCAAAAATGATGGAAAATTGATATTATGGAATATCTATTACCCTTCCTGAGCGAATTAAATCACCTCCGGGTTAAGGCAGTGTTCATACTTTTCGTTGTAGTGTTTGAGAACTGTTGTGTGTCTGTCCTACTGTTATCGCTTTGTTGATGGGGTTATATGTGTGTTTATGGGAAATGCATTTTGTCCCTACGCCCATTTGTTTTTGTTTTTTGCATTCATATGTCTACCCATCAGTCTAACAAACTTTGTAATGAGCAATACTGTGGATTCATTTTTATTCATGGTATACCAATTTTCGTGGGTTTCGTGGGTCACAGCGAACCACGAATTTAAGAATTCAACGAAGAATAGTCCCGAGAAATGTGTATGGAGTCGGATATTTATTTCCGGTTATGTTATGCTGTTCTAGTATAGTGTTGACTAGCGATAAACATTGTAACATAACACGTGTTTTTATTGAAAGAAGATACAAGTATTTTGATTAAATCAATAATAAATATATCGAATATAGGTAATAATTTACTTTTTGAAATTGATTAAAAATGTTCATGGAAAATAACTGCAAGTTGTTAATTACCGTGTCATAGTTTGGTTTACTGGTGATAAAAAATCAATAGGATTAAGTACGGGGATATTGCCCGTAGGTAATATTGTTTATGACAGGAACATTTATTTTCACACCTTTTACTTATATGACTGTTAATTATATCGTGATTAGGGAAATGAGCTTTCAATCATAGAGTTTTGAATGCCTTATAAAATTCCGACAAGAATTTATAAATTGTAAAACAAACAAATAATTAGTTGTCTCTGTCCATTATTGTAATAGAAGTTTTCAATGAACACTTTAACCTAGAATGACCAAGCGAGGATTTTGACAATTCAAAACTTTTTCAATGAATTCCTTCTTTTTTGTTTGTTTTATTATTGATTAAACCAAGGAGGTTATATGATCTCCAAAATCAAAAAGAAATCCACGAATTACGTATCTGATTTTTTTTTTGTAATCAGCGATCCACGAATTTACGTATACCACGAAACGTCTTTTTTTCTCTATCCACGAAAATTGATACCCACGAAAATAAATGAATCCACAGTACATCGCTTGGTAAAATTTAGTGAAATATAATGTTTTGAATTGGTTATTGTACATGAAGGGATTTTATTCGTGAAAAACACATTCGAATAGAGTTAAAAAGCATGCAAATTCAAATTCACCATTATAGTCCTGCTTTTAAAGATATCTCATTTTGTACGCTTTTTTTCAAATTTAAAAATACCATTTTGTATGTTTTTTTCATGTCAACTAGTATCAGAAACTTATACCAGTTATGAGATCTTCGCACCATTAGAACATCAAACGAACAGATTAGACATGCAAATAATAGGAATGTTAAAACAAGATTTTTTTCTTTATTCATGTTATTGTTTGGATGAAGTGTTAGGGGTTTTCATTAAATGTTTTTGAAATGATAATACTTCAAACCAACTAATGTTGGCAAATTATTTATTAACGCGACTTTTGTGATTAGAAAAAATACGCAAATAGAATAAATCTCCTTCTCCTGTAGTGTGAAAATCGCGAACAAATCACTGCCAGATCAACAATACAGGCCTAACACAGCAATATAAAAACTGTTATGTTTTGTCAGAGGTTGTCAACGTTTTAAAAACGTTCTTGGTGATGATTGGCTGAGATGTTGGTGTGACATCTACACAGTAATATCTTTCTTTATAGCTATTTTTCTACATGTAATAATTTAACTATCTAGGAAGTCTAACTATAACTATAATTATTGCAAATTGCTAGTATTGTCAAATCAAAAGATATAGACTGTGAGTTGATGTAAATAAACTCCCTATAGATACCAGGCTTAAATGTTGTACGCGTTTTGTCTACAAAAGTCTCATCATTGACGGCCGATTAAAAAAAGTTAAAAAGGCCCTATAAAGCACGAAGTTGAGGATAACTGATGACCCAAAATTCCGAAAGGTTTTGCCAAATACACCTAATGTTATCTATTCCTAGGGTAGAAAATTCGTAGTTTTTTGTTGCAAACGGATGGAGAAATGGATAACGGGCAACAATACTTACTAGAGTTACCAGAGTCTAATTTGGTCTGGTTTGCTAAAATAAAAAGCAGAATTTATCATGGTAATGATGATCGAAGAATTTGATAAATGAGATGACTTTCTATTCTTTTTTAAAAAGGATTTCCATTTGCTAAATTTTTCCTTTGTTTTTTTTGCATTTTTACAGTTTGATCTATGTATTGCACAGAATTGCACAGAATCGTGAATTCTTGTTATTTTAGCCTGGAAGCTGGATGAAATATTCATTGAGGTAGTACAGCAAACAATATTAGAGTGAAAGACGTCATAATTTCATATCAAAATACTATTAATTATATTATGTTTCTTTCCGTAAATGAAATAATTCTTATTCGTAAAATTACTTGAATGTATTTTTGTTTATACTTATATATTTAACTATAGTTTAGAGTTTAGTCGTTTTCCTGTAATGATTTTTATTGTATGTCTTTATGTTTTTTGTTAGTGTAGTCTTCGAAATTACCGTGATGAGGATTGAGAAGTCATTAGTAGATTTATTTCATATTCAAAAGTATTTTTCTTATTTGTTGTTGCTATATAGTTTCTGTTTTATCAACACACATATTGTATATAATACTTGGTATGCTTTAGAGTTTGGCAGATGGTAAATAAAGGCAACAGAAGTATACCGCTGTTCGAAATTCATAAATCGATTGAGAAAACACAAATCCGGGTTACAAACTAAAACTGAGGGAAACACATCAAATATAAGAGGAGAACAAAGACACAACAGAAACACTAAAATGCAATACACACAGAAACGAACTATAAGATAACAATAGCCATTTTCCTGACTTACTACATGACATTTTAAGAAACAATGGTGGGTTGAACCTGGTTTTGTAAAGACATCTTTTCTGTTGATGACTTCTATGTTGCCATCTACATATCTTTCGATATTTTTTGTCATTGGATTATAGTCACATTGACGTATACCCACATCTCTTTTTTTTTTATTCATGCAAAGGTACGATTGTATACTTACCAGTTACTACATGAGGAGGTTTATCATTAAACTGATTGTTTTGCTTATCTACAATTAAAAGTTATAACAAATCAAAATCTTTACTATTATTTTAAAGGTCATCAAAGTTCCCTTTTTCATAACATTAAAGCAACAATTTGATGTCATTAAATATAAGATATGAAAACGGGAAGCTTATAAAAATGAATGTTCCTCTTAAATCGATGATCAAGATGTTGGCAAACGTTTTTTTTTTAAATATAAATTTGTGGCATCAATGTAATTCCTCATAATATTTTGTCCTGATCAGAAAATATTGCACTAGCATAATCTCATCGTGTCAGTCTTAACCCATTGTCCTTTAATATTTTCAAGGCGGTACAAATGTTTAAAATAATACAGACAACGTGTGTAATGTATACAGTGATTAACCGCCTATATGATCAGATAAAATATATAAAAGTTCTTCAATTAATATCATATATGTTTCTTATATATATCAATTCTGGGCTACATGAACTACGATTGTCTGAATTATAATAGAATTTTAAAACTTATGATATAACAAATTTTTTTATCGTTTTTCTGCTAGCTTGTATTTAATGAAAGTATTTCTTTTTTTTTTCTAATTTTACTAAACATTGTGAGAAATTTATTCGTGTTTGAATAAGGACGAAAATAACATTGTATAAATTTGGTGCGTCCAAAACTCATTTCTGCATTAACTTTTATTAGGACACTCAAATACAAAAAAGTGAAAGCCGAGGGTAAACAAATAATAGATGAGCCGAAAGGAATTTTAAAAGAAATGCTCAACCCTTTTAAAGTCAATTTGCCTATGTGAATCGGAATATTATTTTAATGATTGATATATTTTCTTCTCCGGAAGGGTGTCGATACAGAGTTCGTGCGATTGTCTGATTTTTTAAATCTTGTTAGTTATATTGAAAAAAGATGAATTTATAGCATCTTGTTACTTCTATTACTTATAAATGCTCTCGCTAACTTTTCTAGTCGAAACTAAACGATTATGGTATTGCTCTCAAATTATTTTCATTGGCTGACAGAAAGCCTCTTACAACAATTAGTAAACGACTTACTATCAAACAGGTTGAAATTAACAACCTTGATATTTCTCTATCAGACCAGGTTGCTAAATTTACAAATAGCTTATTACATTCGAATTTTCATATTCGAATGCAATGTTAGGGATGAAATTGAAAACGAAATAGACTTAACACTTTATAAATGTCGTGTGTCTGGAGCGTTTTTTTCTTGATTTACCTTCATCATGCCTATGCAGTTGAATTTGTTATTTGAAGATATTTGCAATAAACCAAATAATAAGATTATGCACTGTTGCGTCTTACGTGTACGAAACGTGCATATCTAAATATAGATTTAGTATACATAGTTTTGTGGTTGGATCGTTTTCCTCAGAGTCACTATCTGCTATACCATCTGAAATGAAATGCTTTTGATAGAAATACCGTTACTCACGAACAGGCCTTTTTCAATCAAAATGTGCGAGGAGACTTCTCGAAATTTTGAACGTGTTGTGTTTGATATGTTTATAAAAATTAGGAGATGCGATATGGTTACCGATGAGACAACTTTCCATCCAAGATCAAAGACTGTTTGTTTTCTTGAGCGGCAGAATTCAGCCAACAGTTGTTGCTGCCTCTGTAGGGAGCACGTGTTGGACCTGCTTTCCAAGTAATACATACTTATTTAACTTGTTCAAGTGACAGGTAATCTGACTTGCACCTTGTATGTGTGTGTGTTTTATTATGTCCTTCACTGAAATAAGATTTGGTATAAGAAGGCAAAATGAAGGTTCGTAAAACTCGACAAATCCCACCACATTTCGTGTTGCACTATATCGTTATTGCTGTTCAGTATCCGTGCGTTTGCATAATTGATGGAGTTTACTTGGTCTATCCGACAAAAACAGTCTTTAAAAATCCAATTGTTCTTTTAATGTATTAACAGTTCCATTAATAAACAAAATATGTTTATATTTTATGTTACTGTAACATTAATAGGTTTATTCACATGTTGGAAATCAAAACGGAGAATTCAACATACAACCTTACATCGTTTACGAAAGAGGAGATTTAGAAAATCACGCCCTTCTCTCCTTTAGTAATGTTGGTATTAACCCCAGAAAAGAACGATGAAAATCTCCAATCTCCATACTGGATAACTCAATTTCACAAAAATCACGATTAAGAACGATTTATAATTGGGTTCGACTGAACATCTTTCTAAAGTGTTCACCTCCTTTCTTTAGTAAAAGATGGCTTTCAGAAGGATTATTATGAGATTATTCAACTAGCGATGACGATTGGATGTGGATTCTTAAAATTCGTAAGATCTACTCCAAAATCTTCAATAACAATCTTTACTGTAGTAATATCAGAACCTTTGAATTTTCTACTCTTCAAACTATTATTCTCCGTGATCAATCGAGAAATCAACTGCATTTTCTCATCGAACAGCTTTGTTTACAAATATGAAAAATAAAAATCCAAAATTCCTTGTTTAGTGTCATGAAAAATCTTCGCTTATAAAGAACCGCACATATCAAGAGAATTCATACAGAACCTTCTCAAAATTAAAATGAAAAAGCAGCTTGCAGTCAAGAGTCAGTCCTTGCATGAACGGGGTTGGAAATGTTAAAATTATTCAAAATAACGTGTTTATACCATCAGGCACTTGTTGCACTATCCATATGTTGTACAATATTTCTTTATTTCTATAGTTTTCAACGATTGTGAACTCGTCATTGATTTTGCCTTTTTAAATTTGAACGCTATTTAGAAGTCTTATGCAGAAGCAACGCACGTCTTGTGTATTACATGAAAAACAGGTATCCATGAGGTTTTTTGTGAACCCAGTAATGTCAATGTCACAATTTCATAAATATTGCTCTTTTTGTTATATTATCGGTTACCTACATTGTGAGATGGCGAAAAAAGAAATGCATATAAATCTTCAAGACACAATTAATGTTCGAGTTTCAGGTATTTGTTATAATTATACATTTCCATTTCAGGTGTTAGAGAACAATGTGTTCACCCGTCCTTACCCGTCAATAAATCTGCCGTCATAGATGTAGCTTTCTTCTTCTTTTTCTTCGGCCCCTTCTTATTACATTACTATCATTATCAATATTATGATTCAACCGTATATAGACAATTTTCAACTTAAGAATAGAACAGAAAAAGTAAGGAGATTTTTTGCAATAGATATCAAATTAAATACTTCTTTCATTTAAGTCACGTAATGACCATCCCTTGATGATAGCTTCCACTACTGCATCCTCCATCTTTAAACCTGCAGCGTTGTCAATATCGTACACTGTTATCTGCAGAAAAAAAACACACATTTATAAACAATCATGTAACCAAATGTATCCGACTTTCAAATCAAAATAACTTAGCTTCTTCAATTTTGTTTGCTAAAGAGAGGCGAAAGATACCAAGGGATATTCAAACTCGAAAACAAAAACTGACAATCTAAAGAACTAAAAACGACCAAACGACAAACAACAGGAAACAAAATACAACATAAAAATAAAGATTGATCAACTCAAACTAAACCAAAAACCGGGAATGATCTCAGGTGCTACAGAAGGGTAAGAAGATTCTGCTCCATTAGTGGCACCCGTTATATAGCTCATGTAAGTACAAAACCGGTAATATGTCTTAACCGGTAGGTCCCATTTGAGGACGGCATTTTGGTTACGGCAATTGGAAAAAAAATTGAAAACAGATATTCCTTAACGGTTAATTAATTCGTGATGGCGTCCGTAAATATGTCGAAAGGATGATTTCAACTTTACTACTTAGAATGCTTGGTTTAAAAGTTCCCTTGATAACAGCAACCCTCTATCAAGAAAATCATGATAAAAAATGCAAGCTCTGGAATATCGTATTAGCTGTGAGATATATATTCCTTATGCAGGCGCTGCTGGAAGGTTGCTAAATTTTTGTTACTGAACCTCATTGTCTATTTCCAGGTGTAAGATATTAGACAGATTTAAAATTTAAAACCAATACGCCATACGAGATAGATTTAAAACATACTCAGATGTATTGTCATATACAAGTAAAAGCTTTTCTAAAATGCTTGCCGTTTTAAAAACTTATTATGTTGAATTTGTTTTTGCATCGTAGTTTCATCCATTCAGAAAACTGCTCTGCATATAAATTGCATTGGGGTAAAACAGTGGAATAGAGGAAAGGCCAATAAAGTTAGTTAAGGGCTACGATTTTCTTTTTATGCTTGATAATTTTTAACTGCTGGAAAAAGCTTAATTTCTGAATCATTTGTGTTTTTGACTGTTCTTATTTCGGAAAACTTTTTTCATGAATCAATTTTTCAGCAGACATGTTTATTTACTCTCTGTGTGTTTGTGTTTGAGAAAAGTGTGATCAATTATATCTATCCATCATCTGTCCCGATAATCCAACGCACAAACGTTTTGGGTTCCAATACATCTTTATTATACTGGAATTAATTGTCCCTATATCCTATTTGAACAGGTTCCAGTAATGTATTTAAAGAGTAAATCGGTTTAAAGTTGTTTTTAGAAAAAATCGACAAATTGGCATGTTATGAAGTAAAATATATACATTTGTGACTATCTGATCCTTACTTTCTGTCTTTATAGTGGTCTCTTGTCAGCTTTCTATGAACTTTATATCAATCTGATGAGTCAACCCCTTTTTAACTGTTTTTTACAGTTAGTTCTTACATGGTATAAAAAGAAAGAATATGGGGTATCCACCCATGACACAAAATCATTACATGCACAGCAAAAGCACAAAAAGCAAAGGAACAGCGCTTTTATTGATGTATGTTGCGCTGTAACACCACAGTCCCAGGTTAGGGATGGGTTTGAAGCCCGCAAACATGGTCAACCCTCCAAGTTCGTTGTGTGCCTGGATTTCATTGGTTGTTGTTTGTTGTTGTGTATGATACTTGCTTTTCGTGAATAATTATTTTGTACATAAATCAATGGCATGCCGTTGGTTTTGTCCTTTTCTTTTTTTCTTTTTACATTTGTCATGTCGAATCCTTTAAAGCATGCGGTATGAGTTTTTCTCATTGTTAAATTCCATAGAGTGCCTAATATTTGCTAACATCTGCGTCATTTTGTCTCTGGTGGAAGTTACCTCAATGGGTATCATACTTCTTATTTTTATTTATCTGACAGGCTAATTTTCTGGACCGTTCTAAAACATATTTATTAAAACTATGATTTTGAACATTTGCAAGCACTTTTCGCATGCATCGATCAAAGTCAACTATATACCATTTGTTGTCAAAACATTATAAAACAAACATGTACATGAAGCTGTGATTATTGTTTTTCAGATGTTAGGAAACGGAGTTCGTTCTTGTTCATTACCTTAATGTCTCCTGAATTTGAGTATTTAATTTTGCTATTTGAGGGATTTTATGTGAATTACATATTTTTGTAAAATTATTCACAATTATCTATTTCTTTTGGAAAATTTAGAGCTTGAAATATTGTATAGACATTTCTCTAATTCTTCGTCAATTTATCCCTTTCTGCACCCATTGTATAAAAAAATTTAATCAACGTGTGGTTCGTTTGATCTCAGTTCTTCATTGGTTAAAATCCGATTATGACGTCGAATTTTCTTGCTTTCCTCTGAATTTCCTATTGTGACGGCATGAAAAAAGGCGACCATGCCTGATGACGTCACAAAGAAAGAACACATCTTTTTGCAGATCATTCGAAAAGAAGGAATAAGTTTGCCTGCATATAGTTAGAAAATCATTAGAGGAACAGATTCCACCACCAAATCTCGTGTAATACGATATTTATCCACTCTCGACAGTTAAATTTTAAATATTTAAAACGCTCGGCGAGCCTCACGTTTTAAATTTGAAAATTTAACTGTCTCGAGTAGATAAATATCGTATCACACTCGATGCAGTGGTAGAATCTATATGTATCCATTGCAGAAATCTGAGTGTTGACCTTGTTTAGCTTTGGCCTTGTTGGTTGCTGTCTTAATAATGTTACCCTTCATTTCCTTTTATTTATACAAATAAATCGGTCAGTGCTTTAAATGTTTTACATACATGTACACCAGCTTTTAAAACACCTTACGGGACAGAAAAAAACCAAGCCACTGGACCTGTACCGACGCCTATGTATGTAAAATATCCCTTCCCGAAAAACAAATTATATTTGTGTGGTATTCGTTGGTACTAAGCCAGACCCTTTCCGGTAAACCTAATCAAGACGACAGTCACCAAATATTATACCAGAAAGCCATCTAAGCGATCAACGCCAAGAAGTTGCTCAGCGTCTTGGGTAAGTTCATATATTTACTCGAGATCACAACATTGGCGCTGCGAGCACTAATTTGCGTGGTGATTTGCAATTTAGGGCTCATTTTGTGAGTTGAGGCGACGTTCGCTTCAACAGAGTTTCCCGCGGTAAAGGATTCGGAGGAAACCTTTGCCGATCGTTTTTTGTTGTGTAATACTCTGGGAGAGCATATTACATAACATCACAGGGGTTTTGCAGCGCGGTAGAACCCCTGTTTTTTGCGTAGTATTTACGTATTTGTTGTTTTTCGTATTTTCAAGACAACTTGGACCACGTGACCCAGAAGGGACAGGGTACCAGTCGTGTTGTAATTGTCTTGTTTACTTCTGATAACTGCAGACCAGAAGGACGGGTTACCAGTCGTATTATTGTTCTGTTCGCTTCCGCTACTAACCGCAGACCAGAAGGACGGGTTACCCGAAGCAGAAGTATTTGTTATTAAATAAAAAAAAAAAAAAAAAAAAAAAACATCTGTAGCATTAAAAGTGTTGGCTGTTGTTGTTTATTGTTCACATAAATAAACTTTGTTGAATATCAGTGTTAGTTATTTACAGTTACAATGTCCATTATAAACATAAAAACTTGTAGCTTTCAAGAGTAACTCCAGCTCCAAGGAATAGGAATTAAAACTGGGTAGCAAATAATGGACATAAGGGAGGGCAAGGGCTTTGTGACTCAGTCAGACCTAGCCACAATTTCCCATCTACGAGTGACAATGGCCCTCTTGTCCAGGCTTGACTTCAACCAAAACGGGGGTGGCCAAAATATTGGGCCACCACCTGAGGCCCAAGGCAGGCATGATGAAATGTTGAACAGGGTCAACACACTGATAGATGGCCTCACAAAGCACACCATCACGGGTCAATGTCCAATCAGCATTTAAGCAAGAAGCATGGCATCAGGGGCAAAGTCCAGGGCCCTGGGGAGGGCCCAGCCAGATGGACTCCGCTTTTCTTGAGTGTAGTCCATATCCTGGGGATGCTGGAGCTAGACGCAAAACCCCGGAAAATTGGGATGGGGGATACAGGGAACAAATAAAAAAAACGAGTGGAGTCATTATGGGTGACCCAAACCAAGGTAATCCCCAACACCAAGGGAGTAGTATAAAGACCAAGCCGCACTGGCCGGGTGAAGCCAGTGCATGGGACAAGAATGTCTCGACCAAAAGGGGCGCACCTTCATACCCCATGGGTCACACAAGCAACTATGCAGGTCAGGGGTCAGCACCCTGTACCCAACCAGCTCACACTGGTGGGGGACAGTATGAGACACCCCGCAGTAGATATGGCAAGTGGCAAGACAATAGGGGCGAAGACTCAAGGCAGGCCCCAGCCCAAATGTATGGAGAAAGACAAGACAATAGGAGTGATGACACAAGGCAGACCCCTGCCCGTGCCTATGGGGATAGGCAACGCCAGAATCCGTACAACCAAGGGTATACACCGGTGCCCCCACAAGGGGTCACCGCAGGGGGGAGCTATGGGCAACAGGCCTATCCAATGTCAACCAATGAGGATAGGCCCAGGGAAAACACTAGGGGACCTGACAGCAGAAGTGGGGCACGAGGAACTTTAGGTGGCATCTCTAAGGTTAATGCCCCAAAGAATATAAAGTATGACGGCAAGGGCAACTGGCAGGCTTTTTTAACAAAATTTGCAAGGTATGCAGAGGTTTGTGAATGGGGTCCTCAGGAATGCAAGGATCAACTTTGCCGGTGTCTTGAGGGAAAAGCCAGTGAATATTATGCCCTCATAACAAAAAGAGACAGGAAGGTCAGTTATAGGGAGCTTGTGGAGAAGCTTCACAAGCGTTTTAGTTTCAAGGCGCTCCCTGAGACTGCCAGGGTCCAGTTTAACAATGCCCGGCAAGCCCCTGAGGAGTCTCTTGAGGACTGGGCTGATCGGGTGTTGTCCTTGGCCACCAGGGCATTTAGAAACCTCCCTGACGATTACATGTACGAGCAAGCCGTAATGCGGCTGTGCCAGGGCATCGAAAACAAGGTGTTGGGGGTGCAAGTCTCTAACCTTCAGCCCCAAAGCATAGAGGAGGCTGTAGATAAAATACGGCTATTCCAACATAACACCCAGGCAATATATGGTAAGCCAAATAGGCGTGAGGTTAGGCAGGTAATGGGTGGGCGGTATGAAGACCACCCAGAGGTTTTCCATGAGTTTCAGGTACCACAGGTAAGGGCTACTATGGCCTCTGAGAGGGCTCCAGCGAGTACATGGAAAAGTGAATTAGAAAAGACCAATAAGAAGTTTGAAAATAAACTTGGTCAAGTCCATGAAAAATTGGACGACATGATGGACCAATTTAGGAAACTCCTCAATCGCCCTACGGCAAGAAGCCCCTCACCGGGCGGACGGCCAGCAACAGGAGAATGCTTCCACTGTAGGGTGAGGGGTCATTTCAAACGGGACTGCCCAAAATTTAGGGGAAGGTCCCAATCAAGAAGCCCATCCCCCTATCGAGGGTCTGGGCGGGAAAGTGTATGTTATCACTGATACAAGCCCGGACATCTCCGAAATGAATGCCCAGATCTGCGGTCTAAAGAGAGAACTGTCACTTTTGCTGACCAAACTCGTACAACACCAAATCCGTTAAACTCCAACGGGGCAGCTCCAGAGGCAGAGGGAGCCCCCGAAAATAGAGTTTGGCCTGTCGACAGATGTGCAGTTTAGGGAGCAAAATGTGGGGGAAGTGACCTTGGGATATCATTGTCCAGAATCAGTATGTCCGGGGGAGGAGGTAAAGCCCAAAAATTACAAGAGGCTGAGGGGGCGGTATCATCAGAGTCTGAAGGGGAGGGCACCTAGGACACAGAGTCTGTAAATAACCTAGCCGCTGAGTGCCCATTAGAGGATAAGGGGACTGCTTCCTCCGATTCAGAGGAGGAAGTCATACAAGACCAGGGAGTTGACCGTCGGTTGTCAAAAACACTGATATATATGTACTGCGGCATGGTGCCAGTAAATGGGGACTCAAAGTTCTCCCCGGGGGATTTGTGTATGTTGATGAGCTCCTGTCTAGGCACCCAGGGTTGTCGGGGTACACCCTTAAGGAGCTCACCCGTCTGGTTGAGGTAGATGTGGACAAACGTTTAGAGAGGGACCCAGAGCATGGTTGGTGGAAAATAAAGGCAAACCAGGGGCATTCCATTGATGTGGGATCTTTTGGTATGCCCTCAGTAGAGGAAAATACTGTTGCCCATGCCTACCACTACACAACCATGCTTGCTTGGGGGAATATAGAAGAGGAAGGATTGAGACGGATGAATAGGCAGAACATTCATCTATTGAGTGAGGTACCCCCTACCTTCAAGCCTCATTGGGAAGTACAGATAATGATAGATGTACCAAGGGCTCAGGCAGAGGGTTACGAGTTCTTTTGGGCACCCAGTAGGGCTATTTTATGCCCGGGTAACTAGGCAGGAGTCCTGCCCGTCAAGTTCTTCATGGGGGTTGTTCATCTAGACTCTGGGGAACATATCAAATTGGGAACCCCTATTGTTCAGTCAGTGCTTACCCATGACCAGGGGGACCCTGGGGTGAAATACCAGGGAGCTTATGGTTGGAACGTGAAGGTCTTAGCCTCACTGAAGAAACCAGCCCAGCATAAGTAACTATGGCCAGTTATGGAGAGCCCCAGGAAAGCTGGGACTCCACTGAAGACCATAGCCCTCCCAGGGCGGTAAGCACCATTGATACTGCCCTGGAAAGTAATGAGGAAGCCCATAACAGTGGGGACTCCTCGTCAGAGGGGGAAGCAGAGACCACATTGGTTGATGAGGAAAGTGATTGCGAAATAGTCACTGTATGTCAGCTCCGGTCTGGAACTGTATTTAGGGTACCCATAAAAGTTCAGGGGCAGAGTTTGTTTGCTGTAGTGGACACTGCAGCAGAAGTGACCCTAATATCAGAAGAGGTGTACAGGTCCCTAAAATTGGTTCCACCCATCCTCAGGGAGGTCATAATGAGTACAGCAGGAAAGGGGATGCAAATGAATGGGTATGTTGTTGGGCCAGTGAATTTGGAACTGGGTTCCAAGCTCATACAGACAAATCTGTACGTGGCCCCTATAGAGGACGACATGCTTCTGGATTTGATTTATTAAGGGCACATTGCATCGACTTGCAAATGTCTGAGGGACAGCTGCGGGTAGGGGACGAGGTCATACCCATGACTATGGGTAAGGTCGGGCAAGCACCAAGGGTAGCTAATGTGACAATACGTGATAAAATTACGGTGCCGCCTAATTCAGTGATGAAGCTCAGCTGTCAGGTTAATTGTGTACTGCCAAGTTACATTGTTTAGGCAGGTACCCACTCTGGTCTACTGGTTACTCGCACTTTACATGCAGGGGGGAGTCAACCCGTAGTGTGTTTGATAAATACCTCAGATAAGCATGTACATGTGCGACAAGGGGAATTAATTGCCCAGGCAGTAGAAGTTGACACAATAGAAGTTCCGTCTAGGGTACGAGTAGTGGGTAGTAAGGGGGTTGGTATAGGCCCACCGGAGTCTGACCAGGGAGTCCCAGAGCACCTCAGGGACCTCTTTGATCGCTCCAAGGTACTACTTGGAAGCAAAGAGCAAGAAGGCTTGGCGTCCTTGCTAAGGGAGTATAGGGATGTGTTCGCAGCCAGTGGGTTTGATTTAGGGATCTTTTCAGTCATTGAGCATCAAATTGACACCGCGGGACACCCTCCGATAAAGCAACGAATGAGAAGAACCCCTATCGGGTTTGCTCAGGAGGAAGAGGCCCACTTAAAGAAAAAGATGGAGGCAGGGGTCATTCAGCCCTCAGTTTCTGAATGGTGCTCTGCCCCGGTACTGGTAAGAAAGAGGGATGGGGGTCAGGTGGTGCATTGACTATAGATCCCTGAACTCGGCCTGTGTAAAAGATGTGTTCCCGTTAGCTTTAGTAGAGGAGTGCCTGGATACCCTGGCAGGGAATCGGTGGTACTCCAAGCTGGATGCTAACTCAGCGTATTGGCAAGTGAAGATCAGGAAGGAGGATAGGCCCAAAACCGCCTTTATTTCGAAATACGGCCTTTTTGAGTTCGCCAGGATGGCATTCGGGCTCTGCAATGCCCCAGCTACCTATGTTAGGGTCATCAACTTAGTTCTGAGGGGGTTAACTTGGGAAATAGTGTTGGCCTTCCTAGATGACATTTTAGTCCTGGGGAAAGATGAAGCCTCTCATTTGGCCAACTTGAGGGCTGTCTTACAGCGCTTCCGGGAGTACGGCCTAAAGCTCAAACCCAAGAAATGTGAACTGTTCCAAGAGCAGGTAGAATTCCTGGGCAGAGTTGTAAGTAGAAGGGTATGAGTATTGGCCCAGGCTACATAGAGGATGTAAAGAAATGGCCGACCCCTAACAACACGAAAACTGTAGAGCGTTTTCTGGGGTTTGCAAATTATCACAGGTTTTTCATAGAGGGGTACACTAAGATTGCAACTCCCCTCCAAGACGTCTCAGGCAAAAGGTTTTTCACGTGGGGAAAAACGCAGCAGGAGGCATTCGACAAGCTACGAGAGGCTCTGACCTCGGCACCACTACTGGCCATCCCAAATGTCTCTGACCCATTTGTCCTAGATACTGATGCCTCTGACTATGCAATAGGGGCAGTCTTGTCCCAGATACAGAATGGGGTGGAAAGGGTTGTTTGCTACGCCAGTTTCACTCTGACTCCAGAGCAAAGGCGGTATTGCACCACTCGGAAGGAGCTCCTGGCAGTGGTACGCTTCACCAGACAGTTCCGGCACTACTTGCTGGGAATGAATTTTGTAGTCCGCACGGACCACAGTAGCCTCACCTGGCTGCTTCGCTTTAAGCAGCCCAAGGGGCAGCTAGCCAGGTGGCTCGAGGAGTTGAGCCAATACCACATGGAGGTGCGACATAGGGCGGGCTCCAAGCATATAAATGCGGATGTGTTGTCCAGAAAGCCTGTCGACTATCCATGTCAGGACTTTAAAACAGATGTGAACTTGGCAACCCTGCCATGCAGGGGTTGTCCATACTGTGCAAGGGCCCAAGCACAGTGGTCTTAATTTATGACCGATGTGGATGACGTGGTCCCGTTGGCATCCAAAGGAACAGGTATGAGGGGCGGGTCTGTAAACGAAATACTGGTCGCTGGCCAAGATTCTGCAGAGGGTGTGTTTTTAGATGAAATACCCGTTGCTGGCCAAAATTCCGCCGACGGGGGCATTTGTATATCACGAGTGACAGTGGCCACTGTAGGTAGAGATGTGGTAATAGTCCCTGACAACCCAGACTGTTCAATCCGGGTTGTGCAGGAGGGCCTTGGGGTGGTCTTAGGGAAATACTCCGTTGAACAGATTTGCGACGCGCAGAGCAAGGACCCTGAATTTAAGTGGCTCACTGATTGGCTGGACGACAACAGTTGTCAGCCTGCTCAGGGGGACCTGTTTCGAAGTAGCCCACCTGCAAAATTTTATTGGACTATCAAGGAGCGGTTCAGCAGGAATGAACGGGGAATGATAATGTATCATGCAAAGAATGGAGAGGGAAATAGGTTACTGGTGCCCCGAGAATGGAGGAGGGACATTATGGAATTATGCCATGACATCCCATCAGCTGGGCACCAGGGCATGACTAGAACCCAAGAAAGAGTAAAACAGTTTTATTACTGGCATGGGCTTAAAAGGGACATGGAGGGCTATGTGGCAAGTTGTTCGGCATGCAACCAGAGCAAGAAACCGAATAAGACCGCAAGGTGCCCTATGACAATGTTTCATGCTGGGGCTCCTATGGAGAGAGTGCACCTCGATTTTGTAGGGCCCCTACCAAAGTCCGACAGAGCAAATGAACATCTGCTCATGATTGTAGATCAATTCAGTAAGTGAGTAGAATGTATCCCTCTTCCCTCTCAGACGGCTGAAGTTACGGCAAGGGCGGCTGTTAACGATTTTTTCTGTAGATTTGGGTATCCATATGAAATATTTACAGACCAGGGCCGTAATTTCGAGAGTTTACTCTTCCAACCAGTTTGTGAATTGCTCCACATCCACAAGCCCCGTACCACCCCATATCACCCTTATGCTAATTGCCAAGTGAAGAGGTTTAATCGCACCCTCCTGGCTTCGATCCGGTGTTTTGTGGGTAGCAATCAGAAGACTTGGGACTTGCACATTCCCCAATTAGCGGGGGCAATCAGGGCATCAGTGAATAGATCTACCGGGTTTACCCCCAATCGCCTCATGTTGGGCAGAGAGGTAAACCTCCCTGCTGAGTTAATGTTCAGGCCGCCAAAAACGGGGCAACCTCCAGACCTTGCAGGGTATGTGGGTGACTTGGAAGAGGCCATAAGGTCTGCCCATGAAATTGCGAGGGCAAACCTCAAAACCTCCCAGCTCAGAGCTAAGCAAGCCTACGATCTCAGGGTAGTTGCCCGTCAGTACAAGGTAGGGGACGTTGTTTATAAGTTGGACACAGCTTCACTGCCAGGAAAGTGTAAGAAGCTAAGCCCTATGTGGAGGGAACCGGGGATCATCCTAGAAAGGATCTCCCCTTACCTGTATAAGGTAAAAATGAAGAAAGCTCTCACCACGGTGAATCACGACCGTTTAAAGCTGTGTAGGGATAGGGAGCTACCGGCATGGGTCAACCGGGCAATAGTAGAGCTCCAAAAGGGAGGGGTGGCCCAAGCAATGCACCTTAATAACCCTGTAACCCCTTCTCAAGCTAGTGTCCAAGGTCCTATCGGGGTGGACCCTATGCTCCCCACCCTGCAATCAACTGAGGGCGGGAAAACGAATGTCTCAACTGGAAGTACTGGGGCACTGTACTGCACTTGCCGAGGACCTTATACAGGGGAGTTTATGATCTCCTGTGACAAGTGCAGTGAGTGGTACCATGGCAGGTGCGTGGGAATTTCCCCACAGGAAGCTGAAGAGTGGGAGAACCAGGACTATATATGCTCTGGTTAACGTTGTAAGATCCAAAAAAGTAAACCAGACCCACCGCAAGCTAGTCTGAACCCTACTGGACTGCGGAGGTCAGCCCGTAGGAAGGGTTCAGAATAGAGTGCCATAAGGAGGTTGTTGTAAGGAGTTTTTAAGTCAGTGTATATAGTTTAAGAGACTGTACATATGAAGGCAACTAGTTACACTGTTCATGTTTATCTAGTTAGATAACTGTTATATTTAATGACGAGGCCAGATGTCAGTATGTTTGGCCCTCAAAATGTTTTATTTTTGTATTTGCAGGGAGCATTAGAGATGTCCAGTGACGAGAGTGCTGGAGGCAGCCCGAAGAGGAGTTGGGCTGCCGAGGAGAAGAGGGAAAAGAAGAGAGAGGAGGTAAGCCCCGGGGGACGACACCGAGATAGGGTCCCCTCAGTTGAAAGGGATACCCCAAGCCTGAGAGATACCAAGGGCCAGGAGGTGGAAGCTGTGGTCCCGGGGGAAGCCATCTCTGGGGACCACAGGGACCCATCCCCAAAGGCTTGGGATACGAGTTTGGAGTGGGGTTCCGGGGCAGTTAGCAGGAGCATCAGGGATGGGAGCCCTAATTCCAGGGAAAGGGCTCGGTCAGGTAGTAGGAAGGGAGCAGTTAGGGACCCAAGTGGAGGAAGGAGCCGATGCTCCGTTTCCAGGAGTACTCTAGGGGCCGCTGTCCCGATGGCTAGGGGCACCCCTGTGGGCATTCCAGCCGAGCGGGATGCTCACAGCGCGCCTCCACTGGGTAGGGGTTTTCAAGTGAAAAAGGAGACAACCCAGGAAAGGAAGAGGAGGAGGAATAGGCAAAAAGAACGCCTTGCAGAGGAAAACGCTAGGAGACAAAGGGCCTTAAGAGACGCCCAAGAGAGGCGGACACCCCAGACTGGATCGAGGGGTAGAGCGGGGGTGTCCGCACAGAACACATTCCAACAGGGAGGAGAAAGAAGGGAGACTGGGATGTCGTGGCAAAGGACACCCCAACGCAGCTACACAGCAAAGGGGACAGGGATGTCAGGACAGAGGACACCCCAGAACAGTTATACACACAGGGAGACTGGGGTGTCGGGCCAGAGGACACCCCTAGGAAACTATACGGCAAGGGAGACTGGGGTGTCTGGACAGAGGACACCCCAGGACAACTTTACTCAGAGGGAGACTGGGGTGTCAGGCCAGAGAACACCCCAAGGAAACTTAACGGCAAGGGAGACAGGGGTGTCAAGCCAAAGGACACTCCAACACGACTATACGCTTAGGGAGACTGGGGTGTCAGGCCAGAGGGCACCCCAATACGACAACACACCGAGGGAGAGCGACCTCCCCACCCTGCAAAAGTGCCCCATCCAGGGTTGCCCCATAAGGGCTTTAATATTCAGCCACATGTGATGCTGGAGCATGTTGCTGAAGTATTTGGTGAACCCCTAGGGTCATCAAGGGCTTCTCTTGTGCCAATCAGGGTTGCTGCTTTACAGGCTCAGGCATGGATGTTAGTGGGCGGGGATTTGGAGGATTTGGTGGCCCACATTAACCGACTGGCGATTACCCGGCCCCACATCATTGGGCAGGCTGTCCAGGGTCAAATGGAGGGAGTATGTCTTGAAGGGGGCGACCAGTTCCCCCTTACTTCTCCACAGCACCAGTTAACTCCCCTGGAGCCCTCATTGATTGGAGGGTCCAGGCGGCCATAATGGGAGAGCTAGGAGATAGGGCAGAGGCCTTCAGGGGGATGTTCAGGTTGCAGGGACCCAGGGCAGCCACAGGGTCCCCAGCAGGCCAGCTAGGACAGGCGGAGGAATATATCCTCTGAGGTCTCCCTCCGACTCCCCTCCAGGGAAGAAAATTCTGGTGGAAACACAGTGTGCAGCTGGGGACCCCACACCACCTGCATTTGATTCCCACTTTCATTTGGACCGGGGGTGGAGGCAGTGGAGGATGACAGGAAGGATGGACCGGCGACGGTTCATAGAGATGCGCCTTCCCACCCCCACCCCCCCAGAAACCCAGTTGACCTAGTGAGAGGTGTGATGGTCCATTGTGACCCAGGGGCGTGGCCATCTGCAGTGACTTTGCGGGAAATCCCTAGGGGATCACCCTGGGTAACGGCCATAGTTCACCCTAAAAAGGCCCATCAGCTGGACGACAGTACATTCGGCAAGATGGAACAGCTGGTGGGGTTGCCTGGGGTGAGGGCAATAGAAGTTGGGCTGGACCAACGCCAGCGGGACCCACCTCTTCAGAGGCAAGTAAGCACATTAAGGTGGTTCCAGAACCTATGCCAAGGAAGGCCAGAGGTTCCCCTCATTCTTCACGTTAGAGGGGCTCCTGAGGATCTCCTGAGGGTTGCCCCTCAGCAGAGGATCCACCTCCATTGTTTCGATGGGGGGATGCAGGAGGCAAGGCAGTGGAGGGATGCGTTCCCAAATGTCTATTTTGGGTATACGGGGGAGGTCAATAGGTTCGACCAGGAACAAGGGCAAGCGGTGTCGTCCCTCCCTCTGGAAAGGATCATACTTGAGAGTGATGCCCCCTATTTCAGGCCGTCATGGGTGCCCAATAACAGCCATGGGCATCCCCAGTATATTGCTGAGGTGGCAATGGGGCTGTTGGCATTTAGGTCAAGGGACACCCTTTGGGCATTGCTGGAGACCACCACCAGCAATGCACGGGCCCTGTATAGGGTCTTGGTAGGGAGAAAAAAAAAAGAGGTGTAAATATGTGTACATAATTTTTCAAAAAATCTGTCCAGAGAGGAAGGTTATTATTAAGTTTATTTTCATTATTATTTTCATGTCGAAACAAATAACCCACTAACCCCACATAATCAAGGGGGCATCACAGAGGGGTTGAGGAGGCTGGGATCGTTGCTAGAAGGGGTAAGGGGCTGGCTGTACATACAAATAGGGTCTACTTAATTTAGTGGCCCCAAACAAATAGAAATAGTACTTTTGTTTAATCTGGGCCCCTCTCATCTGAGGGGGCCCAGTCGAAAAATTCACCCTTATTATTATCTCAATTTTGGACAATTTGGCAACCATGTTGAAGAAATTCTAAACGTACAACAAAAATATAAAGCCGGGGGGGGGGGGGAGTGTGGTATTCGTTGGTACTAAGCCAGACCCTGCCGGAAGTTGCAGCGATCCCATGATGCCTTCGCTCTCTTTCCGGTAGACCTAATCAAGACGACGGTCACCAAATATTATACCAGAAAGCCATCTAAGCGATCAACGCCAAGAAGTTGCTCAGCGTCTTGGGTAAGTTCATATATTTACTCGGGATCACAACATCTGTATTAATCGTATTAAGTCTTAATATTTCTCCCTTTGGAAGTTACCCTTAGAAGTAGACCGTTTTGTCATCAGAAATTCACTGTACCGTGATGGACGTTGTTTTCGTGATAAGGAATTCAACACATGTTTACATCAACCCAGCCCATCTTCTTTACTATCATATAGACTCCGGATAAATGAACATTAAAATTAATCGAAAATAAATTATTTGAAGATAAATGTTTTCAGATTTTTTTTTGAATTATATCAATTAATATATACTTATCTTTAATGTTTGTTAACTACAGACATAAGCATACGCGATCCTCTCTATATAGATGTTTTTATGCAAAATCACGACAGTGTGTTACTATAATGCAACTATAAAATCCCTGTTGATTTTGAAATGACTTGGTCTAAAGTTGATTTGTGAATTGCATATTAATCAAACTCATAATGCTGGTAAAATTATGTCACATCCATTGGGTACCACATTCCCGGGGAAATAAACCATATAATGAATGCACACGGATGTACCAGTAGCCGCTAAGTACATGCTACCAACTTTATGGGTTCTACTCATTAATGAAAGTCGTACGGTGACATAGTTTCTAAAATAGACGTCTATCGGACTCTTATGGTATAGTTGCCTCATTGTCAATCATACTACATCTCCTTATTTTATATTGTAAATTGAAGTTAAGATATAACGTGAACAAACGTGCAAACACGTCGTGACATGGAATCATGTCTTTATGTAGATAATAAATGTAATAGTGCACAAACCGTGTTTTCATTTCAGAAATAATATGAAACATTCACCTAATTATCATGAATTATACCTTACAATAGTGATGATTTTTTTCTATTTGTATTTTTTGTCTTTGGGCAACAGTATATAAATAAATATATAGAGGCAATCACAAACTAACCAGATGATCAAATTTGGCTATTTTTTCCATCATCTTCATAAGTTCCGAGAAGCTATCGCCCAGGAAGCATGTTCCAAATAGTAGAGGGGCCTGTTTTTTTAGTAGACGATCTCTTTCACTGAAAAGAAAAACAAGAGACTAATTGTACAACTCAAGTGTACCATTTTCACATTGGAGAGCTACAGTGCCAAATAGCATTAGATCATTCACGCAATTGCTTAATGAGTAGGACATGGTACAAATACAGATTAGACGACAATTCTGATATATGTTATAAGACAACAAAGATATGGTGATTTTAAAAATGAAAAAAAAATCTTCATTAATTTCGTGCGTACAAGGCGCTTTTCTCAATCGGGAACGGTAACGCTCAAACTTTAACGTTTGAAAACCAGCTATGAATCGGCACTTAGAAAAACATGTCCAAATCAGTTTTTCTTCTGAATATCGAGGCTGAATCCGTTTTGTGTTATAAGCAAACCCGTTTTTACAATATGAACGTCAAATGCCATATATGATGTGGCAGAGCGTATCTACCTACCGAAAAGGGGAGTAAACGTTGCTGAAACTGGAATCGTCTGAAATGTCAAAAATCATATTTCGAAGTCGTTCATCTGTGTCAATCTGAAGACAATGATCTATTTACGAAATAATCTTTTTCGTTTTAGTAGCATCCTAAATGTATAGTCCACTGTGATATATGAAATGCAAATACTCGCTAAAATATCAGTAGGCAAACGAACATCATTAGTGTATTTGAACGAAAATTTAAAGAATTTAACAAGATGTTTTTGGCCTTGAGAAGCTATTATATGAATACAAAATCCCAATAGTTCACTGTGTAGAAAACCACATGCGGGGTGTTGGCTATGTATGAAACGGGATGGCGGTTTTGAAGTGGAGAAAAAGAGACCAAGGGAAGTAAAAGTATCACAATTTCTTTTTTGAGAATTGTTAGCACCAAATAATGTATTGCAAGGAAAGAACCAAATCATAATTTATTTCCAGGAGGTAGAAGCAAACGTGTCCAGTGTTCCATTTTCTCAAACACTCTCCCCAAATTTTCGTGTTGCAGATTTTGAGACTTCATATGTAAGTTTCAGGATAAAAAACTACTTTTGTCGGTTTTTTGCCGTATGATTGATATAAAAATGAAATCCTAACATAGATTTGAACCAAATAACAGCTCCTAGTTCAAAATTTATTGGTTTTCTAGTTAATTCTTCATCGAAATGTAATGTGTCGCTCGGGGTGTCAGATTTTACGTCTCAAGGGGGTGAAGCATTTTTTTAAACAAGGATAGATTTGCCTATAATTTGGTCTTTGTCTGATCGTTTGTTATTCAAACAAGCTTACTTTGTTATGATGACTCATTACAAACTTAAGGTATTTAATTGGCCCATATCTTAGTTTTTTAAGTAATGTTCATTTTTAATGTAAGAAATAGAGAAAAAGCATCAAAGTATTTTGTTTTATACCTGAACATCATTTGTTTTCTTTTTCAGTTACTATCACGGTCACGAAGAAGTCACGGCTATGTATGGAACGCCACAGCTGTCTTATGTGGAACTCTGATATTACGTTATGTTGTTCTATTATTACTTGATGATAGTTTGTCTTTACATAATATGGTTTTGACATTACGTAATGATGTTTTGATATAACTCAATATGGAATAGTCATTACTTAATGATATTCCGATTTTACATGATATGGTTTCGTATTGACTTGATATAGTTTTGTCATTACTTAAGATGGGTTTGTCATTACTCGATGTGGTTTCACCATTATTTAATGTGGTTGTGTCATTAGGCAATGTGGTTTTAACATAACTTGATATGTATGTGACTTAACGTAATGTAGTTGTTTCATTACATGATGTGGTTTTGTTATTTCGTAATGATGATTTGTCAATTCTTTATATGGCTTTAACATTACGTAATGATGTTTCAAAATTTGACGATTTTACACTACATGATGTGTTTGTTTCAGTTTTTGATGTGGTCATGTCATTCTTTGATGTGGTTATCCCATTACTACTACGAGGTAAAACCACGTGACCATTTTCGAAAAAAATATGTTCTATTTTTAGACCGATTTCCATATGTCGTTTGTGTAATGCGCTTTGGATGAGTACCGCTATCCATTAAGTTAAAGTTCAAATTAAAGTTTCTAGTTGTTGTTCATAGATATTAATGATATTCCGATATTACATGATATGGTTTCGTATTGACTTGATATAGTTTTGTCATTACTTAATTACTTAATATGGTTTTGTCATTACTCGATGTGGTTTCACCATTATTTAATGTGGTTGTGTCATTAGGCAATGTGGTTTTAACATTACTTGATGTGTATGTGACTTAACGTAATGTAGTTGTTTCATTACATGGTGTAGTTTTGTTATTTCGTAATGATGATTTGTCATTTCTTTATATAGGACCCATTGACAAACTTATCAAATCAATACTGATGATTAAACCTAGGCAATCTGGATTAGGAAAGTATGATATAATATATTTATTTTTGAATATAGAAAGCATTCAAATCGGTCTTAAAAGGCTGTTGATTACCTTTAGAACTATAACGTACATTTACGTGTCGACTTTGCTGAAAGATTGTTTACCTATGAATTGGTTCATTTAAGTAATCCGAAATCAAATCTGCAGCATTTCCAGAACCTTTGATCAAAAGGACTGGTATGTTTTTCTTTACTGCAGCTTTAACCTGATGGATAGTACGCGTATCACCTTCCACTACAACTAACAAAACAGGAACTTTCATTTCCAAATCTGAAAATATACAGGAAAAAGTAAAATCACAAAAATACTGAACTCCGAGGAAAATTCAAAACGGAAAGTCCCTAATCAAATGGCAAAATCAAATAATAATACACATCAAACGAATGGACAACAACTGTCATATTCCTGACTTGGTACAGGCATTTTCAAATGTAGAAAATGGTGAATAAACCTGGTTTTATAGCGCTAGACCTCTCACTTGTATGACAGTCGCATCAAATTCCATTATATTTACAACGATGCGTGAACAAAACAGACATAATAGGTAACATTGTCAAAATATGGGTACAGCAGTCATCACTGTGTCACAATCTCAAAACAAACAAACATTTAACAAAGAAGCACAAAAAGCATCTATCAAATATAACAACCACATTCATTGCTTACTTATATATGTATTATAAATCAACCTATAAAGGATTGAAATATTTAAAGTCCTGTGACTGCATTCACATCTACTCTTAGTGTAGAGTCGTGTTTGACGCCAGAAAATGTAAATGTCACACTGGAAGAAATATAAAATAATTTTGTCGTCCAAAGTATTTTCATAATTATGATTTCACATGGGGAAAGGTGGTATACAGGGTTGAAAAATCAAAAGTTATTGTTAGAACTAATTTCAGAAAAAGACCGAGATTTAAAATTATCCAGAAGTTCTTTAGAATTTTTAAGAATCCACGTATGGTTAATACCACTACGCGAGTAAAATAATTTTGTCGTTCAAAGTATTTTCAAAAATGTAATAGAACAATAACATAATGGTATTATAATAGAACAATAACAAATTGGTGGGATCTTTAAAAGTACAGAGCCACGTCATATGTACCAAAGAAACACACAAAGTCACCCACCAGTAAAAATGAAAGATAATACAAACACATTGACGGGATGTATAAGTACCGAGCCACGTCAAATGGATATCACAGAAAACAGACCAAACAGTAAAAGTAATATTAATAATAGAACAAAGACAAATAAAAGAACAATATAACACGTTATTAAGATGATAAACAACATCAGTACGCAAAATCTATACATCAAGACCATCATGTATTATTTGTGAAGTTGATACGGAATATTTATCAACAAGGTATAAGTACCTTCCGATGAACCTTTTTTAGAAAAAGGACGAGACGTTCTTTGACATACCCCTGGTTCATCAACTTTCTACTCAGACATAGGATTTTCTCCAAGTGAAATTGTAGGAATATTTTATGAAATATTTGCCACTGGACGTAAAACCAAACAAGAATTAATAAATCGTATTATAAAAATCAATTGAAAAGGTAGTATTGTAAATAATAATCATGGTCAAATGTCATCTGGTGACCTGCAATTGTTCACATTTTTGTCCATTGATCTTTGAGGAATAGGTGTCCCAACGGCAATTATATCATATCTTTCTATTTTCATGTTCTAATTTATGTGTGAAAATCAATAGCAAGACATTATCTTACCTTGGTAATTCAGCATAGTAAATTAATCAAATCTATATGAGGCAAAAATATCACCAGATAAGTTTTATTACATAGAAGATCCATTGACATTATTTGGGAAGATAAATTAACTTATACAGACATTTTTGAAAAAAAAGATAAAAAAATATTACCTTGTTTTGATGCTGTACTGTCTTTGTTCTTGTCTTTGTCCTTCCCTTTGTCTTTGTCCTCGTCTTTCTCTTTGTCCTTCCCTCTGTCTTTGCCCTCGTCTTTTTCTTTGTCCTTGTCCTTGTCATTCCCTTTGTCTTTGGCCTCTTCTTTCTCTTTGTCCTTTTTGTTCTTGTCTGTGTCCGTCGTTTTGTCCTTGTCTATGTCCTTCTTTTTGTCTTTGTCTTCGAATGACAGTAGAGGAGTCCATCTTTTTGAAATTTGTGCCAAAAGATTACTCATATACGTATTAAACCACAGGTATTCTTCATCTAATTTTTCGTTTTCCGGGTGAATTTGAAATATCTTTAGTTTTTCCTCCAATGAAGCTGTTATCTAGAAACGAAATGATGATCCAATTGTTCCGGTGTTGAACATATATATTTGTTTGTTTTTATAGTGATTAAGATTATAACGCAATGGTGACTGCTGTACCCCTATTTTTGACATTTTTACCTATTATGTCTGTTTGGTTTGCTGACACATTGTTGTCAATATAATGGAATTGTATGCGACTGTCATGCAAGTGCGAGGTTAAGCTAGCTATAAAAAGAGGTTTAATCCACCATTTTCTACGTAAGGAAATGCCTGTACCAAGTCAGGAATATGACAATTGTTTTTCATTCGTTTGATGTGTTTGAGCTTTTGATTTTGCCATTCGATAAGGGACTTTCTGATTTGAATTTTCCTTACAGTTTGATATTTTTTTTTTTTTTTTACCTTTTATATACATGTCTTCTAACTCTAACGAATGTAATTCAGATACTTTAACATTAACAAAGATAAAGTATCCGAGGTAAATAAATACTTTAGATTAGTTCACTTCAATAATATGTCATGTTGCAATTGTTTAATCCGGCTAATAAGAAAAATTATGATAGGACTTGTTATTGTCAATGACATGTACACACAAAAAGGTCAAAACACAAGGATATGCAAAATTTTAGGCCAATATTTCAGCAAAAAGCAGAACCTGTAATTCGGTGGTTGTCATTGGTTGCTTGTACCATATAAGATTTTTGTTAGTTAATTTTAGCATTAATTGAGCTGTTGGTTTTCTCCGATGAATTGTTTTACATTTTGTCATACCGGAGCCTTTTCTAGCTTACGGTATGGGGTTGTTTGTTTACTGAAGACAGTATTCAACTGTGACCTATAGTTGTTTACATCCCAGTCCCAGTTTCTGGTTGGTATTTGTCTCTTTGTCAAACATAACACATCTCTTAATTTTAACACTATATCGTTAAAAGTAACCTTTAAACAATGCAATACCAAAAATATCAAAGTAATTACAAAAAGAGGAATTCTATTAAAACTGACAAATCCAAATGCACAACTATATTAACGAACGGAAAACAACTGTCATATTCCTGACATGGTAGGACATTTTCCGAGGAAAACGGTGGGTTAAATAGTATCTTTTTTATTTATTTTTTTACAAAATTCATGAAAACTATACTTTGCGTTGTATCAAAATATAATGTTTTCCAAAATCGTTACACACATTTGAATCTTCAATTAAATGTGCATGTGTATGTTCTATTGACCTACGAAAGAAGTAAAATAAAACTTTATTAAAATCTGACAATGATGATTACTTGTTTAGGATAATGTCGTTTCATTGAACAGATAAGATTTTTCCTTAAATACAGGAACTCCTTCCTAATATATTAAATACATCTTCTACTTTGCGAGAAGCACCGTGTATTTCATATTAAAGAATAATTACATTACTTTTATGTTTCTTGGAGTGGCTGGCCACAATTGAGATGCATTCCAATAGATATGTTTTCGTATAAAATACAACAGCTATGATGGCATGCGCTATCAGTGACAATGTTAAAACAATGAGTTGAAAAACAAACGGACATCTTTATATAAGTCTTATTTCATGGTTGTAGCAAAAAATATAATTCTGAGAATTGAATGCTTCTTTTTCTAATTTTCTAGGGTTGTAAAAACTTTGATAATGCACACATTTTTGGTATGTGATTCGGTCAACGCTTTTACACCTCAATGAAATTATATAAGAAGAATTCAATTATACACTGACGGTAGTTAGAGTATAAAGCAAACAAGTCCATGTAATTTGCAAAAATGCTGTTTAGAAAAATGCAACATGTCACATAATTGAATTTTGACCAATGAAGAACTAAGATCAAACGAACAAATAAAACAAATCAGCCAATTGGAAAGTATAAAATGCGTAAACATTCATTAACGGAACATGATAATGCTCCATAAACTGTTTTATTCTCTTACCGGATCATTTGTGTTTGTGTTTTGTATTTCTTTTTTCTTTGGCTGTTTCTCTTCTTTATCATTTTGAATTTGATGTTCTCTTCCCTTATCATTATCTTTTGATTGTTCCCCTTTGTCAATATTTTCCTTTTGCTGGTCCGTCTCCAAATTTTCCGTTGTCTGTTTGTTTCCTTTATCATTATGATTTTTTATTGGCTGTACAGCAATTAAAATGTTCCCATTTTTTCTGGTTTCCTTTTTAAATGTTTTGTCTATGTACGCACTAACTCCGCTAGTTTTACCTCTATAGATTATCCAACTTTCTAAAAAATAAAAACAATAACAACAAACAAAGAGCAACAAGTAATGATCAGCTGACCAAATAAGAATCTCAGGTCATATAAGGTTATAGATCCAATCAAGTTGATCATTTTGTGCAGACATTAAGTTTGGTTCAGATTCTAAACACGTAAAGCTACCGTGAGATGTTGTTTGAAAATAGTTTACTTCGACAGTTTTATCATTGCAGGTACTTGTGCAGTTTTAGGGTTATCATTTTTGTGTAAATATAATTAGTTACAAAGCAACTTGTCAAAATCAATCTTACTTTGAATAAGGCGTGCCATGCATTAGTTATGAACATTTGCTGCAACAATGTCATGCAAATATGAAATTGTCATTATCATTTTTTAAGCATCACAGCAATTGAAACTTCAATGGAACGTTCCAGTTCATAAGAAATTAGTGGAAGATTGTCATGCATTCATTTAATGGTTTCCTACCAACGCATGTCGATTGAAGAGAAAACATCATTTTACATGCGACTTATTACACATTATGGATTTATGTTACATTGAATACTAAGCAAAATATATTTAAGCCAATGATTATTCGAATGAGATATAAAGGTTTGATATGTTGATATTTTCAAAAAAAGATTCTGATGGTTTTGCTTTGAAATCAAAGAACTAAGTGATTAACTTAAAACGTTAACCATTATGGCACCCCCACGCTCCATTTGGGGTTCATTTGATTATCTCAGTTTTGGTCTGTTACCATGATTTGTAACATTGTGTTATTGTGCTATGGTAATTTTTTTTGTATTCCTGCCTTTCATTTTTGCTTATGTGCTTTGTCTATAGAGTGTCTTCATGCCATTTTGTTTTTCTTTGTTGACGTAGTTGTTTGTTTTATAATGATTAAGATTATAACACAATTTTGACTGCTGTACCCCAATTTTTGACATTTTTACCTATTATGTCTTTTTGTTTTGCTTACACATTGTTGTCGATATAATGGAATTTTATGCGAATGTCGTACAAGTGAAAGGTTTAGCTAGCTATAAAACCAGGTTTATTCCAACATTTTCTACATAAGGAAATAATGCCTGTACCAAGCCAGGAACATGTTTTCGATTTGTTTTATCTGTTTGAGCTTTTGATTTTGCCATTTGTTGAGGGACTTTCCGTTTTGAATTTTCCTTTGCGTTCGGTATTTTTGTTATTTTAGTTTTTTTTTTCGGATCTTCAATTATCGATTAATGATATATAAACATCGGTAAATTACTCATTTTATATTTCTATGCAAGTGATTTATGTATAACTGATAAATTATGATTTCGTTACCGCAAATTAATTATATTTTAAAACATTTACCATATTCTTTCATAGATATAATGATTGGGTTGCGAAATTTGGCTGTACCAGTAGAGTTCTAATGAAAAATGTGATTTCACATCCTAATTGTTACGGTGATGTTATATATAAAGCCCGTAAATTTAGAAACGAACCATGAAAATCAATTGATCCTCTGAATAGACTTATTCTTATAGGTTATCGATTTAACACAGTAGTAACATCTTTAGATATTGTTTTTATTGGTACTAACATTAGTTTTGTTTTTGAAAAATCAAAACAATTAACTAGATATAAATTGCAATATATGTACAGATATGGGAACTCATTATCCTGTATCCTGTCGATACTGTTTACTTATATTTTGGCATTTCACAAGGTCACGCGTTCCTCAGATTATTAATGGCGTCTTTACGCTAAATCCGTCAGATGTGTACTGACTGATACTTAAGTCTGGGAGAACATGATTTTTTGATTAGCTGTAATCGGCTTTAAACTAGCTTTCAGTTACTGCGAGTACTCTTATTTCGGTGCTTTGTGTCTACTGTTTTTATGTTAATTGTTTTGTGCCTAGTACCAATTTTTTTAGTTATGCCATAAGATATTGCTACTGATTTTTGCAGTTTTTTTTATGTTGTGCTGTTACACCACTGTGCAAGGTTAGGGGAGGGATGAGCGCACATTCTTTATGTGTTTGTCCCTAATCAGGAGCCTGTAGTTCAGTGGTTAACTTTGGTTCGTGTCTGTTGTATTTGTTTTTGTAAATTGTGTTGTTATAAATTAGTTTCTCGTTTGAATTGTTTCACATTTTTCATGTCGGGACCTTGTATAGCCGACTATACGGTATGGGTTTTTTCTCATCGTTGAATACCGTATGGTTGCCTAAAATTGCGTACATTCACTTCATTTAAACTCTGGTGGATAGTTGTCTCACCTTTTATCATAACACATCTCCTTATTTTTATATTGTTAGCAAAATTCGATAGATAACCAAAAACGATTGTCAGGAAGTAGAAATTTATAATAAAAAAAAAGCTATATCTGATATTCTTTTAAAGGAAAACTTTATTTTGCTGCGTGTCAAGGCTTCAACTAAAACATGTTAATTTTATTAAATGAATAAAAAGGACGATGATGTAATCAGGTACACCATACAATACAACGAGAGAACAACCAACGAAAATCACTGAATGGCATGTTCATGACCTGAGAAAGACAAAGAAAAATTGTGGCGGGGTTATCACGCCTGTGATTGGGAGTTGAAAAAAAAATTAGATTTGCTCACTCCTCTAAGGTAAAACTGGTTAGATAAGAAGGAAGACAACACTGACAACATGTATCTAGAAGTTAGCACAAAGTCCGAAACTGATGGTTAAGACAGAAAGTACTTCCGGAATTCATTTTGTTTTCGATTTATTCGCCAACCAAGCCAAACATGAATAATTATTAGGAAGTATAACAAACTACAATTTAGGGTAGACAATCATATTGAGTGCTTTGATCTGGAAGTCGGAGAAACTACAAACAAAAACAGGTCTATAAGATATCAATGTTGACCTAAACAGCCAGCTATATACATTAAAAAAGCATATTCAAATATTTACAAATTTCCTGATTGTGCCATAATAGTTGTGTCTAAAAATTATATCAGTTTCAGTGAAAGGGAGACGATTCAATTTTAATTACAAAAACATGTAAGTTTGAACTAAAGGTACTAGGAGGATAGCTCACAAAATGATGCCCCTGTCCTGCAAAGTCATGAATTGCAAGGGGCAATCTAAAATAGTTCGGACCAAAATAAATTAAATAAGAGGTGCACAATGTCTATGGTCCTATAATGTAAAGATTTGGAGAAAGTTTATAAAAATAATAATTATGGGTTTAGAGGGAAAGGAGGATACACACGTGTACTATAATAGTGTGAAGTCCGTTTCCATGTCATTCACAAATAAACCGTAAAACTTGTTAAGATGAAAAACTCAAATCAGTGGAGCAAAAGTATATCATTTGAGTAAGATTCTGCGAAGTTTAACAAAATTCTGCCAAGCGGTTCAGGAGCAGACGTAGAAAAGTTGCGAAATGACTACAGCTCAAAGAGGCTACATTGCGACGAGTGTAAAATAAATGTCATAATGGTATTGTATCATAATGTTATATTATCATAATGATGATAAAATCTTACTTTCAACTCCATTTACAGTATTGACTAAACCAGTTGTGAATGCAGTAGTATTCCATGGCTTAGGAACATAGCTATCACAGTCTCCAACTACTGCTAGAACAAGCCCGGGGGTTTCATATTTATTTTTGGTCAACTCTTCCCATATTATTTCTGTCTTTTGTGGTCTTCCCTTATCATATACTTTCAGCGGTCCTGTGTTGTAATTTACAGCACTTTCTCCGTCAATTCCAGTGTTCTCAAGTTTAAATCCCGTCTCCACAGTTACTGTTATGTCTATTCTAAATTTAAAAAAGAATAGCTTTAAAAATGGCCAAATATCACTGATAAAAAACACACATGCACCCCACAGCTTTTATATTTGCACAAATACTGTGTATCCTAGTTCATACAGTATCTCATATAACTAGCACCCTCATGATTGTTAACTGCTATTTTTAAATGAGACACGGTACAATTGCAGTTTTTTTTTTAATTGTAAAAACCAGGAGTTCGATATCTTGGCACAGTTCACTTGACACGATAGTCTTTTCATAAAGACCGTATGTTGACCTTTAGATGTTTTTATTTTTTGTGTGTGTGTGCGTCATTTTGTTGCTGTCCCGTGGACGCTTATCTCACATCTTCAATTTGTTATTTTGAATTACGTTCCATGACCCAAACTGTCTTCAAATATACAAACCATTGTTAATTAAAATGAAAACGTATAGAAAACGTCATTTGAACTCTAGCGTATAGTTATCGCTATGGCAATCATACCACATCTCATTATTTGTATATAAAACATTAAACATACATTGTAATTGTTTTGTTACAATTGAAATTTTGCTTTAGGAAAATGGTACATTTAAAATAAAAATAAGAGGTTATGGTTCATTACTCTAACCTTTTTCAAGCACATGGCTTCTACGATTCCTCAAATTGAAAAATTTTCTACCACAATCAACAGACTTTCTACAGGTCAGTCATGATTACACAACTTGCAAATTTAATTGAAACGTATTAAGAAAGATTTGTAAAGGTACCGTAACAATTGGTATCACACTTAGTGTTATTGTTTGATTTTGTGATCTGCCTTGAGAATTGTTCCTTGCTTAAACAATTATGCACTCGTGATAAACAAAGAGTCAAATAAAAAAATCTAAAATTGTTCTGTTTAGGAATCATCGTTAATAAACTGTGGTATATAATACACAAATGATAGGGCCTAAATAATAATTTCAAAATACAATTGATTAAAAACCCAATAAAAACAATTTTTACATTACAAGTATATTATGTATCTTATCATTTGAAATGTTTTGTATTTTTATATTTCACTTAATATCACGAACAGAAGGTTTATTTAAAAAATATTCATTATATACATGAAACTTATATCTTTTCCTTTTTTGCCTGAATGAATTATGAAAAACAATATGCAAATATATCAGTTGATCGATTTTGCTCCTCGTGGCCTTTAGGTTAATTAAATATGGAAAGAAGATTACACTGCATCAAAAGATCATAAATCTAGCAAAATTATATGATACTACGCCTACAATAGTAGGAGCTTTGTTATTTGTCTGTACGTCTGTCCGTCCGTTTGTAAGTCCCATATCAGATTAGAAATTTGTCTTTTACTAGATAGTTTGCAATGACGTTTTGACCTACATTTTGCGGGACATGCACATATAAGTTTTAGGTTAAAGTTTTGTATACGAAAGTTATCAATGAAGTTGTGGTCACATCAACTTTGGGCAATATCCTTCATCATAAATTAGTTCAATCGAAAATACCTCCCTATTTTAAAGATCAGTCTGTACCAATCATTTCTTATACCTATACCAAGCCAATTGCAACTAAAATTTTCAATTACAAACACGTGTTGTAGGATCTCAACATTGACTACTTCAAGTCTAAACCTCCTGATTGCACCTGTGCTAGTTCCCTATTCATTTATAATCCGGTTGGCCACGTTATTACCGGTGACCTCAACATTTTCAATAACACTTCTCTGCGAAATGTGTTATACAAAGGTCCGAAATATCGTGAGCCTAAATCCATCAATTGGAAACACAACTTCAAAATACTGATGGATTCAGTAGAGAATTATGCCAGGCAATGGGTTAAACGCGCAAAAGAATACGTAGATACTCTGTCCGAATGGATTAAGCCTGTTAGGTCGTTGATACAAATCAGAACTAAGAACTGAATGGGTCTATCAATACCCATGCTACGTCAATCTTTCAAGAACCAATTGTTGTAAAACACTTGTCCTACCTCTATGACAAATATTTTGTTGTCCCCGCAGATAAAGCCCCAACAACATCGTTTTGTGTGTAAATCACATTACATAAACTGCTTGATAAATGAATTAGGTATTGACAATTCACTTGGAAACTCAACATATACCCCCACGACACTTACTAAAGAGGAAATCCTGGATAATCATAGGTCTGTTCTATGTTCCTTTGGAGTTTTTACCAAAGATGACGAACTGGATCTTCCATCACTGTATTGGATACCTAAACTACTTAAGTGTCCTTACAAACAACGGTAAATTGCTAGGTCTTCCAATTGCTCCACGAAACCTCTTTCTAAATTATCAACATTAATTTTATCAGCAATCAAAGCCGGGCTTCAAATTTATTGTGAGACTGCCTATTCCAGATGTGGCGTGAATTAGATGTGGATACAAAAAAAATCCAAAGATCTTTTAGAGTATATACAATCTAAGACTCTTTCATCTTGCAATAGTATTAAAACATTTGACTTTTCTACACTTTACACAAGTATTCTCCATTCCAAACTAAAAGACAAATTGAAAGAGTTGGTATTACTTTGTTTCATAAAAATGAAAGGCCAACGTAGATACAAGTATCTTGTCCTAGGGAGGGATAAATCCTACTTCGTAAAAAATCACACTGATTCAAACAAAAAATTCTCTGAAACTGACATTATCAAGATGCTTGATTTCTTTATTGACTACATATTTGTTACGTTTAATTGGAGGACGTGTTTTTCAACAACCTATAAGCATACCCATGGGAACCAACTGTGCCCCTCTTCTTGCCGACTTGTTCCTTTATTCTTATGAGGCTGACTTCATACAGGAGCTTCTTAGGAAGAAAGAAAAAAAGTAAGCAGTATCCTTTTACTTTTCTTTCCGCTATATAAATGATGTTCTCTCACTAAATAATATTGGTGACTATGTTGAACGCATCTATCCAATCGAACTAAAGATAAAGGATACAACAGATACAGTTAAGTCTGCCTCATATCTTAACCTACATCTAGAAATTGACAATGAGGGTCGGTTGAAAACAAAACTTTACGACAAAAGAGATGATTTCAGCTTTCCAATTGTGAACTTTCCATTTCTGTGTAGCAACATTCCAGCAGCGCCTGCATACGGAGTATATATCTCCCAATTGATACGATATTCCCGGGCTTGTATTTCCTATCATGATGTCCTTGATAGAGGGTTGCTGCTCACAAGGAAGCTATTAAACCAAGAGTTCCAAATGGTGAGGTTGAAATCATCCCTTCGTAAATTTTACGGACGCCATCACGAGTTGGTTGACCGTTATGGAATATCCGTTTCATAGATGATAGCGGATATGTTCCTAATGTCGTAACTACAATCCCGTTCCCTTTTCACCGAATTAGACTATTTACCGGGTTTGTACTAATATGAGCAACACGACGGTTGCCACATGTGGAGCAGGATCTGCTTACCCTTCCGGAACACCTGAGATCACCCTCAGTTTTCGGTTGGGTTCGTGTTGCTTAGTCTTTAGTTTTCTATGTTGTGTTTTGTGTGCAATTGTTTGTCTGTTTGTTTTTTTCTTTTTTAGCCATGGCGTTGTCAGCTTATTTTCGATTTATCAGTTTGAATGTCCCTCTGGTATCTTTCGTCCCTCTTTTTGAACTTTGTCCTGTTTATTTTGATATGAACTTTAAAATATGTGCCAAAATTAGAATTTTTACGGATATTTCTTATTCTTATGAACATTCAAAATGTGACAGAACAATCGGGACATGGTATCTTTATGAAATAAGATGATGAGTTATGATTGCCAATGAGACAACTATCCACCAAAGTTCAAATAAAGTGGATGTAAGCAATTATAAGCAACCGTACGGCCGTCAACAATGAGGAAAACCCATACCGTATCGTCGGCTATAAAAGGCCCCGACATGAAAAATATGAAATAATTCAATTGAGAAAACTAACGGCCTAATTTATACCTGGTTTTTCTGTCAAATATGAATCTGGAAAGTCCTAATTTCAAATATATACGTTAACTTGCACACTGGTATTCCTTTCCATTATTCGTCTGGTTATTACATGAAAAATAACAGATTAGATATCAGTGTTTTGCTGTTCTACTAACGTGGAACCTTGAATCGGAAGTACATGGCAAACTGATTAATACATGGTCTTTGTAATTACTCTCGACCCATATCATGCCCTCGGGTTGATATGTATCTCGGGATGATAACCCCGCCTATGACAAAAAAATTAACGAAAAACAAATATGACAGACATGAACCAACGACAACAACTGAACAACAGGCTCCTGACTTGGGACAGGCATATAAAGAATGTGGCGGGGTTTATCATATTCATGAGCGATCAACCCTCTCCCTAACATGCATGTTTGTCAATATTTGGATAGTACTGAGCAATCATATTTGACTACGTTACAGTTAATGAAATTACACATTTTGATTATAAGACTGAGATTTAGGATTACAGTTGGTATGTTAATGTTATTTTAGTCATATAAAGTTGAAAGTACTAGAAGGAGGACCAAGGTCAAGTCGACTTTTGCCTTCATTCAAAGGTTTTATGGTTATTGCATTTTTAACCTTATTAATAAAATTTAAAAAACAGGGTGTAAATTTAGCACCAGAATAAATCAAACCCTTTTTTAATGGAATATAGTAAAGTAAAAAAAAGACAATTTTGTGTTCAGGTCAAGGAACAGTTAATGGGCTATGTCACAGATTTTGCTAAAATTTGGCAACAACCTCTGCTTGTTGAATTATAATAACTGCAAATGGAAAAAATAATGCATTTCATGTGCTTTCTATACAATTTTTCACATATTTTGACAGAATTCAATAAGTAATATTTCAGATGATAAAAGAGATCATAGTGCCTAACAAGATTTTGTAAGGTACACGAAATTGACCCTAAAACGATCGTATTTAACTTTGATGTCCAAAAGTTAGGCAGATCGGACATATTATGACTTTATATACTGACTACTTTTATTTGGGTTTAATTGTAATTATTAAATTTTAATGACACTGAAAAATGTCTTTTTGTTAAGATAAATAATAATTTTATCTGACGTAGCACATATTTCGGTATTTCTCTTCGAAAAATGACTTGTTTGATGGAATAAAACATATGATTTGTTAATTTACTCTTTTTTTCTCGGGAATAGGCTATTAAAAATAATTTATCTAATCTACATGTATATGTGGAAAATTTTGTAAAAATATAATAAGTCGCAATTCATACCTTTAGTTTCATTGATAAAATATAATATAGACTCGTCTCATTTAAGATAATGTACACTTGTGTGTACATGTAAAAAGGAATAAAATTGAGAATGGAAATGGGGAATGTGTCAAAGAGACAACAACCCGACCATAGAACAGACAACAGCAGAAGGTCACCAACAGGTCTTCAATGCAGCGAGAAATTCCCGCACCCGGAGGCGTCCTTCAGCTGGCCCCTAAACAAATATATATACTAGTTCAGTGATAATGAACGCCATACTAAACTCCAAATTGTACACAAGAAACTAAAATTAAAAATAATACAAGACTAACAAAGGCTAGAGGCTCCTGACTTGGGACAGGCGCAAAAATGCGGCGGGGTTAAACATGTTTATGAGATCTCAACCCTCCCCCTATACCTCTAGCCAATGTAGAAAAGTAAACGCATAACAATACGCACATTAAAATTCAGTTCAAGAGAAGTCCGAGTCTGATGTCAGAAGATGTAACCAAAGAAAATAAATAAAATGACAATAATACATAAATAACAACAGACTACTAGCAGTTAACTGACATGCCAGCTCCAGACTTCAATTAAACTGATTGAAAGATTATGTCTTCATCATATGAATATCAGGCACAATCCTTCCCGTTAGGGGTTTAGTATCATACCATCATAACATATATGAGAAGAACATAACCCGTGTCATGCCAACAACTGGTTTTTAAATAAATGTGTTTAGTGCCGATGCAAAGACCCTATAAGTGAATCAATATTAACGCCAAAATATGCAAAAAAAAGCAATTATAATTCAGTTTTAAGAAAAAATAAACATAATTATTAACTTTATACAGAAAATTCGCCCTTTTTAATCATTTATTTTTTCACAAATAATTATACATGAATACAAAGTAAACTCATTTCGTAAAATACTGCAAAAAATTTCATTCTGATTGGTATAGTGGTATTGTGATAAAGTGCGTTGAAATAAACCGTTGTGTAGAAAACATCGAATTCCCTCACACAATGTTTACTTATCACGCACTTATAATGTATTATTTTTCGCATTTTCAGTTATAGTTCAATGAGCCAGAGTTTTACGCAAAGTTTTACCAAAATCTGTGACATAGACGTTTATGACTTAAACTTAAAAACTTCGAATTAATATAAATAAGGAGATGTGGTATGATTTTCAGACAACTATCCATTAGAGACCAAGTGACGTGAATATAAGCAATCAGACAAAAAAATAGTTTGACTCACTGCAAGCTATAGAAGGCCGCTACAAAACAAAACATTAAAAAAACCAATTCAAATGTAAGATTATAATGTAATAATATCAAGTGTATTATGCGAACTGAAATCGATACTTTATACTTGTTTTAAAATTTAACTTACATTTCATGATGTTGGACTCTTGAAATATCTCCCATATTTTTACCGTCTAAATATTTGTAGCATTGTCCAAAACTCAAAGTATGACTAATACCTAGCTTGTACAGATTATTTAATGCGCAGTTATTACCAATACCGAACTTGTACAAATTATTTAATGCGCAGTTATTAAGATTTACAGAAAATTACGTTTACGTATAATGTATGTCATGTATACTGAGGTTTTTGTGAACTATAATTGATATGTGGCCATTTAAAATTCAGATTTTTGTCATTTGATAAAGTGTTTTAATTATTTTGATGCATGTGTTGACTTCATATTCAATAGTAGGTAATTGATAAAGATGATACAATATTTTAAGAGAATAACTAGAGATATGCAGATTATAGCCGAACAAGCGTATCGCGACAAACGACCGAAACAGAATCCGTATTTTATTATTCAATACTATTGAACCAATTACCCAGTCTATATTGTTTTACAGATTTGTGTGTACTTCTTTACAGATCTTCTTTTTGAGACAAAATACAGCAAACCATAATGAACACCGATTTCCACATGACGCTGAATAAACAACAATCAATCAATGATCATATAGTTTAGTTTAAACATATTTTATTTGCATAAACACAAATTGGATGAGACACAAGTCAATCAGACTTATGAAGTCTTCTCCATTTAACATATTTAACAATACAATATATAAGAGCATGCATACATTACATACTATTTCAACATTTGTTTAAATTGGACAGAAAAATTAAGTGGCACAAAAGTAGTAGTAATCAATCATATAAAAACCTAGATATACCAATGAACACCAATGAGATAGAATAAACTTTGTCATTTGAATTCCTTTGATAAATTGTTTAAGAGAATAAAAATTAGAGTATTGTACTTCACAACACTACCTTGTAATTTTTACATCACATTATTAGCATGCTTGGTATAATTTATACTATAAAGAAAATAATCAAAGTACTGAAGTACTGAACATCGGATGACCGCAGCTTCTTGTGGATGGTCAAAAGCACATGTCACAGAAATAGATCACATCTCTATACCTGAAACTGAGGTTACTTTACAGAGAAATATTTTTTTCTGATACAAGTTCGTACATGGATGATGAATAAATGACAGGAAATTCAACCGCACCGTAATAACTATTATATTGTAGTGATACAAATCAGTATACCTGGGACTATAATACTAATATAATAATAGTCCCAGAGTATACACTGGTTTGTTGTTATATATTATATTTAATATTACGGTTGCATGTATATATAATTTTCATCTATTTGTATATCATTCTATTCTACTATTCTAATTATAGTGCAGTGCAAGTGCATGGTGGACACTCTTCTGTAAAAAAATCTATTTTTCTAAAAGATTGGATATGAGAAGCCATTCATATTTTCCCGCAAAACAATAACAGAGTTATCGGTCCTTGCAGGGAGTGTCGCAAAACGTTCTTGAGATATTTTTCCGTAAGCTTTAACACAATTTTTCGGTACGTGTGCATAGATATCATCAATGATTATTTACTTTTATATATATAACTAACGACAACACATTTTCATATTATTAGTTTGTGTTTTAATAAAAATATGTATAGGAGTATCCATAGAAAAAATGAATTTGAAACAAGCGATAAGTAATGTTATTTTGCACTAGATAATGACCGCGGATCTATAATTTTTATAGATCGGTTGAAAACCCAAAACTAATTTGCATAATGGAAATTTAGGCGATAGCAATACATCGAAATGACCTCATGGTCATCGCGATGTAAAATGTAAAACAAAAATTCCGAACTCCAAGGGAAATTCAAAACGGAAAGTCCTTTATAAAATGGCAAAATCAAAAGCTCAAACACATAAACTACCTTAACCAAAGTTGCCATTATAATAATTTTACTATTCATTTTATATCCTAATAGACGTGTTAGGAAAGGGATTTAAATACTGTGCTGATGTTAAATACCAATACCGATACAAGATTTAAATGTGGACTTTCTCAAAATGCAATTGCATTGAAAAGTATCCCGGCGTAGTATAGTTTAGCTCTGTGGTGTTTGATACAATATGAAGCGAACGGTTAAACGTCGACTCCAATTTTTTTAAGACGCGCATTGGCCTTATGTAGATCTTCTTCTTCTTCCTGGTACGGGAAAGACTCCGGTGCCGGAGTGTGGAATATCCCGGAATTGTGGCGCTATGTACATGCAAATGGATGTCGAAAATTTTGTTATAATAAAATAAAATATTTGCCACATTTCAATTACAATTTAAAATAACATTAGTTGTAGCTTAATGTTAAACATATTCACATTATGTACAGTGGCTTAAATACACTGATTATTTAGTCAGACTAGAACCTCCAAATGTTAAGGTGGAGATACCACCTTTGAAGGATTCTAGGGAGGGTGACATGCAAATTGTTTTTGGGAGATCGTTCCAGACAGCAATAGTACTTTGTCTTTATTTGTATATATATGTCGAAATTTATGTAGGCCTCTAGTTCGCCTGTCAGATTGTGTCAGGACGTCATTAGTGACTTCGACCAACCCCCAATTAATCTTATAAATCAAGACAAGCTTAGCTTTTGTTCTACGGGATTGCAAGTTTTCCCATTTTAGTTTGTTTAACATACCAGTGACAGCGCCTGGTGATCTATCGTTATAGTCATTAAAAACATATCTTGCTGCCTTACGCTGTATCTGCTCAATTTGGTTTATTTGGCTTTGTTTGTACGGATCCCAAACTGGTGAGGAGTACTCGACGGTCGGACGCACAAGTGATGTGTACGTAAGGTTTTTAACCTTACGTGTACAGTTTTTCATGTTTCTACGTAAAAAACCTAGTGTTTTATTTGCCTTTGAAATTATATTATTAATATGGGGCCCCCAATCAAGATCATTGCTTATTGTAACTCCTAGATACTTGCTGTCTTTGACAGATTCAAGTACATGGTTATGTAATTTATATTGACATAAATTAGTTATCGACTTTTTAGAAATATTTATGACATACCATTTTTCAGGATTAAATTTCATTTGCCATTCAGATTCCCAATTTTCAAGGCTTGATATATTTTTTTGGAGTGCTTGACACTCATTTATATTATTTGATGTTTCATAAAGTAAACAGTCGTCAGCAAAAAGACGAACCTTACAGGAGACATGCTCAGGTAGGTCGTTTATGAATAACAAAAATAAAGTTGGGCCTAATACTGTGCCCTGAGGAACACCAGAGTCAACAGCTAATTTGGAAGATTGAACACCGTTAAGCAGGACTTGCTGTTGCCTGTTTGACAAAAAATCTTTTATCCAAAGTAAGTTATTTTCACGTATACCATAATAATTAAGTTTTGTTATTAATCTTTCATGGGGGACCTTATCAAAAGCTTTAGAAAAATCTAAAAGTATTGCATCAACTTGATTACCTTCTGCCAAGTATTTGGCTATGTCCTGGATGCTGATAACAAGTTGTGCTTCACAGGAACGTTTACTCCTAAAGCCATGTTGGCAATCATTTAAAATATTATTTAAATCTAAATGTTTTCTAATATTACTTGTTAAGACGTGTTCTAAAACCTTACAACATATTATAGCCGTTAAAGAAACCGGTCTATAGATAATTGCATTATGCTTATCTCCCTTTTTAAAAATTGGCACAAAATTTGCCTGTTTCCACTCTTCTGGGATTTTTCCATCATTTATGGATTTTTGAAAAAAGAATACAAGGACGGGGGATATCTCTTCCGAGAGTTTATTAAGGAAAATTGCAGGGATATTATCAGGCCCACTAGCTTTATGGAGGTTTATATTTTTAAGGAGTTTAATTATGCCATTGATATTAATGGTTATATCTGGCATGGTGGGGTAGGGACTTTGAGGTTTATGTGGCATTGAAGTTTTATCTTCTGTAGTAAATGCACTTTTAAATTGTTCATTTAAAATATTTGATTGTGTTTGTGAATCACTATAAAGTAATCCATCTTTACCTCTCAAAGGTGAGACTCCTGATGTTTCAGTCTTTTTCCCTTTTATGTATTGCCAAAATGATTTTGGTTTTTCCTTAAGTTGTGGACTTATGATTTCTTCCATTTATTTACTTTGGGCTTTCCTAATTTATCTTTGAGCTATTGCTTTAAGCTTTTTGTATTTATCTTTGTGGATTTGTTTCCCAGTTTTTTTTAGCTTTATTAAATGCTCGTCTTTGTTTTTTACATAAACTATTAATTTCTTTATTTGCCCAGGGATTTGTATATTTAGATTTTGTCATTTTACTTGGTATATTTTCATTGATGATTTTTATTATACCATCTCTAAACTTAATCCACCACTGATCTATAGTAAGTTCTAATGTGGTCTGGCTTAGCAGATCATATATAAATGATTTGGTAATGTTTTTAATTTTTTCTAAATCTACCTTCTTCCATAAGAAAATGTTATGGGGGGCATTGCGTAGCTCTTTTAAGCTTACAAATGGCATTAACCAAAACTATGTTGTGATCCGATATACCGGGTATTGATTTAATTTTGGTTATAAGATTTGGTTGGTTGGTACAAAAGATGTCTAAAATATTATCTTTCCTGGTAGGAAAATTTACTAACTGATCCATACCTAGATTGTTTAATAAATCTAAAAAGATTTCATTCATTTCCTTCGGGTACATTTTGCCCTCTATTGTCATTGATGGCCAATCTATATCAGGAAGATTAAGGTCTCCACTTATCCAGAAGGTTGAATTTTTAAACTTTAATTTTAAATCATTTAATTCTAATAACATCTGTTTAAAATAGTTTATGTCAGATTTACTTGGTGGTCTATAAACTGAAACAATTATCAAGGACTTTGAATCTGTTATATCTATTTGTGCTGCAATCAGCTCTACATTTTTACTACAATAAATTTGTTGGCATATAATACCCTTTTTAATAGATCCATACATCCATTTGTATTTGTTTGATTTAGGAGTGCAAAACAAAACTTAAAAAAAATATATGTAAGGGTCAAGAATGGGAATGGCGGATTTTACGGCCAGAAGTTCAAATATATACATTAAATGATATGAGTATAATATGTTTAATAGTCAAATAACCCAGTTTGCCTCTCCACAAGTCCAGTACACAATTCAACAATTTGATTTGATTCGTGTCTTGGATGACTCCACAAAGTTCCGACAACCCTTAATGTTTTTAGACATCTGATGGCGTGTTCGACATAGACTTGACATTCTGAAATTTATTTAGTTTTTTGCATTGTCTGTTTTCCCTTTGCGGTTTTGTCTTATTTGGTATCTCCTATGTGGCGTAACAATTGTTGGAAGGTTCGCATAAATCTTATCACAAAAATTAACTCAGTTTGGAGGAAAATTCAATTCAAAGTTGGTGCCAATTCTTGGAAGAAGGTTGTCTTGCTGCGCATCGTTATAATGTTCAAGAAAAACACTTTCCACGTGCCGTATGTGATTCGTATTGTCTACTACTATCTGGGTATCAATGCAATGAATGGACAGAAGGACGAAAGAACGGACAGATGGATCCATCCACCCATCACTATATACCGTCCAATTTAGAAAGCGGAGAGTATAGTGAATATTAGGCAAAACAAAATGAAGGAAATCGAAAAAAAATTGCCCGACATATAATTAAGCAGGCTTTGCAAGAGGTGAAAATGAACATTCCATTTTCAAAATATCCTTCTGACCCAAAGATAATAAAATCAACTTCTCCATATGAAAGTCAAACGCCACTTTCAACAGTATCTCAATTAAATCGTGGTGTTCTGTTTTGTTGGTGGAGGAAGCCGTGATACCAAAACACAAAAAATTCCGACCCTTCACCGAAACGTAAATTTAACATGCTTGAATAATGCCCAAATGTGGTAATCTTTAAAAACTTATTTCGATAACCTTTTTTGTCCGAAAAACTAACTCACTAAAGTTGATAGACAGAAACTGTCAGTTAAAATGTGAATTAGAATAATTTTTTAGGTATTGTCCCTTTTCAGCATTACATTGAAATGCCAGAGTGACCTTTCTAGATAAAATAAAAAGATAAAAGATAATCAAATTGAAAAAGCTTTTGTTTCATTCTTTTATTTTTTTTAATTGTCAAGTACACAAATTTCTATTTTTTTTTTCATTAGAATTTTAAGCTACACATTTCTCTATTATAGAAAATGATATAAAATAAGGAGATGTGGTATGATTGCCAAAGAGGACAACTATCTACCAGAGACCAAATGACGTAAATGTTTGCAAATATAGGTCACCGTATCGTATTGACTTTCCTAACACGTCTACTGACACAAAGCTCCTCATGTTTTCAAGAACATAATTATTATACATCATTAATCCATTTCAGCATACCTGATGAAGATTAATTAAGACAAGCCATTTTCTGGATTAACCATCATCAGGAACACTGTTTTTATTATATTTCTATTCATAATATATGTACAGAAGGTGTGATACTCTGGATATGTTTCATTAGACATGTTACGAAAAAATATATAGTCTACGCTGAGGTTGACACATTTGACTTAAAATGCAGGGACTGTTTCAAAACATTGATTATCGATTCAAAATTTAAATCCTATGCGTGATGTTGACCAGTTAGCTATGAAACGCGCGTCTTGGTTCATTATTTTTTTTTAATTTGGAACGTCTTAGATTAACATTGATTATGTAAATCATTTTCTAATATCAATGATTTTAATTATATGATTGATTTATTGTTGGTTGCTTAACGTCCAGTGGTAAATATTTCATGCATATTCAGAACGAGAACAAATGAACAAAATACAATAGGTAGGTCCTGTAGAAGAGGCAGTCCGGAATGAAAGTCGGAAAATGTTTCTCTTGGATGTCTCCATTGATATTTAGGCTTCCAATGACTTTGAAAGTTTCTAAGCGCCTAATTAATGGCGTGTTCCACACACACCGGACACTGCGATAATCGCAAGTTCAATTTTTGCAGGTTTGGATGAAGTCCAAAACAGGCGTATGGTATGCTGATGTTGGTGTTGACGAGCGGGCGGGCGGGTGGGATTTTGGGAAAAGGGCAAGAGCGTGACACTTTCTTAACGCCGATCATCCGCTTGATTGTCCCCATCCCGACCAGACGTGAGCTACATTGTAGCTGCGTATTTATATATCCAAGTCATAAAAACATAGTATGTATGGTCACAAAAATTAGCAATATAAAAATAAGGAGATGAGGTATGATTGCCAATGAGACAACTATTCACCAAAGTTCAAATAAAGTGGATGTAAACAATCATAGGCAACCGTACGGCCTTAAACAATGAGAAAACTCCTTACCGTATTGTCGGCTATAAAAGGCCCCGACATGAAAAATATGAAACAATTCAATTGAGAAAACTTACGGTCTAATTTATACCTGCTTTTTCTGTCAAATATATACTGAAAAGTCCTAATTTCAAATATATAATATGTTAACTTGCACACTGAAATTTCCATTATTCGTCTGGTTATTACATGAAACAGATTAGATATCAGTGTTTTGCTGTTCTACTAACGTGGAATCTAGAATATGAGGTACATGGCAAACTGATAAATACATGGTCTTTATAATTACTATCGATCCATATCATGCCCTCAGGTTGATATGTATCTCGGGATGATACCCCCGCCTATATAGGAAAAAGTCATATATTAAATTCTAATTCGTAAACTCAAACCAAAATAAAATATTTATCAAATAACCACAAACTCTTACATGGGAGACGCAACTTGCAGAGAAAAGTGCATATTTTATTATTCACATTTGTATGATAATATGCATGGAAAGTTTTTGTGTAAATATACCGAAAACTAGCAGCTGTAACTAGTCGCCACATGATGATGGTCAACAAATCTGAAAAGAAATATGGTATACAATTAAAATGTCAATTGTTCTTGAACAATTGAGAGGTCTTACCTTTTCGAACTGTAAAATACATGTTCCAATAGGCGTAGAATGCACTGAAAAGCTCTTAAACACACATAAAACCGTTAAAATATGACAAAAAACAACAAATTCGCTATTTTGGACATGACCTTGACTATTGACCTGGTGACCTTTGTCAAGGTCACTGGTCCACGATATCATTATGAAAGACCCCATGGGTCTAGGACCTTTGTTTCAAGAGTTAAAGCTAATTTTATCTTTTCAGAGACTGTTAACGGGGGTTATGCCACTTAATGATATGTCAAATCTCTTCGGTCCAAATATAAAAAAAGTTGCGCCTTAGTCACCAAACCATTTTGCACTATTTACTATTTTTGTAAGTATAATCGTTTTTGAGATATCAAATAAAACGTTGTAAGGTCAAAGGTCAAGGTCAACATTAAAAAGTTTGAAAACACACTAAAAATTCTTTATATAAGGTTAAAAACACTTAATTCGCTTTCTGGGACATGACCTTGACCTTTGACCTTGTGACCTTTCTCAAGGTCATTGGTCTCAAATGTCATTGTTGAAGACCCCATGGATCTAGGACCTTTGGTTATATAGTAAAAGCTGATTTTGTCTTTTCAGAAACCTAAAACAGGGGTTATGCCCCTTACAGAAAGGTCAACTCTTTCGGTAAAAATGTAACAAAGTTGCGCCGTAATGACCCAAACATTTTCCACTATCCAAAACTTCTGTAAGTATAATGCTTTCTGAGATTATCCCATAACAAGGTGTAAGGTCAAAGGTCAAGGTCAACATACAAATTTGACCTTGAGGCATTTTTTAAAGTTACATGAATTGATGATCATTGGTGAAGATCCTAGGTGTTTACGACTTAAGGTTTTTGAGTTTTGGTGGCCAACCGACACCGGTTAATTTTCATAGGGGCATAACCCTACCAATGAGTCGTTGAATCTTTTCAATTCAAATGTAACAAAGAACCGGGGTCTGATCCTGAACAAATTTCACCCTTCGGTTTTTTTCTTCCTATTACGGTTACGGTGTTTGAATGATGACAAGGTTTTTTGGTTTCGGAGGGATTACTCCGAACCGACAAAATTTTTCGACTCACAGGGTGAGTTCCGGATAGGTATTCATGACACCGATACAAAGTGTGAACATGAAAGCGACACGTCTTACGGTTAAGGCTGCTAACTTTGTCAAAGTTTGGCGGAAAAAGAATAATAATAATAATAATTAAAATGTCAATTGTTCTTGAACAATTGAGAGGTCTTTCCTTTTCATTATGTAAAATATATGTTTAAATAAGCGTATAATGTATTGAAAAGCTCTAAAACACACACAAAACCCTTAAAATATGGTCAAAAACACATAATTCGGAATTTGGGACATGACCTTGACTTTTGACCTTATGACCTTTGTCAAGGTCATTTGTCCACAATGTCATAACAAAAGACCCCATAAGTCTAGGACCTTTGGTTCATGAGTAAAAGCTTATTTTGTCTTTTCTAAAATAGTTAACAGGGGTTATACTCCTTACGGATAGGTCAAATCTCTTCGGTCAAAATATAAAAAAGTTGCGCCTTTATGTCCCAATTATTTTTCACTATTTACTATTTCTGTAAGTATTATCGTTTTGGAGATATCGAATAAATAAGTTTTAGGGTCAAAGGTCAAGGTCAACCACAAAAAGCTTTAAAACACACTAATAAATCCTTTAAATAAGGTCGAAAACACATATTTCGCTATCTGGGACATGACCTTGACCTTTGACCTTTTGACCTTTGTCAAGGTCATTAGTCCCCAATGTCATTGCTGAAGACCCCATGGGTCTAGGACCTTTGGTTTAACAGTAAAACCTGATTTTGTCTTTTTAAAAACCTAGACTAGGGGTTATGCCCCTTATAGAAAGGTCAAATCTTTTCGGTCAAAATGTAACGAAGTTGCGCCTTAATGACTCAAACATTTCCCACTATTCAAAACTTCTGTAAGTATAATGGTTTCTGAGATTATCCCATAACAAGGTGTTAGGTCAAAGGTCAAGGTCAACATACAAATTTGACCTTGATATATTTTTCAGAGTCACATCAATGGATGATGATTGTTGAAGATCCTAGGTGTCTACGACTTACGGTTTCTGAGTTTTGGGGGCCAACCGACTGCGGTTAATTTTCATAGGGGCATAACCCTACCAATGAGTCGTTGAATCTTTTCAATCCAAATGTAACGAAGAACCGGGGTCTGGTCCTGAACAAATTTCACCCTTCGGTTTTTTTCTACCTATTACGGTTACGGTGTTTAAATGATAACAAGGTTTTTCGGTTTCGGAGGGATTACTCCGAACCGACAAAATATTTTGACTCACAGGGTGAGTTCCGGATAGGTATTCATGACACCGATACAAAGTATGAACATGAAAGCGACACGTCTTACGGTTAAGGCTGCTAACTTCGTCAAAGTTTGGCGGAAAAAGAATAAAAATAATAAACAGAAGAAATACAGTAAGGTCTTTCCCTTTTGAAAAAGGAAAGACCTTAATAATAATAATAATAATCAGAAGAAATACAGTAAGGTCTTTCCCTTTTGGAAAAGGAAAGACCTTAATTAAAAATTGAGAGGTGTTTCCTTTTCGTAATGCAAAATATAAGTTTAGATAGATGTCAAATGCATTGAAAAGCATTAAACACACATAAAACCCTTAATATATGGCCAAAACATAAAATTGGTGATCTAGGTCATGACTTGGACCTTTGACCTTATGACCTTTGGCAAGTTCATTGGTCCCCGGTGTCCTTATTAAAGATACCATGGGTCTTGGAACTTTGGTTTAGGAGTTAAAGCTAATTTTGACTTTTCAGAAACCGTTAATGGGGTTATTCCCTTACGGAAAGGTCAAATCTCTGCGGTCAAAATGTACCAAAGTTGCGCCTTGATGACCCAAACATTTTTCACTGTTGACGATTTCTATACGTACAAGGTTTTCTTAGATATCCCAAAACAAGTAGTAAGGTCAAAGGTCAAGGTCAATGTAAAAAAGCTTTAAAACCCTTTAAATAAGGTCAACACCACATAATTTGCTATCCGGAACATGACCTTGACCTTTGACTTTGTGACCTTTGTCAAGGGCATTAGTCCCTAATGTCATTGCTGAAGACCCAATGGGTCTAGGACGTTTCGTTTAATAGTTAAAGCTTACATTTGTACTTTGTTATTCAGATAGCGTTAACGGGGGTTATGCCCCTTACGGCAAGGTCAAATCTTTTCGGTCAAACTGTAACAAAGTTGCGCCTTAATAACCCAAACATTTTCCACTATTCAAGACGTCTGTAAGTATAATGGTTTCTGAGATTATCCCATGACAAGGTCCATGGTCAAAGGTCAAGGTCAGTGTACAAATTTGAGCTTGAGGCATTATGAATTAATGATGATTGGTGAAGATCCTAGGTGGCTACGACTTACGGTTTCTGAGTTGAAATGGCCGACCGACTTCGGTTAATTTTCAAAGGGGCATAATCCTATCAATGAGTCTTGGAATCTTTTCGATCTAAATGCAGCGAAGAACCATGGTCTGTTCCTGAACAAATCCACCCTTTGGTTTTTTTTTCTACCTATTACGGTTACGGTGTTTGAATGATAACAAGGCTTTTAGGTTTAAGGCAGATAACTCCGGACCGACAAAATTTTACGACTCACAGGATGAGTTCCGGATAGGTATTTGTGAAATCGATACAAAGTGCGAACCTTAAAGCGACATGTCTTACGGTTAAGGCTGCTAACTTCGTCAAAGTTTGGCGGAAAAAGAATAATAATCAGAAGAAATACAGTAAGTCCTTTTCGGAAAAGGAAAGACCTTAATTATTGACTTTTGATGAGGTTGTTACAATGATTTATCAACCCCGTAGGTGAATGTCTTATCTATGGGGTTGATAAATCATTGTCAAAGTCAAAAATTGTTATATTATTTTAATTCTGTATCCATCACCAATTTATAGTAATTGCTCAAGATAACTTCCCCTTTCATACAAAATATATTATCTGCTTTGAAGAAAAGAAGAAGAATGAGAAAGCATGACGGTATTAGTCTACGTTATTGACGTTGCCTAGGTAATACCCCCATCACACTAGGACCACGATCCCGCTACGATCTCAGAAATTATGAAAAATTGTGGAAGTCGTTGTAAGATCGTGGTGGTCGTAGTAAGGACGTGCCAAGGTCTTCATGATCGTGGGGGTCTACGACCAACTTTGAACATGCTCAAAACATTCGTAGTGTAGTCGTGGCCAAAACTAGTCGTAGTAGAAGCGGAGGAATGTAGTAGTAAGGACGTAGTAAGATCGGGATTAGCGTGGAAGCATCGTATTGGAAACGTAGTGCAATCGGGAAGCCAAATGGAAAAGATTTCGCTGTGACCTTACTACGATTTCACTGCGACTTTCCCGATTTCACTACGTCTTTATTACGCTTCTACTATGATATTGATACGATTATGCATCGATGAGAAAAACAATAGTACGCTGCTACTACACGCTTGCCGGCTTTAGTACGACCATACTACGATACTACTACGTCCTAGCCACGATAATTGCACGAACTCATTCTGTTGATATAAAAAAAAAAACGGATGCATAGATATAAGAAGATGTGGTATGAGTGCTAATGAGACAACTCTCCATCCAAGTCACAATTTGCAAAAGTAAACCATTATTGGTCAAAGCATGGCATTCAACACGGAGCCTTGGCTCACACCGAACAGCAAGCTATAAAGGGTCCCAAAAATGACTAGAGTAAAACCATTCAAACAGGAAAACCAACGGTCTAATCTATATTATAACAAATCTATGAACCACACCACAAAACGACAACCACTGAACAACAGGTTCCTGTTCCAATATGTTTTTGATACCTTAAGAGGCATGTTTTCTCAAGAAAACTGGTGTGAACAATGGGAAAGTCAAGATATTTATAGTGACGAAGAGCGCAGTGACAACGTAGTGGAGTCGTGGTTCGATCGGTCGTAGTTGACTGGTATCGAGATCGTAATGCGATCGGGAAGGTCTTGGTAGAAGCGTATAGAGATCGTGTAAGTCGTAGTGAGGTCTTATTAGACGTAGCAAAAGCGTGACAAGATCGTAAGAAGAACATTTTACCATCGTAGCAGAATCGTAGCATGATCTTATCAGGATAATTGCAAGGTCGTGGTATGAACGTGAAAACTATAAAATATTCAATATTCAAGCCGATCATACCACGATCTCACAGCGATCTTATTTTTTTTATAGATCATAGTGGGATCTTCATGGTCTTGGTTTAGTGTGAGGGAGGTTTAACTATTTATAGGTACACCTTAGCTGTACCAAATCTTTATAAACCTCTTGTGATTTTTCTCGTTTTATCAAAGAAGATTCCATTCGTTTTTAGCCAATGAGAAAAGAGAACTTTTATAATTATATAATGGAAATTAGTATATTATCTATTCATTTGGTAAAATGATACTGTATACATTTATTTCCCGTGTCTGAGGGATATATGAAGATTTGTTCACCAAAGAAAATTTATATTTCACGAGGGCATCGCCCGAGGGAAATATAACTTTTCGAGGGTGAACAAATCTTCATATCTCCCTAAGCCAAGGGAAATTAATGTTTTATTCCACTACATATACTTTTTTATTTCCTGAGCATAAATATTTAATTACATATTTCTTTTTCTTATCCGCTTGTTTTTATAACCAAACACGATATTAACAATGATAATCAGTACCGATCAAAATTTAATTTTGTTTCCTTTTTAGATCTTATTTTTTTTGAAAACGAAATACGTAGATCTCTAAAAAAAAAAACCCCGTTCAAATAGTTATAAACATTAACCGCGCGTAACGTCGCAAATGGAAGTCCCGACGTTCAGATGGAATATGAAGTTTTGTTCGACGTCACGTGTGATAGTCCCAACCAATCAAATGCGGATTTCGCTATCAATATTAACATGCAGTGGAATAATACACTTTGACTGCAATGGCTCAAATGATTTTAATCGCCTAAGTGCACTCATGCATGAAACACAATAACCCAATCGGACCAACCTTACTAAAAATAACCAAACACGTGTTAACTATAAATAAACAACATTTTACATGTTCGAATTTTGTACAATTTTGATAAATACATTTAATCTGTATATATAATGATTTTGCTAATGATGTCTGCAAATTGCATTTAAAGTTGATATAAAAAATTTAAACAGGCAAATACTTGAAATGCAAAAATGAAAAAGAGATTTCTAAAAAAAACATCGAAAATAAAGCCTGAAAGTATTTCTAATAATATTTTCTCTGTTTAGCTTTCATACGGTAAATGATCAATGTAAAAACAATTTTTTCAGAAGAAAGGTCTAGTATTGTTTTCTTTGGAAAAGTTAGTATAAAAATGGAAACAGCATTGATGTTTTAAAAAATATTCTTCTTCCATTATGTTTAAAACATACTTTTATTTTTTTTATTAACGTGAAACAAAATGTTTGTTCGAAAAAACACATATTATGTCCCCCACAGGAAATTAATAATCACTTCTTTAAAGTTATTTTCTCTTGTTCTATGTATGCCATTGCTTCATGAAGTCTACCCAGAAATACAGTCATCGATATCTATACTACAGTACTAAAAAAACAAAGTCAACTTTTTTAGCCGGCATGACGTAAAAACGACGATTCAAAGAATATAATTGATATATAACTAATATATGACAATGGTGTTGTTTAAAAAGAACACCATTCCAGGCCCTTTTATTTTCCACATAATCCCTCCTTTATCAGGAAAACCTGGAATTCTTCCAGTAGTTGTTTTACATCTATGTTACACTGTAGTACACTGTTTAACAAATGTGTTTTCTTCCACCTCAATACCACTATTAATTTTGGTTGATTCGTAAAAAAAAAAAAAATTTAGTTTATTGTAAGTTTTTTTGTAGTATGAAAACCAGAACGGGTTCAAACAGAAAGATTTTGAAAGCAGAGAAAACTGTGCACCTTCCATCAGCATCATCATGACTTTATCAGATGACAATACGAATACTAAAAATCTAGGCTAAAATAAAGCATAGGTACTTTAATTCAGTCACGGACCCGCGTGTTCTAGTAAGTTATAGATAACAGGAGACGCAGGGTATACACCATTTCGATAATATCCATACGACATGAAAATAACATAAAAAACATCTAAAATTTGGAGATCAACATATAGTTTATTGGTCTTACTTTGTACATGCGCGTATATTTTTTTGGTCAATTCTTCGTAAAATTCAATATTAGTGTAGTACAAGTTTAGTAATGCTAGCGTGCTTTCAATATTGCAAACAATCTGTGTAATACGGTACTGTTAATAATAGGTTTTTTTCTTATTGTATCAAGGCTTGTGGTTTTTCTTAATCAAGTAATGACTGTATTTCGGAGTTAATACATTTTCCTTTCCGGATTTGTATTGCATGTTCTTACAGTTTTTCAATCGATTGATATTAGTTACAATTGAGATCTGTGAAAATTATTTAGTAACGCTGTTCCTTGCCACTGTTGTTTTTTTGTGTGTAACTTAAATCTTCTATCAATACTCGTTCCCAATAGATAAAAACACTTTTAATTTTATACTTTTATACTAATAAAAATACTTATTGTCACAAAAATTTAGGCCACATAAATATATAATCGTTTAGAATCCAATGGAATTATCTGCATTTCAAATAAGATATGAAGCAGCATCCCCATGCTCTTTTAAACGGAACGACAAAACCGCTTTAATTTACATATTTTTGCTATTGTCTGTGGGAAATTGTTTTCTGGAGTATGTGTGTTTTATTTTGTTGTTGTTTTTATATTTCATCAATAACTTCTTCCTTTTACGTCAGTTTGGTCTTTATTGTATATATTGCTAATATCTAATCATAACACTCAGGCATTAAGTGCCAACTTGTCATGAGAGGTACATGTAATTCGAATTAAAAAAGACTGTTTCTGTTCGTACAGAAACGTGGAATTAAGGGGCAATGGAAATTCCAATTATAAAACAACGAAAACAACAATAAAGCCAGTACTTCTACTTCATAAATGAAGAACATATTTTGATCCTTTACTCATAACAACTAAAAACATCTATTTCAAATGGAGATGCAAATTTAACTCATACCCAGGATAAGTTATACATTAAAGAACGTTCATAATTCATTTCATATTTCTGAATTAACAAACGTAATGAACACGAGTCAGACAAAAGTTGTTCAAGCAAAATACTTTTTAACTATGTAGCCAAAACGGTCCTACGTGGTTTATAAACACGAGAGCTCAGTTTATCAGTTCACCTTCGTCTTGTCGAACCAAAGTCAAACGTAACAATGTTTAATATTTTCAATATAACGACATGTATGTTGATCATCTTAAACGTTCATAAAAAATCATTGGATGTAACGGCAAAGTTGAAGGCCTCACTTGCTTTGAGATGAAAAGCAGCAATAAAAGCGCTGTTCTTTTGTTTCTTTTGTGTTTGCTGTGTACAAAATGTATGTACTGATTTTGTGTCATGAATGGATACCCCATATTCTTTCTATTATGAATATACACGAACAGCAAAAAGATCTCTTCCTATCATTGATAATTTTGTTTCATAATAAAGTATTAATGTTATTGTTATTAAAAAGGTAAGTACTGTGCAATCAGCAAGTGACTGTTACATTCAATTCTATATATATATATATGTGTCATGTGATATGAGTTGCATTTTCAGGACGAGAAAATTTTGACTAACCGCAGTTTCGGTATTACAAGAACAAATTGCCAAGCCGGATTTTTAACGTGATGTCCCACGCCGAGACGGTTTGCTTAAAGACATATCGTATGGCATGATGTTTGGATTTTATGGAACTATATATAGTATTCTGAATGATTAATATGGACAAATTATCTAATCTATACATTTTATTACTTTAAAAATACCGAATCTATCAAATTCCATTGATAATAGATTATTTGATCATACAACTAGTTCTGTTAACTGTCAAAGCTAATACAACAGGGTTAATAAATAAATTGGGTTTTAACTGAAATGAACCACGAAAATCGGGTGTAATAATTATATCTGATGTCATGTATTTAAAGCTTATCAGTCAATTAAAATATGCAAACACAGGATACTTTTGACATGCCAACTGTTAAAGCTCAAAATGGCAACTTATGACCTGAAATTTTGACTTTTAAAACAATTGAAATTTTATTACTTAAAGACTCAACTCTTTCCATTTTTTATTTAGAAATGTTAACTTTGAAAACATGTCTAATACTAGAACTTCTAAATACGCTTCCGAAGAATCATAAGTGATACATGCAAATGGAATTGATTGGATCTGACATGCTGTAATATATGACAAACAATATCCAAATAATTACGTAAGTTTTGTTTCGGTTTTATATACTTTTTAACTTTTTGTATTAAGGTTTATTTTTTTATCAACTCAGAATTAATGCTGAGCGTTCAAAACGAAGTTTTTATTTGTAAATATTTCGTCATTATTTGTTGTTATCAAAGAGTTAAACGTAATAGTTGCATTAATGGATACTATTATGCTTGGGGATATGGGATATTACTAGAATGATAATTATGTATAATTATGGTACAGGCATTTTCTTAATTTAGGCATTTTGTAAACATATACAATATGAAAAACGAACGACTGAGCAACACGAACCCCACCAAAATCCCAGGGTGATCTCAGGTGCAGCGGAAATGTAAGGAAGTAACAGCGAAGTACTTTTAGATTGGTACATTGTGTCCTTTGTTATTTGTTATTTGTGCTTCATGCCAATCTGATGAGTCAAGCCGTTTCTAATTGATTGTTTACAGTTTGTTCTCATTGACGTATGTTGTTATGTCAAAATACTGTCTCAGGTAAGGATAAGGATTTTGTGCTCACAAACGTGTTAAAACTCCTCTACATGGCGTATGCGCCTGTTCCAAATCAGGAGATTGTAATTTGATAGTTGCCGTTGGTTGCCAATTGCGATATTTGTGTTTGTTTATTGTTTTAGCATAAATAATGCCGTTGTTTTTGTCGTTATATTGCACAATTTGTAATATGCATAACATACTGTAAACAACTGTCTTACAAGTGGGATGTTTAGCTTGCTACAAACCAAAGTTTAAACCACCGTTTTCGTCAAAAAATGCCAGTACCAAGTCAGGAATATAACAGTTGCTTTTCGCTCGTTCCATTGGTTAAAAACGTTTGATTTTGTCAGTTTTTATGGACGCCCCTCTTTTTGAATTTACACTAGAGTTCGGTATTTCTGTTATACCTTTAATACTGTACGGTCTGGGGTTTGCTCATTGTTGAAGGCCGTATGGTGACCCCTAGTTACTAACATCCACGTCTTTTGGTCTTTTGTAGATACATGTTGTTGTAGTTGTCTTATTTGGCAAGCATACCATACTCCGTATTGCTATATTGGTAAACAAATTGATTAAAAAAAACGGTGTCCTAGTCTTTAATTTGTTTAAACATTTTTTATTGTTCCGTTAGTGGTTCGTTCTGAATATGCATGAAATAACTGCCATTGGACTTTCAACAAGCAACATTTAAATAATCCATTCCTTGGTTCCTCTCTAGATGTCGAAATAATTACCGGAAGTTATTAGATCTTATATTGAATAATTGGATAACCTACTTTCTCATAAGTTTTGTAATCATGATACCAATTATTTTTATAATCATTTTCAGATGCTGTAATGAGATATAACAAAAAGAAATAGTCAAAACTACAACCAATATGAACAACTCTCGACAATTCAAAATAATGGCAATCATTATATTTACTTTATGTGTTATAATTGTATGTATGGTAAAAACTATTTTACATAAGAACTTTTGTAAAGAAAACTGCGCATACTTGACGCCGCAGAGAACAGTTACGACACAAATGCTGCAATATAAAAGGAATATTATCATACAATCAAAATATCCAACGGTTTTTACACAATCTTATAAAATAAATAATAAGGACATTTGTAAAAATATTTCCAAGCTTTCGTGTATTGTAATGGTATACTCGTCTCCGAATCATTATGAAAGGAGGGAAGTATTGAGAAAAACTTTTTTGAACTCGACATTTTACATGCAAGAAACTATAAGAGTGATCTTTCTACTTGGGGAAGTTTATAATTCTTCACTACAGCACGCAATTGAACAGGAAAATCTTGTTTTCAACGACATCATACAGGGGAAATTTATAGATTCCTATCGTAATTTGACTCTTAAAGGAGTGTTGGGATTCAAATGGATTTCCGAAAATTGTCGAAATGCTGAATTTGCTGCCAAAATAGATGATGATGTGATAGTCAACTTCTTTAAAATCTTTCGATATTTTTCATTCATTAGATTAAAAAGGAGATATTTGATGTGTGACAAGGTGAAACCAAACGTATATCCGATACAACGTAAAGCAAGTGATAAATGGAATGTGCACAGCGATGAGTTTAAAAGGATGATGCGTTATCCTTATACTTCTTGTTTAGGTCCGGCAGTATTTATATCTAGAGATCTGATTCCGATTTTATATACGACTGCATCAATGTCGCCATTTTTCTGGATAGATGATGTTTATCTGTTCGGAATACTTCCCTCAAAGATTCCAGGTTTAGTTCACCACGGGATCAATCAGAATGTTTCATATAATTACCAATACACAGCAGACTGTTTTGGAAAGCAGCGAAAAGAATGTGGTTTGATAGTGGGTATGCCAGACCCTCGAGATACTACTGCAACGGTCAAAATCTGGAACTCTTTGATACATTTGTAAATAATATACATTAAAAAGTAATACATTATATCTTGTATAAGTTGCGATTCAATCAATCTGAATCAATTATGAAATTTATTACAACGTTTATGTCCTTTACTTAGATAGAATGAGAGTAACCATTGTGCTTTTTTCTTTCCCTTTTAATTCATTTTGAGTTCAAATTTTCGAATGACAATTTTCAGGATAGGATATGATATATATGCACATTTAGATTTCAAATGTTTGATTTTCTATAATGCAGTTTTGAATGATATAAAACATATCGATATGTTTATATCTGCCATAGCCTGGTCTCAATCTGCTCCCGTGTTCTTTATGTTCTCTGTCAATTACTTTCTAAAATACTTGAGACTAGTCACTAGTATAGCAATGATAGGTCACATTAAATGTTACTCAGATGTCTCTTTTTGTAGAACCCCCAAGGGTGACCGGGGAATAGAAGTATGGTCACTACAGGTCTTCTTCCGACCGGCAGTAAAACCCTTGCAAAGTGGGGCGTCCGTTTGGCTGTGCGAGATGTATCAAGTACGCAGTCACGTCCGGTCAGAATGGGAACGTTAAATCCGTTGCCTCGCTCTCTGCACGTTAGGAACCATTGAAACAACTCTTTGAGGGGTCCGTAGGTGGCCTGTTACAAGGTTAAATTTCTATTCCTATCCAATTTACCCTCATTTTTCAGTGGTAGTCTAAATTTTCCCGACCTTTATCCCGCCGGCCTCTATAAAGGACATACCTATTGTATTTATTATTAATTTGTTCTCGTCCTGAACATGCATGAAATATTTGCCATCGGACGTTAAGGAACCAACTATCAATCAATCAATCTTTTGTAGACAAATAAGGGTTGACTTTTCTGTGTTCTTAAACAAACTATTTCATTTAAATTTATTACGTAAATATAATAGTTAAGTTCTGAAAAGTAGTTTGACTAGGTTAAAAATGAAATTTTGACTACAGTTGGAGAAAAAAAGATATGCGAAAGAGGCAGACATTTTACCTTGCAACAGACGACCTACGGAACCATATTACATAAATGTTGGAAGGTCTATTCACGTGGAAGCTTCTCGACACGGTGTTTCAGATTTCAGGCACCAATTCTCCTTTTGGTAGAGTCGTACCCCTCAGACTGAGAACAATAACCTAAGGTATATATAGGAGCGTGATTTAACGATTACATATATGATTGTATAAGGAGATATGGTACGTTTGTAAATGATACAAATCTCCATAAGAGATCAAGGACGCGGATGCATATATGTAAGAGATAAAATGTCTGCCTCTATCAAAGAATACAGGTAATATTTCTACCTCTACTAGAAAAGCTGAATTAAGTTATTTCCTTTTTTATTGATACAATGAAATAGTTGGAATTCTATAAATTTAATTTTGTGTTTGTGTTTTTCTAAATGTTGGTAAATTAAACTTTTGAATTTCTTAGGTCTATGGAAGAGGTATAGAAGTTCTTGTGTTCGTTTGAATCACTATTCAAAACTAAAGAAAAGGACATTGAGCATTGATACCTTTAAAATATTCTAAGTTTGTGTGTTCTTATAGACGTATGTTGTTATGTCAAAATACTGTCCCAGGTAAGGATAAGGTTTAATGCTGTGTTAATACTCCATCACATGGCTTATACGCCTGTCCCGAATCATGAGATTGTAATTTGAAGGTTGTCTTTTGTTGCCAATTGCGATATTTGTTTTTTCTTTATTGTTTTAGCATAAACATAAACATTTTGTCATGCCGGACTTTTCGTAACTTACTGTAAACAACTGTCTTGCAAGTGGGAGGTTTAGAGCGCTAACGCTCGTTCTTAATCATGAAGAAAAAAATTATCATTTTCTTACATATTGCTAATTAACATTTGCATTAAATGCAAATTTGATACAGTCATACGATAAAGTAATTTATTGACTTCAACAATATATAACAATACATTACTTCTTTACAGTATGTAATACACGAAAATGATAATCAGGGAAACAAAATACCGGCCAGTCCATTAGACCAAGAACAACAACAACACCAAACTCACCAACTAAAGTAACAGACACACAAAATCAAACACCAACGAACAACACACTCTCCGGATAGACTGACTTTGATCATGCAGATATGCAGTGGGGCTAAGTCAATTTAACATGTGTACCAATTTCACCATTGACCTATCTAGACCATATGTTGAAAATTAATGCTAAAATAAGATTGTATTAAAATTGTGGTTTTATTTATTTTCCAATTTCATCACCAAATCCTTATTCTAATCATTAGGAAAGCCTGGAATTCTTTCAGTAGCTGTTTTTTTTATCTATGTTACACTGAAGTACACTGTTTAACAAGTCTATTTTCTTTCACCTCAATACCCTTTTTAATTTTGGTAAACGGGTTAAAAAAATAAATTTAGTTTATTGTAAGTTAATTGTAGTATGAAAACCAGGACGGGTTCAAACAGAAAGATTTTGAAAGCAGAGAAAACTGTGCACCCCACAATCAGCATCGTCATGATTTTATCAGATGACAATACGAATACTAAAAATCTAGGCTACAAATAAAGCATTGGTACTTTAATTCAGTCACGGACCCGCTTGTTCTAGTAAGTTATAAATAAAAGGAGACGCGGGGTATACACCATTTCGATAATATCCATACGACATGAAAATAACATAAAAAAACATCAACATATAGTTTATTGGTCTTATTTTGCGCCTATATTTTTTTTGGTCAATTCTTCGTAAAATTCCATATTAGTGTAGTACAAGTTTAGTAATGCTAGCGTGCTTTTAATATTGCAAACAATCTGTGTAATACGGTACTATTACTAAAGGTTTTTTTTTTTATTGTATTAAGCTTAAGGTTTATGGGGTTTTTTTTTCAAGTAATGCCTGTATTTCGGAGTCAATACATTTTCCTTTCCGGATTTGTATTGCATGTTCTTACTGTTTTTCAATCGATTGATATCAGTTACAATTGAGATCTGTGAAAATTATATAGTAACGCTGTTCCTTGCCATTGTTGTTTTATTGTGTATCTAAAATCTTCCATGAATACCAGTTCCCAATTATCAATTGGGAACTGGTATCGATGGAAGATTTTAAAAATACTTATTGTCACAAAAATTTAGGTCATATAAATATATATTCGTTTAGAATTCAATGGAATTACCTGCATTTCAAATAAGATATGAAGCAGCATCACCGCTTAAATTTGCATATTTTTTTCTATTGTTTGTGGGAAATTGTTTTCTGGAGTATGTGTGATTTTTTTTTTTTTTTTTTGGTTTCGAATAAATTATTCCTGTTACGTCAGTTTGGTCTTTACTGTATATATTGCTAATATCCAATCACAAAACTAAGGCATTAACTGCCAACTCGTCATGAGAGGTACATGTAATTCGAATATAAACAGACTGTTTCTGCTCGATCGTACAGAAACGTGGAATAAAGGGAAATTGGAAATTCCAATTATAAAACAACGAAAACAACAACAAAACCAGTACTTCTACTTCATAAATGAAGAACATATTTTGATCCTTTACTCATAACAACTAAAAACATCTATTTCAAATGGAGATGCAAATTTAACTCATACCCAGGATAAGTTATACATTAAAGAACGTTCATAATTCATTTCATATTTCTGAATTAACAAACGTGATGAACACGAGTCAGACAAAAGTTGTTCAAGCAAAATACTTTTCTACCTATATAGCCAAAACGATCCTTCGTGCATTATAAACAGTCCATCTTTGTCTTGTCGAACCAAAGTCAAACGTAACAATGTTTAATATTTCTATATAACTATGATGATGATCGTAAGAAACACTCATAAAAAAATCATTGGATGTTACGGCAAAGTTGAAGGCCTCACTGTGACTTTGAGATGAAAAACGGCAATAAAAGCGAGGTTCTTTTGCTTCTTGTGTTTTTGCTGTGTATGTTCTGATTTTGTGTCATGAATGGATACCCCATGTCCTTTCTTTTCTGTTACGAATATACACGAACAGCAAACAGTACTCTTCCTATCAATGACAATTTTGTTTCATAATAAAGTTTTATAGTTATCGTTCTTAATAAGGTAAGCACTGTGCAATAAGCAAATGGCTATTACATTAAATTCTATATATATGCGTCATGTGATATAGAGTTGCATTTTCAGGACGAGAACAGTTTTTACGATACGCAGTTTTGATATTACAAAAACAATTTGCCGAGCCGGATTTTTAACGTGTTGTCCCGCGCCGTGACAGTTTGCTTAAGACATGTCGTATGATTCAGATACATAAGTCTGATGTTTGGATTTTATGGTACTATATAAAGTATTCTAAATGATTCATATGGATAAACTATCTAATCTATACATTATATTACTGTACTGAACAATACCGAAACTATTAAATTCCATTGATAATAGATTATTAAATTATACAACTTGTAATATATTGTTACAATTTGTTGTCAGTTCATGTTAACTGTCAAAGCTAATCCGACAGGGTTAAATAAATTAGGCTTTAATGGAAATGAACCACGAAAAACGGGTGTAATAATTAAAGCTGATGTCATGTTTTGAAAGCTTATCAGTCAATATAAATATGGAAACACAGGATACAAATAATCAAAATTTTCCATTCAACTTTTTGTCCTTACAATATATGTGAAATCTACGGAAATACTTGAAGTGACAAAGTCAAAATAAATTTGTCTTTAGAAAATTTCTCAAAGTCTAACTTTCGACATGCAAATGTTAAAGTTCAAAATAACAATTTATGACTTGAAATTTTGACTTTAAAAATCATTGAAATTTTAAGACTTAATGATTCAACATTGTTTTTTTCATTCAAAAAAGTTGGCTTTGAAAAAATGTCCAATACTAGAACTTCCAAATATTCTTCCGTAGAAATCATAAGTGATACATGCAAATGGAATTGATTGGATCTGACATGCTGTAATATTTCAAATTTTGATTACAGTCAAACAATATCTAAATAATTACGTAAGTTTGGTTTTGGTTTTACAAGTTTTCATTTCTGTGCATTGAGGTTTATTTCTTAAACATTTGAGTAAACGAATAGCGTTCAAAGTTTTTATTTGTAAATATTTCATCATTATCTATTGTTATCAAAGTGTTAAAGTAATAGAAATGGGAAATCACTAGAATGAGATGTGTATGGTACAGGCATTTTCTTAATTAAGGCATTTTGTAAACATTTGTGAACATATACAAAACGCAACATAAAAAAATAACGACTGAGCAACACGAACCCCACCGAAAATCAAGGGTGATCTCAGGTACAGCGGAAAGGAAATAATGTAACTTCGAAGTACTCTAAGATTGGTAATTTGTGTCCTTTGTTAGTTGTTATTTGTGCTTTGTGCCAATCTGATGAGTCAAGCCGTTTTCAATCGATTGTTTACAGTGTGTTCTTATAGACGTATGTTGTTATGTCAAAATACTGTCCCAGGTAAGGATATGATTTAATGCTGTGTTAATACTCCATCAAATGGCTTATACGCCTGTCCCGAATCATGAGATTGTAATTTGAAGGTTGCCTTTTGTTGCCAATTGCGATATTTGTTTTTCTTTATTGTTTTAGCATAAACAAATTGCCCCGTTGTTTTTCTCGTTTGAAATGCACATTTTGTCATGCCGGACTTTTCGTAACTTACTGTAAACAACTGTCTTGCAAGTGGGAGGTTTAGCTTGCTATAAAACCAGGTTTAAACCACCATTTTCGCCAACAAATGCCAGTACCAAGTCAAGAATATGACAGTTGCTTTTTGCTCGTCCATTGGTTGAAAACGTTTGAGTTGGTCAGTTTATGGACGCCCCCTTTTTGAATTTACGCTAGAGATCGGTATTATTGTTATAACTTTAATACTGTATGGGTTGCTCATTGTTGAAGGCCGTATGGTGACCTATAGTAACCAAAATGCACATCTTTTGGTCTCTTGTAGATACATGTAGTTGTAGTTGTCTTATTTGTTGGTAAGCATTCCGTACTCCGTATTGCTATATTGGTAAACAAATTAATTAAAAAAAAAACGGTGACCCCAAATCTTTAATTTGTTTAAACGATTTTTATTGTTCCGTTAGTGGCCATTTCTGAATATGTATGAAATAGTTGCCATTGGACGTTCAGCAAGCAACAATTAAATAATCAATTCCTGGGTTCCGTTCTATATTTCAAAATAATTACTAAAAGTTATAAGTCCTTATTTTACATAAAGGGATAACATTCTTTCTCATAACTCTTGTAATCATGATGCTTATTGTTTAAATAATCATTTTCAGATGCTGTATGAGATATAACCAAAGGAAATATTCAAAATTGCAACCAATACGAACAAGTGTCGACAATTCAAAGTAATGGCAATCAGTTTTTTTTACTTTTTATAATTGTATATACGGTAAAAACATTCTACATACGAACTCCTATAAAGATAATTGCGCATATTTAACGATGCAGATAACAGTTAAGATACAAACGATGCAGTATAAACGGTATATTATCATACAACCAAAATACCCGACAGCTTTGACACAATCTTATAAAATAAATAATAAGGACATTTGTAAATATATTTCCAAACTTTCGTGTATTGTAATGGTTTACTCGTCTCCCAAGCAGTATGAAAGGAGGGAAGTATTGAGGAAAACGTTTTCGAACACGACGTTTTACATGCAAAAAACTATAAGAGTGATCTTTCTACATTGGGAAGTTTATAATTCTTCACTACAGCACGCAATTGAACAGGAAAATCTAGTTTTTCACGATATCATAGAGGGGAAATTTATAGATTCCTATCGTAATTTGACTCTTAAAGGAGTGTTGGGATTCAAAAGGATTTCCGAAAATTGTCGAAATGCTGAATTTGTTGCCAAAATAGATGATGATGTGATTGTCAACTTCTTTAAACTTTTGCGATATTTTTCGTTCATTAAATTAAGGAGATATTTGATGTGTAATAAGGTGAAATCAAACGTATTTCCGATACAGCGTAATGCAAGTGATAAATGGAATGTGTTCAGCGATGAGTTTAAAAGGATGATACGTTATCCATATACTTCTTGTTTAGGTCCGGCAGTATTTATATCTAAAGATCTGATTCCGATTGTATATACGACTGCATCAATGTCGCAATTTTTCTGGATAGTAGATATTTATCTGTTCGGAATACTTCCCTCAAAGATTCCAGGTTTAGTTTACCACAGGATCAATCAGAATGTTTCATATACTTACCAATACACAGCAGACTGTTTTGGAAAGCAAAAAAAAGAATGTGATTTGATAGTGGGTATGCCGGACCCTCGAGACAATATTGCAACGGTCAAAATCTGGAACTCTTTGCTACATTTGTACATATTATACATTAAAAAGTAATACATTATATCTTGTATTAGTTGTGATTCAATCAATCTGAATCAATTAAGAAATTTTATCATTCCTTTACTTAGATAGAATGAGAGTAACCATTGTGCTTTTTTCTTTCCTTTTTTAGTTTTATTTTGAGTTTTAGAATGACAATTTTCAAGATGGGATTTGATATGTTTTATGTCTGATTTTCTATCATAATGCAGTTTTGAATGATTTAAAACATATCGATATGTTTATATCTACCAGAGCCTGCTCTCCATCTGATCAATCCCGTGTTCCTTATGATTCTCTGTCAATTACTTTCTAAAATACTTAAAGACTAGTCACTTGTATACCAATGATAGGTCACATTAAATGTCACCGAGATGTCTCTTGTTGTAGACGTTTTAATAAGAAGGATTGACTCTTCTTTGTTGTTAAACGAATTATTTCATGTAAATGCATTGCGTTAATATAATAGTTATGTTCTGAAAGGTAGTTTGACTAGGTTAAAAAGGAACTTTTGACTACTGTTGGAGAAACAAAAAGATGTTCAGAGAGGCAGACATTTTAACTTGCAACAGGCGACCTACGGAACCATATTACATAAATGTTGGAAGGGCTATTCACGTGGAAGATTATCGACACGGAGTTTCAGATTTCAGGCACCCATTCTCCCTTTGGTAGAGTCGTACCCTCAGACGGAGAACAATAACCTAAGGTATATATAGGAGCATCATTTAAAGATGATATCTATGTTTGTATAAAGAGATATGGTACGCTTGTAAATGATACAACTTTCCATAAGAAATCGAGGACGCGGTGTGTATATATGTAAGTGAAAACATGTCTGCCTCTATCAAAGGAGATTCACCTGATGTCGAGTATCGAGTTGCTAGTTACGAAAGTCGAATTGCGAGTTACGAAGGTCGAGTAGCGAGTTACGAAGGTCGATTTGCTAGTTACGAAAGTCGATTTGCGAGTTACGAAATTAGATTTGCGTGAAAATGGGGAAAACTATTTAAATTTTTTGGTGTACCTCTTTAACATTTTTGAATGATGATTGCTTATAGAATTGTATACAGTATTGTTGATTCTTTTTGTTGTTTGGACTTCATCTGAGTCGCGTGTAAAAAAAATATGAATGGATTGCTTACATAAACACTACGCAAAGTATGGTTATTTTCTGAAGAAACAGATAGCCTTTTGAAATACAGCGGAAGCCTTTTAGTTTAATTATCATTGAATTGCATAGCTAGCACCGTCATATTAAACGTAAAGGGAGATAGCAACTAAAGTATAGAACATATATGTAAAAGACCCCTTCTGCAGATTTTGTTTAGAGTGGGCTCTTTGGGGTAGCTGCAGAGGTAATATTTGTTAGGGACCCTAAAATTAATTCTTTGGCAGTGACACTCAAAATTGTAGACGTGTAAGTTATATATGTTTACATTGGCTAGAGGTGAAGGGGGATGGTTGAGCGCTTATAAAACCTGATTAACCCTGCCGCATTTTTGCGTCTGTCCTAAGTCAGGAACCTCTAGCCTTTGTTGTTCTTGTATATTTTTTAATTTTGGTTCATCTATATGTTTTGGAGCATAGAATGGCGTCCATGTTCTTGATCTAGTGTACATTGTGTTTCGGGGCCTGCTCGGGGCTGCCTCTGGGTGTGGGATTTCTCACTGTGTTGAAGACCCATTGGTGGGCTTGGGTTGACTTGTATATTTTGGTTTGGTTGTTGTCTCTTTACAATTCCCCGTTTCCATTCTTTATTCTATACATGTAGCTGTCAAAGATACTTTTGTAAAAGAGACAAAAGACGCAGTTTTTGAATATATAACTTCTTTCTAAAAAACGGGTTAATCATACAAAAATGTACAATACCCAGCTGATATCTGAAACTACACAATTTGTATCAAGGCTGCATGCAGGTAAAAAAGTTAACTTGTGACAGACAAGGCTTCCGTGCTCATACCGTAAAAACACACGCCATAACATTCCTTAAAACTGTTCCTTTATTTTTTGTAACAGCGGTATAGCTTATTGTAGAATAACGTCTTTCCAAATAATAAAAAAATCCATATTATGATCTCCTATGCCAGGAAGTTACCATAATGCCATAAAAAGACATCTATAGCATGCTTATTTTTGCGTTGTAGTGTTCAGATATACATACATTGAACAACTCGATTATTAACTATTTGGTATATATATACACTCTCCGCTTGGGGTTGAATCACAAAGTTAACAAAGTTCAAAATTATTTAATGTATCACATAAAACACATAGCATATCACATTTCTGACTAATTCATGAGATATTTTCCTAAGTTAAATGTGAAATTGTGCCTATATCACTCTAAACCTTTGCGAAAGAAGAAGAGTTAGTACTTAGCAACACGACGGGTGCCACATGTGGAGCAGGATCTGCTTACCTTTCCGGAGCACCTGAGATCACCCCCAGTTTTTGGTGGGGTTCGTGTTGCTTAGTCTTTAGTTTTCTATGTTGTGTCATCTGTACTATTATTTGTCTGTTTGTCTTTTTATTTTTGGCCATGGCGTTGTCAATTTGTTTTCGATCTACGAGTTTGACTGTCCCTCTGGTATCTTTCGTCCCTCTTTTAGTATGCTAATGAATATCCGTTATCCAAGCGTCACTGATTTGTCTTGTATAGACGAAATGCGCGTCTGGCGTAGAAAATATTATAAGCCTGGTACATTTGATAAGTATTTATTTTAGGCCTAACACAGTGCCATATTCTGTGAGATGTCGATAATTTGCAAGTACATGTCATTTGTCTACATGATTTATTTCTTATGCTTGTTTGTTGAGTACGGTTTACATTTTGTCTTATATCTACAGTATATCCTGTTTTATTTTAGAAAATGAACAATGTCGCTCTCATGAAAGAAATTTAAGCGTGCGTGACTTTGCAACATATAGACACTTATAGGTTCAATCCACCATTTTCTACATAAGAAAATGCCTGTACCAAGTCAGGAATATGACAGTTGTTATCCATTCGTTTGATGTGTTTGAACTTTTGATTTTGCCATTTGATTAGGGACTTTCCTTTTTGTATTTCCACGGAGTTCAGTATTTTTGTGATTTTACTTTTTATTTTCTATAAAGCAGTATCATATAACTCTTTCAAATCCTGCAATCAAAATACCGGGACCCTTCCTCATGCAGTGTATAACTAAGTTCGGATAGATGTATGCTTAGTTGATTAAATGCGAAGTAAACCTTAAATTTCTGTTTCAAAACTTAGACGACACGACAGTTTATATATCTATAATTCTTCAGAAATTAGAGAAACATAAATAAAGGCAACAGTAGTATACCGCTATTCGAAATTCATAAATCGATTAAGAAAAAAACAAATCCGGGTTATAAACTAAAACTGAGGGAAACACATCAAATATAAGAGGAGAACAACGACACAACAGAAACACAACACAAAAATGCAACACACACAGAAGCGAACTATAATATAACAATAACCATTTTCCTGACTTGGTACAGGACATTTTAAGAAAAAAATGGTGGGTTGAACCTGGTTTTGTGGCTAGCCAAACCTCCCGCTTTTATGGTAATGTTAAATATAACATTAAAATGACAAGATAACATGACAGGACTACAATAAAAATAAATGGGAGAACATACAGGACCGAGACACACACAAATAATAGCTATCAAAAGGTACCAGGTTTATAATTTAATACGCCAGACGCTCGTTTCGTCTACATAAGACCCATCAGTGACGCTCAGATCAAAAAAGTTCGAAAGCCAAAACAAGTACAAAGTTGAGGAGCATTGAGGACCAAAAATTTCAAAAAGTTGTGCCAAATACGGCTAAGGTTATATGCCTGGGATAAGAAAATCCTTAGTATTTAGAATAATGCATACTTTTGCAAGCAGTAAATTTACAAAAATGACTATATAATAGATATACATGTTAACACCGAAGTGGTGACTAACTACAGAATAACAACGAATACGTAAAACAACCTAAATCAGCACATAAAAAAGGCACAGCCGAATAACGTATTATATGTTAGCCGAAGAGATCGACGCACAATGTGACGTCACATATAAATTTCTATAAATTTCCAAAAAATAGGATATAGTTCAAGATTAGGTTTGTAAAACTGATATAACATGTATTAATAACAATGAAAATTACAATACTTATTAATATACAATTGTGGTAGTAATTAGATAATTAATTGTATTATCAAGCTATGTCGGTATTTCTTCTTAATCAAACTGTAAACCAAATACATCATATAAATTTAGTTGGCCCAAACTAAAATCTTATAAATGAACTGGGTGATTAATTATCTTTACCGTAACATACAAATAGAACAGAAAAAAATAAGATTTACAACTACAAACGATAAGACATTTGACAAAATCCGATGAAAATAACAAATATAACATCAAAACTAAATACATGGATTTTGGATAGAAATATACCGTGACACGTCTTATAGCAATGCGAATTCACACTCAGCAAAACAGTCACAATCGGGAATAAGTCACGTTCGGTACTTAAAAGGGGGGTATAAAAGATCAGACGACGTAATGGCATAACAAAATCTAATACGTGGTAAAAATGTCCTTTGTTAGTTTGGACAAAGACACATCGTATCAATCAACCAATTCTTGATATTGTCCATAAAATTTACGGAGTGTCATTTTTAATCTGTCCTCCTCATAACTTTGTTGGAGCAGTTTCTGCGTTAGGAACACACTCCTGTATATGAAGTCCGTATAGTGTGAACATGCACGATCATAACGTATCAACTGAGATATGTAAACACCATACGAAGGGGCAGCGGGTATGCTACTGCTGAGAAATAGGAAATTGATAATTGGGAAGTTGAAATCGTCCCGTTTATCATAAATTTTCGTGTGAAGTCGTCCATCTGTGTCAATATTGAGGAAAAGATCAAGGTATGAAGCAGTCCTTTTAGTATCAGTAGTATCCTTAATTTCAAGTTCACTGGGATATATGAGATGTAAGTATTGGCTGAAATATGGGTTATTCAATGATAGGACATCATCAATATATCTGAAAGTAAAATTAAAGAATTTCGCAAGGTGATGTTTCTTTTTGTCTTTTAGAAGGTTCTGAATGAATTCTGCTACATACGAGTACTAAAACAAATCGGCCAGTAGGGGTGCACAATTAGTACCCATTGGAATACCGACTGTCTGTTGAAATAGCAATCCTCCAAACTCAACAAATATATTGTCGATCAAAAAGTCAAGCATTTTTATAATATCATCTTCAGTATATTTTCTGGTAGATATTTTCGTAACTCGCAACTCGACCTTCGTAACTCGCAACTCGACTTTCTTAACACGCAACTCGACTTTTGTAACTCGCAACTCGGCCTTTTCAACTCGCAACTTGCAACTCGACGTTAAGAAACACTCCTATCAAAGGATGAAGGTAATATTTCTACCTTCAGAAAAGCTGAAAATGCAATTGTTACCTGAAATTAGATATTTCCTATTTTTTATATACAATAAACGCGAGCTTGGTTGTGCATAAAGTGAGGATTAAGTGATCAAAACAACTCAATTGTCGTTTTGTATTTTCTCATGCCGGAAAAGATTGAAATAAACTAAAATGAAAAAAATCATAATTTTCTCAAATCTCTTGTATACGAGAATGAACGACTTATCAACTTATTCACGCTTAGATCGACTGGAATTTTTTTATTTGACTAAAACACACAGTACAAAGAAATAACTAAAGGATAAAATAACTAATAATAAAAGACCGTTAAGTACAGTACATCGATCTTAGACCAGCATATCGATCCCTTATAAATAAGAAGAAGTTGTATGAGTGCCAATGAGACAACTCTCCATCCAAGTCACAATGTATAAAAAGTTAACAATTATCTGGATTGATTTTAGCCTTGACAATCTAAGCAAGAGTTGTGTCCCTTGGTCTGTCAAACGTCCGGTTTTCGTTTGAGTCGAAATACGGGTATCTCGAAATATTTCTCTTGTCCGGCTGACTTTGAGAAAAGGAGAGTCGATAAAAAAATCATGTAAAATCAGTGTAAAACTAGAACGATGTTGATTGCGGTTAATGCGATTGCCAGGTGACCTGTGATTGCGTTGTCTTTTATTAATAATAGTCGTGATATCAAAAGAGGAAATTTTAGATGTGTTCCTTTAGCCCATGATATTGTCATTTAGATTTAAGAGATACGTTGTATGTAGTTGTTTAATCCAAGACAGTTGCAAATTTTACGGGAATCTTCAAACTATTTATGTGATTGTCCTGCTTGCTTATGGACGGTTTGAAATAGTTGGAATTTTATAAATTTAATATTGTGTTACTTTGTGTTTTTCTAAATGTTGGTAAATTAAATTTGAATTTCTTAGGTCTACGGAAGCGGTATAGATGTTCTTGTGTTCGTTCGAATCATTAATCAAAACTAAAGAATAGGACATTGAGCCTTGAAACCTTTAAAATATTCTAAGATTGCAAAAGAAAAATAATCCTTTTCTTCGCGATTAGTACTCGCTAACGCTCGTTCTTAATCACGAAGAAAGGAATTATCATTTTCTAACATATTGTTAATCAACATTTCCACTAAATGCAAATTTGATACAGTCATGCGCTAAAATCATTTATTGATATCAACAATATATAACAATACATTACTTCTCTACAGTATGTAATACATGAAAATGATAATCAGGGAAACAAAATATCGGCAAGTCTATAAGACCAAGAACAACAACAGTACCCAACTTACCAAATAAAGTAACAGACAAACAAAATCAAACACCAACAAACAACACACGGTCCGGATAGACTGACTTGGATCATGCAGATGTTCAGTGGGGTTAAGTAATTTCAACATGAGTACCAATTTCACGATTGACCTATCTAGACCATATGTCGTAAATAAATGCTAAAATAAGATTGTATTAAAATTGTTCTTTTTATTTATTTTCCAATTTCATCACCAAATCCTAATTTTAGTAGGATTGATATCTGTATCTGTAATACCCGCAAGTAACTTACATTTATCTCCATACTTTGAGAAGCAGTTGAATGTTCTTCGATGATTGAAGGAAATATGTGCATTAATTTCATAATGCACAACACCGTGAATCTTTGCAGGTAAAATACCAAATAAATAAAAATCATCCACCCAGAAAAATGGCGATATTAATGCAGCTTTGTATAACAAAGGAACTAAGTCAATTGAAATAAACACGGCCAACCCACTACATGAGGTGTATGGATAAAAATTAAATCCTTTGAATACATCACTGTGTACGTACCATTTATCGTTGATACCACGTTCTATGGGATTTGTATCTGCTTCCAATCTATTACAAGCCAAATACTTTTTCACCTCTTTTATAAATTCTAAACTTTCAAAAATTTTGTAAAAATTAATAAATACGTCATCGTCTATTTTTGCGACAAATTTGGCGTTTCTGCAATGTTCTGTAATCCATTTAAGACCCATGACTCCTTTATTAGTTAAATTATGGTAGGTGTCCATGAAATATCCCTGAACAATATCTTGATGTACTAAGCTTTCGTATTCAATGATAGTCTGAAGAGTTGAGTTATTTGTCAGTCCCAATAAGAAAACGACACGGATAATATTAGGACTGTAATAAGTTGAGTTAAACGTTTTTCGTATATTGCGCCTTCTTTCAAAATGGTTGAGAGATGTATGAACCATCACAATACATGTAATCTTTGGTACACGTCGGCAGATAGCTTCATTGTTTATTTTGTACGGTTGTGTTAGTACTATCGGGTATGACGTTTCCATAAGAATATTACGTGTGTAAGCCAGTTGTGTGGATTTGGATTTGTTGATGGTTCGTTTTGTCAATGACAAAAGTGTTCTGTCTTTTCTAGTTTCACTGTAGCTTTGGTTTGCTTGGGTATTCATCAATGTCAGTAGAAAACCAGTTATACACACCATATTAACACCAAGCATCAATGTTTTATGCTTTAAGTTTTTTAACATCCTAGCCTAATTATCTATTATAGTTATACGTAGTTTCCACAACCCAGTAATCAAGATCTATTTACATATCTAGATCTGAAAAACAAGTTATAGTAAAGTTATATTGATATTTTAATGTAATTTGTCGAAACACATGTACCACTGAAGTGCAAAGTTCATATTTTGCATATCGAATGACCTTATCTTAATATCCAATGAAACCAGAATCATCATAAACCCTTTCTGGATAATCTGTTTCAAACTACATGTAAGGAATTAAATAGTTTTCGTCGTAATTTTAAAAATGTTACATTAAAATAGGAGACATGTGGAAAACAGAAGGCACTATGTCGTGCATAGGTACACATTCAATCGTCTGCATTTATTATTGTAAGCAAAGTTAACCGTTTATTGTAAAGTGACATCACAAGTGACCTTTCTGCATTATAGTGTCCAGAATATATTAGTCTACTAATATATCAATTAAACAACATAATCTTAAAAGATTTGTACAAGTTTACTATTTTGCAATTTCAATGGCCAAATGTAACGCTTATCAATACCTCCTCCTCGTTTAAATAATTCTTTCACAATAAATACCTTGCTTTTTCTGTGCAACTCAAAACGAATTCTAATTCTAGTTCGACCGGACATGGCTGTGCATTTATACATCATATACACCCAAGCGAAGCCCTTTACAGAAAGAATTTTACTGCCGGATGGGACTTGAAATAAAAAATAAAATTTAGGCGCAAATTCAAAATGTAGCTATTTAAATTAGGAAAGAGTCACCTTACAGGTTGTAATCTTGTGTCTGGCACACGTGTCTTTGGTTTAGAATATGGACCCAGGAAATGATGTCGAGGCCATAAACCTTCTCTCAAGCTAGATACCCCAGGAATAGATTACATGTACCTTAGCATGATTTATAACAAACCTTTCTAAAATTGTCCGTTTAAAAATTGCAAAATTATAAGAAACTAAGGTTTCAACTCCCTCAGGGTAAGTTGACCTTAGATGAATTTGGCTATTTTTTTTAGGTATTTTTGTCATATAGCTCTTCAACTGTGTCGGTACTTATACATACTCGGATTTCAAATGTTTGGCTTTGAGCGTTCCTGATGAAGGTAAATCCAGAAAAGCGCTTCGGACGCATGAAATTATTAAACGTGTTGTTTTCAATTTTTTTTAGCTGTATTTGGTAAACCTTTCGGAATTTTCGGTCATCAATGCTCTTGAACTTCATACTTTATTTTGCATTTATATTTTATTTGATAAGAGCGTCACTGATGGGTCTTACGTAGACGAAATGCGCGTCTGGCGAACAAAATGTTATTCCTGGTTTCAATGATGAGTTTATCTACACCTGAATACAAATTGTGATTAAGTAATTAAATGCCAGTCTTTGTTAGAATCAGACAATTTAGAAGAATTTCAAACATGGTAAAAAAAAAAAAAACAATACTGAGCTAAGCATTCTATTTTGAAGTAACCCTTGTCCTGAGTTAGAAATGGTAGGTATTTTGTTTCTGCGCGTCTGGTAATTCGAGAAATCTCTAGAGAACTTTTGGTTAGAATGATAGCAAATTACGGAGTCAGCTCCCCTTAATTGATAATTTCTAGTGCATTTCAACCAAATTATATCTTAAAATAACAAAACAGGAAAAGGAAACGAATGTTTTATTCATACAAAAAAAAAAACAATATACATTTTAAACTTAAATCAATGTAAACTTGAGTGGGTTGTTGTTTGTCATGTTTTCACCACTGCCTGATTCTTTGGCAGATTGGCACTTAATTCCATTAATTAATCCAAAAATGTATTACATGTCAAACAGATATTTAGACATGATGACCACCGATTTACCCAATTTTATCCTTATAATTCAAAAGACAATAACCTACATAAAACCAATAACATAGCCACAGAACATGACCAGGTAACACCTAATATTAAGACAGACATTTTTTTTCTGCAGAACCACCAATATATTCAAAAAAGTATTGCCCTAACATTCAAAGTAACTGTTGAATGACCAAACCACAAAAACCTTAACGTACATGACATAGCGTTGAATGTGTAGTACCAAATTAAATTGAAATATTCGTAAAAGAACGGAACCACTTTTTTCCTGAAGTCGCTGCAATTATTTGTTGGAAATTTATTGATATATATCTTTTGGAAAATGTTGTTTGTGCTGTATTTAGACCCCTCTACCAAGAAATTTGTTTTGCATGCACACGTATAAAAATTGCGGTTTTTATCCAACGCAATCATAGGTTTGAACTTAGACTTGTTTATATATATATATATATATATATAAGTGCCTATAAATAGCAACACATAACATACGAATCTATTTGAGTGTAGATTAATCAGTACAAAGATTACTTCAATTACACAAATAAAATTATCAATTGCCTAGCAATGTAATTTTAACACACTATTGAGTATGTAAATATTAGAATGTTTAAAATATTTACAACGCGATAAAAAATAAACGCAATATTTCGCTAGACAAACTAGCTTCATCAAGCGTGCATCTATCCAGGTGAAATCTGATGTAGATAAGAAATTTTTGCAGCTCACTGTACATAAATTTAGCTGTCTTGTAAAGAAATCAAAATTTGGATGAAGTTCAAGATTATTTATAAAATTGGTGGTTGAAGTTTGCAACGTCCATTTGTCACGGATATTGGTTTTATGTTAGTAATTGTCTTTTGAATTATAAGGATAATATTGGGTAAATCGGTGGTCATCATGTCTACATATCTTTTTGACATGTAATAAATTTATGGATTAATTAATGGAATGTAAAAAAATCCGTGACAAATTAGTGACAGCTGTATTAACAAAGCAACCTACTCCACCTCCCGGTTGCTACAAACAATGTGGCAGAAGGAATTGCTTATGCCAATACAAGCAGTTCTTTCATCAGCTCCATTACAAAACAAAGTTATACCATCTACTCAAATTCCAACTGTAAAACGGAGAACTAAATTTATGTACTAACATGTAACACTTGTGGCATTCAGTATGTGGGAGAAACAATGGATAAATTTAATATTCGGCTTAATAACCATCGTTCATGGTACAAAACTAACAAAAACTGTCCTCTCACAAGACATCTTCGCTCAAAGAAACATCCTTTTGATAATGTTACTTTCCAAATCATAGAAGTAAACACCGAGTGAGACACCACGGCAAGAAGGAGAAGAGAAAACTTTTGGATCCACCAGCTCCACACTTTAGAACCTGATGGTCTTAATGAAAAAGACACGAAAAGATACAGGAAAGATAAAGAATAATTTAGTACACAGCATCGTCCTTTTTATCCTGTGATATTGGCCAATGGACGTTGCAAACTTCAACCACCAATTTTATAAATAATCTTGAACTTCATCCAAATTTTGAATTCTTTACAAGACAGCTACTTTTATGTACAGTGTACTGCAAAAGTTTCTTATCTACATCCGATTTCACCTGGATAGATGCACGCTTGATGAAGCTAGTTTGTCTAGCTAAATATTGCGTTTATTTTTTATCGCGTTGTAAATATTCTAAACATTCTAATATTTAAATTACTCAATAGTGTGTTAAAATTACATTGTTAGAATAGATATGAGATATATATGTCAATGAAACAGCAACTCGTCGACACCAAATAACCAAACGTCATCTAAATTATTTGTTGAAATCTTTCAAGTTACCACAATTTAATTTTATTTGCAATGACAAAGTTTGAACTTGTTAGAATTTCAAACATTTTGTTGTCTGGCATAATGATTAAATCAGGTCATTTGTAAACAAGTTTCTTCAAGAGAAAACTGTCTTCAAAAGTATTTTTACCAATTATTCAGAGAGAACATGTATATTTTAAGGTTGTCTTAATTGAAATCTACTCTTATCTTTTAAAAGGAACTTTTTATTTGTTGCTTATTAAATCATTTCTGAACAGTTTGATAAACAAAACCTGAATCTTTTGTCGGTTTTATGAAAGAAAGTTTATACTTACTAAATCATAGAAAAAGTAGCGATGTTGATATATATTTACCATCAGTTTTCAACTCCACCAGTATACCCCAACTATCCCCACAACAATGAATAAATAAAAACAAGCTGTTTAGAACGCATCGTTCATACAAACCTGATAACCTGGTATAGGGATTACACATGTTACATTACTTCAGAGTTATGGTTACACTACTTCAGACACTATTTATGACTTATGAAGTACGGCGGGATGTAGCTAAATATTTAGAGTGAAATATATTAAGATCATTATAAATACTGTGATTACTTTATAGCTACAGGATGTTGAGTTATACAAATATAAAATTGCAAGAAAGTGGACCATTTTGTTAGTCTTTAATTTTCTCTCTGTCTAAGTCCAGAATGTTATTTCCAAGGAAACAAATATGTGTCATATTATCACCAAAAACAACAACAAATCAAAATAATCGCCAAACCCTGCCGCATTAAGTTGATCTAGGGGACAAGTTTGAGATAGTTCACAAGTTCGCAAAAAAGAAAATTCAGCGTCTCGGACAAATTAGTCTGATTCCGTGCCGAACCTAGAACCTAGAGAACAAGTTGGAGATAGTTTAAAGGTAACAGTCCGCATGGGAAGTTATCCTACTTAGCATAATTATTCTGACTCCCAGCCGAACCTTGGCTCTAAAGGACAAGAGAAAGATAAGTATTTTAACGTGTTTCAAATCTACTGCTGTTTTAAACAAATCGATAGCAAACCATTTGCAGACAAAAAAATGAATACAATAAAATTATTGACGGGAAATAATGATATTGTATTCGAGATATTGTTTAAAGATGACCTTGGATGCAAATATTATACTTGAACATATTTATTCAGCAATATTGAAAAAGTTGCAGACCAAACTAAGATAAGTTCTTGTTCCAACACGTAAACTTTTCAGTACTTTCAAAATATATCTTCTCAAAAGTACACTTATTCGGAATCTCATAACGAATGCAGTATATATGCTATATTCATTAGCGTTTTGCGTTGTTAGTATAATTTCTGCACGAAGATTTTTTTTTAATACACCATATTTTTACAATTACAAGAGTTTGGTTGTGCACCATACACACACTTGCACATTTTTCATATTTTAGGTTCGTTTCAAAATTAAAAGTTTTTGGGGATCGGAAATGTAAGAAATCGTCTCTTTTTGTGTTTTCTATGACAAAATTAAATAATCGTTTGTCCAAAAATTAGATATTTAGTTATTGTAATTAATAGATATACAAATATGTATATAAATATTTGATAATTATACACTATTTTCTTTTATGGTTTAGCTTATATTATCGATCACTCACCTTTTTAAAATTTCAAATCTATACATATGAACCTTTTTCCACGATATTCGGATATTCGTATTTTATATTCAGGTGCAAAAATTTCCTTTTATATATAGGCCATTAACAAATCTTTGCACTTACTTATTATTGTAAAGAAAATAGTCGGAGAAGCTACTAAATATAGAATTTTTGTTGTATGTGTTATCAAGAAAAATTGTACTCCTTCGATGTGTGTGAGTGGTCAGGTTTGTTACCTCTTATATATTATAACCCTTTGTATCCTGATTTAGAACATTTTTGATAAGCTTATCATTATTTGTATTCTTATTCGGGCAAATAAAACGTTCCCAATCTGTATGCATTGAAAATAAAACTAGGTTCGGCAAGTACGATTTTTACCATTTTGTTCAAATCCATTATCTAATTGAAGATTAAGGTTCAATTAATCAAAATGTTGTCTAAAAATAGTAAAACTGCATTATAGTTTGAAAAAAAAAACCATCCGCTTTTAAATTTCATTGATTAGTAAAAGTTAATTTTATCTTAACAGATAAATAATGTACTATTATAACATTGGTAATGTGTATATTTTCATATTACTGGTTATATTTTGGATTTTTGTTAGCATAGGTACCATATATAATAAATTTTCACTGCACAGTCATAAATTATAGCTCATGATTACTCTATAATTTGACTTTGTTAGTTTGTGTAAATTCATTGTAGGATGAATTCTTTACGCTCGGCAACACATCTTACATGTATAAGGAACATTAAATGCTATATAAAAAGAACACTGATTGATACTAAACTGACACGCTGAGCCGAATTTTGTACATACTAGTTAACACGACATCAGCCCACATGAAGACAGGTCATCCTACCCGGACAAATTATTCTGACTCGAAATCGAACTACTTTGATGTCGCTTGCTTAGCGGAGAAGCAGAAAATACCAATACAGTCTTCGGTTTGACCTGGCTCAACCACATGTCTAGTAAGTTAATTAAGTTGTAGACCAAAAAAAGTGAGTCTAGGTCTACAGTGGACCTAGATTATTACCAGTTGAGCTAGAACATTGGACCTAGGCTAACTCTGTGGAACACTTTACTATTTTAAAAAAATCTTGATTACTGGAGCAATAAAGGTAAGGTTTTTTTCAAACCAGGTGTGTTCTTTTATACAAAGATAGACTACCTCGGTGATGTCGTGGTAGCGTGCTCCCCTCGAGTGCGGGAGGTCGTGGGTTCGAACCCCTGCCGGGTCAAACCAAAGACCAAGGAGTAAGAGCAGAGACTGGTTAGCTTGGAGTCAGAATATTGTGTACGGGTAGGGTGACATGTCTTCTAGCGGAATGTGGCCTTGTGAACTAGCACGTTTAAAATTCTGCTCAGCGTGACGGTCTAACATATAATATGCACTTAATTTCCACTAAACATTAAACATCAATTTCTCCATCCATCCGTCTAATCACCCTCCGTCCCTCCGTATGCATCCATCCGTCCTATACATATGCATCTAGTGATCGACATGTAACACAGAATTCCGCTTTAACATATCCGTTAAAAAATACTTAAACAATACAGAAATACAATATATTGTGCAATGACCAAAACAAAAGTAAAGAATCAAAAGATACAAAATAAAATACTTAGGATTCCTTCAAACTATAAATAGGCACTGAATAAAACGGGTAACTAGGTAACCCTCTTGTCTGGTGAACGATTCATTTGTTTATCTAGTTGAAAGTTCTTGTTGGATACACGTTTAGTGTGAAAATGTTTTTTTCGCTCGAGGTTAGCCGACTCAGATTGCGAAGTGAGCACACTGTAAGCATGAGCTGGACCAGTGCTTCACATCTCACATAAAGAGAGGTATTTCATACATTGTTCTTCAAATCATGCTTCGAACTCTTGTGATTGGTTTACTCCTACATTTGAGAAAGACGGAGAGTATAATTTTTGGTCCTGGTCGAAAACTTCGGTCTTTAATACCGGGTGATTTTGCTATCTCCTGTCATGGTATTAATATTGAATCCAAAACTTTTGTAAAATATTTGGGAATAATAATTGATCAGTTTTTGACTGGTGATTTTATTGTCAACTCTATAGTGAAAAAGTCAATCAAAGGCTTAAGTTTATATATAGAAACAAAGAGTGTCTAAATTTTCAAACTAGGAAAACATTGTGCTTTTCTCTGATTCAATGTCATTTTAATTATGCATATGCATGCTGGTATGAAGGTATATTAAAACAAATGAAGAATAAACTTCAAGTGGCTCAAAATAAAATTGCGAGATTTAATCTGCAATTACATCCTAGAAAGAGTGTGACATATATTGAATTTGAGAAATTGGTTTTTTTTTAATATTAGTAATAGAGTCAAACAACTAAGACTCAATCATGTTTTCAACATTTTTAACAATATATGCCCAAATTATTTGCATACTAATTTAATTAAAAATGAAACATCATTCAATACAAGATCTAGTAGTAAAAACTTTTATATACCAGGAATTAAAGAGTGTGAATCTACCGCTTTCTTTTATAATGGTTAACAGATAGTTAAAAGTTGCTCTAAGAAATATAATTTTAAAGTATAAGTGAAAAAGTCTTTGGTGGATAAATTTAAATCCATCTTTAATAGTTAATTTATTTTTTTATTAATTTTACTGAAGCTTTGACCATTTATCTGTGATAAATTTTAATGATTTTTGTTATTTTTATGTGTCAACCTTTGATGTGAACTGGAAGTCTCTTCAAAAAAGGACCCCACTGGAAATAAGTTTCAACAACTTTTGTGGGTCATCCTAAGGTATTAGGCGACAGTGATAATCTAGTCTATATAAATTTCACTCATTATAATTTAGTCTATTAGTATTATCAAGATATCATGACAATTTTCATAATTTTATTTTTTTTAATTATAATATTTAGAACACATGTAAACCATTTAAGTGTCTGTAACTATTTTATGTCTAGTGCTATATCTGTGTGTCATTTTAATTTATTGTGTCTGTCAAATTCAGGCCTTTTATCTTGAATAAATATATTATGCTCTCTTTCAAAATGCTTTCTTTGCCATTAAATTCGCATTGTTTGAGGTTTCATTTTATACTCAAGGCGTTATGTTTCTGTGTACAGAAATACATTTTGTTCATATTAAATATGTGCGCACGATGAATGTTTTTACAACACTATAAAAGTATGAAAAGAATCGTTCAATTCTTATAATTACATTGATTCTATGCTAAAACCATGAAATTAAGAGTTATATCAAGCTAGCGCTGTTCGTTTGTTTTTCAATGTTTTGTTTTAACATTGTCATAAATAGCACGTGCAGTCATACCTGTTGTGTTTTATTTAAGAATTAAATGCTCCTTTCACAATGTGGGATTTAAAAACGTTGACGGAATTCTAAAAATTAAAAAAAAGTGCGCACGATCAACGCTTCTACGACCCTATAGATATGTAATAAGTTCTAAGCATTCAATTCTTATAATTACATTTTAATGCTAAAACATTTACTATAAATTTACTATACTATTGTTAAGCTTTTAGTTTATTTTTCTATACATTGTTTGAACATTGTCACAGATAGTATGTGCAGTCATAGCAATGGTAATTATACGGAAATAAACTTTGATATTGGAGTGCCTCACAGTTGTTGTTAGCCAATCAAAGTTACGGATTCCAATGAAACATACATGTAATGTAATAATACGGAAATGAAATATGAAACTGGAGTGCCTCCCGATTGATGTCTAATGAAACATACATGTAATGGAATTATTTATTTGTAATGTGTTTTATTTTATTTGAAGATGTAACTTTTACACTACAGGATTGTTTGATACAGTAGAAGTCCGGATGTTTGCACATAATAAATAAGTTGTCACACAGGTTAATTTTATTAATTTATCTTTATTTAGACGTCAAGTAGTTTCTCAAAATTGAAAAAACTTCACCTGCCGTTCTGTATGTACCGCAGCTGTTTAATTCTGTATCAAGGGAATACCGTTATCATTGATATTTAACTTAATATTACTAGAAAGAGAGGTCATTGCTCGTTTAATTCTTTGTTTATATAAACACGACACATAAAATATCAATTTATAATTATTGATGAAGACCGTATGTTTACATATTCTCTAAATGACTATTCTTGTTTATTAATCACGTGTTGTTTTGTTACTGAATAATTGATGTATATATACACCTTATCCCCTTTTATTTATATATCTTAAGTTGAAGAAAAGGAACAGTGCTGATCGATCAACAAAACCACTATCTCAGTATAGAATGTGCAAGTTATTTCCTGTACAAATCTTAGGCTTAGTGGTATTTGTGTTGGGAAATTATGTTCCAGTTATATTAACATTAAAACTGCAAATAAATAACTTTGTTATGTCAGTAAATAGACTATAGCTAGGGCCTATCCAAGATTGCATAGTAAGTCCACAACCCGAGGAAGATTCCGACAACCTAGGTTATTAATAACCTATACAAAATCCTTCTAGGTCCATACTTTTATATATACTCTTCTATGAAATATATACATGTGCTTATAACGGTGATAGTTCATGATACCGGATACAATTAACTGGAAATGCAAAAAAAAAAATTGGAATATAGATTTTGTTTGACAGTACATTTTGATTTTAATTGTGTTAACAAAATCCAGAATTTAGTTGGTTCAACACGTGTTTCGCTTATTAACTTACATAAATATGCATGTGCTAGGTTTTAAACATAGTTACCATGGTTACTGTAACAAAACATTTTGAAAGACACAGCAAGTTACTAGACAGCGTTTACATTCAGTTGATGTCAATACCTAAAATGTAAAATGTAAGGTTTGAGTATTGTGTGGATGATTTCATAGTTGTTGTGTACTTGTAAATACTGTTCAAATGTTCGAATTGATAATAATGAAGGCCAATAGAGCTAGTTATATCTTAAACTATTGTTAAAAAATTTGAAGACAGATAACATTATTTCTCTAATTCTTCGTCAATTTATCCCTTTCTGCACCCATTGTATAAAAAAAAATTAATCAACGTGTGGTACGTTTGATCTCAGTTCTTCATTGGTTAAAATCCGATTATGACGTCGAATTTTCTTGCTTTCCTCTGAATTTCCTATTGTGACGGCATGAAAAAAGGCGACCATGCCTGATGACGTCACATAGAAAGAACACATCTTTTTGCAGATCATGCAAAAAGAAGGAACAAGTTTGCCTGCATATTGTTTGAAAATCATTAGAGAAACAGATTCCACCACCAAATCTCGTGTAATACGATATTTATCCACTCTCGACAGTTAAATTTTAAACATTTAAAACGCTCGGCGAGCCTCGCGTTTTAAATTTGAAAATTTAACTGTCTCGAGTGGATAAATATCGTATCACACTCGATGCAGTGGTAGAATCTATATAACTTGAGACATGTTGTTGTTTTACCGGATTTTAATACTATATAAGAAAGCACCATTTAATACGCTGCAAAGTAACTTCTACAACGTGATAATACAACACTAAGTCTTTATTCTTTTCAGATAAACAACTTTCTTCATATAAGAATCCTTAAACAATTTCCAGAAAGTCGTGTCCGGTCTCCGGTTGATCTGAATCTGAATACTTGACGAACTTCGCGTAAAACTTGCTACTAGAAGGAATGCAAGTCCGGTCATATTTGCGAAAGTGAGGAACCTCTGGCCTTTGTTAGTCTTTTATGTTTTTTTTTAATTTTGGTTCATTTATATGTTTTGCAGTTTAGTGTGACGTCCATTTTCGCTAAACTAGTATACTACTATTGTTTAGGGGCCAGCTGAAGCCCGACTCCGGGTGGGGGATTTTCTCGCTGTGTTGAAGACCCATTAGTGCCTTGGGCTGTTTCCTTTCTCAATTTTATTCCTGTCTACTAAAATCACCCTGCTTTCAACACTGGAATAAGGATACATTTGTTACGGTTATATCTTTTTTCTAATTTTCTAATGAAAAACACCCTTTTTTATAATATCGCAGCCTTCTTCGGTACAAATTATTTTCTGATGATTTTCAAATTTTGGATGAAAAATTGAAGAAGAAAAGAAAACTTTATTATCAAATTTACAATCTTTTGTAGAGATAAAGGTATTGTAGTTGTTGAAATATAAATATTCTTGACATTTTGAATTGAAAATTATTGTTGACCTTTGATCTTATTTTTTGTTAAAACGGCATCATATTTTTGTTTTTTACGACCAGTTTAATCTTAAAGTACACACATTTTCGAATCGGATGATATATGGTACAGCTGTGTAGTAAATTTGACGTTTGAATTTTGAAAATGTTTACTCTGGTCACCAGGCTATTAAGCCAAAACCTTTTTTTCTTCTGTATTTTCCAATTGCTTCGTCTTGCCTGTTTAGGTTTCAGATGGTCTTAGATTAAAAAAAAATTAAAAATTAAAACAATTCACGAATTTGTTTTTTTTTAAAGAGATGAAAATATTTGAAGGAGACATTATAACTGTTGTCATACAATGTATAATGCATGTCCTTATTCATGATTAAGTTCAAAATACTAAAACCAAAGTCTACACTGATCTGTATTTGGCTAGATAAAACAATATTAATTATTAAACAAGTATACTCTTTATGATAAAACATTGCATCAAACTGTATGGCATGCTTGAGTTTATGTGTTTGTTTTTAACTTTTTGTGTGCGATTTTCTTCTGTCTGGCAGGTAGATTTTGAAAATTTGATTTGCCTAAAAACAGATATGGTCAAACATAATCAAGTCAATATTTTACATAGTATCAGCAGTCCTAGGGCTCTAGTAATGGAATTCTGATAGTATTGAATATAAAAGCTCCTTATCGTAAAAAAAAATAATAGCTTTTTACTGTACGGGACTGAAAAATGTATGTGCAAAATAAACATTAACCTTTAAAGGCGAAGTATCCATAGTAGGACGGAATTCGGGAGAGAGAAAAAAAGTGCACAATTGGTTGTTGTTATATTTTATTGTTGACATATCAAGTTAGAATCATTATGTTTAATATATAATCATTTGAGACCATTTCAGCGTTTCTACATACATTTTATCATACTTGTCACTTAGGCAGTATTACAAATTTCCCCGTTTATTCTTGTTGATATAAGGGATCTGTACTTTTACATCCTGGATATGATATAACATGTAATTAAAACACATTGGTGCTTATTGACCATACGCCAGAATAGCGGACACTTTCATTCATAACTTTATCAGCCCAAATGCTGGGTCAGAATTTTCCCTTACGAATCGATTATCTTGATTTATATGGAGAAAATTCAGCCACTGTTAGATATATTTAATTTAAAAACTTATAACAAAATTGCAAAAATATTTCCCCTGACGTTATATATCTTAAATATTTTCCAAGTCCATTTGTTTAAAAATAAAACACTATATGTCAGATATTTCTTGTGTGTATTTCGTTGTGAAAATGGACAACAGTGATAACTCTTTTTTTCCCGTTGGTTTGTATAGGAAACCGCTATATATTTATTCTACATAACTTCGCCAAAAAATCATACACTTCTTATTTCTCTAAACACATAATTCGCCCGGTTTGTGTCGAGTTCTCAATTAATTTACGATTCCATTGATGTAAAAATAATAATTTTAAACAAAAGTTATCTTGTGTATTTTTAGAGTTTTTAAAACATGGAAGTGTATTGTCAACTGACAGATTTTGGGGTTAATTACGTTACGACCCTGTTATTAATTTGTGAGAATAAATGTTATAATCACAAAGTGATTTATAACTATATGGTGTTTTTTTTTTTATTCTACTTTCGAAAAAGTATCTTTTTTTTATTTTTTTTTAGAAAAAAAATAGACAGGACCGTGTTTGTATGATCTTTGATTTTCAAAATAATGTTTTTTTTTCTCTCGTAAAAGCGAAATGAAAACAAATAAAATACAACAGAAGCACAATATATTTACATTGTAATTGAGTAAACTTTAGTTTTCTTTTCGTAATTTAGGTAAAATTACGCTATTATTTCACAATACATATTGTTCAAAACACTTCTAATAAAATTGTAGAAACCTACTAATATGTGCTTGAGTACATTTTATTCGCATTATTTTCATCAAATACTAGAGAAAGAATTAAAAAATAACTGTACAATCTATTTGTATTTTAAGATTAAGTTTCACTTTCTTTTGACCATGGAAGTATTATATATATAAAAATACTTCCATATATAATACTTCCATGTTTTGACAGAAAACGTTATCAATCTTAGTGTAATTTGATTACTTAAATCTCCATGTCTACTTTGTTACTGTATCATGCTGTGGACTGACCACTCTTATCTCGGATTTAATTATTTTCGTGTAATTAACAAGTCTCTTAAAATCAATATTTCCTTTTCACAAACAACACACTATGATTGTTTTGATTTAAAATGACTGACCTGGTCATCTCCTAGCCATGGCCCCGGCACAATCTCAGGACTCCAGGCTAAACATTTTCGGTCCGTCCAAAATTTAAGAAAATTAAAGAAAAAGAACAGAATGGATACTAGATTTCAAAATCAATATTCTGAGCCTGCAATGGATTTTGATTTATTATTTGAATATGTTATAAAGAACCCTTAAAATGAAGTACACTCCACACAAACTAAACTGGAAAGGGAAAACGCAAATCTGAATCCAAGATGTACACCATACGACAGGAACTGACTTTGAGCCGAAAACATGAAGTGCATATATCTTACGCAGGAAAGTGATATGTTTCTTACTTTATTCGGGCATAAAACAATGCACGTAATATGAAAGATGGGTAAAATTTGACTGTCTCATCTAGTTTTGGTATTTATGTATGATTCCGTGACGGCATAATGTTTACCAGGAGATGCACACCCTGGCGAACCAATTCTCGTTGTGGTTTCTCTGTGACATCCTTTTTTTTTCTTTTTTTTTTCTGTTGTTGTAATTTATTCGAATCATTTCTTTGTTTTATTATGAAAAGTGTATTTACGGTCTACTTTAACTTGTAAATATGTGTTGAAGGCCCATTTGTGACCTTGCCCGATGGGTTATTTTGTAACTAGAAATTGACAATGAGGGTCGGTTGAAAACAAAACTTTACGACAAAAGAGATGATTTCAGCTTCCCAATTGTGAACTTTCCATTTCTATGTAGCAAAATTCCAGCAGCGCCTGCATACGGATTATATATCTCCCAATTGATACGATATTCCCGGGCTTGTGTTTCTTATCATGATTTCCTTGATAGAGGATTGCTGCTCACAAGGAAGCTATCAAACCAAGAGTTCCAAATGGTGAAGTTGAAATCATCCCTTCGTAAATTTTACGGACGCCATCACGAGTTGGTTGACCGTTATGGAATAACCGTTTCACAGATGATATCGGATATGTTCCTTATGTCGTAACTACAATACCCTTCCCTTTTCACGAATGTGACTTACCGAATTAGACTATTTCCCGGATTTGTAATAACATAAGCAACACGACGGGTGCCACATGTGGAGCAGGATCTGCTTACCCTTCCGGAGCACCTGAGATCACCCCCAGTTTTTGATGGGGTTGGTGTTGCTTAGTCTTTAGTTTTCTATGTTTTGTCATCTGTACTATTATTTGTCTGTTTGTCTTTTTATTTTTGGCCATGGCGTTGTCAGTTTGTTTTCGATCTGTGAGTTTGACTGTCCCTCTGGTATCTTTTGTACTTTTTTGTCTGGTTGTTGTCTCTGTGACACATTCCCGTTTCCATTCTTTATTCTATATATTTGTACAATCCAATTATAGTTTGTGACTTGTTCGACACCAGTTAAATTTGATGCAACTAATAAATCCAGACCGTCTGGCTATACTTCCATGGTCAGGCTAAATAAACGATCAATGTCATTTAACAACTCTTAAACCAAGATAAATGATAATGAAGTGATGTTCTATAAAAAAACTGACATATTTTGTGTTTGGGCGAAATCAATTGTGTATTGTTTTGAACAAAAAGCAACCCTAAATGAATTATAAACATGTAAAGGAATAAGACAAAACCAATCAACTTGTGTAAATATTTTATATTCAAAATATTTTTAAAAAGTCAAGTTCTATAATCAGCATATTTCATTTCATCAAATCGTGTTTAAAACAAAAGTTTTTTATTCTAAAACTTGCATATGCAGTCTCAAAATCTGCAACATGGAAAACTAGGGAGAGGTGTTTGAGAAAACGAGGCACTGGAAACGTCTGATTTTGCTTGGTGGTAATAGAATATGGTTCGGTTCCTTCCGTGCAATATATTATTTGGTGCTAACAATTCTCAAAAAAGAAATTTTTAAACTTTTACATACCTTGATCGCTTTTTCTCCGCTTCAAAACCGCCACCCCGTGTCAAACATAGTCAACACCCCGCATGTGGCGTTCTACACGGTGAATTAGGTTACGTTGTATGTATCAAGTGTTTATTGATAAAAGATAAGTTTGATTGATTGTTTTTTGTTTAACGGCCAATGGCAAAATTGTCATGAGTGTTCAGAAGGTAGATTACTCTCCTATCCATATTTCTGGCAATCTAATTAGAATATAGACCTCTGATTTCTTTATCCTCATAAGAGTACGAGCAGGCGAGTTAATATAGGTCTGAATTTCAATCAGATTGTATTTCTGGTCCACGTTTAGGCCAAAAAAATCTAAATATTTAAAACTATCCCGCTGCTAAACGAACGCCCTCGTATAGCTCTGGTCTAACTGTTCTTCTATATAGGTCAGGGTGGTCACATTTGTGTACTTGAGTAAAATTAATCATCTTAAATAAATGTGTGAATATTGTTGATATTCGCATATCACATTTCGAAAACAATTTAGAGAAAAATAAAACAGTAAGTAAGACGCCCATTTCTAGGATTATAAACAAAATTCAAGTACTCGCAAAGCATTTTGTGTTTGTATCGGCCGCCAAAGCAGCAAACAATGTGGTGGTGGTGTGACGTTAATACTCCACGAAAGTCCTTAAGAATGAAATTATACATTCATCCAAATTCAAGGCCGTACGCGCCACAGATAGTCATATATTAAATAATCATGTCACAACCACAGCTCAGATTAAGGCCTCCTCTGAACATTTGAAGGTCCCCACTATGTATTGGTTACCTTAACTACACAAAAAACCCGTAAAATATCGTTTCATCTCGGCCTCTAGTAAGTGTTCTACTACTAATCTTTCGGTGCTTTTAACAAGTTCATTAACAACTACCATCAAAGAACTTATCATTATTTTTTGTAATGAAACATGAAAATAGTGGAATTAACTACTTTTGGAGTCAAATATTCTTTGGATGTTTTAGATAAATTACGTGCTTATGGTGGTCTTTTTGATTCGGTTGACAGGTTTTTACTTTTCCACTCTTTATATTACACTTCCACACAATATTATCAAACAAAAGTTTTTCTATTTAATTAAATAATCGTTTGATTAATCTGACGGCAAATTAATTTGCTGCAATTAATATAAAGCCTTTTTCTCAAATTAGAAAGGTACATATGCTAGATGTATTTTCTGAAGGTGTGATGAAATGACTTAAGCTGTAATTTTTCTCCTTTATAACATTTATGTACGTTTCGGCAATACAGTTTATCGACAGGTTGTAGGTATTCCTATGGGCACCAAATGTGCCCCTTTAATAGTAGAATTGTTCATATTCTGTTATGAATCACAGTTTATGGCCAAACTCAGTTAAGAACCGTATAAATTCCATTGAATTGCTAAATGCAACAACACTTACCGTTATCTTGATGATATCTTATCGTTAAATAATCAAGAATTCTCTGAATATACAGCTGAAATTTACCAAAATGAACTTACTTTAAATAAATCAAATATTAACAGCAATAACTGTTCTTTCCTAGATTTGGATATTTCAGTGTTATACTAGAAACTCTAAACAAAAAATTACGATTACAGTGATGTTCTTTCCCTATTGTTAATTTTTCTTTTCTGGAAGGTGATGTTCTTTTGGTTACGTATTACGTTGTTTATACATGAAATATATCCCAACTCGTTCCCTATGCCCGTGTCTGTTGTGACGTTTTGGATTTCAATGAGCGTAATCTCGATGTATTACTAGTAAATTATTAAGTCGTTACTACAAATTACTAAAAACCTTTACCAAATTCTTCCATAGGTACAAAGATTTGGTTTGCAAGTTTGGCTATAAAACATATTTCAAACGGAATAGCATATCCCAAATTTTACGGTGATGTTGTTAACGGAGCTCAGAAACTTAGATATGATTCGGGTAAACTTATCAATCCTTTAAATAAATTTATTCTAAAAGGTTACCAATTCAACACTGCAATTAAATCTTTGAATATTGTTTTATTGGTATAAATATTGATTTTGTTATCAGTAGATTAAAACCATACTAAATATTATTGATATACACATATGTACTTTCACGGTACTACAATATGTCGATACCTATATTGTGGCATTGCACAAGGTCATGTTTTACTCTGACTGTTAAAGACGTCTTTACACTAAATCCGTTGGATGTTTGATGTGTCCTGATTGACATTTTAGTCTTAGATACATGATTTTTTTTATTAGTTGTTATTGGCTTTGATCTAGCTGTCAATAACTGCGAATACTCTCAGATCTGTACTTGGTGTCTCTTTTGTTGTTAGGGACGAGGGATAGATAAATACCCTGCCACGTCCGGTCTGTGTTTTTATTTGATGTTTTTTCTGCTTTGTATCGATCTGATGAGTAAAGCTTTTTTCAACTGATTTTTATAGTTTGTTCTTATGTTGTGCTGTTACACCACTGTACCAGATTAGGAGAGGTTTGAGCGCTCATAAACATGTTTAACTCCGCCACATTCTGTATGTGCCTGTCACTATAGCTAGTCAGGAGCATATAGTTCAGTGGTTGTCGTTCGTTCATGTCTGTCACATTTTTTTTCGTAAATTGTTTTGTTATAAATTAGGCCGTTAGTTTCCTCAATTGAATTTTTTCATATTTTTTATATCGGGGCCTTTTATAGCCGACTATACGGTATGGGTTTTCTCATTCTTGAAGGCCGTACGGTTGCCTATATTTGCTTACATCCACTTCATTTGTACTTTGGTGGATAGTTGTCTCATAGGAAGTCATACCTCATCTCCTTATTTTTATATTGAAGTAACCATGTCAGAAGGAAAATAAAACATGTATTATTCTGACAAAAGAAGAAGATACCTATAGCTGTATTGGTATATAAGAAGTAATTTATTGTTTATGTAAATATTGTCCTGAATACGAAGTTTCGGATACGAATATATAGATAAATAGATAAGTAGGTAGATACATAAATTAACTAGACAAGTGTCATGAAGTATATTCATTCGCAAACAGTACTAGTGGAAAAACACCGTATCCATAGTCAATAATTTTCGGTATATGTATACTGGCATATTAGACACTCACCCTCTTTAGTGTTTGTCAATGGAAATCAACACAAACTCTTGAAGAGTTTTTAAGAAAACAAATCACCATACATATGTTACATCCGTATATCAGTAATCAGAAAAAGAAATGTATTTTTTATTTCAAAATGAAATAATACACCAGACTAGTTCCCAAGGGATTTATCAGCTAAGTAGTCGGTTCAGATTTATCACATAGCTTTTTAAACTTGCCATTGATAAATTCAGAAAATATTCAGAAATAAGGTTCCAATTCCCCCAGACAATGTTCGCCTTAGGTGGATTTGCTTATTCTTGTTAGATTACTTTTGGCAATTAAGCCCCTCATGTGTATAAGTATTTATATTTTCTTGGATTTCATTTCAGCTCTAGAATAACGCTTTGAACGCACCACCTTATGGTTAAGAGATATTTTTACATTATGGCACGCAATTTTGTGTTAGAATTTCATTAATCGTCATAAAGAGTTATAGTAAATTATAAACCTTCTTATATGGGACATGCAGTTGAAAAGAAAACAAAAAAGCATGGGTTGTCATGCTATGCACTATACACCCATTCGTAATTCAAAATATCAATATCTTGAAGTGGGTGTCTGACAAATCCGAAAAGTGAAAAACATTACAGCAAATCATTGACAACCTGCGGACCTATAAAATAACATGAACACATTATTTTCGGTAATAGTGGAGAAATTTCAAGTTTATTAAACATGTTAAAATAATCAAACTTTAGTCTAATGGCAAACAGGAAGAACGGCTCTGACGGACCCGATATTTGCCAATAAAATTATGACTCATCACTTTCAAGCTGCGGACCGAACATGAAGTCATTGTACTTGGTAGTAGTAGAGAAATGTGTGACTGACGAACAATTTAAAGTTAATAAAGCATGATGAAAGTTCAAAGTAACGACAAACAGGAAGCAGGCGTCAAATAGTAGAGCTCACACTTATACATTTTGTACATTGTACTTTCTCACTGTGAAGCTGATGACTCAACACAGAATGGAAAGTATCGGCAAATAGGAAGCAGGCGTCCGACGGATCAAAAAAGGTCTCTCACTTTACAAATAATCACTGTCAAGCTGCTCAAATTAATTAAAGTAAATTTGTGTTGTAGCAGACAAGAAAATTGTGACGGAAATATTTGTTGGACGAACGAACGAACGAACCGACGGAAGGACGAACAAGGTGAATGCAATATAGCGGACGTAGAACAAACAAGAATATATACTGTTGCAAAAGAAATTATTCTTCAACAAATTTGTACATCTGATTATGTTCGGTGAAAAATGATCCTGATATCAAAGTTCTTCTACAGTAGTTTTCGTGGTCGTGTCATACCGGTTCTTCTTACTATGTTTCAGTAGCTACAAAATAAATATAAAAATAAAAATACTCATGTTGAACCTGTGTTAGTGCACCATATAGATGTCGTGCAGTTTGGATTAGTTTTAACCTCTTTTTAGTCTTAACAGTTCTAGAAAAGTTTTACCATAGACCTGTTCTATGATCATGATGATAGTGCTGTCAAAATTAGTTCAAGAATACAACTGTTCAAATCTGTTCTAGGATATAACTGTCAGAATCAGATCTAGGGTAGAACAGTTCTAAAGGACCATGTCATTATCTCGGGGAGTGCTTTTACACTCGAGTTTTCATGACATTGTTCAATCTTATGTAATGATAAATGTGTGGTTTAGTATTATTAAGTACAAATCGGCACGCACTAATGAAAAACACATCGCTCGAACCCTATATGGAATTTACTGACCCCATATATATCGTATTAGGTCACTAGTACACTGAGACTTAACTAATAATATTGCCCTTTAGTATTGTCTAATAGCCTAATAGGACGGTATAATACTAAACCCCTAACAGGAGGGATTGTGCCTGATATTCATATGATGAAGACATTATCTTTCAATCAGTTTAATTGATGTCTGGAGCTGGCATGTCAGTAACTACTAGTAGTCTGTTGTTATTTATGTATTATTGTTATTTTGTTTATTTTCTTTTGTTTCCTATTCTGACATCGGACTCGGACTTCTCTTAAACTGATTTTTACTATGCGTACTGTTGTACGTTTGTTTTTTCTACATTGGCTAGAGGTATAGGGGGAGGGTTGAGATCTCAAAAAATATGTTTAACCCCGCCGCATTTTTGCGCCTGTCCCAAGTCAGGAGCCTCTGGCCTTTGTTAGTCTTGTATCATTTTTAATTTTAGTTTCTTGTGTATAATTTGGAGTTTAGTATGACGTCCATTATCACTGAACTAGTATACATATTTATTTAGGGTCCAGCTGAAGGACGCCTCAGGGTGCGGGAGTTTCTCGCTGCATTGAAGACCCATTGGTGGCCTTCAGCTGTTGTCTGCTCTATGGTCGGGTTGTTGTCTCTTTGACACATTCCCCATTTCCGTTCTCAATTTTATTTGACAAACTCGCATTTGACTTTTCTACACTTTACACAAGTATTCCCCATTCCAAACTAAAAGACAAATTGAAAGAGTTGGTATTACTTTGTTTCATTAAAAAGAATGGCGAACGTAGAAACAAGTATCTTGTCTTGGGGAGGGATAAATCCTACTTTGTAAAGAATCACTCTGATTCAAACAAAAAATTCTCTGAAACTGACATTATCAAGATGCTTGATTTCTTGATTGACAACATATTTGTTACGTTTGGAGGACGTGTTTTTCAACAGACTGTCGGAATTCCAATGGGAACCAATTGTGCCCTCTTCTTGCCGACTTGTTTCTTTATTATTATGAGGCTGACTTCATACAGGAACTTCTTAGGAAGAAAGATAAGAAGTAAGCAATATCCTTTAACTTTACGTTTCGCTATATAGATGATGTTCTCTCTCTAAATAATACAAAATTTGGTGACTATGTTGAACGAATCTATCCCATCGTACTAGAGATAAAGGATACTACAGATACAGTTAAGTCTGCCTCATATCTTGACTTACATCTAGAAATTGACAATGAGGGTCGGTTGAAAACAAAACTTTTCTGACAAAAGAGATGATTTCAGCTTCCCAATTGTTAACTTTCCATTTCTATGTAGCAACATTCCAGCAGCGCCTGCATACGGAGTATATACCTCCCAATTGATACGATATTCCCTGGCTTGTATTTTCTATCATGATTTCCTTGATAGATGATTACTGCTCACAAGGAAGCTATTAAACCAAGAGTTCCAAATGGTGAAGTTGAAATCATCCCTTCGTAAATTTTACGGACGCCATCACGAGTTGGTTGACCGTTATGGAATAACCGTTTCACAGATGATATCGGATATGTTCCTTATGTCGTAACTACAATACCCTTCCCTTTTTACGAATGTGACCTACCGAATTAGACTATTTACTGGGTTTGTAATAACATAAGCAACGCGACGGGTGCCACATGTGGAGCAGGATCTGCTTACCCTTCCGGAGCACCTGAGATCACCCCCAGTTTTGGTGGGGTTCGTGTTTCTTAGTCTTTATTTTTCTATGTTGTGTCATCTGTACTATTATTTGTCTATTTGTTTTTTTATTTTTGGCCATGGCGTTGTCAATTTGTTTTCGATCTATGAGTTTGACTGTCCCACTGGTATCTATCGTCCCTCTTTTTGCAAGTCAAGCTATTGTTTTTTTTTTTAAAGTTAACGTCACAGGAAACGTCTTTTTTTGTTATAGGCTATGTGTTACATTATAAACACAATGCCTTTTGTAAAGTGTGTTATTGTGTATTAGCGCTCGATGGAAAAATACCACCCTCATAGTTTTTATTACAATGAATGAAAAGAGTCAGATATATTTACTTGTCTTATATCGTTCTTGTAAACGCAATTCCACTCTGTGTTTATGTGGATGGGACTTGAGAAAAATGACACAAAATATACTTCTGAAATTACCTGATTATCAAAGAAATTTGTACAATTCAAAGTATTATATTTAAAATAAACAGTTTTAATACCAGTTTAAAATCGTATCAAACTGATTTCCCTTCTCGTGGAAAACTACGGTATAACTCAATTTTGAGAAATATCAGAAAAAGAAATTCAACTTTACCGTCAATGCAATAAACGATAATAACAAATGATTTTACTTCGTTATAGTGCTTTAATATCCCTTTGATGAAATAACTGACTGACCTAAGGTCGAATGACAAAGAATACAAACATAATGAATATGACCACAACTTTCAATACGGGAATATAAAAAGACAGTATATATAAAAATTATGTACCTGGACATGGGAATGACCATAATCCAATCGAACCCCATCCTGTAGAAACTCCAACATTCATGATTTTATATGGGTTTGTTGTATCAGTCCATTCCATGAGTTTCTTTTCCAATTCGTCTTCTACTCTAATACGTCCATTGCTCCATTTAATCGTAAATGTCCTATATTCATTTGAATTGAGCACTCGTCCACGATGCAATGCCAAATGACCACCCTGTTTCCTGTCACGGATAACCGACTGTGAGTTACCCCAACCACCCAATACTATCTCATAAAGAGGATCGTTTTCATTATTTGAAGACATCAAAGCAACGTGTGCATCGTTGTGGGCTTTAACTTTGAACCTAATACTTTCGCGAACTGGATTTCCCATATCAATGCCATTGTCTGCCAGAAGTATGTATTTATAAAGGTTCGGGGTTTTTATTATTGGTCCCTGACAATCTGTAAATATAAAATGGCAATAAAAATTTATTAAAGTAGGAGTTGTGGATCGCATGATTAGTTGTGAATTAACAGAACTGGAAATTATTAAGCACGTTTGCATAATTCAATGTTTACATTGTAAATATTCAGAATAAACAGTTTTTATGTTTTATTAATTTTTTAATTACATTGTGTCATAATCAAATATATCAGTTCAGTGTCTGTTCACTTGTTTTTGTTAATATGTCTTTAGATTGACTTAAGCCATTTCAATTGATATTTTATAGTGTGTCTTTCTATGTTGTGATGTAACACTATTGTTTCAGGTTTAGTGAAGGTTGGCGCCTATTAAAACGTTTAAACCCGCTGCATTTGTTTGCACCAGTCATAAGTCAGGAACCTGATGTTCAGTGGTTGTCGGTTGTTGATGTGGTTCAAAAGTGTTTCTCGTTTCTCACTTGTTATAGATTAGACCGTTGGTTTTCCTGTTTGAAAAGGTTTTACACTAGTCATTTTTGGGGCCCTTTATAGCTTGTTGTTCGGTGTGAGCCAAGGCTCCTTGTTGAAGGCCATACTTTGACCTATAATGGTTTTCTTTTACAAATTGTGACTTGGATGGAGAGTTGTCTCCTTGGTACTCATACCACATCTTCTTATATCTAATTAATAATTGTTTACTGTAAGAACGTACCAAACGGAATTTCATCCGCATGGCACAACGGTATAACTCAATTTTTTGAAATATTAAAACGAAATTTTACTTTACCGCCAATTCAATTGTACAATACTTTTAAATGATTTTACTTCATTAAAGTGCTTTGGTTTCTTTTTTATGAAAAAAAGTGACTGACATACAGACATACGACAATGAATACAGAAACAATGAATATTACCACAACTTTCTCCACGGGAAATATAAAAAGACAGTATGTACCTGGACATGGGAATGACCACAATCCAATCGAACCCCATCCTGTAGAAACTCCAACATTCCTGATTGTATATGGGTTTGTGGTATCAGTGCATTCCATGAGTTTCTTTTCCAATTCGTCTTCTACTCTAATACGTCCATTGTTCCATGTAATGGTAAATGTCCTATATTCATTTGAATTGAGCACTCGTCCACGATGCAATGCCAAATGATCACCCTGTTTCCTGTCACGGATGACCGACTGTGAGTTACCCCAACCACCCAATACTATCTCATAAAGAGGATCGTTTTCATTATCTGAAGACATCAAAGCAACGTGTGCATCGTTGTGGGCTTTAACTTTGAACCTAATACTTTCGCGAACTGGATTTCCCATATCAATGCCATTGTCTGACAGAAGTATGTATTTATAAAGGTTCGGGGTTTTTATTATTGGTCCCTGACAATCTGTAAATATAAAATGGCAATATAAATAATTAAAGTATGGGTTGTGGATCGCATGATTAGTTGTGAATTAACAGAACTGGAAATTATTAAGCACATTTGCATAATTCAATGTATACATTGTAAATATTTACAATAAACAGTCTTAATAATCATGATAATTGTTTACTTTAAAAAAGTAATAAACGGAATTTCATCTGCATGGCAAACTACGGTATAACTCAATTTTTAGAAATATCAAAACGAAATTTTATTTTATCGCCAATTCAATTGTACAATATTTTTAAATGATTTTACTTCATTGTAGTGCTTTGATTTCCTTTTTATGAAAAAAATAAAACTGACTGACGTACAGACATACGACATGGAATACAGACACAAAGAATATGACCACAACTTTTTCCATGGGAAAAATAAAAAGACAGTATGTACCTGGACATGGAAATGACCAATAACCAGTCGAACCCCATCCTGTAGAAACTCCAACATTTCTGATTTTATATGGGTTTGTGGTATCAGTCCATTCCATGAGTTTCTTTTTCAATTCGTTTTCTACTCTAATACGTCCATTGTTCCATTTAATGGTAAATGTCCTATATTCATTTGAATTGAGCACTCGTCCACGATGCAATGCCAAATGACCGCCCTGTTTCCTGTCACGGATGACCGACTGTGTGTTACCCCAACCACCCAATACTATCTCATAAAGAGGATCGTTTTCATTATTTGAAGACATCAAAGCAATGTGTGCATCGTTGTCGGCTTTCACTTTGAACGTAATACTATCACGAACTGGATTTCCAATAACAATTCCATTGTTTGACAAAAGTTTATATTTATAAAGGTTCGGGGTTTTGATTCTTAGCTCCTGACAATCTGTAAATATAAAAAGACAAAAGAAAGTTTTTAAAATAGTTGTGGATCGCATGAGCAGTTTTGAGTTTACTGGACTCAAAATTATTTTGCACGTACCTATAGCACCTGCGAAATTAAAAATAAATTTTATCAATATTAGTAACCTTCTTTAAATAAATGATTTAAAATAACCCATCAATGGGCTTTCTAATGATGACAATATCATAATTTGTTTTTAAACAATGAATAATGACAATCCATTTAAACGTCTACAATGCCACTATTGCTGTTATCTTCTGGTTTTATGGACTTGTTTTTCCTTTTTGTCATTTTTCTTTTGGTCATGGTGCCCGGGTGTCTCGTCTCCTCAATAGGTGTTTAACTGTAACAAGTTTTAGCTTTCTTACAAGCTTTGGAGTGCTTTGTTGTATCATACTTTTAAGTAAGAGGTGGTTTATAAAACTAGGTTTAATCCACCATTTTCTACACAAGAAATGCCTGTACCAAGTCAGGAATATGAGAGTTGTTATCCATTCGTTTGATGTGTTTGAACTTTTGATTTTGCCATTTGATTAGGGACTTTTCGATTTAGTTTTCCACGGAGTTCGATATTTTTGTTATTTTACTTTTTACGTGGTTTTTTTAAGTATGGGAAATGTGTTATTTATCTTCTTTGAGCATATACTCATAAGTGTGGCATTATAAACCCGTCTTAGACGTGGTTTGCCCATGAATACTTCCTATAAAACTCAAATCTAATTAACCAATTCCCTCAAAACGTGACCAGAACACTAGGATTGATAGAAGAAAGCCTTCTTTTGCTTTTAAAATTCTTTGGTGGCGTCATTCCAGAGATATCGTTTGATTTTGAAAATTCATGAAGATTTGTCATTTCACAGTTATGGGTCTTAAACGGTCAGATTTATAAAAGGTAATATTCTACATGTCATGCACTTAATTTAGTATGCATAGTTTAATTTACTACAAACTGTACACTGTTTTTGGTATTGGTGAAACTAGACTCGCTGTTGATTATAAAAAAATATGTTTTGTTTTTCCAGAATTATGGGACTTTTAACAGTCATCTTTGACGCAATATTTATTTGCATATCTCTAGTATCAACGAAAACTCTCACCTTTAGAATCATCTTTCATTGTAAGTATATCTTCATCAAGTTGTTTCAAATTGCCGTGTATGGTGTTGATTTGACCTTTAAGTGTGCTGACAGTCCTTGTTTTATCAAAATCTTTCTTAGAAACGTTGGTAGGACCAGGTAAACCAAGCACAACACCGAACAAACCGAGCAGGGCAATCATCAATATTGTACTCATTATTTCCTAGAATATTATAAATCAGTTATTTTATAAAAGAGTGTAGAAGAGAAAAGCACATGAAACATGTATAAAAACTGAAGTACTTTCATTACTATGTTGTTTTCGAAAAAATAATAATATGGGTTTAGATACATGTACCGCCAGGTGTCTATTTGAGAGAACGGTACTTTCGAGAACCGCCACGGAACCATCAAGAGTTAGTATATAAGAGAGTGAGAGTGTTGGAGAGTTAGTTTAGCTTTAGCTTAGTTTGTCGTTAGTAAATAGGTGCATAAGAGTGTAGAAAGGACTATTTATGTCTTTTATTTGCAAATGTGAACGAAATTATATGAATATATTCACATATTGTTAAACAAGTAGAAGTTATAAAATAATTATATCATTAGAATTTAAAATTGTCTTAGTTGTTTATGGTTTTTATTGACTTTCCATAGACACGCTCCCAATTAACCATAATGGCATAGCCACTAGCAAACCCTATAAAAATGGACACGTTACAAATGGTAGCAGCGAAGGGATAGCTACATTAAAAATGAAATTTGGAAACGAGTGTGCTAATAGGTACTTACACATTGATTTCAAATAGTTGAAGACATGGATTCAAATACAACCAATTATTAAACATATTCAATAAATTAAACTAACGTTGGAACAAATGATTCAAAACATCATAATTATTATTCCAAGAGTTATACCGAAGATTATGCAGGAAATCTTCATCCTCAACAGAAGATTCCTGACAGTAGTCCGTCAGAAGAGAGAACCAACGTATAGTCAGAACCCCACATCACAGACATACTACACAACTGACCAGACAATTCAAACAGACATACAAATAAATCTGACAAAGACCCCGACAAAAATTGTTGTGGCTGATAGTAAAGTTGACAAAGACGCCAACAAGAAAAGACATTTTGGCAGTTTGAAAACATTGCAAAATTAAATGATTGGAATGTTAACAGGAAACGACTGGTGTTCATGACAACACTAAGAGGTCACGCAGAGACATTTATGTATGGTCTCTCAAAAGAGTTAAAAAGAAATTGAGATCGTTCAATTAATTGTATGGAATAACGATTTGGACATTAAAGAAAGTCACCTCGCTGAATCAAGGTTAAGAAAAGCAGGAGAATCGTTCAGATATTTGGGGCAAGCAATGCAAGATTTGTATAGACGTGCATATCCTTCTAGCCCCTAAATTGTGCAGGAAAACAGCATCCGACAATTTCTTGATGCTTGTGGAGAATCAGAAGATTTGGCAATAAGATGCACTAAGTCAAAGACACTTCAGGAGACAGTGACAAGTGCTATGCAGGAAGAATGCATATACAGCAGTCATATATCTTACATATTCTGTATAATTATTCCAAATTAATCAGGTTTGTTACTTATATTTTTTTAATATTTGCACATTTTCCTTTAACTTTTAATCTGAGAGAAAATGTATTTTTGAATAAGTCAGAATGATTGTACATGAATGATAGATATTTTCATTTAAGGAAGTATTTTCATGAACTCAGAAAAATAATGCATCATAGATATATAGATGATACATGTATTGGCACAGTTGTATTATTATTATAAAAGTTCCAAAGTAACCTACCTGTGAACATTATACTTATTGTTTATAAATGCTATGCAGATATAACTTAGTTCATAAGACTTATGTTGGTTATATTTATATTTTGTACAGGATCAGAATATCTTGATGTTTTAATAGTCTGGTGATGTTACAAACAGGAGATGGACCTATGTTTCATACATAGTAAGATCGGTGTATTCAATGTATTTTTAGTTTACTGTATTGTGTGTGTTTGTCTATTTAATTTTAGTTCAGTTTATGTACTGCTTGTCTCTTGTGAATAGTAGTTACCTGTACGTCAATAATTACACTTATATACCTATATGGAGTTATTTTCTTTCAGAACGATAGGTCATTCTTTCGAAGAATCAACCCGGACGATACCATGTTTCAATGAAATATGCTCCAAGGCATAAAATAATGACCTGTGTGAGGTCATTATTTTCCTTGATAAAAATGCAAACTATAATTTACTTCAAAATTATATTCGTCTGATAGTTTCTGTTGCCGATTTGGGCATTTATTTTTTAAAGTTCAATCTATGATAGGTGTAAACAAAATCGTCATTGCCCGAATTTTAATTTTAGAAACAAATAATGTGAAGTTTTGTTAATTTATCGCTACAATACAGAGACATTATCATATATGCGAGATGAATTTTATTGTAAAACTTTCATAACACTTTAAAATAAAGCCAGATTTAACATATTCGTGTGTAAGATTTTGAAAATCTTATTGATTCACACATACGGTCGGTCTTTCATTTGATCAATCCTGACACCCCCTCGGTGTGTTCTACGACAAGAAAAACCTTAAAATATGCATTATCTATAACGTAAACATTAAAGTAACAAATAGTTCATTCATAAATCTATGAATGATTAACGTAATATTGTTGGGCAGAATGAATCCTGACTTGGTATATTTTTGAGTTGAATTGGATTTATACATTTCAAATGTATACACTTTAGTAGTATTGGTTGTATTCTAATAGAACAGAGCCAGTTTATCGTATTTTATACATGTACTTTCCGTTTAACTAATTAAAGTTATATCCCTTTGTACACCGTATTGTCTATGTATTTATGTTTTGCTTTTTGTGTACAAGAACACTGTTACAAAAACAACACGTGGTTAATAAAACTAGAATACTCATTTATAGGAACGGTAAAAATACGGTCTTCACCAATAATTATAATTGATATTTTATGTGTCGATTTTATATTAATAAGAATTGAACAAGCAATGACCTCTAGCTCTTTCTAGTTTTAAATTTACTAGCAATGATAACTGTATATGTCCTTGCTACAGAATTAAACAGCTGTGGTACATACAGAACGGCCGATGAAGTCATTTCAGTCATGAGAAACTACTTTACGCATCAATAAAAAGAAATTATTAAAATTAACACGTGTGAAAACATATTTAATATGTGCGAATATCCAGACTTCTACTGTATCAAACTAAAAGTTACATTCTCAAATAAAATTAAACACAAAACAAATGAATAATTCCATTACATGTATGTTTCATTAGAATCCGTTATTTTGATTACCTGACAACAACGACAAAACACTCCAATATCATATTTCATTTCCGTAAAATTATATGACATGTACATGTATATGTTTCATTGAAATCCGTAATTTTGATTTGCTGACAACAATTTGGGCACACTAATATCAAATTTCATTTCTGTATAAAATACAACAGCTCTTACTTCACGTGCTATCCGTGACAAAGTTCAAATAATGCATTGAAAAACAAGCGAAAAGGTTGATATAAATCTAAGACTTAATTTCATGGTTGTAGCATACAAATGCAATTATTATAATTGAATGCTTCTTTTTATAATTTAATAGGGTTTTAAAAGCGTTCATCGTGCTAATGCTTTTAAAATATGTTTCGGTCAACGCTTTTAACCCCAATAAAATTATAAAAAGAAGCATGCAAATCTTAAATAACTTTATCATGTTCAAACTAAACTTACAATTCCCCAAGGAAAAACGTTTATCTCAATTATTTTAGGATTTGATGATGATAGCCAACGTTTACACATTTTGATTTTTAATACTTTAATCTTTGAGCCTACTAAATGACGCTATTACAAAAAAGTATGCCAATACACGGATATCAGTAACATGGTTTTTTCTTCCATTTTATACACAGTTCTCTAGTGTTTTATTGTCATTTATAGTATGTGGTCTTTCTCTGTTAGTAATTTGCGCGATATTAAGAGCTACATACTGTTGTAAAACAGATTGAAAATAAACATAAGCATAAGCTATTTTGTTTACTTTAAAAAAAAAAAAAGAAAGAAGATTCATTAGAATTTACATAATCTAAATAATAAAAGGGCGAGGCCTCAAACGAATGGAATTAATATTTTACTTAGCTGCCAAACTAAATATGCATATGAATAGATGGCAGGGAAAAAGTCACAAGGTGTTTTAAAAAACCGACATATTATTTCTCTTACAAATGAGTTTTGATATTTCATTATTGTTATAATGAATGCATGCATATATTCTCTAAAGAATCGTTGTTGAGAAAGTAACAGTAAACGGTTTTTTGGAATGACAAAAAAGCATTCAGTGGAGAAAATATTATAATTTCATTTCTTTAGATTAACTTTAGTAGGAAGAGTGTAATGTTTATTTCTTTTTCATTTTATGAATACATTCATTATCAGCGCATATTGGTTAGACCGAGAACGAGTGACCAAAATGCTGTAACATGTGAAATTTTTCTCATCTATTTTTTTTTTTTTGTATCATATTGTTTCTAATTTTAAAAGTAGTTTAACAAAATGTCCCAAACAAAATAAAATATGTAAATACCAACTTGTTTATGTTTATTTTTAAATTGTTTAAGGCATACACTTACACAAATATTTTACTATCAAAACAATTCCCAATTGTCCAACATTTATACTTCCCAATTGTCCCACATACATTTTGTACATCTTTCCGATTGTCTCACATAATTTCTTTTCTTTTTTATCTGTTAATTTTAAAAGTGGGACATTTGGGAAGACACCTTTTACTCGACCATTCTGAATAAGACAAAAATGTACTGGAAATTACTTCAACCCCATCTTAACCATACTTATTACTTTTCACCTGTACCACACCCGATCAGTGTATGGATTATATAAGACCAGTGCATTTTTATTTTATCCATCTTGATTTTAGAACTTACTATATTATTCAAGAATTTCTTGATTCTTTTATAATGTTATTGGAGTGTAAAAGCTTTGACCGAAGCACATTTTGTCCTTTAAGAATGTGCATACGATCATTCAACGCTTTTACGACCCTATACAATTACAAAAATTCTTACATTATACAGTAATATTTAGTTACCAGTGAAAGTGGAATTTCCCTTTTTCTGAAATTATCTGACAGGATACTGCATCTTTCAACCTTGTGTTTTACATCTTTTATGTTTTTTTTGCAGTTTGTAACTTATCATAAACTTCATCTATAACATGTATAAGTTTGTTCTTTAAAGTCAGAAGATGCAGGTTGAGATCAGTTTGGTTGCTATTATTTCGGATGTGACGAATTTTGCACCTGTTATACTACATGTATAAAAGTGTGTATAGGATGTGCACTAGTATTTAATAGAAACTAACAAGTAGGTTTGACATGTAACATGATGTCAAGGACGCCACTGGATTTAAAACGCTCCCTTTGTACACTTCAGTATCGTCCTGAGTATGCCGAAAATATTTGTTACCTGGTGACATACAAGCAACACCAATTCAGTAAAATATCATTTCCAGTTAAGTTGACGAGAATTATGTTGCTGTTCAGTTTCAATGTCGACTATTAACATGATTATATTATAATGGATTTTAGTACTTGTATTAGTTTTGTAGATGGAGAATTCAGAAAATGTGATATTTAGTTTTCGAACAGTCAATAAACTACGGGGGAAGTGTTCAATGAATCAAAAGTCTTTATTATTCGAAGACTACCTTCCCAAAATGTTTCAGGGACGTACCAGAGAGACCAGAAAATATTCTGAGCAACTGATACATTGTGTGCTTTGCTAACATTCATTAACCCGAAAATAAATCGGTGGTTTAATGGTCATCTGAAAAACCCACACACTATCAACTATATATATAAGGTTGATTTACTTTAAGAAAAAAGTATACACTGTGATTTTATCTCAGCCGAATGGTAACAAATTAATCAGAACTTACCAATTCTGCTGAGAGTGTGTATATTGCGTGTAGTAACAGACGATGTCTGACTTGCCAACAAATACTGTACTCAAACATTTAATTGCCACTCCACTGGTCTGTGTACACTATATTTTGCAATGTAACTTGCAAAACCCAGAATGTTTCAATGTGTCAATGTAGTACGTTGGTGAGACAGAACAGCCATTCAACAAACGCATGAATGGCCATCGAAGTGACTACACCTGCAAGCCCGACCTCCCCGTAAGTCGTCATTTGAGATCACCTGGGCACGCCCAATCTGATCTCAAAAACCTTACCATCACAATCATAGACCACAACGAGGGTTGGTCAAGGGCCGACAGACTCGCTCGGGAAAGGTTTTGGATAAGTAAGCTAAGGACAGTTTCCCCAGAGGGCATAAATGAAAAAAACATAGAATGAGTCACTCATTTTCCCTACTATCACTCATTTTCCTACCATCACTTGTTTCTAGTAACTCAGGCTTCCGTACTGGACTTTTACTGTTTTAAGGAATTTTTTAATTATACTAGTTCAAGTTACAGGGTTCTATTCATTTGGTAGGGATGTATAAGTACGCAGTCACGTTCAATTATTTAACCTAAGTCAAAATTTATTATTATTTTTTTAATCATTATCAAACTGCTATCTATTTGGGAAGTTTAAATACGCAGCCTCTGTTTTAATTACTCTACTGTTGTCACATTTGAAATATTATACTAGCTTGGATCGGTCAGTTCTGTTTATTGGGAATGTATTTCCACGCAATCGTTGTTGTAACATCTTAACTGTCGTCACCTTTGAAATTTAAGAGTTGTATCAGTTCATATCGCACATTACTATTTTTATTTGAAGCATATCTGTGCAGTCTCTGTTGTAAATAGCTACATAACCTACGTCATGTTTAAAAATTTTAGAATTGTACAAGCGTCTCTATGATGTTCAGTTTAAACAGTTTTATTGTATAAATTTCAAGATTGTCATAGTTTCTAATCAGACTAGATTGATATGATTCATTTTACATCGTGATCATACTGATGAAGGATATCTGTTATCTGAAATATTTAACATTTGTTCATTTTATTCATGCCAAGAAATCCTCGCTAAAAATTCCGGTCGACATCCTACGGCACCCATTAGTAGTTAAAGATTTGATTTCATTCAACAAATTAATTTATGACCTGCATATACGTATCGCTTAGAACAAAGCCATATAGCAAATGGTCAATATTAATCATCCGTGTAATTTGCTCTATGGGATGTTTGCAAAATTTCAACGGAGGCAATTTCTTGGCATGGGAGAAAGGAAGAAAGACCATTCACAATTTGTTTAACATTTTTTCTCTCTTTTAATTAAATTAAAAAAAAAAAACCTTTCAAATGTAGAGCTCATAAATAAAATTATTTCCTGTGAAACCCCCCTCCCCCCTTTTTTTTTGGCGTTCTCCATTTTGAACCTTCGATTTAAGCTTACCAATCTAATTAAAATTAAAACCTTGCTTTCTAACCGATCTATTCATGTACCGGACCGGCAACTCTCTATATTCAATAAGAAAATCTACAGTTCCGTTATACACATGCATGTTGTCTGCTTGGAGTCCCCGCCTACAAAAAGGAAATAGCCTAACTCCAAGATAAAAATCTTCCTGCATCACGTGATTTTTACCACGTGGAGCTTACATTAGAATAAATACCGAATATGGAAAGTGAAACTACAATTCAAAACATAAAGTCCGAAGGCACAAAGAAGAAAAAGTTCGTTTTTTTTTTTGCAAAGGGTGCCTGGGTAATCCTCTCTGTTTTCAAACTATATATGAAATATTTGCCACTGCTGCTTGTCTGTTCTATGAATTCTAGCCCTGAGTTTTTCTATCTGTTACATGCCAAGAAATCCTCGCTAAAAATTCCGGTCGACCTCCTACGGCACCTATTAGTAGTTAAAGATTTGATTTCATTCAACAAATTAATTCATGACCTGCATATACGTGTCGCTTAGAACACAGCCATATAGCAAATGGTCAATATTAATCATCCGTGTAATTTGCTCTATGGGATGTTCGCAAAATTTCAACGGAGGCAATTTCTTGGCATGTATTATTTTTTGGTGATGGTGTACCCTTTTAGACTTGTTATATATATATATATATATATATATGTGTATTGTCAGATACAATTTGTATTCACTATTTTAATGTTTCATTTTTATGGTCAGTCAATATGTCTTAATAAACTGGAGAAACAAATAAAGGTTTAAAACTAAAAAAAATTAATTAAATACTTTATTTTCTTATTTTCACCATCTGGACAAAAGTCACCTTCTTTTAACATTCTTTCAATTATTTTTAACAAAATTTGATAGTTTTTTAATTTCTAACCCCTTTTCTTTAACCAATTTGCATGAAAGTTTGGCGAATTGTTTATATCTATTGACGTAAGTTCCCTTACGATTTATATAAATTTTAGATTTTGCATTTCCGAGTGATGTGGTTTTATTCATTAAAAAAAGGGGGGAGGTTTCCAGTTTTCGGACAATAACTCAAGAATGCTTTGAGCAGTTTTCACGAAACTTTGGTGACTGATTATATTGAAATAACCTCCCTTTAGTTTTTATAAATTTCTGATATGACATTGAGAAGTTGTGGAACTTTATTCATTGAAAATGCGACGGGCGTATCATGCGCTCATGGCACAGCTCTTCATTAACTTTTAACCTGTAAAGGAAAATTTTTATGTTACTTTATAATTTAATGAAATAGAGCAGTATGCAGCCTGCAGCCCGCAACCTGCAACACGCAGCCCGCAACCTGCAACCCGCAGCCCGCTAATTAGTGATACTGTTTGCTGATGTCTTCGTAAAAAAACGCTGTGTGAGGATCGTATGCACACTATCACAATTTGTAGCAATTAAAATGAAACTAGATATGGTAAAATTGTAACCTATTAAAGTGAAACCTGAATGGTGCATCAATGGATTGCAGGAATTTGATATGCAGGAAACTGGTAAGCAGGAATTTGATATACAGGAAACTGGTAATCTCGGTTAATACATTAAATTTGTACGTACATGTTACATGTATTTCTTCGTAAACATTACAATAAACAAACCAATATAATCGTATAATGTGAACTTGTCTGCAGAAAGAAATCTGTCATGTACAACAACTCCACAGTTATAAGGGTGTCTGTCCGTTTTGTAATTTTATTCTTCTTTATATCACCCCAATGAAATTATCTAGCTCTGTCTGAAATCTTTTAATATATCCCCTTTAATGTACATAGATAAATAGCTACATTATAGGTGACATATAGTAGCTTTTGGAGGTAACAATTTATAGTAATTCACATCACATATATTCTTGTTATAACTTTGTTGAACAGCTTTCAATTGCTTTTGAGCATTTCCATAAGCTCAAGTTCATATGTGTTTCGGATAAGCGAGATTTCTGAAATAAGAATGTTGGTAGCAACACTATTTTTTAAGATAAACTCAATACAATAAGGTATTTAGACATATTTCTTTCTTTTATAAAACAGTATGTGTTAAAATTGCAATAGTTATTTAATTATCGTAGTTTGGACAAGAAGAATAAATAATTGAATGGAGAGAAACTAATGTTATACGAATTTGGATAGAATACATAATACACATTACCAAGGACTAATAACTGTTTTTATCCAAATTCGGATAAGAAGAATACATGACCTACTTCACAGAGTTAAGTATGCAATGACGATCCTTATCCAAATTCGGATTAGTATATCTATATTCAATATTAAGTCGTCTTGGTCGTTATCCGAATTCGGATAAGAAGGACAAATGAATTGTGCATAGGAGTACTTTTTTATGACTTTCTTTTCCGAATTCGGATAAAAGCAAATTAAAGGTACCAAAAAAATGTATATATCAAGCAGCCTTATTATGAAAAAGTATACATTACTTTTCTTATCTTAATTAGTTAATAATATGATTGATGATTTATTGTTGTTTGTCTTACGTCCAGTGGGAAATATTTCAAGTACATGCAAATTTGAAAGCAAATTATTTACGGTACATTCGGTTCTATAAACTGCTTTCCTGGAAGAAATTGCGAGTATTTCGTTTGTCATTGGAAAATGCGAGTATGTTAGACTGCAGTAGAAGAAAAAACCTCCAACATACCATCAAAAGGAACAATGAGGACCTCTACAAAGATTGTTGCGGTTTTTTTAATGCTTGGACAGTGCTATATTCTCACTAAACATCAGATTTATCGTTACGCCAAACCGATGCGACTAGTTAGGATATGGTTAGCCACAGATGAAAGAAGTGAAGGAATGTTTTTTTTTTCTTACAGATCGTTTGTCGTTCTATTTTTTCGAGGTTTTACATGTCATCATAGCTTATGCTTTAAATCCATATAAAAATATAACAAAAAGAGAAACAAAATATCCCGAAATACTGCATTTACACACATACAAATTTCAAAAGAATATGCAAGTTTTTGTTGTTTTTACTGATTCTCTTATAACTAATCAGTTGGAAGAATGTATCTTGAATATTTAGATAAGATTGTTTGTCTCCCTTCACTTTATCATTTTGGAGACCTTTTAACCATGAATCTGCATCGTTTGCCAGTTAATGTTTTACCAGTAAACAAATTTTTGTTAAATCTTGAATATGTTACCAAATAGATAATATAGTAAGAGATGCAGAATCAGGATTTGAAAAAGGGGGTGGGGGTGCCCCCTACTTAGAAAAGTTTGGAGTTGAAAAGGTAAAAAGTGTGGATTCAACAGTATATGTACATGTAGCATCTCAAGGGGGTGGCGGTGATGCTACCTCCCTTAAATCCGTCTCTGGGTGAAAAGAGTTCTTGAAATAGACATGAGTACGATTTATTCATTGAATTTTGAATTTGCTTTACTTTCTGCGTTTTTTCAAACATGACGATTCAACCGAATCTAGTACTGTAGTTAAGATACCCAGTACACACACGTGTAAAAATTTCTGTCAAAAATGAAATTTTTTAATAGCAAATCAAAACATGAAAAATTAGTTTAAAATAAACAATTCTGTAACTTGACTGTTTTAGCTATAATATGATAAATAGTATCGTCAATTAATTGAAGTAGCTCGTTGTTGTATACATTTAACATCTGCTTCCTTTTATACTGTATTTCATTGTATGTTGTTACTTAAATCTTGTTTATATATATAATTTACACTTTATATACTTGTATATAAAAATAATATATATAAACAAATTATTTACCTTTTGTAAACGAAATATGTATATATATTAATTTCCAACAGTCAAGAACTAGTTAGACAAGAACAAGACTCGATCACAAACTTTTTCCGGAGTCATATACGCACGTGCAGATTAAGTAATCTGACGTAGCTTTCCTTGTATTTCGGTGACCAGAGGTTGAATGACTTCTTGTATTTTTTGTTATCGTAACAGGCACATCTTTTTAGTATTCATGCCAATCGTTACTGACGCTGCACCTTTACTAGAGTGAAAAGCGGGAAAGGGTATAGATCTGTACATAAAAATTATGCATATGGACAAATTCCTTAATTTGATTTAGTATTAGAACAAAAATCGAGAATCATTTTTACAAAAGATTTCAACAAAAGAAATCTGACTGTTTCCGTAGCGGAGGAGTATTAAGTTTCACCCTTGTGTCCGTCTGTACGTCCGTACGTCCCAGAATTGGTTACCGTTCTCTAACTTAAATTTGCCTCAACCAAATGTTATGAATCTTATACACAATGTTTATTACCACAAATTAATAATCAAGTGTGAACTTGGGTGGCGTAACCTTTGTCGTTCAAGAGTTATGCATAGACAGTACAAATCCAACAACGATTTCTGGATTTAATTTGTTGTGTTGCATCGTTTTAATGGCTTCAATGTCTAAACACGCGGCGGTGTCTTTATTGTTTTAGACATGACGAGCTAATTTTGTTAAGTTTGAGCTGACAAATGATCGCAAAATCACTACATCCGGATGTTGACTTAGAGTTAGATTATGATATATGATAATATATAAATAACACATAGCTAAGAGGGTGATAGAGCAGAATGTTACCCCGAGAAAACATTGTCAACTGAGACGAAGCCAAGGTTGACAATGTCTTTTCGGGGGTTAACAATCTGCACTATCACCCTCTCAGATATGTGTTATTTAATTTATTATACTGAATGTTCTGTTATAACTGTCTATTAAATTTCAAATTCAAAGTAATAAACTATGTCGTCTTGTACATAACAATCATCCGTATTTATTAAGGCGCACACTTGAGCAAGCGTCTCCGTGAAGGGTAATAGAGTATTTCCCATGGGAAAGAGTAAATTGTCTCCCTCGTATTAACCAATCAAAATCTGGCATTTTGACATGAAGTATAATAATATATAATATAATATAATGTTATTATTCTCTGAAACTGACATTATCAGGATGTTTGATTTCTAGCTTAATAACATATTTGTTAAGATTGAAGGACATTTTTGTCATAACTCGGCATTACCATGGAAACCAACTGTGTGCTTTTCTTGTCGACTTGTTTCTTCATTCATATGAGTCTGACGTCGTACACGACCTTCTTATGAAGATAAAAAAAGCTAACATTATCCGTTAATTTCACTTTTCGCTTAACAGATGATGTCCTCTTACTAAATAATTCAAAGTTTGGTGGCTTTTTTGAAAACATCTATCCCATCGAACTTGAAATAAGGGATACAACAGATACAGTTAAGTCTGCCTTATATCTTGACTTATATCTAGAGATTAAAATTGCGGGTGTGTTGAAAACTAAACTTTACGACAACAGAGATGATTTCAGGCTCCCAATTGTGGACTTTCCATTTATAGGTAGCATATTCCAGCAGCGGATATGTTCCAGTCGTCGTAACCACAGGCCCATTCTCCTGTTCCCCCGAATGTGACCTACCGATCTAGACTTATCACCGGTTTTGTTTTAATTTTTTTTGTTGTCTGCACAGTAAAGGACACTTGCGTGGTTTTTGTTCGCATAGTATTGAAAACTATGCGTGTTTTTATATTTTGTGTGCACCGTATGGGACACTGTTGCTTAATTTTCTTTAATACGGAATGTAACGAGATCCGTTTGTGGTAACTTTTGAAAGTGATGTACCGTGTGTGCCTTACATTTTTCTATATGAATCTTCGAATCATATATTTAAGGTCGTTCCACTCCGTTAGGAAAGACCTTATTGTTTTTCTAATGTTTTTAAGGTCTTTCCACTCCGTTAGGAATTTTTTGATTTTATGTTATGAACTTTTTTTCTCACCCTTTCTAATATACGATCGACATAAAAGACCTAATGGGATGGTATAAGTTATCATAAAACTCGTCTGAACCTGCTTTATGTTTCTGTACCAATCCTTAGTCTGGTATCTTGTGACAGTGGTTGTTGCTTTTATCAATAAAGAAATTAGCATTGGTGCTTACCCGAATAATTCAGTCCCTCCCCGTAATCGATCATTCCTACTTGCGATGGAGTAATCGTAGATCAGCGGAATCTCACGACTGAATTAATCGGGTTACATTGGTTCTAGGTATTTGATCGTCTCTGCTAGATTCAAACAGAATTGTGCAAACGACGTGTGCAAATGTCTATTGTTAAAAACCGTATGGTTACCTCTCCATCATTCTGTTTTACTTTCATTCTGTACTCAGGTTTCTTTATCTAAAACGTTTATCTAACATGTGTAGTTGGGTTGCTGCCTCGTTGTCGTTCTACCCGATATATTTACTATAGTATTTCTATTGGTGACGTAATACAGACATATTCATTGAGAACGCTGTCTCAATAACATTTACCCGACATATGTAGTGAGGTTGTTTTCTCACTGAGGTTTATTCGACATACGTATGAAGGTTGGTATCTTATTAACATTTACCTGACATATGTATTGAGGATGCTGTCTCACGGACGTTTATCCGATATGTTTAGTTAGGTACTTGTCCCATTGACATTTACTCAACATATTCATGAAGGTTGTTATCCGATATTTGTAGTTATGTTCTTGTCCCATTTACTTGACATATGTATGCATGTTGTTATCCGATATTTGTAGTTAGGTTTTTGTCCCATTGACATTTACTCAACATATGTATGAAGGTTGTTATCCGATATTTGTAGTTAAGTTCTTATTCCATTGACATTAACTCAACATATGTATGAAGGTTGTTATCCGATATATGTAGTTTGGTTTTTGTCCCATTGATATTTACTAGACATATGTATGAAGGTTGTTATCTCATTGACATTTACCCGACATAGGTAGCAAGGTTATTTTCTCATTGGCATTTACCCGACAAACGTAGCAAGTTTGTTATCTCATTGACATTTACCCGATATCAAGTCAGTTTGCTGTCTCCCTGACGTTTACCGATATATGTAGTGGGGATGCAGTCTCCCTGGCGTTTAACCGAAATGTGTAGTAAATTTGCTGTCATCCTGACGTGTATTAAGAATGCTTACTGCATGACGTTTACCGACATGAATATATTACATATGATGTAGCATTCAGATCGTAATATCCAATGAAAACAGGAGAAATTCTCCTGTTTTCATTGGATATCACGATCACGTGTTTGAAAGGTTATTTTATGTATCCGAAGCCTTGTTTCTATTTCTAAGTATATTGACGCTATGTTTCTATTTATATGTATATTGACGGTCAATATGGAAAATCTTGCTAAATTTAGATTAATGACGTCATGACGTCACACATAACAACCATGGTGAAGCGCCGCATCAGATGAAAACAAAAGTTGAAAGTTTATCTCAAGAATTTTTATGTTAAAGGCAGACGCTAAGAATACAAGAAAGCTAACGCGACAAGCTATGAAGATCTTCAAAGAATATTGATATTTTCAATAACATGTTAAAATTCTTGCAAAATACAATTTAAAAATACACAGAAAGAACATTGAACGCCATTTTCCTAATACATTATTTAAATATGTAATATATAAATTAAGGACTTTCACTCAGTCAATACGTTATATATGGACCTGTTAGATTATATTGACACTTGGACTTCGTCCTCGGTCAATATAATCTAAACAGGTCCATATATAACGTATTGACCTCGTCAAAAGTCCATAATTGATAAATGTAGCACGGTGAGGTTGCTGTCTCCCTGACGTTTACCCAAAATGTGTAGTGACGTTGCTGTCATCCTGAAGTGTAGTGAGGTAGCTAACTTCATGACGTTTACCGACATATGTAGTGAGGTTGCTGTCTCCCTGACGTTTACTCATAATGTGTAGTGACGTTGCTGTCATCCTGAAGTGTAGTGAGGTTACTCACTGCATGACGTTTACCGACATATGTACTGAGGTTGATGTCTCACTGACGTTTGCTCAACATACATTATGTAGTGAGGTTGCTGTCAAAGAGAGAGAGAGAGAGAGAGAGAGAGAGAGAGAGAGAGAATTCTTATGTTGATTCCATAACATAGCATCTCATAGTTACAGAGTGATTAGTGTAAATATGAAATATGTATAATAAAACGCATAAATATTATATATCAAGGTGAGATGTAGGTGGCTAGTCTCCCATGACTTACTTTTAATTATCCTTAGTTATAATTTTATTACTTTTTAACTATCTCTTTGTGAAATTTTTCATGTTTTAATGTTTTATAGTCTAATATGCTCTACCAGTAAGTATAATTATATCGGTTATACAGTCATGTATAAATTACATAATTATACTTGAAATTTACTTAAATACCAATATGAAACTGATGTATAAAAGGAAGGAAATGGACCTTTATTTCAGCACATCAGTGTATTGTTCGATGCCATTTCAGAAATGAAAGTCAATTTTTATTATTTTAATTGACTAAAATTACAATAGGAAATTGTGGTTTTTATCTGAACGAAAATTATTCAAAATTAAAACATCTGTGTAATTTTCTCACATGACTATATTAAAGTAGACCAATTCAAAGGTTGAACTGGATTCAAAGTATATCTTGGTATATTAAGTACATAAAATGAAATTGGTGTATTTTGTTGTTGTTTTATTTCAACGTTAAACAGCTCTGGGGCTCTCATCATTTTGTGAGCTTTAGACTTGGCGTGTTTGTTTGATGTGTGGAATTGCTTTTTTGAACTACTTGTGACCGTGCAGATGTAATGTGAGCGACCAATTTGTGTCTGACCAATATAATGACTGAGAACCACTGACTGGTTGATGACTTTGACTTATAATAACCTCTGACTGGTTAACTGGAAAAATACAGACAATTTGAAATATAATACTTTATTCTTTGATGGTCGCTTTGCAAGTGCATGATATATTATGCAATACACAATAGACATGATAGAATGATATATAATATAATACACAATAGAATGATATATGAATAGCAATCACACAATTCTTTATACGGATACAAATAAATGACTGAAACATTGTATTGGGCCAAGCAAAAGTCACATTTAATTCTGAATTAATGATATGACATCATTAATGACTGATTTATGAAATAGAATGGGGAACCTAGCAGAATATTGAATGACGGGGGAAACTAACTCGAAACATAATAAAAGAATGACTGAATTTATTTGCCTTACTTAATTAAACAGATATTAATATATCTTAGCTCATTTAGTACCAAATATAAATTTTAACTATAAGTTTCAATGCTCAATTTAGACTGACTGTATTTTGCATACACATTTTATAAAACTTGCTTTGATAGCTTTAACATGACAATAGGAATTGTGACTTATGATAATGAAGAATATAGACACAATAAAACATTACAATAATTAACCAAAAATGTTTACATAAAAACAGTGGCTTGCTGCAATTTCATATGTTTGACTTGGATCGCCATCGATGAGGAAACATCTCAACCTTTCGACATGACAAGATTATTGATTGCATGATTATGCTTGAATTATAAATTGGAATTACTTTCAGAGTCTATGATATACATGACATAAGAACTTAATAAAGGGTATCCCATGTTGACTGAATATCTGATTTGACTGAAAACGCTGTTTTCAAATGGGAGGTAATAAAACAATAATTACATAATTATGTACATTTAATTACTGAAACACTTCCTTAGCTGTAGATTGAAATTATTCTTTTAAATGTAAAACTAGACTGAACATAACAAACACGTTACGACTGCAACTCTATTTAAACATTTGATTTAATTGAACATTTAAAAGACTTAACTTAGATTAGAAATGTGAAACAATTATTACTTTGATTATTTAACATTATTTTGATTTTATGATGACGCCACGCTACTTATCTTTTCAGAGATTTATATAATGACTTGATTCTTTTAAGTTTCGATATGAAATCTTTTAAAATCAGTTTCTGAATAATTTAGAATATTAGTTTTCACTAAACATAATATAAATTAATAACTTCTTACATTTGAAATATTAAATAACTATTAATATTTGCACTCACCTGCACTAATACAGACAATTTGAAATATAATACCTTATTCACTGATGGTCGCTTTACAAGTGACCACAAACGCCACAAAAATACTAAAGTCATGTCATGTCATACTATGCATCTGCTGTAGCTGAAAACCTTATCAGACTAAACAAAACTTATATAGAAAAAAGTGTCAGTTCAGTGTTGGACTGCATACATAACTTGTTACATTGAAAGGATGACATTGATTATAGATGTTTTGATATTATTTTATATTCTGGCTGTAAACATATCTTTCAAGTAGAATTTTGAGTACAAATTGTGTCATGTTATTTAATCATTTAGATAAATAGTGATCAGATTACCACAAGTGAAATTGGAAAACAAAAATCATCAGTTACACTGTTCATAGTTTCTATGTAAAAATGAGTAAAAAAAAGAATAAACAGCTGTGCCATGAGCTTATGATACGCCCGTCATATTTTCTAAAAATAAGGTTCAATAACTTCTTATTGTCATATCAGAAATTTATGAATAATTAAAGGGAGGTTACCTTAATAGATATTAACCAGGCACCAAAGTTTGATGAAAACTGCTCAAACTTTGACAAAGTAGTAAAGGTATTGTCTGAAAACTAGAAAATCACCCCTTTTTTATGAATAAAATCCCATAACTAGGAAATATAAAATTTAAAATCTATAAAAATCGAAATGGAGCTTACGTCAATAGATATAAACAATTCACGAAAGTTTCATGAGAACTGCTGATAGCATTTTTGAGTTATTGTCCGAAAACTCGAAAATCCCCCTTTTTTAATGAATAAAACCCCATAACTCGGAAACATAAAATCTGAATTTTTTTAAAATCGAAAGGGAGCTCACGTCAATAGATATAAACAATTCACCAAAGTTTCTTGCAAATTGGTAAAAGCATTTTTGAGTTAATGTCCGACATGTTGACGACAGACAGACGGACAGATGGACGGACGGAAGGACAGATGGATAACGGTTTACCATAATACGTCCCGTAAACGTGCGTATAAAAATGACACAATTTTCAACTGTGTATAAAATGACTATAATTCAAGCATGTTGACAAAACACAAAAATGACAAAAAAATAGTGAAGAGATGATTCAAATGTCAATGTGACCATTAGGATTAAGCGAAAAACCAACAGAAATAAGGCTATTTTATCCTAATTTACAAAACACTTAGTTTACATGATTTGTTTTCACTAAACATAATATAAATTAACTTCTTACATTTGAAATATTAAATAACTATTAATATTTGCACTCACCTGCAGAAATACAGACAATTTGAAATATAATACCTTATTCGTTGATGGTCGCTTTGCAAGTGACCACAAACGCCACAAAAATACCAAAGTCATGTGACTTTGTTTCCAGGTGAGGCACAAGAATGTTTATTTCTTAATCTAACAAAGAATTAACTGATTGAAACCCCTTGACGACCCTCATGCCTTATTACATAATAAATATCTGTCGCTTGGGTTTTAGGCCAAATAAGCGCTAATTGAAAAGACTAGAGGATTAATTATTCTTTACACAAGAAATTTTGATATTATGTAAAGCTGTTACTTTATCTATTATTTATCAAAAGTCTTATTTCCGTCTTTGTGAAAATATATTTGACACTTAATTGTAACTTATAACACAAAAAGCTTTGTAAACGAAAATCGTTACATGTTAATAAAATTGAGACATTTATTTCTTTACCCATTTTTTCCTTAAATAATTGAATTTATTTATTTGACATAAAATTTAATTGTAAATTTTATAAATAAGTTAATAAGACGTGATGTCCACATTTGCCCTGTCATATATATTCCTCCCGCTGAGAAATTCGTTGTCCCCAACGAATAGATTTTGAAAATAAATGAAATTATCCAAATTGAAATGTTTTATCAATACAGGTTATGACAGCTGCAATATGAAAAAATAGAACACATAAGTACAGACATGGATATAAATAAGCTCTGCATGATAGAAAACATTAATCCAGCTTGTAAATACATGACAATATATGTATATTATATAAACAAATTAAACAATTTTAAAATATTTGTGGTGTGCGATCAAAATATATGAGGTAAAAGTGGTTGACATAACACTTTTCAAGATTCTGGCTTTTATTGGATTGATTGGAATTGTGTCAGGGATAAGGATTTCTTGTTTTGTATTGATATTGACTATATAGAATCCAGACCAATCGACATGAAATCTGGTTATAAAAGTTCCTGAAATTCTTAAGTTACCAATGTTACTTGGTGCTGAAATTTCCCAATCTGAGGGTGTTACACCTCAATATTAATTAAAAAGACAACATCGAGTTCATATACAATATTTATATATTGCAAACATGTAACCAACTTTTCACATCGAGCAACAACCTGAAAACTGACCAGAATATACATTAAATCTGTCTTTATCTTTGAATGTTAAACATATTAAAATAACCAGAAGCTTTAAGTGTTCTTCAGTGGCGACTTTATGGCCATAGATAAATAGCACTAATTAATTGCGACAGTTCTATAGAGTTCATTCAGATGCTAAGAAAATATAACTATTTAACGGTTAACAGGTGTCACAGTCAAAGTTCTTGTAATGTCTATTACACAAATGATATTAAAATTAGCCTTTTAACATCTCCCTTTTCAACAGAAAACACTGTTTTCGAAAATTACCTTTAAAATGAAATAAAAGGCGGTGCTCCAATTTACATGGGAATGTGTAAATAGCAAAACCAGAAACCAAGAAATCAGAAATCAGAAACCAGAAACAAGAAACCAGAAACAAGAAACAACAAATATGTAATGTTAATAACTAAATATAATTGACATAATATAAATACACATTTATATTAAACTGATAAGGACTGTTCTTTATGCATCTGCTGTAGTTGAAAACCTTATCAGATTAAACAAAACTTATATAGAAAAAAGTGTCAGTTCAGTGTTGGACTGCATACATAACTTGTTACATTGAAAGGATGACATTGATTATAGATGTTTTGATATTATTTTATATTCTGACTGTAAACATATCTTTCAAGTGGCATTTTGAGTACAAATTGTGTCATGTTATTTAATCATTTAGATAAATAGTGATCAGATTACCACAAGTGAAATTGGAAAAAAAAATCATCAGTTACACTGTTCATAGTTTCTATGTAAAAATGAGTAAACAAAAGAATAAACAGCTGTGCCATGAGCTTATGATACGCCCGTCATATTTTCTAAAAATAAGGTTCAATAACTTCTAATTGTCATATCAGAAATTTATGAATAATTAAAGGGAGGTTACCTTAATAGATATTAACCAGGCACCAAAGTTTAATGAAAACTGCTCAAAGCAATAAAGGTATTGTCTGAAAACTCGAAAATCACCCCTTTTTTATGAATAAAATTCCATAACTAGGAAATATAAAATTTAAAATCTATAAAAATCGAAAGGGAACTTACGTCAATAGATATAAACAATTCACCAAAGTTTCTTGCAAATTGGTAAAAGCATTTTTGAGTTAATGTCCGACATGTTGACGACAGACAGACGGACAGATGGACGGACGGAAGGACAGATGGACAACGGTTTACCATAATACGTCCTGTAAACGTGCGTATATAAATGACACAATTTTCAACTGTGTATAAAATGACTATAATTCAAGCATGTTGATATTCACAAAAATGACAAAAAAATAGTGAAGAGATGATTCAAATGTCAATGTGACCATTAGGGTTAAGCAAAAAACCAACAGAAATAAGGCTATTTTATCCTAATTTACAAAACACTTAGTTTACATGATTTGTACAATGTGAAGAGTTTACAAATAACCATATATGTCAGAATTAAAACGCTGCATTTCCTTCATGGTACATTATTAATGATTTACAGTTGTAGACCTAATCTCTCCTGAATGAACTCACGATTTTCTTCACTCAGTCTTGTTGTTACATTATGTGTAACTAGAATTTTCTGTCCATCGAACAATAGATCTTTTTTCAAAATACACTGTGTGTTAATATGGTAATGGACAAATTCCCGCCTGAGTGATAGTTTAAGCTGGCCAAGTTCGTTGACATAATTCCTATACTCCTTTTTGGCAAGAACTATGTCAAATGGAGGATTAGGAACTTCTGCAGTTGATGAACGAAATCTTTTTTCCACAACCATAATAAACCATTATCCTGGTATTTTCTAAAAATCGGAATATATAATTGTTCTCAGTGTCCACTTAGAAAGGGTCAATGACTGATAGGTCGGATGGTTTGGTACATGTAGCTTTCTTCTTGGCCCACCCTCTCTTTTCATTTGGTTTTCGCCCAGCTGATTTTGGCAAAGTGGTATTTACTGCTAGTGATAGAGAGGGAGTTGTTTTCATCTTTTGTCTCCATTGTAAATAATCATCCGATACTCCAGCATTCTCTGCAACCGCTAGTACATGATGGCAAATTTTTTTGAAGTTTATTCAAATGACATTCACACTTGATGCTTCCTGTCTTCCTACAAATTTCCACAAAATGGCATGTTTTAGGATTGGACAAACTACTTACTCTTCTGGCATCTGGGTACTCAGGAATAGAAACAATGGAGAATTCCTTTTGTAATAATCTTTCTGCTTTTTCCCAGATGTCCTTAATAATATTTTCCTGGACATCTGTAATACCACATGAGTCTGGTGAGGAACTAAGACCATTTGTTACCTCCAAAGGAGTATATATACGGCTACAACTTTCCTTTGCCTTTGCAGTATAATTGTTAACTTTTGAAATGTGTTTTTTTTTTCTCTGATGGATCCCATGTTGCCTATGTAAATATTGGAACTTCAAGATTTCGGAATTCTTCTTTCAATCTTAGATGTCCTTGTTGAACAATTGCCAACGAAATTTGATTCTCCTGAGTTTTTATGAAATCCTTCAGTTCCTTAAGAAATGATTGAAGTGTCTTGTTCTTTCCGCATACCTTCTGTAAGGCACTATTCGTGCTTTCATTTTAATTTGTTGTGTAGCACTCTGATCTTGAAAGCCCAGCCACATTCCTTACAGACTGGATGACATATGATTTAAAATTATCTGCATAATGTCTCTTGCACCACAAATAAAAATTAGGAGATAAGGTGTCCCATTTTTTATCAAATTCTATGTTTGTTAGGCAGTCTCCCAGTCCAGCAAATCTAAGAGCAGTATCTGCTAATGATCCAAAAATGTCTGAAATAATTATCTTTTTATTCTCTTTTGACACACCAATTTCTTGAAGCTTGTTCTTAATATTCCTTTGAATGTGATTAAAACACCTGAGTTGAGTAGCACTTTCAAATGCCATTAGTGAGGCAGTTGCCAAGGCAACTTCACCATCAGTGCCAATAGCTTTCATGTTTCTTAGTTCTTTTTCTTTTGCAATTAAGGTTGAAAAAAATGTAAAATAAGGCTGTGTGTCTTTTTTTTTATGTACACAAACTGGTTCAACAAACACAGGGCTAGTATTTAACATTTTTTTACCTGGAGTAATATCCTGTAACATGGGATTTCGATACGTTGTCACGGTAACATAAAATTCTCAAAAATGAAATGTAGGATCAATTCCTAATATAGAGCATGGATGTCTTGTACAAAAAAAGCGATCTAGGTCTTTTAGTTGTTGGTCAGAGGCTAAAACAACTATAAAGTCTGGGCGGATGTCTATTTTCCTGATAAAATTGTCGCGTTGAACATCAAATTCATGTAGAATTTCAGTTATTTCATCTGTATCATCATCTTTCATTTTTCGTTTCAAATTCCTTATTTGTTGCTCATTTCTTGGGATATCCTGTGCATGAATATTTTCTATTCCACCTTCTTCCTCAATATAATTTTTGATTACTGATTTAGTTGAATACCTAGATGAATTTGCCATATTTTTCATCCTTTGTAATGAACTCGGTGCAAGTCTACGGTACACAGGTGCAGTTTTTTGCTTTGAAATTTCCATGAAGCTTCATGAGCACAGGAACAGTTAGTCCAATAAAATAGTACTGCAGTATGATAAACGGAGAGCCATTTACTTCAATAATCAAGCGTCGGAAATTAGGTGTTTCTTTGTGTGTAGAATATGATCTAATAATCTCATAAATGTTGTCAGATCCTGAGTTCAAAGCATCTCTGGCAATATGTGCTTTTCCTTTTGAATTGATTTTGTATTTTCTTTTTGGTTTTGTTTGTGCCTTCCATCCACCATTTCCATCGGCACGTACATCTTTTGCATCTTTCAGCTTTCTAGTGTCCAAAAGAAAACCCGATGGCGTCTGCACACTATTTCACAAATGCTGAATCCATGGGGGCTTAAAAGAACATTTAGGATCACAAGAAATATTTATCATACATTGAGTATACCAGATCTTAATTACTCTAAATCTATGCACATAATCCTTTGTAAATGAAATTAATTACGAAGGATTATAATAACATATACTGGATTGGTCCTGGCCTATTTGATTTAAATATAGGGTAGTGATTCAAAAAGACAGATTAGTTATTTTCTTGGGGTAAAAATGAATAATATTTATGTAGTAGAATTAAGAATGGAAATCTACATACCTTTCACTGCATCAGCATAGGTCTTCTTCATGAAAACGTTTTTAGACATAGTTCCTAAATTTTAAGTTTGGTTCGACTTGTTGAAAAGATGATTATGAGATTTACTTATTAAAACAATGAAAAAAGGAAAGAAAGGAAATCATAAATCAAATTCAGAGGTGATATTTCTTAAACTTTATAATTGTTTTACATCAGCAACCCTTTAAATTTTTAATTTTAAATTTCTTGTTTCTTTTTTTTTGTTTCTTGTTTCTGATTTCTGGTTTCTTAGTTTCTGGTTTTGCTATTTACACATTCCCAATTTACATAGCTGTAACAAAAACAATAAAGCATAACGCTAACAGTCAATCTTTGTTAGATTCTTGATAAAGCATCGGCATTGTTCTTTGATGCTTCGGACGGAAACAATAATAGCACTTCGTCCCCGGGTTCAAATTCTCTGAACCTCGTACGCTTGTAGTACCAAGCCTTGATCTTTCCTTTACGATGTGACAAATTTACTTTAACAACTCTTGACATATCTGCCAAACGATCGCATATAGTAATCACATGTTCAATAACAGCCCGTCTCATCTTCTCCAGTAAATAATCCACAAAGTATGGCAATCGGACCTCTAACAGGCCAACCATACAACAACTCAAACTGCGAAAAGCCTGTTTCTTCATGCGGAACTTCGCGATACGCGAATAACGCATAAGGAACCAAATCATCCCCGTGCACAGCTACTTGAGCATGGACTTCAGAGTACCATTAAAACGTTCGCATCTCCCATTCGACTGCTGTCTGTATGGAAACATTGTACATCCTCTTGCTGCCATTACGGTTCGCAACCCTAAATACAATTAATCCTACGATTAACGAAAATATAACGAAAGTGAGTTTAAGGCTTGAAAATATACGCTCGATAATTCAAAGTCAACGCTGAATCAACAGCCGGATATATTCCAAAATACGGAATCACATATATCCTAAGTAACATAATAAAATTATCATATCCAATTAATCGCTGAATCACACAGCTGGATAAACGCCAGGTTAACAGCACACATACGCAATATTTAATCCAATTGCAAAAAATCACTGATTAATCACATCAGTTACATAAGCAATAATCCTACGATAGCACCTATATCCTTTAGGAAAATTACGCTTATAATCCACTACAGAATAATTAATATCTTAAATTAATTAATCCTTTTCCGCTGCCACCATTTATGTTACACCTCAATATTGATTAAAAAGACAACATCGAGTTCACATACAATATTTATATATTGCAAACATGTAACCAATTTTTCACATCGAGCAACAACCTTAAAACTGACCAGAATATACATTAAATCTGTCTTTATCTTTGAATGTTAAACATATTAAAATAACCAGAAACTTTAAGTGTTCTTCAGTGGCGACTTTATGGCCATAGATAAATAGCACTAATTAATTGCGACAGTTCTATAGAGTTCGTTCAGATGCTAAGAAAATATAACTATTTAACGGTTAACCGGTGTCACAGTCAAAGTTCTTGTTATGTCTATTACACAAATGATATTAAAATTAGCCTTTTAACAGAGGGGCAAAGGGGTAAATTGAGAATTGGGATAACAACACAATGTAGACCATTGCTAACTTCTAATATGACTTGAGTGTGAGGTTGAGAACGACACTGAGTATATATATAATGTATTGCAACACAAAATGAAATTATGGTGAGAGATGTCAAAACAAGTGATGGGCATTGACCTAACTGTGAAATAAAATCTATGCTATAAGTTTCTCGTGTTGTAGATTGTACATTTCGAACAAAATTGAAAGTGGGTGGAGTTATGGGAGTAACAAATGCTGAAATTGATGGAGATTTTTGTAAGAGGATTTTATTGAAAAGAAGTACACATGCTACTGTCATAATGATTGATAATCCCAAAGCAATAAGGGAGAGAATGCCATTGAAATCTGGCCATGATTCGATTGCTGAAATATGTCCATCTAACATGGATTCGGACAATGATTTGAATATGACTTTATCTTTTTTAGTAGCCTGTGCGATTCTTTTCAAACTGAAATGTAACTGTTGATCTTGGGCAATAAATTGTGTAAATGAATGATTATAAAAATTCAAATTGGGAAGATTCAGAACGACTGGGTTTGTAAACGTTGTGTCACCCATTATTGAATTATAGGTCTCTGATGAGAAGAAACTCTGAATAAGAGCTAAATTAACAGGATGAAGTATGGTAACACTGTCTGAATTATTTTGACACTGATCTACTTTCTTGGGTAAAAATAGCATATTTTTTCGAAACTGAACACATACAAGGAATATTTAAAAGGCAAAAATTACAAACCTTTTACAATCTTATTAAAATTTTGGCAATCGAATGCTAAGGTATTTGTTTTATAGACCAAAACAGCATTATTTGAGATTGGTTGTATTGAGGGTTTTACTACATCTAACAAAAATCTAAAATCACAAAATTTATGAATATTGTCTTTTGAATCAAAAAATAGGGCTGATACACAAGCAGATGATATTAGAGAAAGACTTTCTATACAATAAAGGATATGAGATCCTGTACATGATTGTAGTTTTTCGTGTGAAAAGAAACCATAATATTGATTATCACTTTATAGAACTAAGTATTTAGGTAAATCTAGATTTGTGTAGCATGAGTACTAGTGCTATTAATTGGCACTGGATATGAAAATATTTCATACATTGACATTGGTACAGAAAAAGTAGAAATAGAAAGTTTGAGACTTATATACAAATGTGAATGTTGTCTTGTATATAACATATTTGCATTAGAATAATAATGAGTTGGGTCAGTATGAGTAAGATAAAAACCTTTGAATTTATCATTTAGTATAATTTGATTTTGAGAAATAGTATGTTTCAGAACATGTGGAGGAATGAGGAAAGGTGATAATTTGCCTTTCAGAAGCTCATGAACTCCAATTGTGATTTCTTCTAAATATTTATTAATTCCTGAACTATCATTCATTTGTTTCAGTGAAAGAGATGACAGTTTTACACTGACTTTTTTTCGAATTGAGTTATGAATTTGGCAGTTTCTTGTGTAACATTTTGAATGAAGTCATGATTATTTTGCATTTCTGACACTATATTGTCAAAGCGTTTATCTGTTTTTGACATATAAGATGATAGTAATTCATCATGATGAGCCATGGATTTGGCTAAATTATGACCGTTTCTAGAGACAATGTTCATATGTCGTGCAAGGCGGTTGACATCTTTGACTGTAGCCGTTCCAAACAAACTCTTGGAAATGGAACCAATAAAATCGAACAGACCTCTTTTGCTTTTGCTTTTTATCTTTCATTGCACTAGTAAATTTTCTTTCTGAACAAGTTGATGTATGGTATCGACAGTATGATTGATGTTGGATGATATGTGAGCTCGTACTGCAGATAATTGTGGTATTGCTTGATTCAAAATATAACAATGCTGGTGAACAATATCACAGGACGGATATGGTTGACTTTCTTCTTTCTTGGGAATTGGGACTTGAAATGTATGATGCCAGAATTCCTGTCCAAAGATGATGTTGGACTTTTATAACAGGGGTTTTCGTCGTTCCTGTTATATTAAGAATTCGGGGGGAAACTTACTGGCTAAAGTCAACAAAACTAAGTTAAGCAGTGCAAAACAATTACAATAAAAGTTCAACGGTGTATATTCCAAAAGATAAAACAAATGGTATTCCAATAAATGTTCTATACTAAATACAATGAATATCACTGTAAATGCACGGCGTCCGTACAGCTTGACCGCTGGTATCCAACTGACCATTTGCATAGAAACGATATAATATGTATTATGTAATCTTACTTAATCGATGTAATAATGAAATTTGTCACGTAATGCTGTAAACAAATAATACAAACTAAAACATATATCTGATAAAAAGAATTGGACAATTCTAGGACTAAAATGGATTAACTTCTTAACATGAAAGCTAACAATTTGAAGAACAATAGTCGCTTGCTTTTAGATAAAGTTTGAATTTCAACGAAATAAAACAAAGAGGAAAAAATCGCTCTAACGAATTCCCTCCAACTAAATAAGACTCTGTCCCAGAGTCTAATAAAAATACTGTCTTCTTCTTCCACGGGATGGATCGTGGTTTACATTTTGTCCATTGTTTTGATTCTGTCTTGGCCGATTGACTTCGAATTTTGCAGTCACAAGAGTCATATCTTAAAGCATTATTTTCCGTTTCTAATTTTCTGCAACTAGTGGTCAAATCTTTTATCTTCTTTTTGTTTGATAATTCTGATACGTCCAAGTCTGCTATTTTGATGTAGAGTGCTCCAATTGTTTTCTCCAACTTATCGTTTTCAAGATTCAGAAATTCCATTTCTCGCGATAGTTCTGTGCTTTTAGAAATTGTTTTGTGCAGCTTGGTTTTTAATGTTTTGTTCTCCTGCTAAAGATCCTCAATTTCCTGTCTGAGCGATTTTCTGTTTTCTTTCAATTGATGTTTTTAAAATCAACGACCGATTCAAGTTTCACTTTTTCTTTCAAAATTTGGGTTTGGTTCGTTTGAGAGTAAATTTACCTGGAAATGTAGTATTGAATTTGTCCGAGTTACTTTACGAAATCATGCATTGTCCAAGGTGAAGAAAGGAAAATTCTCACAAGTTTTACGCTGTATAAATGAGGAAAGTCTTTCGAAATCTGTCTAGCTTTTTCTTTGGTTTTGTTCTGATTTCTGCACAACATTGTTTATAAAAATGTCCTGTTTGTCCACGGCGGAAACATCTCACATTTTTATCAATATTTGAATTGATGACACGAAGAAAATCGAAAGTTCTAGATTGTAACCGTTTTCTACGAAAAATGGCTAATTGTTCATATTGCATTTCTTTGTAAGCTCAGGTGGACACCACCAATTAAATCTTTGTCTCAATTTGTAATCCATTATGAAGTTGTAGAGCGTAGGTATGATCTTGTGTACAGTTTGTCTAATAAGCGGGAAACTAAGCAAACTGTCCGGGTCCTCCACCAATCTGTGAGCTTTAAACTTTGCGTGTTTGTTTGATGTGTGGAATTGCTTTGTTGAACTACTTGTGACTGTGCAGATGTACATGTAATGTGAGCGACCAATTTGTGTCTGACCAATATAATGACTGAGAACCACTGACTGGTTGATGACTCTGACTTATAATAACCTCTGACTGGTTAACTGGAAAAATACAGACAATTTTAAATATAATACTTTATTCTTTGATGGTCGCTTTGCAAGTGCATGATATATAATATAATACACAATAGAATGATATATGAATAGCAATCACACAATTCTTTATACGGATACAAATAAATGACTGAAACATTGTATCGGGCCAAGCAAAAGTCACATTTAATTCTGAATTAATGATATGACATCATTAATGACTGATTTATGAAATAGAATGGGGAAACTAGCAGAATATTGAATGACGGGGGAACTAACTCGAAACTAATAAAAGAATGACTGAATTTATTTGCCTTACTTAATAAAACAGATATCAATATATCTTAGCGCATTTAGTACCAAATATAAATTTTAACTATAAGTTTCAATGCTCAATTCAGACTGACTGTATTTTGCATACACATTTTATAAAACTTGCTTTGATAGCTTTAACATGACAATAGGAATTGTGACTTATGATAATGAAGAATAAAGACACTATAAAACATTACAATAATTAACCAAAAATGTGCTATTTACATAAAAACAGTGGCTTGCTGCAATTTCATATGTTTGACTTGGATCGCCCTCGATGAGGAAACATCTCAACCTTTCGACATGACAAGATTATTGATTGCATGATTATGCTTGAATTATAAATTGGATTTACCTTCAGAGTCTTTGATATACATGACATAAGAACTTAATAAAGGGAATCCCATGTTGACTGAATATCTGATTTGACTGAAAACGCTGTTTTCAAATGGTAGGTAATAAAACAATAATTACATAATTATGTACATTTAATAACTGAAACACTTCCTTAGCTGTAGATTGAAATTATTCTTTTAAATGTAAAACTAGACTGAACATAACAAATACGTTACGACTGCAACTCTTAAAAGACTTAACTTGAATTACTATGATAGAAATGTGAAACAATTATTACTTTGATTATTTAACATTATTTAGATTTCATGATGACGCCACGCTACTTATCTTTTTATATAGAGATTTATATATAATGACTTGATTATTTTAAGTTTCGATATGAAATCTTTTAAAATCAGTTTCTGAATAATTTAGAATATTAGTTTTCACTCAACATAATATAAATTAACGTCTTACATTTGAAATATTAAATAACAGTTACTATTAATATTTGCACTCACCTGGAAAAATACAGACAATTTGAAATATAATTCTTTATTCGTTGATGGTCGCTTTGCAAGTGACCACAAACGCCACAAAAATACCAAAGTCATGTGACCTTGTTTCCAGGTGAGGCACAAGAAAGTTTATTTCTTAATCTAACAAAGAATTAACTGATTGAAACCCCTTGACGGTCCTCATGGCTTATTACATAATAACTATCTGTCGCTTGGGTTTTAGGCCAAATAAGCGCTAATTGAAAAGACCAAAGGATTAATTATTCTTTACACAAGAAATCTTTATATTATGTAAAGCTGTTACTTTCTGTATTATTTATCAAAAGTCTTATTTCCGTCTTTGTGAAAATATATTTGACACTTAATTGTAACTTAAAACACAAAAAGCTATATGTAAACGAAAATCGTTACATGTTAATAAAATTGAGACATTTATTTCTTTACCCATTTTTTCCTTAAATAATTGAATTTATTTATTTGACATAAAATTTAATTGTAAATTTTATAAATAAGTTAATAAGACGTGATGCCCACTTTTGCCCTGTCACAATTTATCACGTAGACGTTAAATCTAGAGAGAAACGGGAAAAGGGAAGAAAATAGATCCGGGTAATGGATTAAGAGAGTACTGGGAATAGAATACTTTACTAACAGGTACCAAATGCGAATCGAATCAGCAGCAGTTTTCTTTCCTCTTGTCTATAAATCTTACCTATATATAGTGTTTTAATATGTTTGATAATTATAAGTCTTTAATACTATATAAGTTGTTTAGCCTTCTCTCTCTCTCTCTCTCTCTCTCTCTCTCTCTCTCTCTCTCTCTCTCTGTTGTTGATTTTTTCTTGGACGTCTCGGTTGTTTTCTTTTTACCAAAGATGTGTCCGTCTTTCGAATGGCTCACTTGATATAAAGTTGACTGTGTAGGTTCATTGTGTGTTGGGTTGCTGTCTTATTGACGTATATCCCATATTTCATTTTATCTATAGTTGCAACGCCCAAATTAAAGTTTTACCACGGATCATTTCAAAATGTAGGTGACAAGATATTGATTGAATGTTGTTAGCATAACGTCCAGTGGCAAACAGTTGATGCATTTTCAGGGCGAGAACAAATTTACAATTAAAACAATAGGTAGGTCCTGTAAAAGTATTCGAATGGGGTGAAGGCCGGGAAATTTGGAATGCCACTGGAAAATGAGGGAATATTTGATAGGGACAGAAATCAAGCCTTGCAAGCAAGTGTTCTTAACGTTTAAAGAGCGTGTCACTCTTTTGCCACGAGGCTTCGGATTTAACGACCCCAGGATGGCAAAATGACGTAACATAGATGTGAAAATGGAATATAATGTGTTTTATGCTCTAAAATATATCAATATTTGTACTTCAAAGACCGACATTAATCAAACGGTCTTAATCACAGTTCTTTACACAAGTCACAATTTTGCAGTCACAAGAGTCATATCTTAAAGCATTATTTTCCGTTTCTAATTTTCTGCAACTAGTGGTCAAATCTTTTATCTTCTTTTTGTTTGATAATTCTGATACGTCCAAGTCTGCTATTTTGATGTAGAGTGCTCCAATTGTTTTCTCCAACTTATCGTTTTCAAGATTCAGAAATTCCATTTCTCGCGATAGTTCTGTGCTTTTAGAAATTGTTTTGTGCAGCTTGGTTTTTAATGTTTTGTTCTCCTGCTAAAGATCCTCAATTTCCTGTCTGAGCGATTTTCTGTTTTCTTTCAATTGATGTTTTTAAAATCAACGACCGATTCAAGTTTCACTTTTTCTTTCAAAATTTGGGTTTGGTTCGTTTGAGAGTAAATTTACCTGGAAATGTAGTATTGAATTTGTCCGAGTTACTTTACGAAATCATGCATTGTCCAAGGTGAAGAAAGGAAAATTCTCACAAGTTTTACGCTGTATAAATGAGGAAAGTCTTTCGAAATCTGTCTAGCTTTTTCTTTGGTTTTGTTCTGATTTCTGCACAACATTGTTTATAAAAATGTCCTGTTTGTCCACGGCGGAAACATCTCACATTTTTATCAATATTTGAATTGATGACACGAAGAAAATCGAAAGTTCTAGATTGTAACCGTTTTCTACGAAAAATGGCTAATTGTTCATATTGCATTTCTTTGTAAGCTCAGGTGGACACCACCAATTAAATCTTTGTCTCAATTTGTAATCCATTATGAAGTTGTAGAGCGTAGGTATGATCTTGTGTACAGTTTGTCTAATAAGCGGGAAACTAAGCAAACTGTCCGGGTCCTCCACCAATCTGTGAGCTTTAAACTTTGCGTGTTTGTTTGATGTGTGGAATTGCTTTGTTGAACTACTTGTGACTGTGCAGATGTACATGTAATGTGAGCGACCAATTTGTGTCTGACCAATATAATGACTGAGAACCACTGACTGGTTGATGACTCTGACTTATAATAACCTCTGACTGGTTAACTGGAAAAATACAGACAATTTTAAATATAATACTTTATTCTTTGATGGTCGCTTTGCAAGTGCATGATATATAATATAATACACAATAGAATGATATATGAATAGCAATCACACAATTCTTTATACGGATACAAATAAATGACTGAAACATTGTATCGGGCCAAGCAAAAGTCACATTTAATTCTGAATTAATGATATGACATCATTAATGACTGATTTATGAAATAGAATGGGGAAACTAGCAGAATATTGAATGACGGGGGAACTAACTCGAAACTAATAAAAGAATGACTGAATTTATTTGCCTTACTTAATAAAACAGATATCAATATATCTTAGCGCATTTAGTACCAAATATAAATTTTAACTATAAGTTTCAATGCTCAATTCAGACTGACTGTATTTTGCATACACATTTTATAAAACTTGCTTTGATAGCTTTAACATGACAATAGGAATTGTGACTTATGATAATGAAGAATAAAGACACTATAAAACATTACAATAATTAACCAAAAATGTGCTATTTACATAAAAACAGTGGCTTGCTGCAATTTCATATGTTTGACTTGGATCGCCCTCGATGAGGAAACATCTCAACCTTTCGACATGACAAGATTATTGATTGCATGATTATGCTTGAATTATAAATTGGATTTACCTTCAGAGTCTTTGATATACATGACATAAGAACTTAATAAAGGGAATCCCATGTTGACTGAATATCTGATTTGACTGAAAACGCTGTTTTCAAATGGTAGGTAATAAAACAATAATTACATAATTATGTACATTTAATAACTGAAACACTTCCTTAGCTGTAGATTGAAATTATTCTTTTAAATGTAAAACTAGACTGAACATAACAAATACGTTACGACTGCAACTCTTAAAAGACTTAACTTGAATTACTATGATAGAAATGTGAAACAATTATTACTTTGATTATTTAACATTATTTAGATTTCATGATGACGCCACGCTACTTATCTTTTTATATAGAGATTTATATATAATGACTTGATTATTTTAAGTTTCGATATGAAATCTTTTAAAATCAGTTTCTGAATAATTTAGAATATTAGTTTTCACTCAACATAATATAAATTAACGTCTTACATTTGAAATATTAAATAACAGTTACTATTAATATTTGCACTCACCTGGAAAAATACAGACAATTTGAAATATAATTCTTTATTCGTTGATGGTCGCTTTGCAAGTGACCACAAACGCCACAAAAATACCAAAGTCATGTGACCTTGTTTCCAGGTGAGGCACAAGAAAGTTTATTTCTTAATCTAACAAAGAATTAACTGATTGAAACCCCTTGACGGTCCTCATGGCTTATTACATAATAACTATCTGTCGCTTGGGTTTTAGGCCAAATAAGCGCTAATTGAAAAGACCAAAGGATTAATTATTCTTTACACAAGAAATCTTTATATTATGTAAAGCTGTTACTTTCTGTATTATTTATCAAAAGTCTTATTTCCGTCTTTGTGAAAATATATTTGACACTTAATTGTAACTTAAAACACAAAAAGCTATATGTAAACGAAAATCGTTACATGTTAATAAAATTGAGACATTTATTTCTTTACCCATTTTTTCCTTAAATAATTGAATTTATTTATTTGACATAAAATTTAATTGTAAATTTTATAAATAAGTTAATAAGACGTGATGCCCACTTTTGCCCTGTCACAATTTATCACGTAGACGTTAAATCTAGAGAGAAACGGGAAAAGGGAAGAAAATAGATCCGGGTAATGGATTAAGAGAGTACTGGGAATAGAATACTTTACTAACAGGTACCAAATGCGAATCGAATCAGCAGCAGTTTTCTTTCCTCTTGTCTATAAATCTTACCTATATATAGTGTTTTAATATGTTTGATAATTATAAGTCTTTAATACTATATAAGTTGTTTAGCCTTCTCTCTCTCTCTCTCTCTCTCTCTCTCTGTTGTTGATTTTTTCTTGGACGTCTCGGTTGTTTTCTTTTTACCAAAGATGTGTCCGTCTTTCGAATGGCTCACTTGATATAAAGTTGACTGTGTAGGTTCATTGTGTGTTGGGTTGCTGTCTTATTGACGTATATCCCATATTTCATTTTATCTATAGTTGCAACGCCCAAATTAAAGTTTTACCACGGATCATTTCAAAATGTAGGTGACAAGATATTGATTGAATGTTGTTAGCATAACGTCCAGTGGCAAACAGTTGATGCATTTTCAGGGCGAGAACAAATTTACAATTAAAACAATAGGTAGGTCCTGTAAAAGTATTCGAATGGGGTGAAGGCCGGGAAATTTGGAATGCCACTGGAAAATGAGGGAATATTTGATAGGGACAGAAATCAAGCCTTGCAAGCAAGTGTTCTTAACGTTTAAAGAGCGTGTCACTCTTTTGCCACGAGGCTTCGGATTTAACGACCCCAGGATGGCAAAATGACGTAACATAGATGTGAAAATGGAATATAATGTGTTTTATGCTCTAAAATATATCAATATTTGTACTTTCAAAGACCGACATTAATCAAACGGTCTTAATCACAGTTTTATGGCTGAATAAGTTTCAATGGTATATACCTAAATTTACGAGCTTTTTAAACAATATTACAAGAAAAGTTGTTTTTGATATCTTCTTTTTATAGTTTCCTTATACATAATATTATGTATCCAAAACATTCCCTCATACATGGAATAATAGAAGAACTCATTCAAGACACGCATCTAATATATAGAAAAAACAATACATTCCTGACACTGCGACGCCAATGTTTCGTATGTACTTTATTAATGGTATAGGGAAGTTTCAATGCGTGCATACTTCTGGTTGTCACATTATATTGTATTTTTGCACCAAGTATTAAAAAAGAACTATCTATCAGTTATGAAATATATACATATTTTTGAATGACATAACAATTGATGGTTCTATGAAGTTATAATGCATGCTATTATATAATACTCATTGCTAAATATGTAATAAATGTCGAACAGAGACCCTCAGCTGTCAATCACCTTTCATCAATAAACTTAATAGATCTTTGATTGGCAAACTATTAATTTCCACTCTCCAATTATAAGATCTTCCGGGTTCACTTACATGTAATAATGTAATATGACGTTTAATTTTGACAAATACGAAGTCAATTATAATGTAAGACTGTAAACAAAAGTGTAAAAATAACATCAACGATTTACCATATATGGTAAATTGATGTCAAAAGCGGCGTTTTGCATTTGCGCCGATTTGCATTTCATTTGCGCCGATTTTTTCTTTCATTTGCGCCGATTGTGTACAGGTAGATTACAGGTGAATGTTATTTCTTATTTCTTATTTATCATTATAAATCTCTTCTGTTGACAATTATAACATTGTATATAGCTGTTGTCCCCTGCTCACCACGGGAAGGTGAAATAAGGATTTCAAGCAGTAGTAGTCAATTTATGCGAATGAAACGATGCAGGACTGTTATTCGTCCTCTTACAATTTTCAACGGGTGTAGCTGCCCAGAAATAGGGCGAATAAAGTTAAGCATATATAAATACTTTAATAATACGTAGTCTAAGAATGCATGACATCTGTCATCAGAAGGAGCTTCATACCTACTGTCAAACGTGAAGCAGTCGTCGATTTCATCTGGGGGAAGGAAAGATAGCCCAAAAATTGAGATAGCCATTTACCAGTGTCACTTGATTTGTCTTTATACTCTGTTTAAAAATGTATACTTAAACCAACAGACTGGATTTTCCTCCACCAGTTGATGTGCCAGATGAAAACGACAACAATCTTTTTGCAGCGGACAGCAGTTATATACATGTTACAATTGACAATTTATAACATATGTACAACTGGCTAACGGAAGAGGTTTTTATATTGATAACTAAAAAATAACATTCACCTGTAATTTACCTGTGCTTAATCGGCGCAAATGAAAGAATCAAATCGGCGCAAATGAAAGATCGAAACTTTTTTAAATCGGCGCAAATGTCATACGCCCGTCAAAGGTTTTTACATGAATGATATTAATTAAGAAAAGACAATACATATATTAAACATAAGGTAATTGTTTAGTTGTGTGGGACTGACACGAGTTGTAAAATCTGTCACTTGAGATCTACCGTATATTTACTAGAGTACAGATACATACATTTGAACAGTTGCAACCATTGGATGCTGGAATAAACAGGAAAATCGGTACTTGCATTAAATCCCTTCCTTGAGGATAGTCCATAGTTTAGGGACGCCCGTATCTATCGACGACATACACTGGGACGTCAAAATACATACACCTAAAACAAATGAAAATTTTATGTGGACTGCTGTTATGATGCCAAATGTTTTTGACTTCATTTTTTTTTCAGGTGACTAAATCATTTTCTGATCGTTATATGTAGCTTTTACCTTGTCGAGTATCATGATGGAATTGGTTGTTTACCAACAAGGAATCATTTGAACAGGTTCGTCTCTGTGGTATCAAATATACAGCTCTGTAGTTTTGAAATCTGGTTATACATATTACCAAGGACTAATTTTTCACATTGCTCTTTTCCTTCCATTTTTGTCATAAGTTTATTTAGTTCTCTGGTCTGTTCATAAATGCCATCATTTGCAAACAAATGTAATAGTTTTCACCGTGTAAAGTAACCATGAAATAGAACAATCGGTCAACTGCGGTCGACTGCGTGCCTTTGATTTTAAAGATAAGCTACACTAAGTCTTGAGCCCATAGGCGGATCAAAAAGGGGGGGGGGGGGGCTGGGGTGCCCGAGCCCCCCATTTCGTGGGAAAAATTTGGTTGATTATATAGGGAATCACTGAAGCATGACTGGAGCGGGCCCCCCTTATGAAAAGTTCTGGATCCGCCACTGGAGCCTCAATCTTTATTTCTAAAATCATTGAAATCAAAGAAATGGCAACTGGAATAAATCGTATTCCTTGGCAAAGATACTCCATGGAGATAAACCAGCTAATGATGTCGACCATATTGTAAGCACGCTTCTTCTCTAGCAACCCTGCTTGGAAGTTCTTTTGTTTTTAGCCAAGACTAAGCTTTCAATAGACTTTCGGGACTTTGTCGAGAATGGAAAAGGTATTAATATATGTAAGTCTGTAAAAACTGGAGGCATAACATTGTTTTTTTTTTGTTGACGCTCGAGACATCGTGTTACATAGTCATGATAATAATTTATTAATAACATTTTATCGTAATTTCCGGAAACAAACCACTTCTTCACGGAAACTGAGTGTGTGTCATTGGTTTTTTCGAACTTCCCATATTTCATTGATAAAGTGGTTTTAAATACTGGATCAATCGTACGTCTATAAGTTCAAGTAAAGGTTTATAAACCTTTCTGTAGACCTTGACATTGCTAAATGATAAGATGGTTGAGTTGTACTCTATAAATGAACACCAATGAATCGTTTCATCAGTTAATAATTTACACAGTGATGCTTTCAGTAACTGCGAGTACTCTCAGATCTATACTTTGTGTCTTTTGTGTTTTTGTTATCTGTTTTTATTACTTTGTATATTGAAAAGCCCTTTTCAACTTATTTTATAGTTTGTTCTTATGTTGTGCTGTTACGCCACCGTTTCCCAGGTTCGGAAGAGGTTTCTACGCCAGCAAACATGCTGAACCCCGCCTCATTCTGTATGTGCCTGTCCAAAGTCAGCAGCCCATAATTCAGTGGTTGTCGTTTGTTGCTGTATATCATATTTGTTTTCCATTTATTGTTTTGTACATAAATCAGCCGTTAGTTTTCTTGTTTCAATTGTTTTACATTTGTCATTTCGGGGCCTTTAATAGCTTGCTTTGCAGTATGGATTTTGCTCATTATTGAAGGTTATTTAGTAATCTATATAGTTGCTAACTTCTAAGTCATTTGGTCTCTGGTGGAGAGTTGTCTTTTTGGCAAATCATACCACATCTCATATCTTCTTACTTTTGTACAAATCCAAAATGTAATCTGTTCGCATATAAACCGAAAAACAATTGTCCTGATTATGCGTGAACTATTTTCTACTTTTACAGTTAAACAAACAAAAATGTTTGGAGACAGTACTAAATGCAATAGACAACTCTTTAAACACGATAACACGTTATAGTGCGTTGTGTGTTAGTGGTTACCATTGGTCATCAACTGCAGCATGTCCTTATCTGTGCTGTTGGATTGCTGTCAAATTCATTGACTTTTATTCATATGTGATGAATCATGTCTTTTCTAAAGTGATTTGATTTTTTTAAATAACCTATTATTAATGTAGACTTACGGAGTAAGCCTCCGTCACAAGTAAATTGAGCATGCGATTTACTAGTATCCATACGTTTCAAACCTGACGGTTACTATTTTTACGTTGATCTACTGTATACATACATTAAACAGTAAAACTTGCACACTAGTATAGGCGATAGAGTAACTCACAGAACAGGCATATGTTGCAAGTTTTAAAGGTATGAGGGTATGGGCGGGGTTTGCAGAATGAATAAAAAATGAAGATTAAATGAATGAAATAATAAAATAAAAGACTAGATAATACTGGGTAGCTAGGATGAAATTTGAAAAAAAGGCAGGACAGGAGTTTTGGGTAAAAAAAAAAGGCAGGATGAGCAACTTGGCAAAAAAAAAAGGCAGGATGACAATTTATGTAAAAACAGTCAGGATAAACTAATAAAAAAAGGCAGGACCGATTAGAGTGAAAAATAAAAATTCAGGACAAAATTTGTCATCCTAGCCTCCCCCCTCCATATAAATCAAATGGTAGCTCCCTGTAGGACACACAGCAGACAATTGTTCTTTAATATTCACTCTGTGTTGCATTTTATTTTGTTTAGGAATCAACCTTGGATTTATACATAAATTTAAACTTTTCTTCGTATTGTCTCGAGTAGCATGGAAAAAGCTTCCACAAAGGGGTTTAGAGAACAATATGTATATTGTATCAAAGAATATCAAGAAAAAAATCTGTCACTTTAAGAGGTCGGCGTGTAACAAAATGATCCCGTTCAGGGTTGTTATAGCTAATTATGAAAAACTGTACAACTTATGCTTACAAGTAGACGTACTTGGTGTTTCCGGTTCAGCTAGACATGGTGGTGCATTCTGAAGAACATTGAGATTGTCGAGCAATCGTCAGCTACTTACAAAAAAATAATAACTGTATTGTATGGGTCCGATAAAGATTTTTGTCGTGACCTTTAATCTCATGTATAAATGATAAATTATACCAATTATAAGATGTATGCACTATGTAATAGGTGTTTTTTTATAGTTTTTTCTCTCTATTTGTTTTTTACTTCATGTATCATTGATATTGCAGTACGGAAAAGGAAAGAAATTAACAATCCTTGAAAGTTTAGACAGATTTTGTGATGTAATATGAAGATTATTGGCAATAGCTCAGGTGTATGGTAGTTTTGTTGATTTCAATTTTTGTTTGCCTTTTCCAGTATACAATGTTATTATAGCACTTTTTATTTGGGTACTTCCCTTAATTGTGTAAAATATGCAATAAAGTGATCAAATTTATCGCTTTAGTTAACATCATCGGAGTCTCATTTATGGCTACCCAATTTCAATATATGATATTGTTGGGGAGGACCATTTGATATGTCATCCCCTAGGATGATGTTTTCCGCACAAGCATTGCGAAAAACGATTGTATATTTTTTAGACTATGCTTCATTTTTCGCGCACAACTTGTTCCAAATTTGGTCATTTAAGGCGAGAACTATACTCATATCTTATAATGAAAATATAGTAATGGTGTACGGTCTATAAAACTGGTCATCTAGTGAATACCAATCTCTTATATAGTTATTGTGTACGGACTATAAAACTTGTCATCTAGTGAAAACCATCTCTTATACGTATAGTTATGGTATACGGACTATAAAACTGGTCATCCAGTGAATACCAATCGCTTACATATTTAAGGGGCTAGGGTGAAAATTTTTTCCTGCATTTTTTTTAGTTGTAATCTCTGTCCTGCTTTTTTATTTTTCACTGTAGTCGGTCCAGCCTTTTTTTTTTATTAGTTTATCACATAAATTGTCATCCTGCCTTTTTTATTACTCAAAACTCCTATCCTGCCTATTTTTTTCAAATTTCAACCTAGCCCCCACCCCCCCCCCCCCCTAAAAATCAAATGGTAGCCCCCTTAACGTCAGGATAATCACGTGATTTAAGAACAACACTCATTCCTAATATTCTGAAAAAAATGTATTCGATTTATCATAATATCTATTTCAGTTTTGATTTATTCTTCTGTGTCGACAAAAATAATGCTGTTTTCTAAAATTATGCATATGCAAATTTACCATTCCTGGTTATATAAAACTCATTCATTACAGGAAAAATGCTTAACGGCAAATAATTGTCAAAAAATTCTTCTGAATTCTAAAATTATTCATATGTAAATTCACCATTCCTTATTTATTACAGAAAAAATATTAAACATTAAATATGATTAAATATAATTACATTAGATGTATGTTTCATTATTATACGTTAGTTTGATTGGCTAACAGCAATCTCGCGTCATTCTTCATTTCAAAATGAATTTCATGAATTGTAACAAACATGATGAGACACGTTTCCACAATAAAGTGCACAGGTAATAAAAATTAAAAATGATAGTAATCGTGTTTTCATGATCATAGCGAAAAAATGTAATTATAAGTATTGAATGCTTCTTTTAGTAATTTTATGGGTTGTAAAAGCGTTGACCGTGCGTACATTTTTAGAATGAAGCGCTTCCGCGCTTCATACAAAATGTACTTCGGTCAACGCATTTACACCCCAATGAATTTACAAAAAGAAGAATTCAATTCTTAAATAAACACGTTAGTATGAGTAACAAGACAGAGTATATACTTAATAAATATTTCCTCGTTTGTTTTCAATATAATTTTTAATGGATTAAATTAGTTTTCAGTATGAAATATTAGTGTCTTCCCTTCTGACTTACAATAAGGAAACACCATTTTATCATACTCACAATAAAAAGAAATTTTTCACCATGCTATCAGTTGACCATACTGTAAACGTGACTATTCATAAAAGGGTTAGTGTATCAAAATTATTGAAGACAACAAGAGCGGTGCAAGATGGAGAGCTTGGGTAGGAGCGATATATTAAATTCATTAATCGAAGGACAAACAAACGATCCCTAAAACTCAGATAAATCGAGATTGAGAATAATGGTCACGTTAACCTTATTTTCATTCGTAAAAGTTTGATATATGTCATGACTAACGCTTATAGGGCTATTGTTATTTTAGCAACTTTATAAATATAGAATAGTGGAAGATTGTTTTTATTCATAAATAATATAATAACAAAAGCAATGTTCTCCCTAAAATTAAAGAAGTATGAAGGCCTAAAACAACCTGGAATATTAAAAGATTAAATACCAACTGAACTTTTGAATGATATTTGGTAGGAGCTTTTGCTCCATATTAACGCTGTGTAACTTTGAGATGAAGAACATCAATAAAGGCATTGTTTCTTTCGTTATTAAATACACGGAGGTTGTATGAAAAGGTCTGGTACAACCTTCTTGTTATACAAGTGAGGGTAGTAATTTTGTGTCGTGATTTGACACACAAGTTTCTTTTTTTCCATTATGTGTGTGATAGATTTGCAATAGCTATTTTATTTTCAAATTCAGCGGGCTTAATATGAGGGTCTATATTAAAAGGGAGAGGGGGGGTCTTCATTTCTGTATTATTTTTTTAAGCCATTTCTCTATTCAGTGTGTTATTTGGATTTTTTCTCCTTTATTATCTCTTCTGTAAACCTGTACCACTTGAGAAAAGAAGAGAGCTTTTATTGTCTGCTCCTTTATGCCTTAAACTTTTGCTCAATATGTTCTTCTTCTACGTAAATACGTTGTACATCAGCTATATACATTCTACCCTGACAAATTTAACTGGTGTAAAGCTGCCTTATCCTCTCGATGCCTTCTCTTTTCTTGACGGGCCCTCCAACATACCATTTGAGAGGAAAAGAGCTTTATTGTCTGTCCCTTTATACCTTGAACTTTTGCTCTATATTTTTGTCTTCCTTTAAATACGTTATATATAAGCTATATATATATTTATCATATTACTTAAATTTTACAGTTCGATAACATTTAAAAATATTAAAAGGCTATGAAAGGATTACTATCATGTTTATTGACCAGATTCCTAAGAATTTCCTCGGCGGGCTGATAAACGAACCTTTATTGACTGCTTCCGGAATGTTATCACATGCCTTTCCGTTAATGTCCGTGACGTTTATCACATGCAACTTCGTGCATTTTCGAAAATTTGTTAGAAAACGACAACACAGCGCGGAAAACTGCAAGTTATTTAAGACTTTTCACAAAATGATTGAGGAGAAAAAATGAATTAAGATTAAACATGTTTTGAAAGACATAAATGAGATGCCAGAAATTGTCCATGACAATTTAAAGGAAAAACTATGCACATGTTTTCGGGGGCAACCATCACAGGAAAGGTGGAAGTATATGATAAAAAGATCATTGCATGTCATTTTTCATATCAGACCCTTTATCGGCCCTCGTTCATGATATCAGCCCTCGAGCCTGCGGCTCTTGGGCTGATATCACGACCTAGGGCCGATAAAGGGTCTGATATGAAAACTGCGGCTCTTGGGCTGATATCATGAACGAGGGCCGATAAAGGGTCTGATATGAAAAATGCCATGTAATAATCTATACATATATAGTTCTACCACAAATTTAACCGGTTTAAATCTGATAAAGAAGATGTAATATATAGAGAATATTATATGGCTTTTCAATATTACATCCGTATAAACCCGAGACACCAATATAATCCCAAGAGCCCTGCTCGAGGGATTATACTGGTTGAGGGTTGATACGGTGTGTGATATTGAAAAAGCCATATCATATACACTTTATTATATATATACCTCACGTAGATGTTTTTTATGTGACATGACGTCTTACAGATTATGTGTTTAACATGACGTCATACAGATTAAAGGTTTGAAATGACATCCTACAGATTAGGGGTTTGATAAAGCCTTTGCAATAGTGTCTGAAATCGATGACGTGACGTCATATTGATTAAAGGTGTGATAAAGCCTTTTCAACCGTGACTGATATCGATATCATCACGGATATCTGATACAGCACGATTGTCGTTGACTGTATTACACATGCAATTTATCTGTATTTACTACTAAGTATATAATAAATGTAAATAAAGAATAGTCATAAAATTAATTTTAGACGTGTAAATGTATTTCTTCGCATGATATGTTCTATGCAGGTTAATGTATTCATATAAGATTCAGCTTGTAGTTAAACTGATTAAGTATGTGGGTTTTTATTGCTGCAATTCGCTATGACAATCCTTGTAAAATAACGTATAGCACAAATGACAACACTATATTTGTTAATGTAAAAAGTAATAGATATACACTTGTAACGTTTCATTTCTCTTCTTACATTTATGTCACGATTTTAATTCTGAGTAATAAGTCTCGTTTTCAGTACAGTTAAAATTTTATTTTATTTTTGTCTTTTTTGTACCCCCATTATTTCTTCAGTTTTGAGTAATACATGTATCGTGTCCAGTACAGTTAAACTTTCTATTTTTCTTTCTTTTCGTCTTTTTGTACCCCTATTATTTCATTTCTCTTCTTACATTTAAGCCATGTTTTCAGTTCCGAGTAACATATATCGTGTCCAGTAAAGTGAAACTTTCTCTTTTTCTTTCTTTTCGTCTTTGTGTACCTCATTATTTCATTTCTCTTCTTACATTTAAGTCATGTTTACAATTCTGAGTAACATGTTACGTTTCCAGTAAGTTAAACTTTCTATTTAATTTTCGTCTCTTTTTGTTCACCCAATTTTCAGAAACAAAGTTGGTATATGTTTAATTTATTCCTGTGTAGACTATCTTCGCTACAGAGCCAACGGATTGAGCGTGGAATAGATGCATGGTCATCTGCAATTATCCAGTTCATCAGCAAGACATGTGCTAAGGGGGTGTCAGTTAGGGTCCTATGATCCATGTTGTGAGTGCGATCGCTCTCTGTACGTGAAAGTAAACCGTTGCAATAACTGTAATGAAGAGATCCAGAATCTTGACAGTGATTGTCTTTTTTACTTTGTTTTTCATAGATTAATTACTCGGTGTGAATGTCCGTTTTCTATTTGCTTCTGTATTTTTTTTTGTCGGGGGGAGGGGTGCATATGATATATCATAGACCCCACAAATACCTTTTTATAAGAAAAGTAATTGATTGCTTGTTGTCATAACGTTCAATGACAACTATTACAGAATATCCAGGACGATTTTCCTGAGAACAACGATAGATTTAGAGTAAATGGTAGGACAAAATATCGAAAACAAATCTTAAACGAAAAGACCATAGAATAGAAGAAGTCCAAATCTTCGCGTTTACGTGTTAAACTCTTCTTTTTTGTTCCACGATCATTTTTTTTTTCATTGTGGGTTTCATGGTCAAGTCTTCTTTTTATATTTTATGGCCAACTCTTCAATATATATTATGGGAATTTCTGCTGTGGTTCGTACAAAATATACATGAAATATTTGACACTGGGTACTAAACAAACAGCAATCAATAAATCTTCTTTAATGGATATGTAAAAGTTAGCTTTTTTAAATAAGGTTTCATGATCAACCTGTTTTACATTGTGATTTTACGGTTTCTTTTTCCCACTGATATTTTTCGGATTACTTTTCTACTATTGAGATTTAACGGTCAATTGTTTTACTACTTAGATTTCACTGTTTATTTTTCTACTATAGATATCTCACGTTTTACTTCTATATATTATTAAGGTTTTGCAGTTCTTCTTATACTATTGAGATTTCACGGTCAAGTATTTTACATTTGAGATTTCAAGGTTTACTTGTCTGCTGCAGAGATTTCACGGTCGACTCTTTTACTATTAGAATTTCACGGTTTACTTTTCTACTATTCAGATTTCACGATTTACTTTTCTACTATTGAAATTTCACTTTTCTTTCTGCTATTCATATTTTACGGTTTCCTGTAAGATTTTTTCTTCTTCCAGCATTTTTTTTACATGGCCTCCCCCCGTTTCTATTGGAGTTATCCAGACCAAATATGGACCATCGATAGACCTCATCATGCACTCTTACCAGATGAGGGCACGTAGGATTTCATAATACCCTGTGAGAGTTATCTCCCTTGTATTGTTTTTTTTTCGACATGACCCCCTCGTTGTTTTTGAAGATATCTTGACTTTGTTTTGACAATAGGTAGATCTCATCATGATGTATTACCATATGAGGACACGTAGGATTGCATCATCCTCTTTGAGAGTTATATCCCCTTGAAGCAATTTCTTTTATTTGCATTTATCTTAAAAAAGTATTAGAGATAGAATCAATTTGAAAATGGCAGCATGTACAAGAACAGATGACATTGTTAATAAACATAAACAATTATTTTGTTATCAACCCTTATAAGGAGTTATTACCCATGAAAAATTATACACAATTTTTGAAAAATTCTATTTCCAGAACCGGAAGTCGTAGAGACTTAGGACCTTCACCAATAATCTTTAATTCATGTGACATTTAATTTGCACCCAAAATCAAAGGTCACTGAGTGCAATTTCAAGCTTACATATAAGAAAACAATACGAGTTTGCTACATACATACTGTGTATAAAATGTTCCTCTCGACGAGCTCTACATTTTATACATTAAGCTAAAAAATGTCCGACCGTGTGTTCAAAAGTTACAACGAGATAGTTCTTAAAAGTATAGTATTGTGTGTATATCTTTGAAAAGAAAACAGATATCAACCTACTATAAACTGCAAACATGATCAGTATTTTAAGACCTTCAATTTGAGGTCAATGTAAGGTCATGATGAAATTTTACCTTGACCTTCAAAACGTACTATGACCTTGACCTTGTGACATTTGAAAGGTCAAGTGGTCCTGCGTTGAATGGTTGTAGTCCCATGTCTCTACGACTTCCGGTTCTCAAGTTTGGTATTGCATCATATATTTGATGATTCATTGTGACATTGATGAACCTTGAAAGTGTATCATTTTTTTTACAATGTTGTCCTTCAACTGCAGATCATTTATCACTTAGCAGATTTGAGATATCTGCTGTCGTTTTAGAGATAATGCAGTTTGAAATTTTGCGAGCGGAGGCATGTATTTCTGAATGAACAACAGCTTACCACCTGCAATTTTCAGAAAATGAAGAGTTTAACATGATTATATGTTTGACTAATTACCAAAAAACTTTCAATGAAAAACTTTAAAAAAAAATCAATTTGAAATTTTCATGTTTTAAATTGACGTTTTAAGTTTCATAAGTTCTATTTATACAATTGATATTGCATCATTTTTTACCCTTTGCCCAATGGGATCATTTAGTATATCAAATTGAACGTCTAAATGAGCTCTACTCAAAAATGAAAATTTTAAACCCTCTTTTCATCCCAGTGCGAAGGGTGGGGTCATTTAGTGCAAAAAATTGAAACTTCTGAGATGGTTAGGTTGTCGCATATCAAATGAAAGTCCATAAAGCGTACATTTCAAATATCAAATTGACGTCCCCCGAAAATGCGCTGAGTGGGATCATTGAGTGCAAAAAATACAATGTCTCATAAGGTAAGGTTGTCATATATCAAATGAAAGGTCATAATGTGTACATTCCAAATACCAAATTCCTGTCCTCCAAAAATGAGTAAGATGGGGTTATTAAGTGCAAAACTAAAACTTTCTAGAAAATGGTGTTGTCGCATAGCAAATGAAAGGTCATTTGGTCTACATTACAAATCAACTTCCGATCTCGAAAAAATTGGCGGAATGGGTCATTAAGTGTAAAAAGTGAAAAGGTTCAAAAGGTATGCTTGTCGTATATCAAATGAAAGGTCGTAAAGAGTACATTACAAAAACGTCACTTTTACAGGAAAGACCTTTCAATTGTTTTACAAACAATTGAGATACTAGTTTGTATAAATATTTGTCTGAAATGGACTTATTAAACAATAGATTAGTCGATTTACTAGTATATTTTTTTTTAACATCTCTGGATTATCTGTCGTAAAATTGTCCGTTATTTCAATGTACCCGGCCTGACCTGAAAGTCTTATGATACTCGCCCGCCGTGGCATTTTTGTTGCCAGAAGTGGGATCTTACAATGATACTCGACCGCCGTGGCATTTTTGTTGCCAGAAGTGGGATCCAACAAGAACAAATAGTGACTTTATATATTTCAAAATATGGATAACCAGATAGATGACGTGTTTTAAAAGAAGATTTAAACAGAAATAAAATTCAAGTGATAAAGTTGATGATTATTCCGATATATCAGAGGATGAATTTGATTTTGATGGAATTCATAACCAATCTACTTCTAAAAATGTGTCTTGTGGTATGTGGCATTAGAAAAACAAGAACTAAATTTTTATCTGGTCTTAATTGCGTCAGCAGAGGATTTCAGTGTTACAATATGTAATTCACCAGAGGGACTTTCTGACGATGAGTTAACAGATTTACTACATGAATTAAGACTTATTGCTGAAGAGTTAGAGTCTGAAACTCCTATTGAATATACAAACTGAATTGCTGTTAGTGACAGCGAAGATGACAATTCTATTCCAGAAGTTACGGTGGTGGACACAACTACAACTACAGAGATTTTGATTCTGATAAGAAGGATATTGCATACATCTATAGGGATGGGAGTATGGAGACAACCAGAAACATCACTGTGTTCTATTCAACAGGAGTAGATCCAGAAACAATAGACTTTGAACATTTGGCAATAACTGTAATAGATGAAATTCCAAAACAATTGAAGAAACAGAACGCTCGTTATACTAGTGATAACACCTTGTAGACATTACCGTGATTTAGCAGAGACAATAACATTTGTTCCTGACAATTCATTTTACTATTTACTTCGATAATTTTCTCATTGGAATTATTTGTCATATAACTTGTTTTGATATTAAGTAAGTATATTCACCGCTTGTTTTTGTTGTTAAATTGTTAGTATGCGGACTTTAAGGAACTTTACATTTGTTTAATTACCCTATTGAAATGTGTTGTGATAATTTCCTTTGGTCAATTAAATCTCCATGCTTATAGAAAGGATTGAATGATAGCTTAGAGTGTAAATAAGACAATATTACTCTTATCTGTTAAGGTCATTTTATCATAGTTATCAGTGGTGTGAAATGTATCCGATTTCATAGAGGTCATAGCCTTTTAGTATGTTTAGCATGTGTTAGCATGTTTTAGTTTATTATAAGTAGCGTTTTACTATGTATTAATAGGTTGGCTCTTTTTTGGTGCATATTTTGTGGCAATTTAGGTCAGGTTAACAAGTAGAATTTAGGTCAAATTCTTGGTGCCAAGTTGGTGCATTCTTGGTGACAATGTGTATATAAGGACTCTCTGTTTTAGAGTTGAAAGAATACACCTTTCAACTCTTCTGTCAATCATTAGGAGATAAACCAATAGCAGCTGGTTAATTTATCATGTGTGTAAACAATTGATTGCAACACGTGTTGTCGGCCATAACCTCGGTCAAACATTCTTATCTAAACTGTTATCTACATCACACAAATCTACAAATTTTGTTAAAAAATGGTTAAAAGATGTTGTTGGGGGACATGTAATTCTGATACAAGGTATCCAGATAGTCCAGAATGTTTTCTTTATACCATTTCCAAAATCAAAAACAAATTTTGATGTTTGTTTGAGATGGATTAAAGCATGTGGGAGACCAAATGACCAACTGAATGTCAACAATATAACAAAGGATACCTATGTTTGTTCCAAGGTAAGCTATGAATTAATGATACATACACAATGTATAGTTTTGCCTCAAAGTCAATGTCTTTTTTTATTAATATCAAAGAATCTTTGTATCTTATCTTAATCTAATAATAACAAATTATGTAATAAAGATATATGAAGTGAAATGAATACAAGTAAGCTGGATATGTTAATGAAATAAGTAAACAAAGATTGAAAATGATAAAAGGTACATATTTAATTATTTTTACACATATTAATGAACACAAATTTGGTGCATTTCTTCTATTATTCTGAACTAAGGCATTTCACTCTTTTTTTTCTTGCAGCACTTCATTGAAGGAAAGCCTTCACAAACATATCCTGCACCTTATCCTGCTACAGGTGGAGGGGTATTTCAAGCAAGAAGAAGACCAAATAAAGGGAAAACTGAAACACTTGACATTGAGACAACTGTGTCAGTTCCGAAAAAATCTGCATTTGAAGATCAAAATGATAAAGGGTGTCAAACAGAAGAAACAGGTACATTACTACTCATATTCTGAAAATAAGGTATTGCATGTAATTTGTAAAATTCACACAGTTTTACAAACATACAATTTGAAATTCCTTTTCTGGTAAAACTTTTGCAACAGCAAAGTCATCTTTAGTGTAAACAATAAATTCACAATAGGGTGCTCCTGTAACTAACAACTGCCCCTTGCACTTGATAATAATAATCATGTGATTTATTGATTATCCAGCTTTTAATAAACAAAAATTTGCTGTATCCAATGCTTCCTCAATTGTCATGTCACGTACAGAATATGGACATTTGATTTCTATAATTCCTGTTTCTAAATTTGAGCACACTTTTCCATCTGGTGTAGCTCCCAGGAAACTGAAACTTGGATTTACAACTAATCCACAATCATGTAAGAGGTTATTGCAATATTTGTCAGCATATTTTTCCTTTGCTTTAATCTCATTTGCTATACCGTAGGAAGTTGCTGCTGATGTAAACTGTTTTTTTATTGAAATGTAATTCAAAAATTTGTCATTCATATCCCTTTTTCTTTTAGCCACTTTTGAAAAAATGGAGGCTGTAATTCTCTTTTTTCTTTGGGCTATCTATTCCTCCGAATCAAACGGTCGTACAGTTTTTCTTTCCAATTCAATCGCTTCGAGGTCTGTTATGGGTATGAAGTCTTTACAGCACTTATAGTTTTGATCAATTTGAAAGTCACTAACAATTGGAAATGCTGTGTTTCCACATGGTTTAACTGTTGAAGTTTGAACCTTGCCATAATGTTGTACCTATAATTATAAAAATACACAGTATAACATGGATGTCAATTAAATGAGATAATAATTAATATTTTTTTTTACAGTTTATTCAAGTTTAGACATCTTATCCCTTCAATCATTAATAAGGAACTTGGAGGAAGAAAAAAAATGGATTAATAACAGAAAATGAACAACTGAAAACTAAGCTTGCTTCATATATTGAACAGGATTATAGAAGAAAGAGTTTAAAATCTTCCCCAAAAAAGAAAAGAGTACCTGTAAGACAAGCTTTTTCAGTGGATAGTGTTTTAAATTCTATGGTCAAAAATGTATTTGAATACTATAGAGGTCTGTCTTATGTAAGATTCATAATGCTTGCTAATTTCTTATTTCCAAATGACAAGCCAAACCCTGTTGCATATAAGGAAAAAAGAAAGGAGGTTAAAGAAATGAAACTGAAAGAACAGCTATTTTTAGTTCTATGTCGTTTGCGTAATGGTTTGCATATTAAGGATTTGGCATATAGGTTCAACATCAAGCAGCAAAGTGTCAGCCTGATTTTTAAAAGTGTTATCCATTATATGTATCTTAAATTGGGATTTTTATCATACTGGCCACATAGAGATGTAATAATAGAAAATATGCCAAAGCAATACAGAGATGATTTTCCAACTTGTCTTGCATTTATAGACTGCACTGAAATTTAAAACAGACAAACCAAAGTCACTAAATCCCAAAGTCAGTGTTATTCAGATTACAAGTCATGCACAACTTCGAAGTCTCTGGTTGTAACTGATCCAAGGGGTTCTGTGATTTTTGTGTCAGACTTATTTTCAGGCTCCATATCTTTTAATGAAATTTGTACTGCAAGTGAATTTTACAAATTATTGCAACAACTCAAGGACATATGATACATACATGACAATGACAGTATAATGGCAGATAAAGGTTTCAGAATAGAGAAAGACCTTAATGATTTAAAGATGAAACTAAACATTCCACCATTTGCGTCTTCATCAACTCAGATGTCGGCAGGAGATGTGACGTTAACACGTAAAATAGCTGCACACTGAATACATATTGAACGCTCAATAAATCAAATAAAAAACTTTAAACTAATAAGCAGAAGAATTCCAGGAACTTTATTTCATAGTATAAATGAAATATGGACAGTTTGTAGTCTTCTTACAAATTTTCAAGATATTCTTGTTAAACAAACCAATTGTTAATGTATTATTACTTCTATATATTCTTTGAATCACTGATACATTAGGGACTTGTCATTTTTTATCTGGGAGGGGGGGGGGGGGTGGTCAAAATGCAGGGGGGATCAAGTTTTTTCTGTATGTGAAAAGGGGGGGGTTCAAATTTTTCATAAATTCAAAGTGGGGGATCAATATTATTTGCACATGGAAATTAGTAGTTCATATACTTCAAGAGACAAAATATCAAGAAGAACATTATAAAACAGTCAAATCGAAAATATATCTTTAACACCATTCATATACAATTAAGTAAGACATCACAAGACTTTGGCGATGTAGGAAGCTGCCATTTTGTGTCATTTTGTCCCATATAAAATGCATAGGTGCTTCATAATCCGAATTATTCAGTCGTTATATTTCACTCACTTCAATCACTAAATTGACAAGCATTACTGCCAAGTTTTGTTATAATCAGCTAAATAGTTTGAGAGAAATTAAGTATAAATTAAAACGAAATCTGCATGCAGCGATTTGTGCAAAATTTTGTCCAAAAATACAAATCACGCCACATCACGAAAGAATATAGTGTAGAGCAATATCTTCTCCAATAAATGATTAAATATTGCATACAAACAGTTGAATATTGATACAAAAGATGATTCTGAGATGATGAACAACCCTTATGCATCTTTTTGTTTTCATTACAAGATCCCTTTGACTCCATTTATACCTCACACTCCCTCAAAATTTGTACTTTTTAGGCTAATAAATCTAAATTTTGAGGTTACTATCACACATTTATGAAAGAAATGTGACAATAAATGAGTAATTGAATTGTTCAAGCTGAAAGTAACTATCCATATAAAAGTTTAGCGACTCAAAGGAGGTTTCAATAAGGCCTTAAGTTTAAGCAGCATTCAAGAGAGGGACATTTAATAGACCCCTCTTAGTAAATAATGTGTTGTTACTGTTTCGAAAAGTTAACTTTTTAATGTAGATTTTACAGAGTAACTTAGGATCAAGTTTTCTATAATAGCCCAGGCCAATATAGGAAATTAGAAAAAAGGTCAGAATAAGCTACTCAAAGCACTGGCTTGCTCAACTTCTAATATTCATGGAAGAGCCCTATTTCAAGGCAATTTTCCCTCAAATATGTTTTTAGACTCAATCATCTGAGAATGTTTCATTTTCAATATGTTCGTGAAATAAAATGATAAGTGTTTTGCATGTTAAAATTTTGGCATGTTTAATAGAGGGGGGGGGGGGGGGGGGGTCACATTTTTTAAATGTTTTCACAGGGGGGATCAAATAAAAATAGTGAAATATTATGGGGGGATCAAGAAATTTTGTATTTTTGATTTCAAAATGACCAGCCCCCCCTCCCAGGTAAAAAATGATAAGTCCCTTACTTACATGGAAAAATATAGATATATAAAGATGATCCTGTTTGAACCTGGCCAAGTTTAGTTGATACTGTAGGACTATTTTCTTGAAGTAGATATGATAGTGGAATATTTTTGTCCTCTTTCAGTGTCAGGATTTCAGTAGGGGTTGCAACTGGGATAGTTTCTTCAGGTATTTGCGTGCAGATTGGTTTTCTCTTCCTATCGGCTGGTGATTTTGTTGGGTCTGCAAGTGTCATCGAGACAACAGGCTGAGGTTTGATTTTTTTCCCTCTTGGTTTATGCTATTGCTGTGGTAAACTGGTAGATGACAGTTCAGCTGGAACCTCTTTTAAATTGGAATTCTCGTAATGTGCAATTGTATGCACTAGTCCTACAACATGTGAGCATGTTCCTGATAAACTGAAAACAAAAATATTTTGTTGTAATACATATAATGTATGTATGCAGAACAAAGAATATAAACATTTTTTTTTGCTCAAAATATAACAATAAGTTTTAATATCATAATTTGATTAACTGATAAAAATTAAGTGCACAGCATGCTGTGTAATAATATTATTTATGACTGAAACTTGTAACACATGTAATCACATTTTAATGTTGGAGTCTTGCTTTATCAGTATTACACTAATTAACTATCTGAATAACCAGTTAATACAAAATATTGATAGATAAATACACATATTTATATAAGAGATTTATATTACTTAGTACCCAGCTACACATGAACATTTGCTATCAGAAATGTATTTCTCATCTTTCCTCACAGTAATGTTTACTTTATGTGGAGGTTCATTTTTCCTCATAGATCTATAACATTTAGCTGCAATATCAACTTCTTGGTCATTAACTTCACACAAATTTACACTATGAATATATCCAATAGTGAAATAATTATATCCTTGTTCTTTGGATCTTCCAGTTAAAGGCTTATCTTTAAAATATCCAATATTTATGACATGTGGTAAAACATCTAACTTTGTAGTTACCGCCAACTTGTTGATTAGCTTGACCTAGGATGCTGGGTTGCTATGTGTTGTTAAGGGAGGCGGGGCATAGCATGGAATAATGGAAAGGTGTATTAAACGCCAGAAGGAACAATACAATATAAATTATGTTATTCTATGCAGATTTTGGCAGATCTTGGTAGGACCCTTGTTATATATTTGTTATACAGATTGTAACGAAATCCGTTTGTGGTAACTTGTGAAAATAATGTACCGTGAGTGCCTAACATTTTTCTATGTGAATCTTCGAATCATATATTTTGTAAACTGTACATTATGTAAATATTCGCCTGGAATGGAATTTTAATAAACAATAGATTAGTCGATTTACTAGTATATAATTCATTTAATATCTCTGGATTATCTGTCGTCAAATTGTCCGTTATTTCAATGTAATCTGCCTGACCTAAAAGTCTTATGATACTCGACCGCCGTGGCGAGATCCTCATTGTTCTTTTTGATGGTATGTTGGGTGGTGTTTTTTCCTTCTCTTCTCTATCATGCTCGCATTTGCCAATGACAAACAAAAGACTTGCATTTTTTCAGGAAATCAATTTGTAGAACCAATCATTGCTCTGCCTTCATTTATTTGTTTTCCTTTGTATGTACATGGAATATTTGCCTTATTGTTTATATTAAAAAATGTCGCCTACCATTCTTATATCAGAATTCTCGCTTATCCGAAACACATTTGACTTGAGCATATGGAAATGCTCAAAAGCAATTGGAAGCTGTTTTTTGCTATTTAAAGTTATTACTTGATTTTTTTTTCTTGTAGTCACTGAAGTTTTGTCCAACAAGAGATTCTATTATCACGGTCCCCACATCTTTTGAATTGTCTACATTAACAGAGCTATCAGCTGTTACTCCAGTTTCAATATTTCACAGTGAACTGTCTCCAGTGAATAGACTGCGTTCTTTCATAAATGTAAGAATGGACATTATGTCTTCTCTGTCTCGTGTTTGACGTGCAGTTGATTAATCTTTGTGCTGATCACTTGTATAGTAGCCTACTCCTGTGAGCTCTTGTATAGCTTGATTCATGTCTGCCCAAACGGGCATTGACACAAGCCACTGTGATCTTTGACTTTCACCCATTCCACGGCCTCTTGTCAGTCCTCCTGCTGTTTTTACACTCCTCAGGAGCACTTGTTCAATTATTATATCTGAGGACAATCCTGCCCAAAATCTGTCACTACGTCTCATTACATGATTGTCATCTTTGAAAGCAGCAAAAACTTCCGGATGCTCTGTTTCAAGTTGTTGCATCATCATTAGATACATATTCACAGATTTAGTATATAAGTTGTGACCAGAGGCAGCCAAGTATGGCAGTATATCTTTAACACTTTTAAAATGCAATTCCCAATTGCCAGTCCGTTCTGCTTTGATAAACTGTCTACGTCAGGGACAATATGATCACAAGTCCTCATTACCATTACTAAACAATTGACCAACTTAATAGAAAAATCTAACATTATTGGTCCCCTATATGTGTTCGTTATTTTCACACAGCATTCACCACTATACACTCGTCAGGTAATTTTGAGATTTATTTCCCTTATGTGTAACTTTTCTTTAAGAGTCATATCTACTTTATTTAACTATAATACACAAAGAAAAAGTAAATCCTCCCTATTTTTTTTTGAAATAACAAATAATGAGATAAGTGTCATTAGATAACAGACCAAATAATCGCAAAAAATACAAATGTGGCCTGAAAGGACATTACATTATTTAGCTTAAGAAAAAAACAACAAATATCATTTTTAATGAATAGATTATCACACAATCACAATCCCTGTTATTACACTAAAACATGTCCATTCTAAGTATTGACCTTCTGCGTTCATAATGCCCGATAAGATTGTCATTTCACTTGAAAAATGTCAATTGTTGTCACTTAGCGACATTTATGGTTCAAAGTTTAATATCAAATGAAACCGCCTAGTGCCTATATGACAGCATCGACCATGTGTCTCATCCCTCAGTCAGTCGTCGGATTTCCTGCTATGGTAGCTGTCGCAATTCCCGGTGCAATGCTTCTTCCAACTGTGAGGGAGGTTCGACTGCCTTTAGACGATGGCCTAACATGTCCCAAATATGATTTGTCGGATTCAAATCCGGGTTCATGGTTGGCCATGGAAGAGAAGTCACAGCTTCACCTTGAAGGTAGGTGGTTACGGCCCTTAACGATGCGGCCTAGCATTGTCAGCCATAAATACATGTCTTGTAGCTAGTAGATGGTTGTCAAAATTGGGGACAACACCTGGCTGATGAACTTCTCTCATGTAATTGATCACCTGTTAGGTTTCTTCGTATGTTCACCAAGTCCAACTTGCAACCATGAGAGATGCTCCCCATATCTTTACAGAGCCTCTCCCTTAAGTGACATTTGGTTGGATGTTCCTTGTGGTATGTGTCTCTAAATGTTTATTCGTCCATCTGTTACATGCGGGAGAAACCGGCTCTCGTCCGACCAATGGATCTTGCGTCAGGTCTTCACGTTCAAACTACGTCGCGATAAACACAACGCCAAATCCAATCATTGATGTAGATCAGATGATATGGAACATCTTATTACTTTCCTTGACTTTAAGCCTGCTGATTAAACCGGTTCCTCACTGTTGTGGTTGATAGACTGGGAACCATGTTTTTTTTCGGTCCCCCAAACTAAATGTGTTTTAATAACCCTAACAGCTGTATAAACGTAAAGGGAAGTATTTAGAAAACAAGAAGAATAAAATTTTGCATATTCAAACATTATGACATAATTATTACACTTTATAATAGTTAAAATGTAAATTAAACCTTTAAGTTAGTTATGGATATATTTCAACTCATATTATGGCCTGGGAAACATCGAACGCGTATATGAACAACAACAAATATTTTTAAATGATGCTTATACATTAAAGAGGCAACAAATATCAAAGAGACATTCAAACTCATAAGTCTTTGAACGCCATGGCTAAAAAAGAAAATGACCAACAGACAAACAACAGAACACAAAACACAACATAGAAAACTAAAGACTGAGCAACACGAACTCCATCAAAAACTGGGAGTGATCTCAGGTGCTCCGGAAGGGTTAGCAGATCCTGTTCCACATGTGGCACCCGTCGTGTTGCTCATGCTAGTACGAACCATATAATAAGTCTAATTCGGTAGGTCACATTCAGGGAAAAGGGGACGTAATTGTAGTTACGACAATTGGAAAATATCAGTTGTCATCTGTGAAACAGATATTCCATAACGGTCAACCAACTCGTGATGGCGTCCGTAAAATTTACGAAGGAATGATTTCAACTTCACCGCTTGGAACTCTTGGTTTGATAACTCTCTTGTGAGCAGCAACCCCTTAAAGCAGTGGTTCGGCCAGAATCTGAGGTTAGAGGGGAGTAGTCCAACAAAAAGGTAACGTTTGCGCGTTTTCAAGATCAATTTGCTTTTATTCAAATTAAACATTGCTTCACAACTTTAATTTATTCAGAAAGAAAAAAGTAAAGCACCCCGTGATAATACAAAATTAAATTTAAATGCAAATATTGTTTTTAATTAGACCATTGTTCATTATAAAGATGTGATCATACAGGTATATTTTGTAAAAAATATTTCCTTTCTCCATTTGAACTGTACACGTATACCTAACAACAAAATTATTTTCAGTTACCTGTGTTTAAAGTAATTGCAAATGGCTGATATTTTTGTTCAAGCATATTATTTTTCTTAAATTGTTTAACATTTCATAGCGGTATAACATGTTACTTTAATATCTTCCCTTAGTTTATTTATTTTGTATTTACATTGTATCATAGATCAAATTTATTTGTTCAGTGTATGTTCACTGGTGTTAATATGTCTTTTGATTGAGTTAAGCCATTTCAATTGATATTTTACAGTGTGTCTTTCTATGTTGTGATGCTACACTATTGTTTCAGATAAGGGTGAAGGTTGGTACCTATAAAAACGTTTAAACCCGCTGCATTTGTTTACACCTGTTCTAAGTCATGAATCTGATGTTCAGTAGTTGTCGTTTGTTGATGTGGTTCATAAATGTTTCTCGTGTTTGATATAGATTAGACCGTTAGTTTTCCCGTTTGAATTGTTTTACACAAGTAATTTTTTGGGCCCTTGATAGCTTGCTGTTCGATGTGAGCCAAGGCTCCGTATTGAAGACCGTACTTTGACCTATAATGGTTTACTTTTATAAATTTTGACTTGAATGGAGAGTTGTCTCATTGGCACTCATACCACATCTTCTTACATCTAATGACCGGTAATTAAGATATTGATGTATCATGCACATGAACCATGCCTCCCATGCAATATTCAAAATTCAGTATGACCACGCTTGAAATTTTGGTATTTAAGCCCGGCGGTTTAAGAAATGTATTCATGGTACAAAGACGAATATCGGAGGCTCAAAGATGGCAAATTATCGACATGTGGTCAACAGGGATTTCCTTTAGTCCTTTAATTAAAGCTATTGGACGTCAGTATACTGAAGTCAGCCGGCTTGTAAGAAAACACATCAAACCAAGTCCGAAAAAGACTTGCCAAGATCCGGTTGACCACCCGTTACATCGCAGCGTGAAGACAGGGCACTAAATCGCTTGGTTAGACGAATGTCATTTGCACCTAGTTCTGAACGAAAAAGACATGGTTCCTAGTCTATCAATCACAACAGTAAGGAACTGGTTGAAATCAGCAGGACTGAAGTCAAGAAGAGTAATAAGATGTCCCATATTATCTGATCGACAACAATTATGATTGGATTTGGCATTGTGTTTATCGCGACGTAGTTGCAGCGTGAGGACCTGGCGCAAGATCCATTGGTCGGACAAGAGCCAGTTTCTCCCGTATGTAACAGATGGACGAATACACATTAAGAGACACATACCACAAGGAACATCCAACCAACTGTTCCTTAAGGGAGAGGCTCTGTAATGATATGGGGAGCATCTCTCATGGTTGCAAGTTGGACTTGGTGAACATACGAGGAAACCTAACAGGTTATCAATACATGAGAGAAATTTATCAGCCAGATGTTGTTTGACAACCATCTACTAGCTACAAGACCTGTGTTTATGGATGACAATGCTAGGCCGCATTATTCAAGGGCCGTAACCACTTAAATTCAAGGTGAAGCAGTGACTTCTCTTCCTTGGCCAACCATGAACCCGGATTTGAATCCGACAAATCATGTTTGGGACATGTTAGGCCATCGTCTACAGGCAGTCGAACCTCCCCCACAGTTGGAAGAAACATTGCACCAGGAATTGCGACAGCTACCACAGCAGGAAATCCGACGACTGAATGAAGGATGAGACACATGGTTGAGGCCGTCATACAGGCACGAGGCGGTTTCATTTGATATTTAACTTTGAACCACAGATGTCGCTAAGTGACTTCAATTGACTTTTTCCAAGTGAAACGACAATCTCATCGGGCATTATGAACGCAGAAGGTCAATACTTAAAATGTACATGTTTTAGTATAATAACAGGGCTTGTGATTGTGTGATAATCTATTCATAAAATAGTTGATATTTTTTGTGTTTTTCTAAAGCTAATATGATATCCTTTCAGATCATATTTGTATTTTTTCGATTATTTGGTCTATTAGTATTATCTAATGACACTAATCTCATCATTTGTTATTTCAAAACAATTTGGGAGGGTTAACTTTTATTTTTGTGTATTATAGTTAAATGAAGTAGATATGACTCTTAAAGAAAAGTTAAATAAAAGGAAAATAGATCTCAAAATATTAATATTGATATTAAAAAATCCTAATGTATCACATCCTTATGTAGCACATCCTTAATTTTACGGTAATGATGTTTACCGAGCCCGTAAATTTAGATACGATTCGGGTAAACTTATTGACCCTTTAAATAAACTTATTTAAAAAAGGTTACTAGTTCAACACCGTATTTAGGTCATTGAATATTGTTTTTATCGGTAATGTTTTTCTTTGACTGTTAATGACGTCTTTACACTTATCATTTTTACTCGGAAATGTAATGCACCGAAAAAATTAGTAGCACCTATCATTATATTGATTAGGGACCTGTTTATCAAAGGTGTGCTCAGATCGTTGAAAAGAGATATTTTATGACATGATTTAGATTAGAATTAGGACAGCCCTACGACATGTCTGAGCAAGCACATTGAAGCTCTCTCAAGAATGTCATAGCCGCTATCCTAAGTGTAGGAGTAAAAAATAAATTTTAACTATATATTAAGATATAAATGCATTTCAATTAACCAAAGGATATTATTACAACACTTAATAAAAACTATTCGTAGAACTATTATAATGGAATTAAACAGTACTTATAATAGTATAATAATGATTGTACATTTAAACTTTATTTGAAACAACTAACAAAGAACAAACAATATAAGTACGTTTTCAATAGGAATTTAACAAATTAAGTGTAAATATTTACAACTGAGTATATTAATAATATCAGTAGAAATAATGAGAGATTTTTGATTAAGTTGAATTCAAAGTGTCACAGTTTCATACATTACAGAGTTCAAAAGCAAGTCTCGTTCATCTTTACATATACACACAGTATATATGTTAGTACTGCCAAAGAAATATATGAGTTAATATGAGCAAAATAAAGAATATTTTCTTTATATATTCGGAAAAACAGTGCCACTGAATGAAGTAGAAAGACATAAACCTTTACTTTTCAGTAAACTTTCCAATGTTGCAACCAATAGTGCCACAAAGGGGGTTTGAATTACAAATTAAGCATCATAAAAAGTAAAATAGCAAAAATACCGAACTCCAAGGAAAATTCAAAACGGAAAGTCCATTATCAAATGGCAAAATCATAGCTCAAACACATAAAATTTATCCTAAAGATAGGACTATCATATGACAATCACAAGACACATATTAAGTATTCTAAACTTGGGACAATTCCTATGATATATCCTAAGTTTCGACATGGTTGATAAACACATGTAGGACAAAAACGGTCTTGGGATAATCCTAGTTATAATACAGTGTCGATAGACAGGCCCAAGAAATCAGGGACCTATTTATCGGAGCTGTTCTTTGATCTATCACAAGACATAGGAATAAATTAGGATAATGCTACAAACAACAGACACGGCTTCTTCAACCTCATTTTTAGACTTACACCTCGAATTTGACATAAGCGGTCATCTTAGTACCAGAATCTATGACAAACGAGACGATTTTTATTTTGAAATTTTAAATTTCCCTCACCTTAGCAGCAATATACCAAATTCACCGGCATATAGGATATACATTTCCCAACTTTTTTTGTACTCAAGGGCTTGCAGCTGCTACTCAGACTTTATAAAACGTCACCAGTGTCTGAGCCGAAAGTTGACAAAACAGGGTTATGTAAAAGAACGTCTCGTCCTTTTCCTAAAAATGTTCATCGGCGGATGCAAAGACCTTGTTGATAAATATTCCGTATTTACTTCACAAATAGTACATAATGGTCTTGAAGTATAGATTCTAGGTACTGACGTTGTTTATCATCTGAACTACGTTTTATAGTGTTCATTTTATTTGCCTTTGTATATTTTTAACCTTTACTGTTTTGTCCATTTTTGGTAATAACTTTTTGGCGTGGCTCGGTATTTATACATCCCGCAATTGTGTTATTATGCTTTAGTCATTTTTTGTATTCTTGTTTTTCGTTTTTGCTTATGTGCTTTGTCTAAAGAGTGTCTGTAGTGCCATTTTGATTTTCTTAACATAGTTGGTTGTTTTAATAGTGATTAAGGTTATACACGATGTTGACTGCTGTACCCCAATTTTGACATTTTTACCTATTATGTCCGTTTGTTTTGTTCACACATTGTTGTCAATATAATGGAATTCAATGCGACTGTCATACAAGTGAGAGATTTATCTAGCTATCAAACCAGGTTTAAGCGACCATTTTCTACATAATGAAATGCCTGTACCAAGGCAGGAATATAACAGTTGTTTCCCTTCGTTTGATGAGTTTGACCTATTGATTTTGCCATTTGATAAGGGACTTTCCAGTTTAAATTTCCCTTGGAGTTCGGTATTTTTGTTATTTTACCTTTTATGACCGATTTACGACATATCTGCACATGCAAATCGAGGCTATCTTAGGACTATCTAAGCTAGGGTGTCCTATCCTTTGTAAACTTTTATGAAACAAAAAAATATAACTACGTTTTATATAAGAAATGAGCAAAATAATTGTAAATAGTGACAACTAAATATAATCTGTATAAACCATTACATAGTTTTGAGTTAATTGAAATTTCGTAGAAATAGACTGCATATAGTCTATGACAATCACTGAACTGGACTATTTCGATTACATTGACATTATACGAAAATTATTAGATTACATGTATGTTTCATTAGAATACATAATTATGATTGGTTGACAACAATCGTGAGGCACACCTATATGAAATCTTATTTCCATATTAAATTACAACAGCTATATGACTGCACGTGCTATCCGTGACAATGCAAAACAATGAATAGAAAAGTACACGAAAAGCTTGATATAACTGATAACTTCATGGTTGTAGTATAAAAATGTAATTATAAGAAATTAATACTTCTTTTTAAAATTGTATAGTGTTGTTAAAGCGTTGATCGTGATCATAGTTTTATAATGAATTTCCGTGCTTCCTACAAAATTTGCTTTAGTTGACGCTTTTACACGCCAATAAAACTATACAAGTATAGATTGTCACGTCCGAAATAAAATAGTAAAAGGACTCTGTATTTATTTGAAAGGTGCACGAGATTTTGCTCTTTTTTTTTTACTCTGTACAGTATTTTTACCGATTATAGTTGTCACTATTTATAAAAAAATTGTAAACTTTTTATATATAACTTAGTTAGTTTGTTAAGGGACTTTCCGTTTTTTATTTTATTTTTTATACTTTTTGTTTTTCGTTTGTTTCATAAAGTTTATATGTATAATTATTAGATAAATAGTATTTATTATCTTTATAATAACATTAATATTAATTGTAATTATTAACCTTCTAATTATAATTATTGGTCAGATTCGATGCAGTTTATGTAATTTTAATTTTTAGTTTCCTATTTTCTTTTATGCCAACACTTAGGTAAGTAGTTAGGACATCCTAGCTAATATAGTCCTAAAATAGCTTCGATGTGTCGTTAGTCGGTTCGAACATTATCCTAATTTATCACTAAGATATATAGGTCTTAGAACAGATCCTAGGACAGCTTCGATAGACAGGCCCCTGCACTACATTTCCGTATATCGTTTATATGTATTTGTTTTCTGTTACTTTCTATTTCATGAGAACACAGTATTCATTGTTCATATAATAGTTATGTGACGTCGGGTACGAATGATGAGAGCAGATTAAAGCCATATTTTGTAGACTTGGTGTATAAGAAGATCCGGGCAAGTTAAATTGACAGTTTATAACATATTTTACTGAACTTGAATTACAAATATATTGAATTGCTGTCCTGTGATATCTCTTTATACCAGAGTTAACGAGTTGTTCATGGGCATTTTAAAAACGAAAATGTTATAATTCATTGGAGAAAACATTTTATTGTAATCTAATGACTTTTAACTTGTCAAGTAGGCACGATCATGTAACTCAGTTTTCTTTTGGTGTCCGTATTTTTATTAGAAACCTGAAATGAAAAGAATATCTAAACTGTAACAAAACATGGGACAGGGGATTACACGTTCCTAATCCGAACGGACGAAGCTCTGTATTTAAATATCCTACATAGCCAACTTGAGCAAGACTTTTACTCCCAGAAGACAAAAGTTCATTGATGACAATATTTCTATACCAATCAACCCTTTGAGTATTGATTTTATTTTGTATAATGAATTTGTAAGTATAGCACCCGTAAACTTGGCTGATGTTTGGACGTAAAATGTTAGCCTTTTGGTAAGTTGCATTTATTTTGCACTTATGCAGCTAAGTAATATGTCCTTAGATATATGTAAACAACAAATGGTTATTTACGCAATATTATTTTTCTATGTCTCTTATTTTTGGTAAAATGTTGGTTGTTGGTACATGTATGACGCACCCACATTTCAAATTATAGGGAAACAACCCTTATAAAATACTACTAGTACCTTAATTGTCTTTTGTATATTATAGTTTGACAGACCATGCAATAAGAATGGATCAAATATCAATCCTCTCTAAATTGAACTGAAATATGTATTTCTGAATGAAGCGCCAAGACATGTTAAAGTCAAAACCTTGATCGACTTAATTTTTTTTAGAAAGCATAGAATCTGTTAAAATCAAACTTATAAAATATTTGGATAGTGATGCTTGTCTCTTCACTATTATGAGCAATACAAATCCACATGTTTTTAGTTTCTGAAAAATATATATTTTTATCAGTTTACCCCTTATCTCTACTGAATACTCCATGCAATAAGGCTACTTACAAAAATCACTTTCACAAATGTATGGCTTTTTGTGATGGCAAGAATAATCCGCCCACATACCATTCGTAGGATGGAAAAAAACACAGTTACGCTTATAACCATCTGCGCCAGTTTTTGGATGTCCACCATGAAAGTTTTTAAACGATAGTGCTGATTGATCATACGTCCATCTGAAATCACCTTCCATAACATCAGTTAAACCCATCCACATCCAATTATCTTAAAATGCACCGAACAAAGATAAAATAATCTTCCACTTTCCTTATTTCTTTGGAAACAACAATTAATCTTGCATTGATTAAAACAATATTTGATCATTCATCATTAGGGGTTTACTATAATAAAATGAAGTATAACGTCTTGAAATGAAACATTTATATTTTTGATTACTTGGTACTTGTTTTTAATTTTAAATAAATGCGAATGCAAACGACTGCAACTGATCTTTTAAAAGATGTTAGGTTGCAATGTATATATTAAATGTCTTCAATATGCCATAGGAAGGTTTGTAAACAGGGATATACATGTAAAAAAGAAATCATGTAAAAATGTCTTTAACGTCATTTCAAAGAAAAGTTGTAACCCTCAATAATTATGTACCTTTTTAAGAATGGATTGCCATACTGTGTGTTTCTCACTTACAAATATATTTGATTAATTCGTCAATGAAACTTTATTTTCAAAAATCTTTAATCGTTTCAATTCACAGCATCACAGGTGCGAGACGAGAGTTTTTTTTTAATATTTCTAATACGAGACGTTCTTTTACATAACCCTGGTTCATCAACTTTCTGTTCAGACACTGGTGACATTTTATAAAGTATGAGTAGCAGCTGCAAGCTCTTGGATACCGAATGAGTTGGGAAATGTATATCCCATATGCAGGTGAAGTTGGTATATTGCTACTAAGGTGGGGGTAGTTAATAATATCAAAATTTAAATCGTCTCGTTTGTCATAGATTCTGGTACTGAGATGACCGTTTGTGTCAAATTCGAGGTATAAGTCTAAAAATGAGGCGAAGGAAGCTGTGTCTGTTTTTTCTTTCATTTCTAGTTCTGGAGGAGATATTAATGGAACCCAATCAGAAAAGTTTGGATTGCTAATGGAAAGAACATCATCAATTTATCTGAATGTGAAATTAAATGATCTGGCTTCTTTGAACTTCTTGTTTTTGAGAAGTGTCTGAAGGAACTCCGACTCATATGAAAATAAGAAGAGGTCGTCATATGTATTCTTAATGGTCGAAGTCGGACACTTGCTGGGACACAGCCTCTTCATCTGTCTGGAGGTTTTTCCGGCATACTAATACTGACTTTGATGCCTTTGCCTGATTTACATGTAATTTACATAAAATTAGTCTTCCTACACATCAATTCTACTTCTAATTTTCCTTTTTTTCTATCTATTTCCATTGAATTCCCTTTTACGCATCAATGTCTGCAGCCTCCTCAAACGAATAAATGAAATGAAACAAGAGATCTGACTGGTTCAATTTTGATTGGCGAAATCGATGTGAAGGTTGTTGAAAAATGACCTATCATCTCTTGTTGATTTTTATTTATTCATTTGAAAAGATTGTAGATATTGATGGGGAAAATATGTTTTCTATAAAATTGCACGACGGTTATAAGTGGTGTATTTAATTTCTGATAATTTTCCGACTTTGTTTGTTGTAATTGTTTAATAAGAGACCTTAATGGGGCATTGCATTTTTGTATAGTCATTTCGTTTCACTTCTGTTTGAATCATTTGAAGAAAAACATAACCATGGTGGTTTAAATATGAGCAGAACAAACATAGAGTAAAAAAATTAAGTTTTAAGAGGATTTTTGCATTATATATTGGGTCAATAAAAAAGGGATGTAGATACATATTCAGGCTGAGACAAAACATGCAAGGTCAATTTCCTATAATTACTTCAAAGATTCTTCAAACCTAAATATATTTGTAATTTTTACTCATTTATTTAATTACATGTAAATTGCCCGATGACGCAGTGAATAACATTGAAATTATTCATTTACATTTTATACATGCAAGAGTTAATTCCATGTTTTCAGTATCACACTTAAATCAAACTTTCATTTCTGCTGAAATTTGATAAAATATTTACCACACGTTAAGCAAGCAACAATCAACAAAATCTAAAGTGGTAATTTGTTTCTGAAGATTATGTCTAGTGAATATTTAATTCACTTGATAAATTATAAACCGGACATGAATCATCTCTGTCTATCAATATGTTGAACAACTAATGTTTAATTTTTGACAGTTTCCTTTTCTATGGTTATATATAAAAAAGAAGATGTGGTATGATTGCAAATGAAACAACTGTTCACAAGAGACCAAATGACACAGAAATTAACAACTATAGGTCCCTGTACGGCCTTCAACAATAAGCAAAGCCCATACCGAATAGTCAGCTATAAAAGGCCCCGAAATGACAAATGTAAAACAATTCAAACGAGAAAACTAACGGCCTAATTTATGTACAACAAATGAACGAAAAACAAATATGTAACACATCAACAAACGACAACCACTGAATTACAGGCTCCTGACTTGGGACAGGCACATACATACAGAATTTGGCGGGGTTAAGAATGTTATCGGGATCCCAACCCTCCCCTAACCTGGGACAGTGGTGATACGGTACAACATAAGAACGAACTATAAACATCAGTTGAAAAAGGCTTAACTCATCAGATGGATACAAATAGAAATACATCTAACGAAAACACAGAGTGGACGTGGCCGGGTACTTGTACATCCCAATAACAAAAAGACACTAAGTACAGATCTGAGCAAGTTCAGTTACTGACAGCTAGTTCAAAGCCAATAACAACTAATACAAAATTTCGTAAGGGTTCCGCGAAACCCAGTATCTCGCCTACTTTTGCTGTTGTCTATGTCTTCAGTGTGATAGGGGAATGCACATAATGGATTTACAGTTAATGAAATAAAACGTTTGAAATGTATGAAAAAGGTTATGCTTGTAAAAAATGAATACAGTATGCAATCATTTCTATAGATTTATAAAAGAGTTGAAACATAAATTTATTGAATAAACAAATGATAAAGAAAATAAATTTTACATTTTCCGCTAGATTCTATCTTTTGGTTGTAAGAAGCTTCTGTCCAACTTTGGTAAAAATCAAGGATGGTTTATGAATCTAATAAATGTTTTAAAAACTTTAACTGCAGACTGTATGTAATGTTAACTGGAAGAAAAGCTAAGTGCATTTATAAGTAATATACGGAAAAACAGGAAATAAATTATTACAAAATTTCCATCTAAATACTAGCTTTTGATCATAAACGAGCTTCTGTCCAAGTTTGGTAGAAATTAAGGATATTTTAAGAAAGTTATTAAAATATCAAAAACTTTAACCACAGAGTGAATGTAATGTTAACTGGCAGAAAAACTAAGTCCATTTATAAGTACAATACGGATAAACAGGACTTTTTTTTACAAAATTTACTTCTGGATACTATTTTACGATCATAAACAAGCTTCTGTCCAAGTTTGGTAGAAATCCAGAATAGTTCAAGAAAATTATTAAAGTTTCAAAAACTTTAACCACATAGTGAATATTTATGGACGCCGCCGACGACGGAATGTAGGATCGCTATGTCTCGCCTTTGCGACAAAAGTCGCAGGCTCGACAAAAATCATGCATCTAAGACTAAATTATCAATCATTACACATACAACATACAATGGATTTAGTGTAAATACTTCATAAACAGTCAGAGAAAAACATGACCTTGTGCAATGCCATGATACAGGTTATGTTTGTTAAAGATAAATGTTGTAGTCTCAATAAACTTACTTTTAATTATAGTATGATCTAGAATCCATTTATTTTCCGATGCATCCTCAATTTTCACTAAGAAACCTCCAATTTCTCTGCATCGCCTCTGTATCAATATATAACTTTAGTGTGTAAATAAAAATAATTTAATGGCTAGTTTGAACTTGCTGAATTGTTTGGCTGGGCATTTTACAACATTACTTTACCTGGCTCGTTTTACCACTATCGCGGCATTCGCTTGTAAAGAACCAAATTTCAGAGTTGCGTTGTGCAAAAACAAATCAGTAATAATCATATAGATTTGACACTACGGATATTTTATAGACGTAGTAAAGATTAAAAAGTGAGAAAAGTGGTATACATAGATCATCAGTTTATTTCAAGCCTATCAAGTTTGTTTCTAGTTCAAAATCCGTTTGAGGCGAGGTGCTTTCGACTCTGATCTTAATATGACAAAGATTTTTACCAGTTTTCTTGCCAAATGTCGGTGATTTTCTCCGAGTACTCCGGCTTCCATTACCAACAAAAAAAACTGTCCGCCATGACATAGCTAAGGCAAGTAGCAGTGGCGTAAAACACATACAAACATAACAAAACAAGCAAAAGGGAGAGGATTGAAGTGTAAAAAATATAAACATTAGCTTAACCCCAACACATATTGAACCCAAGTCAGGAACAACATCAGTCGATGTGACAACATCATGGGTGGGAAGAAACACGATGAAAAGAACAGGAACAACATCAGTCGATGTGACAACATCATGGCTGGGAAGAAACACGATGAAAAGAACAGGAACAACATCAGTCGATGTGACAACATCATGGCTGGGAAGGAACACGATGAAAAGAACAGGAACAACATCAGTCGATGTGACAACATCATGGCTGGGAAGAAACACGATGAAAAGAACAGTCTACAAAACACGGCAGATTTTTTTTTTTGTAAAACTATATCACAGTGGAATAATGTCAAGTATGAATACATTTTTAATAGATATACTGTAATTTGCCTGCAAGCTGGAAATCTAATTTACATATTTTCAAATAGCTACTAAGAAAATTTATTGAAAGATTATTTACAGTCTTAAAGTCAAAGTTGCCCTTCTGGAGCATATGCGCCCACGCACATTTTATTTCTGGTGGGATTCGTATTTCGCAATCTTCATTTGTATGTGTTCTTTTTGTGAACTATTGTTTTGTCTTAGTATATCTGGCTATTTGTTTTCATTAACTTTTTGCTTTGATTGCCCTAAGTATGGTCTTATTTTTTGTACACAGCTAGGATGCAAAAGGGAAAAGGGAAATTTTACAACCTAGTGATGTCATATTTAAAATACTGATTGCATAACAATAACCTTCACAATATGCTTGACTTTATCATGTTATAGATAAATATTGATCTTTAACTTGTTGAACGTTTTTACCTGGACATACTTGAAATGACTGAACACCTCAGAAACTACTGACTCAGAGGTAAAATATCTACAACTAATAAACCATAGGCTTTAAAATTAAAAGAGCACAATGATATTTAAACTTGAGCAAAAACAACAGTACCTCTCGAAAAGTTGTGGAGCAATCGTGTAAATTGTTTTTGGATTAAAGTACGCATGCAACATATTTATAGCATTTCCGTACCTCAGCTGTAACCCAGTTAACTAAATCTGTACCAAGAAATAACAATGCCCGTTGTACTTGCTCCATTGTCGTTCTGAAATGTAAAATACAAAAAGTAAAATTTCCTATTAAGTGTAACCCTTAGAATACATATTTTAGGACATGATATTGTAAACTGCTTACACAGAGCTATAACAGACCCACAAATTTAACAACTGTCGACACCTTCGACGCAAGTAACAGCATCGCATCCATTTGCAAGAAAAATTGGCCTTTTTAAAATATTATAACGTTCATGTATGGTAATGTTATATAAATAATATGAAATGCAAGTTATCTAAACTAGCAAAAAAATAGGTTTCGAAAATTGTGTTACTGTTAATCACCAACAAAAGACTTCCTGCTATTTATAAATTACTTTACGGGCGAAATGGGGCCATAAAAACTGTTTACATTTAGAATAAGTGCAAAACAATAGATGAAAGCATCAATTAATATTTTAAAAAAATACCCCGAGCTAAAAGATTGTTGTGAGATGTAATTGTACGGTTGGTAAGAAGGTTAAGTAAAAAAATAATGAACCGACTTACCTCATTACTGACTTTTGTCTTATTTTGACGATGTATATAATGACTTTCGAGTAAGGTATGTCGTATTGTGCTAAAGTGGTGCAATATTTGGAAGGTTGTGGTCAAAGGTAAGAAGAATGTAACTTTAAAGCCATGCGAATCCCTTTCAGTCGAAATATTACAATCGGGAATAGGACATAATCGGTACAATTACAGATTAGACGACTATTCTGGCATCTAAAGATCTAATACTGCGAAAACATGTCGCTAGTTAGTGGAGACAATAGGTACAAAGACAATCAGCACAAGAGACAATACTGACAAATTGACAATTGTGTCCCCCTTTTTTTAAACGACACGGAGATGACATATATAGCAAATCATTGTCTTGAACAGATTTGAAAATCAAATTCAAGTATTTGATTTACATACAATACACGATTTACAGAGATGAGATAAGATATCTTACAAATATAAATGTTTGTGTAACATTCAAATTGACACTTCAACACCCATTTGCACGTCCATTGAAAAAGGAAACGAAACAATGATCGAACATTGTATCAGTGTCCATACTAAAGTATAAAATTTTCGTACCATATTTAATACACAGCCTACATTTTGTACAGTTGGGTTGACAGTTCACAAAGTTATAGTCGGATACATCTTGCGCTTTTCTTTTTCTTTGCTGCCTCTCCAAAACGCGTCAATTCAGAAACCAATGTCAGTGAAAAATATGAACTATTGACAATTGAGATTAATAGTTCAATTATCATCCTAATCGTAGCAATCTTCTAAAATGGTCTGATAGTCACAATGTAGCTAGTTTCTACCTTCATCATTATCATGACAACAAAAAATGCTTGTGCATGTTGTGCAATCCTAAGGTCTTGAAATAAAGTCACAATACATAGGACCAGTAAAATTTGCTGAGACTACATATCATTCCCCGATTCGTCATCCATACATATGAGGTGATTGTGTGATTGAACTTACTGTACATTTGCTTCCTCCAAAAGAGTATTGTCCCCTTTTTCTGTTTTGAAAAATGGTCGGATGCAATAATGCACATTTTTCAATTACTTTTGGGTCTTCTCTTATTTTGTGCCGAGTGAGCATATTTAACAGGACTACCTAAAATTTTCCGGATGCATTCGGTTCTATTCAGAAGTGATGTAGAATGTCATCGATTAGGATCAAATCGACAAAAATTAAACTCATCAACTTAAGTTACTTTAACCTAACAACTGTACTGGATCAACAAAACAAATGATGCAAATCAATATTTGTTTTTACACAGGTCAAGAAGTAGCATAAAATAGCGTCGTGAATCAGATGTGGATACTTAAAACATCCGAAAGATCTGTTAAGAGTACATACAATCTAAGACTCTTTCATCTTGCAATAGTATTAAAACATTTGACTTTTTTTTGTTGATGACTACAAGTCTTTTTCCTACCGGCAGTAAAACCCATGCAAAAGTGGGGCGTCCGTTTGGCTGTATGGGGTGTAAAAGTACGAAGCGATGTCCGGTCAGAATTTGGACGTTAAATCCGATGCCTTGTTTAGAGAGAGTGACACAATCTCTGTACGTTAAGAACCCTTGTTATAACTCTTTGAGGGGTCTGTAGGTGGCCTGCTGCAAGGCAAAACAACTGTCCCTTCCCAAGATACCCAAATTTTCCAGTGGCAGTCTAAATTTCCCCGACCTTTTTTCCGGACGTCTTACCTTAATGTGTTCTCGTCCTGAACATGCATGAAATATTTGCCACTGAACGTTAAGCAACCAACAATCAATCAAAAGTATTCCCCATTCCAAACTAAAACACAGATTGAAAGAGTTGGTCCTGCATTGTTTCATAAAAAAAAGAAAGACCGACGCCGATACAAGTATCTTGTATTTAACTTCCTTTTCCGCTATATAGATGATGTCTTCTCACTAAAATTTGGCGATTATGTATCTATCCCATCAAACTTGAAATAAAGGATAAAACAGGTACAGTTAAGTCAGCCTCATATTTTGACTTACATCTCGAAAATATGGGTCGGTTGAGAACATAACTTTACGACAAAAGAGATGATTTCAGCTTCCAAGTTGTGAACTTTCCATATTATTCAGCAACATTCTAGCAGCGCCAACAAATAGAGTATATATCTCCCAGTTGAAACGAAATTCCAGGGCTTGCGTTGCCTATCATGATTTTTTGATAGAGTGTTGCTGCTCACAAGGAAACTATTAAACCAAGAGTTCCCAGTAGTGAAGTTGAAATCTTCCCTTCGAAAATTTTACGGACGCCATCACGAATTGGTTGACCGTTATGGAATATCTGTTTAACAGATGACGACGGGTATGTTTTAATCGTCGTAACTACAATCCCGTCCTCCTTTTCCCCGAAGGTGACCTACCGAATGGGGGGGGGGGGGGATATAGGGAGTGCAGCATGAATTATTGAGATAAAATATTGAACAATAAAACTGAGATATTATTTACTCTAAAAAAAAACCTCATCGAAGATACCATGCTTATGATTTTGTACGCCTTACGTGCGTTTCGTCTACAAAAGACTCTACAGTGACGCACGAATCAAACAAATTAAAAGGTCAAATAATATACGAAGTTGAAGAGCATTAAGAACCGAAAATTCCGATTTTTTTTTGCCTTATTCAACTTACTAGGTAATATATTCCTGGGATAGAAAATCCTTAGTATTTCGAGCAATTCAAATTTTTTTTAACAGTTAATTTATAAATATGACAATATCAATGATAATTCATGTCAATACAGAAGTGCTGACTATTGGGTTGGTGAAACCGTCGGAGAGGAAACCTCCACCAGCAGTGGCATCGACACAGTGATTTACAAAAAAAACGTCATCAAAGATACCAGGCGTATAATTGTGTACGCCAGACGCACGTTTCGTAAAAAAAAAAATCAAGAAATAATCGTCGACATCACAATCTAATAACCGTATATTACTGTACAAAATTTAGTCGCAAACATTACAAGTAAGAAAAAGAATTCCACTACTATATACATAAATAATAAAATAACAAAAATATTCCTGATTCATATATCTGAATTAATGAATATTTAGCAACCTTGAAATCATTAAATCATTTTCCTTTCCAAACCAGTAAATGATCTTTTAGTTATTTTTACTGCCAGCATTGTTTACCCATGGATGCCCACGTCCATTATGCTTGGATAACTTTTGATATATTATGTAAAACTGATATAAATTGATTTTGTCAATTTATTAATTTCTCACGAATTTTTCTTCTTTAAAAATTTAAGGAATACACGAGAGCAAAGTCGACACTTTTAGACGTAAAACTCACTTTTGAAATCACCTTCCATCGTAATAAGACCTTTATCAAGTGCTTTAACTTTGCCGTTTATTGTGTTGATTTGTCCTTGAAGTGTGCTGACAGTTTTCGACAGATAACTTTCTAGATTCTTTAATGCATTCCTTGTTTTATCAAATTTTTTCTTAGAATCGTCGGTAAGACAAGGAAAACCAATCACTGCACCAAACAGACCGAACAGGCAAATCAGGAAGAGTGTACTCATTGTTCCTGAAATATCATAAAGCGGTCATTTACTAATATTTTTTTTTCTTATAAACAATTTATAATACTCCTAAGTCGGATGTTGTGAATTATATGATTATTAGATTATATTCCATATGGTCGACTAAGTGATTACATTCGCATATTTTTTTCTGTTAACGATACTAAGCGTCATTGTTTTATCATAATTATGGCATTTCAATTTGTTTTCATTTATCATATACTATCATTGAAATATCGTCTTTTTCTCTTAAGTAATTATCAACTTCAAAATGCGTGCCGATTAAATTCAGTTGAATATATGTTAAGAGTATTTATCATTTTTAATTGCAGTTTGTATATCACGTGATCCAAAGAACTTTGTGAGCTATTGTCATCACTTGCGTCCGTCGCCCGTTAACTTTACAAAAATGATATCCTCTGAAACTGTAGGGCCAATTGGAACAAAACTTGACAACAAGCTTGCTGTGAAATACCTAGTTTAAATAAAACAAAGTAGAGTTCCATTGCCGCTGATAAACATAGTTAATCTTTCCAAGGACAACAACTCCAAATTAATGCATATGAAGGACAGGAACATGTCTATGAACCCTGCTTTATACTATACCGACACGCTGAGCCGGATTTTAAACGTGATAGTTCACAAGGATGCAAGATGACATGTCACCCTACCCGGGCACATTATTCCGACTCCAGGCCAATCAGTCTTTGCTCTTACTCTTATATGCAACTTGCTTAGCGGAGAAGCAGCAAAAAACCAATTTCAAAGTCTTTGATTTGACCAAGTAGGAGAACAAATTCACGACCTCCCACACTCGAGTCGTGCACGTGGCATGAGATCACCTGCAATGTTATTATCATCATAATTTCTACGTACTCTGTAAAGATATTAAACATATTCCGTATAAAAAGTCAGATCATAAAATTGTTCAGATTAACATACAATATAACCGGCAAAAATGGGGTCGTGGATACTTGAAAACGAAAACTATACCATATTAATATCAAATATTATCAAAAAATGGAAAGAAGATAAACTGAATTATGACCATCTTAAAGGATGGGATATCTTAAAAAAACATAAAGAAACAACAATTAATTTCTCAAGAGTCCAAACAAAAACTAGTAAATCTAAGCTGAATAAGTTATATGACTCACTAATAGTTAAAGAAGCAAAACCCTCTCAAAATTGCACTATAATAAATACAATTAAGGACGAAATAGTAGCAATTGAAACAAAAGAGAAAATGGGAACATTAATCAGATCACGTGAGTGGTTTTATAAAGAAGATATTGAAAATATTGAAATCTTTAAAATAGCAGAAGAAAATAGAGGAACAAAGAAGGAAATAAAATCACTATTTGATAAAAACAATAAACCCACTGACGACAAAAATTCAATAATACAAATAATACTGGATTTCTATTCAGAACTATATACTTCTGATGGCTTTAATGATCAAGAGGTTGGTGAATATCTAGGGAAAATTGAATTAAATAAATTAAATGAGGAAGATGGTCAGTTTTAAACCAATTTATAAGCAAAGAAGAATGTCTAAATAATATCAAAGATTTCGAAAACAATAAATCTCTAGGTATAGATGGCCTATGCAAAGAATTTTATCTACAATTTTGGAACATAATTGGAGATGAAGTTGTCGAAATTGTAAATAATATCTATTTAAAAGGGGAATCAACCGAAACAATGAAAATGGGTATAATCACGTTAAATTATAAAAATAAAGGGGATAAAAAAGACATAAAACAATGGGAGACCTATAAGCTTATTATGCTTTGATTATAAATTAATCACTAAAACTCTAGCTAAAAGGTTATCTAAAGTAATAAATAAATTGGTTGATATAAAACAAACAGGAGCGGGTGAAGATAAACATATTTTTGATAAAATTGTTTTCGATTTCGGACATTTTTGACTATATGAGATTGAACGATATAAAAGGGTTCTTAATAAATTTTGATCAAGAAAAAGCATTTGATTAAACATGGATTCCTTATTAAAGTTTTAAAGAAAATGAACCTTCCAGTTGAATTTAATAGATGGATTAAGATACTATATAAAGATATTAAAAGTCAGATTCAAGTAAATGGTTTGCTACATGTAACAGAAGAAATTTTAATTACAAGATCAGTTAGACAAGGCTGTCCGCTCTCCATGAATTTATATGCTCTAGCTATTGAAACATTGGCAAGTTCAATAAGAACAAATAAAAACATAAAAGGCATCAACATTCCAAATTTAAAAGATCCCATAAAACGTTTTCAACATGCTGATGACTGTACAATAATTACAACAGATATTAAGGATTAGTACTTGTTTATGAACGAATTCGAAAAAAATGTTAAAGCATCAGGAGCAAAAATAAATAAAAATAAAACGGAAATACTAAATATTTGTAATGCTCCAGAAGAAGACACTTGTTTAAAGAGAGCGTTAAAACGCTAGGAATTTGGTTTGGTAAGGAAAGTAAAAGTAAAAGTTGACTAACAATTGTCCATAGTATAAAAAATACAGTAAATAAATGGGAAAATAGATAGCTAAATTTTATACATAAACTTATTGTTATAAATACTTATATCATTAGTAAAATCTGATTTGTTGCTAGAGTGGTGTCCCGTTTACCTGAATATCTCACACAAATACATAGATATATTTATACTTTTTTGGGGGGAAGGTGTAATTCAGAATATATAAATAGAAAGTCTTTATCACAAATGTATAATAGGGCTGGACAACAGATACCAAATATAAGTCTTTAAATAGATGCCATGCTTCTTCAAAGAATAACAATTTTCTTACAAGGAAATAAATCTGTTTGGACAAGTTTTATGATATATTATGTAGGTTATACATTAAGGGAAATTAATTCAGAACTAGGAAATAATAATTACCAACAATCGATGATCTTACCAAGAGTTTACACAAAATTAAAAGCTCTCTTAATGAATTATATGAATAAAATTGACTTACAAAGTTACAGCCCAAAAAATATTTATAAGAAAATTCTTGAAATAGATAATCATAAACATAAAATCGAAATAAAGTACAGCTATGTCGATTTCACAGATATATGGCGTAATATTAGCAATATCAAAAGCAATTACCAGCAAGATTTTATTTATAGAGTTGTACAAAATGCTCTTCCTACTAAAGATAATCTAAAAAATCATTAGAATAGAAATAAATGATGAAAATTTTGTTTTAAATGAATTAAACTGTCTGTTATTTAAGATACCATGGGAACTATTCCCATCAATATATGCATATGTTTATTCAGTTTATCAAATGAGTTTTATTATCAATTCCGGAGGTTTAGTTCATCCTCTAAACACTGCATTTCATAGATATAGAGATATATACTTAGATAAAAATAATTTAATTTAGTAAAGTATGATACTTATTTATTATAGTGTGTGTGTATATATTATATTTTTTCAATAAAATACTTTTATTGTTCGGAGCACAATGATGACATTATTTGGCCACATATACCTCTTCTACCAACATGAGAAGGAAGGTTGAGGCCCTCATCCTAATATTATTTTAAATACATTTTTTCTAATTATTTGGTTTAAAAAAAGCTATTGTTAACTCTCTGGAAATCTGGTAATAATTATAAGCTCAAACCTAGCTTCTTTCTTTGCACATATGTTCAACACTCTATAACAACTCTTAATCATTAATATGTTATACCAATAATTTCCTAGTTTTACTTATAACTTAGGTCATATTTTGATGATTGTGTTAAAATTAATCTCCAAACCCTTCAGTCTGAGTGATCATAAAAGAAAGAAGAAAAATAAATAAATAAAAGAACCCCCTCCTTGAAATCTGTTATGTGTGACTGACATCAACACATCGACGAAACCTCTCGACTACTACATGTACTATACAACTGAACATATGATACACATCGGTACAACAGACACACAGGGCTTGTACCTTTATGTATAGTATAGTATAAGTTGGGAGCCGCGAGGTTAACATGGTTAAGATCAATGAGTTAAAGTGTCAAGTTAAAGGTAGAGACTTGTCGGTTTAGGCTCGAATCCCGGTATTCTCTTTGTTGTCCCTATTCTTAAGTTTTTCCTTTTTTCTTATTTGTATGTCATTGTGGATATTTTTGAAATAATAGCGAGTTTTCCCATTTATTTTTGGATTGTTATTGGCTATTTCACATATTTGAAGAAAAGAAAATGATTACATTCAATTTGTCCATTTTTGTTTTATAAATATAGTATGCTTTCATCTATTTTACTACATATATTTACAAATGTGTCATCGCAAACCCTTCTGCGAGTAAATCGTGATGTGCTTCGAATTAGGCTTCTTGCTAGAAATTTTGGTAGCATACTTATCATATATACTTTGAAATAAAAAAGAATATATATGATATATATAAACAAGTCTAAATTGAAAACAACGTTCAAACCTATGATTGCGTTGGCTAAAAACAGCAATTTTTATACGTGTGCATGCAAAACAAATTTCTTGTTAGAGAGGTCTAAATACAGCACAAACAACATTTTCCAAAAGACCAAATGAGTGAAAAAGTATATTTTAACAGAACGCATTTGACAAGCAGGTCGAACAACTGATATTCTGAAACCCTGCTGACTGCCATTGGCGATTGCCAAATAAACGGATCACAAAATGTAACAAAATAGATCTTATTATTAATTTATTACCAAACAGAAAACAATAAACTTGCGGAAAAATGGTATACCGCAAACATGAGGTGCAAAAATTTGTACACCATATATATATTATCCTAAATTGAGGTAAATTATATGACTTCCAAATACCGTTTCGATCCCTTACATCACTGAAGAGACATTAATTGTCGAAATCCGGATATGGTGTTCAAAGTTTTGCACCTCATATTTGTGGTATACCATCTTTTCCACAAGTTTATTGTTTTCTGTTTGGTATATATTAAGATCCATTTTGTACTGGTGATCAATTTATTTGGCAATCGCCAATGGCAGTCAGCAGGGTTTAAGAACATCCGTTGTTCGACCTGTTAGTCAAATGCGTTTTGTTAAAATATACTTTTCCACTATTTTGGTCTTGGAAAATGTTGTGTGTGCTGTATTTAGACCCCTCTACCAAGAAACTTGTTTTACATGCACACGTATAAAAATTGCTGTTTTTTTCCAACGCAATCATAGGTTTGAACATTGTTTTCAATTTAGACTTGTTTATATATATATATACATATATATGTATCACTAATTTTTTGAACACACAATACTTGTATACTTTAGAAATTTGTTAATCTAAACAACAAGAACAACAAATCCTTTTATTTCGGGTATAAATATCTCACATAATTATGATGTTTTCCTTGATCACGACGATTAAATATGTTGCCGTATTTACGCATTTAATGATAACATTGTTATTGCAAGCTTAATTACAATGTATAACAAAGTCGATCCAGTTATATTTTGTTTGATATTGATTTGTTATCCAATTTCAGGTGCCATGTGTCTATTATTTAAGGTAAACGTACTTTCAATTTTTAAGGATGTTCGCTACGCTGTTTCAAAATAACAAGTTTTTTCAAAGACTGTTATAAATCAATAGTTTATAAATAAAGGAACTGAAAAAGCAGAAAAAAATGAAGGGTTCGTGAGCTTGTTTTCAAGATATAAGCCATTGAAAATTTGGCGGAAAATGATTCTCTCTAGATTTTTCGTACATTTAACATTGGCACCTTTTTTCTTTCTAAAACTATGAAAAAATACCAAGGATTTTAAAAGATTTTCAAATATGGCTTTTTAAACTATATGCAATGAAATTATGAAAAGAAAAATAGGGGTTAGCGGGCAAATTTTTTTATTTGCAATAGATGGATAAAACCAGAGTATTCCGAATATCTGGCAAAAATTCAAAAACAAGAGTAGTGAACATCCTTAACTAAAATATAGGCTAATTAAAACCATTTTTGTTCAGAAACATCATTTCAGGGAACATTTTGTGGGTGTTTAAACCCACGGCTCTATCCGAGCTAAGGACGCAGGAAGAGGTTGGATGTAAAGCAGGTTGTGATGCACATGACTGGCCTGTATCAAAATGATACATGCGTTTACGTGCGTTGTTTTTTCTCTTTCTGAAACGGTTATATTAATGATGGTAAACTAACATTGGGAATATATTTTCGAACTTCTTTCAAGTTAATATTGCCAACAAGGTAAGCTGGGTATAACACAAAGGTGATCTCAGGACCTCTCCCATCCATTGGTAAAACCCATGCCAAAGAGGTGCGTCTGTTCGGCTATTCAGGATGCATGAATACGCAACCTCATTCGATGAAAATATGGAGTCTCCACGACGACTTTTTAAAAAATTAAAATGTACTTTTTTTCACTGTATATAGTTTTGCAGGCAAACAATTTAGCATTGAATTTCTTGATATTTAGTCAATCCTTTACATTAAACTTGATTTTCAAGCAGTCAGCAAATTAAAATTGATTTTTAAACAGTCAGCAAATTGCACTTGAATAAGTGTTAATTGAATCGAAAGTTTTTATTTTCATACAGGTGAATTCTTTCCCGAAAAGTTTCAGAAACGTACCCGAGATAAACATGATAAAACAAATACATAAAAGCAAAAAGGGAGACGACTATACGGTATGGGGTTTTCTCATTGTTGAAGGCCGTACGGCTGTCTATAATTGCTAACAGCCGACTATACGGTATGGGTTTTTCTCATTGTTGAAGGCAGTACAGTTGCTTTTAATTGCTTACATCCACTTTATTTGAACTTTGGCGGATAGTTGTTTCATTGGCAATCATACCTCATCTCCTTATTTTACACGATAGTAAAAGGGAGATAAGGAGGAGCAAAGCGAAACTGAAAACACTTTATGATAATGTCTACATTGAGAACGACATGTCGGCAGAAACGAGAACTTTCAAAGTACCGTTCGGACTGTTTTAAGGAAATAGGCAATGAAAAGAACTACAAGTTCGTAGGAAATCGTCTGTTACCAAAAAGAAGCATATGATATACTGCAGCTTGGAATATGGAACTGTAAGGGATGGTTCATCAAAACGAATGACAACTCAATATTCCGCGAAAAATTACTGAATTATTCGAATTGGGATATTTTATGTATATGTGAAACCTTTTTACGTGTAGATAAGTTTGTATGTGCTAATGCTTTAGATTTTATGGTAGTAACAGAAAATATATACTGTAACATAGAAAAGCCACGCGTGGTTCAGCAGGGGTTGATGCTTTCGTGAAAGAAGAATAGTTGAATTCTTTAAATATTGGTAGTATGGATGATACTACGGAGGGAATAATGTAGTTTGAATTTTCAGATAAGTTTTCAAAAAAATGTTTTTTTGTTGTTGCATTTACTCCCTGTTGAAACATGTAGGCCAGTGGATGTCGATGTTTATTTTCAAACTATTTTAAACCAAATGTATTCTATCAACATAAGGAAAACATGTTATATGCTGTGACATGGATGCACGTGTAGGTTCTAATTCTGATATCATAGAGGGCGTCGTTAGTGAAACCACGAAATATATAGATGGTGTAGAAAATCATCATTGAGATGTTTTCGTGATTTTTTTTAATGCTAAATGGTCGGTTTAGGGATAACGAATTTAGATGGATGTCGACCAACGGTAAATCAGTAGTAGATTACATAAATTATATGTTCCTTATGCAGGCGAAAACCCAGTTGAAATTAAACAAAAGAAATGGAACTCTTTGTTAGAGAAGGTAAAAATGCAAAATTGATATATTTGAATTGTTTACATCTGTTTCTATGGGCTTTAAAAGTTTCATAAAGGTGCATAATTTAGGATTTTATGCATCTTATATACGTGTGTTTACTTAAACTGTAGTATGGAGCTTCGAGATATTTGTAAACTTTTAAATTATAGACAAATTTTCATAAAACAGTCGATTGTGGCAGGTTCAAATCCAACTGGGTCTTTTTTGTGCATAAGCATAAATTCCGCCGAAAAAAATCCACAGAAGGATAATAGATTGATCCTTCTAAAGCATTAATTTGCATCTCTGCCCCCGGCGACAGTTTTATTTGGAAAAAATCACAAAAATAGGCAATAATTGCAACGAAAAAAGAAAGTCAAGTGCACCTTTTTATGTTCGGGCGTGTTTGAGTTGACTTTTCTGTCTTGAAAACGTAAAAAGCAAAGATATTTGATACATCAACTCGCTTCAGATTCTATTATTCTTATATATTTAGGCTACAGGTTGATTTAATAACATTAAAAATTCGCAGTACAAAAAATTAAATAAATGGGTCAAGTAAAATACCTTTCTAATGAGTCACAACAACAGAGTAGGTGTATTCGAATAACAAATTTGTACTAAAAGTACTTGACGACATACTTTACAACTGGATCTTTAAATGCATAACTTCTAAAAAACTTCATTTTTTGTGTGTGTTATCTAGGGTTATTAGTCTTCAACCTCTGAAAATCTTTAGTCTGCCCTACAACGAAATGTTGAATTAGAATTTTTTTTAATGTTTTTGAACTTTAGAAAATTCCACCTGACAACCGATCAGACAATAGTTTTAAGTTGACTGAATGCAGAAAAGTACATTAAATGATGCTCAGTAACTAGTAGATACATGTGTCTTTTAAAATACAACTGGCATACAAGGATCGTAATGGTGCTAAGTGGATAAATTGATCGGTTTTCAAGAGCTAAATTGGCAGCGCGTCATTCCTACAATGGCTTCCATTTTTACGATTGTGAAAATTAACTGGCGTAATGGGGAGATAATTTTGACGAATTAGAACCCTGACTGTATGATGATATGGAATTTATCAATGATTTCTAAATAGTATCAATATCGAAAATCTCACTCAAATGGTAGTACATATATTCCTGATAGTTTACCGGATCACTTATTGCTATAATGCGATTTTAAATCATCTTTCGATTAAGTTTGAATTCACAGCATGCACCGATTAGTAATACTTTTATAAGTATAATTTGGCATCGGTTCCTAATGATTTTTTTATTGAATGAGGAAATTCAGGTGAAATCAATTTAAACAATTCAGAAAATTGAAAATTATATAGAAATATTAAATGATGTGCAAAATGCATACGATGACTATTAGGATTTAGTTAACTGTGAAATGGATAAAAAAATTACCACTTCTAGCAATTCTTCTGGTCGTGATAAACGTAGGAAAATACGTCACAAACCGTATTAGAACAAAAATCTGTCAACCCAGTGGATGAGCGTATGCGAATCTGAGAATCAAATGGTTACGTTTTACCGGTCCGAATTATACAAAACTTAAACACAAAGAAGAATATTGTATAGAAAGGAAAGTTTTGATCGCATAAACAGAAAATATAAATTACAGACAATTTCAACGTCAGGAGCAACAGAAACTTGAAGACAAACTCAGTGAGACTAATCAGCGTGACTTTTGGGCGTCTATAGGAAATTTAGGCATTGCTAGTAACAGAAAACATTGTATACATTTAGCTATAGTGGACGAAACAACATACAAAAATGTTGTATTAAACAAATGCAAAAGTGGTTTTTAGACATTATTCCATCATAATGGTGATAGTGACACTGACCTCGATGAATCAAGATTTAATACTGAAGTATATGTTTACCGTTAAATGAACCTATCTTCAGAGAAGAAGTGTCACAGGCGGTGTTACGTGAAAAATTGCGGAAAGCTGCAAGAATAGACGATATCCCAGCTGAATTTTTAAAAAAATGACACCACGCTTAATCTTTTATCCCTAATCATACGTGGATGTTTCAACATATGTAGAGTTTGAACTCAGTGGACTAGTTGAATAATTTACCCATTTTTTTTAACAAAGAACAGATGATGAAAGACAACCATTGAATTACAGGGGGTACTTTAATTTCAGTGCCTTACAAAATTAATGCAATTTTCTCAATCATCGTTTAAGTACCTTGCTAGAAAATAATAACGTTTTATGTGACGAGCAAAATGGGATCAGAAGAGGTCGATGTTGCTAGCTACATATACATTCTCTAAATTCAGACTTAAATGACCGTAAAATTTCCAGAAAATTATTATTAGTGTGTTTTGTGATGCGCAAAGCTTTCGACACTGTACAACATAACTTATTATGGTATAAACTTCAGAGAGTTGGTGTGCGTGGAAAATAATTAGCAGCTATTGAGTCTTTGTATAATGAAGTTAAATGTACTATTCGTGATAATAATGACCTTATCCCGTGGTTCAACGCAGAAACCTGAGTGAAAGAGGGCTGTATCCTATCTCCGACTTTATTTTTCGGGTATATGAATATCCTATCAAAATGTATCAATTTCCTTGAGTATGGAATACAGCTCGACGATTTTTGTCTTTCAGTATACTCCTGTATGCTGACGACAGACTTTATTTGCACCCGATAAAAATAGACCTCAACGCATTCTTGATATTGTGTCAGACTGGTGTTCAACATGGAATCTGTCAATTAATGTACATTGAAACTTAAGTCGTTCATTTTTGACCGCAGTCTTTCGATCGTTCTAAATTTAACTTTAAATGCATGGAGAATAATCTCGATTATTGTGATTCATAAAGATACCTTGGTGTTTTGATGGATAAACACTAAACATTTACGAAAAACGCAAAAGAAATAGATAAAGGCAGCTAGCCGTGCTTTGGGTAGTGGTATAAGCAGGAAGAATGACTCATAAAGTGTACACTAAACTTTATATAGCAACGACAGACATTACTATACGGTAGTGGCATTTTGGTCACTAAATCGTTTAGTGTCATTTCAGTCGTATAAAACAGAGCCTGTAAATATTTTCTTTCCTTTGGAAAACTGACCTCGAATGTAGCTACTCGTGGTAATATGGGATGGACATCTTGTCATACAAAGCAACGAATACATTAATACAGTAGGCTATTGTGTAGACTTCTTCGCAACGAACAAAATAGAATATCTTATAAATTATAAAAATGGACATCTAGGAGAAAAACAGGTTGGGCTTTTGAAGTTGACAAAACTGTGAATAGTTTAAACATTAGAGATATTGTATACGACTTGTCGTTTACCACAAAATCTGTTATGGGAACTGTTATTGAAAAGTTGGTAGAACTCGACAATACAGAAAGGCACAGAGAACATTTAATGATCGGCGCAAAATACAAAATGGAAGTAAGTTACACACATACAGACTGTTTAAATATAATGTAAAAACTGAACCGTATGTTCGCCAAAATATGGCCAAGCATAAACGACGTACCTTGGCTCTGTTTCGGTCCGGTGCACTACCGGCCTTGGCATATGAGATTGGCAGGTACTCCAGGCTGCCAATCTTGGTAGGAGAAACACTCTGTGTTTTTGCAACCTTGGTTGTGTAGAAAATAAAAACCATTTCCTTCTTGAGTTTGAACTTTATGGTGACTTACGTTATAATTTATTTTACGAATACTCTAAATATATTGATCACTTTAACAACCTTAATATTTAGTTTAAATTTATAAAAATCGTGGACTGTTCAAATATCCAACATTATTTTTGTAAAATATTACATAAGTGTTTTATTCGCAAAAAATTATTTTCATAGAATATATATTATATTTAGAATTTATAACTGTCCCTAAACGCAATATTTTTATCAGTAGAGATTTTTTAATTACAGACGATAATTTTATAAAGCTTTTTATACGTCTCACCATAGTCAAGAATTTTTTTTATATTCATATTTATCTAATTTTTTAACAAGATTACAGATATAAGGAACACTTTAAATGAGCAATGATTAGTTGTTTTAACTTTGATAATTATTGGATGAAGTTTTATACTGTTAGTGTCTCATACGTCAGATTGTTATGGCTGAAGATTGATTGTTTTTTGTGTAAATATTGAAAATGTTATAGATGTTTTATGACAATAAATATGCGACACTTTAATAAATTAACTTATTATTTATTTTTTTTATTAATAATAATTTAAACGACCCAGGCATAGCATTGTGTGCTTTGATAACAGCTTGTGCATAATGACCTGCATTTATTCAGAATAAAACATTTCTAATTTCTAAAATTAATTATTGCATAAGCATACTTTAATAGATATCAAATTTATAAATGCAAATATGAAATATTGATAATACACTAGTAAAACTGAATTTTGATTTGATAATATAAAATTTCGAAGTTATAAACGATATCTACAATGATAGGTTTATCCATAAAACAAAAACCATAAACGTAATTTTCAATTTCAAATTATGTTTTCTACGTTTTTCTTTTTTCTTTTCTTCTTTCTATTTTCATCAGCACTCAGACTGAAAGGTTGTGAGATTGATTTGAAAGAAACAATATTTACATTTTATATACATAAACTATGAAACATAATATTAACTTAAAGATAGTTTATCAACATGAAACATGAAGTGGTAATATAACTTACTAGTAAAAAAATTAACACATGCAGGAATTAATCAGTATCAAACGGAAAAATAATTACAATTAAAAATGATTAGATTCTTTTACTTCTTTTTATTCCACCTTAAGATTGATCATAATCAAAGTGTTATTTATTTTAAAATTAATCCTCCGCTTTTGAGAAATATAATTTTTTTATTCAATTGTGCTCCGCTTAGATCCGTCTGCCTCTTGTTTTGTTTTTTACATTAGTTTTTAATTAAATGGTCATTTAGAATTCGTTACGTTTCGTTTTGTCTTGTTTCGTTTATTTTTTATTCCGTTTCGCAGTTTACAGGTACCCCAAACGCGATAAGAATATACAAATCAAACTTTCAAAAAGCGAAATGATCAAAACTGAACTTTAAGTTTAGTATTTTATATGTTTGATTAAATATCTAAACTATTTTAATTTTAAAACGAATTTTAGAATTTTAAAATTTTAATTATTTGGTGAAATTTTAAAAATTTCCAAAAGTTTTCAAAATTTGGAATGTTGATATTTGAAAACTTTGATCAAAAATAAAAAAAAATTAAAATTTGAAAACTTTTTAAAATTTTGAATTGTTTATGGCTTTTAACTAGTGTTACACGGACCATAAAATAAAGGACCTAAAAGGATATTTTATAGGTAAACCTGGGTTGCTGGAATCTTGTTCGGATTGTGGATTGACGATGAAATCTTGGATAGGCCCTATTCTATTCACTGACATAAAATAAGTTACTTATTGGTAGTTATAATGTCTTAAATTCTAATTTCCCAACACAAATACCACTAAGCCCCTTAGGTTTAAACAGCAAAAAACCTTGCACATTCTGTAACCGCTCTACTTACTGGTCAAATTCAGATGCAGTGTGGTATTTTATCGATAAGAACTGTTCCTTTTTTTCAACCTCAAGATATATAAATACAAGTGGATAAGGTGTATATATACACCGATTATTCAGCAACAAAAACAACACGTGGTTGATAAAGCTAGAATAGTAATTTAGAGGTACGGTAAAAATACGGTCTTCGCCAATAATTAAAAATTGATATTTTATGTGTCGATTTTATATAGATAAAAAATTGAACGAGCGATGCCCTCTCTTTTTAATATTGAACTAAATAGCAATGATAAGTGTATATGTCCTTGCTACAGAATTAAACAGCTGTGGTACATACAGAACGGCCGATGAAGTTATTTCAATTATGAGAAACTGCTTAACGCCTCAGTAAAATGAAATTATTAAAATTAACATGTGTGACAACATATTTATTATGTGCAAATATCCACATTTCTACTGTATCAAACAATCCTTATTGTCAAATAATATAAAACACAATACAAATGAATAATTCCATTACATGTATGTTTCATAATAATCCGTTATTTTGATTAGCTGACAACAATCCAATATCATGATATCATATTTCATTTCCGTAAAATTATATGACATGTACATGTATATGTTTCATTGAAATCCGTAATTTGATTTGCTGACAACAATTTGGGCACACTAATATCAAATTTCATTTCTGTATAAAATACAACAGCTTTGACTGCACGTGCCATCCGTGACAAAGTTCAAATAGTGCATTGAAAAACAAACAAAAATGTTGATATAAATCTAAGACTTAATTTCATGGTTGTAGCATACAAATGCAATTATAAGAATTGAATGCTCCTTTTTATAATTTAATAGGGTTTTAAAAGAGTTGATCGTGCTCATATCTTTAATATGTGCTTCGGTCAACGCTTTTACACCCCAATAAAATTATAAAAGGAAGCATTCAATTCTTAAATAACGTTATCATGTTCATACTAAACCTGCAATTCACCAAGGCAAAACGTTTATCTCAAACATTTTAGGATTTAATGATGCTAACCAATGTTTACATAATTGGTTTTTCAATACTTTAATCTTGAGCCTACTAAATGACGCTATGACAGAAAAGTGTGCCATATACAGGGATATCAGTTACATGTGTTTTTTTTTCCTTCCATTTCATACACAGTTCTCTAGTGTTGTATTGTCATTTATAGTATGTTGTCTTTCCCTGTTAGAAATTTGCATGATATTTTGAGCCACATACTGTTGTAAAACAGATTGAAAGCACAAGAAATTCTAAAGTAAGGAAAACAATCTTTTAAAATTGCTAAGAATTTACTATTATAATATATATATAGCACCTCTGTATCAGATACATGATAACTAAGTGAAATTGTTTCAGTGGACTTATTTGTATAAAACGTTAATGTGAGAAATTGTTTAGCTTGTCATATAAGTAAGCACAGAAAGAGGCTCCGGTCGTTAATTTGTTCGTTCGAATTAATTTACATTCTTCATTTCATTGCCTTTGACAGCTTGCTTTGAGGTATGGGATTTTCTAATTATTGAAGGCCGTATAAAAATCTATAGTTGTTCACTTTTAAGTTATTTGGTCTCTGGTAGAAAATTGTCTCTTGACAATCATACCACAGCTTTTTTATTTTGTAAATTAAACTGTTTACACATGAGAATAAACATAATCATAAGCTATTTTGTTTACTTAAAAAAAGAAGACTGATTAGAATTTACATAATCTAAATAATAAAAAGGCGAGGCCTCAAACGAATGGAATTGATATTTTACTAAGTTGCCATACTGAATATGCATATGAATAGATGGCAGGGAAAAGTTCACAAGGTGTCTTAAAAGACAAACAATTTATTTTTCTTACAAATGAGTTTTGATATTTCATTATTATTTTAATGAATGCATGAATAATTATATTCTCTAAAGAATCGTAGTTTGAGAAAGTAATAGTAAAAGCGTTTAGTGGAGAAAATATTATGATTTCGTTTTTTTAGATTAACTTTAGTAGGAAGAGTGTAATGTTTATTTCTTTTTCATTTTATGAATACATTCATTATCAGCGCATAATGGTTAGACCGAACGAGAACGAGTGACCAAAATGCTGTAACATGTGAAATTGTTCTCATCTATTTTTTTGTATTATATATATATATTGTTTCTTATTTTAAAAGTAGTTTAACAAAATGTCACAAATAAGATAAAATATGTAAATACCAACTTGTTTATAGATATAAGAAGAAGTGGTATGAGTGCCAATGAGACAACTCTCCATCCAAGTCACAATTTGTAAAAGTAAACCATTATAGGTCAAAGTACGGCCTTCAACATCGAACATCATGCTATAAAGGGCCCCCAAAATGACTAGTGTAAAACCATTCAAACAGGAAAGCCAACGGTCTAATCTATATAAAAAACGAGAAACGAGAAACACTTATGAACCACATCAACAAACGACAACCACTGAACATCAGGTTCCTGACTTAGGACAGATGCAAACAAATGCAGCGGGTTTAAACGTTTTAGAAAGACACACTATAAAATAGCAATTGAAATGGTTTAACTCAATCAAAAGACATATTAACAAAAATAAGTGAACATATACTGAACGAATAAATTTGATCTATGACACAATGTAAATACAAAATTAATAAAACAAGGGAGTTAGATGTAAAACAATATCAGGAAGACAACCATAACCTTGGACAAAATGCCGCCAAATGAAATAACGTACACAGGTAAATAAAAATAATTTTGTTGTATTGTATACATGGAGTATGGAAATATATTTTATTACAAAATAAATAATTTTGTTGTTCATAGTACGAGAACAGAAGTGAAACTTTATAGTCATACCGAACACTTATCAAAGGTGGTATATTAAAAATATTCAACGAGATATAACACTATTAAGTAAACATTAAATAAAAAAAATGCATTACAAATAGTATCAACTGGTTAAATTAACACGAAAGTACGATTTGAGAGTACTCGCAGTTACTGAAAGCTAGTTAAAAGCCATAAACAATTAATAATAAAAAAATCATGCATCAGAGACTAAAATCAACTAAAACACATCCCAGTGATTTAGTGTTTTAACGTCAAGGACAGTCAAAGAAGACATAACTTGTGCAATGCTTATTTCTAAATTGAATAAGGCATTGATTAATTACGTGCAATTATCTGTCATACACTTACACAACTATGTTCCTATCAAAACAACTGTTCCTGATTGTCCAACATTTATACTTTCCAATTGTCCATTGGCAATATACATCGTCCCGATTGTCCCACATAATTTCTTTGCTTTTTTATCTGTAAATTTTAACAGTGGGACATTTGGGAAGACACCTTTTACTCGACCATTCGGAATAAGACAACAATTACTGGAAATTACTTCAACCCCATCTTAACCATACTTTTCACCTGTACTACACCCATTTTCAGTGTCTCGATTATATAAGACCAGTGCATTTCTATTTTATCCATCTTGATTTTAGAGCCTACTGTACTATTCAAGAATTTCTTGATTCTTTTATAATGTTTTTGGGGTGTAAAAGCGTTGACCGAAACACATTTTGTTTTTTAAGAATGTGAACACGATCAACGCTTTTACAACCCTATGAATAATTTCGAAATGACGCGTATTGTAATGAGACATAAATTTAATGTAATTATATCAGTTTGGTTGCTATTATTTCTGATGTGACGAATTGTTTCACCTGTTATACTACTTTTAAAAGTATGTTTAGGATGTGCACTAGTAATTGGTAGAAACTTTCAGAAGGTTTGACATGTAACCTGATGTCAAGGGCGCAACTTAATGTAAAACGCTCCCATTTGTACACTTTTAAAGTATCGGAAATATTTGTTACCTGGAGACAAACACGCAAACCAATTCAATAAAATATCATTTACAGTTGAATTGACGAGAACAATGTTGCTGTCCAGTTTCAATGTCGACTATTAACACAATTTTATTATAATGAATTTTAGTATTTGTATTAGTTTTGTAGCTGGATAATTCAGAATATGTGATATATAGTCGATATTTTTTTTAGTAAACTACACGGGAAGTTTTCATTGAATCCAAAGTATTTATTATTCGAAGACTTCCTTCCCAAAAGGTTTCAGGGACGTACCAGAGAGACCACAAAATATTTTGAACAACTGATACATTGTGTGCTTTGCTAACATTCATTAACCCGAAAATAAATCGGTGGTTTAGTGGTCATCTGAAAAAACCCACAAACTATCAACTATATTTATAAGGTTGATTTACTTAAAGAAAAAAGTAAATACTGTGATTTTATCTCAGCCGAATGGTTACAAATTAATCAGAACTTACCAAATTGTTGATGTCTTCGTGTAAAAACGCTGTGTGAGGATCGTATGCACACTATCACAATTTGCACCAATTAAAATGAAACTAGATATGAGAAAATAGTAACCCATTAAAGTGAAACCTGAATGGTGCATCAATGGTTTGCATAAATTTGATATGCAGGAAACCGGTAATCTCGGTTAATACATTAAATTTGTACTTGCATGTTATTTCTTCGTAAACATTACAATAAACAAACCAATATTATCGTACAATGTGATCTAGTCTGCAGAAAGAAATCTGTCATGTACCACAACTCCACAGTTATAAGGGTGTCTGTCCGTTTTGTAATTTTGTTCTTCCAATTAAATTGTCTGGCTCTGTCTGAAATCTTTTAATATATCCCCTTTAATGTACATAGATAAATAGCTACATTATAGGTGACATGTTGTAGCTTTCGGAGGTAACAATTTATAGTAATTCTCATCACATATATTCTTGTTATAACTTTGTTGATGCATTGCTAATAATAAATGGAAAAGAACTCAGTGTGATATAGCTGCGGGTTGATACCGTGGCTGACATGAGATTCCGATTCAATTTCAATGGCAGAGCCATATCGTCTCGCACGGTCAAAATCCTTATCTCCATCTTCCGGTTTGGGTGACTTACTTGAACAGAAACTAACCCTGTCGTTTATAAAACTATTTTCAACAGAAGATGATTCAATCAAATTAAGCCCATCTTTAGTTGTTAAAATGTTGTCCTATACTATGACGTCGTTGCTTGAAACAAAACATCTTTGTTAAAAGCAAGAGAAGACCAGATTTGGTTACTGGACTTATTGGGGAATATTGGATCTAATAGATAAAAGAAGATGTGGTATGAGTGCCAATGAGACAACTAAGTTTGCATTTGTCATAATTCTGACTACGATCAATGTTTCCGTGTTCTGTCATATTATGTTTATATCGTGACGCAGATTGTTTTCTACTCTTCGTTTTCGTGTGCAGTGCTGAGTTCCGGCGACTCTTTTCATACAAAAATCTTACGTAAAAGTTATAAGTTATACTGAAATGTGTATGACTTACGAGATATTTTTACTCTTATGATTTTTTTGTAAAAACGAGTCGCAGGATTATTGTAGTACAGTCAGCCTTAATACGGGGCACAGACAGGAGGTCTCATAATAATAAAGAGTTGTGGTTTTCAAAATCAAACACTGGAGATGTAAAGTCTAGCGTTGTAGATTTAAAGTTCAGCGATGGGGATGTAAATTCCAGCGCTGGAGATTTATATCTACAGCGCTTGACTTTGCAATTACAGCGCTGGATTTCACATCTTCAGCACAAAGACTTTATATCCACAGCCCCGGACTTTACATCTTCAGCACTGGACTTTGCATCTCCAGCGCAGACTTTACATCTCCAGCTCTTGACTTTTTATATATCTACAGCCCTAGACTTTACATTTGCAGCGCTTGAGATTACATATTCAGCGCCGGACTTTATATCGACAGCGCTGGACTTTACATCTATAACACTAGACTTTAGATATGCAGCACATAACTTCAGATCTCCAGCGCTTGACCTTAAATCTATAGCGCTAGACTTTAAATCACAACTCTTAATTCGTATGAGACCAATCGGGCTCCGTACGGTAAGATAATCATGCATCATTGCTTAAAATATAAAAGGGAATATAATGGTCCGAAAACGTTTTTGATCTAGAGAATAATCTAGAATATAAAGAATAAGGCCGTTCTGTATTTTTTTTTAATAAGCTACAACTCAAATTGTCGACTTGTTCCTTTATTCATATGAGGCTGACTTCATACAGGAGCATCTTAAGAAGAACGAAAAGAAGCTAGAATTATCAAATATCACGTTCCGGTATATAGATGATGTCACCAAATAATTCAAAGTTTGGTGACTATGTTGAACGCATCTATCCAATTGAACTTCAAATAAATAAAGGGATACAACAGCTACATTTAAGTCTGCCTCATATTGAATTACATCAAGAAGTTGACAATGAGAGTCGATTAATAACAAAACTTGACGACAAAAGAGCAGATTTCAGCTTCCCAATTGTAAACTTTCCATTTCTAAGTAACAAGATTTCACCAGCGACTACATATAGAGTATACATCTCCCAGTTGATACGATATAACAGAGCTAACATTTCCCATCATGATGTCCTTGATAGAGAGTTGCTCCTAACAAGGAAGCTATTAAACCAAGAGTTTCAACTTGTGAAGTTGAAATAATTCCTTCGAAAACTTTATGGACGCCATCACGAATTGGTTTATCGCTATGGAATATCTATTTCGCAGATGACTACGGGTATGTTCCAATTGTCGTAACTACAATCCCGTCTCTTTTCCTCAAATGTGACCTACTTAATTATACTTATCATCGATATTGTATTTAAATGGGCAATACGACGGGTGCCACATATGGAGCAGGATCTGTTTACCCATCTGGAACACATGAGAACACCCCGGCCTTTGCTGGGGTTTGAGATGCTCAGTCTTTATTTTTTATACTTTGTGTTTCTCTGAACTGTTGTTTATCTTTCGATTGTTTTTCGTTTTTTGTTATGGCATTGTAATTTTGTTTTCAATTTAAGAGTTTGAATATCCCTTTGGTATCTCCCCCTTATTGTACAAGTTAACACTGATTAATCATATCAAAAAACTATTTTGCTTTGTTCACTGTCTTTAATTTTGGTTCTTTTTATTTGACACAAATTATAGATCTAAAAGTGTTAAACGCCACTTTCTTGACTCTAACGTTGCGGCCAATTTGTATTGGTGGAGGAAACCACCGGCTTTTGGCAGGAAAGTGGCAATCCCAGTCAATAAAGATCGGAGCTCATGTCAATGGTTAATTAGATTGCGTCTAGTATAATATACGCACGAAGCACGGATATATTGAAACGAGTCCGTACATTGCTAACTGTTTCTTTTGGATTGTTTGTAATTTGGATGTACGTTTTAGTATGCTATAAATCGATTATGAAAATTTAAGTCAAACTGGTGAACATGAATTCTACACCTAATGCCCCATTTAGGATGAATAATAGAGATTATGGCTTTCGTAGACGTGACTGCAATTAAACGTCACAAAGCCCAAACGACATACAATGTATTTGCCTTCAGATTAAAAAAAAATCAACAATCTCCTGAAATATTGGGCATCACTTCCACTATTTCTTTTATATTTCAAATAATTTTAAATAATTAATAAAGGTTGTCTCTTTTCTCACCTTTCAGCTCATGTAAATGTATGTTTCTGTTATACACTCTTTACGTAAAAGAAGTATGCACTATCTGTAGCTTGAAAACAAGCTCGGTGGCATGTAATAATTCTATATTTTCCAGTTATACCACCGAGTTACCTTAACATTCATAAAAAGAACATAAATGATCAAAGGCACTCACATCAATAACGATAAATTTTAAACTTTTTAATTATGCTAAATTAGTTTTACCTTATTAATATTTCCTAATTAAAACAATAGAGACATATAATACAATAACTAGAACAATTGTATCATATGTCTCTATCAATACACGATTAACTTTTATTCAAACATGTTTTCTCTCCAAGTGTAAGTTATTAGATATGATATACTATGGTCGAAATATAGACTTTGACAATTTCAACGTGTTTGTATTTACATTACACGAATACCAATACCAGATAAATTTGCTTTAAAAAGAAACCTTTCAAATGGTTTAATACAGTATTGAAAATATACCATTAATTCTATGTAAATTTTTCACTTGATATAAGTTTAAAAGAAACACTGTTCCGGTCTTTTCTACGGTTATTACATCTAAATAATAGTTGTCCCGTCGCTTTGTCTATATTTGCATATAAACAAACATTAAAAAAATATGCAAAACTAAACATAACTACATTACAATGTATCTTATACAGCGAATGCACTTTTATTGTAAAACTCAATACAAAACTATAAAGTTTTTAACATTTAATTTATTTGAAGTCGTATAGGATATTATGAATTTGGTATATTGAAAAGATGGGTGTAAAACTTAAACGACGGGATATAGTAAAATTAGTGACTTGTAAGATATGTGAACACTCAATGACTAAACCAAAATGTCTGAATTGTATGCATTCATTTTGTGAGCCGTTTTTATCTGCATATATTATCAAGTTAGTAGAGAGCGAGGGTAAAATTTTACAATGTTTTAAATGTCCGTCTTGCCAAGCAGATAATAAAATTCCTGATACGTCATTGCCGATCGAATCTTGGGTACGTTTCTTTTCACCAAGTGCTATTGTTACTTTTCTCTTGGAGAAAATGTCTTTGGAAAACTCTCAGAAGTGTGACCCTTGTTAGCGAGGTGACGACACGGTAGATGCTACGTCATGTTGCAAAGATTGCGGTGAAGCTCTGTGCGAGAAATGTGCTAGTTTTCACACTAAAGTCAAAATGCTTATGGATCATACAATTGCTACATTAGATGAAATGCAAAAACAACCAAAACAGATTGCTGACACTGACGAATTGTGCTCCCAACATGGTGGAAAATACGTAGAAGAGTTTTGTGACGACCACGATGCTTTATGCTGCGTCGAGTGCATAACAGAAAATCACACACAGTGCAAAATGGTCCGTACTTTAGAACAGGCTCCTCTGCTCTGGGTATCAAAACAAGATTGGATCCGTTAGTTTATAGAATGAATGAATAAGAAAAACAATCTGTTTCCGTTGTTGAAGACAGGAAAACCAACATGGAAGACCTTTTGAAACAAAAGGAAGACATTCTTACTGAAGTAAATAAAACAAGGACATGCAAAGTTACTTTGAGACACTAGTCTGAGTAGAAACAAAACTGGAAGAAGAAATAGAACAAACACACGATTCGTTGTCCGAAGAACTTCAACTGCAGGCTCAGAAATTCGAACATATATTTAACAATTGCGATAACGGAAAAAGAGTTCTTACTGCCTCCGTAGATTATGGATCTGACAGAGATATCATCCTAACTGCTTTCAAACTCAAAAAACAATGTGAACTTCACGAACTTTACATCAGATCACAAAGTGAGAACATTTTACGCCATGACTATAGCTTACATATGAACGAAATAATAAAAACATTCACAGATCAAATTAAAAGCATGGGAAACGTGTCAATAGAACAACTAACATAGTCCCTTCATTCTACAAAGATATACACGTTTCAGTGATTGCAAATATGTCGGGCAAATCTTGGTCTGATACTGGACATATTTGGTTTACAGGTGGGATATTCTTACAAGGTGGTTTAATCGTAATGGCGGATTACCGCAACCAGAAGTTGAAGTGCTTCAATACGACTCATACGATGACAAATGAGCTTGTTCTGGGATGTATGCTTTTTAGAAAGTGATGATTTAGAAGGTGACACTATGCTGGTAACGTTTCCTAATGATTCAAATGCGGAAGTCGTGAAGATAGACAATGGAGGGTTCTACAAGATGACGAGTATGAAATTGGCAGTGGTGGCCATGGCTTGCACAGAAATGGGGATAGTATCTATATAACTTGTTCAAATGAGAATAGGATGATAAGTTTGAAAACAAAATCTATTTCGACTATGCCTGTCGGAAATCGAGGAGCGAGATATGTGCTAAGTACAAAAGCATCAAGCATTTGTTATTCTACAAAGGCATCCGTCACATGTCATAATAAGAAAGGGCAAGAGATATTCCGATATAAAGACCCGGAACTCTGTTCTCCACGTGAGATAGCAAAAGACGCAGAGGGGAATATTTATGTGTGTGGAATTGATTCAAATAATGTGCATCAGCTTCTTCCGGACGGTACATTTGTCAAAATTGCCCTTTCTGGCAAGGATGATATATATAATCCGTATGCAATTCTATTCCAACAGAACACACACGATTTATTGTCACTCAAATGGACTCTGATATAGTCAAAGTTTATGACTGGTAGACAAACTTCAGTCTGTATTATAAGTTGAGCGTAAAACTTTCAATGCTAATCCACGTTTTCCTTTGTTGAAGTTTCAAGAGTATAATATATAGATTTATTGAAACATTTCCACAAGTATAATAAATAATTGTATTCATATTATCAAGCATTTTACCAGTTTCTTTTTCTTACCGTGACCGAGAACCCTTCAGTATCACAAAATTTTACACATTTTACATATTGATATAAAAAGAGTACAGGTTATGAAAGCTGAAATGCACATTTAAAAATTCCTAGACCGAAGAGTATACAAAGGCTCAATTTTTTAGGGCGGATATGTCAAAGGTTACATTTTTTTGTATCTTCAAGAGTATTCGCGATAGATTTGAAAAAGAAACAGATTATATGCATTACAGCTTGTATACTGAAAACAACCTGTGTAAAGTTTTTGATATATTGATGTATCGTATTCTTGGCAGATTTGTTGAATACATTATTTTAAAGTCGTTACTATAGAAATAAATAGATGTGGTATGATTGCCAATGAGACAACTCTCCACCAGAGACCAGATGAAGAAGTAAGCAACTATTTTTCACCGTATGGTCTTCAACAATGAGCAAATCCCCTACCACACAGTAGTCTATAAATTGCACCGAAATGACAATTGTAAAACTAATCAAACGAGAAAACTAATTATGTATTATGTACAAAACAATAAATGAAAAACAAATATGATATAAGAAATAAGGCTAAATTTGAGACGAATAAAATATAAATAATGGTGTTAGCCCTGTATAACCATGTGTTAACCTATGGAGAATGTCTGTCATAAAATTGTCACATGTTTACACGTGTATATATATATATATATATATATATATGAATATCTTCCGTGAGAAGTGAAACCGGTAGGAACAATGTGAACAATGTGAACGATTTTTAATACAACGATATATATGCATTTTCTTCTTTTTTATTTTCTTATATATATTTTTTAACTTGAAATTAATCATATATGTATCATTGTTTTGTTTTGCAGAATGCCTAGGGGGTGACGGGAAATGTTATTCTATCATAAACCAATCTGACTGGGATGCAGAGTGTGTACAGTATTCCTGCAGTAGGACGAAAGGAGTTCTTCAGCTTTCACATTCACCGAACTTATTTTCGAGGATAGTGTTTAACGTGTCTATTCCTTTCCAACTGCTCTCGTGTCGATTTGTCTTTTCTTTTATTAAATTGTTGATGTTTTCAAGTGAGAGAAGAAAAAAATCAAGTCTGATATATTTGCCACAATTCACTTCTGCATTATTTCTATACATACTTAAATTACTTTGTGGACAATATTCGAAATACTGCGTTTGATTGACGAATACTAGATGTGCGAATCGCTTTCTATGTAAAAAAAACATAGCCGTATATCTATGTCCAGATTTTCATGCGTACGACACTTTTCTAAAATACCTTCATCCGGTGCTCTCAAGTCATAAAGTTTGAAAGCAGAATGTATAAAACGATTGGGAACATAATACCCAAAAGACATGAACAGAACAACAGAAGTATCACAGGGTCAACTTTACCAGACCTGCCAACTATCCCTATTTATGGTGGATATCCCCCAAAAGAGGTCTTGACCTGAATTTTGAAATTCATTATCATATAAACTGAACACCTCAAAACAGCCATTCAAATAAGTTAAAAGGGTATTTAAGCACATATATATACCCATTCAAACAATATAGTAGTAGATTAAAAAACACTTATGACAAGATAAGAGGAGCATTATGTCCTCCTGCACTTAAAATCCACCATGGAAATTTAGAAGTTGGCAGGTACGGGGTTGCAACTTTAGTTTAAGTACAGTTACATGATTTATGAACTGGAATTTTAATGTGAGACATAATGAGTCAACTTGAATTAGGCCTTTATGGAAATACTGTCGTCTTGGCAGATGTTTGAATCGGGGACAAATAGTTAATCAGCAACGGTAACACTCAGTGGTATGCATTTTTAAACATGTCTTTAATCATCATTGTAACTTGTTAACAGTTTACGGAATATAAACGCAATGTACCATTTTTCAAAAATAATGCAAGTTTTCTAACTTAGTCAGTCTTAGGAAAACATTTAAAAGGGTCTAACGTGATTGGCTGTTGCACATTCCTGTTTCCTTACGGAAGTTTGTTAGGGTTTCGCTAATAGAGTACAGTAATTTCATTCAATAAATTCTATTTGTATTTGACCTACGCAAACTTTGCGTTCTATGCTTTGACGTCCTATTTCTTTCTGTTTTTATAGTAATTCTAACACGATTGTACTTAACTTAGATAGAGGTCGTTAATCTTGGATTCGTTATATAATGCTATATAAATATACAATCAAGTATATTTTCAGGTTGTCTTGCGATTTATAGATGTTCAAATAAATACTACAAATTACACCTATTTTTATTTTAATTTTTACTACACAGAATGCAGAGATATACAAGGTAAATGTCGTCAAGTTGGCGATACTGGATTTAATGTTAAAATGAATGGTTTACTGTACGTTGGCTGCACGTGTAATTACGAGGACGAGAAAGTTATGTACCAGTGAGTGTCAATCAGCCTCTGAACTCCCCTAGGAGATGTAGACAATCGACAACTTCGTTGACACAGCAAAAATATTTTTAATATTGAATAAATTTACGGCTGTTATCTGCTCTATGGTCGGGTTGTTGTCTCTTCGACACATTCCCCATTTCCATTCTCAATTTTACATATTACCATATGCTCTACTATTTATACCAATGTGTACCCTGTTTGTGTTTTCATGTAAATACTAGTATACGTGGAAGCAAGATAGTGTTTTTCTTTCGGAACACCTCATAGTAGTACAGCTTTTATTGGGGTTAAACGTGATTGTCTAAACTTAAGTTTTCATTATTGTTGAATATAAATTTAAAGGAGAGCAGGATATTTGTCAACGAGACAGTCTCCCAACGACAGAAAACCGACACACATTTAGGGTTTTGCTGATGTTGTTTCGATCATAGTAATCTTGTTTGGGCATCTGTCTTGGACAGAAATTTACCTTTTTAGTTGTGTCTGATTTGTATTTTTTGTAATTTTTTTCTGCTCAAACAGTCTAGGTATGATCCCTTTGATGATTTAAGGGGCTTCTACATCCTTGGCTTTCAAATTTTTGGTTTTAAGTGTTTCTGATGAAGGTAAATTCAGATAAGCGCTTCGATTCAGACGCATAATATTTATCAAGTGTTATTTTCCCCTATATATACCGTGTCCAGCGCCCTAGACTACTCGACCACCTAGGCTATATAAAAATATAGCTTTCAGAAAGCTATATTTTTATATAGCCTAGGTAGTCGAGTGTCTTTCAGAAAGCTATATTTTTATATAGGCTATGTGGTCGAGTGGTCTAGGGCGCTGGACACGGTGCCTGCGGTGTTGCCACGATATCACAGAAGCAAGGGAAGAACAAAAATTTGCTAACGCAAATTGGAAGATCTAACATTATTGGGCTAAATTTGAGACGAATTATATGTATAGTATGGTGTTAGCCCTGTACAACCACGTGTTATCCGATGGAGAATGTCTGTCATAAAGTTGTCACATGTTTAGACGCGTATATATACGCCTAAAATGTGTACAAAACAACACCAATATTAAAAAAAGGAAACATTAAATATAAGTATCTATAAATATTTCGGATCATAGATATCCTTCTCATCAGTATATGGATGTTAAATGAATCATATCAATCTGATTTAACTGAAACAATCTTTACAGTTATACAATTAAAAACCGAACAACTCTTGTATAAAAATGACGTAGGTTAAGTATTTACAACAGAGGTTGCATAGATATGCTTCTCAAAAGACTAGTTATTTCAAGAGAGACTGCATAGAAATACATTCACAATGAATATCACTGACCGATTTGAACTGGATTAATACTAAAATTTCAAATTTGACGAAGGTTAAGTAATTACGACAGAGACTGCGTAATTATAAATCCCAAACGAATAGCACTGTTAGATTTGAACTGATATAATTTTGAATTTCAACTTTTGACGAAGGTAAAGTAATTACCACGTAGCTGCGAACTTATACATCACAAATGGATAGCACCGTGCGATTTAAACTGGTATAATTCTGGAGTTTTAAAGTTGACTTAGGTAAAGGAATTACAACAGAGACTGCGTAATATTACAATCCAACTGAAAAGCACTGCGCGATTAGAACTACACCTTTTCCGATTGATCCCATTTGGTGTGAACGTTTTCAATTTTCGTATCCAAAATCTTTCCCGAATAAGTCTGTCCTCCCTAGGCCTTTTTTAAAATATATATATTCAGTTTAGGTGGCAATGTGGTCTAGAACGCTGGACACAGTGCAGGCGGTGTTGTCTCGATATCCCAATAGCATGAGTTCGGATCCCGGCGAGGGAAGAACAAAAATTAGCATTTTTTTTAGGAATATATATATAATTACTCTAAATATCAGCACAACAAATCTGGATTAAATCTGCAAATTTGCGGAAGCAAATTTTTGTCCTTCCCTCGCCGGGATTATATATATATATATATGTATAAACGCCTAAAATATAATTTATTTATTGTGTACATGTATCGTTACTCGTAACGATCCAGCACCCTCGTAAGAAAGATCGTTGACTAATATCTAGACGTTTTTATATATACATGTATATATATAATCAATTCCATCATTATGCCTAATATATCATGTACTGTGTTACAACTCTAGATTCTACTGACGAGGAAAGTTAACACTAGGACACCGAAAGCTGATATCCCAATAGCATGAGTTCGAATCCCGGCGAGGGAAGAACAAAACATTGCTTCCGCAAATTTGCAAATTTATCATTGTTGTGCTGATATTTAGAGTAGTTATGTATGTATATATATATATATATATATATATATATATATATATATATAGTGGTCTAGCGCGCCGGGCATAGTGCAAGGCGATTTGGTGCCACGATTTCTCAGTAGCATGAGTTCGAATCCCGGCCAGGGAAGAACAAAAATTTGCTTCCGTAAATTTACAGATCTAACATTGTTGGGCTGTTATTCAGACGAATTATATATACAGAATGTGTTTTCAGCCTTGTGTCACCATCATTGGTGATCCGATGGATAAAATCAGTCGTAGAGTTGTCACTGGTTCAGACGTACTTATAATATAATTATTTCTGTGACTGTATCCTACATTAATGTGTAAGATCATCTATGATAGATAATTAAGCTGGTCTGTAGTATTTCATCTGCATGCCTTATATATCATGTACTGTGTAACGACGCTAGATAAAAACTGACGAGGAAAGGCAACACCCGGCCACCGAAAGCTTGATTTTTTATCGAGCCTAGGTGGTCGAGTGGTCGAGTGGTCTAGCGCGCCGGGCATAGTGCAAGGCGATTTGGTGCCACGATATCTCAGTAGCATGAGTTCGAATCCTGGCCAGAAAGAACAAAATCTAACAATGTTGGGCTGTTATTCAGACGAATTATATATATATATATATATATATAAATATATATATATATATACATCTGTTATATAAAGTATGCACGTGTTGCTCTGCGATGTAAAGCCAATTTGAAAGGACAGTTTCTATTGTTTGAGCCCTCTTAAGTTAACCTTTAGAATTCTTTTGCGTTGCATGGATAAAAACAGCAAGACAACGTATTATTTTCTTTTCGTTTCTATATAGCTCAAAGGTGCAATATACCAAAGCTTTAATTCGATGCACATATGAATATTTCGAAAAATATCTCACTAGTATAAACAAATACTGGCTTGCGTACAAAAAATTATAGAAAGCAGTTATGAGAAATCTGTAAATTGATCAATCCTGAAAGGAAGACGGGACATATATTCTGTCCAAAATAAAAGTTGATCTATATTCTTTCCAAAATAAATATGAATTTATTTAAAATTTTGAGGGTGATACAAACCAAACACAAATAAAACAATGACACACATTAAATTAACAATTGATTACAAAGTTTTAGATGATTAAAGAAGCGGCAAGTTTTTACAATGTACGAAACCGGAAAGACAAGATCACAATAAAAGGGGAAAATATGATAAGACAATTTGAAATAAAAGTGCACCATACACTACAAGAAAATTAAGACTGAGCAGCAAAAAAAAAACCCACCAAAAACAGGTGATATAAGTACTCCAATAGTCACTAGCCGTGTTAGTCGTGTGAAAACTAGTTGATGAAATCGTGCAATAGCTGATTTGTATTCATTACATTATCTTCTTCTTCTTCTATTGGATATCCACCCTATTTGCAGGGTCACAGCATTAAAAAAATATGCGTTTATTTTAAAAAATAATTTACCTTGTTAATATAGTTATAAATGTTAATTAAATAAAATAAAGGTATAAAGGTAAAAGGAGAGAGAACATGTGTTTACACTGTACACATCCGTCACCAGCGTCTGACAAGAACTTTTAAAACTTATATTATTTTAAAATGAATAAAACTCATTGATAAGACTTTGGTTAGAAATTTCCACCTCTTATATTGAAGTATTTATGGTTTCTCATTGTCTGGACCAATGGATTGGGTTTTCTATTTCGCGTAGGAAACCTATCATTTCACTCTATTTTCATCCTTAAAAATTACAATATTTATAAACAATGAATATCATCTGATCAAATATATTACCGAATGTGATGTCCTTGAAATGAAAACACAGTATTTGAGACAAAGGATACACAGGACCTTTAACGATAGACAATAACATAGACTTTGAAAATCAAATTATCACAAAACTGAACACAAAAAACTAAAGCAAAAGCACCACGAACCAAAAACTAGAGATAAACTCGGATGTTTCGGACGCACCAGAAGTTAATATTTAATGTTACACTTCCAGAAAATGTAAAATCACAAAAATACTGAACTCCGAGGAAAATTCAAAACGGAAAGTCCCTAATCAAATGGCAAAATCAAATGATAAAACACATCAAACGAATGGACAACAACTGTCATATTCCTGACTTGGTACAGGCATTTTCAAATGTAGAAAATGGTAGATTGAACCTGGTTTTATAGCGCTAAACCTCTCACTTGTATGACAGTCGCATCAAATTCCATTATATTTACAACGATGCGTGAAGAAGACATAATAGGTAACATTGTCAAAATATGGGTACAGCAGTACCGGAAGGACCGTTTTGTGATATCGGGGTCCCTTATAGCTTGCTATGCGGTTACAATATATAACTTTTGCTCATTGTTGATTGGTGGGTGGGAATGTCAAATCGCATGTTAAAACTTATGATATCGGTCATCCCTGATTTTTCCAACTGGTCCATTTGGGCCATGATTACTTAGAACACTATCTTCTATTTGTACCTAGTGTGGCAAGAATTTATTACCTTGGGAAATATTTGACATAATATATTGGTTTGGGGTTAGGAATGTCTGACTTAAGTTTGGACCAAAGGTAGGCCATCCGTGGGATACCCCCACTAGTACATTTGACCAATGTTACCTAAGGCAATTCATTCCATTTGCACCTAGTTTGGCCTATTACACAAAATAGACCCAGTCCCATTTGAAACTGTTTAGCAAATATTCCAACTATGGAAAAGGGAATTCAATGATTGTGAAATCTTGTGTCTTGGACTTTTTTGAAGAAGGATGGTGCTAAATTGAATATTGGGAGTTTTTACCAGTTTATACCAAAATGTCATTGCGAAAATAAACTCCAAAGGAATGCTTCTACTTACAAGTAGTAATGTTCTTAATAAGCCTGATAGTATGATTGTAAGTAGCGTTTTAAATGGTTACATATTTCTGTCCCGCACCGGAATGTACTTGTTGGGCATTTCTTAAACTACGTATCCTAATTCCTGACGACACTTTTTCCCGTATTAAAAATTCACACCGTGCTTTCCTCACATTGACATATCTTTTTAGGTTAGTGGGCTACGGGTTAATGATAAGGTTAAACCTTAAGAAGGTTAGATGGAAAAAAACTTAATTGATTAATACTTAACTATCATCCTTATAACATAAAAATCCAATATTATGTTTTCTTATCGTGTTTTCAAATGAAAATCAACAGAATAAAACATATACCTTTTGTTTTATTAACTACATTACAAAACATGACCAATACCGTGTCTGGACCTGCGTCGAGGCATGTATTGATTGAGGTAACATGTAAACGTTGTCGTTGATTCATGTCTGTCATATTTGTGATTCCTAAATTGTTTTGCTATAAGTTATGCCGTTGGTTTTTCTCGTTTGAATTGTTTCACATTTTTCATGAGGGGGTCTTTTATACATGTGGCTGTCTATACGGTATGGGTTTTTATACAACATGGCATGACCTATAATTACTTACATCAACGTCACATGAACTCTGATGGATAGTTGTTTCATTTACAATCATACCACATGCATCTCCTTTTTTTTGTATTGAAGCATAATTTATTTTTCCCTTTCGTTGAAGCCACGAAAACTTTGACGAAAATTTTCCTTGTACAATTAAAATTGTAGAATTAATAAACTAATTTAAAACTAACAACAAACAGGAAATGGCTGCACGGCAGAAGTAAAAATTGCTTACTCGCTACAACTCAACATTATCATGTTGCAGACTAAATATAAAATCATTCTGGTAGATTATAGAATTGTATAATCATGGTTTATAGACGAGTTGATTATTCCCTGCTGTTAAATGGTACTGAAGACTTTTCTAAACCCGTTTCTGCATAACCCGTTACTCGACATTAGATATCGATTAAGAGGTCACACAACATATAGGTTAGATAAAGTTGCGTGCTTGCAGCTTAATAATAAATGTGTCACGTGAAACACAAGTTGAATCATAGTCTTAGTAATTGCTCCTTGTGGCAACAGCTTTTATTACTTATTCTCAAAACACTGTTTAAAAAGATATAAGTTATGCCTCCATGTAAAAAACTGAATCCGACGAAACGGAAATCCCGTTTCCAGCCATATAGTACTGAAAATGCTGTTACAAAAACTAATTCTGTGGGAACAAAAACTGAAATGGTGGACGAACTGTCTAAACTTGGTTTCAAAGTGCCTACAAACCTCACTTTAAACGTTGTTAAAACTCTGTGTACAGAAAACATTGGTAACAAAAACAGTGATGCTCGCGTAGAAGCAATCGATAATACTTTAAGTGCAACAGACAGTTTTCCATCTGATACGCAAACTGTTTCAACAGAGACGCAAAACCGTGAAAGCATTGACAATACTTCTTCTGCTACGGGAAATGTTAACACTTATATATTGGTGGCTGCTTTTAACACTATGTCATTATGCGTGAATGGCCTTCAGAAATCCGTCGATACCCTGATGACAGAGAAGCTGTATGATACTAATTAACCGTATAATCTACATCAATGGTACAATTCCAGTAATACCGCACCGTCGATACAAAACACACCGGATGCGTTACCTCATGGATTTAATAGAACAGGAGTTCGTTCTGATGATTTTCCCAATGTCGACATAGTTTCTACAGCGTTACAGAAACAAATAATACACGGTAAGGACATTAACTTAGCTTCTCTCCTTATTCCTTGTTTCGAGAGTCCCCAATCACATACCATTTTGGCAGACGGTATGGAAATTAATGTAGGGAATAAGCCAGACCCTCGCTTAAATCGACAACTAACAATCCAGGAATTCATAAAGGCCTTAGGAAAATTCAAGCGTGTAATGACATCTGCTTTTCCAGGTAGGAGATTTGAATTAGACGCCTACGATGAGGATATCATAGAGATCAGTTATTTTTACGGTCAGAAGTTCTACGACTACCATAAATTATTTTCAGCAAAAAGCCTCGACACTTCTTCAAGAGAAACAAAATAAAGTCGATTGAAGTAAAAGGGATCGCGACCTGATGATCTTCATAGGTGCAGGCGTTGAAATAAATATTTGCAAGCTTTGTAACATGGTAGACCATGACACAAAATTCTGTCCATTGCAATTATCAGAGAAAAGCGTATCTACCCCACATCTGATGAGAAATGGCGGAAATTCCGATATTCGTGGTAGGAAGCGTTTTTATCACTACGGAAAAGAAATTTGCAATAATTTCAATAGTATGTCTGGCTGTAATAAAGACGGTCGATGCCTCTTCTTACACATGTGCTCTAACTGTCGTAACTATGATCATAGCTTAACCGCCTGTCATCGTCAATCTACGCATAACGATACCGAAAAAAATAGAAAGAACCACACATTTAAAAACACTGTTGCTAAGACTGGTACTACTGCACCAAGGCAGAGTTTCGGTTCCGAAAAATACCTATCAAATATTAACTTCCCCCTACATGCTACTACTCCGATAAACGTAGAAGTATTACAAAATGAACTTAGAAATCACAGTGACAAATCTTTTGTATTTTACTTATGCAATGGTTTAAAATATGGTTTTGACACTAAGGTTTCTGTGACTAGTTTACCAACCCTTGAATGTCGTAATAATTTGTCTGTACGATCACAACCGAAGGTAGTAAATGAATTGTTAAGGAAGGAATGTGAAAATGGATTTATGTATGGGCCTTTTTTATACACTTCCATTTTCAAGTTACCGTGTCAGTCCGTTGGGAGTTGCGGAAGGAATATATTCAAAGAAAAAACGACTTATATTGGATTTATCGGCACCTCATCAAAGTGATATTCATTTTAGCATCAATGAATTAATTGACAAAGACATCTGCTCTATGCCGTACGTTAAGATCGACAACGCTATAGATATTATCCTGAAATACGGGACAAACTCTTGGTTATGTAAGTACGATATTTCCAATGCATTCAAAAATTGTCCTATTTTACCTTCACAATGGCCTTTGTTTTGCATTAAATGGGAGGAAAAATATTATTTCTATGTGCGATTAACTTTCGGTTGCCGATCTAGTCCCATTATATTCGATACTTTGTCACAAGCAATATGTTATATTGCCACAAACAATTACAAGGTCAATAACATTTTACACCTGTTAGACGATTTCTTAACTAAAGATCCGCCACACGCTGACGGAGAGCGGTCAATGGCATTAATGATGATGATTTTTAAACGCTTAAATATTCCAATAGCAATGCACAAAATTGTTGGCCCTGTAACGTGTCTTGAATATCTTGGCATCATTCTCGATTCACAATAAATGGAAGCACGTTTACCGCAGGAGAAAGTTGACCGAATTTGTGAGTTTATTTCAAGTATAAGTGTCAAATCCTCTTATTCTAAAAGAGAAGTTCAACAGCTGCTTGGGCATTTAAATTTTGCCTCAAGAGGTATACTACCGGGCAGGTCATTTGTGTCTTATCTTATCAATTTATCAACCAAAGCGAAATAATTACATCATTATGTGCGTTTAAATAAAGAATGTCGGATAGATTTCGAGTTTTGGTTACGATTCCTAAAGAATGGGAATGGAATTAATATGTTTTATAAATCTACATTATATCTAATTACGATATGGAATTATTCACTTATGCATCGTCAACTATAGGTTTTGGTGGATATTTTGGTGGAAAGTGGTTTTATTCGTCATGGCCGACCGAAATAAAAAAACATCACAAACAGTAAACATTCAATGGCATTCTTGAATTGTACCAAAACGTTGTGGCAGCTGTTTTATGGGGTGCCTCACGGAAAACAAAAAAAAATGTTATTTTTTGTCTGATAATATGTCTACAGTCGAGATTATAAGGAAAGGCAGATCAAAATGTTTGTATATTATGAAATTAATGAGAAAATTAACATGGTGCGCATGTACAAACAACTTTTTAGTGCAAAACACGTGGCTGCCAGGTTTACAAAACGATATAAGTGATGCATTATCTTGATTTAAGATACAACGATTCAGAAGCCTGGCACCAGATGCAGACCCCCTTCCGGAACCGTGTCCCAAAGTCTCAGATGTAATATAGTGTTCAAACAAACTGTCGAACAACTATGGACGACATCTATATCTAAAAGGACTAAGGACGTGTATGATATTGGTTTCATGCATTTTAAGAAATATTTACTGTTAAATAATGTGACATTTACAAATAACTTGGCCCCAGTTTCGGAAGAAATCCTTATATATTTTGTTGCCCATTGTCAAACAGTTCTGAAACTTCATTATTCTACCATTAAACTTTATCTCTGTGGAATCAGGTACAACTATTTGAAAGAAAATTGTAGTGATCCCTTAGAACTATATAACGGCAAACTATTTCCTAGGCTTACATTGATCTTAAACTCTGTCAAACGATCTCAAAATCAGAACAAGAGAGTAAGGCTACCAATCACTTTTGATATTCTTGAACAAATTATAAAGAGATTACAAAAAGGAGTTTTTTCAAAGTTCATTGACCTCATGATAGAAACAGCTAGCGTGATTTCTTTCTTTGGCTTTCTCCTGTAACTGTAACAGTTATCAAATCCGAACAATTTGAACATGCAATTAATTTATGTATATCAGACATTTCATTCACAAACAATGTTGGTATCCTTCACTTGAAACAGTCAAAAACTGATCCATTTCGTAAGGGTATAGATATTCAGTTACACAAAAGTAATAGTCATACTTGTCCTAATCGTGTTTTAAAAAGATATTTAGAGTTCAGGAAAACGTGTATATCGCCTTATCAAAACACTGACCCTCTTTTTGTATCAATTGGCAATTTAGCCATGGAAAGAGAATTCTTTATAACAAAAATCAGACATGTTCTAGAGTTATGCGATTATGATTCTAAAAACTTTTCAGGTCATTCATTTAGAATGGGTGCTGGGACCGCAGCTGGTCAAGCTAACATAGAGGATCACATGATTAAAACGTTAGGTCGTTGGTCTTCAGATTGCTATGTGCGTTATTTTCGCACTCAACCAACCTCTATAAAACATGCACAACAGCAGCTTGCGGTATCTGTTTATCGTTGATTATATTATAGTCAATTTAGAATTTATGGACAGGAGAACTGCATGGTTGCTTTATATGTATATTTTGTTTCTTTTGTTTACCTTATTATTGTGTTATTCGTTGACTTATTGAAGGTGATCCCGGGGGATTCCTCATTCTAAATACTTGGGGGTCACTCAGACCCATCTGATTTCTAATCACTATTTCGTCAGAGTTTCTTGGCACCTTTTCAAATATTTCAGTTATCATTCATAATTTTCATTCATTTTCCAAACATTTTTCATTTAACATCTCCAACCTCAACTCAACACCTTAAAACATTGAAGCCCACCGTCACGCGGGGGCTGGTCCACTGCCACGCATGGGCCGTCAGATGAAGCTTCGCTTTGTCATTCTTTTGTCAATTGTGTTGTTCAAGTTGAGCGTAGTGGCTTGACAGCTGGTGTACTTTCCACGAAAGAATCGCTTCCTGCCAAAGTCCTGGAGCAAAATTATTCTTCAGATAGTTGAGTGATTTCCCAAGGCCAAATAATTTAATATGTTTTATATATTTAGTAAAGGAAATACATTTTCATTTTGTTTAGTGTAAAATTCATAATAAATATATTACATTTACACCGTATTTGTTTAGTATCAATGGTTCCGTGAACAAAATTTATTATTGAATCTACAGTCTGCTGACACTACACTAAGATAACATTCACCAGAAAGGACCCTTTAACAAGTTTGACCTCAAGATTTGTAACAGATGTTAAAGTTTAAAACAGTGACGCTAATGAGCATATCGACACACAATAATTTCACAGTTTGATGTCCTTCGAAGATTATTACACGTGTATAGCAAACTGCATAACATGACTTATGGTATAATCGTCATTGAAACCAGCATCACAGTTTAAATACAACCTTTCAATATGCTATCATTATATTAAATTTTACATGATTTCACTTCGACTGTTGAACTACAATTAGATAAACAAGATTACCATGTGGAAATTTTCAGATCAAAAGTTATCGATTGATTAATTGGATTGGATGCTTACATGGTTGGTTGGTTGTTGGTATAGTTCCAGTGGCAAATATTTCATGCATATACACGACGGGAAAAACATAAAATATATTTTGAAACAGAATTTCGACTACACACACAGGAAAAACGAGTATATAAAACTCAATTGAAATCTACGAAAACATTGACAAGCATTGTCCTTGTACAATGAGTGTTGTAAAATTTCAAATTATCGGCAAACAATAAGTGTCTGCATGGCAGATGTTGAAATTGCTTACACGCCACAACTTAGCATTTATGAGGGTCTGGATGGGGTTTACAGAATAGAGAATAATGGACAAAACGTGCAGAATAAAGGGCAAAAAATATAAAGAATAGAGAAAAATAGGCAAAAAATTTTATAAAGAATAGAGAATAATGGGGTGCGAAAGTAAAAAGAATAGAGAATATCAGGAAGATTTTATAAAAAATAGAGAAAATGGCTTACAAATTTAAAGAATACAGAATTGAGGACCCCCAATCCAGACCCTTATTTATTTATCCAGCAGTAGAATAAATATAAAATCATTCCTTTGCAAGATGCCAAGAAAACTTTGACGAAAATATACTTGTACAATGAGTGATGTAAAAAAAATCAAACAATTGGCAAACAGGAAGTGTCTGCACGGCAGATGTAAAAATTGCTTACACGCTACAACTCAATATTATCAAGTTGTACACCCAATAAGAAATTTTCCCTTGCATTTGGAAGCAAAGAAAACTTAACGAACGTTTTCTACCCAAGGTCATTTGGAAGGACGGAATATAATAAAAAGTCTGTTTAATTTCATTAAAATCCGATTATTCTGTTAATATTCAATTTAAGTTGAATGACCTCTCACCAAAAAGGTAGTATTTGATGTAAGGAGGGACATTGAATATGGAATGTACAAATGTTACAGTAGGCGTAACTCTAGTTTTGAAATTAATTGATTTTTAAAAACTGTAATAAACAAAACACTAAAGGCATTACTCAACGATTTCATGATTTTTATCCATACTCACAATTTAGGAAAGTTATACAATTCCTGCCATTTCATCTACTATTATATCATCTAACGCCTTAAACACAATTTATTTTAAATTTCCCAAAACATATTTAAAAGTAAAATAAAAACTAGAGGCTCTAAAGAGCCTGTGTCGCTCACCTTGGTCTATGTGCATATCAAACAAAGGACACTCTCCAACATTGTAGACGAGAATAGACTACTATTTTGTTGATCTTGTATTACTGATCTTTTAGTCTGTTTAGTTTCTCTCTATCTTCTTTAGTTTTTGCTCAAAACACAAAAGAGGGTAAAAAAATCCTCGTTTAAGGGCAATCACTCCTATGAAGAGTGACAGTCTATTAACTATATCGGCAAGATTTGACTTTTTAATAGATCTTGTCTTGCTGATCATTTTTGTGATTTAAAGTGTTTATTTATCTATTATAATTTAAATCATATAAGGCATAATGAAAAAAAAAAGTTTTTCTCTAAATATCATACAGAAGTTTTCATGATAAAAGGCAAAAATGAAAAAAATGGTAAATTTGTCATTTATGGCCAATAACTCCTATAAGAATTTGTCTAACAATTTTGACGTATATGGACAATTGGTAGAGCTCATTATTTTGAAAATTTTTGCTCCTTTCAGATTTTCTCTATTTATAACGGTTCATAAAACAATAGACAAAACTTGCATTTTACCCCTATGTTCTATTTTTAGCCATGTCGGCCATGTTGGTTGGTAGGCGGGATCATCTGACACATTTTGATTGATCTAAACCTGATGAACATTTTTATTCCTGTCAGATTGATCTTAACCTGATGAACATTTTTATTCCTGTCAGATTGCTCTTAATGGTTTAGTTTCAGAGATATAAGCCAAAAAATGCATTTTACCCCTATGTTCTATTTTTTGCCATGTCGGCCATGTTGGTTGGCAGGCAGAGTCATGGGACACATTTTTCAAACTAGATACCCTAATGATGATTGTGGCCAAGTTTGGTTGAATTTGTCTCAGCAGTTTCAGAGGAGAAGATTTTTGTTAAAGATTACAAAATTTTACAAAACATTGTTAAAAATTGACTATAAAGGGCAATTACTCCTTGAGGGGTCAATTGACCATTTTGGTAATGTTGGCTTATTTGTAGATTTTACTTTGCTGAACATTATTGCTGTTTACAGTTTATCTCTATCTATAATAATATTCAGATAACCAAAAACTTCAAAATGTCCTTAAAATTACAATACCAATACAGGGGCAGCAATCCAACAACGGGTAGTCTGATTTGTCTGAAAATTTCAGGGCAGATAGATCTTGACCTGATGAACAATTTCATCCCTGTCAGATTTGCTCTTTAGTTTCAGAGATATAAGCCAAAATCTACATTTTACCCCTTTGTTCTATTTTTAGTCATGGCGGCCATCTTGGTTGGCGGGCCAGGTCGTCGGACAAATTTTTCAAACTAGATAACTCAATGATGAGTGTGGCAATGTTTGGTTAACTTTGGCCTAGTAGTTTCAGAGGAGAAGATTTTTGTAAAAGTTAATGGACGACGGAGACGGACGACGACGACGGACGACGGACGCCAAGTGATGAGAAAAGCTCACTTGGCCCTTTCGGCCAGATGAGCTAAAAATACAGAAATCCAAGGAAAATTCAAAACGGAAAGTCCCTTAACAAATGGCAAAATCAAAGGCTCAAACACATCAAACGAATGAAGAACAACTGTGACAGTCATATTCCTGACTTAGTACAGGCATTTCCTTATGTAGAAAATGGTGGATTTAATCTAGTTGTATAGCTAGCTAAACCTCTCAGGTAAACATGTAAAAAAATGGGGTACAGCAGTCAACATTATGTTATAATCTTAATTACAATAAAAACAAACAACTATGTCAACAAAGAAAAACAAAATGACATGTAGACACTCTATAGACAAAGCATATAAGCAAAAAGAAAAGACAAAAATACAAAAAAAATGACCATAGCACAATAACGCAATGGCGGGATATATAAATACCGAGCCTCGCCAAAAGGATATTACCAAAAATGGACTGAACAGTAAAGGTTATAAATATATAAAGAAAAAGAAAAAAAGAACACTTTAAAACGTAATAAAGACGATAAACAACGTCAGTACCTAGAATATATACCTCAAGACCATCATTTTTATTTGTGAAGTTGATACGGAAAACTATCAACAATGATTTTGTTGCTTCCGAAGAACTTTTTTTTAGAAAAAGGACGAGACGTTCTTTGACATAACCCTGGTTCGTCAACTTTCTGCCCAGACACCGGTGACGTTTTACAAAGTCTGAGTAGCAGATGCAAGCTCTTGAATGTCATATGTCGTAAATGTAAGATAAATTAACATTGTATTTAAATTGTTTTTATTTATTTTCCAATTTCATCCCCAAATTCTAATTTTAGTACGATTGTTATCTGGATCTGTAAGACCAACAAGTAAATCACATTTATTCCCATAATTTGAGAAGCAGTTGAATGTTCTTTGATGATTGAGGGAAATATGTGTATTTATTCCATAATGCACAACACCGTGAATCTTTGCAAGTAAAATACCAAATAAATAAAAGTCATCCACCCAGAAAAATGGCGATATTAATGCAGCTTTGTATAACAAAGGAATAAGGTCGATTGAAATGAACACGGCCAATCCACTACATGAGGTGTATGGATAAAATTCCAATCTTTTGAATTTATCTCTGTGTACATACCATGTATCGTTGATTCCACGTTGTATTGGATTTGTATCTGCTTCCAATCTATTACAAGCCAAAAACCTGTTCACATCTTTTATAAATTTTAAGCTTCCAAATATTTTATTGAAATTCATAAATACGTCATCGTCTATTTTGGCGACAAATTCTGCGTTTTTGCAATGTTCTGTAATCCATTTAAGACCCATGACTCCTTTATTAGTTAAGTTATGGTAAGTGTCCATAAAATATCCCTGGACAATATCTTGATGTACTAAGCTTTCGTATTCAATCATAGTCTGAAGTGTTGAATTATGTGTCAGTCCCAATAAGAAAACGACACGGATAATATTTGGACTGTAATAAGTTGAGTTAAAAGTTTTTCGTAAATTGTACTTTCTTTCAAAATGGTTGAGGGATGTATGAACCATCACAATACATGTTATCTTTGGAACATGTCGGCAGATACCTTCATTGTTTATTTTATACGGTTGTGATAGTACTATCGGATATGACGTTTTTATAAGAATTTTACGTGTATAAGCCGTCTGTGTGGCTTTGGATTTGTTGATGGTTCGTTCTGTCAAAGCCAATAGTGTTCTGTCTTTTATAGTTTCACTGCAGCTTTGGTTTGCTTGGGTATTCATCAATGTCAGTAGAAAACCAGTTATACACACCATATTAACACCAAGCATTATTGTTTTATGCTTCAAGTATTTTAACATCCCAGCTTAATTAGGTAATAAAGTAATACGTAGTTTCCACAACCCAGTTATTACGATCTATAATTTACATATCTAGATCTGGAAAACAAGTAAAAGTAAAATTATATTGATATTTTAATAAAATTTGTCAAAAAACATGTATATCACTGCAGTGGCTAGCTTGCCTTCTGTTATTACCGAGGCCGGGGGTCTGGGGGGCTGCGCCCCAGAAGCTATCGAGGTTTTTACAATTGGAACAAGAAGAATCTATTAAAAATAATAGCTGTTGTTTCATTTTATCCGGCTCATCATAATAATGTTGATAAGCCTTACACTAAGTTAAACTACCCGGTGATTTATTAGTTGATTGCTGGTACCTGCATCATTTTCAATGTTCAGATGAATACATAAATCTTCTCAAAAGCATTTACCACTTTTTCAAATCGAATCCTGTCAGTGAACTTTCCAGATTTGTCAAGTTTTAAATTGTCCTGAGTCTATATAAAGTTGTGTATGATTTAAACCGATACTATATAATCTGCAGTAAACTCAAAGTAAACAAAAATAACAAAACACTTGAAGAAACCTGTACAGAATTTTCAATGCAGAAAAACAAACGCAACGATTAAGGTGGCTGGGGTATCTTCTTCCATCTTGGATATTGAAGTAGCAGATAACAATTGGTCTAGATCTTTAATGAAATGTGCAAATTTTGAGAGTAGTATGTAACTCATGTGTAAGCCTTTTCATGTTAATACAGAAAAGTATGTGTTTTATCATATTTACGACTGTATTTTCTGATAAAAAAACACAATATTTTTGTTTGATTATTTTTTTTTTCAACATTGCCACATAAGGGGAGATAACTCAGATAGGAGGAGAGATAACTAAGATAAAGCAATTTTCATAATAGAATGTGTTGTGAATTTTTTTATTTTAATATTTAGCAAGAAAACAAGTTCGGTGACCCCATTTTTTCTTTTTGTTATCTGAAAGCATGTTATAAGATCTAGAGCTATCTTCTCACATTTTATCTTAAAATTCTATGGTGTAGTTTTCTTTTTATCACACAAAATTGGATTTTCCATGCATAATCTATTCAAAATCTTACAATTTTGCACAACCTGTAGCGTGAAAAAAAGTCCGGTGACCCATACTTTTTATTATATTTTGGAAAGAAGCATGATAAAAACTACGTTTTGACAAATTATTGAAAAATTCTATGGATTTTAATTAAGACCCACCATCCACCTTAAGGTTTATTTAAAATATTTTTAGTGATGATCATTTACTCGCTTGATCGTAAGTCACGGATCAACGCTATAAAGTCATCACAAAACGACGGACGGATTGAACAGCAGAACTTCTTGATAAACTAGGAAATAAACACATGCTACATGTAAAGTGCACCACGGCACTTGTGTTGGTTGTGTTTCGTTCTGGTATTTCTTGGAAGGTCATTGTGAAAATGACAACCGGCGAAGTACTAACATTTACGTTATTCTGGAGTCTTCATGATAAATGAAAACAGTATTTGTTTGAAATTTTCATATATAAACTGACATTATGTATGAACTAACAGACATATAATAAATATTTCTGTGCAATTAAAGACTCCTTTAAATATTTAAAAGTCCTTGCTAGTGAAAAACTATGAACTTAAAATAGCGAGAATAAAACATGAGAGCCGCAACATATAAATTATTTTCTGTGCACGTTGATTGATGTATATTTTTTATTGGTACCAAAGTCAATGAAACTCTGTGTATTTCAAGTACTACACGTGGGGAAAAATGTCAACACACAATGATGTTTCAATTTTAGACGTTACCTATGGAACGCCATAGCTGTCTTATGTGTCTTTTTTATTACTTTTCTATTATACGAAGGTGCTTTTCTATTACACGATGGTGCTTTTCTATTATACGATGGTGCTTTTGTATTATACGAAGGTGCTTTTCTATTATACGATGGTGCTTTTTTATTATAATAAGGTGCTTTTTTATTATGTGATGGTGGTTCCCGTGATTAACCGGAAGCGTGGCGTGTATTTGAATCTCACCGAACCAACATGGCGGCCATGGCTGTGAACACTAAAATGTTAAACGTTTTACATAAATTAAACTTGCAGCAAGCATTTCCAAACTTTGAGAGAGAGAAAATCACTCCAGACATTGTATGTAGGCTTTCGACACATGAAATGGAAATATTAGGTGTAACTAGAAGGGCAGATATGATGAAGTTAAGAACTGAATGTGTAAAATATGGAACCGTTCGTCTGCCCCTAATAAAATAAACTCTGAATGCGGCCCTTCGAAATTTGATATTACAAAGTCTGTTCTAAAAAATGTTCTGGAAAATGGATTTAAAATATCCGACATTTCTAAATTGTTGTCCGTGTCTGAAAGCACCATTTACCGAAGAATGTCACAGTTCGGATTAAGCAAAATGAATTTTACACAAATTGATGATAGTGATTTAGACTTGACACTTGGACAAATAATAAAAGAGTTTCCATTATGTGGCGAAACACTATTGCAAAAGATGCTTCTATTAAAAGGCATAAGAGTACAGAGATGGAGACTGAGGGAGTGTATGCATCGATTAGATACCGCCGGAGTACAGGCAAGACGTACTGGTAGGCTTCATAGGTGTGTTTACAATGTAATGGGTCCAAATCACCTCTGGCACAAAGATACAAACCATAAACTTGTCCGGTGGAGATTTGTTATTGTAGGTGGCATTGACGGGTTTAGTCGATTGATAACATTTTTAAAATGTACCGACAACAACACATCAAGAACAGTTTTGGATTGTTTCTTCTCCGGTGTTGCAAAGTATGGGATACCCGATAAAGTTAGGTCTGACAAAGGATTGGAAAATGTTTCTGTGGCAAACTACAAGTTGATTCAAAAAGGCCCAAACAGTATGGTAACGGGAAAAAGCACTCATAATCAACGGATTGAGAGACTATGGAGAGATGTGTATGAAGGTGTGCTTAGTTACTTTTACAACTTATTTTATTTCATGGAAGATGAAGGTTATCTAGACCCACTAAAACTGACAAACTTAGCTGCTCTCCACTTTGTTTTCATGGACGAAATAAACAGGAAGCTGCAATTTTGGGCAGAGGTATGGGCTGGTCATAGACTACGCACTGTTAATTCATCTCCATTGAGCTTGTGGACTTCATGTCAACTTCAAAATGCCGTAGGAATTACCGAAGGAGAAGCAAATTTGCAAGATTATGGAATTGAAGGCTATGTGGATCAAAATGATGTAGAAGAGGACGAGAGACCAATATTTGGACCCCTTGCACACATGATAAGTGATCAATGCAGGCTGGATTTAACTCGACAATTGATAAAAAGCAATACTAACTTTGGAATAGATTTTTATCTTGAATGTTTGGAAGTCATTGAAAGAAATAACTAAACTGGTTATTAAAACTTATTTGTAATTTACTAAGTTGCCGTCATATCTTCAACGTAAATGGATAACTGCATAACTTCTTTATATACTTAATCTTATAAAACCCCATGACTTTTCAACAACTTCAAGCTTTAAAGTGGTATATTGGTTATATGTAACTGTATCATTTTGTGTAGAGGTAGTACATGTACAATGTACAGATCCATATATCCTCTAACTATTTTAGTATTTATTATAAACAATTTTTCTAACTTATATGGACGCTGAGTAGGCAATTGTATTGTGCAAGTCTTTTTGCTGCGCGTCTTTCGAATCTTGATAGGAAGTCGAGTAGATTGAGGGGCAAGGTTAGTGTACCCATAAACATGGTTCAACCCCACCACTCTGCCAAGTTTTGCCAGAGTGCCTGTACCAAGTCGGGACTTCTCTCTGACTACCTTCTGTACATTTTCCTTTTTGTGTTGTCGCTGTATGTCTCTATTTTGATGGCTTGATTGGTGGTGTTGGTGCTGTTTGATGTTTTATATCGAATTATTGCCATTCCCTGTTTTTTCTTTATTTTTTATATATAAAGGTTGGCTACATGGTTCAGCTAAATGAAATTATTCGGTAATGCTTTAAATGAAAACTTATGTAACTGTGACTTTTACATGCATTAAAAGAATTTGGCCGATAATGAACAAATATTTAAATGTTTGTGTTTGAACTGAAAATCATTAATTGTGTCCTGAATATTAAGTCATTGGTCTTACAATTTGCCAAATTAAAAAGTACTTCAACCAGAGACATATAATACTAGAGATAAGCAACTTTGTGAAATCTCGAGAAATATCGCAGCCACATGCTTTTATAAGAATATAACATGTATAAGAGTCATATATAAAGAAAGAAAGTAGTTAAGTTTTCAGAAATATTCCTTAACTTTTCAATAAATATACCGATCACAGAAGTTGTAAAAGAAGAATCAAAAATCAACACATGCCCCTCAATACTTTGTTATTTAGTAAGTTTCAAAATATTGTCATGATAATATGAAAACTTCATTTTGTCATAAAATGTTCCAGACCGAAACCTCTTCAATTTTCTATTGTATAATATTCAGAGTTTCCAATCTCTTGTTTTATATGTCTCTACTTCAACTAACTGTAATCGGTTCGGTTTAGACAGGTTTTACTGTGTCACAAGTATTGCGGGAGTACACAAGTCCATTGATTTTAAAAAAAATGTTTCGGCAAGCTTTAGCGAACATGTACTTTTCGAAACTGTCCGAGGTACTAGTTTGTAGCTGAATGTACTTATTTTTACTATTAGAATTTGGTTAAAAGCATTTTTGATTTAATGAAATCAATGCTAATATTTGCGAAAATGCTTTCCAGTGATTAAATTTGGCTATATAGGAGAATCACCTATCTTGAACTTGAGCTAAATTTCATTTCAAGGCATCTTCTACCGTTCTCCCTCTAAGAACAATCTCCAACTTGTGTGGTGATGCTCATCTATAACGCAGAGGTGTTTATCTAAAGTTAGTCTATCAGTAATATTTGAATGTTCTCAGCTGTTTTTAGTAGTATCACTGTTGAGGACCAAATGCGAGAAATTTTCTAAGAGGGTCTGGAGGGCATGTCCCCCCCCCCCCAGATACCTTTTTAAAACTTAGAGTAATGGTATGAAGATATCGAACACAAAAAATTCAAATTAAATAGATTTTTTTCTACTGAAATTCCTCCAGTCAGGTTTACTAAAATAAATAAACTGTTATCATGTCTCCCTTTTTGGTAATTTTTATAATGCATATGTTGAAATTAAAATAGCAACACTTTAACATGCAAGTTATGCAAATATTCAAAGTCAATGAACCATGACTGAAGGTACATGGCTAAACAATCTCCATTGAAATGAGATGTGCCAATGCTAATACCAAATACCATTGACTTATCATAATTCCCTTTACACAAACTTAAACACAAACTAATACATGTAAACTAGGCGAAATTTCAAAGTCAATAAACCATAACTGAGGGGGCAAGGTCAAATAATCTTTGTGGTAATGAGATGTACAAATGTTATGACAACTGCATACCAAATATCATTGACCTACCACTAGTGGTTCCCGATAAACCAACCTAATAACAAACTAATGCATGAAAACTAAGCAAAAGTTTAAGTCAATAGACCATGACTGAGGGGCGGGGCCAAATAATCTCCATGGAAATGACATATGCCAATGCTTATACAACTGCATACCAATTGTCATTAACTTACCACTAGTGGTTCCTTATCACAAACAAATACATTTAATACAACCACTACAAACCAGTAAAAGTCTGAAATGGCCTATATTTGTACTCGACTGTACTGATTTATACTCGACCAGTCTGAATTGGTCTGAAATTTTCTTGATAATATTCGACTGTAGTCTGAACCATACTTAACAGTCTGAACTTGTACTCGACCAGTACTTAACCATTTTATTTTCGTCTGAACCATGCTCGACCTAGTCTGAACCATGCTCGACCTAGTCTGAACCAGACTTGACCTAGTCTGAACCATACTCGACCTAGTCTGAACCATACTCGACTAAGTCTTAACCAAGCTAGACCTCATTTTTGTATCTATCTATTGTATTTCATCAATTTAGGAACTGTTTTTAACAGCTATTTCCCCTGGCTAGAAATTTGAACAACAATTTGAAATTTAAAATGTATTCAATATGGCATTGAAACCAAAATTTCACAATAAACATAATATAAATTCAACACCATATTTATCAACACTTACATATATATATATCACCTTTAAAATAAAAATAAAACAAGCTGATCAAATAATCTCAAAACTGAATTGTGACTAATATTTTCAATGTTATTCAAATTTTTTGAATGTTTCAGATATATTTTATGGTTACTGGACAATTTTCACCATTTACTTAAGCCTTGTATAGATTTATGGTGTCAGTTGAGTTTAGTTAATAATGCAGTGAAAATTTTTTTTATTAAAATATATTTAAAATAGTATATAAAGCAACTTAATAAATTTTAAAAATAATACCTTATTTTGTAAAACCAAGAATTTAATATAATCATGATAATAGAACTTCTATAGCAATCCTTGATAACCATTTAAAAAAGGAAATGTGTTCCAAAGTTGCAGAAAAAATTTATTTCAATTAAATTTAAATAACTTTTGTCAAAATTAAAGACATGGCATAAGAAGCACTTTAATAAGGTTTATTTACCTCAGAACATGTGTGTTTTACAGGTAAAAAGACAGCCCTTTTTTTCTTAAACTCGTGTATTACTTATCTAGTGAAATCAAAAGGCCTTGCGATTTAAGTTTTACAGGATATGGCAATTTTTAATGAATGTTAATTAGAAATTAATACTCTCTGACCAGGTGTGATCTTTTTAATGAGTTTGCCCCAAGCAGAAGATATTACTTTATACTTTACTACTAATCAGAAGAAAAATTTTATCTATTTCTTTAATTTTTTTATCCATTTTTGATATATATTATATATAATGTATCCCAAATTATAATAAGAATAGATATATTTCTAATACAAGGTTAAACAAATTCAGTGATTTTTTGGCTGTTGTTGCCTCATTAAAAAGATAATTATATAACTATTGTATGTAACCATGAAACCTATATAGTTTTTCTTTAAGAATTTAGGAAAATGAAGTTTAAAAAAAAAAAAAAAAAAAAACATGCCAAACAAGAAGCACCTTAATAAGGTTTTATTACCCTCAGTAAAGGTGTGGTTTTTAGTTAAAAGAAAATCTTTTTTTTTAACAAAACTCTAAAACTTTAAAATTAATATAATTAAATTATTATATAAGATAATTTAATTTAACTATCTCTATTTGATAAATCTGAAAATCATGTACATGATGTAAGGATGTAAAAATATGTTTTTATATATATCTTAATTATATTGTGGCTGTTGTCATGTCAGAAAAAAAAAATTAATTTTAACAGCTAAAATTAAAAAAAGTATAGGTTTTTTGGTCAAGCATGGTTCAGACTAGTCGAGTATTATTCAGACCTTTGGTCGAGTATGGTTTAGACTGAAAAAATTGGTCGAGTACAGATCAAGAATGGGTTAAGACTGTTTCAGACTGGTCGAGTAATAGTTCAGACTATTTTCAATGGCAAAGATAAGGGTCAAGTACAAATCAGTACGGTCGAGTATGGTTAAGACTGGGGTCGAGTAATGTCGAGTAAAATTCAGACCAATTCAGACTGGTCGAGTAAAAATCAGTACAGTCGAGTACAGATATAGGCCATTTTAGACTTTTACTGGTTTGTAGTGACCAGTTTCACATTTTACTGCGCATGTCTAACCTAATTAGCCAAACTATGAACTCATGCGATAATTCCCGAGAATTCATCGACTGGGGGCTTACGGTTGATGCAGAGCAGTGATCATGCAGACCTGGGAAAACAATCACCTGATTAAGTGTTTGCGTTTATATGTACACGAGCATCTTTTGAATCAAAATATATATTGACGAGACAACTTTATTAACAATGACACATTAAAAGATTTTTAAACGGACTACTGTTGTGTTGTAGGTTTTAGTAATAGACGATCTAATATGCCGCCTGACTTTGTACCTTAATTTAATTGTCCCGAAGAAATGCTTGGATTCCCGCTGAGGTCGTTTACTTAGCGGGAAGAATAAATTAGAAAAATAAGCGGGGGTCACTTCATATTAATATATTAGGTCATTGATGAATTAAGAAGTCAATTAACACCTTAGCCATGTGGAATCCTAGTTTTACCTTGTACAATCTCACCAGGTGACATTTGATAATAACGTACCCTTTTCTACATACAGTTGCTGAAAAGGGGACGACCATTTGATATTCTGACGGAAGCCAGAAGGATTTTTTCGGATTGAATATTCATGGTCATCTGTTTTGCTACCTGGGAATATTATACTGTCAACCACGATTTAATGTCCAAGTTGCTACGCATTCTTATATATATTTAACTTTTGTTCACAATTATTTCCTGCATTTTGTGATGAAGATTTTTCTTTTTCAACTTGCCGTGGGTATTTATTTTCAGCTCTTACTAGGACAGGATATTGATTTGTCTAAAATACCCCCCCCCCCCCCCCCCCTCCCGAAAATCAAATGGTCATCCCCTAATATAGATGTTAAAAATGTAAACCCTATTTCTGTATAAGATACATGTACCTAATTTACACTGAGATATTACGGTTAATGCAACTAGATATATTTTAATGATTTAGGAGGGGGGTCATTCAGCAATTTGATCTTATTTTATGGTAAAGCAGGATATTCAATAACTGATAATGATATCTTATTGTAAATTCTTTCGTTATTAATCAGAATAAGTAAACAGATAATTTTTACATAACAAGGATTTTACTAGTACTACGTCCGAAGGATATGTCCACATTTTCTAATTATAAAACCAAATACATGTTCTAAAGAATATATAATTGAATTACTAGTACCTGTTCTTAGAGACACTCAAAATGTTAGAGCGTTGAAATACAATATGTTATGAGAAAGTAAATGTATACATGAACGCATGCTGATTAATCAATTTAAGTAATGACAGCTGTAAAAAAAGAATTAATATTGAAAAAAACTACATCATTTGTTACAAAAATCTAATGCGAATGTCTTTCTACACGTTTAAAATCCCTGATCGCCGTGAAAAACATACAGTGTACTCAGTGGTATCATCTGTTTACCTGCCTCCAGCACACACCAAGAGAGAAAGATGTGTATTATCGGTATTTATTATTGTGTTGCCAAATATAAGAATAAATTGGATAGCCCCCGTCACGTATGATATCGTTAATTATCGCGGGATTTAAACTAAAACGCGCATATGATTTCGAGATCAGGGTTGATAAGTCGCTTATGTGAAACTGGTCTATTAAGCAAAAAATTCAAAGTCAATATAGACCATGACTGAGGGGGCGGGGCCAAATAATCTCCATGGAAATGACATATGCCAATGCTTATACAACTGCATACCTATTATCATTAACTTACCATTAGTGGTTCCCCATAAACTGACCTAATCACAAACTAATACATGACAAGAGTGCACACACTGAAATGTCTCGCCTTCTTTACTTAACATTGATAATATGTTGATAGTCCTAAATAGAAAGCCTAACTATCACATAAACATGAGTATAAAAATCAGGTCAAGGTAATATAAACCAAACAAGAAATACATGTACACCTTACAATAATTCCATACACTAAATTTAGTTGACATATTGCTTATAGTAAAAGAAAAAATAACCAAAACACAAAAGCTTAACTAAAACCACTGAACCATGAAAATGAGGTCAAGGTCAGATGACACCTGCCAGATGGACATGTACACCTTACAATCATTTCATACGCCAAAGATACTGGACCTACTGCTTAAAGTATCTGTGATAAAGACTTCAATACCAAAACTTAACCTTGTTCACTGATCCATGAAATGAGGTTGAGGTCAAGTGAAAACTGTCTGACTGGCATGAGGACCTTACAAGGTACGCACATACCAAATAAAGTTATCCTATTACTCATAATAAGAGAGAAATTAACATTACAAAAAATCATAACTTTTTTTTCAAGCAGTCACTGAAACATGAAAATGGGGTCAAGGACATTGGCCATGTGACAGACGGAAACTTAGTATCATTGAGCATCTATATACAAAGTATGAACAATCCAGGTCTTCCACCTAAAATATAAAGCTTTTAAGAAGTTAGCTAACGCCGCCGGATCACTATCCATATGTCGAGCTTTCTGTGACAAAAGTCGCAGGCTCCATAAAAACTAAACGAAAAATTCAGTCAATAGACAATGACTGAGGGGACGGGCAAAATAATCTCCATGGAAATACGATATGCCAATGCTTATACAACTGCTTACCAAGTATCATTAACTTACCACTATTGGTTCCCCCAATAATTGACCTAATCACAAACTAATACATGATTCTTAGGAATAATTTCAGAGTCAATAGACCATAACTGAGGGGGCATGGCCAATAATCTCCATGGTAATGAGATGTGTCAATACTAATACAACTGCATACCAAATATCTTTAACTTATCACTAGTGCTTCACCATAAACTAGACCTAATCACAAACTAATACATTGTTGACGCCGCCGGAAACAGCATACCTATGTCTCGCTTTTTGACTCCATTAAGCGATACAAAATCTACTTAAAATGTTGAACTAACTATTTCATTTTAATATTTGAACAACATATTTTTTAATACAACAAGTAGCTCTTGTTCAACTGTCATTAACTCTAATCAAACTCTGATGCATTGAAAGTAAATACAATACAAACAAAGTGCTTCGCCCAGCACAGTCTGATACGAGCTCAGAGGTCAATCCCTGGACACAATATTAAAGGTTGACATAACACAGGTTTTTGACACAAATCAATGTTATTTGAGGTAAAATACCTTTATTTAAAATTGAAATGGTACATTGAATTTCCATAGTATAGCCTGATATCCAAAATCTAACAACATGCTCGTAGATCCCGCCATTTTTCAATATATATCGTCTAAAACAATGCCGGTTTAGCAGGTGGTAGAATTACGGTATATTGATAAATTCACTTATATAAATCATTTATGTTTAATTATTTTCTTTATTTCAAATATAATAATCCCTAAAAACTTTTAAAGACTTAATTGATTTTCTTGATTTAATTTTTTTTTTCATATTTCATTAGCAATTGGTCCGTCCCTTTTTTCAAATAAACTCCACACTTCCGGTTAATCACGGGAACCACCATCACATAATAAAAAAGCACCTTATTATAATAAAAAAGCACCATCGTATAATAGAAAAGCACCTTCGTATAATAGAAAAGCACCATCGTATAATAGAAAAGCACCTTCGTATAATAGAAAACCACCTTCGTATAATAGAAAAGCACCATCGTATAATAGAAAAGCACCTCCGTATAATAGAAAACCACCTTCGTATAATAGAAAACCACCATCGTATAATAGAAAACCACCTTCGTATAATAGAAAACCACCTTCGTGTAATAGAAAAGACTTTCGTATAATAGAAAACCACCATCGTATAATAGAAAAGCACCTTCGTATAATAGAAAAGCACCTTCGTATAATAGAAAACCACCATCGTATAATAGAAAAGCACCATCGTATAATAGAAAAGCACCTTCGTATAATAGAAAAGCACCTTCGTATAATAGAAAACCACCATCGTATAATAGAAAAGCACCTTCGTATTATAGAAAAGCAATAAAAAAGACACATAAGACAGCTATGGCGTTCCATAGTTACCGGTTATTTATGAGAGTTTGAATGGGGGTCTTCAAATATTTATTTATAATTCTTTTCGCCCATAATTTGATTTTCCTTTCTTTTATATTTTTGCACCATTTTAAATCTCTCCTCTTCTGTGCTAAAATTACTTCCAGGGCATTTTTCTGTTTTCTATAAACCTCATTCAGACCCTCATATACTAGAAACCATTCTAACACAAATTTAATAATTTAACTGATTCAATTATCTAGTGATTTGATCGGGGAAGACTCGTGAGTTGGGTCATTATTTTTTCTACTGATTAAATGAACCTGTCGGCTTCAATTGTGTCGATTTCTTTTTTACTCCGACATATTTAGACTACCGAAAACTACCGCAAAGGGGATTTCCAACTAGGCAAGGGATATGTTTCCATAAGTCTTGAATTCGCAAAGGGTATTAAACAATAGCGGCAACAAGACGATACCAGTTGGTATATTAACGTTTAGTAGCGAGTCTGCTGTATTAGGCGGGAATCGTTTAAAAGATTATTAAGTTTTTTTTTTGTTTTTTGTTTTTTGTTTTTTGATGGAAGAATGCGGCCATAAAAAAAATATGTTGTTCCCTCAAGATACTATGTCGTTCCCTCGAGATGCTATGTCGTTCCCACAAGAAAGTGATCACGTTCCCTCAAGATGCTATGTCATTACCACAAGATAGTTATCTCGTTCCCTCAAGATGCTATGTCGTTCCCTCAAGATACTATGTCGTTTCAACAAGATAGTTATCTCGTTCCCTCAAGATGCTATGTCGTTTCCACAAGATAGTGATCTCGTTCCCTCAAGATAATATGACGTTCCCTCAAGAAATTATGTCGTTCCCTCAAGATACTATGTCGATCCCTCAAGATGTATGGTGTTCCCTTAAGATAGTTATCTCGTTCCCTCAAGATATTATGTCGTTCCCACAAGATAGTTAATATATTAATATAATTGTATTGCTATGTTGTGGGAACAGCATAATATCTTAAAGGAACGACATTATATCTTCAGGGAACAGGATAATATCTTGAGGGAACGACATAATATCTTGAGGGAACGACATAGAACCTTGAGGGAACGAGATCACTATCTTGTGGAAACGACATAACATCTTGAAGGAACGATTGTGATTTTAAAAACACCCCAAATCATAACCCATTCATATATATATATCTATATATATTTCTGAGTTATCATCACATATACAATTTTTTTACATTTCAAGTTGATTTTAAGCGTAAAAATTAAACTTAAAACAGCATTTTTACAAGAATCTAATCGAAAGACGGCAATCCGTTTTGTGACCTAAACCATCGGCTCGATTGTCCAAGACCCCTCCCATAACAGTTACATGCTTTATGTAATATCTGCAGTTCACACAGATGAAAATTTCATATTTATGAGATCATGGAGATGTGGAAAAAATAAACAAATGATCAAATTGATACATCTGTAACAAACGCCTTTCCCTTATCCTTATGTATTGCATTTATTCATCATGTTTCGAGCCCTCCCTTTTTATTTGCGTTGATTTTATTTTTGCGTTACATTCTGGAAAAAGACTGGTTCTTTCCCTTGCAGAACACAGGTATCCGAGTCCTATAGGACTGGTTCTTTCCCTTGCAGCACACAGGTATCCGAGTCCTCTAGGACTGGTTCTTTCCCTTGCAGCACACAGGTATCTGAGTCCTCTAAGACTGTGTTCTTTCCCTTGCAGCACACAGGTATCTGAGTCCTCTAAGACTGGTTCTTTCCCTTGCAGCACACAGGTATTTGAGTCCTCTAAGAATGTGTTCTTTCCCTTGCAGCACACAGGTATCCGAGTCCTCTAAGACTGTGTTCTTTCCGTTGCAGCACACAGGTATCCGAGTCCTCTAAGACTGTGTTTTTTCCCTTGCAGCACACAGGTATCCGAGTCCTCTAAGACTGTGTTTTTCCCTTGCAGCACACAGGTATCCGAGTCCTCTAAGACTGTGTTCTTTCCGTTGCAGCACACAGGTATCCGAGTCCTCTAAGACTGTGTTTTTTCCCTTGCAGCACACAGGTATCCGAGTCCTCTAAGACTGTGTTTTTTCCCTTGCAGCACACAGGTATCCGAGTCCTCTAAGGTCGTTCCAAAAAACATTTAAAGGCATTTCTGGCATTATACAGGCCCTGTGTGAAATAAATTTTGGAGAGGAGGGTATTCAATTGGTGTTCGTTTGGGAGACTCTCATGACAGCATCCTTTTGCAATTTTTATGCCCCACCTAGGGGCATTATGTTTTTGGTCTGTGCGTCCGTTCGTCCGTCTGTCCCGCTTCAGGTTAAAGTTTTTGGTCACTTCAGGTAAAAGATTTTTGTCAAGGTAGTTTTTGATGAAGTTGAAGTCCAATCAACTTGAAACTTAGTACACATGTTTCCTATGATATGATCTTTTTAATTTTAATGCCAAATTAGAGTTTTGACCCCAATTTCACGGTCCGCTGAACATAGAAAAAAAATGATAGTGCGAGTGGGGCATCCGTGTACTATGGACACATTCGTGTTGTTAATTATCTTGACTATCATTATAGATTGAGATATACTGTAAAAACAAAACTATTAAGCAAAGAAAGATCTACAAATAAGTCAACATGACCAAAATCTTCAATTGGCCTTAATCATTATTAGGGTATCTTATACTATGTATTATGATTTTAACCTTATTTTACATGATTTCTAAAACAACAGTAGATACAGTTGAGCGACACAGGCTCTTGAGAGCCTCTTGTTAGTTATTATCTTGAATATTATTATAGATAGAGATAAACTTTAAACAGCAAAAATGTTCAGCAAAGTAAGATCTACAGATAAGTGAAATGACCAAATTTGTCAATTGAGCCCTTAAGGAGCTATTGCCCTTTAAAGTCAATTTTTAAGAATTTTTCGTAATTTTTTGTAATCTTTTGCAAAAATCTTCTCCTCTGAAACTACTGAAACAAATTAAACCAAACTTGGCCACAATCATCATTAGGGTATCGAGTTTGAAAAATTAGTCCCATGACCCTGCCTGCCAAACAACATGGCCGACATGGCAAAAAATAGAACATAGGGGTAAAAAGCATTTTTTGGCTTATATCTCTGAAACTAAAGCATTAAGAGCAAATCTGACGGATTAAAAATGTTCATCAGGTTAAGATCAATCTGCCCTGAAATTTTCTGACAAATCAGACAACCCGTTGTTGAGTTGCTGCCCCTGAATTGGTAATTTTAAGAAAATTTTGCAGTTTTTGGTTATTATCTTTAATATTATTATAGATAGAGATAAACTGTAAACAGCAATAATGTTTAGCAAAGTAAGATCTACAAATAAGTCAACATGACCAAAATTGTCAATTGACCTCCTAAGGAGTTATTGCCCTTTATAGTCAATTTATAACAATTTTTCGTAATTTTTTGTAATCTTTTACATAAATCTTCTCGGAGACTCCACTTAATTTACCGGGCCAAATAGAATTAAACTTAGCCACAATTTTCAATAGGGTATCTTGATTGAAAATTGTTTCCGATGACCCTGCCATCCAACCAACATGGCCAAACATGGCTAAAATAAGAAAATAGTTGTTTACTATAGAAGTCTACAGGAGAATTATAAAAAAAACCAATTTCAAATGGTCACAACTTGAAAACTAATTTAAATAATGATAAGGGGTCTTCAGTAACTATTTTAAGACTACAATGGGATGACCTGATTTTTTTCCATGGGAGGGTGCAATTTTTTCAAGGGGGGGGGGGGGTGCTTATAATTTCTGCTTGATATCTTCCATTTTCAGAATTATTCAGTAACTTTTCTATAAATCATTATTATATCGTCTCTTTCAGCATACTTATATTGTGTGAATGCCCCACTGCCCAAATTTTGTTTGACGGTCGTTACAAAAAAACATTAAAAGGCATTTCAGGCATTATACAGGCCCTGGGTGAAATAAATTTTGGAGAGGAGGGGTATTCAATTGGTGATCGTTTGGGAGACTTTCATCACAGCATCCTTTTGCAATTTTTATGCCCCACCTAGGGGCATTATGTTTTTCGGTCTGTGCGTCCGTTCGTCCGTCCGTTCGTCTGTCTGACCCGCTTCAGGTTAACGTTTTTGGTCACTTCAGGTTAAAGTTTTTAGTCAAGTTAGTTTTTGATGAAGTTGAATTTCAATCAACTTGAAACTTAATACACATGTTTCCTATGATATGATCTTTTTAATTTTAATGCCAAATAAGAGTTTTGACCCAAATTTCACGGTCCACTGAACATAGAAAATGATAGTGCAAGTGGGGCATCCGTGTACTATGGACACATTCTTGTTGTTAATTATCTTGAATATCATTATAGATTGAGATATACTGTAAATAGCAAAACTATTAAGCAAAGAAAGATCTACAAATAAGTCAACATGACCAAAATCTTCAATTGATATCTTATTGGAGTTATTGTCCTTTAAATTCATTTTTTCTGCAATTTATTGGTAATTTTTGTAAAAAAAAATTCCAAAATCTTCTGCTTTTAATTCAACTACTAGACAAAATTAAATCAAACTTGGCCTCAATCATTACTAGGGTATCTAATACTATGTATTATGATTTTAACCTTATTTACATGATTTCCAAAACAACAGTAGATACAGTTGAGCGACACAGGCTCTTGAGAGCCTCTTGTTGGTTATTATCTTGAATATTATTATATATAGAGATAAACTTTAAACAGCAAAAATATTCAAAAAAGTAAGAGCTACAAATAAGTGAACATGATCAAAATTGTCAATTGAGCCCTTAAGGCGCTATTGCCCTTTAAAGTCAATTTTTAAGAATTTTTCGTTAATTTTTGTAATCTTTTACAAAAATCTTCTCCTCTGAAACTACTGAAACAAATTTAACCAAACTTAGCCACAATCATCATTAGGGTATCTAGTTTATAAAATGTGTCCCATGACCCTGCCTGCCAACCAACATTGCCGACATGGCAAAAAATAGAACATAGGGGTAAAATGCATTTTTTGGCGTATATCTCTGAAACTAAAGCATTAAGAGCAAATCTGACGGAATAAAAATGTTCATCAGGTTAAGATCAATCTGCCCTGAAATTTTCTGACGAATCAGACATCCCGTTGTTGAGTTGCTGCCCCTGAATTGGTAATTTTAAGGAAATTTTGCAGTTTTTGGTTATTATCTTTAATATTATTATAGATAGAAATAAACTGTTAACAGCAATAATGTTTAGCAAAGTAAGATCTACAAATAAGTCAACATGACCAAAATTGTCAATTGACCTCTTAAGGAGTTATTGCCCTTTATAGTCAATTTATAACAATTTTTCGTAATTTTTTGTAATCTTTTACATAAATCTTCTCGGAGACTCCACTTAGTTTACTGGGCCAAATAGAATTAAACTTAGCCACAATTTTCAGTAGGGTATCTTGATTGAAAATTGTTTCCGATGACCCTGCCATCCAACCAACATGGCCAACCATGGCTAAAATAAGAAAATAGTTGTTTACTATAGAAGTCTACAGGAGAATTATAAAAAAACCAATTTCAAATGGTCACAACTTGAAAACTAATTTAAATAATGATAAGGGGTCTTCAGTAACTATTCAAGACTACAATGGGGTGACCTGATTTTTTTCCATGTTAGGGTGCAATTTTTTCAAGGTTGGGGGGGGGGGGGGGGGGGGGTGCTTATAATTTCTGCTTGATATTTTCGATTTTCAGAATTATTCAGTAACTTTTCTATAAATCATTATTATATCGTCTCTTTCGGCATACTTATATTATGTGAATGCCCCACTGCCCAAATTTTGTTTGACGGTCGTTCCAAAAAACATTAAAAGGCATTTCAGGCATTATACAGGCCCTGGGTGAAATAAATTTTGGAGAGGAGGGGTATTTAATTGGTGTTCGTTTGGGAGACTTTCATGACAGCATCCTTTTGCAATTTTTATGCCCCACCTAGGGGCATTATGTTTTTCGGTCTGTGCGTCCGTTCGTCCGTCCGTTTGTCTGTCTGACCCGCTTCAGGTTAAAGTTTTTGGTCAAGGTAGTTTTTGATGAAGTTGAATTTCAATCAACTTGAAACTTAATACACATGTTCCCTATGATATGATCTTTTTAATTTTAATGCCAAATTAGAGTTTTGACCCCAATTTCACGGTCCACTGAACATAGAAAATGATAGTGCAAGTGGGGCATCCGTGTACTATAGGCATATTCTTGTTGTTAATTATCTTGAATATCATTATAGATTGAGATATACTGTAAATAGCAAAACTATTAAGCAAAGAAAGATCTACAAATAAGGCAACATGACCAAAATCTTCAATAGACATCTTATGGAGTTATTGTCCTTTAAAGTCATTTTCTGCAATTTATTGGTAATTTTTATACCTGGAATATAATACAACAGTTTACAATAGACCTGGAAAGTACTTGTCCAGATTAGATAACATATAAATATATTCTGTGATATTTGATATAATTCCAACTCAGTACGCTGTCGTGCATACTGATGAGATGAACACACGTTTAGAATGAAGAAATGCAGGGAACATTTATTGTTTCTTTGTTTGTGATATTCAATTCAATATATTGTTTCTTTGTTTATGATATTCAATTCAATAAAGTTTTACGTAACAAGCGAATATACTAGAAAGCAATTTAGATAAATTACATCGTCTTTATTTCGGACCATTCTGTAAATGGCAGATGTTGACTTTAAAAGTACACGAAATTAATACAGACATAAATAATTAAATTTTCAGTTTGGAAGTAGTTTTTAGTTTCTCTTACCGTTTGAAAAATATTTTGCACGAATGTTTTCAATTTGGTTTGTCTACTTTAAAATGTATTGAATATATACACTTTCAATTTGTTCTTCTTTTCAAATACTCCTGATAACTCATTTAATTAACAGACTTAGACTTCTAATTTACTAAGGTTGTTGAAATATAATTGATTTTTGATGTTCATCTATACAATCTATACCATTGGTGTTCATCGATACCCTTTTATAGAAGAAGACACAAATCTATATGACAATGCCGTGTCAGTCGCAAACAATGGAAGCCAACAAGTTGTTCAAGACTTTGTTCAGAGCATTTCATAACCAAGAGAGGTCCGACAAAAGATCATCCATTGCCATCAATATTTGACCAGAAGATATTTAAGACAACAAACGTTAGTATTTGTTTTTATTTATTAACACTTTTATTGTGTGTTTTTAAAAGGTGTGGATGTTCAACATATACATGTCTATAATTTATAAATCATTTTTTTAGTGCTTTTAAGAAATTATTTAAAAGTTTTTGTTACAATACTGCTGTGATTTATTATAATTCCATATGTGTATATTATTTCTATGGCCATATCAGATGTTTAAAGGTGACCAAAATCATACATGACATGTACAAAAAGTGTAATTTCATGTACATGATTTCGATTATCGTTTGTCCAGGGACTTTTATCCCTATCTTTTATCAGCCGGTAGGATACACCCAATTGAAAGAATAAGAAAAGCACATGTATCGTATGGTTCTCTTTTATGGTGCCTACACCAATAATTAATGTTGACACATCCTGAACTCTTGGAAACTGATTTATACTATTGGTGTTCATCTATACCATCTATATCATTGGTGTTCATCTATACCATCGGTACCCTTTTGGTAGATTGAATATCTTGTTTAATTCAATACTTATACTTTTATTCATAGGTCATATGAACTTCTTCTCTCTTGTTATAGGAATCTGTATTGGACGGATACTTTATTTGTCCGTAAGGGATGTGTCAATACACAGTCGCATCCAACTGAATAGGAACGATAAAATATATTATCATAATTAATCCTCGTGTTTGGATAGTAATATGCTTTCTGAATGTTAAATAACCCTCTCAACAAGTCGTCAACTTATGTACATGTATATAGATCTTTTAGTAATTACTGTCAAATATTCAAGTATCTCTTTGAAATGAAAGTCAAAATGAGTAGGACCAATTTCCCCTAAATTTATTTCCCACAAGGGTCAATCTTGAAGGCTTTCAGTTTTTGCTTAAATTCATAATGTCACAACAGTTAATTGAGTGGGGTGTCCTGTGAGGTTCTAACCATATTTTGGATTATTTCTTATAAAGTTACCAAATTATAACAATCTGTATTTCACCAAATTCCTGATAAGGGAATAGAAACATGATCTGCCAGAAGACCAATGCCCAAGAGGGACATCCGTCAAGCTATGTACGGAATATAAAGTACATAGCCACGTCTGAACGTAATGGGACAGTAAATGTTTTCACGATTCACTTAACAGAAAAAGAGGCGGACGGTACAAGATGGATAGACGAAAACTAACTAACAATGCCATGGCAATAAACGAAAAACGACCAAAAAACAAACAACAGTCTCCAAAACACAACATAGTAAAAACTAAAGAATGATCAACACGAACCCTACCAAAAACAGGAAATGATCTCAGGTGCTCCGAAAGAGTAAGCTCAGGTGCTCCGAAAGAGTAAGCAGAATCTGCTCCACATGTTGCAACCTACGCGTTGCTCATGTAAGTACAAACCCGGCGATAAGTATAATTTTGTAGGTCACATCCTTGAAAAAAAGGACAGAACTGTGGTTACGACAATTGGAACATATCCGTCGTCATCTATGAATGAGATACTCTATAAAGATCAGCCAGTTTGTAATGGCGTTTGTAAAATTAACGAAAAGATAACTCATGGTTTAATAGCTTCCGTGTGTAAGCAGTAACCCTCTATCAAGGAAATCATGATTGGAAATGCTAGCTCTGGAATATTGTATTAACTGGGAGATATATACTCCATATGCAGGCGCTTCTTGAATGTTGCTACAGAGAATTAGTTAGTTCACAATTTGGAAGCTGATTTCATCCCTTTTGTCGTAAATTTTTGTTTCCAACCGACCCTCATTGTTAATTTCTAGGTGTAAGTCAAAATATGAGCTGGACTTAAGTATATCTGTTGTATCCTTTATTTCAAGTTTGATGGGATAGATGCGTTTAATATAGTCACCAAACTTTGAATTAGTCGGTGAAAGAACATCGTCTATATAAGCGGAACGTGAAGTTAAAGAATAATGCACGCTTCTTTTCGTTCTTTCTTAGAAGTTCCCGTATGAAGTCTGCCTCATATTAATAAAGGAACAAGTCGGCAGGAAGAGAGGCAAGTTGGTTCCCATGGAAATGCCGATTGTTTGTTAAAAATACGCCCCCCGAACGTAACAAGTATGTCGTCTACATAAAAAACAAAGAACCAACATTTAGATTTTATTACTTTTTTGTTCCCGTCCTGAATAGCATTAATTATTTGTCAATGGTTGTCAATGGTTGTTAAGCCAAAACACAATTAATCACTTTTTATTTAATTTTATTTGTCTACAAAAGCAGTATTTAACATTTTGATGTTATGGATAGAAGTAACATTATTGATATATATTCAAATATATTACTATGTCCCTTTGTTATTAAATTTCCAGAAGGTGTCAACAACTTTCTGAAATCGACTCCGCAGCAAAACAAATCCCGGGGAATTTGAATACACGTGTACCTCGTTTTAAAATTGGTCTGAAATACCAATCAATTAGTATTTATCTCAAAAATTGATTTTATAATTGTGTATATCTTATATGTTCAAATAAGTTGAAGGTTATTGAACGTTGAGTGGTCCGTGTATAATTGCGTCCATTCGTTTTTCGTTTTGAGTATTCAAAAACGAAAAAAAAAGTTACGTCCATTCGTTTTACCGTTTGAGATATCATTAACGAAAAAGAGTTTTCGTTTTTTGCTTTTGATTTCTTAAAACAAAAAAATAAAAACAATAGTGTTTTCGTTTCTCGTTTTTTGATAACTTAAAAACCAAAAAATGAAAAACAGAAGTATTTTCGCTTTTCATTTTTGAGTTCTTCCAACTTTTCAAATGATTCATTTTGTTTATCAATGTCTTTTGGTGCAAAATTTGACAAAACATGTAAAATTTATAATTTTGTATCAATATGCCTTCAACAGCAAAATGAAGCGCAGCGACTCTTTTCACAAAAAAATCTTACGATTAAAATTTATCGTAAGTTATACTGAAATGTGTATGACTTACGAGTATTTTTTCTTGTGAAAAGAGCCGCTGAATCGCATTTTGAGATTATGGAAATATGGAAATGTGTAAAATTGTTAAAAGATATTTTAATTATATGATATAGACTCTTTAATATCAATTTCTAGTGGAATAAAGATAAATATATACAACAAATTTTAGATTTTCATCCTGTGAGTGAAACAAGTACCTGTAAATGTAGAAAACTTATTTGAAACGGAATAGCACATCCTAAACTTTTACGGTGATGTTGTTAACCGAGCCCGGAACTTTAGATACGATCCGGGGAAACTTATCAATGCTTTAAATAAACTTATTCTAAAATGTTACCAATTCAACACTGTAATTAAATCTTTGAATTTTTTTTATTGGTATAAATATTGATTTTGTTATCAGTAAACTAAAACCATACTAAATATTATTGTTATACACATATGTACTTTCACGATACTGCAATCTGTCGATACCTATATTTTGGCATTGCACAGGGTCATGTTTTTTTCTGACTTTTAATGACGTCTTTACACTGAAATCATTGGATGTTGGATGTATACTGATTGATATTTTAGTCTTAGATACATAGTTTTTTTATTAGTTGTTTTTGGCTTTGAACTAGCTGTCAGTAACTGAGAGTACTCTCAGGTCTGTACTAAGTGTCTTATTTGTTGTTAGGGATGAGGGATGGATAAATATCCTGTCACGTCTGGTCTGTGATTTTGTTTGATGTTTTTTTAATTGCTTTGTATCGAAATGATGAGTTACGCCTTTTTGAACTGATTTTTATAGTTAAATTTTGATCTTATGTTGTGCTGTTACACCACCATGACCACTGTCCCAGGTTAGAGGGAGGGTTGAGCGCTCACAAACATGTTTAACCCCGCCACATTCTTTATGAGCCTGTCCCAAGTCAGGAGCCTGTAGTTCAGTGGTTGTCGTTGGTTCATGTCTGTCATATTTGTTTTTCGTTAATTGTTTTGTTATAAATTAGGCCGTTAGTTTTCTCAATTGAATTGTTTCATATTTTTCATGTCAGTGCCTTTTTCGCCGACTATACGGTATGGGTTTTTCTCATTGTTGTAGGCCGTACGGTTGCCTATAATTGCTTACATCCACTTCATTTGAACTTTGACGGATAGTTGTCTCATTTGAAACATACCAAATTTCCTTATTTTTCTACAGTAGAAATTAACTTAACCCCTTTGCTATTTTGCATGAAATTACCCTCAACAGCAACATACAGCATTGAATAACATTTTGATTTTATGGAAATATGTAAAATTGTGACACATTATTTTGCAGTGTACTTCATTGATATAGACTCCTCAATAATTTATATTTTGACCCTATGAATATAACGAAATCAGAGATCTATATTTTAACTAGATTGTTATAACAAACAACTTATTTTACAAAACACTCACCTGCAGCAAACGTGCAAGTATTACAAAACTGTAACCGTGGTGGTGGATGATATGTTTCTGGCTTCTTGTTGTATATGTCAGGTAGACAACCGTTTTGCAAATGCTGTTGTAGACTACTGTTTTAATACCACAGTAAGGTGTAAAGCTGTTCTTTATTACGAGGGTTCAAGAGTAACAGCTGTTCTTTATTACGAGGGTTCAACTTGCTTTCGATTCCTTCCACTCCCCGCGATAAAGCCTGTTTGTGCTGATGCGGTGTAAAACAATCATCAACCACTTACTCAATCGATTCCTTCTTTATCATATTGTATTAAAATGACAGGCGATACTTAAAATTGATATCCGGTTAATATATAATAACTGTATAGTTTACAACTTGCGACAAAAAGTTTTAATTAATAATAATTAATGTAATAGTTTAACCTATCAACTGTTATGTAAAGTACATAATGTAACGGGGCTTTAATCTGTCTGTTTTATACCTAGTCATATTTCGGATCTATGTATCTGGGATCAATAACTCCATCCTCCCCGTTAGCATAGGGAACTAGCTATTTTGTAACGTTTCTCCGTAAGCTCACTACTGTTGATAACGAAGTCTGTTTAAAAAAATGAAAACAACACGTTTAATAAGTTCATGCGTCCGAAGCGCTTTTCTGGATTTACCTTCATCAGGAACGCTCAAAGCCAAACATTTGAAATCCGAGGGATGTATAAGTACCGAAACAGTTGAAGAGCTATATGACAAAATTCCAAAAAAAAAATAGCCAAATTCATCTAAGGTCAACTTTGCCTGAGGGAGTTGAAACCTTAGCTTCTTTATAATTTCAAAATTTATAAACGGACAAATTTAGAAAAGTTTGTTATAAATCATGTCAGTACCGAAGTACTGACTACTGATCTCTTGATACCCTCGGGGACTGATAGTCCACCAGCAGTGGTATCGACCCAGTGATGTAAAAAAATGAAAACAACACGTTTAATAAGTTCATGCGTCCGAAGCGCTTTTCTGGATTTACCTTCATCTTTAATGTTCACATGTTTAATCATATAACAGTACAAATATATATAATATATGTAAAGGTTCACAATTATAATTTCCAATTAATATTCGTGCATACAACTTGGTACTTCAAGCTACTACTGACCAATATAAAGTTTATCACAAGATCGTGCTACTAAGACCTGTTTTCTTAATTTAGACTAAACATTGCTTTATGGTTTTAGAGTATTTTGACAAACTTATCAATGTTATTGCAACTATACTGGGCATCCCATGTACCGTATAAACTGTCACATTAATCAAGATGAAAGATCAACTGTTTAAGTATTGACCATCAACTCTTTGATGTAATTGACCACACCCCAATACAATGAAACTGATTAACAACTGTATAATAAAACAACATGCAATTATAAATTTATGATGCACAGTCAAATTATATGCAAGAGAAATGAATTTGTGTAAAAACACTAAAATATTATTCAAACAAAGCAATACAATTCTTAACGCAAAATTGACACCGGGAATCAGTGTGAAATAGTATTTTATAACTATCTATTTTGTTTTGTAGAAATTCAAGCACTAAAAGATGTATCTTAATTTTTTTTATGTTTTCAACAAACATTTTTTTACCACAAATCATGTTTTACAATTTCACTTACCGCAAATTTTACACTTGGAATCAATTTAGAATATCATAACAAATGCTATATTATTTTTTTGCTGGAATCTTTGGGACAAAAGATGTTTAAAAAAAGTTTTTACCGCACATTTTTTCATCCTATTTCATAAATAAAATTTTGACATCGGTAATAAATTTGGAATTATAGCATATACCTACATGTATCACTCATTTTAGTTTTTTTTTTATTGTAATGATGTGTTGGGTTTTGGTTTCGATATGATGATGTCTATATACTTTATAACTGTGTCCTTTTTTTGCAGATTTATGAAAATAAGGAGATGTGGTATGATTGCCAATGAGACAACTATCTACCAAAAATCAAATGAAGCGGATGTAAGCAATGATAGGCAACCGTACAGCCTTCAGCAGTAGGAAAACCCAATACCGTATAGTCGGCTATAAAAGGTCCCGACATGAAAAATGTGAAAAAATTCAATCGAGATAAATAACAGCCTCATTTGTAACAAAACAATTTACGAAAAACAAATATGACAGACAGCAACCAATGACACTCACTGAATTACAGGCTCGTGACTTGAGACAGGCACATATAGATTGTGGCGGGGTTAAACATGTTTGTGAGCTCTCAGCCCTCCCTAACCTGCGATAGTGGTGAAACAGCACTACATAAGAACAAACTGCAAAAGTCAGTTGGAAAAATGACTTGACTCGTCAGATGGGCATGAAGTGCAAAAACAACTAACATTAAGACAAAGCACACAAAGTGGTGATCTAACACTTATGCTCCTACATCCTGGCAATACTTACACAAGGTCATGCTTTTCATAGACTGTTTACACTAAATGTGTTGGAAATGTATTGATTGATATCAGTTATAAAAAGCATATTAGGTTGTACTCAAAATGTTTACACGCCCGTGCGGGTGCACTCGACTCCAATCTTAATTGACTAGGATTGTCAGTTTTCCTATCGAAGGTCGGTGGTTTTCTCCGGGCACTCCGGCTTCATCCACCAATAAAAACTGGCCGCCACGAAATAGCCCTAATTTTCGGCGCTTAAAAGTGGCGTTAAAACACCAACAATCAATCAATCAATCAAAATGTTTACAATTGACGATTTTGGTGAAATATTGTTTTTCTTGTTTAATCGGTATCGTTCACGTAACTATACTCTCGAAACCAAACATTTGGAAGGCAAATCATAAGTGAACGATATATCATATATGTAAAGCTTGTAATATCTTATTGACCGTGGTAAACTCACCGGTATTTAATGACTTTAAAAAGCATATTTAAATGACAAAATTAACATATACAAAAAGTATCTAAACAAATCATAGCTCGTAATATTTTTTATTTTCATATTATATAATTATGATCATATCATATTCTTCGATTGTATAACAAATGTTTCAACTCATTTTGTTTTGTTCACAATAAACGTCATCAAATATATTTTCAATAAAAATCGATCTGTTTTTCCTAAGAAACAAGTGGGTTTTTTTGTGTATCTACCATAGATATATCAAAAAGCTAGACAAACAATATATTAATAAAGTTAGATAAAAAACATAGTTAGATTAATTTCGATGAAATGACATTGTACGACTTTGCCCCAAGCAGAGCTATAGAAAAACAGTACATTAACGGGTGTTACATGGACACTTTTTAGATGATACACGACACTTTGTATTTGTTACACGGACACTTTTTATGGATAGAATCACTCGTGCATGATCAGTGAGTTCATGGGCACTTTAAATTTCAATTAGATTTGAACTTTTTGTTTCAACGACATATTTCCTGTCTTTTTTATTAAAATATTTACGTTAGCATCAATAACTATATTTTTTTTCAAACAATTCCAGTATATTACTATTCATATCAGTACACTAAGGGATTGACCATTTAACTTCAAAAGGGGGGTTATGGTTTTGTCCTAAAAAATATTCTGATCCCCAATTTTATGAGAAAAAATATATTGTCGTCAAGCAGATGACAAAATAATGTTCTGATTCCTGATTTTCCGAATACCGTATATAATAGTGCTAATTTAAAAAAAAAAAACATTTGGGTGATAGCGTTGAAAAACTAAATAATTTTCTAACTCAGAAAAAACATACTCTCCTTTTGAAGCTAAATGGTCGGTCCGTAAATGTTTTTTTTTTTTCAATATATGGACATGAATAGTGTTCTGGACAATGCTGAAAGTAAAGAAATCCTGGTACCGACGTTTATATTTCAATAAAAAAGACAGGAAATATATATATATAAAAAAAACCCAAATCTAATCAAAAGATAAAATCCCTATCAATTCAGCAATGCACGATTGATCCTATAGATAAAAAATGTCCGTGTAATACAAAAAATCATTCAACTTATCTCACCAATTTTGGACGGTACAATGTAAGGGATCATATTGTGACACGTGTTTAATCCTGACAAACTCTATCAGAGACATAAAAACATATAAGCATGAAAATTTAAAAAAAAAATCCAAAATATGCCTATATATCTCTAATAACAAGACAAAATCCATTTTTTTTATAAGATTTCATTCACTAATGAAACAGGAAATTTATTCTTTTGATACATTTATATTGTTATTGAATTCATATATATTGAATTCATATATTTGGGAGCAAACGTACGATTTCTATTATTTTTTAAAGGGGGAATGGGGGGATGGAATGGCACATCCTGCATTTTTTTCAACAAAAAAAGGATCAAGCCTGTTTTTTTTAATTTTATTTTAACACCCACTCCCTTTTCCGTTTTTCCCCAAATAAAAATCAAATGTTAGCTTGCTTACCTCTGAAATCTTTTTCATACATTACTTACTTGCGAAGTTGTATTTTAAAAAGTCTCAAATGTGTACGACATTCATCTTTTACTTGACATGGTTCTTTTTTATAAAATTATGAAATTCTTGAATTTCTTGAGAAAAAAAACTCTCGGCTGAAGGGAAGTGAAAAAAAGGTTGTTTAAACTGTAACTTACATTAACTGGTATATGGCCATTTAAGTTTTCTAATCTGTTTAATTTTGTTACCTCAGTCTTCTAAATGCAAAATGTACTACTTCTTTCTTGGAACGTCGTACAAGTCAGATACAAACAAATATAACAAACAAAGACAGGCCGGAAACAAACTGCCGTATAGTTCTTCTGCACTTGTAGTCAGGTCAAGGTCCTCGGATATCGCCTCGGACCTTCATCTGACTACTCGTGCAGAAAAACTATCCGGCAACAGTTGTTACCGGCCTGTTTCTTTGTTAACTTTGTATTGTATCTTATACATAAATATATATTTAAGACAGTCATCAAGCCGAATTTTTAACGTGCTAGTTCACAAGATAACAGTCCACAGGAAGACCTGTTACCTTACACATACATATTATTCAGAGTAAAGACTGACTGACCAGCCTTTGCTCTTAGTCTAAAATGCAGCGTGCTTTTAGGAGACGCAGCAAATTCCAACTTTTCCAATTATTTGGTTTGAAGTTGTATTTATGTTTTATTTCTTTGTTTTATGAATATATTAAATATCAGCCTAAACCCTATCAATTTTAGAACAAATCCCTGAAACTGTGTAGCATGTAAAATTATTCTAAAATATTTCTTTGTATTTTTCTTAAACACATCTTTTAATTTAATTTTACTTTATCCTTGATACTTCTAAATTTTTCAATTATGTACTACAGTTGTCCTTTTCTAGATTTAGACATTTCAATTTCTAAAGGGAAACTCCATTTACGACAAAAGAGACGATTTTTCATTCCCTATTGTTAATTTTCCTTTTTTAGACGGCGATGTGCCTTTGGCTCCATTATACGGTGTTTATATATCCCAACTCGTTCGGTATGCCCGTGTGTGTAATGATGTCATAGATTTTAACGAACGTAATCAATGCATCACTGGTAAATTATTAAGTCAGGGATTTCGTTACCATAAATTACTTAAAACTTTTACTAAATTCTTTCATAGATACAAAGATTTGATTACTAAATTTGGCTGTACCTGTAGAAAAGTTATTAAAAATGGCATTTCACATCCTAAATTTTATGGTAATATTGTACTTAAAGCGGGGAAATCATTATGTGATCCGTGTAAACTCATCGAACCTTTAAACAAACTTATTAGTAAGGGTTATCATACCAATGTTATAATTAGATCTCTGAATATAGTTTACATTGGCACTAATATCGATTTTGTCATTAGCAAATTAAAACATAACTAAATTTGTATTTTCTTTTCAAACGGGATGTATAGAGACACACACACATTCATTTTTAACTATAAAGAAGTCACTCCTAACTATCCTACTACCTGTCGATACATTTATTTTTGGCATTGCACAAGTCATGACTTGTCTTCTTTGACTTACATGACGTTAAAATACTAAATCCCTGGGATGTATTTTAGTTGATTTTAGTCTCTGATGCATGGTTTTTTATTATTAATTGTTTTGGCTTTTAACTAGCTGTCAGTAACTGCGAGTACTCTCAAATCGTACTTTCTTTTAAATTTGACCTATCGATACTATTTGTAATGCTTTTTTGTTATTTAATGTTAACATGGATCTTGTCTATATACCAGCTTTGATTATCTTGTATTACTACAAATTTTCACTTCTTCGTACTATGAACATCAAAATTATTTCATTTTTCCATAGATGCTGTTCTTGGACCTGTACAGGAAGTTTTATCTAGCACTAATTGTATAGTTTTATTGTTGATATTCACCCCATATGTACCAAGTGTTAGATTAGTTTTATTGATATTAAAGAAATTTCTTGGTATTCCTAAAAGGAAGATTTTATACACACAGAAGAAGACGTATACTTAACTACACAATTATTTTCATTTACCTGTGTATAATATGACGCAGGTTTCTTCAAAAGTGATGATTTTCTAAAAATTAATTGACATTTCACAGTGATATCATACTTAAACTTTGTTTAAACCTGTTAAATTTACTTTTGACTTTAATTATTTATCCCTTGTAATTTTTTATTAACTGTGTATTTGCATTCAGGTGTCACAGGTCAAATTTATTCGTTCATTGTGACTGTGTTAATTTACGTTTTTTGATCAAGTTAAGCCTTCCAATTGATATTTTATAGTGTGTTTTTCTATGTTGTGATGTTATACTATTGTTTCAGAAAAGGGAGAAGGTTTGGTACCATTAAAACGTTTAATCCCGCTGCAAATGTTTGCACCTGTCCTAAGTCAGGAATCTGATTACAGTAGTTGTCGTCTGTCTATGTAGTTCATACGAGTTTCTTGTTTTTCGTTTTTATAAAGATTAGACCGTTGGTTTTTCCGTTTGAATGGTTTTACTCTAGTAATTTTTTGGGGCCCTTTATAGCTTGCTGTTCGGTGTGAGCCAATGCTCCGTGTTGGAGGCCGTACCTTGACCTATAATGGTTTACTTTTATAAATTATAACTTGGATGGAGAGTTGTCTCATTGGCACTCATACCACATCTTCCTATATCTATGTATGTTCAATTTATGTTATAACAGTCTATTTGATCTTTTATGAAGTAAACATATATCTATTAAATTTATATTATATAATTGTTCTTTATTTGGACAGTAGTTTAACAAAATATCAGAATACAACATAAAATATGTAAATACTATCTTTTCTCCATGTTTATTTCAAATTTTATAAGTTACATTGATCAATTACCTGTAATTACCTGCTACACACTTTAAAAACAAATTAATCACTATCAAAACAATTCCCAATTGTCCCACATTTAAACTTCCCAATTGTCCCACAAACATCTTCCCGATTGTCCCTCAAAATTTCATTACTTTTTTACCTGTAATTTCAAAAAGTGGGACAATCGGGAATACACCAATGTTTATATGTTCAGACCTTAACTTTATTGTTCTTTTACAAAAAGTAAATGAACAAGAGGCTATCTTCAGTTTTGTTTACAAAAAATAGTAGAAAGAAAATCATTCAGTTTAGTACCGGAAAATCTGGGAATACCTTTGAAACATGATTGCTGCTGTGACTGAAGTACAAAGAACATGTTTTGCATGTCAAATTACTATATCTTTAATATCCAATGAAACCAGAACCGTCATAAACCCTTTCTGGATAATCTGTTTCAAACAACATGTGAGGAATAAGGATTTCAGCTTTCGTCGTAATTTGTAAAATGTTACATTAAAAAAGGAGACAGTGTGGAAAGCAGAAGGCACTATGTCGTGCGTAGGTACACATTCAATCGTTTGCATTCATTTTTGTAAGCAAAGTTAACCGTTAATTGTAAAGTGACATCACACGTGACCTTTCTGCACTATAGTGTCCAGATTATATCAGTCTATTAATTTATCAATTAAATTAACATTTCAAAAGATTTGTATAAGTGTACAATTTTTGCAATTTCAGTGGCCAAATGATGATTCTTATATCATATCTCCTTCTTTAAAGAAATCTTTCACAAAATATACCATGCTATTTCTGTGCAAATCAAAACGAATTCACATTCTAACTCGACCGACCAGACATGGCTGCCTATTTATACATCACAGAAAATTAAATTTTGGCGCAAATGCAAAATTTAGTTGTTAAAATTAAAAACAAAACCTCTTACATTTAATATAGCTTGTTTCTAACAGACTATTAAATTAAAAATTATATGTGAAGAGACACATGTATGTCTGTGGTTCAGCCTCCAGACTCAGGGCATGAGGTCAAGGCCATAAACCTCATGTCAAGCTTTCGAATTCACATAAATACAACATGTAATTGAGATATTATTACCATTAACCAATCCAATAAAGTATTCCATGTCAAACAGATATTTACACATGACGGCCACCAAGTTACCTCATATTCTCCTTTTAATTCTTATTACAAGTACTTAAAAAAAGTTAACATAACCACTTAACATGACCAGGTAACTGCTATTATATGACAGACAAGCATATCTGCAGTACAAAATATTATTGTCCTATTAGTCAAAGTAACTGTAAAATGAAAAAAAATACAGAAACCTCAGCTATTATACTGTGAAATTGCGATCAACGGCCGGTAATATTCGTCACGCGTTGAATTTGTAGTAACAAATTGAAATATTCGTAAAAATACGAAATATTTTTTTTTCGCGGAATCGTTGTTTTATTGTTGTTGGGAATTTAGTGATTTAGGGAACGACCATTTAACTTCAAAAAGGGGGAGGGGGGATTATGGTTTTTTCCTAAAAAAAAATATTCTGGTCCCCAATTTGATGAAAAAATATATTGTGGTCAAGTAGATGACAAAAAAAATATTCTAAATCCAGATTTTCCCCATACCTTATAATGTTAAATTTTGAAGAAAAGAAATTTGATTGATAGTGTCGAAAAAACAAACAAAAAATTCTGACTCGGACAAAAAACCATTTCCCCCACTTGAAGTTAAATGGTTGCTCCTTTATGTGAATATAAGAAGATATGAGATATATATGTCAATGCAACAGCAACCCAACGACAACAGACAACCAAACGTCATCTATATTAACTGTTGAAATAGTTAAACCACAATGATTTGTAATTTTATTTGGAATAACAAAGTTTAAACTTGCTCATAGAATTTAATTTTGTTGTCTAGCATGTCTAGGATAACGATTAAATCAGGTAATTTGCAAAAAACGTCACTAGAAAACTGTCTTCAAAAGTGTTTTGACCAATTTTTCGTAGTGAGCACGTACATTTGAAGGTCATATAAATTGATATCTACCCCACTTTTTAGAAGGAACTATTTATTTTTAATTGCTTATTAAATCTTGTGTTTTGAACAGTTTAATAAACAAAACACCTTTGCCGGTTTTATGTAAAAAAAAACTGTATACTTACTAATACAAATAAAACGTAGCGATACCTCTAGCTGTGTTGGTATAGTATATTTCTACCGTTAGTTTTTAACTCCGCCAGAATATCTCAACGAATTCCACATTAACGAAGAGACAATAACATGCTCTTAAGACCGCATCATTCATATAAACATGATAACCTGAATGGTATAGGGGTTACACATGTTACAATACTTCAGACTTATAGTTACAAATGTACAATACTTCAGACAACGTTTTATGACTAATGAAGTACGGAGAGGTGCAGCTAAGTATTTAGTATGAAATATATTAACATCAGTACAAATAATGTGACTACTTTATAGCTACAGGATGTTGAGTTATGAAATCATAAAATTTCAAGAAGGTGGACCATTGATTATCTAAAATGTACTGTATCCATAAAATTGAGAATGGAAATGAGGAATGTGTCAAAGAGACAACAACCCGACCATAGAGCAGACAACAGCCGAAGGCCACCAAAGGGTCTTCAATGCAGCGAGAAACCTCCGCAACCGGAGGCGTCCTTCAGCTGGCCCCTAAAGAAATATGTATACTAGTTCAGTGATAATGGACGTCATATATACTAAACTCCAAATTATACACAAGAAACTAAAATTAAAAATGATATGAGACTAGCAAAGGCCAGAGGCTCCTGACTTGCATGTCAGTTTTCTAGAGCATACATGACAGTTTTCTCTTTGTCTAGGGCATTCATCAAGTCATCAATGTTATTTCGAAGAAAACATTTTTTTGTCATATTAGCTTCAAAAACCTCAACAAATCAAAATAATAACCAAACCCTGTCGTATTGAGTTGATCTAGAGGACAAGTTGGAGATGGTTCACAAATCCACAAAGAAAGAAAAATCACCCTATCCGGACAAATTATTCTGAATCCGAGCCGAACCTAGAACATAGAGGACAAGTTGGAGATGGTTCACAAAGTAACAGTTTATCCTACACAGTAAAATTATTCTGACTTCGAGCCGAACCTTGGATCTAAAGGACAAGAGAAAAACGAGTATTTTTTAACGTGTTTCATATCTTTCGGCTGCGGACCATACTGAGTTAAGTTGTTGTTCCAACACGTAAACTTTTCTGTAATTTCAAAATACATCTTCTCTCATGACGAATACAGTATGTATGCTATTTTCATTAGCTTTTTGTATTTTTAATATAAGCAATGCACGAAGAATTTTTTTGAATACTCTATTTTTTTTACAATTACAGGAGCTTTTAAATTCGTTACGAAATTAAAAGACTTGTGGTGATAAGTTGTCTCTTTTTGTGTTTATATATAAAAAAAAATAAGACAAAGTTTTATCCAAAAAATTAGATTTCTACTTATGTTTAACACTAGATATACATTTAACAGTTGCTATACACTTTTCTTTTATGATTAAGGTTATATGGTCGATTACTCACCTTTCAAAAATTGCGAATAAATATGTATGAACGCTTTTTACCACTATATTCAGGTGCAAACATTTCCCTTTATATATATGCCATATACAGATTATTCTAAATACTTATTATTATAAAAAAAATATTCGCACATATTTCTAAATATAGAATGTTTATTTTATGTGTTATCAAGAAAAGTTTTACTCCCTCGATGTAAATAAGTGGTCAGTTTTGTAACTTATAGAATTTTTATATCCTGATTTAGAACATTTTTAATAAGCTTATCATTATTTGTATTTTTATTCGGGCAAATACAACGTTCCCAATCCGTATGAATTCAAAATAAAACGAGGTTCGGAAAGTAAGGTTTTTACCCTCTTGTTCAAACCCATTATCTTACTGAAGATTAAGGTTCAATTTATCAAATGTTGTCTATAAATAGTAAACCTGCATTATAGTTTAGAAAAAAAAACATTCGCTTTTAAATTTCATTGATAAGTAAAAGTTCATTTTATTTTAACAGGTTAATAATGAATTATAACATTGGTAATATGTATATTTTTATATTACTTAGTACTGGTTATATTTTGGATACTTACTAAATAGTTAGCGTAGGTACCATATAAAACCAATTGTTATAGCATAGTCATAGATAATTATAATAGCTTATGATAACTCTAGAATTTGACTTTGTTAGTTTATGTAAAATCATTGTAGGATGAATTCTTAATACACGGCAGCACATCTTACATGTATAAGAAAAATGAAATTATGTTATTGTTGCTCTTGATGATAATTGGTGGAAGTTTAACGTCCAGTGACAAATTAAATGATATATAAAAAATACACTGCTTGGTACTAAACTGACACGCTGAGCAGAATGTTGGAAATGCTATTTGACAGGGTACAAGCCCACAAGAAGACAAGTCACCCTACCCGGACAACTTATTCTGACTCGGAGTTGAACCTCTTTGATGTCGCTCGCTTAGCGGAGAAGCATAAACAGTTAATTTTACAGTCATTGGTTTGACCTGGCTGGCCATGGGATCTAACACATAACATATGTCGTTCTAGACAAACACGCCTTGTAAGTTAATTAATTTGTAGCTAAGCACTCGACAATAAGGAGTAAGAGCAAATACTGGACGGCTCAGAGTCAGATGATGTGTCCGGGTAAGGTGTCATGGCTTCCTGCGAACTGTCACCTTGAGAACTACATGTAGCACTTAAAAAATCCCATTAACAGTTTGAAGATTCCCGTAAAATTATCGAACTGTCTTTGATCAAACGACTGCAAACAGCAGACCCCCTGGGTCTAAAAAAACAATATAATGGGACAAGGGAACATATCTAAAACTTCTTCTATTGATATCAGGAATATTGTTGATAAAAAACAACGTAATAATAGGTCTCATGGCAAACGTATCCATCGAAATCAACGAATTAAACATCGTATAAATTATACACTTGATGATCTCTTTTCTATACTTAAAAACAATGGTAGGCATTACTTATTATGTAAACTGGGTCAAATACCAAATAGTAAATTTTATGATATTTGCAAAGATGGTGACACATTCTCGTTCTGCGGCCCACTTTCATTATGAATATTCGAGTATAAATACAGCTTTTTGTTACCATAGGCTGTTCCCGCGTATCGTTAAACCTGAAGATCATAAACGGCATTTTCTGAAAATTAAATATATTAACAGAGGTATTGATTTCATCAACTTATCGAGTATATTTAATGACTCTACCATTCAAAACTGTATACCTCCCTATTTTGATAACACAGACCCACCTATTATTTCGTATACATGCAAAAAACCTAGCAGAAGTTTAATTTTTAATTATACGTCAGTAACATCAGACGTCAGTGTAGAAAACAATACTCCTCTGAATTGAGAATGCGAATCGTCGAATTTTAGATATGACCCCTATGGCAATGTTATTAAAGAGGACCTCAATATTGTTCAAGACCGAGAGGTTAAATTTTTTTGAAAAATGGACCAAAATATCGTCCTCCATCTAAAATAGATTGGAAACAGTGTCGTCAGGTCACAAAAGACGCTCTTTCATCATATTGCAAAATTGGTGTAAACGCGGAAAATCTGATAAAAAATCTCTTGATTCTTATTTAAATAAACGTATGAATGATGTGAATATTCGAATATCACATTTTGAAAATAATTTAGAAATAAATAAAAGAGTGCATGCTACGCCTATTTCTAGAATAAGAAACAAACTTCAAGTACTCGCAAAGCGGTTTGTGTTTGTACCGGCCGACAAAGCAACCAACAATGTGGTGGTGGTATACCGAAAATACTTCACGGACGTTCTTAAGAATGACATTTTAAATTCTTCTACATTTATTTCCACGCGCTCCACAGAGAGTCATATAGAAAACAATCATATCGTAACCACATCACAGCTTAAGGCCTCTTCTAAACATTTGAAGGTCCCTACTATGTATTGGTTACCTAAACTACACAAAAAAACAGTAAAATATCGTTTCATGTCGTCCTCTAGTTAGTGTTCTACAACTAATATTTCAGTGTTTTAACTAGTTCCTTAACTACTATGATCAAAGATCTTATCATTAATTTTTGTAATAAAACATATGAAAATAGTGGATTTAACTATGTTTGGAGTGTAAAAAATTCTTTGGATGTTTTAGATAAATTACGTGCTTTATGGTCATTTTGTTTCTGTTGACATTTTTGACTTTTCAACTCTTTACACTACACTTCCACACAATCTTATCAAACAAAAAATTTCCTATTTAATTAAAAAGTCGTTTGGTAAATCTGAATTCAAATATATTTGCTGCAACTCATTCTTCTCTAATGAGAAATGTAAATATGATAGATATACTTACTGGAGGTGTGATGAGATGATTGAAGCTGTTAATTTTCTCCTTGATAATATTTAAGTACGGTTGTAGGTATTCCTATGGGCACCAATTGTTCCCATTTAATAACAGACTTGTTCTTGTACTGTTATGAATCACAGTTTATGACCAAACTCTATAAAGACCCGTCTAAATTGCATTTAATTGATAAATTCAACAACACTTACCGTTATCTTGGTGATATTTTTTCGTTAAATTATCAAGAAATTTCTAAATATAATGCCGAAATTTACCCAAAGGAACTTACTTTAAATTAATCAAATATAAACGCTAATAACTGTCCTTTCCTAGATTTAGATATTTCAGTTTTACATGGGAAACTCTACACTAAAATTTACGACAAAAGGGACGATTTTTCGTTCCCTATTGCTAATTTTCCTTTTGTGGACGGTGATGTTCCTTTGGCACCAACTTACAGTCTGTGTTTATATATCCCAACTCGTTCGCTATGCCCGTGTCTGTTGTGACGTTTTGGATTTCAATGAACGTAATTTATGTATTACTGGTAAATTATTAAGTCAGGGATTTCGTTTCCACAAATTTCTTTTAACATTTACCAAATTTCTCCGTAAATATAAGATTTGCTTTTGAAGTTTGGTTGTATCTGTAGAAAACTTATTTCAAGCGGGATAGCACATACTATTTTTTACTGAGATGTTGTTTACCGAGCCCGGATACGATCCGGGTTAACTTATCGATCCTTTAAGTAAACTTATTCTAAAAGGTTACCGATTCAGCACTGTAATTAGATCTTTGAATATTGTTTTGATTGGTATTAATATTGATTTTGTTATCAAAAAATTAAAATCAAACTAAATATTATTTTAATATACATATGCACATTCATTGCACTACAATCTGTCGATACCTGTATCTTGGCATTGCACAATGTCGTGTTTTTCTTTGACTGTTAATGACGTCTTTACACTAAATCCATTGGAAGTTGGATGTGTATTGATTTATATTCTTGTCTTAGATGCAGGCATGGGGCGAATTACATTGCAATGTAATGCATTATATTACAATTACTTTGACAAAACCATGCATTAAATTACAATTACAATTACATGCATTTATCAAAGTAATGCATTAAATTACAATTACTTTTGCAAAGTAATGCTTTGAATTACACATTACATTTGTAAATTGTATTATCAAGTGAAAAGAAAAATCAAACATTTTGAAAAACAACATGAAGTCACAAAATATTCTAGCATATGCAGTAACTGTTCCATCTATCTTTGGTTTTAATGTTTCAAGGTATACATCTCTGTGTTTTCTCTAAAAAGAAATTACAGAGACGAAGTTTAATACTTTCTTAATGTTAACTTTACTTTTATAAATATAGTTACACTTGTTTTTTAAATTTCAATCAAAATATTTACTTAGAATTTCTTTCCTTATTATATAATAAACATAGAGCTTAATTTATGACCAAGTGTCAAAATGGTGAAAAGATTGATTGTAAAACAAACCAATTAGTGTTTTATGACAATGTTCAATTATCTGTTATTTAATCATGACAAGGTATTCATTGATCTTTTGACAACAATGGAACACTTTTACAGTAATGCTTTTCAAATATTAATCTTTTTATGCAGGAAAATGTATGAAATAAAATGAATTAAAAACAAAAGAACTCAATCTGATATACAGTGTTGTGTTATTCATTTAGAATTGTAATTTGGTCATTCTAGTATTATAAAAATTCTGATTTAGTTAAATCTGCAACAATCTGTAAAAAATATATAGTATGTGAAAAAAGTAATGCCATGTAATGCAATGTAATGCATGAAATTACACAACTTTTTGCTAAAGAAATGCATTAAATTACAATTACATGTAATGCAAAAATTGCTGCATTACACATTACATGTAATTACTTGGGAAAATGTAATGCATTCCCATGCATTACAATTACAAATTTGCATTACCCCATGCCTGCCTATGATTTTTTATCTCAACGGGCCAGAAGGGCCCCATGTGAGCTTATGCCATCACTTGGCGTCTGTCGTCGTCCGTCGTCGTATGTCGTCGTCGTCGTTGTCTGTCGTCTGTCGTCGTCATTTTATACTCAACGAATAATGTTTTAAGTTTAATGTGTACCCAAGTGGCTAGTAACTTTCTCCTGAACTGTTATTCAAAGAACAGGGTTGAAGTTATTTGAAGTCACAGTACTAAATCTATACTCTGTCGTCAGTGCAGCCGTATAAATTATTTTTGTGTCGTTTCTTCACATTGACTTCTATAGATGAGGAGAAGGCATTCGTTTAAGTCCACTGAAACGATTTCACCTAGTTATGTATCTAATATAGAGGTGCTTTATATAGTAAATTCTTAGCAATTTTAAAGGATTTTTTTCCTTAGTTAATAATTTCTTGTGCTTTCAATGGGTGAAAATGTCTCTATTTTACAACAATACGTGGCTATAATATCCTGCAATTTACAAACAGGGAAAATCCACATACTCTAAATGACAATACAATACTAGAGAACTGTGTATAAAATGGAAGAAAAAAAAAAACCCACGATACTGATATCCGTGTATATGGCACACTTTTCTGTAATAGCGTCATTTAGTAGGTTCAAGATTTAAGTATTGAAAAACAAATTATGTACATGTGTAAACGTTGGTGAGCGTCATTAAATCCTAAAATGTCTGAGATGAACGTTTGCCTTGTGGAATTACAAGTTAAGTTTGAACATGATGACGTTATTTAAGAATAGAATGCTTCTTTTTATAATTGTATTTGGATGTAAAAGCGTTGACCGAAGCACATATTAAACATTTTCACACGACCAACGCTTTTATAACCCTATAAAATTATATAAAAAAACGCATTCAGTTCTTATGATTGCATTTTCATGCTACAAATTACCTTTTCGTTTGTTTTTCAAGCATTATTTGAACTTTGTCACAGATGCAGCCATAGCTGTTGTATTTTATGAAGAAATGAAATTTGATATTGGAGTGCCTCACGATTATTGTCAGCCAATCAAAATTACGGATTCCAATGAAACATACATGTAATATACTTTTACGGAAATGAAATATGATATTGGAGTGTCTCGCGATTGCTGTCAGCTAATCAAAATAACGGATTCTTATGAAACATACATGTAATGAAATTATCCATTTTTTTTTTGTGTTTTATTTTATTTGCGAATGTAACTTTTACAATAAGGATTGTTTGATACAGTAGGAGTCTAGAAATTTGCACATAATAAATATGTTGTCACACATGTATATTTTAGTAATTCATTTTTATTGACTGAGTAGTTTCTCATAATTGAAATAACTTCATCGGCCGTTCTGTATGTACCACAGCTGTTAAATTCTGTAGCAAGGACATATACACTTATCATTGCTATTTAACTTAATATTAAAAAGAGAGGTAATCGCTCTTTCAATTCTATATTTATATAAACACGACACATAAAATATCATGTTAAAATACGGTCTTCGTCAATAACTATGAATTAAAATTATTGGTGAAGACCGTATTTTTACACAAGTACCTCTAAATGACTATTCTAGTTTTATTAAGCATATGTTGTTGTGATGCTGAATATTGATGCATATATACACCTTATCCCCGTTTATTTTTATATCTTGAGGTGGAAGAAAAAAGAACAGTGCTTATCGATCAACAACCACTATCTCAGCTAGTAAAGCAGTTACAGAATGTGCAAGTTATCTCCCGTACAAATTAAAGCTGAGGGGCTCATTAGTAATTATGTTAGGAAATTATATTCTAGTTATAAACTATAACATTATCATGATTATAATTACAAATAAATAACTTTTTTATGTCAGTGAATAGACTAATTTAAAGGCCTATCCGAGATTTCATGGTCAGTCCACAACCCGAGCAAGATTCCAGCAACCAGGTTAACCTCAACAAAATCCTTCTATGTCCATACTTTAAAAAATACTCTACTATACATGTGCTTATAACGGTGATGATTTATGATAACGGATACAATTTACTGGAAATGCAAAACCAAAGTTGAAATGTAGATTTTGTATGACACCACATTTTGAATTCAAATTCTGTTAAAAACAACCCATGAATTGACTGCTGTAGTTGGTTAAACACGTGTTTTGCTTAGTTACTTACATGAATATGCATGTGATAGGTTTTAAACATAGCAACAGTACATTGTGTAAGACACAACAAGTTACTAGACAACGTTTATATTCAGTTGAGGTCAATACCTAACATGTTTAATGTAATATTTGATTATTGTATGGCCGATATATCTTTGAACTTTTGTAAATACTGTTCAAATGTTCGAACTAGTAATACTAGTAATAAAGGCCAATATGGACCATTCTCAAGTGTAATTATACCTACTTGTAATACTAAAAAAGATCAAACAAGACTTTAGCGTTCGTTATTTTTAATGATGAGTATAAGGATATGGGAGGTCTTTTATGGTCTTTTAAATTACATCAATAATTTGAAAAAATTAAGACATTGAAGATTTAACTTTAAAAATGCATTTATACATGTAGAAAGACTGGAGATGTCATTTAATGAACTTTAAGTCATATTCAAATATAAGAATATGAATAGGAATGCGTCGTAACGTTAAAATGAAAGTTACAGTTTCAAAGCTAAGCAAATCTGAGGACTTACCTTGTTTGTATTAGATACATAAGCTTCACAAAATTCCGTACAAACAACGGTACATTGCCGGCTCATCTGGATGTTCTACAAAGGAATTGTTCATTAGATTGACAAAAGTTCTGTCCGCATTGAAAGAGGGTCTTCAGAAACACTGTGAAACTGTTTACTCGCGAAGTGGTATTAACCATATGTGGATTCTAAAAAAACTCTAAAGAACTTCTGGATAATTTTTAATTTAGATCTTTCTCTGAAATCAATTCTATCAAAACTTTTGATTTTTCAACCCTGTATACCACCATTCCCCGTGTGAAATTGAAAAATCGTCTAAAAGAAATAATCCACAATGCTTTTCAATATAAAAATGGTAGCATACGCTATAAATTTATTACTTTGGGATACCATACGGCATATTTTGTTAATAGTGAACAAAAAAGTAAAACATGCTACACAGAGGAACAAGTGATCAGTATGCTGGAGTTTCTTATGGGCAACATATTTGTTGAATTTGGAGGTAGGCTTTTTCAACAATTTGTCGGCATTTCTATGGGAACGATTGTGTGCCTCTCCTTGCCGACCTCTTCTTAATTTCATATGAGTCGGAGTTCCTTCAGACACTTGTCAAAAACAAGAAGATCAAAGAAGCCAGATCATTTAATTTCACATTTAGATATATATTGATGATGTTCTTTCCATTAACAATCCAAACTTTTCTGATTGGGTTCCATTAATATATCCTCCAGAACTAGATATTAAAGAAACAGCCGACACGGCTTCCTCAGCCTCATTTTTAGACTCATACCTCGAATTTGACATAAGCGGTCATCTCGGTACCAGAATCTATTACAAACGAGACGATTATAATTTTGAAATTATCAAGTTACTTCACCTTAGTAGCAATATACCAACTTCACCTGCATATGGGATATACAATTCCAAACTCATTCGGTATTCAAGAGCTTGTAGCTGCTACTCGGACTTTATCAAACGTCACCAGTGTCTGAGCAGAACGTTGATGAACCAGAGTTATGTCAAAGAACTCTCGTCCTTTTTCAAAAAAAGTTGATCGGAAAATACTAAGACCTTGTTGATACATATTCCGTGTATAAACTTCACAAATAATACATGATGGTCTTGAAGTATAGATTCTAGGTGCTGACGTTGTTTTTCATCTTAATTACGTGTTATAGTGTTCTTTTATTTGTCTTTGTAAATTATTAACCTTTACTGTTTAGTCCATTTTTGGTAATATCCTTTTGGTGTAGCTCGGTACTTATACATCCCGCCGTTGTGTTATTGTTCTAATATAATGGGTAATTTTTTTGTTTTCTTGTCTTTCATTTTTGAGTATGTGCTTTGTCTATATGCCATTTTATTCTTCTTGCTTGAAATATTTGTTTGTTATTTATAGTGATTAGGATTATAACACAATGTTGACTGCTGTTCCCCTATTTTTGACATTTTTTTCTATTGTGTCTGTTTTTTTCGTTCACACATTGTTGTCAATTTAATGGACTTTTATTCGACTGTCATTCAAGTGCAAGCTAGGTTTAGCTAGCTATACAATTAGGTTTAATCCACCATTTTCTACATAAGGAAATTCATGTACCAAGTCAGGAATATGACAGTTGTTTTTTATTCGTTTGATGTGTTTGAGCTTTTGATTTTGCCATTTGATAAGGGACTTTCCGTTTTGAATTTTCCTTGGAGTTCGGGATTTTTGTTATTTTACTTTTTTCTTACACATGGTAAGACAATTGCTTTCATGAACAATCTTGGCTGCTAACAAAAGATATACAAAATATTATCGTATTCTGAATATTGATCAACGGATGATCTCCGCTAAGGAAGTACATTGTTTTATCTGTATTGTGGTGCAACGCTAACACATGTTCGTTATTTTCAGACAGCACTTACCGCTATACAACTGGTGATAGCGGACATGTTTTGTACCCTTTTGTTGTGACAATTGTATTTTCAACGTCCCAATAACAGTTGATTACTGATTAAGTTTAATTTCACTTAATAATACATGGCTTCAAATTAGACAGGTATACTCCTAGAAAAATGATTGTATTTTTAATTTAGTCTGGTCATCAAAACGTCGTATAGACGGAGCGGGTTTTAAATACTTGACGTCGTATGCAAAACTTACTTAATGATGTGGACTAAATGTGCATGTATATTCACCAAGCGAGAAAAAAGCACCCACCTAATTAGAAACATTTTGTTTAAAAAATATGAAGAAAGAAAACACAATAACTTCAACTTGAGACATGTTGTTGTTACAGTACAAGAAAGCATTTTTGATACTTTGTATGAACAGAAACTTATACAACATGATAATACAACAATTACTCTTTTCAGAGACACACTTTTTTCATATATCGAGATCGATCTTATTTAATCTAGTGCGTTTACATTGCAACATACATGTACAAAGATGCGTTTTGACCTGATTACTTTTAAATTACCAAGTTTACATTTTGTAACCAAATAATCGAAAAATTAGAATAGTATAATAACGTGTGTATCTCGCGGTGACAATCACACACTGCAAAATCATTGAGAAGATGGTTGAATGAAATTCGTATGCAGTCATTAACTAACATGTTGGTTCACACGTCACAAGTCATTAAACAAAGCAATGTGAGAAGACTATCACTTAAAATGAACGGTCTATGCGTTTGAAGATGAGAATTTGCAACAAAGAAATAGAATTTATCAATTTAGAAAAATGATCCAAAAATGGCGGCATCTATGTTTAATTTTCCTACCTCATCCATCGTTTTTAAACACGTATATTTTTTCGCCGAACATGCGCAGATTTATCAATTTTCATTTGCGTTAACGCTTGAAGAAAGATAGATTCAAATAAGATCGATCTTTTTAAAACCACCTCTGGAGGTGGACTTTTTTTTATGTCCGATTGAAAATCGATCTTTCACATTTACAGTATACTAAAGATCGATCTTTTTTACTAGTATAGGGGTCTTGGTTAAATATCATTTGTTTCTATTATTTGCTTATTTGGGTGTTTTTTGGTTTGTTTGTTTTATTTATTTTTTTTTCTATTTTGAAGCTGTGTTACAAAAATGTTATAGGGTTTTATTCAATTAGGTGGGAAATAAATATTTTAGTTGTAAATTATTTTTAGAAATTGAGATATGACTGGGAAGTCCGTCCGTCGAAACTTAATTGGCAATAGTACTGCAAAGAAGCTGAAACCGAGTTTAATCCTAGTAAATGTAAAATAAACAAACTTCGCATACAACTTGCTCCAAGTAGGAAAGCAACTCAGGTCAGTTTGCCACCCTCGTAAGCGGTGCTACGACATCATATCCTGAGTGCTTCATTCCAGACAAAAATTTGGCAAGCTTCTTGTCTAGAAAAACCGCCCCTGCGTTCACCATTGGAATACGGATACATTCGTTATGGTTATACTAAAGGTCAGAAAAGTTCATCTTTTTTTAATGAAAACCATCCGCTTTGGGTAAAATAGCATCTTTCCTCGGAACAAATTAGTTTATGATGATTTCAGATTTTGGGTGAAAAATTGAAAGAGAAAAGAAAACCTTCTAGCGGAACTAGGGATAAAAAAAAAAAACACGTCATCATGCAAGTTAATTATCTTCTTTACTTCAGGACATTTTTTCGAAAGGCGTAGTGTATGTTTTATTCATTTATTTTCAAAATATATATAGAATTCATGGTTTTTATATATTATATTGTTGAAAATTCAAGTCATTATATATGTACATTATATTCACTTGAGAATCTTTCATCTTTTCTATGCATACAATTTATCGTACTTTACCAACGAGGTAGAATAATCTCTTCAAATGTAAACAGTAACTTGGTTGAAGTAATTGTCAGCACTTTTGAATCCTGGAAATAAGACAACATATAACTACATGTATACTATGACTTATTAATTTGTTTTTCTAAAAAAAAAACACCGTGAATATCTTCAATTTTATTATAGTATCGATATATTTTCTGTACAAGTCTAAGGCTGGGTTCATGTATTGTAAGCTTATCAGGAAAAGGTTAATGTAAGAATATCCATTCAGGATAAACAAAATATACAAAGTTTCTCAACAAGAGTATCTATATGTCCATTTAACTAATATTTATAAAAAGGAAAACAGATGTAAATATACACAAAGTCAAAGAGTTCGAGGGACAAAACAAATGAATGGATATAAGCTGTAATATCCTGATTCATATCTTTGTGTAACCGCCTTGGTGGTGTCGTGGTATCGTGTTTGCCTCGAGTATGAGGGGTCGAGTGTTCGAAACCCTGCCGGGTCAAACCAATGACTTTAAAATTGGTATTTGCTGCTTTTTCGCTAAACACGCGGCCTTAATGAGTAAACGCAAAGCCTGGTCAGCTGGGAGTCAGAATAATGTGTCCGGGTAAGGTGACATGTCTTCCTGCGGACTGTTACATTGTGAACTAGCAGGGTATAAATCCGGCTCAGCGTATCGGTCTAGTACAAAGCAGGGTTAATATTCATATTACATTTACATGTTCTCGACCTGAATATGCATATTAATTTGCCGCTGGACGTTAAGCAGCCTTCCATCATCATCATCATCATCATATATTTGTGTACCCCATTATCAAGGAAAACCCATTTAGTACTTTTTCTGCAGTATATAATTATTTTTAAATCATTAGATAAAAATAAAAGGGTAACTTTATTCTCTCAGGTGACGGTTACATATATTTATGTTATATATATTAATAAATCAATATAGCAAAATATATAAATGCGAGAGAAAGTAGATAAAAACTCTGTTTTATTTATGAGGGTTGACAGGCTACACATAAGCAAACATTTAATTAACATATAATTAACATCGAGGCTCAATTGGAAGCATATTGAACAACCGATGAATTCAATCATGTATTTTGGTATTTTCTAGTACAAGGCTTAAGCTTACGTCGCTGAACTGATGATGTCTTTCTTGCAAAATTATAAACATACGTGTTTGCAATGTGTGGGAGACCCTGTTTTAGACACTTTTAGGGAACGACCATTTAACTTCAAGGGGGGGGGGGGGGGGGGGGGGGGAGGGTATGGTTTTTTCCTAAAAAAATATTCTGATCCCCAATTTGATGAAAAAAAATATTGTGGTCAAGCAGATGACAAAAAAATTATTCTGAATCCAGATTTTCCCCATACCTTATAGTGTTAAATTTTGAAGAAAAAAATTTGATTGATAGCGTCGAAAAACTAATAAAAATGAAGTTAAATGGTTGCTCCCTTAGGAATTTCTAGAAACTCACTTCCAGAAAGCCGAATTTGATTTTAAAATTAAATAAAAAACGAATGAGTTTCCTTGTTGGGAAGTATACTAGTACAAATACTGGTTCACTGCGTTGCACAGCAACAATGATAATTAAAATAGTAAACAATGTTACTTTAATTTACAAATATTCAAATATTTCCAGCTTTATAATCGAGTTAGATTACAAGTTTGGTGAAAGAAAAAAATACCATTGATATATTTTATATTTACATAAACCAAATATTATCTTTAAATGAAGAGAGATTAAAATCCGCTAATCGTTAGCAGTTTTACTTCCCGACAGGAAATAAGTTTCTGGAAGGGCTCTAATATATCGTAGGAGCTGTCTAGATTCAGAGGCGAGGGAAATCCGATATGTTATGCTTTTTTCTAGTAGCTTATCATATTTTTGATATGGCACTACAAAACTCAAATATTATATATAGTTGACATCTATATTTCAATTTGCTTTGTTAAAATAATCCGTATATAAACGACAATATCTGAGATCTTCTTTGGTTTATTGATAGATTGTAAAATCATAACTTGTTTTTCTTATTCAATAGCAGAACAGTTATAATTTTAACATTAGGTTTTTTCACACATTAAGACTGGCAGTTAAGGATTTTTCGTTAAAGATTCCTTGAAAATCTTTTTGCAGAATCTTCGTTTTACGACAGATAGATATTCCAAAAACGTTGCTCTTATGGTCCGAAAATACAAACAATACCACAATGACCATAAGAGCTACATTTCCACAGCTAGATTTGTAGTTAATGCACAGTGCAGAATGCTTCGTACTTCAACTTAACTATATACATCTAACGGTAAGACTCGAGAACAGAACAATAATATATAATTGTATTTTTTTTCAGTTTCAATTCCTGGATCAGAACTTGGTCATTATACGAAATTTCTCTCAACCGCCAAAGTTCGCCCTACATCCATGTTTACATTTTGCGGTTGATCTATTCACCACTGAACAACATAAAATTCTAGTGAACATGCACTTAATATATTTTTCATCTTTATTTTTTATATTTGACTTGCGTTAGAACGAGGATGAATATGTGAATAAATATTTCTGAAAAATTAAACAATAAATAACTTGATATTACCTGCGAACCAAAAAGGACATTTTGTAAATACTCAGGATAAAAACTTTGTACGTCAGACGCTCGTTTCGTCTACAAAAGACTCATCAGTAACGCTCGAATAAAAAAAGTATTAAAAAGGCCAAATCAACGAAGTTGAAGAGAATTGAGGACCCAAAATTCCAAAATAGTTGCCCAAATGCAGCTAAGGTATCTTTTTCCTGGGGCAGAAAATCCCTAATATTTCGAATAATTCAAAGTTTTGTCAACAGTTAGTTTATAATTATGACCATATCAATGATAATTCATCACAAGGGTTATATGTCAGGGACCGTGCTATATTTATCTGAGGATTGGCTGGTGCAAATTAAAACGCGGCAAAGATATTTTTACGGTTTATATCTGGTAGAGCAAAATCATTTTTTTACTAAGTATAGTGATGGGGAAAACACTTTTTCAGGGGGAAAACACTGCTGTGACTGGGGGACTCAACCTATTTGTATTCATAATGTCCGTATGGGACATGAACTATTTCAACGATTTTTTAACAATTGTTTCTTATCCATAAAATCAAAATTGAGAATGGAAACGTGGAATGTGTCAAAGAGACAACAACCCGACAAAAGAGCAGAAAAAAGCCCAAGACCAGCAATGAGTCTTCAACACAGCGAGAAAATCCCGAACCCGGAGGCGGGCTTCAGCTAGCCCCTAAACAATAATGTATACTAGTAATAATAAATTGTCTACTTAACAAACAGTATAATTTATCTTTAAAAAGCTAATTATCTAAATGAAGTAAGGTTTTGCATGTTGTGAGAACAGTATATAATTGAGATACATGTAGCTGCCAAGTTTTGTGAAAATCTGAGGTGATTTGAAAAAAATAGAATAGGATTTCTAAAAGATGACTTATCTGAATTTATTAGTGTCCAACTAGATATTCTAATTTTTCACCAATTAATTTAAATTGAAAGCATTTAATTTGAATGCAATAAACCTAAATGAAAACGAACTTTGCCATTTGTAAGAACGGTATATAATGGAGATAGTTGTCAAGTTTGATGAAAATCACAGATTTGAAAAAGTTTAAAAATCAAATAATAGTTTACTACAAAAATGTATCTGAGCTTCTTTTAACAAAAAAGTCTAATTTTTTTTCTATCTGTTGGTTATGCTGTAAAATGTTATAAAAATCCAATATGACTTGAAAAAAATTATGGTAACTTTTAAGGACGACTGTCTGATGAATTGTTAGGATATATGTAGTCCTTTTTAAAAAAGTTCATTTTCAAATGAGAGAGTTTATAAACATTTCAAACTGACTTAATTACGGTAAGCAACATTTTTTCACAGGTTTGTACCTTTTTAACAATATTTTATTCCAATTTCATCTGCATAAAAACTAAAGGCAGAGCATATATACATGTATGATCGTTCACTCCCTTGTAGAATTTAAATTAAATTATTTTCATTTATTAATAGTTGTATTTTGTTGAAAGTTGTATAATTCCGAAGTTTTGTTATTGGGAAACGATAAGGATACATGATTGTTGTTTGTTTAATGGCCAGTGACAAATATGTCATATAAAAATAAGAAGATGTGGTATGATTGCAAATGAGACAACTCTCCACAAGAGACCAAATGTCACAACAACTATAGGTCACTGTACGTCCTTCAACAATGAGCAAAGCCCACACCGCATAGTCAGCTATAAAAGGCCCCGAAATGACGAGAAAACTAACTGGAATGCTTTGGAAGAAGACACATAAAACAATGAATCAAAATTTAGGTTATGAATAAACGGGGTCTATCAGGATGAACGCGATTGGGATTGGGAAAAGAGTTTTGCCTTGATAAAGGCCATCTCCCTTATTTAATTATATGTATTACGCACAAAAACCATGATGGCCCTTAACAGTATATAACGCCCATTGAGACGAACGATGATAACTTATTTGTAACTTTCATTCAGCTTAACGAACGCCTTAACAGCACGGGTCTCGCTGCTGACAGACAGAAGTCAATGTAATTTCATTGGTATAGTTGAGTTGATCATATAGTGAGATGAACCAAAACAGTAAAAAACCTGTCCAAATTGCAGGTTGAGATATCTTTAGGCAATTCGGTCATAAAGTTATGGTCGGTTAGGAAATGGACCTCGTGTGAAATAAATTCTGAGGAAGTTGCCCATACTTCTTTTTGAAAAGGGTATTGAAGCAACCATGTCAGAGGGAGGAACGAGATGAGAAAAAAATTAAATTAAAAAAAAAAAGATCTGCTTATAATCAATAACATGCGAAAGTCAGATAATCCTGATCTTTTAAAGGGCATCACGTGTTTTGGAATGCTATACATATTGTATAGCACTAGTTGCATAACAACGTATCAAAAGTCACTTATTTTCTGTATGAGAAACGAATATATGTTTACTGCCTTCTTAGACACTCGCCTGCCTTGGTGTTAAAAACAATCTATTCTTAATATACCAGTGACAGAGTTCGAGTGTTTGATAAGAAAAAAACCTAAGATTTCAAATGAATTGGAACACGATACACATGTTATGTCCGTGTATTAGTAATCATAAAAGAGAGAAATGTGATTTTCAAATTAAAATCATAAATTATGTTATACAATTCTGTGATGGCAATTGATCGAGTAAGCGAATGCCCGATCACAATCAGACTTGCATGTGTCAGTGTGGTTGTATAAAGACGGGACCTAAAATTGATAGCTGGAAACACTACCAACGTCGATACAGTTGAATGATCTGTTGAACAATAAATACAGTGCTGTCAAACTTACATTTGATACACTCAGCGTCAAGTTATGCAAGTCAAATATTGTCATTATTTTGTATGAAAATCCACTCGTGGCAATATTGTAATCGTTTTTGTTGTTAAATAGCATTACAATGCATATACCAATGACATTCTTATTGTTCACGCATGTGTCTCACCGCTTTCTACACCTATTCAGCAGAAACACTAGTTGAATATTAGTGTCTTAAGAATAAAAATAGGATGTTCCATGTTTTCTACACCTTTTGGTGTTGAATAGCATTACTATACCAATGACATTCTTATTGTTCATGCATGTGTCTCGCCGCACCTACACCTTATTCAGCAGAAACAGCTAGTTGGTGTTGTATACCCGGTATCTAATTTTCGTTATTAATAAGGGTTGCTAGTTCACAGTCTGGTATCTGTATCATTCTGGTATTGGAAAGGTCATTCCGTATCCTGTTTGATAATTTCTCTCTCTCTCTCTCTCTCTCTCTCTCTCTCTCTCTCTCTCTCTTTTTTTTTCTCTCTCACTCTCTCTCATTTCTTGTCAATGCAAGAAGCAGACGTTATTTCAATCTGGGACTATTATACTAATATATATAAATATACAAGTCTAAATTGAAAACAACGTTCAAACCTATGATTGCGTTGTATAAAAACCGCAATTTTTATACGTGTGCATGCAAAACAAATTTCTTGGTAGAGGGGTCTAAATACAGCACAAACAACTTTGACTAGCAGGTCCAACAAAGGTAGTTATTAAACCCTCAAAAAACTGGTGTTGTATACTCGGTATATACGAGGGAAGAACAAAAATTTGGCAGATTTAATATTGTTGTGCTGTTATTTGGAGTAGTTATAAATATATATATGTCGAAATCTGGATATGGTGTACTGATTTGTACACCTTTTGTTTGCAGTTTACCATCTTTTCCGCAAGTTTATTGTTTTCTGTTTAGTTTCAAATTGATAGTGTATTTGCCTTTGGGTTTTATATGATCCGTTCATCCTATTTCGACTCTTCAAAATTCAAGAGTCTATCCTAGATTGAGGTAAATTATATGGCCTAGCTTCCACATACCGTTTCGATTCCTTACATCACTGAAGAGACATTAATTGTCGAAATCCGGATATGGTGTACTAATTTTTGCACCTTTTGTTTGCGGTATACCATCTTTTCCGCAAGTTTATTGTTTTCTGTTTAGTATTAAATTAATAGTTAAGATCCATTTTGTTACATCTGGTGATACGTTTATTTGGCAATGGCCAATGGCAGTCAGCAGGGTTTAAGAACATCCGTTGTTCGACCTGCTAGTGAAATGCGTTTTGGTAAAATATACTTTTTTTTCACTTTTTTGTCTTTTGGAAAATGTTGTTTGTGCTGTATTTAGACCCCTCTACCAAAGAAATTTGTTTTGCACGCACACGTATAAAAATTGCGGTTTTTATCCAACGCAATCATAGGTTTGAACGTTGTTTTCAATTTAGACTTGTATATATATATATATATATATATATATATATTTATAACGCGTCTAAACATCAACCCAACAATGTTAGATATTTATCATGTACTTAAGAGTAAATAACTTATAATTTTTACCGTATCATAATAGCTTTAAATTTACTCGAATTCCATATTTTCCGAAATGGAGCTTAGCGTGCTGATATGAAAAATTTATCAACTGCTTCCGGCTATTATCGCATGCCTTTCCGTAAAGTTATCGCATGGCATTCCGGAGTTACTCGGCAAATTCCGGAAAATACATCTCAATGGTACGTTTTCAGTGAAAAACATAACAAAGTAGGGTACACAACAAATATTAGGAAACAGGAAGATATATTATGTAAAATACAAAACAAATGATACTGTGCTGTTTCTAGGATAAACAACCAGATAACCAACAAGAATTTTAATTGCACAACTTTATTCATATAAGGCACCGAAAAGACATCAAATGGGTGCGTAGTGCATCATTCTAGTATAAGGTAAAAACTGAAAAGAAAAAATAAACAACCTTTACAATATGATCAAAACATCATAAAAGCATTCATAAAATGTTTCTCTGCTCAAAAATACAATGAAAATGACAAAAATAAAATATTAATCAAAAATGTCCCAAAATGGCGTGCCATACATACTACAAGTAGTGACGAATACATAAATGTCACGAATGGCGTTCCATAGATTTAAAATTTAACCGGGAGTTTCATACACAACTTGTATCTCAAAAATTATCTTTACAAAAGGAATATCAAATAAAAAACATTAACGGGGGTAGAATAAAATATGTTTGACAATATTATCAATATAAAAAACTTACCACGTTACGAGACAGTGAGGAAAGAACATGAAATTATTGTCACAATGTTTTCAAAACAAAGCAGGAAGTGATGTGATGTTACAAAAAATAGAGTCAAATATGGAACATTAATTCCGGAATTCCGGAGACAGAACACTCCCCGTCTGATATACACAGATATCACTCTTTGTAAAAACAACAAACACAACATTTTCTAATCATCTGTTGAATAAAAAATATACCTTGTACATTTATTCAAAAACTTCATCTTGGACTACCGATACCAAATATCATTATATAACTGAACTTATGATTTTCAAAAAATAACATATATACATTACAATATCAAAGGTCATCAAAAATACCCAATTGTTCATTTTTGTCATGACTATCAATCAATTAACATAAGTCAATAACAAGTGTTTTACTCTGAGACTAATAGTACAAGTTCTGTGACTGGACGGGTATATACAACCGGTTTTCCTTCTCTGATTATGCGCACACGGACTTTGCGGACAATACCATCAGAACTGATTAAAGATTCTTCCACTAATCCATGTGGCCACTGATTTCTACACACAGCGTTGTCTCTTAACAGAACGACATCACCTTTTCGAATATTAGGTCTATTTTCCTGCCATTTCCGCCTAGTCTGAAGTGTTTGAATATATTCTTCTCGCCATCTAACCCAAAACATATTAGATAACATTTGAACTCTTCTCCATTCCGCTTTATATAGATCTTTCAAATTAAAGTCATCTAGCGTATAAATTGTGTCAGTATCACATGTTTTCTGTGTAAGAAGTGTTGATGGAGACAGAATAATCGGTGAGTCGGGGTTTGAAGATATCGGAACAAGAGGTCTGTTATTTATAATCGCAGAAACTTCTGCCATAAAGGTCACAAGAACATCATGCGTAAGATTTTTTCCATTCACTGATGACAGCATAGAGTCTAATATCCGGCGAGAAATTCCTATCATCCTCTCCCACACTCCTCCCATGTGAGAGGAGTGAGGAGGGTTAAAAATCCACACTGTGCCTGATTTATATATGAAGTCTCTTACTGGACCATTTTCTACGTTGACTGTATCAATTTTCAAATTTTCTGTTGAACCAACAAAGTTTGTTCCGCGATCTGATCTAAACACTTTCACTTTCCCACGAATCGCCACAAATCTTCTAAGAGCATTTATGAATGCCGAGGACGACATCTCTTCTACCAATTCGATCTGTACTGCACGAGTTGTGAGACAAGTAAATAATATTGCCCACCGCTTAGACTGTGCGCTGCCTCCACGGGTTTTTCGAGTCACTACATTCCAAGGACCAAAGGCATCGATACCAACATTAGAAAAAGGTGGACCAGGTTCAAGTCGATCGGATGGTAGATCAGACATCTTCTGAAATTCAACTACACCTCTCAATTTTCTACATTTAACGCAAGAATGAATGAATGACTGTATTAAACGCTTCACTCCGGTTATCCAAAAACCTGCCTTTCTGATGGCTCCTTCGGTAAAATGGCGTCCCTGGTGACAAACAGTTTCATGAAAATGCCGTATGAGTAACTTGGCAATGTAATGCTTACCCGGGATAATGATAGGGTTTTTCTCATGCAGTTCAATATTTGCCTTGTTCAATCTTCTGCCAACACACAGAACACCACGTGAATCAAGAAATGGATTTAATGACACAAGAGTACTATTCTTGGGAAGACGCAAATTTTGTCTAATGTTATCAATTTCTGTTTGGTAAAATTCATTTTGAACCACTTTAATAATAAATAATTCAGCTTCTTTATAAGTTTCAACATACTTAGACCTTGTGTCCCCAGTCACTGCTGCCGTACGATACTTGGCAACTTTTTTTAAGAATGATATAGATTCTACTAATCTTATCCACTCTGAAAATCTCTCAAAGCGCTCCGATCCAAGAGCCGTTTGAAAATCAACAGATGTTTTTAAAACATTAACCCGCTGCAATGGACGCAATTCCTTGTCATCAGTAGGCTCAATCAACGGATATAAAGTTTCTGAACATGCTGCTTGATGTTCACATTTAGAGATGAATTCTTCGGGACCGAGAATCCACAGACTACTGTTTACTTTATCTGCCGCAATACTCCTTGTACCTTGATCAGCTGGATTTAGTTGTGTCGGTACAAAATTCCATTGCTCCGGAGAGGAGCTCTTTCGGATACGCTGTACTCGATTAGCCACATACGTATAAAATCTTCTCGTTTGGTTTGTTACGTAACCTAATACAACTCTACTGTCACTGTAGAACTTAACGGTGTCAATCTTTCGGTCTAAATTGTCAGTTACGAATTCTGCTATTTCAACTGCCATAACAGCGGCGCATAACTCCAATCTAGGTATAGTATTTCCACTCATCGGCGCTAACTTCGTTTTTCCTAACACAAAACCTAGATGGGAAGATCCGTCATGGTGAAAAACTTTTAAATATGACACTGCTGCAATCGCTTTCTCAGATGCATCTGAAAATGTATGCAATTCAACTTTTGAAGCATCTCGAATTGAAATTGGCGTATACATTCTACCGATCTTCACATTTTCAAGGTGTGTCAAAGAAGTTCGCCATGTTTCCCATTCTTGTCGATACTCTTCTGATAGCGGCTCATCCCAATTCACTGATTCAGTCATGAGCTTCCGGAGTACAATTTTACCCTGAATAGTCACTGGCGAAATAAAACCAAGGGGATCAAAATACTATTGATCGTTGAGAGGACGCCCCTACGTGTAAACACTTTTTCACTGTCCGAAACTCTGAAAGTAAAGGTGTCCGACTGCAAGTCCCAATACAGACCAAGGCTTCTTTGTAATGGCAAATCGTCCGTATCCAGATTTCGCTTCTCCAAGTTTTCAGCAAGATCATTAGGATTTAGCGCAGCCCTTACTACGCTGCTGTTTGATGAGAACTTATGTAGACGCAAGTTTCCAAATGTCTTGAGAGCTTCTGTAGTTCTATTTAACAAGTCAATTGCTTCACTCTCATTGCAGACTAATGTGAGGGCATCATCCACATAGAAATTTCGGCAGACAAATTCCTGAACATCCTTTCCGTAAGTTTGCTGAGCAATCTCTGCTGTTTTCTGGAGTGCATATGTCGCAATAGCCGGAGAGGGACTGTTACCAAATGCATGTACTCTCATGCGATACTCTGTTAATTTTTTCTTGATGTTGTTGTCCTCATACCACAGAAATCGCAAATAATTCCTATGTTCCTCGATTACAGAGAATGAATAAAACATCTGTTGAATGTCTGCCATAATACCAACTATTTCTTTTCGAAACCGTACGAGAACGCCAACCAAATTATTTGTAAGATCAGGTCCCCTGAGCATCACACTGTTTAGAGAAACATTGTCATAACTCGCAGAAGAGTCGAACACACATCTTACTTTGTCTGGTTTTTTGGGATGGTAGACCCCGAACACAGGTAGGTACCAACATTCTTCATTATTCTTTAGAGGAGGAGCCAACTCTGCGTGTTTACAGTCAAAAAGTTTCTGCATAAATGTAAATATGTGTTCTTGTTTTACTGTATCTCTATGAAAACTTTTCTCCAATGACTTAGCACGATGCAAAACCATTGCTCTGTTGTTTGGAAGACGTCGTCTTGGAGTGCGGAAAGGTAAAGGTGAACACCAGTTACCATCTTTGTCCTTCTGGAGATTAGTTTGCATTAATGTCAAAAATTGTCTATCTTCTATAGATAATCCAGGTTTGTCGTCTTGTACAGTGCGTTCGAAAATTGCACTTGTAATTGTATCGTCTTTCTTTTGAGAGACTCCAAAGTTAACACTACCGCAGCCAAAACACTCATGAACGTCATAATTGTAAGGACAAGGTTGAAGGATCGAAGCTCGACCATCTGGTGCAAGATGTGTCAGATATGCAGTAACATCATCAGGAGCATGTATTCCGCCTAAGCACATGTTTCCTATAACTACCCAGCCTAGAGGAAGTTTTTGTGCTAACGGAGCATTTCGAGGTCCAACAATTTTTTCTAAAACATGATGTGCTTCTGTCATGTCTCTTCCAATGAGAAGCATAATTTCACAATCTGGGTCCAGTGGAGACAAGTGATCTGCCATTTCTTTCAAATGGTTATGTCTGATAGCAATATCCGGTGTGGGTATTTCCTCTCTGTTATGCGGTAGATCACTACATTCTATTAACGTTGGTAATTCCAACTGAACCTGTCCATCTAATGACTCAACTACAAAGCCACTGGCTCTACGTCCTGACATTTTCACACGACCTGAGCATGAAGATAACATATATTCTTCCAATGTACCATGCACTCCAAATGTGTCGAAAAATAATGGTGATGCCAATGAGCGATTACTCTGGTCGTCTAATATGATGTAAAGTTTCAAGTTATCATATCGTCCATGTTGTCCAGGTCTAAAAACTCTCACTGGCAAGATTTTTGCGCATGACCTTCCATGGAATGATGTCCCACAAATTTCTGTGCACTTAGTTGCAACATTGTCATTTTGAATATCTATTTTTTCCTCCCCGCCGTGGACAGGCGAACTTGATTTATTATTATTCTGATCTATCGAGTCGATAGAGCGATTAATATGTAATGCTCCAGGATGGCGGTCACTGCCACATTCACTACATCTAATTGCGTTAGTACATGTTCGTTTCACATGTTTTGTCGATTCACAACAACCGTAACAAATTTTATGATCATTGATAAACTTTTTACGTACTTGGAAAGGTTTTGCTTTGAATGCTCTACACTGGTTTAACGAATGTCCGGTTTTATGTAACAAACATTGTTTTTGTAAATCAAGGTCACTAGAAACATCCGTTTTGTGAACTGAAATAGCTGTCTTATATGCTGGTGGTTTGGCAGCTGTGTATGCTTTTTTAGGTTGGTTTGTCTGATCATACGCGAAACTGGGGTCGTTTCTTATCTGGCTCAATTCTCGAATAAACTTCACAAAAAATGTAAATGGTGGAAAGGTAACTTGTTTTTCTCTTTTATACTGAGATGCTCTATTTGTCCATTTTTCTTGTATGTTGTACGGAAGTTTATTCAGTATAGGGAGAACTCCGGACGAGGAGTCAAAGTACGCTAACAGTGAATTATATTTGACATCTTCCTTAATGGATTCTATTTCAGAAAGAATGTCTACTAACTCATATAGCTTTTTGTTGTCTTTCTGTGTCAATTTCGGGAAATTATTTAATTTGGCCATTAATGACGCTTCAACTGACTCTGGAGAACCGTAACGTTCATCTAAGCGTTCCCATAAACGTTGTAATCCTTTCGTTGGATCATGAATATTTGATGCTCTAATACTGTTTGCATGCCGTGTAGATTCAGGACCTAACCATTTCACCATAAGATCTAACTCTTCCATCGCTGTAACAGAAAGTTCACTTAATATGTTTTTGAAACTAGCCTTCCATACAGCGTACATTTCAGGTCTATCACTGTAAGTTGTTAATCTTGATAATAGCAAATCTTTCTTTAGAAGGAATCGTGTGAGATCTGTAGCAATATTCTGATGTGTGCTTATATCAGGATGAAATTGAGGTGCGTTCTGATGTGTGCTTATGTCAGGTTGAATTTGAGGTGCGTTCTGATGTGTGCGTATGTCAGGTTGAAATTGAGGTGCATTAGGATTCAATGCATGTTCTTGAACTTGTATATTTATATCGTTATCATTACAACCGACACTTACACTTGGCACATCATATTTTGGGCGAGACGGTTTTGGTGTTGGCATAAGTGAATGTTCATGGACTGCATCGCCTGATGTCTGATTTGCAAATGGATCGCATGGTACAATATTATCGTCTGGCGGTAATTTTACATCTTTTACTTGAAGTACCTGCTGTTCTACATATTGATTAGTTCGTTCATAAACAGTTTTTGATAGAAGAAGATCAGATTTTTTACTACCGCAAACATTTTGGTCATATTCAAGCGCATCTGCCTCTGCAGTAGCGGCAGCCGCTTCCTTCTTATAATTCAGCAATTCTAATTCAGCTTCCAACTCAGCCTTTTTAGTAAATGCCTTTGCATTTGAAACTTTTTCTTGTTCTTCTATGTGTGCCTTCTGTTTCTGTAAATCTGCCTCTTTCATGGCGAATTCAAGCTTAGCCTGGGCTGCTTCTGCCTTTGCACGCTTTCTGATTGCTACAGAGCTTGAGTTTGAAGAAGTTCTAGACTGTGCTTGGGATCTATGTGATAATTTAGATGCTTTTTCGTCCTTGTCTGACACTTTTATTTGTTGAAGTGCTCGTTCTAAAATGTTTTTGTACTTCGAATCCTCGATTTTGTGCTCCTCATACACTTGGAGACTTTCCTCTGTCTTAGTGTTCTTAAGAAATTTCATATATTCATCTGAATATAGACTGTATTTACAGTAACACAAATTTAAAGTTTTCTTTAATTCTATCAATGTGTTGGTGTCTTCTTGTTTTGTCGTAGAGAATCTCTCAAGGCAAAGTTCTACTTCAGTTTGTACGAGTTCAATCTTCTTTGAATGAGTATTCACGTTAGCTCTATAAAGGTCAAGTCCACGTTCCGTGAGAGTGCGTTTTCTTGGATCCGTGTTATCACCATTCCCATGTTGTGAATCCATTGTCTCGTTTTTTTACTGTGCTGTTTCTAGGATAAACAACCAGATAACCAACAAGAATTTTAATTGCACAACTTTATTCATATAAGGCACCGAAAAGACATCAAATGGGTGCGTAGTGCATCATTCTAGTATAAGGTAAAAACTGAAAAGAAAAAATAAACAACCTTTACAATATGATCAAAACATCATAAAAGCATTCATAAAATGTTTCTCTGCTCAAAAATACAATGAAAATGACAAAAATAAAATATTAATCAAAAATGTCCCAAATGGCGTGCCATACATACTACAAGTAGTGACGAATACATAAATGTCACGAATGGCGTTCCATAGATTTAAAATTTAACCGGGAGTTTCATACACAACTTGTATCTCAAAAATTATCTTTACAAAAGGAATATCAAATAAAAAACATTAACGGGGGTAGAATAAAATATGTTTGACAATATTATCAATATAAAAAACTTACCACGTTACGAGACAGTGAGGAAAGAACATGAAATTATTGTCACAATGTTTTCAAAACAAAGCAGGAAGTGATGTGATGTTACAAAAAATAGAGTCAAATATGGAACATTAATTCCGGAATTCCGGAGACAGAACAGATACAGTAAATGCATTGTTCAAAGTTTCCAGCATAATTTAGCAAGTTACTTTTTAATTACAAATGTTGACTTTTCCAAACAGTGTTCATTTTGTTTTATTGATTTGTTTGATCGTGAACATAAAAATATATTATACTGTTGTTGTTCTCCTCTGTTGAGGCATATGATAGAAAGATTTCATATCGGATGTATTACATTTGGCGTCCGTCGTCCGTAAACATTTCACTTTTTGAACTTGTGATCTGTTCAATTTTTGTAACACATGGTTTTGAAAAAAAATAAACAAACTTTTCAAGGTCGCCATTTTAGACATCGTTACCAAATAAAATATTTGCCAGTTGGTATGACTCTTATTTGATTAAAGAGTCAGATTGAATATAATACAAACGCCTTTGTCACTGGTATTTTATTACGTAAAATCCCCATTGTTTTATGGGACTGTAAAGCATGTTTAGAAAAATGGTTTGTCGCGGTTAGAACAGTTTTGTCAAATTCTGTGATTATAACTTGCAATGCTAGTATGTTTATTTGTGTCCTTAACATATAAAAGTCCCCCAAGGATACATAATTGGATACTAGTGTCTTAAGAATAAACGAATTTTCCAAGTTTTCTATGTTATTGACGATATTCATTTAAATTTGTAGTGAGGCATGCAAAGATTCATCATCTCCCTACATAAGTGTTATGTGTCCGAATGACTTAAAAGTAACTTAGACCTATCGTTGCCGGTCCAGCCTGTGAGACCCACCGTTTGAGCAAATGTATAGATAAATTATTAAAGCCATATTTAAAACATATACATAGCTTTATAAGAGATGACCTAGATATGTTAAATCATTTACCCAATTTTGTATGTGAAGAAACTATAATACTAGTAGTATAATCTGACGGAATTAATTCATATACTAATATACCGCATGATTATGGAATAGGCGCTTTAAAATTTTGGCTTGAAAAATGTCCCGATGAACTTCCAGACAATAAACAAAAAAATCCTAATTGAAGGACTGAAATTCATTCTACAGAACAACTACTTCAATTCAAAGTTTCGAAATATTAAAATCGTAACGATGACTATTCTTGCTAAACGCGAATTACTGATCTATTGAATACGGTTGCTCTCTATGGTGTTTTGTGTAATATTTCTCCTTTCTGTCTATAAATATTAATACCAGAATTAACGAGGGTTGTTTGTACATATCAAAGAGATTGGTCGAAGTCTCAAATGGCCGGGTTGTGATTTGTTGACAAAGCAATGTTTACACTAAATCCATTGGATGCTGGATGTGTACTGATTGATATTTTAGTCTTAGATACATGAATGTTTTCATTAGTTGTTATTGGCTTTGAACTAGCTGTCAGCAACTGCGAGTACTCTCAGATCTGTACTTAGTGTCTTTTTGTTTTTGGGATGTATAAGTACCTGTCCACGTCCCCTTTGTGTTTTTGTTAGATGTATTTCTATTTGTATCCATCTGATGAGTTAAGCCTTTTTCAACTGATTTTTATAGTTTGTTAATATGTTGCACTGTTACACCACTGTCTCAGGTTAGTGGGAGTCGTTGGTTCATGTCTGTCATATTTGTTTTTCGTAAACTGTTATAAATTAGGCCGTTCGTTTTCTCAATTGAATTGTTTCATATTTTTCATGTCTGGGCCTTTTATAGCCGACCATACGGTATTGGGTTTTCTCATTGTTGAAGGCCGTATGGTTGCCTACAATTGCTAACATCCACTTCATTTGAACTTTGATAGTTGGATAGTTGTCTCATTGGCAATCATACCACATCTTCTTATTTTTATATTAAATGATTACGATGTATTTAGTTGCAAGTACACGAAGGGGAAGAATTTTTCTGAAATAATATAAAATAATGAAGAACAGCAGTAAAATAACTAAGTTGCTATAAAGTCTGAAAAAATGTGAAAACAATTCTTCACACAGTTCCAAAGTGGCAGGTGCACAACTTCAATATGTGTACACTCTTTCTGTGAAGTCTTAGGGACCTAAGTTGAAAACTGTAGGATAAATAGAAAACTTGTACCCTCTTTCGTAAATTTTGCATAGAAATAACTGAGTTCCCAAGTCTGATAAAATGAGAAACAATTCCTCAAATCATTCAATAAAAGTAGATGCACAACTTCAACAGAATTATGTGCAATCGTCCTGTGAAGTTCAGGGATTTGGGTGGAAAACTAGAAGAAGTTGATTACACAAAGCTTGTACCCTAGCCTCTTTCTTCAATTTTGCTGAAAAAGATGAAGCTCCCAAGTCTGGAAAATCTTGTAAATATTCCGAAAACAATTCCATAATACTAGATGCACAATTCCAACATATGTGCAATCTACTTGTGAAGTTTCAATGATCTAGCTTTTAAACTGTAGGAGGAGTTGATTACGTAAATTAGATACCCAATTTTCCCCGCCTGCATGCCAGCCCGATATCCCCATACTATTAGCCGGTTTTGACCATCCTGGCCCAAAAAGAATAATTTGGTGACATAAAAGGACGATGATCTTATAATCAATTGCATAAGAATTTTAATACTATGACTTTCAATAGGTCTATTCCGTATTCGTCAGGATCGGTATTGTTCCGGTATTCATATTTTCATTAGAAGCCTGAAATAAAAAAAGAAACATATCTGAACAAAATAGAGAAAACATATTTAAAAATCTTTCATTTACCTCTTTAAATGTTAAAATTTAGATTTCGCTATGGAAATGTTTGAAAGAATCTGGCGTTGTGTTAAAAGAAAAGTTTATTTGAATATTCAATTTTGATTTTTGTAGTATAATTCTGGTAAAACAATGTGGTTTTTAGACTCGTAATTTTTCATGCACTAAAGTTGCATTTTTTTGGCTAAGAATTCATGAAATGGATGTTAACATAAAGTATGTAGTCAATAAAATGACCATTGCGCAAAGTCATTCTTCATGTTTGTATTTTGTCAAACTTGGTATTGTTGGTATGACGCAGTCATCTATAAAAATTAGGAAAACCCATTCTCATAGAAAGACATATGTTATGTTATTAAAAATGTTTAGTTTGACTTAACAGTAATAGAATAACATTACTGAATTATCAGTGGCGGATCCAAAGGTGTGTGTGTGTGTGGGTGGGGGTGGGGGGTTGATGGAGTATCACTTGGTTGGAATTTATATAATTTTTTTAGCTTAAAATCGTCCAAACAAATTTACCATTTTACGCAACTACGCCCCACCCCCTCTTTCAAAAAGCTTGGATCCGTCCCAGATTTAATTTTGAAAAGATAGCAATTTGCTGTAAAAAAAAAAAAGGTTTGTGGACAAAGCATCAAGTCAATACCTTGGTCGATTTTATTTTTGTTCAAATAATGTGTCTTGCTTCCACTGTCGACATCAAACTAATTTGAATACCTATAATCCTAAGAATAAAAAATGTAAATGTAAATGTTTGGTATATTGCAAAATACGTATTTTGTTCAGTATTCTGCATCTTTTGCCATAACTTGCTACCTGAATAGATTACTGAATTGATTTTACCTGTACCCGATTTTAAAGACCTCTTATATATTTTGAATGAATCAAAAACGCTACTTACAAAAGTTACTTTCACAAATGTAGGGCGCACCACCACTGCAAGGATTATCATTCCACAAACCATTTGAAGGATGGAACAAAACACAGTTACGCTTATATCCATCTGAGGAGGCAGTTTTTGGATGGCCACTTTTAAAGTTTTTATACGATAGTGTTGATTGATCGTATGTCCATCTGAAATCTCCTTCCTGTACATCTGTTAAACCAATCCAATGATAATAACCTAAAAAAGCATATCACAAGAAGATAATTAAACAGTGTGCTTTACTCGTGTCATCGTTGTATTCAACAATCTTGTAAAAACCATGCCTGATTTTCTTGATTAATTGATCATGAGTAGTAGAAACGGCAATAAATCCTGGAATAAAATGTGCATTCTTTCACTTTGCTCTCGTATTGAAAGATGAATTAAAGCGAATCAGAATGAAAACAGAGAGAACTTTAAGAACTTTTGCTTATAGTATACAAAAGGTCTCCATGCATACAATCGGTATTAAAGGGATTTCAGATTAACAGGTCGGGTACTTTGAGCTTGTTCTAAATAACTGCAAGCATTTATTGATACAGTCTTATTTCATAGGTATAAATGTCTTTAATATTTACATTTTGTTACTCCACTGATTGTGATTAAAAGGGAAAAGCTTGGGATTTTATATAATTAGATTTACATCGCCACACATTCCTTTGTCTGTCTCAAGTCTGGAACATCGGCATTTGTCGTCGTATGTAAAATCTTGATGTATTGTGTTATTTTAGGAAGTTATTGTTGAAGGAAGATCTTTAATAGTTTCTGTTTACTTTATAAATAACTGTTTTAAAATGGTGACTACTTAGTATCTAAAGCTTATCGTATTGTATTGACACTTGTCCATTGTTGAATACTATAGCTTTCCCTTTAACTGTCTTTTCCTGATTTGTGTCGTTGGGTTGCTGTCTTACTCTCGTTTAAACCTTATCTCATGTTATAACTATTCAATTTGCCGTTTTGTGTGTAAGAGGGCAGCAGTGGTACGACTGTGGGAGATAAAGCATGTGTGTAAAAACTGTATTATCGTAGCTAAAAATTATTAAAATATCGCTTTAGTCAAGCGTCACAATATCCAATCCTATGTTTGTAATTGTCCAACCGATCAAATTTCCCCGTTTGTAAAAACTAATAAGGTTGAAATTCCACTGTACTCGGTGGTTACCATTACGATTATTCTTAATTTACATTTAGTACCTAATGTGTACAATGTATATATAATAGGAAGATGTGGTATGATTGCCATTGAAACCGCTATCCATCAGAGCCCAAATGATGTTGAATTAAGCTATAGGTCAACGCACAGTCTTCAACAATGAGCCAATTATACCATATAGTCAGCTTTTGAAGGCACCAACATGACAAAATATGAAACAATTTAAAATAAAGACAATAATAGCCTGATCTATTAAAAATACAATAAGCGAAAAACAAATATGACAGACAGTAACCAACGACAGCCACTGAATTACAGATTCGTGACTTTGAACAAGCATATCGAATCTTGCTGGGTTAAACATGTCTGTTACAATGTGAGTACTCAATCCCCATCCCCTAACCTGAGACAGTGTCTTGCAATCTTATTAGTATTGCAGATTCACTTTAATCATAGTATGGCTTACTTCGAAACATATGACAAAATTATAAATGCCAGAAGTTATCTCAAAACTGCAGTTTTGATAGATTTGACAAGCTTTTAATATGATTCTAAAAGTTTATATAAGAAAGGACATTCTTAACCGAAACCAAAATTTATTATTAATAAAGATCCCCGTATGTGACCTTCCGAATTAGACTTATTACCCGGTTTGTACTAACATGAGCAACACGACAGGTGCCACATGTGGAGCAGGATCTGCTTACCCTTCCGGAGCACCTAAGATCACTTCCAGTTTTTGGTGGGGTTCAAGTTGCCCAGTCTTTAGTTTTCTGTGTTGTGTTTTGTGTACTATTGTTTGTCTGTTGGTCTTTTCTTTTTTAGCCATGGTATTGTCAGTTTATTTTCGACTTATGAGTTTGAATGTCCCTTTGGTATCTTTCGCCTCTCTTTTTTTTATATTGTCTTCAGTTCAAGTTAATTCAGTTTGGTTAAACATGTCCTTCGATGTAACGTTTAACAAAGCATGTAATATTTGCAACATTTAAAAAAAATATATCCTCAAATGCAATATGTAGCGTGTAATAACTTTCTGACTTTATTAAACTATGTAAAATTCTTGAAAAAAAAATGCGTTAAGCATGTTATCATTATGTGTAGACTCTTTGATATTCAAATTCAATATTCTAGAAGGTTAAACTTCTTTCAGATTTTGACCCAATTAGTGAAACAGAAACGAGTAAAATTAGCCGTACCTCTTTACGTCGCTTGTTCACAAAAGTGCTTATGTTTGAGCGTTCCTGATAAAGGTAAATCTAGGAATTAGCATTTCGGACCCACCAAATTTATGAAGTGTTATTTTCTTTTTCTTTTTCTGGCACTGGAATAATAGATCGCTAGTGGTTGACTGCTTCTCTCCTAATGTAATGAATTTAAATATTATTATGGACCTAATTTCCAACCTTTATCTTTTCTTTTTGTGTCCTATGCAGAAAAGAGCTTCGGGCTGTATAAAATTCTAATTACACTTTTAAGCTCACCTGGCCCGAAGGGCCAAGTGAGCTTTTCTCATCACTAAGCATCCGTCGTCCGTCGTCGTTAACTTTTACAAAAATCTTCTCCTCTGAAACTACTGGGCCAAATTTAACCGAACTTAGCCACAATCATCATTGGGATATCTAGTTTAAAAAATGTGTCCGATGACCCCCGCCTGCCAACAAAGATGGCCAACATGGCTAAAAATAGAGCATAGGGGTAAAATGCAAAATTTGTCTATTATTTGAGAAACTTTAAATTGCAAAAGTTATCAGCAAGACAAGTTCTACAAATAAGTCTCACTGTCGATATCGCCAGTCGACTCCTTATTAGAGTTATTGCCCTTTGGTGAAGATTTTTACCAATTGTTTGCGTGTTTGCCTTATATCTTAAAAAATGTGATGGAAAACTTAAATAAGCAAAAATGATCAGCAAGACAAGATCTACTAACAAGTCAAATTTTGCCGATATAGTTAGTAGACTGTCACTCTTTACAGGAGTGATTGCCCTTAAATAAGGATTATTTGTACCCTCTTTTGTGTTTTGAAAAAAAATTAAAGAAGATAGAAACTAAACAGAATAAATGATCAGCATTACAAGATCAACAAAACAGAGATTTTGCATGAGTTCTATTCTCGTCTTCAATGTTGGAGAATGACCTTTGTTGAATATGCACATAGACCAAAGTGAGAGACACAGGCTCGAATAAAAAAAGTATTAAAAAGGCCAAATCAACGAAGTTGAAGAGAATTGAGGACCCAAAATTCCAAAATAGTTGCCCAAATGCAGCTAAGGTATCTTTTTCCTGGGGCAGAAAATCCTTAATATTTCGAATAATTCAAAGTTTTGTCAACAGTTAGTTTATAATTATGACCATATCAATGATAATTCATCACAAGGGTTATATGTCAGGGACCGTGCTATATTTATCTGAGGATTGGCTGGTGCAAATTAAAGCGCGGCAAAGATATTTTTACGGTTTATATCTGGTAGAGCAAAATCATTTTTTTACTAAGTATAGTGATGGGGAAAACACTTTTTCAGGGGGAAAACACTGCTGTGACTGGGGGACTCAACATATTTGTATTCATAATGTCCGTATGGGACATGAACTATTTCAACGATTTTTTAACAATTGTTTCTTATCCATAAAATCAAAATTGAGAATGGAAACGTGGAATGTGTCAAAGAGACAACAACCCGACAAAAGAGCAGAAAAAAGCCCAAGACCAGCAATGAGTCTTCAACACAGCGAGAAAATCCCGCACCCGGAGGCGGGCTTCAGCTAGCCCCTAAACAATAATGTATACTAGTTCAGTGAAACTGGACGTCACACTCAACTCCGAAACATATAAATGAATCAAAATTTAAAAAAAAAACATGTGTAATTAAGTAAAATATACAAAATTATGTAAAAGAAGAACAAAACCTAGTATATAAGAATAATTTGTTTTGGGTATGCTTGTCAAATTCTAAAAGGAAAATGTTGTTTGTGCTGTTTTTATACCCCTCTACCAAGAAATTTGTTTTGTATGCACACGTATAAAAATTGCGGTTTTTATCCAACGCAATCATAGGTTTGAACGTTGTTTTCAATTTAGACTTGTTTATATTTTTTCGTTTGGGCTTATATTATATTTGCCTTCGGGTTTATATGATCCGTTCATCCTATTTCGACTCTTCAAAATTCAAGTCTATCCTAAATTGAGGTAAATTATATGGCCTTCCAAATGCCATTTCGATTCCTAACATCACTGAAGAAACATTAATTGTCGAAATCTGGATATGGTGTACTGATTTGTACACCTTTTGTTTGCAGTTTACCATCTTTTCCGCAAGTTTATTGTTTTCTGTTTAGTTTCAAATTGATAGTTAAGATTCATTTTGTTACATCTGGTGATACGTTCATTTGGCAATGGCCAATGGCAGTCAGCAGGGTTTAAGAACATCCGTTGTTCGACCTGCTAGTGAAATGCGTTTTGGTAAAATATACTTTTTTTTCACTTTTTTGTCTTTTGGAAAATGTTGTTTGTGCTGTATTTAGACCCCTCTACCAAAGAAATTTGTTTTGCACGCACACGTATAAAAATTGCGGTTTTTATCCAACGCAATCATAGGTTTGAACGTTGTTTTCAATTTAGACTTGTATATATATATATATATTTATAACGCGTCTAAACATCAACCCAACAATGTTAGATATTTATCATGTACTTAAGAGTAAATAACTTATAATTTTTACCGTATCATAATAGCTTTAAATTTACTCGAATTCCATATTTTCAGAAATGGGGCTTAGCGTGCTGATATGAAAAATTTATCAACTGCTTCCGGCTATTATCGCATGCCTTTCCGTAAAGTTATCGCATGGCATTCCGGCGTTACTCGGCAAATTCCGGAAAATACATCTCAATGGTACGTTTTCAGTGAAAAACATAACAAAGTAGGGTACAAAACAAATATTAGGAAACAGGAAGATATATTATGTAAAATACAAAACAAATGATACAGTAAATGCATTGTTCAAAGTTTCCAGCATAATTTAGCAAGTTACTTTTTAATTACAAATGTTGACTTTTCCAAACAGTGTTCATTTTGTTTTATTGATTTGTTTGATCGTGAACATAAAAATATATTATACTGTTGTTGTTCTCCTCTGTTGAGGCATATGATAGAAAGATTTCATATCGGATGTATTACATTTGGCGTCCGTCGTCCGTAAACATTTCACTTTTTGAACTTGTGATCTGTTCAATTTTTGTAACACATGGTTTTGAAAAAAAATAAACAAACTTTTCAAGGTCGCCATTTTAGACATCGTTACCAAATAAAATATTTGCCAGTTGGTATGACTCTTATTTGATTAAAGAGTCAGATTGAATATAATACAAACGCCTTTGTCACTGGTATTATATTACGTAAAATCCCCATTGTTTTATGGGACTGTAAAGCATGTTTAGAAAAATGGTTTGTCGCGGTTAGAACAGTTTTGTCAAATTCTGTGATTATAACTTGCAATGCTAGTATGTTTATTTGTGTCCTTGACATATAAATGTCCCCCAAGGATGCATAATTGGATACTAGTGTCTTAAGAATAAACGAATTTTCCAAGTTTTCTATGTTATTGACGATATTCATTTAAATTTGTAGTGAGGCATGCAAAGATTCATCATCTCCCTACATAAGTGTTATGTGTCCGAATGACTTAAAAGTAACTTAGACCTATCGTTGCCGGTCCAGCCTGTGAGACCCACCGTTTGAGCAAATGTATAGATAAATTATTAAAGCCATATTTAAAACATATACATAGCTTTATAAGAGATGACCTAGATATGTTAAATCATTTACCCAATTTTGTATGTGAAGAAACTATAATACTAGTAGTATAATCTGACGGAATTAATTCATATACTAATATACCGCATGATTATGGAATAGGCGCTTTAAAATTTTGGCTTGAAAAATGTCCCGATGAACTTCCAGACAATAAACAAAAAAATCATAATTGAAGGACTGAAATTCATTCTACAGAACAACTACTTCAATTCAAAGTTTCGAAATATTAAAACGTTTGATATTTTGAATTTTTTTTTATATAAACTATATTTAAAAAGTCAATAATTGAAAACTACCATAGGAGCAAAGTGAAGTTCAAATTGTTCTAAGACTTCTTTAGCTTTCATTTGGGTAAAGTGTGTGTTTTGTCGAAATTCGAAAATACTTTCGAGCTAATTTACACTTATGTTTGAGCTTCTGTTTTGTTGGTTTAATTATTGTGTTGAGAAGAAATAATTCATTGAAGCAATCCCCAGAATCATGTAGACATAAAAATGTTCAATAGTATACTGTCTAGTTAAAATCGTAACGATGACTATTCTTGCTAAACGCGAATTACTGATCTATTGAATACGGTTGCTCTCTATGGTGTTTTGTGTAATATTTCTCCTTTCTGTCTATAAATATTAATACCAGAATTAACGAGGGTTGTTTGTACATATCAAAGAGATTGGTCGAAGTCTCAAATGGCCGGGTTGTGATTTGTTGACAAAGCAATGTTTACACTAAATCCATTGGATGTTGGATGTGTACTGATTGATATTTTAGTCTTAGATACATGAATGTTTTCATTAGTTGTTATTGGCTTTGAACTAGCTGTCAGCAACTGCGAGTACTCTCAGATCTGTACTTAGTGTCTTTTTGTTTTTGGGATGTATAAGTACCTGTCCACGTCCCCTTTGTGTTTTTATTAGATGTATTTCTATTTGTATCCATCTGATGAGTTAAGCCTTTTTCCACTGATTTTTATAGTTTGTTAATATGTTGCACTGTTACACCACTGTCTCAGGTTAGTGGGAGTCGTTGGTTCATGTCTGTCATATTTGTTTTTCGTAAACTGTTATAAATTAGGCCGTTCGTTTTCTCAATTGAATTGTTTCATATTTTTCATGTCTGGGCCTTTTATAGCCGACCATACGGTATTGGGTTTTCTCATTGTTGAAGGCCGTATGGTTGCCTACAATTGCTTACATCCACTTCATTTGAACTTTGATAGTTGGATAGTTGTCTCATTGGCAATCATACCACATCTTCTTATTTTTATATTAAATGATTACGATGTATTTAGTTGCAAGTACACGAAGGGGAAGAATTTTTCTGAAATAATATAAAATAATGAAGAACAGCAGTAAAATAACTAAGTTGCTATAAAGTCTGAAAAAATGTGGAAACAATTCTTCACACAGTTCCAAAGTGGCAGGTGCACAACTTCAATATGTGTACACTCTTTCTGTGAAGTCTTAGGGACCTAAGTTGAAAACTGTAGGATAAATAGAAAACTTGTACCCTCTTTCGTAAATTTTGCATAAAAATAACTGAGTTCCCAAGTCTGATAAAATGAGAAACAATTCCTCAAATCATTCAATAAAAGTAGATGCACAACTTCAACAGAATTATGTGCAATCGTCCTGTGAAGTTCAGGGATTTGGGTGGAAAACTAGAAGAAGTTGATTACACAAAGCTTGTACCCTAGCCTCTTTCTTCAATTTTGCTGAAAAAGATGAAGCTCCCAAGTCTGGAAAATCTTGTAAATATTCCGAAAACAATTCCATAATACTAGATGCACAATTCCAACATATGTGCAATCTACTTGTGAAGTTTCAATGATCTAGCTTTTAAACTGTAGGAGGAGTTGATTACGTAAATTAGATACCCAATTTTCCCCGCCTGCATGCCAGCCCGATATCCCCATACTATTAGCCGGTTTTGACCATCCTGGCCCAAAAAGAATAATTTGGTGACATAAAAGGACGATGATCTTATAATCAATTGCATAAGAATTTTAATACTATGACTTTCAATAGGTCTATTCCGTATTCGTCAGGATCGGTATTGTTCCGGTATTCATATTTTCATTAGAAGCCTGAAATAAAAAAAGAAACATATCTGAACAAAATAGAGAAAACATATTTAAAAATCTTTCATTTACCTCTTTAAATGTTAAAATTTAGATTTCGCTATGGAAATGTTTGAAAGAATCTGGCGTTGTTTTAAAAGAAAAGTTTATTTGAATATTCAATTTTGATTTTTGTAGTATAATTCTGGTAAAACAATGTGGTTTTTAGACTCGTAATTTTTCATGCACTAAAGTTGCATTTTTTTGGCTAAGAATTCATGAAATAGATGTTAACATAAAGTATGTAGTCAATAAAATGACCATTGCGCAAAGTCATTCTTCATGTTTGTATTTTGTCAAACTTGGTGTTGTTGGTATGACGCAGTCATCTATAAAAATTAGGAAAACCCATTCTCATAGAAAGACATATGTTATGTTATTAAAAATGTTTAGTTTGACTTAACAGTAATAGAATAACATTACTGAATTATCAGTGGCGGATCCAAAGGTGTGTGTGTGTGTGGGTGGGGGTGGGGGGTTGATGGAGTATCACTTGGTTGGAATATATATAATTTTTTTAGCTTAAAATCGTCCAAACAAATTTACCATTTTACGCAACTACGCCCCACCCCCTCTTTCAAAAAGTTTGGATCCGTCCCAGATTTAATTTTGAAAAGATAGCAATTTGCTGTAAAAAAAAAAGGTTTGTGGACAAAGCATCAAGTCAATACCTTGGTCGATTTTATTTTTGTTCAAATAATGTGTCTTGCTTCCACTGTCTACTTCAAACTAATTTGAATACCTATAATCCTAAGAATAAAAAATGTAAATGTAAATGTTTGGTATATTGCAAAATACGTATTTTGTTCAGTATTCTGCATCTTTTGCCATAACTTGCTACCTGAATAGATTACTGAATTGATTTTACCTGTACCCGATTTTAAAGACCTCTTATATATTTTGAATGAATCAAAAACGCTACTTACAAAAGTTACTTTCACAAATGTAGGGCGCACCACCACTGCAAGGATTATCATTCCACAAACCATTTGAAGGATGGAACAAAACACAGTTACGCTTATATCCATCTGAGGAGGCAGTTTTTGGATGGCCACTTTTAAAGTTTTTATACGATAGTGTTGATTGATCGTATGTCCATCTGAAATCTCCTTCCTGTACATCTGTTAAACCAATCCAATGATAATAACCTAAAAAAGCATATCACAAGAAGATAATTAAACAGTGTGCTTTACTCGTGTCATCTTAGTCAGCTTTTGAAGGCACCAACATGACAAAATATGAAACAATTTAAAATAAAGACAATAAGAGCCTGATCTATTAAAAAATACAATAAGCGAAAAACAAATATGACAGACAGTAACCAACGACAGCCACTGAATTACAGGTTCGTGACTTTGAACAAGCATATCGAATCTTGCTGGGTTAAACATGTCTGTCACAGTGTGAGTACTCAATCCCCATCCCCTAACCTGAGACAGTGTCTTGCAATCTTATTAGTATTGCAGATTCACTTTAATCATAGTATGGCTTACTTCGAAACATATGACAAAATTATAAATGCCAGAAGTTATCTCAAAACCTCAGTTTTGATAGATTTGACAAGCTTTTAATATGATTCTAAAAGTGTATATAAGAAAGGACATTCTTAACCGAAACCAAAATTTATTTTTAATAAAGATCCCCGTATGTGACCTTCCGAATTAGACTTATTACCCGGTTTGTACTAACATGAGCAACACGACAGGTGCCACATGTGGAGCAGGATCTGCTTACCCTTCCGGAGCACCTAAGATCACTTCCAGTTTTTGGTGGGGTTCAAGTTGCCCAGTCTTTAGTTTTCTGTGTTGTGTTTTGTGTACTATTGTTTGTCTGTTGGTCTTTTCTTTTTTAGCCATGGTATTGTCAGTTTATTTTCGACTTATGAGTTTGAATGTCCCTTTGGTATCTTTCGCCTCTCTTTTTGTTATATTGTCTTCAGTTCAAGTTAATTCAGTTTGGTTAAATATGTCCTTCGATGTAACGTTTAACAAAGCATGTAATATTTGCAACATTTAAAAAAAATATATCCTCAAATGCAATATGTAGCGTGTAATAACTTTCTGACTTTATTAAACTATGTAAAATTCTTGAAAAAAAAAATGCGTTAAGCATGTTATCATTATGTGTAGACTCTTTGATATTCAAACTCAATATTCTAGAAGGTTTAAACTGCTTTCAGATTTTGACCCAATTAGTGAAACAGAAACGAGTAAAATTAGCCGTACCTCTTTACGTCGCTTGTTCACAAAAGTGCTTATGTTTGAGCGTTCCTGATAAAGGTAAATCTAGGAATTAGCATTTCGGACCCACCAAATTTATGAAGTGTTATTTTCTTTTTCTTTTTCTGGCACTGGAATAATATATCGCTAGTGGTTGACTGCTTCTCTCCTAATGTAATGAATTTAAATATTATTATGGACCTAATTTCCAACCTTTAACTTTTCTTTTTGTGTCCTATGCAGAAAAGAGCTTCGGGCTGTATAAAGTTCTAATTACACTTTTAAGCTCACCTGGCCCGAAGGGCCAAGTGAGCTTTTCTCATCACTAAGCATCCGTCGTCCGTCGTCGTTAACTTTTACAAAAATCTTCTCCTCTGAAACTACTGGGCCAAATTTAACCGAACTTAGCCACAATCATCATTGGGATATCTAGTTTAAAAAATGTGTCCAATGACCCCCGCCTGCCAACAAAGATGGCCAACATGGCTAAAAATAGAGCATAGGGGTAAAATGCAAAATTTGTCTATTATTTGAGAAACTTTAAATTGCAAAAGTTATCAGCAAGACAAGTTCTACAAATAAGTCTCACTGTCGATATCGCCAGTCGACTCCTTATTAGAGTTATTGCCCTTTGGTGAAGATTTTTACCAATTGTTTGCGTGTTTGCCTTATATCTTAAAAAATGTGATGGAAAACTTAAATAAGCAAAAATGATCAGCAAGACAAGATCTACTAACAAGTCAAATTTTGCCGATATAGTTAGTAGACTGTCACTCTTTACAGGAGTGATTGCCCTTAAATAAGGATTATTTGTACCCTCTTTTGTGTTTTGAACAAAAATTAAAGAAGATAGAAACTAAACAGAATAAATGATCAGCATTACAAGATCAACAAAACAGAGATTTTGCATGAGTTCTATTCTCGTCTTCAATGTTGGAGAATGACCTTTGTTGAATATGCACATAGACCAAAGTGAGAGACACAGGCTCTTTAGAGCCTCTAGTTTTCAATTATTAAAATATATTTGTGATTCCCTAGCCATCTGCATAAAGTTCAATTTTTCGATATCGCAATGAACAAAATTCGATTTATTTATCTAATTTTCAAAGAGCCAAATCCAATTTTCTCCCGATATTAATCTTTTTTTCTTTTTCAAAATCTTTAATTGTGATTGTTTTTTATATGTCGAATATAGTCTAATAAAACAATCTTATAACGTTGCTTAATCTGCAGTTTTTTTTTGCAGTGTTTTATGGATTGAAACCGTTGTTTGTTCGTATTTTTTCTTTTAGTCAGGGTGTTCTCTGTTTTTTTCTTCACTTTCACAAATCTGAAAAGTGTCATATCTTGTGTATCGTTGCTTTTTAAACGATTATGTTTGATCAGGACACACGTTAAAGTATAATTGAACTTACCTTTTCTTACAATATTATTCACAAGCCATTTGGTTTCTGATGCGTCGTCAATTTTCACTAGGATACCTCCAATTTCTCTGCAACGTCTCTGCAAAAAAGATATCATTTAAAGTATTTGAATATGTATATCTAAAAGCTAGGTTAAAGGTTTTGCAGTGAGTTTTCCAAATTAGTGACACCCGACCATTTATATTCATGCTTTTGAAGATTATACAAGGTTACTTTTCATACATTCACGTTTAAAGAGAACATGGAAATTAGTATGAGAATATTACACAAATATAAACATATTTTATATTATATCGAAATATTTTAATTAAACAAAAAAAAATATACTAAAGTTTCGTAATACCGTATGAGCCCTGCTGGAGTCATACAAACAAAGAGTCATGATTTTTAAAGTCCAGTACCGCTGAAGATTAAAAGTAAAGCACTTGAGATATAAACTACTGCAATGTGTACTGCGTTTTGGGAAATTAGGGTTCATTGGGAATCTAAACAGGAAACGTTTTTTTCAAATAACCAGGTTCCTCTCTTCAATCCTCAATCGAAATTTTTTTTGAAGTTAAACTAATACAATATAATGGATAATATATTGTTTTTTTTTGTACATTTATTTGTGTTTGACTATTTAGGAATAATGTATTAGACAAAAATGTCTTAACGCAATAGTTGGTACTGCAAGGAATTTTTTTTTAAACTATTGGTGCATTAAAGTTTTCCAATATCATAAAAAGAAAGAAAAAAAGACCATTAAAATTTCAGCTAAAACAAAACGAGCTGTAGAAAAGCTTCAAAGCATTCATGTTAAACTAAAGAACGCGTTTGAGTTATTGATATCGTTTCAGTACCTCAGCTGTAACCCAGTTTACAAAATCTGTTCCAAAGAAATAACAATGACCGTTGTACTTTCTCCATTGTCTTTCTGGAATATGAAACAAATGACATAAAAGTTCCTACCAAGAGTACCTATTATGATACATATTTCATTAATTTATATAATTCGTGAGCATTTGCCCTTTAATTTTGACAATTGCCTGACCTGCTAAATACCATTATGTTTCTTACAATAAGTTTATGTGAAACTGACAACATAAAAATGATGCTTGACATGTTTCATTGATGGGGTTTTCTATTAGACAGTGTGCATTCTAATTGGAATCAGTTATCTTCCTCTGCTCTATGACCTGTTCCTTCATTCGTATTAGTAACTTTATTAGATTTGTGTCTTAATAGAAGCTACCACTTTCATTCAATATCACTTTCCTCTTTAAAGATGATGTTTCCTTACTCAAGAACTCTACGCTTGGTGATTATGTTGAAGACATCTATCCTAATGAACATGAAATAATGGTTACTACAGACACATATTGAGGTCTGCTTCCCTAGAAATTGATAGTGCATGATTATAAATTTACGACAAAAAAGATTACCTCAATTTTCCCATTGTAAACTTTTGATTTTCATAAAACAACATTCGAAAACATATGACTCTGTACCGGATTTTACTTGTCATGAGCAACATGACGAGCAGCACTAGTGGCATACCTAAGTTCCTTCTTCCCCTGTTTGCCCCGTTTTTTTTAAAGTGTCCATATTGTTCATGAATGTTTATTTTTCTGTGTAGTGTTTTATGGGCCGTCTTTTATACTTTTGGCCATCTAGTTTTTTGTCTTTTCAGTTTTTGGTGTATTTTTACCTTTTTTTTTTTTTTAGAAAAACCTTACTTTAGAATTTGAAAACAAATATATACATAAACTGAATAAAATAATGCCTGTTAGAAAAATCGGATGACAGCACATCGACAACACAATTATAGTAGACTTTGATACCAATAAATACAGTAAAGTAGAAACATACGAAATGATATAAACTCTAAAATTCCCGTTTTTAGTCTTTCATTATTAATTCTAAGCTGAATTTAAAAACATGCAAATGGTTAATATAGTGGACAAACCGATGACGCGAGGAAAATATAAAAGTAACTCTTTTTATGAAAAGTCAATAAAATCAATAGTTAAACAATGTCGGTGACCTCATTATTTTCCACATAAAAGTCAAAATTTATAAACTATTGCTATAATTGTAATATCATATGGAAATTTATAAGAACAAGCACACATAAAATAAGCGAAAGAATTTAAACTATCACAATCACAAATATCAGAATATTCACAACAACAAATAATATTTAGTAAAGGGGGGTCCATTTCTCAAGCGCCTGTGACATGTATACAAAAATATTGAATGTTGGAGAAACATGCACACATCAAATAATGTCTGTGATCTGGGTCTCTTCGATACAGAACACGAAGTGTTTGAAATTGCAATACCAGTGGTCGTATTTCTATAATGATTGTTACTAATATACTACAAAATGTATACTAAAATTTATCACTCAATGTGGTCCTGCAGCTCAATAGATTCTTTTATATATCGGTATAGGGTTAAGATGATTTTTCACGAGTGATATTTTTTTTATATTTTTTAAATGTCAATACAGCGCAAAGAAATTCATAAATGGGATTGATATAAAATGAGAAGATGTGGTATGATTGCCAATGAGACAACTCTTCACCAGAGAGCAAAATAACATAGAAGTCTGCAACTATAGGTCACTGTACGGCCTTCAACAATGATCAAAACCCATACCGCATATTCAGCTATAGAAGGCCCCGAAATGATAAATGTAAAACAATTTAAACTAGAAAACTAATGGACTGATTTATGTATAAAACAATGAACGAAAAACAAAATTAATATGATACACAGCAACAAACGACAACCACAGGCTCAAAATGCTGACTTGGGACAGGCACATACATAATGTGACGGCGTTAAACTAGTTTGTTTGCGCAAAATCCTTCCCCTAATCTGGAACAGTGGTTTAACAGTATAACATAATAAGAAACTGTAAAAATCAGTTAAAATGGGCTTAACTCATCAGATCGTTACAATGCAGAAAAACATCTAACTAAAAAACAGACCGACGTGGCAGGGTATTTATACATCCCCATAACAAACCAGACACTAAGTCCAGAACTGAGAGTACTGCTAGTTAAGACTACATTGTGTATCGTGTGAGTTTTTAAAAGTCGAAATTTCACAATTTAAATAGTCAAAATTTTACTTTCAAAAAATCGAAATTTCGAGATTTAAAAGTCAATATTTCGACTTTTTAAAAAACCAAGGTTTAAAATTTAAGAAAAAATTTCAAGATTAAAAGTCAAAATTTCAAGATTTGGAAAGTTAAGATTCGAGTTAAAGTTTTGACTTTGAAAAAAAAGTTCAAGGAGTCTTCTTCTTCTTTAGGTTTTCAGTAGTCCTTCATTGATCGGAAGATTATTTACTGTTTTGCGCAGCGTGGCCTATATATATATACAATAATACAAAAATATTTGAAAATGTATTTGAAGTACAATTTTTTTAAAGTGTGATTAAAACTATGTACATAGGCTAATAATAAATTAAATGAATTTGTGGAGAACAGCTGGTGTGAGCTGTTCTCTGAAAGTGTCGACTGTAGTGACAGCGACTGTATGGATTGGCAATAAGTTCCACTGAGGTATGGTATATGGAAAAAAATTATATTTATATGTATCATTTTTGGTTGAAATGTGTCTGAAAGTGAAATTATGATTTTTGCGGGTTCTACTGTCTGATGGTATGAGAATAGCAGATGGGATTGCTGCGATTTGATGGACTATTTTGTAGAACATTATCAATCTTGTGCGTAGTCTTCTTTCTTGTAGTGTTGAGTTTATCATGTCTGTAGGAATACTGATGTTATGGTACCTGTTACAGACATATCAGGCAGCTCGTCTTCGGACCATCTCGATTTTAGAAGTTTGTTCAATTGTGTGAGGGTCCTATACTGAACTTGGATATTCCAGTTTTGGTCGAACCAGCGCCAGATATGCCTGAGTTTTGATGTTCTGACATGGTGTTTTTAAGTTTCTTTTTAGGAAGCCTAAAGATTTGTTGCAATTAGCTATGATGTGGTCTGTATGTTTTGACCATTTTAAGTTTGCTTGTAGTATAATACCCAGATATTTGGCTGAAGAAACCAGTTTTATTTTTACTGTGTTCTACACACGCGTCAATACACGTTTTATTTTTCTATATCTCAATGTATGTAATGCACAGGAACGGAACGAACAAATAATAATAATCTATCCAGTGAATGATCAATTTATCTATCTGTCTACATGTATTACTATGCAAAATTGAGCTACCAACATTACCTTCTAAGGTAATAAAATATACAAATTAAAAATCTTGATTCATATATCTTAATTAATGCAAATAAATTTTACAACTTTGAAATTATCTGTTTTCCTTATACATATTGCACATCATGGCCAGTAAACAGAATTTGAACGTAAAAATTGTCAACAGTTGTGTTAACGAAAATTACACCACGGTCCACCATTTTGATTTGTAATATCTTTCCTCTATAATTTGTACATTTTGTGAATATTTATACAATAAGTCTTTGTAATTCAATTGTCATGCAGTTTCCTTTTTAAATTGATAAAAATAGTTTTCAGTACGGTTCTGATATCTTGACTATTTAAAGAAAAACTCACTTTTAAAATCATCTTCCATCGTAATCAGATCTTTATCAAGTTGTTTAACTTTGCTGTTTATTGTGTTGACTTGTCCCTGGAGTGTACTAACTGTGTTGGACAAATAACTTTCTAGATTCTTTAATGCACTCCTTGTTTTATCAAAATCTTTCTTAGAATCGTTGGTAAGACAAGGTAAACCAAGCACAACATCAAACAGACCAAGCAGAGAGATCAGCAATATTGTACTCATTGTTTCCTGGAGTATTATAATTCGGTCAGTTTATTAAAGCGTATAGAAGGAGAAAAGGCACATGGAGCATTTATAAAGACACTATAAAACAAATACAGTAATTCATTGACAAGCATTCTTAGTTTTTTGCATCAGCAATCTCTAAAACTCATATTTAAGTCGGATCTTAAATGTCTACGTGTCTTAAATTAAGATTTTTACATTAGACTCCAAACGGTCGACTTGGAGATTTAATACCGCATCAAATATTTGTTCTGTTAATAATACTTTGCGTCAACTTATTTTGCCATGTTGAATTTGTATTTAAAATTTTTCACATAACAAATTAATCTCATTCAAATATCGTCTATTTGTCGAAAGTTATTTACATGCCAATTGATTAAGTTTAGAGTATTTATCACGTTTTATTGCAGTTTTGGTCCATCGCAGTCTGTTGATCATTAACTTTACGAAAATGTTCTCCTTTGAAATTGCAGCGCCATTTGGAACAAAAACTGTCAATGTCCCTAGCCGATGCACATATTTTATCGGTCCAAGGTCGACAACTCCAATTAAAACAATGCATTATTAGGACCAGACCCTGTTGTGTACTAGAACGACACACTGAGCCATATTGTTCTGAATCCGGGCCGAACATCTTACTCATATGTGACCAGCCATGACATTTCTAGGCTTATGGAGGTAGATTTAAAACTATTTTAACGTTACGTTACATTATGTATGGAGACATACAAGTTTATTCCTATAATGTATTTAGAGTCTGGGTACTTTTAAAAATCAAATATAAAATATAATTTTAAGTTTTTCGTTAAAATATGAGAATTAATCGTATTATTCGGCAACATATATGCAACGTTGTTGGCATAGAATCAACAAATACCATTTTAAAATCCTATGGTTTGACCAAGGCGGGGATCGAACCCATTACCTTTCGCACCCGAGGCGTGCAAGCGTAAAAATGCAGGCTTGAGATCGTTTACAATGTTGTTTTCCCCATATAATTTTTATTTCCAAGGGGTCGAACTCCTGTAAAAATAGTTGATAGGCGCTGATTTTACACATTTTATAAAAATCCGACAAGACATGTAAGTGTCAGAGTGCTTACCATGCAATTTTTGATATATGTTATATTTCAAAGGGACATTATTCCTGTATAATTAGTTGATCAAAAGTAAGTTTTAAACTCATCATGAGAAAATCTGACTGGGACAAACATGTTCAGAATGTCAAGATCTACCTACTGAACCAAATTGTCAGACGAATCAATGTAGGCGTCATTGCATTTGAATGATTATTAACCATTTTTAGTAATTTGGTTAAAAAAAATCTTGAAAAGTATAATAGATAGATAGAAACGATAAGTAGCACAAATAGATCAAAGTCTCAAATGGCCCGATTACGCAGATTGTTTCTTAAACAGAAGAAAATGGTTTATGCTGAACATTAAAATATAAAATAAGAAAATGGGAAAATCTTTAAACTGCTCCTAATGGAAGGTGCACAACCACAACATATTTTTAGCTCGTAGTGGAGTTCCAGCGATCTTGGATAAAAACGAAAAATTTTACCACCCATTAAAAATGTTTGCTGAAAAAGTACCCAAGTAGGCAAAAAAAATGCACTCAATAATTATGTTAAAGATAAATACCAAAAAATCCACTTTCAAATAAATAATAATTTAATTGAACATGATATTTCTATATAAATACATGCATGTGCTAGAGAGCTACTTGGTATTCATTTGACCATTGTATCAACTGCCTATATTAACATAGCATATACAATTTATTGAAATGTATTTTTCCTTAAATTGGACTTATTAATGTGAATACAATCATGGAAATTTTTAACAATCCCACAAATTTATTATGAAAATATATCCCTATGCAAACATTTTTTTTTAATTCCAAATTGATTACGCCTAGTATAAAAAAAAATACTATTATGTCTTTTAAACCTTGAAATTATCCACTGAAATACAATTGAAACTGGCATTTTAACTGAGTTTAATGTGAAATCACAAAACAAACAAAAATCTTAGATATTGAAAATGTAGTATCTTTTTTAAGTACAATCACAATCATAGACCACAACGAGGGTTGGTCAATGGCCGAAAGACTTGCTCGGGAAAGGTTTTGGATAAGAAAGCTAAGGACAATTTCCCCAGAGGGCATAAATGAAAAAACATAGAATGAATCACTCATTTTCCTGACATCATTTGTTTCCAGTTACTCCGGCTTCCTTACTTGACTCTTACAGTTTTAAGGATTCTTTTGGAATTTTTTTAATTTTACTAGTTTAAATACCAGGGTTCTTTTCATTTGGTAGGGATGTACAAGTACGCATCCACGTCCAATTATTTAACCTTAGCCCAAATTTACTATTATTTTTTCTTTTCATTATAAAACTGCTATTTATTTGGGATGATAAATACGCAGCCTCTGTTTGACATATTTTACCAGCTTATATCGATCAGTGCTGTTTTTTTTGAGGGAATGTATTTACACGCAGTTGTTGTAACATCTTAACTGACGTCATTTTTGAATTCTAGAGTTGTGCCAGTTCATATCTCTAATTACTATTTTCATTTAAGGCATGTCTTTGAGTCGTTTTTTGGAAATTTTAAAAATTTATTAGCGTCTCTACATATGATGATCGGGTGAAACTGTTTCACTTTTTTTATTGTATAGAATTCAAGATTGCTATAGTTAAATAATCAGAATAGATTGATCTGATTCATTTTACATCGTGCTCATACTGATGAAGGATATCTGTTATTCGAAATATTTATAGTTACATTTGTTCGTTTATTGTCATTTTTTGGTGATGTTGTACCCTTTTAGACTGGTTATATATTATATTTTGTAGTGTACTGTATCATATTTATATGATCCATCGCCCCGTAAGATTTATCGTTGACTATTATTCAGTCATTTTATATATATATAGTCAAATGCGTTTTGCTAAAATATACTTTTTCTTTTTTTTTTGTCTTTTGGAAAATGTTGTTTGTGCTGTATTTAGACCCCTCTACCAAGAAATTTGTTTTACATGCACACGTATAAAAATTGCGGTTTTTATCCAACGTAATATCATAGGTTTGAACGTTGTTTTCAATTTAGACTTTTATATATTTTTTTTCGTTTGGGCTTGTATTATACATGTATTTTCCTTCGGGTTTATATGATTCGTTCATCCTATTTCGACTCTTCAAAATTCAAGAGTCTATCCAAAAATGAGGTAAATTATATGGCCTTCCAAATACTGTTTCGATTCCTAACATCACTGAAGAGACATTAATTGTCGAAATCCGGATATGGTGTACTAATGTTTGTACCTTTTGTTTGCGGTATACCATCTTTTCCGCAAGTTTATTGTTTTCTGTTTGGTATTAAATTAATAATTAGATCCATTTTGTTACATCTGGTGATCCGTTTTTTTGGCAATAGCCAATGGCAGTCAGCAGGGTTTAAGAACATCCGTTGTTCGACCTGCTAGTCAAATGCGTTTTGTTAAAATATACTTTTTCACTTTTTTGGTCTTTTGGAAAATGTTGTTTGTGCTGTATTTAGACCCCTCTTCCAAGAAATTTGTTTTGCATGCACACGTATAAAGATTGCAGTTTTTATCCAACGCAATCATAGGTTTGGACGTTGTTTTCAATTTAGACTTGTTTATATAAATGTTTGTGCTGTATTTAGACCCCTCTACCAAGAAATTTGTTTTGCATGCACACGTTTAAAAATTGCGGTTTTTATCCAACGCAATCATAGGATAGAATGTTGCTTTCAATTTAGACTTGTTTATATATATATATATATATATATATAAACAAGTCTAAATTGAAAACAACTTTCAAACCTATGATTGCGTTGGATAAAAACCGCAATTTTCATACGTGTGCATGCAAAACAAATTTCTTGTTAGAGCACAAACAACATTTTCCAAAAGACTAAAAAAGTAAAAAGGTATATTTTAACAAAACGCATTTGACTAACAGGTCGAACAACAAATGTTCTTAAACCCTGCTGACTGCCATTGGCGATTGCCAAATAAACGGATCACCGATAAAAGAAATGGATCTTAATTATAAATTTAATACTAAACAGAAAACAATAAACTTGCGGAAAAGATGGTATACCGCAAACAAAAGGTGCAAAGGTTTTTGTACACCATATCCTGATTTCGACAATTAATGTCTGTTCAGTGATGTTAGGAATCGAAACGGTATTTGGAAAGCCATACAATTTACTTCAATTTAGGATAGACTCTTGAATTTTGAAAGAGTCATAATAGGATGAACGAATCATATAAACCCGAAGGCAAATATATTACAAGCCCAAACGAAAAAAATATAAACAAGTCTAAATTGAAAACAACGTTCAAACCTATGATTGCGTTGGATAAAAACCGCAATTGTTATACGTGTGCATGCAAAACAAATTTCTTGTTAGAGGGGTCTAATTACAGCACAAACAGCATTTTCCAAAAGACCAAAAAAGTGAAAAAGTATATTTTAACAAAACGCATTTGACTAACAGGTCGAACAACAAATGTATTTAAACCCTGCTGACTGCCATTGGCGTTTATATGATTCGTTCATCCTATTTCGACTCTTCAAAATTCAAGAGTCTATCCAAAAATGAGGTAAATTATATGGCCTTCCAAATACTGTTTCGATTCCTAACATCACTGAAGAGACATTAATTGTCGAAATCCGGATATGGTGTACTAATGTTTGTACCTTTTGTTTGCGGTATACCATCTTTTCCGCAAGTTTATTGTTTTCTGTTTGGTATTAAATTAATAATTAGATCCATTTTGTTACATCTGGTGATCCGTTTTTTTGGCAATATCCAATGGCAGTCAGCAGGGTTTAAGAACATCCGTTGTTCGACCTGCTAGTCAAATGCGTTTTGTTAAAATATACTTTTTCACTTTTTTGGTCTTTTGGAAAATGTTGTTTGTGCTGTATTTAGACCCCTCTTCCAAGAAATTTGTTTTGCATGCACACGTATAAAGATTGCAGTTTTTATCCAACGCAATCATAGGTTTGGACGTTGTTTTCAATTTAGACTTGTTTATATAAATGTTTGTGCTGTATTTAGACCCCTCTACCAAGAAATTTGTTTTGCATGCACACGTTTAAAAATTGCGGTTTTTATCCAACGCAATCATAGGATAGAATGTTGCTTTCAATTTAGACTTGTTTATATATAAACAAGTCTAAATTGAAAACAACTTTCAAACCTATGATTGCGTTGGATAAAAACCGCAATTTTCATACGTGTGCATGCAAAACAAATTTCTTGTTAGAGGGGTCTAAATACAGCACAAACAACATTTTCCAAAAGACCAAAAAAGTAAAAAGGTATATTTTAACAAAACGCATTTGACTAACAGGTCGAACAACAAATGTTCTTAAACCCTGCTGACTGCCATTGGCGATTGCCAAATAAACGGATCACCGATAAAAGAAATGGATCTTAATTATAAATTTAATACTAAACAGAAAACAATAAACTTGCGGAAAAGATGGTATACCGCAAACAAAAGGTGCAAAGGTTTTTGTACACCATATCCTGATTTCGACAATTAATGTCTGTTCAGTGAAGTTAGGAATCGAAACGGTATTTGGAAAGCCATACAATTTACTTCAATTTAGGATAGACTCTTGAATTTTGAAAGAGTAAAAATAGGATGAACGAATCATATAAACCCGAAGGCAAATATATTACATGCCCAAACGAAAAAAATATAAACAAGTCTAAATTGAAAACAACGTTCAAACCTATGATTGCGTTGGATAAAAACCGCAATTGTTATACGTGTGCATGCAAAACAAATTTCTTGTTAGAGGGGTCTAATTACAGCACAAACAACATTTTCCAAAAGACCAAAAAAGTGAAAAAGTATATTTTAACAAAACGCATTTGACTAACAGGTCGAACAACAAATGTATTTAAACCCTGCTGACTGCCATTGGCGATTGCCAAATAAACGGATCCCGATAAAATAAATGGATCTTAATTATATATATATGATCCGTTCATCCTATTTTGACTCCTCAAAATTCAAGAGTCTATCCTAAATTGAGGTAAATTATGTGGACTTCCAATAACCGTTTCGATTCCTAACATCACTGAAAAGACATTAAATGTCGAAATCCGGATATGGTGTACAAAAAATCTTTGCACCTTTGTTTGCGGTATACCATCTTTGCTGCAAGTTTATTGTTTTCTGTTTGGTATTAAATTTATAGTTATGACCCATTTATTACACCTTGTGATCCGTTTATTTGGCAATCGCAAATGGCAGTCAGCAGGATTTAAGAACATTTGTTGTTCGACCTGTTAGTCAAATGCGTTTTGTTAAAATATACTTTTTCACTTTTTTGGTCTTTTGGAAAATGTTGTTTGTGCTGTATTTAGACCCCTCTAACAAGAAATTTATTTTGCATGCACACGTATAAAAATTGCGGTTTTTATCCAACGCAATCATAGGTTTGAACGTTGTTTTCAATTTAGACTTGTATATATATATACATATTCTGATAAATCTCTATGGGGACAAACTATCTATATATTTCAAATTTATTATAGCTTTAGTTTTACTGTGAAATTGAAAAATGTTTTCAAAACATGTAAAGTTTCTACTGCAATTTAATTATTGCCTGCTTTTGGTCAATTTAGTTTGTCATCTTACCATGTAAAGAAGTACATGTATAGTAAAACACCGCTTTATATCAATATACATACTTAAACCATCAGCTAAATCTTTTCATTCTGGAGTCAAGGTCCTTTTGAAATAACATATTTTACAATGATACTAGTGAGTAGATTTACAAAATATAAAACTTCGTTAATGAGCTCCGTTTTACAAACACCTGTATTACAAGTAGTCAGCCAAAATAAACTATCAATAGACAAATTAAAAGATTACTGGAGTTGTAAATATGTGCTAAATTGGATAGGCTATGAAAAGGTATATACTATGAAATTAAGTGCTCGGGGCAAGCCTCTCGCTCTAAATTTCATAGTATAAACATTTTCATAGACTAACCTAGACATCTTAAAGGATTGTAGTACAAATATGAAGCATTTGTATATCTTTATTCTTATAAACCAAAATCCATGGTACATGTGACGGTGTATTAGACGTCATGCTCACCTTGGTGACAATTGTTAATTATCCCAGCAGGTAACATTTATTACATGTAACTCACTCAGCTATATAATGGTTATGACCGTTCGACAATAAACATTTCTTGCAATTTTGTATGTATCGGTTAGTCTATGAAAAGGTATGTACTATAAAATTTAGAGCGAGGGACTTGCCCCGAGCACTTAATTTCATAGTATATTATATTATATACCTTTTCATAGACTATTCAATTTAGCACATATTTACAACTAAAGTACATGTAATCTTTTAATTGGTCTATTGCTAGTATATTTTGGCTGACTACTTGCATCAAAGGTGTTTGTAAAACAGAGATCATTAACTAATTTTCAAGTTTTGTAAATTTACTCAGCGACAGTGATTTATGAGATTATGAGTTTATAAATGCATCAAACATGAATTGGGAAAATAGCGGGTTATATTTCAATCTCACATAAAAATGTGTGATTTTAAAAGGCCCATGTCTCCAGAATGAAAAGATGGTAGCTGCTGGTGGAAGTATGTATATTGATAGAAAGCAGTGTCTAATACTACGTGTACTTTTTTTCGTGGTAAGATGACAAAATAAATTTACCAAAAACTGGCATATATAATTAAATTGCAGCTGGAGTTTTACAAGTTTTGAAAACATTTTTCAATTTCACAGTAAAACTAAAGCTATAATGAATTTAAAAAATACAGATATATGTGCCCATAAATAGTCTAGCGGATAGGCATTAAAAAGCAACTACCCATAGATCAATTATTATATAATTGTTTTTATTTCAAATTAAAAGCTAAAAGCTTTATCAGAATAAAGATATAGGTGGCACATTTCCTTCAGACATTATAACGGTTTTGCTATTCATGATGATATGGATCAAGTTCCTTAAGAAAGTTAAAAAAAAAATCATCATCAAGTTGCCTTAATTTTCCTTCAAAAGGTTTCATAGTACATACTTTTTTACTTTTTTTGTATACACCGTAATTGCATGGATGATAAATTACCACAATTATAGAACTGGACACTTTGTCTGAATGGATCAAAGCTATTCGATCATGCATTCAGAAGCGCATTCAAAAACTACGATGCAATATGAGCACAAGAGTTACTAACCCTTTCAAAAATCCGGATGTTGTGGATGCTTTATCCTCTTTGCATGACAAATATGTCGTTGTTCCAGCAGATAAAGCCTCCAATAATATTGTCTTCATATGTAAAAAACATTATTTGCAATGTCTCACAACAGAGCTTGGAATAAATAGAACTACTGGTAACCCTACATATTCTTTAACATCATTTACCAAGGACGAAATTTTACAAAATCACAAATCTGTCCTTCTTTCTTTTGGTATCAACATCAAAGAAAACAAGAAAATTTACCATCATTATACTGGATACCAAAACTACACAAAAATTCTTATAAAGAACGATACATAGCTGGGTCATCAAAATGTTCGACTAAACATCTTTCTAAAGTACTGACTACTATTCTTTCCACAGTTAAAGATGGGCTTCAATATAAAAATGGGAATCGTAGATACAAATTTCTTGTTTTGGGTTACAATAATTCATATTTTGTGAAAAACCACACTGAATCTACCAGAAAATATACTGAAGATGATATTATCAAAATGCTGGACTTTTTGATCGACAATATATTTGTTGAGTTTGGAGGTTTTATATTTCAACAGAGAGTCGGTATTCCAATGGGAACTAATTGTGCACCCCTACTGGCCGATTTGTTTTTGTACTCGTATGAAGCAGAATTCATTCAGAACCTTCTTAAAGACAAAAAGAAAAAGCACCTTGCGAAATTCTTTAATCTTACTTTCCGATATATTGATGATGTTCTATCATTGAATAACCCATATTTCAGCCAATACTTACATCTCATATATCCCAGTGAACTTGAAATTAAGGATACTACTGATACTAGAAGGACTGCTTCATACCTTGATCTTTTCCTCAATATTGACACAGATGGACGACTTCACACGAAAATCTATGATAAACGGGACGATTTCAACTTCCCAATTATCAATTTCCCATTTCTCGGCAGTAACATACCCTCTGCCCCTTCGTATGGTGTTTACATATCTCCATTGATACGTTATTCTCGTGCTTGTTCACACTATACGGACTTCATATACAGGAGTGTGCTCTTTTACGCAGAAACTGCTCCAACAAAGTTATGAGGAGGACAGATTAAAAATGACACTCCGTACATTTTACGGACACCATCACGAATTGGTTGATCCATACGATGTGTCTTTGTCCAAACTAACTAAGGACACTTTTACCACGTGTTAGATTGTGGTTTGTCATTACGTCGTCTGATCTTTTAATTACTGAACGTGACTTATTCCCGATTGTAACTGTTTTGCTGAGTGTGAAACCGCATTGCTATAAGACGTGTCACGGTACTTTTCTATCCCAAATTCATGTATTTTATTTTGATGTTATATTTGTTATTCTCGTCGGATTTTGTCAAATGTCTTAACGTCTTTTCTGTTATATATATTCGTGTGTTATGGTAAAGATAATTAATCATTCCCTTCATTTATTAGATTTTAGTTTGGTTCAACGAAATTTATACGATATATTTGGTTTACAGTTTGATTCAGAAGAAACACCGACATAGCTAGATAATACAATTAATTATCTAATTACTACCACAATTTGATATTAATAGTATTGTAATTTTCATTGTTATTAATAAATGTAATGTCAGTATTAGTATTGCAAATCTAATCTTGAATCAATCCTAATTCTATCTTAGTTTTGGGAAATATTTTTACAAATTGAAATGTGACGTCACTTTGTGTGTTTTTTTAGAATTTCAAATGTGACGTCATTTTGTGCGTTGAGGCTTTGGCTAACTCGGCTGTGTATTTTTATGTGTTGGATTAAGTTGTTTTATGTAATGTATCCGTTTTTATCCTGTAGTTAGTCCCCACTTCGGTTTTATCATGTATATATATAATAAAATTTACTGTTTGCAAAAGTATAAATTATTCTAAATAATAAGGATGTTCTTGTCCCAGGCAGAAAACCCTGGCCGTGTTAGGCGCAACTTTTTGGAAGTTTTGGTCCTCGGTGCTCTTCAGCTTTGTACTTGTTTTGGCTTTCAAACTTTTTTCATCTGATTAGTCTTGTGTGGACGAGACGCACGTCTGGCGTATTAAATTTTAAACCTAGTACCTTTTGTTAGCTATTATTCGTGTGTTTCTTTGACCTATATGTTCCCCCATTCATTTGTATTGTAGTCATGTCATGTAATGTTGTAATTTTAATGTTATATTTAACATTGCCATAAAAGCGGAAGGTTTGGCATGCCACAAAACCAGGTTCAACCCACCATTTTTTTCTTAAAATGTCCTGTACCAAGTCAGGAAAATGGCCATTGTTACATTATAGTTCGTTTCTGTGTGTGTTACATTTTAATGTTGTGTTTTGTTGTGTCGTTGTTCTCCTCTTATATTTGATGCGTTTCCCTCAGCTGTAGTTTGTAACCCGGATTTGTTTTTATATCTATCGATTTATGAGTTTCGAACAGCGGTATACTACTGTTGCCTTTATATAAGACGGCGTTGTACTCTAATCAAGGTATTAAGGACCATTTAATAAAAACATCTATGGGATACAGGGCTAGTTCTGCTCTAGCAGCTATATCAACAGCTTGTTTACTAAGCCATAGTATACATTTGCAAAATTTTAAATGTATCTTCCCCACTTGGCTACTATCAATCATAGCTAAAAGATCAAATTTACTCATGTCTTTATTTTGTGCTCGTCTATCAGCTCTTATTATTTTCTCATAAAAATCCATATACCAAGTTTCGGAATTATACATGAGAATGGGTTTAACTTAAGGGATTCGAACAATTTTCTGTATAGTTTTATAGACACATTTTCTAATGGAGAAAGATATTTAAAGAGGAAAAATAAATTTAGTACCTTTCTTAGCCAATTCAATGTGTGATGAAGTTAATTTCCCAGACGCTTCAATTAAATTTCCAGGATTTTTATATTTTAAAAACCTTTTCTAGTTTGTCACCATTCAGGTAAAAATCATATTTATTACATAATATATTCTTCTGTTGAAAGACAATTATTTTAGTTGTTTGTGTATTTATTGTGAGCTGCCTGTAGAGTTATGTAGACCTTCAGGAGTTTCAGATAATAACAGAATGTCATCTGCAAACATAAGGCAGTTCATTGACATTTTTTGTAGAGTCACTCCAGGTTTATAGTTTTCATCAAATATTTCTGGTAGATCATTTATATATAAATTAAATAAGTTTGGACTCATATTATCCCCTTGTTTTCACTCCTCTATCAATAGAGACAAATTCAGATATATTCTCCTTTAATTTCACTGAAGCCTTAGTATTCGTATACATATTTTTTATCAGATTATAAAATGTCATAACAATGTTCTCAATTTTTGTTAGTTGATACAAAAGACCTAGCCCCCACACTGAATCAAATGCCTTTTTTAGGTCTACAAAACATCCATAAATCTTTTTGTTTTAAAAGTTTATATACTGTGGATTCATTATTATTCGTTGGATACCAATTTTCGTGGATTTCGTGGTTATCCGGGAACCACGAATGCCAATGTCCAACGAATTACAAATTTTGTTTAGGAATTTATGCAGACTTTGGCAAAACCACGAAATCAAATATCCACGAAAATGCAAGTTTTCCTCAATCCACGAAAATTGGTACCCACTAAAATAAATGAATCCACAGTATTTATTGAACAGAGTCTTTACTATAAACACACCATCTGAAGTCCTACTGTTCTTCTTAAATCCTAGTTGCTGGTGGCATATATCATTTTCAAATAAAGTAAGTAACCTACAATTTATAACGATATTAAATAATGTGCTTAGACAGCTCATCAGAGAAATTCCTCTGTAGTTTGAAGGATTTAAATATAGGAACTATAAATGATTTATTCCAATTTTCAGGATATAGAGAGGTAGATAATATAAGGTTAAAATATTTAGTTATAACATTACAGAACTACTATGTTTTACAATATCAGATCATATCATACAAATTTTATCTGGTCCACAACTTTTCCCACTTTTTAATCTTTTAATTTGTGTTTTTATTTCAGATATAGTTATTGGTTTATCACTGTCTTTTGAAGTAAGTAACTTCTCTGTTTTACATAGTTCTTCAAAAATACTGTTCTCAAAATTTTTATCAATCTATTCAGGTCTACCCTGAGTTTTAAAGTGATTTGCAAATTGACTTAAATCAATCATATTCTCATCATTCTTGTCCTTATTTTTTTTTTATTGTTCTTAATAGCTTCCAAAATTCTTTGCTTTCATTTGGTGACATGTTGTCTAGTTTATTCAAAACATTCAGTTTAAATTCTCTTTTTTTATGTTCAGAAGCTTTTTTAAAATGTTTTGAATAAAAGAAGTATTTCAGTCTTATATATTGGTCAAAGGGAGATAACTTTAATCTTTTACTATTTTAATTAACAGTACTTTATGCAAAAAAAAATGAGTCTGTCCAGTTAGATATTCTTTTTCCTTTCTTTTTAAAATATTTTTTTCTCATACTTTTATGTGATAAATTTATATAAATGTCTGAACTAAAGTCTGTAGCTCTGTTCAGTCCCTCCTGTGTATTTTCAAAATGTGTTTGTTGAGAATTGTTTAATTCTTCATCTATATATTTTTCTCTCATCTCATTCTCAAGCAAGAATTTTGAAGTCTTTGTCCATTTCAATTCAAAATCTATTTTTTTATTTTTATTATTTACATTTGGTTTTTTTCCATCACATTCTAAATGGGTAACAATTTGATTATGATCTGAGAAGTATGAAGGAGTTTTAACTAGAAAATAATTCACTCAGGAGAGCAGACTCTCACTAGTTATTGCATAATCAACTACACTACACCCTTTCATGTTAAAAGTGTCATATTTCCTAACAAATCTCCAATTAGAATGCGGAGTTCAGGGCAGAACACAGAGGTCTAGTAACGAAAGCCCTCCATTGTGGGTTTATGGTTTTATCTTGTCAATGACTTTTTCTAGACAGTTGAAAATCTGATTTAAAGTTATCTGGTAAAATATGAGCCATATTTATGTTATTTTCATCATATGCTACAAAACCAAAATAATTAGATATTCTTGAGTTAAAATCACCAATTGACAAAAACTTTCCTTTACTAGAAAGAAAACTTATTTCTGATTCCAATCCTTCATATTCATTGTTTTAATAAGGGGAATTTTTTGGTGGAATATATATGCCACATATATACAAATCTTTTTGAAGTCCAAAAATTGACTGATTTAGTTTCATCCACAATCTATTCTGAAATTGTGCTACATTTTTTTAGATAAGTTAAATTTCTTTTCAAATGTTTTCTTATAGTAAACAATAATCCCCCCACTATTTCTCTTTGCTTTATTAGCTTTTATTAGTTTTTATTACAATAAAAACTATATTCAGGTATTTGGATATCAGGTTTCTTCCCTTTCCAAGTTTCTATCAATATATTAAGGTCATGGTTTATCAATTCCAAGAAATCAGGGCCTCTGTGTTTCTATCCCAATCCATGAACATTCCAGCTAGATATAGAAACAGAATCTATAGATGAAAATTTTAAATAAAACATGTTAATTATGCAAGAAATCTCCCCATTCAAGCATATAAATTCATATGCAACTATATTTGAACATATTTATCTTTTTCTAAGATGTTTATGACAAAAAAAATATCTTGTTTGACATATATATCCACATTTAGATCAAGTTCACATTTTGAATTTATACACAGTCCCATACACACTAACATACCTAAATACAATTATGCCATATACACACAAATACAGAGACCTGGTACAAATCTATGCATTAGTATATCTATATATATATGTTGAAAATAAATTTCATGTAGATCAAATCTCAAATAATTAACAAATATTAAGCTAAAGAAACTATCATATTCCAAAATATGATAATAGAGCTTAATTATTATCATTTTTTTTATCACTATTTTTGAAATATACATTATTCTCTTAATTTCAAATAAACTTGTAAGTTAATATTGGTTTTGATTTATGACTCAAGACAATAAAATAAGTGCCAATACACAAGAAATTATCCTATACCTACAAGATAATTTATTTCACATGTTCTTTCTTGTATTTTTATATTAAAATTATATTAACAGTCAATTTTCAATTGTGACAATATTAAAAAGTAAAAAATCGTATAATATCCACATTCTTATGGATAGTAAGGTATATTTTTCTGGTATATTTTCTAGATTCCCAAAATCAAAGTTAAGAATAATGAGTTTAAATTTCAACAATTTTTATGCAACTTTAACAGGTAGTAATATCTAACTCTTTAGTACAATTCTTTCAAAAGAGATGTTAAAACCCATTTAAGCTTTTTTTCAGCATTTTTATGATGGATGGATTCATGCATTTTACTTTTGTCCTTGTACCATGATCATAATCAAAATATTGATAGCAGAATGTATAAAAATCAATGTGAAAACTAACTAGAAACAGTTTTTTTAATTTGGGACACAGCATTTTATTCCAAAATAGCCCGTGGCAATTTTTGTTTTTAAAATTTTGATTACAGTACAATGAAATCTTACCCTTGTTGTCATTCATGCTTAGTTACTTAGTACACGGAAAAAGTATGTACTATGAAACTTCGAAGGCAAATTCAAGCAATTTGATTGGACGAGAAGTTGTAAGTATGTGCTAAATATGTATAGATACTGGGTATACAATTTAATTTGGTATATGTAATACTATGTATATACAAATATTAAAAAAAAAATAAAATTTAAGCTTCTTTTGAATAACTGAAATGAGAAATAAATAGGGTATTGCATTAAATACATTTGCTTTGGTGGTTTGACATCTAAAGTTTTAAAGATGACAAAAAGAATAATGTTCAGCATAACCAAAGACATTATGCATAACGTAGACATTTAATTGACTTAAATTCATAAACGAAATTATTTAATCAAAACCATTTCTATCAAAAATTGCATTATGCATAATATAAATCAGTTTCCTGATAAAAATTGCAGGTTGTTAATGTAAACGGCAATTAACTTAGAAAAAAATATCATCCCACATATATTTATAAACGAGTATGTCATAACCCCTACACCTCGCTGAATATCACCGCATCGGTGGTCTCAAGGTAGCGTGCTCGCATCGATTGCGAGGTTCGAAGGTTGGATCCCAGGCCCGGTCAAACCAAAGCTTAAAAATGGTACTTCCTGCTTCTCCACTATGCACGGGGCATTTTGGAGTAAGAGCAAAAACTGATTGTCCTGCAGTCAGAATAATGTGTCAACGGGTGGGCTAACATGTGTTCCTGAGGTCTGTTACCTTGTAAACTATCACGTTAAAATCCAACTCAGTGTGTCGGTATAGTACAAAGCAGGGTTCATATGCACATGACATTAACATGTTCTCATCCTGAATATGCATTTAATTTGCCACTGGACTTTTAGCAGCCATCCATCGATCCAGAATGTCAGATTTTGTTAAGACACAATACATGTCTTATTTTAGGAATTTTTTTTATTAACATAAAACCGTCAAGAACAACAAATCATTTTATTTCCCTCTTAATCGGGGTTTGTCCCCTTAATCACTATGATTAAATCTTTTACAGAATTAACCTATTTAATACATTTTTTTTAAATTCACATGAAATGAGTTTCTTGTAATTATATAGGGAAATTAATGAACCAATGCATGCATGCATATATACTAAACTAAGTCCTATATGCACTTATATTTCTAAAATAGTTTTAAGTTTAGAGTTTGAGTCAAGCTGGTTAAAATTAGGATAATGGGTTTTAATTGCATTTATAAGGGGATTTCTAATATTACTGCTGATTTGGCAATGAAGGAAAAAGTGTTCCTCGTCATCTAAAATTTTACAAACTTTACACACTCTATGTTTTCTTTGAATTTTCTTATATCGACCTATTTCAATTTCCAAGTTATGGTCTCTTATACGGAATTTTGTTATACTGTGTATTGCTATTGCAGACGGACAATTCATCATTCTTGACATTTAGTCAGTCCTTTACATTTAACTTGATTTTCATACAATCAGCAATTTACACTTGAAGAAAGTCTTTTTTTAATTTGAATTCTTTCCCAAAATGTTTCAGGAAAATACCAGAGACAAATCAAATACATGTGTTTTAAACGACTCAAGTATAGCATTGTTTGCTTTGATACCAGCTTGTGCACGCTGTATTAAATTTATTTTAAAGTGAATAAATTTCTATTGTCTATTATCTAAAATGTTTCTGAATGGAACGCCCAATAACGTGGACTTAATGTGAAAATAAAATGTTTTACATTTTTAATTCCGGAAGAACGAAAATAAATCGGAGGTTTAGTGGCCATCAGAAAAAAATCCCAAACATTAACAATATTTCAACTGTAATGTACGCTGTTGTAATTAGAGTGAAAAGTATATAATTGATTTTATCCCGGCTGAATGGTAAAAGAACATGAAGAACTTACCAATGTTTTCGATTCTTCGTTTAAAAACGCTATGTGTAAAGACAATAAGCATACTATCAGAATTCTGAGCAATTAAAATGAAACTCGATAACACAGAATCTATATCCATTAAAATGAAACCTGAATAGCGCACGAAAGGTTCTCAGAAATTTGACATGCAGAAAAAATAATGATCACGGTTAACACATTAAATTTACATGAAAATGAAAGTTGTTTCTTTGTAAAGATTGCAATATACGAACCATTCGTAATATCCATGTACCAGGTTAACCTTTCCTTTAAAAAATACGTCATTTACACCTGTTGCATTTCAATATATTGTTACAAAGGTGTCTGTCTGTTTCGTATTTTTCTACTTAATGCAACCCAATATAATCTAAAACTCTGCATGCCTGGAATCTTTAGATTATTCCATAAAATGTGCACATACACAAACTGTGTATCGATTTTGGGGGGAACAGTTTATAATAATTCCCTGCATGAGTTATCGTAAACTTGTGCGATATCAGTTGAATATTGAATAACATAGGTTTTTTTTTTTCCATTAAATATATTTTAGATGGGTCAAATTACTATCCAGATGAATATGAAATAGATAAATAAAATAATAACTATGCAGAAAATTTTGTAAATAAAATTCAAAACAGTTTTCACTTCTTTTTAATTCCTTAATGTCATATTAATATATTCATAATTATTCTTGTGCGTTTAAAATAATGTTTGGTGCCCAAAAAATAAGCAAAACGCCGATTCAACCTCAGACACTTTAATTATTATATCTTTTAATTGTCATTATTAGCTCAAATATTCCCACACAATTATCTTTTGGTTAAAACTGTATGTTTCTACTAATCCGATAATGGATTTCGTATCTACGTGTCAAAGACAGTTTTGTCAGATTATCTAAACAATGGACAATAATTGCTTAATCCGTAGTTACATGTATTTCTTTATTATTCTGTTTTATATACTTCTTAAAAATAATTTATATTCAGTTTTGGAAAGGTTCCCGAACCGTAAATACCGGACTCAATATTGTAACATCGTTTATATTCTTATTGGATCGTTTATAAATTGTTAAACTTTATACCGACTTGAATCTTCATTTAATACCCAGCAAATAGTCTGGCTATACACTTCTAAGAATGCTTCACATAATTGACCTTATTTGTAATTGTTTACGATGAAAGTTTCTGTGTACGGTCGTGATAGTTTTAATCCGTTTTCTCACCTAAAATTAGGATTTTGTCAAATTAAATTAATGATGAAAATATGATATATGGGTTAACCTCAAGAAAAGCCCTCGAAGTGCAAACGTGTATGTGATTAAACAAATTATGGTTCAAAACTAAAGGAAATGACAAACACCAAATCAGACCTTTTCAATTTCATTATGATCCCATTTCTATTCAAGACAGGCTCCGTGTTGAAGACCGTACTTTGACCTATAATTGTGATTTTGTACATAATGTGACATGGATGGAGAGTTGTCTCATTGGCACTCATACCACATCTTATTTATATGAAATGTAAACCCATGCTATTCATGATAAACGACTGAAATTCATTATCAATATATTTTTCAAAATTAAGTATTAGATACAGAACAAAGGTAACAAAAAAACAGGCTGGTAACAACCGTTGTCGTACAGTTTTCTGCACGAGTAGTCAGGTCAAGTCCGAGGCGATAGCCGAAGAGCTTGACCTGACTATACAAGTGCAGAAAAACTGTACGGCTGGTTGTTACCATCCCGTTCATTTTATTACTTTTGTTTTGTATCTGACTTGTGCGACGTTTTCAATTAGAAAGTAATATGTTTTGCATTTAAGACGATTGCATAATTAAAAAGATTGAACACAAAAATGTTGCATACCAGTTAATGTACCACGATGTTTTGAGATATTTAGTCTTTAATAAATTAGTATTTTGCGTTATCACTTGCGCTTTTCAATTGTATCAGTTGTGTTCGAGGAAAATGTAAATTATTGCTTATTCCTTTGATACATATTAGTGAAGTAGGAGTCGATTGAAAAGTTGAGAGAGGGGGGACTTCTTCAAGTGACAAGCAAAAAAAAAAGGCCTTGAATCTATATTTTCTATCATAATAGTCTTAATAGTCTAGACATAAGTTAATGTCCTCTTTCGTAGCCACTTTATATTTAAATAACAAAATTAATTGCTAAAGGGGTTGATGTGGAGGGGGGGGGGGGGGTCCTTATAGTTTTGTCCCTCACCTTTTCAAGTGTGTAATGCGGTTATGGTCCCCTTTCCCGGCTCCTACACCCCTGCATTTATATATACCCCTCCACACCAAGACAAAATGCATACATACGTACAAACAAACAAAGTCAAATTAAGAAATATGTTTTGCCTCCTCCATCCCCCATTTTGAAATCAGGAGGGGGGGATTGCCCCCTTCCCCGGCTCATACCCCCCAAAAAAAACAAAAAAACAAAAACAAAATAAATAAGAAAATAAAACAAAAATATGAATAACAGATTTAAGACTATTAAAAGTCCAACGAAGTACATGTATGCAATAAGAAAGAGTAATCAGACAAACGTAATACAACATGTATAAATATTGTCAAAATCAATAAAATGAATATAAAAAAGCTGTTTCTCTGTTTTATTGGGAATAACATTCAATGAAAAATAATTTATTTTGTCTTGTTTAAATTTTTTGATCCACTTATTTAGGTATCATTTTTTGTTGTTGTTTAATTTCATGCTCATTACAGTAATGTGATATTCGAGTAGACCCAAGTATTGATCACGTGACACAATCTATTTTTCAGTTTCCATCCCTACAATGTATATCCAAAACGGGTGGACGTTTATTGACATTGAGACTGATTTTCTGCTTTCACAATTCGACTTAAGCAAATGCCTTGAAGGGAAAATCCTCCGTATAGTTCGATTTAGACGATTTAAAAGATTTCAGCTTAACTGCAAAACAATCCTACGAGAGGTTTGTACATGGAATCATTTTATGGTTGCAATTACTCTTGCAGTCAGTAACTTCGCAGACACTTTATTTAATTTCAGCATTTTGGGACATAGTTAGCTTTTTTATAATTATGATTTTTATGAACACTTTTCATATAAATTGCATTTATAAAACAAGGTAATTAGGTCACAAGGTGTACGATAAAGTGCCTTTGAACTTACTGCATGCACGAGTGACTCTATTCATAAAAAGTGTCCGTTTAGCACATACTTACAACTTCTCGTCCAAACAAATTTCTTAAATTTGCCTTCTAAGTATATGTAAGAGAATGATAATCTTTTTCTTCTTGATAAAGTACGAGAGTTAGCGAGTACTTATCATGAAGTAAAGGATTACATGTATCATTCTCTTACAAACTTAGAATATTGTAAAGTGCTCAAGGCTCAATGATGTCTTGATTGGTTGTATTCAAGAAATAGTTTTATTGTTAGTGTAAATTAAATGTTTGTAATTGATGCATGACTTCATTTTTCAGCATTTCATTTATTGGTTAGTTTTAGTGATGTAAGGACTTTCTTGACTTATAATTTGGGAAATATTTAAAAAATGCGTTATAGACATTAGGTGACACAACAGTAAAAAGAAAAGGTACGAATTGTATATGTTTCCTGATTGTGAGTATGAATGTAAATCATGTAACATTTTAGTGAGGAATAATCAAAACTCGAGTTGTAAATATGTGCTAAATTGGATAGTCTAATTAAGTGCTCCGACCCGTCTAAATTGCATTTAATAGATAAATTCAAGAACACTTATCGTTATCTTGATGATATTTTTTCGTTAAATAATCAAGAATTTTCTAAATATACTGCCGAAATTTACCCAAAGGAACTTACTTTAAATAAATCAAATATAAACGGTAATAACTGTCCTTTCCTAGATTAAGATATTTCTGTTTTACACGGGAAACTCTACACTAAAATTTACGACAAAAAGGACGATTTTTCGTTCCCTATTGTTAACTTTTCTTTTTTGGACGATAATGTTCCTTTGGCACCATCTTACGGTGTTTATATATCACAACTCGTTCGTTATGCCCTTGTCTGTTGTGACGTTTTGGATTTCAGTGAACGTAAACTATGTATTACTGGTAAATTATTAAGTCAAGGATTTCGTTACCACAAATTACTTAAAACCTTTACTAAATTCTTCCATAGATATAAAGATTTGGTTTGGAAGTTTGGTTGTACCTGTATAAAACTTCTTTTTAACCGTATAACACTTCCTAATATTTACGGAGAAGTTGTTTACAGAGCCCGGAAATTTAGATACGATCCAAGTAAACTTATCGATCCTTTAAATAAACTTATTCTAAAAGGTTACCTATTCAACACTTTTATAATTAGATCTTTGAATATTGTTTTTATTAGTATTAATATTGATTTTGTTATCAGTACTGTAGATTAAAATCAAACTAAGTATAATTTTTATATACATATGCACATTCATGGCTCTACAATATGGCGATACCTGTATCTTGGCATTGCAAATACATCTAACAAAAACACAGAGTGGACATGGCAGGGTACTTATACATCCCCACAACAAAAAGACAATAAGTACAGATCTGAGAGTACTCGCAGTTACTGACAGCTAGTTCAAAGCCAATAACAACTAATGAAAAAATCATGCATCTATGACTAAAATATGAATCAGTACACATATAGTTTGTTCTTATGTTGTACTGTTACACCACTGTCCCAGGTTAGTAGGAGGGTTGGCGCGCCTTCAAACTAGATTAAGCCTGCCACACTCTGTATGTGCCTGTCCCAAGTCAGGGACATGTAATTCAGTGGTTGTCGATTGTTGCTGTTTATCATATTTGTTTTTCGTTCATTATTTTGTACATAAATCAGGCCGGTAGTTTTCTCGTTTGAAATGTTTTACATTTGCCATTTCGGGGCCTTTTATAGCTGACTATGCGGTATAGGTTTTACTCATTGTTGAAGGCCGTACGGTGACATATAGTTGTTAATTTCTGTGTTATTTGGTCTCTTGTGGAGAGTTGTCTCATTGGCAATCATACCACATCTTCTTATTTTTATATTAACAAAGAATGTAAATTTGAGAACAACACCGTTTCTTTTTTTTGAAATGAACGTAATTCTACTACTACATGTAACCGTGTATTTAAAATAATCCACACCCACTAACCATGTATTTTGAAATAAAACACACCCACTGACCTAACATTTAATATACACTGTTTCCTCGTGTTCCCTTTTAACCAATGATATTCCTGGAAGTGAATAGGAGGTATTAAATTCTGTCGTAGAGTTGTCACTGGTTCAGACGTACTTATAATATAATTATTTCTGTGACTGCATCCTACATCTGTCGTAGAGTTGTCACTGGTTCAGACGTACTTATAATATAAATATTTCTGTGACTGCATCCTACATTAATTTGTAAGATCCTCTACGATAGATAATTCAGCTGATCTGTAATATTCCATCTTCATGCCTTATACATCATGTTCTGTGTTACGACGCTAGATAAAAACTGACGAGGAAAGGTAACACCCTGCTACCGAAAGCTTGATTTTTGTCGAGTCTATGTGGTCGAGTGATTAGCGCGTCGGGCATAGTGCAAGGCGATTTGGTGCCACGATATCTCAGTAGAATGAGTTCGAATCCCGGCCAACTGTTGTTGTAAATGCACTTTGGTTTTATGAGTCTTTGTTTACTCCTTGATTTTGATTGCGACTGTCTTTCTTACATGTATAAAAAAAAAACGCAATCGACACCAAAGAGATTCACATTGTGGTTCGAGGCTGATATTTTACAATATCAATGTGTATAAGTAAGAATATACCTAAAACAGTAATGAAATATTCCGTACATATACAGTGTACTGACTTAATCAGTATCATAATGAATTGTGCAATGAATTTACACATTGTTTTACGTAGCAAGAAAACAAGCTCAGTGACCTCACTTTTTCTTTTTCACGTACTTGTATTAAGCAAAGAAAACAATCTCTTTTATCATCTTCCAGTTCAAATAAAGCAATTTTTTTTCTTCTCGGCCGGAATATATATATATAAATTATATATATATATAATATATATTTTTATAAATTAAGATAATTTTGCACAACACGTATCTGTGGCTGAAAGCCAGCTCTTATAAATTTCATAAATAGTGCTATATATAGTTTTACACAATTCATTTTTAACGCCCTTTATAGCTTGCTGTTCGGTGTGAGCCAAGGCTCCGTGTTGAAGACCGTACTTTGACCTATAATGGTTTACTTTTACAAATTGTGACTTGGATGGAGAGTTGTCTAATTGGCACTCATACCACATCTTCGTATATCTTTAAAGTACAGTTTGGCAAACTTTAAAGAAATTCTTTCATTTTTAGTTTAAACCACCGAACTACCTTATTACATAGAATAAATATGAAAGCTCAATGGCACTAACATATAAATAGATAGGATTTTTCTTTATTATGCTTTGTTATTTCTATAGTATTTAGTTTTGCTGATTTTATATTGTGTGATATTCTAATAAAATGGTAAAACGGTTAACCTTTTAAATTATTCAATATGGTTATCTCCTCAAGTTCAAAGTAGTTAGATATCATGGTATACTATGGTCGAAATATAAACTTCGACAATTCAAACGTGTATGTATTTACATTACACGAATATCAATACCAGATAAATTTGCTTTTAAAAGAAATATTTCAAACGGTTCAATACTGCTATTGAAAATAGGCCTTTAATTCAATGTAAATTTTTCACTTGATATAAGTTTAAAAGGAACACTGTTCCGATCAATTCTTTTCTATGGTTAATGTATTTAAATGATAGTTGTCCCGTGGTTTTGTCTATATATGCATATACACAAACATTAAAATATATGCCAAACTGAACATATACAGCGGATAAAATCAAACTTCAATACTATAAACATAAAATATATGTGAAGTCGTATAAGGATATTATGATATGATATATTGAAAAGATGGGTGTAAAACTTAGACGACATGATATAGTAAAATTAGTGACTTGTAAGATATGTGAACGTTCAATGACTAAACCCAAATGTCTGAATTGTATGCATTCATTTTGTGAGCAGTGTTTATCCGCATATATTACCAAGTTAGTAGAGAGTGAGGGAAAGTCTTTACAATGTTTTAAATGTCCGTCTTGCCAAACAGATAATAAAATTCCTGATACGTCATTACCGATCGAAACTTGGGTACGTTTCTTTTCCTCAAGTGCTATCGTTACTTTTCTCTTGGAGAACATGTCTTTGGAAAATTCTCAGAAGTGTGACCCTTGTAAGCGATGTGACAACATGAAAGATGCTACGTCATGGTGCAAAGATTGCGGCGAAACTCTGTGCGAGAGCTGTGCTAATTATCACACTAAAGTGAAAATGCTTATGGATCATACAATTGTTACATTAGACGAAATGCGAAAATAACCAAAACAGATTGCTGACACTGACGAATTGTGCTCCCAACATGGTGGAAAATACGTAGAAGCGTTTTGTGACGACCACACTGATATATGCTGCGTCGAGTGCATATCAGAAAATCACAGACAGTGTAAAATGGTCCGAACTTTAGAACAGGCTTCTATGGGTATCAGAACAAGACTGGATCCGCTAGTTTATAGAATGAATGAATTAGAAAAACAAGCTGTTTCCGTTGTTGAAGACAGGAAAACCAACATGGATGACATTTTAAAACAAAAGGAAGACATTCTTACTGAAGTTAATAAAACAAGAACAGACATGCAAAGTTACTTTGAGACACTTGAAACAAAACTGAAAGAAGAAATACATCAAACACACGAGTCGTTGACCGAAGAACTTCAACTGCAGACTCGGAATTTCGAACATATATTTAACAATTGCGATAATGGAAAAAGAGTTCTTACTGCCTCAGTAGATTATGGATCTGACAAAGATATCTTCCTTACTGCTTTCAAACTCAGAAAACAATGTGAACTTCACGAACTTTACATCAGATCACAAAGTGAGAACATTTTACGCCATGACTATAGCTTACATATGAACGTGTCAATAGAACAAAAATCAACCAACATAGTCCCTTCATTCTACAAAGATATGCACGTTTCAGTGATTGCAAATATGTCGGGCAAATCTTGGTCTGATACTGGGCATTGTTGGTTTACAGGTGGGATATTCTTACAAGGTGGTTTAATCGTAATGGCGGATTACCGCAACCGGAAGTTGAAGTGCTTCAATACGACATATACGATGACAAATGAACTTGTTCTACAGGATAATCCATGGGATGTATGCTTTTTAGAAAGTGATGATTTAGAAGGTGACACTATGCTGGTAACGTTTCCTAATGATTCAAATGCGAAAGTCGTAAAGATAGACAATGGAGGGTTCTACAAGATGACGAGTATGAAATTGGCAGTGGTGGCCATGGCTTGCACAGAAATGGGGATAGTATCTATATAGCTTGTTCAAATGAGAATAGGATGCTAAGTTTGAAAACAAAATCTATTTCGACTATGCCTGTCGGAAATCGAGGAGCGAGATATGTGCTAAGTACAAAAGCATCAAGCATTTGTTATTCTACAAAGGCATCCGTCACATGTCATGATAAGAAAGGGCAAGAGATATTCCGATATAAAGACCCGGAACTCTGTTCTCCACGTGGGATAGCAAAAGACGCAGAGGGGAATATTTATGTGTGTGGAATTGATTCAAATAATGTGCATCAGCTTCTTCCAGACGGTACATTTGTCAAAATTGCCCTTTCAGGCAAGGATGATATATATAATCCGTATGCAATTCTATTCCAACAGAAAAACACACGATTTATTGTCACTCAAATGGACTCTGATATAGTCAAAGTTTATGAACTTGTCACCAAGTGGTAGACAAACTTCAGTCTGTAGTACAAGATTAGTGTAAAACTTTCAATGCTAATCCACGTTTTCCTTTGTTGAAGTTTCAAGAGTATAATATATAGATTTATTGAAACATTTCAAAAAGTATAATAAATAATCGTATTCATATTATCAAGCATTTTACTAGTTTCTTTTTCTTACCGTGACGGAGAACCCTTCAGTATCACAAAAGTTTACACATTTTACCTATTGATATAAAAAAAGTACAGGTTATCAAAGCTGAAATACACATTTAAAAATTCCTAGACCGAAGAGTATACAAAGGCTCAATTTTTGGGGCGGATATGTCAGAGGTTACATTTTTTTGTATCTTCAAGAGTATTCGCGATAGATTTGAAAAAGAAACAGATTATATGCATTACAGCTTGTATACTGAAAACAACCTGTGTAAAGTTTTTGATATATTGATGTATCGTATTCTTGGCAGATTTGTTGAATACATTATTTTAAAGTCGTTACTATAGAAATAAATAGATGTGGTATGATTGCCAATGAGACAACTCTCCACCAGAGACCAGATGAAGAAGAAAGCAACTATTTTTCACCGTATGGTCTTCAACAATGAGCAAATCCCCTACCGCACAGTAGTCTATAAATTGCATCGAAATGACAATCGAAAACTAATCAAACGAGAAAACTAATTATGTATTATGTACAAAACAATAAATGAAAAACAAATATGATATAAAGCAACAAACGACAATCGCTGAATAACAGGCTCCTGACATTTTGATGGACACATACATAATGTGGCGGGGTTAAACATATTAGGGGGCGAAATCAGGGACAGGTGTGCAACAGAACTAACTGTACAAAACAAGAAACGAAAACATATATGATGAACAGCAGTGAACACCAACAAACAACTAGATATCTTTTTTTTCAAAACATCTTAGAAACAGCTTAGATTGTCTCCATGTCATATGAAAATAACCCTTGCTTTGCATTAGAACGTAAATCTGAGTTTGATTTTAACATGCTAGCTCTCTAGATATAAGCTTTAATGGTTCGAATCCCGCTGAGGGAAGAAATAAGGCTAAATTTGAGACGAATAAAATATAAATTATGGTGTTAGCCCTGTATAACCATGTGTTATCCGATGGAGAATGTCTGTCATAAAATTGTCACATGTTTACACGTGTATATATATATATATATAAACAAGTCTAAATTGAAAACAACGTTCAAACCTATGATTGCATTGGATAAAAACCGCAATTTTTATACGTGTGCATGCAAAACAAATTTCTTGTTAGAGGGGTCTAAATACAGCACAAACAACATTTTCCAAAAGACCAAAAAAGTGAAAAAGTATATTTTAACAAAACGCATTTGACTAACATGTCGAACAACAAATGTTCTTAAACCCTGCTGACTGCCATTGGCGATTGCCAAATAAACGGATCACCGATGTAATAAATGGATCTTAAATATAAATTTAATACTAAACAGAAAACAATAAACTTGCGGAAAAGATGTTATACCGCAAACAAAAGGTGCAAAGGTTTTTGTACACCATATCCGGATTTCGACAATTAATGTCTCTTCAGTGATGTTAGGAATATATGAATATCTTCCGTGAGAAGTGAAACCGGTAGGAACAATGTGAACAATGTGAACGATTTTTAATACAACTATATATATGCATTTTCTTCTTTTTTATTTTCTTATATATATTTTTTAACTTGGAATTAATCATATATGTATCATTGTTTTGTTTTGCAGAATGCCTAGGGGGTGACGGGAAATGTTATTCTATCATAAACCAATCTGACTGGGGTGTAGAGTGTGTACAGTATTCCTGCAGTAGGACGAAAGGAGTTCTTCAGCTTTCATCACATTCACCGAACTTATTTTCGAGGATAGTGTTTAACGTGTCTATTCCTTTCCAACTGCTCTCGTGTCGATTTGTCTTTTCTTTTATTAAATTGTTGATGTTTTCAAGTGAGAGAAGAACAAATTCAAGTCTGATATATTTGCCACAATTCACTTTGGCATTATTTCTATACATACTAAAATTACTTTGTGGACAATATTCGAAATACTGCGTTTGATTGACGAATACTAGATGTGCGAATCGCTTTCTATGTAAAAAAAACATAGCCGTATATCTATATCCAGATTTTCATACGTACGACACTTTTCTAAAATACCTTCATCCGGTGCTCTCAAGTCATAAAGTTTGAAAGCAGAATGTATAAAACGATTGGGAACATAATACCCAAAAGACATGAACAGAACAACAGAAGTATCACAGGGTCAACTTTACCAGACCTGACAACTATCCCTATTTATGGTGGATATCCCCCAAAAGAGGTCTTGGCCTGAATTTTGAAATTCTTAATCATATAAACTGAACACCTAAAAACAGGCATTCAAATAAGTTAAAAGGGCATTTAAGCACATATATATATATATACCCATTCAAACAATATAGTAGTGATTAAAAACACTTATGACAATATAAGAGGAGCATTATGTCCTCCTGCACTTAAAATCCACCATGGAGATTTTGAAAAGTTGGCAGGTACGGGGTTGCAACTTTAGTTCAAAGTACAGTTACATGATTTATGAACTGGAATTTTAATGTGAGACATAATGAGTCAACTTGAATTAGGCCTTTATGGAAATACTGTCGTCTTGGCAGATGTTTGAATCGGGGACAAATAGTTAATCAGCAACGGTAACACTCAGTGGTATGCATTTTTAAACATGTCTTTAATCATCATTGTTACTTGTTAACACTTTACGGAATATAAACGCAATGTACCATTTTTCAAAAATAATGCAAGTTTTCTAACTTAGTCATTCTTAGGAAAACATTTAAAAGGGTCTAACGTGATTGGTTGTTGCACATTCCTGTTTCCTTACGGAAGTTTGTTAGGGTTCTGCTAATAGAGTACAGTAATTTCATTTAATAAATTCTATTTGTATTTGACCTACGCAAACTTTGCGTTCTATGCTTTGACGTCCTATTTCTTTCTGTTTTTATAGTAATTCTAGCACGATTGTACTTAACTTAGATAGAGGTCGTTAATCTTGGATTCGTTATATAATGCTATATAATTATACAAGTAGATTTTCAGCTTGTCCGGCGATTTATAGATGTTCAAATAAATACTACAAATTACACCTAACTTTTTTTTTGTGTTTTGACATTTATATTTAAAGGATCTATTTCTAAAATTTATCTCAGGAATGAATTACTTACTATTTTTTCTGCAGATAAACTCCACCATCTATAAATACATTGACAAGTTCGATCTTTGTCAAAATGCATGTAAGGAAAGTAAAGAACACTCTAAACACAAAAAAGCTAATCTTCTTAAAGCACCGAATTTTAAAATTTTAAAGAAGTGTTCGATTAACTGAATACCCCTGTACTCATCATATTCTACTACACACAACATTATTTTATCAAACAGGATTTAAAGACGCATCTTGGCAGTGTCACTCTGTTGGTTCTCAATGGGATGAAAATACAGAAAGTCAGTGTGTGACCAAATCGTGTAACGTCGAAGGTTTAACTTAATTATTTCGAAAAGATAATTAAACATGGTGAGTAAGTATATTAATAAGTAAAATGAATCGACAGCAAGATGAAAAATTTATTTTGAAAATTATTTAATAATCGTAATTGAGTACAAATACACTTTGTGGATTACAAAATTTCTCAGTCATATGGAATGAATGAATTAATTTGTGCTTTATTCTCCGAGTCATTGTTATCAAAATAAGAATGTAGAACATCACTGAAGTTGATAAAATTGACGTTCGATTTCATTATGTAAATATGTACTTAATGCACACTTTCTGATTCAATAAAGAACAACACTTACTATTTTAATATAACAACAAAGTTTACTTATTCAAAAGAATACATTGCTCACTATCTCAATATTATACAACACTTAGCTAACTTATCCAATGTAATACAACGCTTGAGCTTTTCTTTTTTCAATATCAATATAATACAGCAGTTACTTATCTCATACAAAACAATATTTACTTATTCAATAGTATACAAGTGAACGTTTATTTTTAAATATAATGAAACATCTTATTACTTTGTTTGCAATGGATTACCGTGATTTCCTAGTTGAATAAAAAAAAAATATTACACAGTCAAGTGAAGTAACTTCAGTCTCAAATAAGGTCATACCACGATAGGTATTCAAATTCCTTGCTTTTTCATTCTTGATTAACAATGAAAGCCAATAATAAATAAAAAAATTAACCCAAGAATTCAAAAATAGTGACCGAACAATATATAATGATTCACCAGTTCCCGTAAATCTAATTTACAATAAGTTGATTCTGCCAATGTCAATTTCTTTTATTCTGTTGTGTATTGCATAACTATAAAAGTAATACAATAATGTTAATAAAAAATGTTTTATTTTTACTACACAGAATGCAGAGATATACAAGGTAAATGTCGTCAAGTCGGCGATACTGGATTTAATGTTAAAACGAATGGTTTACTGTACGTTGGCTGCACGTGTAATTACGAGGACGAGAAAGTTATGTACCAGTGAGTGTCAATCAGCCTCTGAACTCCCCTAGGAGATGTAGACAATTGACAACTTCGTTGACACAGCAAAAATATTTTTAATATTGAATAAATTCACATATTACCATATGCCCTACTATTTATGCCAATGTGAACCCTGTTTGTGTTTTCATGTAAATACTAGTATACGTGGAAGCAAGATAGTGTTTTTCTTTCGGAACACCTCATAGTAGTACAGCTTTTATTGGGGTTAAACGTGATTGTCTAAACTTAAGTTTTCATTATTGTTGAATATAAATTTAAAGGAGAGCAGGATATTTGTCAACGAGACAGTCTCCCAACGACAGAAAACCGACACACATTTAGGGTTTTGCTGATGTTGTTTCGATCATAGTAATCTTGTTTGGGCATCTGTCTTGGACAGAAATTTACCTTTTTAGTTGTGTCTGATTTGTATTTTCTGTAATTTTTTTCTGCTCAAACAGTCAAGGTATGATCCCTTTGATGATTTAAGGGGCTTCTACATCCTTGGCTTTCAAATTTTTGGTTTTAAGTGTTTCTGATGAAGGTAAATTCAGATAAGCGCTTCGATTCAGACGCATAATATTTATCAAGTGTTATTTTCCCCTATATATACCGTGTCCAGCGCCCTAGACTACTCGACCACCTAGGCTATATAAAAATATAGCTTTCAGAAAGCTATATTTTTATATAGCCTATGTAGTCGAGTGTCTTTCAGAAAGCTATATTTTTATATAGGCTATGTGGTCGAGTGGTCTAGGGCGCTGGACACGGTGCCTGCGGTGTTGCCACGATGTCACAGAAGCAAGGGAAGAACAAAAATTTGCTAACGCAAATTGGAAGATCTAACATTATTGGGCTAAATTTGAGACGAATTATATATATAGTATGGTGTTTGCCCTGTATAACCACGTGTTATCCGATGAAGAATGTCTGTCATAATGTTGTCACATGTTTAGACGCGTATATATACGCCTAAAATGTGTACAAAACAACACCAATATTAAAAAAAGGAAACATTAAATATAAGTATCTATAACTATTTCGGATCATAGTTATCCTTCTCATCAGTATATGGATGTTAAATGAATCATATCAATCTGATTTAACTGAAACAATCTTTACAGTTATACAATTAAAAACCGAACAACTCTTGTATTAAAATGACGTAGGTTAAGTATTTACAACAGAGGTTGCATAGATATGCTTCTAAAAAGACTAGTTATTTCAAGAGAGACTGCATAGAAATACATTCACAATGAATATCACTGACCGATTTGAACTGGATTAATACTAAAATTTCAAATTTGACAAAGGTTAGGTAATTACGACAGAGACTGCGTAATTATAAATCCCAAACGAATAGCACTGTTAGATTTGAACTGATATAATTTTGAATTTCAACTTTTGACGAAGGTAAAGTAATTACCACGTAGCTGCGACCTTATACATCACAAATGGATAGCACCGTGCGATTTAAACTGGTATAATTCTGGAGTTTTAAAGTTGACTTAGGTAAAGGAATTACAACAGAGACTGCGTAATATTACAATTCAAATGAAAAGCACTGCGCGATTAGAACTACACCTTTTCCGATTGATCCCATTTGGTGTGAACGTTTTCAATTTTCGTATCCAAAATCTTTCCCGAATAAGTCTGTCCTCCCTAAACCTTTTTTAAAATATATATATTCAGTCTAGGTGGCAATGTGGTCTAGAACGCTGGACAAAACGCTGAACAAAACATTGCTTCCGCAAATTTGCAGATTTAACATTGTTGTGCTGATATTTAGAGTAGTTATATATATATTCCTAAAAAAAATGCTAATTTTTGTTCTTCCCTCGCCGGGAACCGAACTCATGCTATTGGGATATCGAGACAACACCGCCTGCACTGTGTCCAGCGTTCTAGACCACATTGCCACCTAGACTGAATATATATATTTTAAAAAAGGTATGCGTTATTGAAGTGCCATTCCCCCCCCCCCCCCCGGAGAAAATTCTTGAGGGTGTAGATGCAAAATCTTGTTAGATGTATACCATGCTGCCTGCTTTCAAAACCAATAGGACGTGTAGTTTTAGAAGAGGTGACAGAAGGAAACGCTTTTTAAACTTATTACTTATTGTGGAGGTATTCTTCCTTTCTCAAAACAATAAAACCATCGATTACTAGATTGGCTGTTGGGTCAAGAGATAAACATTTTTTCCCGATTTATTTTTTATATATTGTTGTGTATGCATTTTGTTTAAATTTATAAGAACATTTTATGGTCATTAATTTCATAATTTACTAGGCCAAAAAGGCGGAGCTAGACCGTGAAATAACAACTTATGAGATGGAAGTAAGAGCACTGGTATAAGCTCCTCCCATTCTTTGCTTTTCCTATGACAAGCGACACACGGCGGGACGGGAGAGTGCAATAACTAAAAAATCATTCAGTTAACGCACTCCTCTAAAATTAACCGGAGTTAACTCACTCGAAGATCAAAGGAAAAATTACCATTCATGTTACAAAATATTCTTAAAACATCAGCAGTTCTCAACCTGATATTCATGTTATATTTGCCACCGGACATTACACACGATACATCCATCCATATATTACTAATCAGAGAAAAGAAAATTGAATCAATATAAAGTGAAAATCAACTTGAACTCATTTTTACTAAATCAACTAATGCGGAAAAGAGTATTGCTATATATATGTATAGGGAATTTTGACAAAAGTTGAAGGAAAAAAGGGGGGTGGGTGGGAATGCCAAATCGCATGTAAAAACCTATGATATGGGTCATCTCTGATTTTTCCAACTGGTCCATTTGGGCCATGATTACTTAGACCACTATCTTCTATTTGTACCTAGTGTGGTAAGAATTTATTACCTTGGGAAATATTTGACATAATATATTGGTTTGGGGTTAGGAATGTCAGACTTAAGTTTGGACCAAAGGTAGGCCATCCGTGGGATACCCCCACTAGTACATTTGACCAATGTTACCTAAGGCAATTCATTCCATTTGCACCTAGTTTGGCCTATTACACAAAAAAGACCCAGTCCCATTTTAAACTGTTTAGCAAATATTCCAGCTATTGAAAAGAGACTTCAATGATTGTGAAATCTTGTGTCTTGGACTTTTTTGAGGAAGGATGGTGTTAAATTGAATATTGTGAGTTGTTACCAGTTTATACCAACATGTCATTGCAAAAATAAACTCCAAAGGAGTGCTTCTACTTACAAGTAGTATGTTCTTAATAAGCCTGATAGTATGATTGTAAGTAGCGTTTTAAATGGTTACATATTTCTGTCCCGCACCGGAATGTACTTGTTGGGCATTTCTTAAACTACGTATCCTACTTCCTGACGACACTTTTTCCCGTATTAAAAATTCACATCGTGCTTTCCCCACATTGACATATCTCTTCAGGTGTGTGGGCTACGGGTTAATGATAAGGTTAAACTTTAAGAGGGTTAGATGGAAAAAAAACTTAATTGATTAATATTTAATTATCATCCTTATAACATAAAAATCCAATATTATGTTTTCTTATCGTGTTTTCTAATGAAAATTAACAGAATAAAACATATACCTCTTGCTTTATTAACTACATTACAAAAAATGACCAATACCGTGTCTGGACCTGCGTCGATGCATGCATTGATTGAGGTAACATGTAAACGTTGTCGTTGATTCATGTCTGTCATATTTGTGATTCCTAAATTGTTTTGCTATAAATTATGCCGTTGGTTTTCTCGTTTGAATTACTTCACATTTTTCATGAGGGGGTCTTTTATACATGAAGCTGTCTATAATACGGTATGGGTTTTTATACAACATGGCATGACCTATAATTATTTACATCAACGTCACATGAACTCTGATGGATAGTTGTCTCATTTACAATCATACCACATGCATCTCCTTTTTTTTGTATTAAAGCATAATTGATTTTTCCCTTTCGTTGAAGCCACGAAAACTTTGCTTATACAATTAAAACTGTAGAATTTAAAACTAATTTAAAACTAACGACAAACAGGAAATGGCTGCACGGCAGAGGTAAAAATGGCTTACTCGCTACAACTCAACATTATTATGTTGCAGACTAAATATAAAATCATTCCCTCAATTGAAATCCACGAAAATATTGACAAGCATTGTCCTTGTACAATGAGTGTTGTGAAATTTCAAATTATCGGCAAACAGGAAGTGTCTGCATGGCAGATGTTGAAATTGCTTACACGCCACAACTTAGCATTTATGAGGGTCTGGATGGGGTTTACAGAATAGAGAATAATGGACAAAACATGCAGAATCAAGGGAAAAAAATATAAAGAATAGAGAAAAATAGGCAAACATTTTTATAAGGAATAGAGAAAAACGGGGTGCTAAAGTATAAAGAATAGAGAATATCAGGAAGAATTTATAAAGAATAGAGAAAATGGCTAAAAAATTTAAAGAATACAGAATTGAGGACCCCCAATCCAGACCCTTATTTATTTATCCAGCAGTAGAATAAATATAAAATCATTCCTTTGCATAGATGCCAAGAAAACTTTGACGAAAATATACTTGTACAATGAGTGATGTAAAAAAAAATCAAACAATTGGCAAACAGGAAGTGTCTGCACGGCAGATGTAAAAATTGCTTACACGCTACAACTCAATATTATAAAGTTGTACACCCAATAAGAAATTTTCCCTTGCATTTTGAAGCAAAGAAAACTTAACGAACGTTTTCTACCCAAGAAAAATTTTAATTTCATTAAAATCCGATTATTCTCAGTGACTGTTAATATTCAATTTTAGTTTAATGACCTCGCACCAAAAAGGTAGTATTTGATGTAAGAAGGGACATTGAATATGGAATGTACAAATGTATGTGTAACTCTAATTTTGAAATTAATTGATTTAAACTGTAATAAACAAACCACTAAAGGCATTACTCAACGATTTCATGATTTACATCCATACTCACTATTTAGGAAAGTTATACAATTCCTACCATTTCATCTACTATTATATCATCTAACGCCTTAAACACAATTCATTTTAAATTTCCCAAAACATATTTAAAAGTAAAATAAAAAAAATACAGAAATCCAAGGAAAATTCAAAACGGAAAGTCCCTTAACAAATGGCAAAATCAAAGACTCAAACACATCAAACGAATGGAGAACAACTGTCATATTCCTGACTTAGTACAGGAATTTCCTTATGTAGAAAATAGTGGATTAAATCTAGTTTTATAGCTACCTAAACCTCTCAGGTAAAAATGTAAAAAAAATGGGGTACAGCAGTCAACATTATGTTATAATCTTAACTACAATAAAAACAAACAACTATGTCAACAAAGACAAACAAAATGGCATGTAGACACTCTATAGACAAAGCATATAAGCAAAAAGGAAAGACAGGAATACAAAAAAATTGACCATAGTACAATAACGCAATGGCGGGATGTATAAATACCGAGACACTCCAAAAGGATATTACCAAATATGGACTGAAGAGTGAAGGTTAAAAATATATAAAGAAAAATAAAAAAAGAACACTATAAAACGTAATAAAAATGATAAACAACGTCAGTACCTAGAATCTATACCTCAAGACCATCATGATTATTATTATTAAGTTGATACGGAAAATTATCAACAATGATTTTGTTGCTTCCGAAGAATTTTTTTTAGAAAAAGGATATGGCATGGTATTGGTTGCAAAAATTTGATATTTTTCATTTAAATGCAAAATTTTTGATTTAATTGGTATATTTCTTCATTTAAATGCAATATTTATTTATTTGTATTGTATATTTTTTCATTTAAATGCAATAATTTTTATTCAGATGGTATAATTTTTCATTCAAATGGTATAATTTTCGTTCAAATGCAATATTTTTTATTCAATTGGTATAAAATGTTATTTGAATGCAATATTTTTTATTCAATTGGTATAGTAGTTTTTTATTTATATGCAATAATTGCATTATGGGAAATTCTTTGACGTCATAAGGTCAAAATTAAATGATTTACTTTTCAATACTGCATTGGGAAGGGGGGTATACAAGTTTATTTTGCGACACATTATATAATATAATTAGGTATCCAACAAATTATATGATTGTACGTTTAGCTATTATCTAGACCCGTACAAAATGTAAATAATTAGACACATTTAACAGGGGCGGATCCAAAACCTCGGTGTCTAGAAGGGGGAGTAGGTTCAAATTTAGATATTTGTATAGAGATGTATATATGCGAGTATTGGCAGTAATGGTTATGGTGTGTGTGTGAGGGGTTTCAGATCAAAGATCGTTTCTATAATTCTACATCTTTTAGTTTTTACCATTTCACTCTATTCTTCATCCTTTGATCTCTATTTTATTTGTCCTAAACATGCGTGACATATTTGCCACTGGACATAAGTCAACCAAAAGTCAATCAACGTATTCTGTATATTTCATCATTTCTTTATTATGTTATCTATAGGTTTGGTCCCGCCACTTATCTATTTTTTTGCACATTAGGGACGACATCAAAAGTTCAATGTAGGATAAAAAAACTGACCCCTACCCCCCCTCTTAACTAAATTTGGGAAAAATTGATTGACCAATAAGGATATATATAAAATCGATGTTAATTAAACAAAACTTGCAGCAATTTTGACCCCCCCCCTCCCCAAACTATTTGAATTAAGTTTTTTATCCTTCATTGATTTTCTGATGTCGTCCCTTATCCTCTCTTTGTAAACCCAATTCATGTCCTGATAAATGATGACTCATGCATAGCATCATATGTGGTTATTAAAATAAGAAACATATTCATATTATAATAATTAATGTATGCTAGGACTTATAGATAGATGTCATTAGTCCCAGGTCATGTAATAAAGTAGGTTTTAATTTTGATGATTATATATATGTTTATATATTTAATAATGCCATATTTTTGGAAAAAAAGGTAGGGGCAAGGCGTTTATAAAACATCAATGGGGCGCGTTTTCTTTTTTTTTTGTTCTTCGGAAGTGAGCCAGAAGAAGTCCATTTCTGTTTTTTTTTTTGCATTGGGAAGATCTTCTGTTTTTCTTCCACCTCTTCTTTTTTGATAGGTTGACGGCAGAGGCACATAACAAACATGACGTCGTTTAGTCTAAATGAAATTAATAAATTTATGAATGCAGATATATTAGAATGTGAGCTGTTTTATAAACGTTTTTATGGCATGACAGCTTTAGTAGGACATCCTTGTAGGACGATAAGCTGGATGAATATAAGAACTACACGGACAATAACAGTTAAGGGACAATTATTTGATATTCTAGGGAAGGGATTTATGATTGATTGGTGTTTAAAGCTACTTTCAACACTATTGGGCTATTCCGTGGTGGTCAGTTTAAATTTATAGATGAAAGATGGCATGGGGAAGGGAAGAGAGGGCATTATTATTCATTTCAACCTGTCGCTAATCATGCCTATTTTTTAGCTCTTACCAGGCAACCATATTCACATATGAAATCCTTCTGTCCCCCACCCCAACAAATAAATAAATATCAAATGGTTTTCCTCTTATTTAACACAAGTTTAAATTGATTGATTGTTTGTTGCTAATTATAACGCCCAGTGAAAATTATTTCATGCTTATTCAGGAAAACACGAGTTTAGAAGTCACGTATATAATATAAAAACGAAGAGATGGAATATGATTGCTAATAAGGCAACTATCCACCGGAGTTCAAATATGAAGTGGATGTAAGCAATTATAGATAAGATAAGATAAGAAAAGAAAAAATTATTTTAAGTCGGGCGGGTTACATGAAATACTACAAACATAAGCTCTGCAGAGTTTTTTGCCGTCATGTAGACAAATGCTTTTTGTAGACAATCGTAAGGCCTTCAACAATGACAGAAACCTGATACTGTAAAGTCGTCTATAAAAGGCCCGACATGAAAAGTGTGAACAATTCAAACGAAAAAACTAACAGCCTAATTATACATAACAAAACAATTTACAAAATATCAAATATGAGTCGAGACAGGAACCAACGACAACCACTAAACTACAGGCTCCATCCCTGGGACAGGCAAATAAAGAATATGGGTGGATATAAAAACGAAGATGTTGTATGATTGCAAATGAGACAACTCTCCACAAGAGATCAAATGACACAGAAATCAACAGGTATAAGTCACCGTACGGCCTTCGACAAAAAGCAAAGCCTACACCGCATAGTCAGCTATAAAAGGCCCCGAAATCAAAAATGTAAAACAATTCAATCGAGAAAACTAACGGCCGAATTAATGTACAAAAAAATGAACGAAACACAAATATGTATAAATGTAACAAAGCAACAAACGGCAACCACTGAATTACAGGCTCCTGACTTGGGACAAGCACATACATACAGAATGTGGCGGGGTTAAACATGTTTGCGGGATCCCAATCCTCCCCCTAATCTGGGACAGCGGTGTAACAGTACAACAACATGTTTGTGAGCAACCCATCCCGAAGCTGGGACAGTGGTGTAACAGTACAATAAAATAACAACCTGCACAAATCAACAAATTTACTTAAAAGATCGGTACGAGACACACAAAAAAACTAACATTAAGACAATAGACACAAAGCACCGACATAAGAGTATTTGCAATTACTGGAAGTTTGCTCAAACCTAATTACAACTGGTACTGAAATAAATCTTGTTCTCCTAGACTGAGTTATCAATCAGTACACAACGCGCGGCAAAGGATTTATTAAAAAAAGAAAACAGTCTGAGAAACGTCTGGTTTACGTTGTATTTAGATATAAGAAGATGTGGTATGAGTGCCGATGAGACAACTCTCCATCCAAGTCATAATTTGAAAATGTAAACCATTAAAGGTCAACGTACGGTCTTCAACACGGAGCCTTGGCTCAAACCGAACAGCAAGCTATAAAGGGCCCCCAAAAAATTAGTAGTGTAAAACCATTCAAACGGGAAAACCAACGGTGTCTAATCTATTAAAAAAAACCGATATACTTGCATATAAATCCATATACAATGAAACGGTTTTTGAAAAGTGGACCGAACGTTTTGACCATCGAAATTTTGCAATAGAAATACTAGTTATGACCACAAGATTTTAACAGCCAGTGCAGGACTCGCACGAACGTTAGATTTAGTAAGAGGGGCGATATTCTGACGCGTTTTTTAATTCTTGGTCACCCATGTTTAGAAAGAAAAGGGAGAAATCCAAACAATTTCCGACCAATTACAAACGTTGTTGCAAATTTTACCTTATGACGTCAAAGAATTTCCCATAATGCAATTATTGCATATAAATAAAAAAAACTACTATACCAATTGAATAAAAAATATTGCATTCAAATGACATTTTATACCAATCGAATAAAAACTATTGCATTTGAATGAAAATTATACCATTTACATGAAAAAATAATACCATTTGAATGAAAAATTATACCATTTGAATAAAAAATATTGCATTTAAATGAAAAAATATACCATTCAAATAAAAAAATATTGAATTTCAATGAAGAAATATACCAGTTAAAAAAGAAATATTGCATTTAAATGAAAAATATCAAATTTTTGCAACCAATACCATGCCATAAAAGGACGAGACGTTCTTTGACATAACCCTGGTTCGTCAACTTTCTGCTCAGACACCGGTGACGTTTTACAAAGTCTGAGTAGCAGATGCAAGCTCTTGAATGTCACATGTCGTAAATGTAAGATAAATTAACATTGTATTTAAATTATTTTTATTTATTTTCCAATTTCATCCCCAAATTCTAATTTTAGTACGATTGTTATCTGGATCTGTAATACCCGCAAGTAAATCACATTTATTCCCATACTTTGAGACGCAGTTAAATGTTATTTGATGATTGAGGGAAATATGTGTATTTATTCCATAATGCACAACACCGTGAATCTTTGCAGGTAAAATACCAAATAAATAAAAGTCATCCACCCAGAAAAATGGCGATATTAATGCAGCTTTGTATAACAAAGGAATAAGGTCGATTGAAATGAACACGGCCAATCCACTACATGAGGTGTATGGATAAAATTCCAATCTTTTGAATTCATCTCTGTGTACATACCATTTATCGTTGATTCCACGTTGTATTGGATTTGTATCTGCTTCCAATCTATTACAAGCCAAAACCCTTTTCACCTGTTTTATAAATTTTAAGCTTTCAAATATTTTATTGAAATTCATAAATACGTCATCGTCTATTTTGGCGACAAATTTTGCGTTTTTGCAATGTTCTGTAATCCATTTAAGACCCATGACTCCTTTATTAGTTAAATTATGGTAAGTGTCCATAAAATATCCCTGGACAATATCTTGGTGTACTAAGCTTTCGTATTCATTCATAGTCTGAAGTGTTGAATTATGTGTCAGTCCCAATAAGAAAACGACACGGATAATATTTGGACTGTAATAAGTTGAGTTAAAAGTTTTACGTAAATTGCGCCTTCTTTCAAAATGGTTGAGGGATGTATGAACCATCACAATACATGTTATCTTTGGAACACGTCGGCAGATACCTTCATTGTTTATTTTATACGGTTGTGATAGTACTATCGGATATGACGTTTTTATAAGAATTTTACGTGTATAAGCCGTCTGTGTGGCTTTGGATTTGTTGATGGTTCGTTTTGTCAATGCCAATAGTGTTATACACACCATATTAACACCAAGCATTATTGTTTTATGCTTTAAGTATTTTAACATCCCAGCTTAATTAGGTACTATAGTAATACGTAGTTTCCACAACCCAGGTATCACGATCTATTTACATATCTAGATCTGGAAAAACAAGTAATAGTAAAATTATATTGATATTTTAATAAAATTTGTCAAAAAATACGTATAGAATATCACTGCAGTGCCTTGTTTGCCTTCTGTTATTACCGAGGCCGGGTGTCTGGGGGGCTGCGCCCCAGAAGCTATTGAGGTTTTTACAATTTGAACAAGAAGAATCTATTAAAAATAATAGCTGTTGTTTCATTTTATCTCATCATGATAATGCTGATAAGCCTTCCACTAAGTTAAACTACCCGGTGATTTATTAGTTGATTGCTGGTACCTGCATCATTTTCAATGTTCAGATGAATACATAAATCTTCTCAAAAGCATTTACCACTTTTTCAAATCGAATCCTGTCAGTGAACTTTCTAGATTTGTCAAGTTTTAAATTGTCCTGAGTCTATTTAAAGTTGTGTATGATTTAAACCTATACTATATAATCTACAGTAAACTCAAAGAAAAAAAAAAATAACAAAACACTTGAAGAAACCTGTACAGAATTTTCAATGCAGAAAAACAAACGCAACGATTAAGGTGGCTGCTGTGTCTTCTTCCATCTTGGATATTGAAGTAGCAGATAACAATTGGTCTAGATCTTTAATGAAATGTGCAAATTTTGAGAGTAGTATGTAACTCATGTGTAAGCCTTTTCATGTTAATACAGAAAAGTATAATTATGTTTTATCATATTTACGACTGTATTTTCTGAAAAAAAAAACACAATATTTTTGTTTGATTATTTTTTTTCCACATTGCCACATAAGGGGAGATAACTCAGATAGGAGGGGAGATAACTAAGATAAAGCAATTTTCATAATAGAATGTGTTGTGAATTTTTTTATTTTAATATTTAGCAAGAAAACAAGTTCGGTGACCCCATTTTTTCTTTTTGTTATCTGAAAGCATGTTATAAGATCTAGAGCTATCTTCTCACATTTTATCTTAAAATTATATGGTGTAGTTTTCTTATTATCACACAAAATTGGATTTTCCATGCATAATCTATTCAAAATCTTACAATTTTGCACAACCTGTAGCGTGAAAAAAAGTCCGGTGACCCATACTTTTTATTATATTTTGGAAAGAAGCATGATAAAAACTACATTTTGACAAATTATTGAAAAATTCTATGGATTTTAATTAAGACCTACCATCCACCTTATGGTTTATTTAAAATATTTTTAGTGATGATCATTTACTCGCTTGATCGTAGGTTTGAACAGCATATTTTCTTGATAAACTAGGAAATAAACACATGCTACATGTAAAGTGCACCACGGCACTTGTGTTGGTTGTGTTTCGTTCTGGTATTTCTTGGAAGGTCAATGTGAAAATGACAACCGGCGAAGTACTAACATTTACGTTATTCTGGAGTCTTCATGACAAATGAAAACAGTATTTGTTTGAAATTTCATATATAAACTGACATTATGTATGAACTAACAGACATATAATAAATATTCCTGTGCAATTAAAGACTCCTTTAAATATTTAAAAGTCCTTGCTAGTGAAATACTATGAACTTAAAATTGCGAGAATAAAACATGAGAACCGCAACATATAAATTATTTTCTGTGCACGTTGATTGATGTATATCTTTTTATTGGTACCAACGTTTTCTACCCAAGGTCATTTGGAAGGACGGAATATAATAACAAGTGTGTTTAATTAAAATCCGATTATTCTGTTAATATTCAATTTTAGTTGAATGACCTCGCACCAAAAAGGTAGTATTTGATGTAAGGAGGGTCATTGGATATGGAATGTACAAATGTAGGTGTAACTCTAATTTTGATATTAATTGATTTAAACTGTAATAAACAAACCACTAAAGGCATTACTCAACGATTTCACGATTTTTATCCATACTCTCAATTTAGGAAAGTTATACAATTCCTACCATTTCATCTACTATTATATCATCTAACGCCTTAAACACAATTCATTTTAAATTTCCCAAAACATATTTAAAAGTAAAATAAAAACTAGAGGCTCTAAAGAGCCTGTGTCGCTCACCTTGGTCTATGTGCATATCAAACAAAGGACACTCTCCAACATTGTAGACGAGAATAGACTGCTATTTTGTTGATCTTGTATAATTATTACTGATCTTTTAGTCTGTTTAGTTTCTCTCTATCTTCCTTAGTTTTTGCTCAAAACACAAAAGAGGGTAAAAAAAATCCTCGTATAAGGGCAATCACTCCTTTGAAGAGTGACAGTCTACTAACTATATCGGCAAGATTTGACTTTTTAATAGATCTTGCCTTGCTGATCATTTTTGTGATTTAAAGTGTTTATTTATCTATTATAATTTAAATCATATAAGGCATAATGGAAAAAAAAGTTTTTCTCTAAATATCATACAGTAGTTTTCATGATAAAAGGCAAAAATGAAAAAAATGGTAAAATTTGTCATTAATGGGCAATAACTCCTATAAGAATTTGTCTAACAGTTTTGACGTATATGGACAAATGGTAGAGCTCATTATTTTGAACATTTTTGCTCCTTTCAGATTTTCTCTATTTATAACGGTTCAAAAAACAATAGACAAAACTTGCATGTTACCCATATGTTCTATTTTTAGCCATGGTGGTCATCTTGGTTGGCGCGCCGGGTCATCGGACACATTTTTTAAACTAGATGTCCTAATGATGAATGTGGCCAAGTTTGGTTAAATTTGGCCCAGTAGTTTAGGAGGAGAAGATTTTTGTAAAAGATAACAAAAATTTACGAAAAATTGTTAAAAATTGACTATAAAGGGCAATAACTCCTTAAGGGGTCAATTGACCATTTTGGTCATTTGACTTATTTGTAGATCTTACTTTGCTGTACATTATTGCTGTTTACAGTTTATCTGTATCTATAATAATATTGAAGATAATAACCAAAAGCTGCCAAATTTTCTTAAAATTACCAATTCAGGGGCAGCAATCCAACAACGGGTAGTCTGATTTGTCTGAAAATTTCAGGGCAGATAGATCTTTACCTGATGAACAATTTTATTTCGGTCAGATTTGCTCTAAATGCTTACGTTTCAGAAATATAAGCCATAATCTACATTTTACCCCTATGTTCTTTTTTTAGCTATGGCGGCCATCTTGGTTGGCGGGTGAGGTCGTCGGACACATTTTTTAAACTAGATGCCTTAGTGATGATTGTGGCCATGTTTGGTAAACTTTGGCTTAGTAGTTTCACAGGAGAAGATTTTTGTAAAAGGTAATGGACGACGGACGACGACGGACGATGGACGCCAAGTTATGAAAAGAGCTCACTTGGCCCTTCGCGCCAGGTGAGCTAAAAATACAGAAATCCAAGAAAAATTCAAAACGGAATTCCCTTAAAAAATGGCAAAATCAAAGGCACAAACACATCAAACGAATGGAGAACAACTGTCATATTCCTGACTTAGTACAGGAATTTCCTTATGTAGAAAATGGTTGATTTAATCTAGTTTTATAGCTAGCTAAACCTCTCAGCTAAAAATGTAAAAAAATGGGGTACAGCAGTCAACATTATGTTATAATCTTAATTGCAATCAAAACAAACAACTATGTCAACAAAGAAAAACAAAATGGCATGTAGACACTCTATAGACAAAGCATATAAGCAAAAAGGAAAGACAAAAATACAAAAAAAAAAGACCATAGCACAATAACGCAATGGCGGGATATATAAATACCGAGCCATGCCAATAGGATATTACCAAAAATGGACTGAACAGTAAAGAATAAAAATGTAAAAAGAAAAAGAAAAAAAAGAACACTTAAAAACGTAATAAAGATGATAAACAACGTCAGTACCTAGAACCTATACCTCAAGACCATCATGATTATTTGTGAAGTTGATACGGAAAACTATCAACAATGATTTTGTTGCTTCCGAAAAACTGTTTTTAGAAAGGACGAGACGTTCTTTGGCATAATCCTGGTTCGTCAACTTTCTGTCAAGACACCGGTGACGTTTTACAAAGTCTGAGTAGCAGATGCAAGCTCTTGAATGTCATATGTCGTAAATGTTAGATAAATTAACATAATTGAATTTAAATTGTTTTTATTTATTTTCCAATTTCATCCCCAAATTCTAATTTTAGTACGATTGTTATCTGGATCTGTAAGACCCAAAAGTAAATCACATTTATTCCCATAATTTGAGAAGCAGTTGAATGTTCTTTGATGATTGAGGGAAATATGTGTATTTATTCCATAATGCACAACACCGTGAATCTTTGCAGGTAAAATACCAAATAAATAAAAGTCATCCACCCAGAAAAATGGCGATATTAATGCAGCATTGTATAACAAAGGAATAAGGTCGATTGAAATGAACACGGCCAATCCACTACATGAGGTGTATGGATAAAATTCCAATCTTTTGAATTCATCTCTGTGTACATACCATTTATCGTTGATTCCACGTTGTATTGGATTTGTATCTGCTTCCAATCTATTACAAGCCAAAACCCTTTTCACCTGTTTTATAAATTTTAAGCTTTCAAATATTTTATTGAAATTCATAAATACGTCATCGTCTATTTTGGCGACAAATTCTGCGTTTTTGCAATGTTCTGTAATCCATTTAAGACCCATGACTCCTTTATTAGTTAAGTTATGGTAAGTGTCCATAAAATATCCCTGGACAATATCTTGATGTACCAAATTTTCGTATTCAATCATAGTCTGAAGTGTTGAATTATGTGTCAGTCCCAATAAGAAAACGACACGGATAATATTTGGACTGTAATAAGTTGAGTTAAAAGTTTCTCGTAAATTGCGCCTTCTTTCAAAATGGTTGAGGGATGTATGAACCATCACAATACAAGTTATCTTTGGAACAAGTCGGCAGATACCTTCATTGTTTATTTTATACGGTTGTGATAGTACTATCGGATATGACGTTTTTATAAGAATTTTACGTGTATAAGCTGTCTGTGTGGCTTTGGATTTGTTGATGGTTCGTTTTGTCAATGCCAATAGTGTTCTGTCTTTTATAGTTTCACTGCAGCTTTGGTTTGCTTGGGTATTCATCAATGTCAGTAGAAAACCACTTATACACACCATATTAACACCAATCATTATTGTTTTATGCTTTAAGTATTTTAACATCCCAGCTTACTTAGGTACTATAGTAATACGTAGTTTCCACAACCCAGTTATCACGATCTATTTACATATCTAGATCTGGAAAAACAAGTAATAGTAAAATTATATTGATATATTAATAAAATTTGTCAAAAAATACGTATATCACTGCAGTGCCTTGTTTGCGGGGGTGTCTGGGGGGCTGCGCCTCAGAAGCTATTGAGGTTTTTACAATTTGAACAAGAAGAATCTATTAAAAATAATAGCTGTTGTTTCATTTTATCTCATCATAATAATGTTGATAAGCCTTACACTAAGTTAAACTACCCGGTGATTTATTAGTTGATTGCTGGTACCTGCATCATTTTCAATGTTCAGATGAATACATAAATCTTCTCAAAAGCATTTACCACTTTTTCAAATCGAATCCTGTCAGTGAACTTTCCAGATTTGTCAAGTTTTAAATTGTCCTGAGTCTATATAAAGTTGTGCATGATTTAAACCGATACTATATAATTTACAGTAAACTCAATGTTAAAAAAAATAACAAAACACTTGAAGAAACCTGTACAGAATTTTCAATGCAGAAAAACAAACGCAACGATTAAGGTGGCTGGGGTGTCTTCTTCCATCTTGGATATTGAAGTAGCAGATAACAATTGGTCTAGATCTTTAATGAAATGTGCAAATTTTGAGAGTAGTATGTAACTCATGTGTAAGCCTTTTCATTTAATACAGAAAAGTATGTGTTTTATCATATTTACGACTGTATTTTCTGAAAAAAAACCACAATATTTTTGTTTGATTATTTTTTTTTTTTCAACATTGCTATATAAGGGGAGATAACTCAGATAGGAGGAAAGATAACTAAGATAAAGCAATTTTCATAATAGAATGTGTTGTGAATTTTTTTATTTTAATATTTTGCAAGAAAACAAGTTCGGTGACCCCATTTTTTCTTTTTGTTATCTGAAAGCATGTTATAAGACCTAGAGCTATCTTCTCACATTTTATCTTAAAATTATATGGTGTAGTTTTCTTATTATCACACAAAATTGGATTTTCCATGCAAAATCTATTCAAAATCTTACAATTTTGCACAACCTGTAGCGTGAAAAAAAGTCCGGTGACCCATACTTTTTATTATATTTTGGAAAGAAGCATGATAAAAACTACATTTTGACAAATTATTGAAAAATTCTATGGATTTTAATTAAGACCAACCACCCACCTTAAGGTTTATTTAAAATATTTTTAGTGATGATCATTTACTCGCTTGATCGTAGGTCACGGATCAACGATATAAAGTCATCACAAAACGACGGACGGATTGAACAGCATATTTTCTTGATAAACTAGGAAATAAACACATGCTACATGTAAAGTGCACCACGGCACTTGTGTTGGTTGTGTTTCGTTCTGGTATTTCTTGGAAGGTCATTGTGAAAATGACAACCGGCGAAGTACTAACATTTACGTTATTCTGGAGTCTTCATGATAAATGAAAACAGTATTTGTTTGAAATTTTCATATATAAACTGACATTATGTATGAACTAACAGACATATAATAAATATTTCTGTGCAATTAAAGACTCCTTTAAATATTTAAAAGTCCTTGCTAGTGAAAAACTATGAACTTAAAATAGCGAGAATAAAACATGAGAGCCGCAACATATAAATTATTTTCTGTGCACGTTGATTGATGTATATTTTTTATTGGTACCAAAGTCAATGAAACTCTGTGTATTTCAAGTACTACACGTGGGGGAAAATGTCAACACACAATGATGTTTCAATTTTAGACGTTACCGGTTATTTATGAGAGTTTGAATGGGGGTCTTCAAATATTTATTTATAATTCTTTTCGCCCATAATTTGATTTTCCTTTCTTTTATATTTTTGCACCATTTTAAATCTCTCCTCTTCTGTGTTTAAATTACTTCCAGGGCATTTTTCTGTTTTCTATAAACCTCATTCAGACCCTCATATACTAGAAACCATTCTAACACAAATTTAATAATTTAACTGATTCAATTATCTAGTGATTCGATCGGGGAAGACTCGTGAGTTGGGTCATTATTTTTTCTACTGATTAAATGAACCTGTCGGCTTCAATTGTGTCGATTTCTTTTTTACTCCGACATATTTAGACTACCGAAAACTACCGCAAAGGGGATTTCCAACTAGGCAAGGGATATGTTTCCATAAGTCTTGAATTCGCAAAGGGTATTAAACAATAGCGGCAACAAGACGATACCAGTTGGTATATTAGCGTTTAGTAGCGAGTCTGCTGTATTAGGCGGGAATAGTTTAAAAGATTATTAAGTTTTTTTTTGTTTTTTGTTTTTTGTTTTTTGATGGAAGAATGCGGCCATAAAAAAAATATGTTGTTCCCTCAAGATACTATGTCGTTCCCTCAAGATGCTATGTCGTTCCCACAAGAAAGTGATCACGTTCCCTCAAGATGCTATGTCATTACCACAAGATAGTTATCTCGTTCCCTCAAGATGCTATGTCGTTTCAACAAGATAGTTATCTCGTTCCCTCAAGATGCTATGTCGTTTCCACAAGATAGTGATCTCGTTCCCTCAAGATAATATGACGTTCCCTCAAGAAATTATGTCGTTCCCTCAAGATACTATGTCGATCCCTCAAGATGTTATGTTGTTCCCTTAAGATAGTTATCTCGTTCCCTCAAGATATTATGTCGTTCCCACAAGATAGTTAATATATTAATATAATTGTATTGCTATGTTGTGGGAACGGCATAATATCTTAAAGGAACGACATTATATCTTCAGGGAACAGGATAATATCTTGAGGGAACGACATAATATCTTGAGTGAACGACATAGAATCTTGAGGGAACGAGATCACTATCTTGTGGAAACGACATAACATCTTGAAGGAACGATTGTGATTTTAAAAACACCCCAAATCATAACCCATTCATATATATATCTATATATATTTCTGAGGTATCATCACATATACAATTTTTTTACATTTCAAGTTGATTTTAAGCGTAAAAATTAAACTTAAAACAGCATTTTTACAAGAATCTAATCGAAAGACGGCAATCCGTTTTGTGACCTAAACCATCGGCTCGATTGTCCAAGACCCCTCCCATAACAGTTACATGCTTTATGTAATATCTGCAGTTCAAACAGATGAAAATTTCATATTTATGAGATCATGTAGATGTGGAAAAGATTAACAAATGATCAAATTGATAACAAACGCCTTTCCCTTATCCTTATGTATTGCATTTATTCATCATGTTTCGAGCCCTCCCTTTTTATTTGCGTTGATTTTATTTTTGCGTTACATTCTGGAAAAAGACTGGTTCTTTCCCTTGCAGAACACAGGTATCCGAGTCCTATAGGACTGGTTCTTTCCCTTGCAGCACACAGGTATCCGAGTCCTCTAAGACTGGTTCTTTCCCTTGCAGCACACAGGTATCTGAGTCCTCTAAGACTGTGTTCTTTCCCTTGCAGCACACAGGTATCTGAGTCCTCTAAGACTGTGTTCTTTCCTTGCAGCACACAGGTATCCGAGTCCTCTAAGACTGTGTTCTTTCCGTTGCAGCACACAGGTATCCGAGTCCTCTAAGACTGTGTTTTTTCCCTTGCAGCACACAGGTATCCGAGTCCTCTAAGACTGTGTTTTTCCCTTGCAGCACACAGGTATCCGAGTCCTCTAAGACTGTGTTCTTTCCGTTGCAGCACACAGGTATCCGAGTCCTCTAAGACTGTGTTTTTTCCCTTGCAGCACACAGGTATCCGAGTCCTCTAAGACTGTGTTTTTTCCCTTGCAGCACACAGGTATCCGAGTCCTCTAAGGTCGTTCCAAAAAACATTTAAAGGCATTTCAGGCATTATACAGGCCCTGTGTGAAATAAATTTTGGAGAGGAGGGGTATTCAATTGGTGTTCGTTTGGGAGACTCTCATGACAGCATCCTTTTGCAATTTGTATGCCCCACCTAGGGGCATTATGTTTTTTGGTCTGTGCGTCCGTTAGTCCGTCTGTCGCGCTTCAGGTTAAAGTTTTTGGTCACTTCAGGTAAAAGATTTTTGTCAAGGTAGTTTTTGATGAAGTTGAAGTCCAATCAACTTGAAACTTAGTACACATGTTCCCTATGATATGATCTTTTTAATTTTAATGCCAAATTAGAGTTTTGACCCCAATTTCACGGTCCGCTGAACATAGAAAAAAAATGATAGTGCGAGTGGGGCATCCGTGTACTATGGACACATTCGTGTTATTAATTATCTTGACTATCATTATAGATTGAGATATACTGTAAAAACAAAACTATTAAGCAAAGAAAGATCTACAAATAAGTCAACATGACCAAAATCTTCAATTGGCCTCAATCATTATTAGGGTATCTTATACTATGTTTTATGATTTTAACCTTATTTTACATGATTTCTAAAACAACAGTAGATACAGTTGAGCGACACAGGCTCTTCAGAGCCTCTTGTTAGTTATTATATTGAATATTATTATAGATAGAGGTAAACTTTAAACAGCAAAAATGTTCAGCAAAGTATTGATTGATTGATTGTTTGTTGCTTAACGTCCAGTGGCAAATATTTCATGCATATTCAGGACGAGAACAAGTTCACAATAAATACAATAGGTAGGTTCTGTAATAGGTTAAGGAATTATGGTCGGAGAAATTTAGACTGCCACGGGAAATGAGGGTATATTGGATAGGGACAGAAATTTAGCCTTACAACAGGTCACCTACGGACCCCTCTAAGAGTTGTTGCAAGGGTTCTTAACGTGCAAAGAGCGTGACACTCTCTTTACACGAGTCATCGGATTTAACGTCCCCATTCTGACCGGACGTGGCTGCAAATTTGTACATCCCGCACAGCCAAACGGACGCCCCACTTTAGCACGGGTTTTACTGCCGGTCGGAGGAAGACCAATGGTGACCATACTTCTATTCCCCAGTCACCCTTGGGGGCTTCAGCAAAGTAAGATCTACAGATAAGTGAAATGACCAAATTTGTCAATTGAGCCCTTAAGGAGCTATTGCCCTTTAAAGTCAATTTTTAAGAATTTTTCGTAAATTTTTGTAATCTTTTACAAAAATCTTTTCCTCTGAAACTACTGAAACAAATTTAACCAAACTTGGCCACAATCATCATTAGGGTATCGAGTTTAAAAAATGTGTCCCATGACCCTGCCTGCCAATGTCCCATGACCCTGCCTGCCAAACAACATGGCCGACAAGGCAAAAAATAGAACATAGGGGTAAAATGCATTTTTTGGCTTATATCTCTGAAACTAAAGCATTAAGAGCAAATCTGACGGATTAAAAATGTTCATCAGGTTAAGATCAATCTGCCCTGAAATTTTCTGACAAATCAGACAACCCGTTGTTGAGTTGCTGCCCCTGAATTGGTAATTTTAAGGAAATTTTGCAGTTTTTGGTTATTATCTTTAATATTATTATAGATAGAGATAAACTGTAAACAGCAATAATGTTTAGCAAAGTAAGATCTACAAATAAGTCAACATGAACAAAATTGTCAATTGACCTCCTAAGGAGTTATTGCCCTGTATAGTCAATTTATAACAATTTTTCGTAATTTTTTGTAATCTTTTACATAAATCTTCTTGGAGACCACTTAATTTACCGAGCCAAATAGAATTAAACTTAGCCACAATTTTCAATAGGGTATCTGGATTGAAAATGGTATCCGATGACCCTGCCATCCAACCAACATGGCCAACCATGGCTAAAATAGAACATAGTAGTTTACTATAGAAGTCTACAGGAGAATTATAAAAATAACCAATTTTAAATGGTCACAACTTGAAAACTAATTTAAATAATGATAAGGGGTCTTCAGTAACTATTTTAAGACTACAATGGGATGACCTGATTTTTTTCCATGGGAGGGTGCAATTTTTTCAAGGGGGGGGGGGGGGGGGGGTGCTTATAATTTCTGCTTGATATTTTCCATTTTCAGTATTATTCAGTAACTTTTCTATAAATCATTATTATATCGTCTCTTTCAGCATACTTATATTGTGTGAATGCCCCACTGCCCAAATTTTGTTTGACGGTCGTTCCAAAAAAATATTAAAAGGCATTTCAGGCATTATACAGGCCCTGGGTGAAATAAATTTTGGAGAGGAGGGGTATTCAATTGGTATTCGTTTGGGAGACTTTCATGACAGCATCCTTTTGCAATTTTTATGCCCCACCTAGGGGCATTATGTTTTTCGGTCTGTGCGTCCGTTCGTCTGTCTGACCCGCTTCAGGTTAAAGTTTTTGGTCACTTCAGGTTAAAGTTTTTAGTCAAGGTAGTTTTTGATGAAGTTGAATTTCAATCAACTTGAAACTTAATACACATGTTCCCTATGATATGATCTTTTTAATTTTAATGCCAAATTAGAGTTTTGACCCCAATTTCACGGTCCACTGAACATAGAAAATGATAGTGCAAGTGGGGCATCCGTGTACTATGGGAACATTCTTGTTGTTAATTATCTTGAATATCATTTTAGATTGAGATATACTGTAAATAGCAAAACTATTAAGCAAAGAAAGATCTACAAATAAGGCAACATGACCAAAATCTTCAATTGACATCTTATTGGAGTTATTGTCCTTTAAAGTCATTTTCTGCAATTTATTGGTAATTTTTATACCTGGAATATAATACAACAGTTTACAATAGACCTGGAAAGTAGATAACATATAAATATATTCTGTGACATTTGATATAATTCCAACTGAGTACGCTGTCGTGCATACTGATGAGATGAACACACGTTTAGAATGAAGAAATGCAGGGAAAATTTATTGTTTCTTTGTTTATGATATTCAATTCAATATATTGTTTCTTTGTTTATGATATTCAATTCAATAAAGTTTTACGTAACAAGCGAATATACTAGAAAGCAATTTAGATAAATTACATCGTCTTTATTTCGGACCATTCTGTAAATGGCAGATGTTGACTTTAAAAGTACACGAAATTAATACAGACATAAATAATTAAATTTTCATTTTGGAAGTAGTTTTTAGTTTCTCTTACCGTTTGAAAAATATTTTGCACGAATGTTTTCAATTTGGTTTGACTACTTTAAAATGTATTGAATATATACACTTTCAATTTGTTCTTCTTTTCAAATACTCCTGATAACTCATTTAATTAACAGACTTAGACTTCTAATTTACTAAGGTTGTTGAAATATAATTGATTTTTGATGTTCATCTATACAATCTATACCATTGGTGTTCATCGATACCCTTTTAGAAGAAGACACAAATCTATATGGCAATGCCGTGTCAGTCGCAAACAATGGAAGCCAACAAGTTGTTCAAGACTTTGTTCAGAGCATTTCATAACCAAGAGAGGTCCGACAAAAGATCATCCATTGCCATCAATATTTGACCACAAGATATTTAAGACAACAAACGTAAGTATTTGTTTTTATTTCTAAACACTTTTATTGTGTTTTTAAAAGGTGTCGGAAGTTCAACATATACATGTCTATAATTTATAAATCATTTTTTTTAGTGTTTTTAAGAAATTATTTAAAACTTTTTGTTACAATACTGCTGTGATTTATTATAATTCCATATGTGTATATTATTTCTATGGCCATATCAGATGTTTAAAGGTGTCCAAAAACATACATGACATGTACAAAAAGTGTAATTTCATGTACATGATTTCGATTATCGTTTGTCCAGGGAATTTTATCCCTATCTTTTATCAGCCGGTAGGATACACCCAATTGAAAGAATAAGAAAAGCACATGTATCATATGGTTCTCTTTTATGGTGCCTACACCAATAATTAATGTTGACACATCCTGAACTCTTGGAAACTGATTTATACTATTGGTGTTCATCTATACCATCTATATCATTGGTGTTCATCTATACCATCGGTACCCTTTTAGTAGATTGAATATCTTGTTTAATTCAAATACTTATACTTTTATTCATAGGTCATATGAACTTCTTCTCTCTTGTTATAGGAATCTGTATTGGACGGATACTTTATTTGTCCGTAAGGGATGTGTCAATACACAGTCGCATCCAACTGAATAGGAACGATAAAATATATTATCATAATTAATCCTCGTGTTTGGATAGTAATATGCTTTCTGAATGTTAAATAACCCTCTCAACAAGTCGTCAACTTATGTACATGTATATAGATCTTTTAGTAATTACTGTCAAATATTCAAGTATCTCTTTAAAGTGAAAGTCAAAATGAGTAGGACCAATTTCCCCTAAATTTATTTCCCACAAGGGTCAATCTTGAAGGCTTTCAGTTTTTGCTTAAATTCATAATGTCACAACAGTTAATTGAGTGGGGTGTCCTGTGAGGTTCTAACCATATTTTGGATTATTTCTTATAAAGTTACCAAATTATAACAATCTGTATTTCACCAAATTCCTGATAAGGGAATAGAAACATGATCTGCCAGAAGACCAATGCCTAAGAGGGACATCCGTCAAGCTATGTACAGAATATAAATTACATAGCCACGTCTGAACGTAATGGGACAGTTAAATCCTATACCTCTTGTAAGGTGCATGACTGCCACGCTCTCTGCAAGTCGATAAAACCTTGCAATAGCATTTTTGAGGGAGCCGAAAATGGACCTTTGTAAGTAAAATTTTCTTAACCTCGCCAACATACCCTCTTTTTCAAATGACAGTAAATGTTTTCACGATTCACTTAACAAAAAAAGAGGCGGACGGTACAAGATGGATAGCCAAACTTATAAGACGAAAACTAACTAACAATGCCATGGCAATAAACGAAAAACGACCAAAAAACAAACAACAGTCTTCAAAACACAACATAGTAAAAACTAAAGAATGATCAACACGAACCCTACCAAAAACCGGAAATGATCTCAGGTGCTCCGAAAGAGTAAGCTCAGGTGCTCCGAAAGAGTAAGCAGAATCTGCTCCACATGTTGCAACCTACGCGTTGCTCATGTAAGTACAAACCCGGCGATAAGTATAATTTTGTAGGTCACATCCGTGAAAAAAAGGACAGAACTGTGGTTACGACAATTGGAACATATCCGTCGTCATCTATGAATCAGATACTCTATAAAGATCTGCCAGTTTGTAATGGCGTTTGTAAAATTAACGAAAAGATAACTCATGGTTTAATAGCTTCCGTGTGTAAGCAGTAACCCTCTATCAAGGAAATCATGATTGGAAATGCTAGCTCTGGAATATTGTATTAACTGGGAGATATATACTCCATATGCAGTCGCTTCTTAAATGTTGCTACAGAGAATTAGTTAGTTCACAATTTGGAAGCTGATTTCATCCCTTTTGTCGTAAATGTTTGTTTCCAACCGACCCTCATTGTTAATTTCTAGGTGTAAGTCAAAATATGAGCTGGACTTAAGTATATCTGTTGTATCCTTTATTTCAAGTTTGATGGGATAGATGCGTTTAATATAGTCACCAAACTTTGAATTAGTCGGTGAAAGAACATCGTCTATATAAGCGGAACGTGAAGTTAAAGAATAATGCACGCTTCTTTTCGTTCTTTCTTAGAAGTTCCCGTATGAAGTCTGCCTCATATTAATAAAGGAACAAGTCGGCAGGAAGAGAGGCAAGTTGGTTCCCATGGGAATGCCGATTGTTTGTTAAAAATACGTCCCCCGAACGTAACAAGTATGTCGTCTACATAAATAACAAAGAACCAACATTTAGATTTTATTACTTTTTTGTTCCCGTCCTGAATAGCATTAATTATTTGTCAATTGTTGTCAATGGTTGTTAAGCCAAACCACAATTAATCACTTTTTATTTAATTTTATTTGTCTACAAAAGCAGTATTTAACATTTTGATGTTATGGATAGAAGTAACATTATTGATATATATTCAAATATATTACTATGTCCCTTTGTTATTAAATTTCCAGAAGGTGTCAACAACTTTCTGAAATCGACTCCGCAGCAAAACAAATCCCGGGGAATTTGAATACACGTGTACCTCGTTTTAAAATTGGTCTGAAATACCAATCAATTAGTATTTATCTCAAAAATTGATTTTATAATTGTGTATATCTTATATGTTCAAATAAGTTGAAGGTTATTGAACGTTGAGGGGTCCGTGTATAATTGCGTCCATTCGTTTTTCGTTTTGAGTATTCAAAAACGAAAAAAAAAGTTACGTCCATTCGTTTTTCCGTTTGAGATATCATTAACGAAAAAGTGTTTTCGTTTTTTGCTTTTGATTTCTTAAAACAAAAAAATAAAAACAATAGTATTTTCGTTTCTCGTTTTTTGATAACTTAAAAACCAAAAATGAAAAACAGAAATATTTTCGCTTTTCATTTTTGAGTTCTTCCAACTTTTCAAATGATTCATTTTGTTTATCAATGTCTTTTGGTGCAAAATTTGACAAAACATGTAAAATTTATAATTTTGTATCAATATGCCTTCAACAGCAAAATGAAGCGCAGCGACTCTTTTCACAAAAAAATCTTACGATTAAAATTTATCGTAAGTTATACTGAAATGTGTATGACTTACGAGTATTTTTACTCATAAAATTTCTTGTGAAAAGAGCCGCTGAATCGCATTTTGAGATTATGGAAATATGGAAATGTGTAAAATTGTTAAAAGATATTTTAATTATATGATATAGACTCTTTAATATCAATTTCTAGTGGAATAAAGATAAATATATACAACAAATTTTAGATTTTCATCCTGTGAGTGAAACAAGTACCTGTAAATGTAGAAAACTTATTTGAAACGGAATAGCACATCCTAAACTTTTACGGTGATGTTGTTAACCGAGCCCGGAACTTTAGATACGATCCGGGGAAACTTATCAATGCTTTAAATAAACTTATTCTAAAATGTTACCAATTCAACACTGTAATTAAATCTTTGAATATTTTTTTATTGGTATAAATATTGATTTTGTTATCAGTAAACTAAAACCATACTAAATATTATTGTTATACACATATGTACTTTCACGATACCGCAATCTGTCGATACCTATATTTTGCCATTGCACAGGGTCATGTTTTTTTCTGACTTTTAATGACGTCTTTACACTGAAATCATTGGATGTTGGATGTATACTGATTGATATTTTAGTCTTAGATACATAGTTTTTTTATTAGTTGTTTTTGGCTTTGAACTAGCTGTCAGTAACTGAGAGTACTCTCAGATCTGTACTAAGTGTCTTTTTTGTTGTTAGGGATGAGGGATGGATAAATATCCTGTCACGTCTGGTCTGTGATTTTGTTTCATGTTTTTTTAATTGCTTTGTATCGAACTGATGAGTTACGCCTTTTTGAACTGATTTTTATAGTTAAATTTTGATCTTATGTTGTGCTGTTACACCACCATGACCACTGTCCCAGGTTAGAGGGAGGGTTGAGCGCTCACAAACATGTTTAACCCCGCCACATTCTTTATGAGCCTGTCCCAAGTCAGGAGCCTGTAGTTCAGTGGTTGTCGTTGGTTCATGTCTGTCATATTTGTTTTTCGTTAATTGTTTTGTTATAAATTAGGCCGTTAGTTTTCTCAATTGAATTGTTTCATATTTTTCATGTCAGTGCCTTTTTAGCCGACTATACGGTATGGGTTTTTCTCATTGTTGTAGGCCGTACGGTTGCCTATAATTGCTTACATCCACTTCAACTTTGGCGGATAGTTGTCTCATTTGAAACATACCAAATTTCCTTATTTTTCTACAGTAGAAATTAACTTAACCCCTTTGCTATTTTGCATGAATTTACCCTCAACAGCAACATACAGCATTGAATAACATTTTGATTTTATGGAAATATGTAAAATTGTGACACAATATCTTGCAGTGTACTTCATTGATATAGACTCCTCAATAATTTATATTTTGACCCTATGAGTATAACGAAATCAGAGATCTATATTTTAACTAGATTGTTATAACAAACAACTTATTTTACAAAACACTCACCTGCAGCAAACGTGCAAGTATTACAAAACTGTAACCGTGGTGGTGGATGATATGTTTCTGGCTTCTTGTTGTATATGTCAGGTAGACAACCGTTTTGCAAATGCTGTTGTAGACTACTGTTTTAATACCACAGTAAGGTGTAAAGCTGTTCTTTATTACGAGGGTTCAAGAGTAACAGCTGTTCTTTATTACGAGGGTTCAACTTGCTTTCGATTCCTTCCACTCCCCGCGATAAAGCCTGTTTGTGCTGATGCGGTGTAAAACAATCATCAATCACTAGTTTACTCAATCGATTCCTTCTTTATCATATTGTATTAAAATGACAGGCGATACTTAAAATTGATATCCGGTTAATATATAATTACTGTATAGTTTACAACTTGCGACAAAAAGTTTTAATTAATAATAATTAATGTAATAGTTTAACCTATCAACTGTTATGTAAAATACATAATGTAACGGGGCTTTAATCTGTCTGTTTTATACCTAGTCATATTTCGGATCTATGTATCCGGGATCAATAACTCCATCCTGCTCGTTAGCATAGGGAACTAGCTATTTTGTAACGTTTCTCCGTAAGCTCACTACTGTTGATAACGAAGTCTGTTTAAAAAAATGAAAACAACACGTTTAATAAGTTCATGCGTCCGAAGCGCTTTTCTGGATTTACCTTCATCAGGAACGCTCAAAGCCAAACATTTGAAATCCGAGGGATGTATAAGTACCGAAACAGTTGAAGAGCTATATGACAAAAATTCCAAAAAAAAATAGCCAAATTCATCTAAGGTCAACTTTGCCTGAGGGAGTTGAAACCTTAGCTTCTTTATAATTTCAAAATTTATAAACGGACAAATTTAGAAAAGTTTGTTATAAATCATGTCAGTACCGAAGTACTGACTACTGATCTCTTGATACCCTCGGGGACTGATAGTCCACCAGCAGTGGTATCGACCCAGTGATGTAAAAAAATGAAAACAACACGTTTAATAAGTTCATGCGTCCGAAGCGCTTTTCTGGATTTACCTTCATCTTTAATGTTCACATGTTTAATCATATAACAGCACAAATATATATAATATATGTAAAGGTTCACAATTATAATTTCCAATTAATATTCGTGCATACAACTTGGTACTTCAAGCTACTACTGACCAATATAAAGTTTATCACAAGATCGTGCTACTAAGACCTGTTTTCTTTATTTAGACTAAACATTGCTTTATGGTTTTAGAGTATTTTGATAAACTCATCAATGTTATTGCAACTATACTGGGCATCCCATGTACCGTATAAACTGTCACATTAATCAAGATGAAAGATCAACTGTTTAAGTATTGACCATCAACTCTTTGATGTAACTGACCACACCCCAATACAATGAAACTGATTAACAACTGTATAATAAAACAACATGCAATTATAAATTTATGCACAGTCAAATTATATGCAAGAGAAATGAATTTGTGTAAAAACACTAAAATATTATTCAAACAAAGCAATACAATTCTTAACGCAAAATTGACACCGGGAATCAGTGTGAAATAGTATTTTATAACTATCTATTTTGTTTTGTAGAAATTCAAGCACTAAAAGATGTATCTTAATTTTTTTTTATGTTTTCAACAAACAATTTTTTACCACAAGTTATGTTTTACAATTTCACTTACCGCAAATTTTACACTTGGAATCAATTTAGAATATCATAACAAATGCTATATTATTTTTTTGCTGGAATCTTTGGGACAAAAGATGTTTAAAAAAAGTTTTTACCGCAAATTTTTTCATCCTATTTCATAAATAAAATTTTGACATCGGTAATAAATTTGGAATTATAGCATATACCTACATGTATCACTCATTTTAGTTTTTTTTTTTTTGTAATGATGTGTTGGGTTTTGGTTTCGATATGATGATGTCTATATACTTTATAACTGTGTCCTTTTTTTGCAGATTTATGAAAATAAGGAGCTGTGGTATGATTGCCAATGAGACAACTATCTACCAAAAATCAAATGAAGCGGATGTAAGCAATGATAGGCAACCGTACAGCCTTCAGCAGTAGGAAAACCCCATACCGTATAGTCGGCTATAAAAGGTCCCGACATGAAAAATGTGAAAAAATTCAATCGATATAAATAACAGCCTAATTTGTAACAAAACAATTTACGAAAAACAAATATGACAGACAGCAACCAATGACAATCACTGAATTACAGGCTCGTGACTTGAGACAGGCACATATAGATTGTGGCGGGGTTAAACATGTTTATGAGCTCTCAGCCCTCCCTTACCTGCAATAGTGGTGTAACAGCACTACATAAGAACAAACTGCAAATATCAGTTGGAAAAATGGCTTGACTCGTCAGATGGGCATGAAGTGCAAAAACAACTAACATTAAGACAAAGCACACAAAGTGGTGATCTAACACTTATGCTCCTACATCCTGGAAATACTTACACAAGGTCATGCTTTTCATAGACTGTTTACTCTAAATGTGTTGGAAATGTATTGATTGATATCAGTTATAAAAAGCATATTAGGTTGTACTCAAAATGTTTACACGCCCGTGCGGGTGCACTCGACTCCAATCTTAATTGACTAGGATTGTCAGTTTTCCTATCGAAGGTCGGTGGTTTTCTCCGGGCACTCCGGCTTCCTCCACCAATAAAAACTGGCCGCCACGAAATAGCCCAAATTTTCGGCGCTTAAAAGTGGCGTTAAAACACCAACAATCAATCAATCAATCAAAATGTTTACAATTGAAGATTTTGGTGAAATATTGTTTTTCTTGTTTAATCGGTATCGTTCACGTAACTATACTCTCGAAACCAAACATTTGGAAGGCAAATCATAAGTGAAGGATATATCATATATGTAAAGCTTGTAATATCTTATTTACAGTGGTAAACTCACCGGTATTTAATGACTTTAAAAAGCATATTTAAATGACAAAATTAACATATACAAAAAGTATCTAAACAAATCATAGCTCGTAATATTATTTATTTTCATATTATATAATTATGATCATATCATATTCTTCGATTGTATAACAAATGTTTCAACTCATTTTGTTTTGTTCACAATAAACGTCATCAAATATATTTTCAATTAAAATCGATCTGTTTTTCCTAAGAAACAAGTGGGTTTTTTTGTGTATCTACCATAGATATATCAAAAAGCTAGACAAACAATATATTAATAAAGTTAGATAAAAAACATAGTTAGATTAATTTCGATGAAATGACATTGTACGACTTTGCCCCAAGCAGAGCTATAGAAAAACAGTACATTAACGGGTGTTACATGGACACTTTTTAGATGATACACGACACTTTGTAGTTGTTACACGGACACTTTTTATGAATAGAATCACTCGTGCATGATCAGTGAGTTCATGGGCACTTTAAATTTCAATTAGATTTGAACTTTTTGTTTCAACGACACATTTCCTGTCTTTTTTATTAAAATATTTACGTTGGCATCAATAACTATATTTTTTTTCAAACAATTCCAGTATATTACTATTCATATCAGTACACTAAGGGACTGACCATTTAACTTCAAAAGGGGGGTTATGGTTTTTTCCTAAAAAATATTCTGATCCCCAATTTTATGAGAAAAAATATATTGTCGTCAAGCAGATGACAAAATAATGTTCTGATTCCCGATTTTCCGAATACCGTATATAATAGTGCTAATTTTAAAAAAAAAATATTTGGGTGATAGCGTTGAAAAACTAAATAATTTTCTTACTCAGAAAAAACATACCCTCCTTTTGAAGCTAAATGGTCGGTCCGTAAATGGTTTTTTTTCTTCAATATATGGACATGAATAGTGTTCTGGACAATGCTGAAAGTAAAGAAATCCTGGTACCGACGTTTATATTTCAATAAAAAAGACAGGACACATATATATATAAAAAAAAAACCAAATATAATCAAAAGATAAAATCCCTATCAATTCAGCAATGCACGATTGATCCTATAGATAAAAAATGTCCGTGTAATAAAAAAAATCATTCAACTTATCTCACCAATTTTGGACGGTACAATGTAAGGGATCATATTGTGACACGTGTTTAATCCTGACCAACTCTATCAGAGACATAAAAACATATAAGCATGAAAATTTAAAAAAAAAATCCAAAATATGCCTATATATCTCTAATAACAAGACAAAATCCATTTTTTTATAAGATTTCATTCACTAATGAAACAGGAAATTTATTCTTTTGATACATTTATATTGTTATTGAATTCATATATATTGAATTCATATATTTGGGAGCAAACGTACGATTTCTTTTATTTTTTTAAGGGGGAATGGGGGGATGGAATGGCACATCCTGCATTTTTTTCAACAAAAAAAGGATCAAGCCTGTTTTTTTTTAATTTTATTTTAACACCCCCTCCCTTTTCCGTTTTTCCCCAAATAAAAATCAAATGTTAGCTTGCTTACCTCTGAAATCTTTTTCATACATTACTTACTTGCGAAGTTGTATTTTAAAAAGTCTCAAATGTGTACGACATTCATCTTTTACTTGACATGGTTCTTTTTTATAAAATTATGAGATTCTTGAATTTCTTGAGAAAAAAAACTCTCGGCTGAAGGAAAGTGAAAAAAAGGTTGTTTAAACTGTAACTTACATTAACTGGTATATGGCCATTTAAGTTTCTAATCTGTTCAATTTTGTTACCTCAGTCTTCTAAATGCAAAATGTACTACTTCTTTCTTGGAACGTCGTACAAGTCAGATACAAACAAATATAACAAACAAAGACAGGCCGGAAACAAACTGCCGTATAGTTCTTCTGCACTTGTAGTCAGGTCAAGGTCCTCGGATATCGCCTCGGACCTTCATCTGACTACTCGTGCAGAAAAACTATCCGGCAACAGTTGTTACCGGCCTGTTTCTTTGTTAACTTTGTATTGTATCTTATACATAAATATATATTTAATTTAAATGTATGTAACAAAATGTTGTTTAGATAAGATGCGTAAAAAAAACCAAACATTTACAATCAGAATGTTACATAAGCATAAGCTATTTTGTTACCTAATAATTAGAATTCACGTCATCAATTTAATAAAATAGAGGGTAAGGTCTCAACCTATATTCTTACTATAGAGATAAATGTGGCCCAGTAATGTCGTCAGTGTTCTTTGAACATATATTATTTTATTAAAAAGCTGAACTGATTGCTGTCAAACGTGCAGTGGCAAGTTTAATGCATGAGCAGGATGGAAACATGTTGGTGTTAGATGAATATGAAGTTTTCTTTGAAAAGAACTAGACCAAGACAGTCATCAAGCCGGATTTTTAACGTGCTAGTTCACAAGATAACAGTCCACAGGAAGACATGTTACCTTACACATACATATTATTCTGAGTAAAGACTGACTGACCAGCCTTTGCTCTTAGTCTAAAATGCAGCGTGCTTTTTGGAGACGCAGCAAATTCCAACTTTTCCAATTATTTGGTTTGAAGTTGTATTTATGTTTTATTTCTTTGTTTTATGAATATATTAAATATCAGGCTAAACCCTATCAATTTTAGAACAAATCCCTGAAACTGTGTAGCATGTAAAATTATTCTAAAATATTTCTTTGTATTTTTCTTAAACACATCTTTTAATTTTATTTTACTTTATCCTTGATACTTCTAAATTTTTCAATTATGTACTACAGTTGTCCTTTTCTAGATTTAGATATTTCAATTTCTAAAGGGAAACTCCATTTACGACAAAAGAGACGATTTTTCATTCCCTATTGTTAATTTTCTTTTTTTAGACGGCGATGTGCCTTTGGCTCCATTATACGGTGTATATATATCCCAACTCGTTCGGTATGCCCGTGTGTGTAATGATGTCATAGATTTTAACGAACGTAATCAATGCATCACTGGTAAATTATTAAGTCAGGGATTTCGTTACCATAAATTACTTAAAACTTTTACTAAATTCTTTCATAGATACAAAGATTTGATTACTAAATTTGGCTGTACCTGTAGAAAACTTATTAAAAATGGCATTTCACATCCTAAATTTTATAGTAATATTGTACTTAAAGCGGGGAAATCATTATGTGATCCATGTAAACTCATCGAACCTTTAAACAAACATATTAGTAAGGGTTATCGTACCAATGTTATAATTAGATCTCTGAATATAGTTTACATTGGCACTAATATCGATTTTGTCATTAGCAAATAAAAACATAACTAAATTTGTATTTTTTTTTCAAACGGGATGTATAGAGACACACACACGTTCATTTTTAACTATAAAGAAGTCACTCCTAACTATCCTACTACCTGTCGATACATTTATTTTTGGCATTGCACAAGTCATGACTTGTCTTCTTTGACTTTCATGACGTTAAAATACTAAATCCCTGGGATGTATTTTAGTTGATTTTAGTCTCTGATGCATGGTTTTTTATTATTAATTGTTTTGGCTTTTAACTAGCTGTCAGTAACTGCGAGTACTCTCAAATCGTACTTTCTTTTAAATTTGACCTATCGATAATATTTGTAATGCTTTTTTGTTATTTAATGTTAACATGGATCTTGTCTATATACCAGCTTTGATTATCTTGTATTACTACAAATTTTCACTTCTTCGTACTATGAACATCAAAATTATTTCATTTGTCCATAGATGCTGTTCTTGGACCTGTACAGGAAGTTTTATCTAGCACTAATTGTATAGTTTTATTGTTGATATTCACCCCATATGTACCAAGTGTTAGATTAGTTTTATTGATATTAAAGAAATTTCTTGGTATTCCTAAAAGGAATATTTTATACACACAGAAGAAGACGTATACTTAACTACACAATTATTTTCATTTACCTGTGTATAATATGACGCAGGTTTCTTCAAAAGTGATGATTTTCTAAAAATTAATTGACATTTCACAGTGATATCATACTTAAACTTTGTTTAAACCTGTTTATTTACTTTTGACTTTAATTATTTATCCCTTGTAATTTTTGATTAACTGTGTATTTGCATTCAGGTGTCACAGGTCAAATTTATTCGTTCATTGTGACTGTGTTAATTTACGTTTTTTGATCGAGTTAAGCCTTCCAATTGATATTTTATAGTGTGTTTTTCTATGTTGTGATGTTATACTATTGTTTCAGAAAAGGGAAAAGGTTTGGTACCATTAAAACGTTTAATCCCGCTGCAAATGTTTGCACCTGTCCTAAGTCAGGAATCTGATTACATTAGTTGTCGTCTGTCTATGTAGTTCATACGAGTTTCTTGTTTTTCGTTTTTATATAGATTAGACCGTTGGTTTTTCCGTTTGAATGGTTTTACACTAGTAATTTTTTGGGGCCCTTTATAGCTTCTGTTCGGTGTGAGCCAATGCTCCGTGTTGGAGGCCGTACCTTGACCTATAATGGTTTACTTTTATAAATTGTAACTTGGATGGAGAGTTGTCTCATTGGCACTCATACCACATCTTCCTATATCTATGTATGTTCAATTTATGTTATAACAGTCTATTTGATCTTTTATGAAGTAAACATATATCTATTTATATTATATAATTGTTCTTTATTTGGACAGTAGTTTAACAAAATATCAGAATACAACATAAAATATGTAAATACTATCATTTCTCCATGTTTATTTCAAATTTTATAAGTTACATTGATCAATTACCTGTAATTACCTGCTACACACTTTAAAAACAAATTAATCACTATCAAAACACTTCCCAATTGTCCCACATTTAAACTTCCCAATTGTCCCACAAACATCTTCCCGATTGTCCCTCAAAATTTCATTACTTTTTTACCTGTAATTTCAAAAAGTGGGACAATCGGGAATACACCCATGTTTATATGTTCGGATCTTAACTTTATTGTTCTTTTACAAAAAGTAAATGAACAAGAGGCTAACTTCAGTTTTGTTTACAAAAAATAGTAGAAAGAAAATCATTCAGTTTAGTACCGGAAAATCTGGGAATACCTTTGAAACATGATTGCTGCTGTGACTGAAGTACAAAGAACATGTTTTGCATGTCAAATTACTATATCTTTAATATCCAATGAAACCAGAATCGTCATAAACCCTTTCTGGATAATCTGTTTCAAACAACATGTGAGGAATAAGGATTTCAGCTTTCGTCGTAATTTGTAAAATGTTACATTAAAAAAGGAGACAGTGTGGAAAGCAGAAGGCACTATGTCGTGCGTAGGTACACATTCAATCGTTTGCATTCATTTTTGTAAGCAAAGTTAACCGTTAATTATAAAGTGACATCACACGTGACCTTTCTGCACTATAGTGTCCATATTATATCAGTCTATTAATTTATCAATTAAATTAACATTTCAAAAGATTTGTATAAGTGTACAATTTTTGCAATTTTAGTGGCCAAATGATGATTCTTATATCATATCTCCTTCTTTAAAGAAATCTTTCACAAAATATACCATGCTATTTCTGTGCAAATCAAAACGAATTCACATTCTAACTCGACCGACCAGACATGGCTGCCTATTTATACATCACAGAAAATTAAGTTTTGGCGCAAATGCAAAATTTAGTTGTTAAAATTAAAAACAAAACCTCTTACATTTAATAAAGCTTGTTTCTAACAGGCTTTTAAATTAAAAATTATATGTGAAGAGACACATGTATGTCTGTGGTTCAGCCTCCAGACTCAGGGCATGAGGTCAACCTCATGTCAAGCTTACGAATTCACCTAAATACAACATGTAATTGAGATATTATTACCATTAACCAATCCAATAAAGTATTCCATGTCAAACAGATATTTACACATGACGGCCACCAAGTTACCTCATATTCTCCTTTTAATTCTTATTACAAGTACTTAAAAAAAGTTAACATAACCACTTAACATGACCAGGTAAATGCTATTATATGACAGACAAGCATATCTGCAGTACAAAATATTATTGTCCTATTAGTCAAAGTAACTGTAAAATGAAAAAAAACACAGAAACCTCAGCTATTATACTATGAAATTGCGACCAACGGCCGGTAATATTCGTCACGCGTTGAATTTGTAGTAACAAATTCAAATATTCGTAAAAATACGAAATATTTTTTTTCTCGCGGAATCGTTGTTTTATTGTTGTTGGGAATTTAGTGATTTAGGGAACGACCATTTAACTTCAAAAAGGGGGGAGGGGGGATTATGGTTTTTTCCTAAAAAAAATATTCTGGTCCCCAATTTGATGAAAAAATATATTGTGGTCAAGTAGATGACAAAAAAAAATATTCTAAATCCAGATTTTCCCCATACCTTATAATGTTAAATTTTGAAGAAAAGAAATTTGATTGATAGTGTCGAAAAAACAAACAAAAAATTCTGACTCGGACAAAAAACCATTTCCCCCACTTGAAGTTAAATGGTTGCTCCTTTATGTGAATATAAGAAGATATGAGATATATATGTCAATGCAACAGCAACCCAACGACAACAGACAACCAAACGTCATCTATATTAACTGTTGAAATAGTTAAACCACAATGATTTGTAATTTTATTTGGAATAATAAAGTTTAAACTTGCTCATAGAATTTAATTTTGTTGTCTAGCATGTCTAGGATAACGATTAAATCAGGTAATTTGCAAAAAACGTCACTAGAAAACTGTCTTCAAAAGTGTTTTGACCAATTTTTCGTAGTGAGCACGTACATTTGAAGGTCATATAAATTGATATCTACCCCACTTTTTAGAAGGAACTATTTATTGTTAATTGCTTATTAAATCTTGTGTTTTGGACAGTTTAATAAACAAAGCACCATACTTTTGCCGGTTTTATGTAAAAAAAAACTGTATACTTACTAATACAAATAAAACGTAGCGATACCTCTAGCTGTGTTGGTATAGTATATTTCTACCGTTAGTTTTTAACTCCGCCAGAATATCTCAACGAATTCCACAACAACGAAGAAACAATAACAAGCTGTTAAGACCGCATCATTCATGTAAACATGATAACCTGAATGGTATAGGGGTTACACATGTTACAATACTTCAGACTTATAGTTACAAATGTACAATACTTCAGACAACGTTTTATGACTAATGAAGTACGGAGAGGTGCAGCTAAGTATTTAGTATGAAATATATTAACATCAGTACAAATAATGTGACTACTTTATAGCTACAGGATGTTGAGTTATGAAATCATAAAATTTCAAAAAGGTGGACCATTGATAATCTAAAATGTACTGTATCAATAAAATTGAGAATGGAAATGAGGAATGTGTCAAAGAGACAACAACCCGACCATAGAGCAGACAACAGCCGAAGGCCACCAAAGGGTCTTCAAAGCAGCGAGAAACCTCCGCAAACCGGAGGCGTCCTTCAGCTGGCCCCTAAAGAAATATGTATACTAGTTCAGTGATAATGGACGTCATATATACTAAACTCCAAATTATACACAAGAAACTAAAATTAAAAATGATATAAGACTAACAAAGGCCAGAGGCTCCTGACTTGCATGTCAATTTTCTAGAGCATACATGACAGTTTTCTCTTTGTCTAGGGCATTCATCAAGTCATCAATGTTATTTCTAAGAAAACATTTTTTTGTCATATTAGCTTCAAAAACCTCAACAAATCAAAATAATAACCAAACCCTGTCGTATTGAGTTGATCTAGAGGACAAGTTGGAGATGGTTCACAAATCCGCAAGAACAGAAAAATCACCCTATCCGGACAAATTATTCTGAATCCGAGCCGAACCTAGAACATAGAGGACAAGTTGGAGATGGTTCACAAAGTAACAGTTTATCCTACATAGCAAAATTATTCTGACTCCGAGCCGAACCTTGGATCTAAAGGACAAGAGAAAAACGAGTATTTTTTAACGTGTTTCATATCTTTCGGCTGCGGACCATACTGAGTTAAGTTGTTGTTCCAACACGTAAACTTTTCTGTAATTTCAAAATACATCTTCCTTCATGACGAATACAGTATGTATGCTATTTTCATTAGCTTTTTGTATTTTTAATATAAGCAATGCACGAAGAATTTTTTTGAATACTCTATTTTTTTTACAATTACAGGAGCTTTCAAATTCGTTACGAAATTAAAAGACTTGTGGTGATAAGTTGTCTCTTTTTGTGTTGATATATAAAAAAAAATAAGACAGAGTTTTGTCCAAAAAATTTGATTTCTACTTATGTTTAACACTAGATATACATTTAACAGTTGCTATACACTTTTTTTTTATGATTAAGGTTATATGGTCGATCACTCACCTTTCAAAAATTGCGAATAAATATGTATGAACGCTTTTTACCACTATATTCAGGTGCAAACATTTCCCTTTATATATATGCCATATACAGATTATTCTAAATACTTATTATTATAAGAAAAATATTCGCACATATTTCTAAATTTAGAATGTTTATTTTATGTGTTATCAAGAAAAGTTTTACTCCCTCGATGTAAATAAGTGGTCAGTTTTGTAACTTATAGAATTTTTATATCCTGATTTAGAACATTTTTAATAAGCTTATCATTATTTGTATTTTTATTCGGGCAAATACAACGTTCCCAATTTGTATGAATTCAAAATAAAACGAGGTTCGGAAAGTAAGGTTTTTACCTTCTTGTTCAAACCCATTATCTTACTGAAGATTAAGGTTCAATTTATCAAATGTTGTCTATAAATAGTAAACCCGCATTATAGTTTGGAAAAAAAAACATTCGCTTTTAAATTTCATTGATAAGTAAAAGTTCATTTTATTTTAACAGGTTAATAATGAATTATAACATTGGTAATATGTATATTTTTAAATTACTAGTACTGGTTATATTTTGGATACTTACTAAATAGTTAGCGTAGGTACCATATAAAACCAATTGTTATAGCATAGTCATAGATAATTATAATAGCTTATGATAACTCTAGAATTTGACTTTGTTAGTTTATGTAAAATCATTGTAGGATGAATTCTTAATACTCGGCAGCACATCTTACATGTATAAGAAAAATGAAATTATGTTATTGTTGCTCTTGATGATAATTGGTGGAAGTTTAACGTCCAGTGACAAATTAAATGATATATAAAAAGAACACTGCTTGGTACTAAACTGACACGCTGAGCAGAATGTTGGAAATGCTATTTGACAGGGTACAAGCCCACAAGAAGACAAGTCACCCTACCCGGACAACTTATTCTGACTCGGAGTTGAACCTCTTTGATGTCGCTCGCTTAGCGGAGAAGCATAAACAGTTAATTTTACAGTCATTGGTTTGACCTGGCTGGCCATGGGATCTAACACATAACATATGTCGTTCTAGGCAAACACGCCTTGTAAGTTAACTAATTTGTAGCTAAGCACTCGACAATAAGGAGTAAGAGCAAATACTGGACGGCTCAGAGTCAGATGATGTGTCCGGGTAAGGTGTCATTGCTTCCTGCGAACTGTCACCTTGAGAACTACATGTAGCACTTAAAGAATCCCATAAACAGTTTGAAGATTCCCGTAAAATTATCGAACTGTCTTTGATCAAACGACTGCAGACAGCAGACCCCCTGGGTCTAAAAACAATATAATGGGACAAGGGAACATATCTATAACTTCTTCTATTGATATCAGGAATATTGTTGATAAAAAACAACGTAATAATAGGTCTCATGGCAAACGTATCCATCGAAATCAACGAATTAAACATCGTATAAATTATACACTTGATGATCTCTTTTCTATACTTAAAAACAAAGGTAGGCATCACTTATTATGTAAACTGGGTCAAATACCAAATAGTAAATTTTATGATATTTGCAAAGATGGTGACACATTCTCGTTCTGCGGCCCACTTTCATTATGAATATTCGAGTATAAATACAGCTTGTTGTTACCATAGGCTGTTCCCGCGTATCGTTAAACCTGAAGATCATAAACGGCATTTTCTAAAAATTAAATATATTAACAGAGGTATTGATTTCATCAACTTATCGAGTATATTTAATGACTCTACCATTTTGATAACACAGACCCACCTATTATTTCGTATGCATGCAAAAAACCTAGCAGAAGTTTAATTTTTAATTATACGTCAGTAACATCAGACGTCAGTGTAGAAAACAATACTCCTCTGAATTGAGAATGCGAATCGTCGAATTTTATATATGACCCCTATGGCAATGTTATTAAAGAGGACTTCAATATTGTTCAAGACCGAGAGGTTAAATTTTTTTGAAAAATGGACCAAAATATCGTCCTCCATCTAAAATAGATTGGAAACAGTGTCGTCAGGTCACAAAAGACGCTCTTTCATCATATTGCAAAATTGGTGTAAACGCGGAAAATCTGATAAAAAATCTCTTGATTCTTATTTAAATAAACGTATGAATGATGTGAATATTCGAATATCACATTTTGAAAATAATTTAGAAATAAATAAAAGAGTGCATGCTACGCCTATTTCTAGAATAAGAAACAAACTTCAAGTACTCGCAAAGCGGTTTGTGTTTGTACCGGCCGACAAAGCAGCCAACAATGTGGTGGTGGTATACCGAAAATACTTCACGGACGTTCTTAAGGATGACATTTTAAATTCTTCTACATTTATTTCCGCGCGCTCCACAGAGTCATATAGAAAACAATCATATCGTAACCACATCACAGCTTAAGGCCTCTTCTAAACATTTGAAGGTCCCTACTATGTATTGGTTACCTAAACTACACAAAAAAACAGTAAAATATCGTTTCATCTCGTCCTCTAGTTAGTGTTCTACAACTAATATTTCAGTGTTTTAACTAGTTCCTTAACTACTATGATCAAAGATCTTATCATTAACTTTTGTAATAAAACATATGAAAATAGTGGATTTAACTATGTTTGGAGTGTAAAAAATTCTTTGGATGTTTTAGATAAATTACGTGCTTTATGGTCATTTTGTTTCTGTTGACATTTTTGACTTTTCAACTCTTTACACTACACTTCCACACAATCTTATCAAACAATAAATTTCCTATTTAATTAAAAAGTCGTTTGGTAAATCTGAATTCAAATATATTTGCTGCAACTCATTCTTCTCTAATGAGAAATGTAAATATGATAGATATACTTACTGGAGGTGTGATGAGATGATTGAAGCTGTTAATTTTCTCCTTGATAATATTTAAGTATGTTTCGGCAATAAAGTTTATCGACCGGTTGTAGGTATTCCTATGGGCACCAATTGTTCCAATTTAATAACAGACTTGTTCTTGTACTGTTATGAATCACAGTTTATGACCAAACTCTATAAAGACCCGTCTAAATTGCATTTAATTGATAAATTCAACAACACTTACCGTTATCTTGGTGATATTTTTTCGTTAATAATCAAGAAATTTCTAAATATAATGCCGAAATTTACCCAAAGGAACTTGCTTTAAATTAATCAAATATAAACGCTAATAACTGTCCTTTCCTAGATTTAGATATTTCAGTTTTACATGGGAAACTCTACACTAAAATTTACGACAAAAGGGACGATTTTTCGTTCCCTATTGCTAATTTTCCTTTTGTGGACGGTGATGTTCCTTTGGCACCAACTTACAGTCTGTGTTTATATATCCCAACTCGTTCGCTATGCCCGTGTCTGTTGTGACGTTTTGGATTTCAATGAACGTAATTTATGTTTTACTGGTAAATTATCAAGTCAGGGATTTCGTTTCCACAAATTTCTTTTAACATTTACCAAATTTCTCCGTAAATATAAGATTTGCTTTTGAAGTTTGGTTGTATCTGTAGAAAACTTATTTCAAGCGGGATAGCACATACTATTTTTTACTGAGATGTTGTTTACCGAGCCCGGATACGATCCGGGTTAACTTATCGATCCTTTAAGTAAACTTATTCTAAAAGGTTACCGATTCAGCACTGTAATTAGATCTTTGAATATTGTTTTGATTGGTATTAATATTGATTTTGTTATCAAAAAATTAAAATCAAACTAGATATTATTTTAATATACATATGCACATTCATTGCACTACAATCTGTCGATACCTGTATGTCGTGTTTTTCTTTGACTGTTAATGACGTCTTTACACTAAATCCATTGGAAGTTGGATGTGTATTGATTTATATTCTTGTCTTAGATGCAGGCATGGGGCGAATTACATCCCAATGTAATGCATTATATTACAATTACATTGACAAAACCATGCATTAAATTACAATTTCAATTACATGCATTTATCAAAGTAATGCATTAAATTACAATTACCTTTGCAAAGTAATGCTTTGAATTACACATTACATTTGTAAATTGTATTATCAAGTGAAAAGAAAAATCAAACATTTTGAAAAACAACATGAAGTCACAAAATATTCTAGCATATGCAGTAACTGTTCCATCTATCTTTGGTTTTAATGTTTCAAGGTATACATCTCTGTGTTTTCTCTAAAAAGAAATTACAGAGACGAAGTTTAATACTTTCTTAATGTTAACTTTACTTTTATAAATATATTTACATTTGTTTTTTAAATTTCAATCAAAATATTTACTTAGAATTTCTTTCCTTATTATATAATAAACATAGAGCTTAATTTATGACCAAGTGTCAAAATGGTGAAAAGATTGATTGTAAAACAAACCAATTAGTGTTTTATGACAATGTTCAATTATCTGTTATTTAATCATGACAAGGTATTCATTGATCTTTTGACAACAATGGAACACTTTTACAGTAATGCTTTTCAAATATCAATCTTTTTATGCAGGAAAATGTATGAAATAAAATGAATTAAAAAAAAAAAGAACTCAATCTGATATACAGTGTTGTGTTATTCATTTAGAATTGTAATTTGGTCATTCTAGTATTATACAAATTCTGATTTAGTTAAATCTCCAACAATCTGTAAAAAATATATAGTATGTGAAAAAAGTAATGCCATGTAATGCAATGTAATGCATGAAATTACACAACTTTTTGCTAAAGAAATGCATTAAATTACAATTACATGTAATGCAAAAATTGCTGCATTACACATTTCATGCAATTACTTGGGAAAATGTAATGCATTACAATGCATTACAATTACAAATTTGCATTACCCCATGCCTGCCTAGATGCATGATTTTGTTATTAGTTGTTATGGGCTTTGAACTAGCTGTTAGTAACTGCGAGTACTCTCAGATCTGTACTTCGTGTCTTTTTGTTGTTGGGATGTATAAGTACCCTGCCAGTTCCATTCTGTGATTTTGTTAGATGTATTTCTGCTTTGTACCCATCTGATGAGTTAACCCTTAACAACAGATTTTTATCTCAACGGGCCCGAAGGGCCCCATGTGAGCTTGTGAGCTTTTGCCATTACTTGGCGTCTGTCGTCGTCCGTCGTCGTATGTCGTCGTCGTCGTAAACTATTTCAAGAATATTCTCCTCTGAAACTACTAAGCCAAATACCTTCAAACTTTAACTGAATATTCCTTAGGGTATCTAGTTTATAAATTGTATCCAAAATTCAGATCCATCAACAAACATGGCCGTAATGGCTAAAAATAGAACATAGGGGTCAAAAACAGTTTTTGGCTTATATCTTAAAAACTAAAGCATTTAGAGCAAATCTGGCAAGAGGTAAAAATGTTCAATTGGTAAAGATTTATCAACCCCGAAATTTTCAGACGAATCCAACAGTCCATTGTTGGGTTGCTGCCACTAAATTGGTAATTTTAAGGAAATTTTGCAGTTTTTGGTTATTATCTTGAATATTATTTAAGATAAAGATAAACTGTAAACAGCAAAAATGTTCAGCAAAATACGATCTACAAAAAAAATTAATGACCAAAATTGTCAATTGACTCATTAAGGAGTTATTGCCCTTTAAAGACAATTTTACACAATTTGTTCATGATGTTTGCTAACATTTACAAATCTTCTTCTCTGAAACTAATACTTCTAAACTTTAACTGAAGGTTCCTTAGGGTAACTGGTTTATAAAGTGTATCCGAAGTTTTGATCTATTAACAAACATGGCCGCCATGGCTAAAAATAGAACATAAGGGTCAAACACAGTTTTTGGCTTTTATCTCAAAAACTATAGCAATTATAGCAAAAGTGACAGGGGTGAAAGTGATGAATAAGTCAAGAGCTATCTGCTATGAAAATTTCAGACCAATTGGACCACCCATTGTAGGGTTACTGTCCGAAATAATTTATTTTTATGAAATTTTACTGTTTTTGGTTATTATCTTTAATATTATAATAGATAGAGAGAAGGTGTAAATGTCAAAAATGTTCAGCTGAGTAGGATCTACAAATAAGTCAAATGATCAAAATAGTCAATGGACTCCTTAAGGAGTTATAAAGCCAAAGAAAAGATTTGAAGGATATACAAAAGATGTAAACCATATTTTATAGCTCTGTACAGATGATTGCAATATATACATTGATATACTTTATATATGATAACATTCGATACTTCTTGCGTGTGTTGGTAAAACAAACAATGTTACAAGGGCTAATAAAAACATCAGTCAAAGAAAAACACATTAACATCATTGCCACTAAAGGAGAAAAGAACAAAATACTACAATTATATATATAGCGAAGAACATAAGTTTAAAATCAGCCCCGTTAAAGTTCGTGGGAGAGAGAACTATTGGTCATATTAGTAATATCATAAGTGTCATTAGTTTTATCTATTGTGTTGTTATGAGCGATTAAGGAAAGAAGGACAGGCCTTGGATTGAGGCTACGACAAATTAAACAACTCTGTGGACATCTTGATTACTTCGGTCAAACAAGGCATGATGGGGTCTCTAAAACTTTCCAAATGTTTTCCACTATTCCTTTGAGAACGATTATTAATTCATTAGATTTTTTTAAACATCAACCACTGAAACAAAAGGATGATAGGAAAACAAAACACTGGAATATCGTTCAAAATAAGTGAGATATAAACTTCAAATGCAGGTTTTCCTTCAGTTGAATGTTTGAAAATAGAATTGGAAAGTTCATGATGGAAGGATTCCATTCATCTCTGTCATCGATAGATTTTGTCTCAACGTCGTTCCATAAGTTCAAGCGAATGAGTTAAGCAAAATAGCTGCAACGATGACATATTTTCTGTATCTAAAGATAAATAGAACAGATGCGATTAACATCGTTAAAACTTAATTCATTCTGTGTAAGAACTATATCATCTTAATATTGGAACCTAAAGTTAGAAGCAGTGCTAGCTTCTTTTTATATTTCAATAAGTGTCATGGTTTCATATGTTTGTCTATGAAAATATCTGTTCAAAACGACTTTAAAAGGGGATGAGCCAGCCTGTACTATAATTTCATAATGTACACTAACTTTGCCAGCACTCAACATTCCGATAAATAGCTAATTGAAGAGAATGTAATTATACTTGAGTTACCTACAGTTTGACTTGAGATGGGCAAGCGCTCAACATGTCACGCATAGAGAGGTATTTCGAAATAACACATTGTTTTTTGAATTATGCTTTGAATTCTTGTCAATAATTTCATTAAACGGCTTTGCTATTAAAGTCACATTGTTTGAGGTCTCATTTTATACTCAACGAATAATGTTTTAAGTTTAATGTGTACTCAAGTGGCTAGTAACTTTCTCCTGAACTGTTATTCAAAGAACAGGGTTGAAGTTATTTGAAGTCACAGTACTAAATCTATACTCTGTCGTCAGTGCAGCCGTATAAATTATTTTTGTGTCGTTTCTTCACATTGACTTCTATAGATGAGGAGAAGGCATTCGTTTAAGTCCACTGAAACGATTTCACCTAGTTATGTATCTAATATAGAGGTGCTTTATATAGTAAATTCTTAGCAATTTTAAAGGATTTTTTTTCCTTAGCTAATAATTTCTTGTGCTTTCAATGGGTGAAAATGTCTCTATTTTACAACAATACGTGGCTATAATATCCTGCAATTTACTAACAGGGAAAATCCACATACTCTAAATGGCAATACAATACTAGAGAACTGTGTACAAAATGGAAGAAAAAAAAACCAAGATACTGATATCCGTGTATATGGCACACTTTTCTGTAATAGCGTCATTTAGATTTAAGTATTGAAAAACCAATTATGTACATGTGTGAACGTTGGTGAGCGTCATTAAATACTAAAATGTCTGAGATGAACGTTTGCCTTGTGGAATTACAAGTTAAGTTTGAACATGATGACGTTATTTAAGAATTGAATGCTTCTTTTTATAATTGTATTTGGGTGTAAAAGCGTTGACCGAAGCACATATTAAACATTTTCACACGATCAACGCTTTTATAACCCTATAAAATTATATAAAAAAACGCATTCAGTTCTTATAATTGCATTTTCATGCTACAAATTACCTTTTCGTTTGTTTTTCAAGCATTATTTGAACTGTGTCACAGATGCAGCCATAGCTGTTGTATTTTATGAAGAAATGAAATTTGATATTGGAGTGCCTCACGATTATTGTCAGCCAATCAAAATTACGGATTCCAATGAAACATACATGTAATATACTTTTACGGAAATGAAATATGATATTGGAGTGTCTCGCGATTGCTGTCAGCTAATCAAAATAACGGATTCTTATGAAACATACATGTAATGGAATTATCCATTTTTTTTTGTGTTTTATTTTATTTGCGAATGTAACTTTTACAATAAGGATTGTTTGAAACAGTAGGAGTCTAGAAATTTGTACATAATAAATATGTTGTCACACATGTATATTTTAGTAATTCATTTTTATTGACTGAGTAGTTTCTCATAATTGAAATAACTTCATCGGCCGTTCTGTATGTACCACAGCTGTTAAATTCTGTAGCAAGGACATATACACTTATCATTGCTATTTAACTTAATATTAAAAAGAGAGGTAATCGCTCTTTCAATTCTATATTTATATAAACACGACACATAACATATCATGTTAAAATACGGTCTTCGTCAATAACTATGAATTAAAATTATTGGTGAAGACCGTATTTTTACACAAGTACCTCTAAATGACTATTCTAGTTTTATTAAGCATATGTTGTTGTGATGCTGAATATTGATGCATATATACACCTTATCCCCGTTTATTTTTATATCTTGAGGTTGAAGAAAAAAGAACAGTGCTTATCGATCAACAACCACTATCTCAGCTAGTAAAGCAGTTACAGAATGTACAAGTTATCTCCCGTACAAATTAAAGCTGAGGGGCTGAGTAGTAATTATGTTTGAAAATTATATTCTAGTTATAAACTATAACATTATCATGATTATAATTTCAAATAAATAACTTTTTTATGTCAGTGAATAGACTAATTTAAAGGCCTATCCGAGATTTCATGGTCAGTCCACAACCCGAGCAAGATTCCAGCAACCAGGTTAACCTAAACAATATCCTTCTATGTCCATACTTAAAAAATACTCTACTATACATGTGCTTATAACGGTGATGATTTATGATAACGGATACAATTAACTGAAAATGCAAATACAAAAGTTGAAATGTAGATTTTGTATGACACCACATTTTGAATTCAAATTCTGTTAAAAGCAACCCATGAATTGACTGCTGTAGTTGGTTAAACACGTGTTTTGCTTATTTACTTACATGAATATGCATGTCATAGGTTTTAAACATAGCAACAGTACATTGTGTAAGACACAACAAGTTAATAGACAACGTTTATATATAGTTGAGGTCAATACCTAACATGTTTAATGTAATATTTGATTATTGTATGGAGGATATATCTTTGAACTTTTGTAAATACTGTTCAAATGTTCGAACTAGTAATTCTATTAATAAAGGCCAATATGGACCATTCTCAAGTGTAATTATACCTACTTGTAATACTAAAAAAGTTCAATCAAGACTTTAGTGTTCGTTACTTTTTAATGATGAGTATAAGGATATGGGAGGTCTTTTATGGTCTTTTAAATTACATCAATAATTGGAAAAAATTAAGACATTGAAGTTTTAACTTTAAAAATGCATTTATACATGTAGAAAGACTGGAGACGTCATTTAATTAACTTTAAGTCATATTCAAATATAAGAATATGAATAGGAATGCGTCTTAACGTTAAAAAGAAAGTTATATTTTCCAAACTAAGCAAATCTGAGGACTTACCTTGTTTGTATTGGATACATAAGCTTCACAAAATTCCGTACAAACAACGATACATTGCCGGCTCATCTGCATGTTCTACAAAGGAATTGTCCATTAGATTGACAAAAATTCTGTCCGCAGTGAAAGAGGGTCTTCAGAAATACTGTGAAACTGTTTACTTGCGAAGTGGTATTAACCATATGTGGATTCTAAAAAAACTCTAAAGAACTTCTGGATAATTTTTAATTTAGATCTTTATCTGAAATTAATTCTATCAAAACTTTTGATTTTGCAACCCTGTATACCACCATTCCCCGTGTGAAATTGAAAAATCGTCTAAAAGAAATAATTCACAATGCTTTTCAATATAAAAATGGTAGCATACGCTATAAATTTATTACTTTGGGATACCATACGGCATATTTTGTTAATAGTGAACAAAAAGGTAAAACATGCTACACAGAGGAACAAGTGATCAGTATGCTGGAGTTTCTTATTGACAACATATTTGTGAATTTGGAGGTAGGCTTTTTCAACAATTTGTCGGCATTCCTATGGGAACGAACTGTGTGCCTCTCCTTGCCGACCTCTATTTAATTTCATATGAGTCGGAGTTCCTTCAGACACTTGTCAAAAACAAGAAGATCAAAGAAACCAGATAATTTGATTTCACATTCAGATATATATTGATGATGTTCTTTCCATTAACAATCCAAACTTTTCTGATTGGGTTCCATTAACATATCCTCCAGAAATAGAAATTAAAGAAACAGCAGACACGGATTCCTCAGCCTCATTTTTAGACTCATACCTCGAATTTGACATAAGCGGTCATCTCGGTACCAAAATCTATGACAAACGAGACGATCATAATTTTAAAGTTATCAAGTTACTTCACCTTAGTAGCAATATACCAACTTCACCTGCATATGGGATATACAATTCCCAACTCATTCGGTATTCAAGAGCTTGCAGCTGCTACTCGGACTTTGTAAAACGTCACCAGTGTCTGAGCAGAACGTTGATGAGCCAGAGTTATGTCAAAGAACTCTCGTCCTTTTTCAAAAAAAGTTGATCGGAAAATACTAAGACCTTGTTGATAAATATTCCGTATATCAACTTCACAAATAATACACGATGGTCTGGAAGTATAGATTCTAGGTGCTGACGTTTACTTAATTACGTGTTATAGTGTTCTTTTATTTGTCTTTGTAAATTATTAACCTTTACTGTTTAGTCCATTTTTGGTAATATCCTTTTGGTGTAGCTCGGTACTTATACATCCCGCCGTTGTGTTATTGTGCTTATATAAAGGGTCATTTTTTTGTTTTCTTGTCTTTTATTTTTGCGTATGTGCTTTGTCTATATGCCATTTTGTTCTTCTTGGTTGAAACATTTGTTTGTTTTTTTATAGTGATTAAGATTATAACACAATGTTGACTGCTGTTCCCCTATTTTTGACATTTTTTCCTATTGTGTCTGTTTGTTTCGTTTACACATTGTTGTCAATTTAATGGACTTTTATGCGACTGTCATTCGAGTGCCAGCTAGGTTTAGCTAGCTATAAAATTAGGTTTAATCCACCATTGTCTACATAAGGAAATTCATGTACCAAGTCAGGAATATGACAGTTGTTTTTTATTCGTTTGATGTGTTTGGGCTTTTGATTTTGCCATTTGATAAGGGACTTTCCGTTTTGAATTTTCCTTGGAGTTCGGTATTGTTGTTATTTAACTTTTTTCTTACACATGGTAAGACAATTGCTTTCATGAACAATCTTGGCTGCTAACAAAAGACATACAAAATATTATCGTATTCTAAATATCCATCAACGGATGATCTCCGCTAAGGAACTACATTGTTTTATCTGTATTGTGGTGCTACGCTAACACATGTTCGTTATTTTCAGACAGAACTTACCACTATACAACTGGTAATAGCGGACATGTTTTGTACTCTTTTGTTGTGACAATTGTATTTTCAACGTCCCAATAACAGTTGATTACTGATTAACTTTAATTTCACTTAATAATACATGGCTTCAAATTAGACGGGTATACTCCTAGAAAAATGATTGTATTTTTAATTTAGTCTGGTCATCAAAACGTCGTATAGACGGAGCGGGTTTTAAATACTTGACGTTTGTTTGCAAAACTTACTTAATGATGTGGACTAAATGTGCATGTATATTCACCAAGCGAGAAAAAAGCACCCACCTAATTAGAAACATTTTGTTTAAAAAATATGAAGAAAGAAAACACAATAACTTCAACTTGAGACATGTTGTTGTTACAGTACAAGAAAGCATTTTTAATACTTTGTATGAACAGAAACTTATACAACATGATAATACAACAATTACTCTTTTCAGAGACACACTTTTTTCATATATCGAGATCGATCTTATTTAATCTAGTGCGTTTCCATTGCAACATACATGTACAAAGATGCGTTTTGACCTGATTACTTTTAAATTACCAAGTTTACATTTCGTAACCAAATAATCGAAAAATTAGAATAGTATAATAACGTGTGTATCTCGCGGTGACAATCACACACTGCAAAATCATTGAGAAGATGGTTGAATGAAATTCGTATGCAGTCATTAACTAACATGTTGGTTCACACGTCACAAGTCATTAAACAAAGCAATGTGAGAAGACTATTACTTAAAATGAACGGTCTATGCGTTTGAAGATGAGAATTTGCAACAAAGAAATAGAATTTATCAATTTAGAAGAATGATCCAAAAATGGCGGCATCTATGTTTAATTTTCCTACCTCATCCATCGTTTTTAAACACGTATATTTTTTCGCCGAACATGCGCAGATTTATCAATTTTCATTTGCGTTAACGCTTGAAGAAAGATAGATTCAAATAAGATCGATCTTTTTAAAACCACCTCTGGAGGTGGACTTTTTTTTATGTCCGATTGAAAATCGATCTTTCACATTTACAGTATACTAAAGATCGATCTTTTTTACTAGCATAGGGGTCTTGGTTAAATATCATTTGTTTCTATTATTTGCTTATTTGGGTGTTTTTTGGTTTGTTTGTTTTATTTATTTTTTTTCTATTTTGAAGCTGTGTTACAAAAATGTTATAGGGTTTTATTCAATTAGGTGGGAAATAAATATTTTAGTTGTAAATTATTTTTAGAAATTGAGATATGACTGGGAAGTCCGTCCGTCGAAACTTAATTGGCAATAGTACTGCAAAGAAGCTGAAACCGAGTTTAATCCTAGTAAATGTAAAATAAACAAACTTCGCATACAACTTGCTCCAAGTAGGAAAGCAACTCCGGTCAGTTTGCCACCCTCGTAAGCGGTGCTACGACATCATATCCTGAGTGCTTCATTCCAGACAAAAATTTGGCATGCTTCTTGTCTAGAAAAACCGCCCCTGTGTTCACCATTGGAATACGGATACATTCGTTATGGTTATACTAAAGGTCAGAAAAGTTCATTTTTTAATGAAAACCATCCGCTTTGGGTAAAATAGCATCTTTCCTCGGAACAAATTAGTTTATGATGATTTCAGATTTTGGGTGAAAAATTGAAAGAGAAGAGAAAACCTTCTAGCGGAACTAGGGATAAAAAAAAAACACGTCATCATGCAAGTTAATTATCTTCTTTACTTCAGGACATTTTTTCGAAAGGCGTAGTGTATGTTTTATTCATTTATTTTCAAAATATATATAGAATTCATGATTTTTATATATTATATTGTTGAAAATTCAAGTCATTATATATGTACATTATATTCACTTGAGAATCTTTCATCTTTTCTATGCATACAATTTATCGTACTTTACCAACGAGGTAGAATAATCTCTTCAAATGTAAACAGTAACTTGGCTGAAGTAATTGTCAGCACTTTTGAATCCTGGAAATAAGACAACATATAACTACATGTATACTATGACTTATTAATTTGTTTTTCTTAAAAAAAAAACACCGTGAATATCTTCAATTTTATTATAGTATCGATATATTTTCTGTACAAGTCTAAGGCTGGGTTCATGTATTGTAAGCTTATCAGGAAAAGGTTAATGTAAGAATATCCATTCAGGATAAACAAAATATACAAAGTTTCTCAACAAGAGTATCTATATGTCCATTTAACTAATATTGATAAAAAGGAAAACAGATGTAAATATACACAAAGTCAAAGAGTTCGAGGGACAAAACAAATGAATGGATATAAGCTGTAATATCCTGATTCATATCTTTGTGTAACCGCCTTGGTGGTGTCGTGGTATCGTGTTTGCCTCGAGTATGAGGGGTCGAGTGTTCGAAACCCTGCCGGGTCAAACCAATGACTTTAAAATTGGTATTTGCTGCTTTTTCGCTAAACACGCGGCCTTAATGAGTAAACGCAAAGCCTGGTCAGCTGGGAGTCAGAATAATGTGTCCGGGTAAGGTGACATGTCTTCCTGCGGACTGTTACATTGTGAACTAGCAGGGTAAAAATCCGGCTCAGCGTATCGGTCTAGTACAAAGCAGGGTTAATATTCATATTACATTTACATGTTCTCGACCTGAATATGCATATTAATTTGCCGCTGGACGTTAAGCAGCCTTCCATCATCATCATCATCATCATCATATCTTTGTGTACCCCATTATCAAGGAAAACCCATGTAGTACTTTTTCTGCAGTATATAATTATTTTTAAATCATTAGATAAAAATAAAAGGGTAACTTTATTCTCTAATGTGACGGTTACATATATTTATGTTATATATATTAATAAATCTATATAGCAAAATATATAAATGCGAGAGAAAGTAGATAAAAACTCTGTTTTATTTATGAGGGTTGACAGGCTACACATAAGCAAACATTTAATTAACATATAATTAACATCGAGGCTCAATTGGAAGCATATTGAACAACCGATGAATTCAATCATGTATTTTGGTATTTTCTAGTACAAGGCTTAAGCTTACGTCGCTGAACTGATGATATCTTTCTTGCAGAATTATAAACATACGTGTTTGCAATGTGCGGGAGACCCTGTTTTAGACACTTTTAGGGAACGAGCATTTAACTTCAAGGGGGGGGGGGGGGGGGGTATGGTTTTTTCCTAAAAAAATATTCTGATCCCCAATTTGATGAAAAAAAATATTGTGGTCAAGCAGATGACAAAACAATTATTCTGAATCCAGATTTTCCCCATACCTTATAGTGTTAAATTTTGAAGAAAAAAAATGATTGATAGCGTCGAAAAACTAATAAAAATGAAGTTAAATGGTTGCTCCCGTAGGAATTTCTAGAAACTCACTTCCAGAAAGCCGAATTTGATTTTAAAATTACATAAAAAACGAATGAGTTTCCTTGTTGGGAAGTATACTAGTACAAATACTGGTTCACTGCGTTGCACAGCAACAATGATAATTAAAATAGTAAACAATGTTACTTTAATTTACAAATATTCAAATATTTCCAGCTTTATAATCGAGTTAGATTTCAAGTTTGGTGAAAGAAAAAAATACCATTGATATATTTTATATTTACATAAACCAAATATTATCTTTAAATGAAGAGAGATTAAAATCCGCTAATCGTTAGCAGTTCTACTTCCCGACAGGAAATAAGTTTCTGGAAGGGCTCTAATATATCGTAGGTGCTGTCTAGATTCAGAGGCGAGGGAAATCCGATATGTTATGCTTTTTTCTAGTAGCTTATCATATTTTTGATATGGCACTACAAAACTCAAATATTATATATAGTTGACATCTCTATTTCAATTTGCTTTGTTAAAATAATCCGTATATAAACGACAATATCTGAGATCTTCTTTGGTTTATTGATAGATTGTAAAATCATAACTTGTTTTTCTTATTCAATAGCAGAACAGTTATAATTTTAACATTAGGTTTTTTCACACATTAAGACTGGCAGTTAAGGATTTTTCGTTAAAGATTCCTTGAAAATCTTTTTGCAGAATCTTCGTTTTACGACAGATAGATATTCCAAAAACGTTGCTCTTATGGTCCGAAAATACAAACAATACCACAATGACCATAAGAGCTACATTTCCACAGCTAGATTTGTAGTTAATGCACAGTGCAGAATGCTTCGTACTTCAACTTAACTATATACATCTAACGGTGAGACTCGAGAACAGAACAATAATATATAATTGTATTTTTTTTCAGGTTCAATTCCTGGATCAGAACTTGGTCATTATACGAAATTTCTCTCAACCGCCAAAGTTCGCCCTACATCCATGTTTACATTTTGCGGTTGATCTATTCACCACTGAACAACATAAAATTCTAGTGAACACGCACTTAATATATTTTTCATCTTTATTTTTTATATTTGACTTGCGTTAGAACGAGGATGAATATGTGAATGAATATTTCTGAAAAATTAAACAATAAATAACTTGATATTACCAGCGAACCAAAAAGGACATTTTGTAAATACTCAGGATAAAAACTTTGTACGTCAGACGCTCGTTTCGTCTACAAAAGACTCATCAGTAACGCTCGAATAAAAAAAGTATTAAAAAGGCCAAATCAACGAAATTGAAGAGAATTGAGGACCCAAAATTCCAAAATAGTTGCCCAAATGCAGCTAAGGTATCTTTTTCCTGGGGCAGAAAATCCTTAATATTTCGAATAATTCAAAGTTTTGTCAACAGTTAGTTTATAATTATGACCATATCAATGATAATTCATCACAAGGGTTATATGTCAGGGACTGTGCTATATTTATCTGAGGATTGGCTGGTGCAAATTAAAGCGCGGCAAAGATATTTTTACGGTTTATATCTGGTAGAGCAAAATCATTTTTTTACTAAGTATAGTGATGGGGAAAACAATTTTTCAGGGGGAAAACACTGCTGTGACTGGGGGACTCAACCTATTTGTATTCATAATGTCCGTATGGGACATGAACTATTTCAACGATTTTTTAACAATTGTTTCTTATCCATAAAATCAAAATTGAGAATGGAAACGTGGAATGTGTCAAAGAGACAACAACCCGACAAAAGAGCAGAAAAAAGCCGAAGACCAGCAATTATGAGTCTTCAACACAGCGAGAAAATCCCGCACCCGAAGGCGGGCTTCAGCTAGCCCCTAAACAATAATGTATACTAGTTCAGTGAAACTGGACGTCACACTCAACTCCGAAACATATAAATGAATCAAAATTTTAAAAAAACATGTGTTATTAAGTAAAATATACAAAATTATGTAAAAGAAGAACAAAACCTAGTATATAAGAATAATTTGGTTTGGGTATGCTTGTCAAATTCTAAAAAAAAATTTTATATAATCTGAAGAAAAATGAAAATTTCTGTGGTTGACAGTCAAGATTTAATAAATTGTCTACTTAACAAACAGTATAATTTATCTTTTAAAAGCTAATTATCTAAATGAAGTAAGGTTTTGCATGTTGTGAGAACAGTATATAATTGAGATACATGTAGCTGCCAAGTTTTGTGAAAATCTGAGGTGATTTGAAAAAAATAGAATAGGATTTCTAAAAGATGACTTATCTGAATTTATTAGTGTCCAACTAGATATTCTAATTTTTCACCAATTAATTTAAATTGAAAGCATTTAATTTGAATGCAATAAACCTAAATGAAAACGAACTTTGCCATTTGTAAGAACGGTATATAATGGAGATAGTTGTCAAGTTTGATGAAAATCACAGATTTGAAAAAGTTAAAAAATCAAATAATAGTTTACTACAAAAATGTATCTGAGCTTCTTCTAACAAAAAAGTCTCATTTTTTTTCTATCTGTTGGTTATGCTGTAAAATGTTATAAAAATCCAATATGACTTGAAAAAAATTATGGTAACTTTTAAGGACGACTGTCTGATGAATTGTTAGGATATATGTAGTCCTTTTTAAAAAAGTTCATTTTCAAATGAGAGAGTTTATAAACATTTCAAACCGACTTAATTACGGTAAGCAACATTTTTTCACAGGTTTGTACCTTTTTAACAATATTTTATTCCAATTTCATCTGCATAAAAACTAAAGGCAGAGCATATATACATGTATGATCGTTCACTCCCTTGTAGAATTTAAATTAAATTATTTTCATTTTTAAATAGTTGTATTTTGTTGAAAGTTGTAGAATTCCGAAGTTTTGTTATTGGGAAACGATAAGGATACATGATTGTTGTTTGTTTAATGGCCAGTGACAAATATGTCATATAAAAATAAGAAGATGTGGTATGATTGCAAATGAGACAACTCTCCACAAGAGACCAAATGTCACAACAACTTTAGGTCACTGTACGTCCTTCAACAATGAGCAAAGCCCACACCGCATAGTCAGCTATAAAAGGCCCCGAAATGACATGTGTAAATCAATTTAAACGAGAAAACTAACAGGAATGCTTTGGAAGAAGACACATAAAACAATGAATCAAAATTTAGGTTATGAATAAACGGGGTCTATCAGGATGAACGCGATTGGGATTGGGAAAAGAGTTTTGCCTTGATAAAGGCCATCTCCCTTATTTAATTATATGTATTACGCACAAAAACCATGATGGCCCTTAACATTATATAACGCCCATTGAGACGAACGATGATAACTTATTTGTAACTTTCATTCAGCTTAACGAACGCCTTAACAGCACGAGTCTCGCTGCTGAGAGACAGAAGTCAATGTAATTTCATTGGTATAGTTGAGTTGATCATATAGTGAGATGAACCAAAACAGTAAAAAACCTGTCCAAATTGCAGGTTGAGATATCTTTAGGCAATTCGATCATAAAGTCATGGTCGGTTAGGAAATGGACCTCGTGTGAAATAAATTCTGAGGAAGTTGCCAATACTTCTTTTTGAAAAGGGTATTGAAGCAATCATGTCAGAGGGAGGAACGAGATGAGAAAAAAAATAAATTCAGAAAAAAAAAGATCTGCTTATAATCAATAACATGCGAAAGTCAGATAATCCTGATCTTTTAAAGGGCATCACGTGTTTTGGAATGCTATACATATTGTATAGCACTAGTTGCATAACAACGTATCAAAAGTCACTTATTTTCTGTATGAGAAACGAATATATGTTTACTGCCTTCTTAGACACTCGCCTGCCTCGGTGTTAAAAACAATCTATTCTTAATATACCAGTGACAGAGTTCGAGTGTTTGATAAGAAAAAAACCTAAGATTTCAAATGAATTGGAACACGATACACATGTTATGTCCGTGTATTAGTAATCATAAAAGAGAGAAATGTGATTTTCAAATTAAAATCATAAATTATGTTATACAATTCTGTGATGGCAATTGATCGAGTAAGCGAATGCCCGATCACAATCAGACTTGCATGTGTCAGTGTGGTTGTATAAAGACGGGACCTAAAATTGATAGCTGGAAACTTTACCAACGTCGATACAGTTGAATGATCTGTTGAACAATAAATACAGTGCTGTCAAACTTACATTTGATACACTCAGCGTCAAGTTATGCAAGTCAAATATTGTCATTATTTTGTATGAAAATCCACTCGTGGCAATATTGTAATCGTTTTTGTTGTTAAATAGCATTACAATGCATATACCAATGACATTCTTATTGTTCACGCATGTGTCTCACCGCTTTCTACACCTATTCAGCAGAAACACTAGTTGAATATTAGTGTCTTAAGAATAAAAATAGGATGTTCCATGTTTTCTACACCTTTTGGTGTTGAATAGCATTACTATACCAATGACATTCTTATTGTTCATGCATGTGTCTCGCCGCACCTACACCTATTCAGCAGAAACAGCTAGTTGGTGTTGTATACCCGGTATCTAATTTTCGTTTTTAATTAGGGTTGCTAGTTCACAGTCTGGTATCTGTATCATTCTGGTATTGGAAAGGTCATTCCGTATCCTGTTTGATAATCTCTCTCTCTCTCTCTCTCTCTCTCTCTCTCTCTCTCTCTCTCTCTCTCTTTGTTTTTTCTCTCTCTCTCTCATTTCTTGTCAATGCAAGAAGCAGACGTTATTTCAATCTGGGACTATTATACTAATATATATAAATATACAAGTATAAATTGAAAACAACGTTCAAACCTATGATTGCGTTGTATAAAAACCGCAATTTTTATACGTGTGCATGCAAAACAAATTTCTTGGTAGAGGGGTCTAAATACAGCACAAACAACATTTTCCAAAAGACCAAAAAAGTGAAAAAGTATATTTTAACAAAACGCATTTGACCAGCAGATCTTAACTATTAATTTATTACCAAACAGAAAACAATAAACTTGCGGAAAAGATGGTATACCGCAAACAAAAGGTGCAAAAATTAGTACACCATATCCGAATTTCGACAATTAAAGTCTCTTCAGTGATGTTAGGAATCGAAACGGTATGTGGAAGGCCATATGAATTACCTCAATTTAGGATAGACTCTTGAATTTTGAAGAATCGAAATAGGATGAACGGATCATATAAACCCGAAGGCAAATATAATACAAGCCCAAACGAAAAAATATAAACAAGTCTAAATTGAAAACAACGTTCAAACCTATGATTGCGTTGGATAAAAACCGCAATTTTTATACGTGTGCATGCAAAACCAATTTCTTGATATAGGGGTCTAAATACAGCACAAACAACTTTGACTAGCAGGTCCAACAACGGTAGTTATTGAACCCTCAAAAAACTGGTGTTGTATATCCGGTATCTAATTTTCGTTATTAATAAGGGTTGCTAGTTCACAGTCTGATATCTGTATCATTCTGGTATTGGAAAGGGCATTCCGTATCCTGTTTGATAATTTCTCTCTCTCTCTCTCTCTCTCTCTCTCTCTCTCTCTCTCTCTCATTTCTTGTTAATGCAGGTAACAGACGTTATTTCAATCTAGGACTATTATAATAATAATATATATATATACAAGTCTTAATTCAAAACAACGTTCAAACCTATGATTGCGTTGTATAAAAACCGCAATTTTTATACGTGTGCATGCAAAACAAATTTCTTGGTAGAGGGGTCTAAATACAGAACAAACAACATTTTCCTAAAGACCAAAAAGGTGAAAAAGTATATTTTAACAAAACGCATTTGACTAGCAGGTCGAAAAACGGATGTTCTTAAACTCTGCTGACTGCTATTGGCGATTGCCAAATAAACGGATCACCAGATGTAACAAAATGGATCTTAACTATTAATTTAATACTAAACAGAAAACAATAAACTTGCGGAAAAGATGGTATACCGCAAACAAAAGGTGCAAAAATTAGTACACCATATCCGGATTTCGACAATTAAAGTCTCTTCAGTGATGTTGGGAATCGAAACGGTATGTGGAAGCTAGGCCATATAATTTACCTCAATCTAGGATAGACTCTTGAATTTTGAAGAGTCGAAATAGGATGAACGGATCATATAATACCCAAAGGCAAATACAATATCAGCCCAAACAAAAAAATATAAACATGTCTAAATTGAAAACAACGTTCAAACCTATGATTGCGTTGGATAAAAACCGCAATTTTTATACGTGTGCATGCAAAACAAATTTCTTGGTAGAGGGGTCTAAGTACAGCACAAACAACATTTTCCAAAAGACCAAAAAATTGAAAAAGTATATTTTACCAAAACGCATTTGACTAGCAGGTCGAACAACGGATGTTCTTAAACCCTGCTGACTGCTATTGGCGATTGCCAAATAAATGGAACACCAGATGTAACAAAATGGATCTTAACTATTTATTTAATACTAAACAGAAAACAATAAACTTGGGGAAAAGATGGTATACCGCAAACAAAAGGTGCAAAAATTAGTACACCATATCCGGATTTCGACAATTAATGTCTCTTCAGTGATGTTAGGAATCGAAACGGTCTTTAGAAGGCCATATAATTTATCTTATTTTAGGATAGACTCTTGAATTTTGGAGAGTCAATATAGGATGAACGAATAATATCAACCCGAAGGCAAATATAATACAAGCCCAAACGAAAAAATAAATAAACAAGTCTAAATGGAAAACAACGTTCAAACCTATGATTGCCTTGGATAAAAACCGCAAATTTTATACGTGTGCATACAAAACAAATTTCTTGGTAGAGGGGTCTAAATACAGCACAAACAACATTTTCCAAAAGACCAAAAAAGTGATAAAGTATATTTTAACAAAACGCATTTGACTAGCAGGTCGAACAACGGATGTTCTTAAACCCTGCTGACTGCTATTGGCGATTGCCAAATAAACGGATCACCAGATGTAACAAAATGGATCTTTACTATTAATTTAATACTAAACAGAAAACAGTAAACTTGCGGAAAAAAATTGGTTTACCGCAAACAAAAGGTGCAACAATAAGTACACCATATCCGAATTTCGACAATTAATGTCTCTTCAGTGATGTTAGGAATCGAAACGGTATGTGGAAGGCCATATAATTTACCTCAAGTTAGGATAGACTCTTGAATTTTGAAGAGTCGAAATAGGATGAACGGATCATATAAACCCGAAGGCAAATATAATATAAGCCCAAACGAAAAAATATAAACAAGTCTAAATTGAAAACAACGTTCAAACCTATGATTGTGTTGGATACAAACCGCAATTTTTATACGTGTGCATGCAAAACAAATTTCTTGGTAGAGGGGTCTAAATACAGCACAAACAACATTTTCCAAAAGACCAAAAAAGTGAAAAAGTATATTTTAACAAAACGCATTTGACTAGCAGGTCGAACAACGGATGTTCTTAAACCCTGCTGACTGCTATTGGCGATTGCCAAATAAACGGATCACCAGATGTAACAAAATGGATCTTAACTATTAATTTAATACTAAACAGAAAACAATAAACTTGCGGAAAAGATGGTATACCGCAAACAAAAGGTGCAAAAATTAGTACACCATATCCGGATTTCGACAATTAAAGTCTCTTCAGTGATGTTAGGAATCGAAACGGTATGTGGAAGCTAGGCCATATAATTTACCTCAATCTAGGATAGACTCTTGAATTTTGAAGAGTCGAAATAGGATGAACGGATCATATAATACCCAAAGGCAAATACAATATCAGCCCAAACAAAAAAATATAAACATGTCTAAATTGAAAACAACGTTCAAACCTATGATTGCGTTGGATAAAAACCGCAATTTTTATACGTGTGCATGCAAAACAAATTTCTTGGTAGAGGGGTCTAAGTACAGCACAAACAACATTTTCCAAAAGACCAAAAAATTGAAAAAGTATATTTTACCAAAACGCATTTGACTAGCAGGTCGAACAACGGATGTTCTTAAACCCTGCTGACTGCTATTGGCGATTGCCAAATAAATGGAACACCAGATGTAACAAAATGGATCTTAACTATTTATTTAATACTAAACAGAAAACAATAAACTTGGGGAAAAGATGGTATACCGCAAACAAAAGGTGCAAAAATTAGTACACCATATCCGGATTTCGACAATTAATGTCTCTTCAGTGATGTTAGGAATCGAAACGGTCTTTAGAAGGCCATATAATTTATCTTATTTTAGGATAGACTCTTGAATTTTGGAGAGTCAATATAGGATGAACGAATAATATCAACCCGAAGGCAAATATAATACAAGCCCAAACGAAAAAATAAATAAACAAGTCTAAATGGAAAACAACGTTCAAACCTATGATTGCCTTGGATAAAAACCGCAAATTTTATACGTGTGCATACAAAACAAATTTCTTGGTAGAGGGGTCTAAATACAGCACAAACAACATTTTCCAAAAGACCAAAAAAGTGATAAAGTATATTTTAACAAAACGCATTTGACTAGCAGGTCGAACAACGGATGTTCTTAAACCCTGCTGACTGCTATTGGCGATTGCCAAATAAACGGATCACCAGATGTAACAAAATGGATCTTTACTATTAATTTAATACTAAACAGAAAACAGTAAACTTGCGGAAAAAAATTGGTTTACCGCAAACAAAAGGTGCAACAATAAGTACACCATATCCGAATTTCGACAATTAATGTCTCTTCAGTGATGTTAGGAATCGAAACGGTATGTGGAAGGCCATATAATTTACCTCAATTTAGGATAGACTCTCGAATTTTAAAGAGTCGAAATAGGATGAACGGATCATATTAAACCCGAAGGCAAATATAATATCAGCCCAAACGAAAAAATATAAACAAGTCTAAATTGAAAACAACGTTCAAACCTATGATTGCGTTGGATAAAAACCGCAATTTTTATACGTGTGCACACAAAACAAATTTCTTGGTAGAGGGGTCTAAATACACCACAAACAACATTTTCCAAAAGACAAAAAAAAGTGAAAAAGTATATTACAAAACGCATTTGACTAGCAGGTCGAACAACGGATGTTCTTAAACCCTGCTGACTGCTATTGGCGATTGCCAAATATACAAATCACCAGATGTAACAAAATGGATCTTAACTAATAATTTAATACCAAACAGAAAACAATAAACTTGCGGAAAAGATTGTATACCACAAACAAAAGGTGCAAAAATTAGTACACCATATCCGGATTTCGACAATTAATGTCTCTTCAGTGATGTTAGGAATCGAAACGGTATGTGGAAGGCCATATAATTTACCTCAAGTTAGGATAGACTCTTGAATTTTGAAGAGTCGAAATAGGATGAACGGATCATATAAACCCGAAGGCAAATATAATATAAGCCCAAACGAAAAAATATAAACAAGTCTAAATTGAAAACAACGTTCAAACCTATGATTGTGTTGGATACAAACCGCAATTTTTATACGTGTGCATGCAAAACAAATTTCTTGGTAGAGGGGTCTAAATACAGCACAAACAACATTTTCCAAAAGACCAAAAAAGTGAAAAAGTATATTTTAACAAAACGCATTTGACTAGCAGGTCGAACAACGGATGTTCTTAAACCCTGCTGACTGCTATTGGCGATTGCCAAATAAACGGATCACCAGATGTAACAAAATGGATCTTAACTAGTAATTTAATACAATAAAGAAAACTATAAACTTGCTGAAAAGATGGTATACCGCAAACAAAAGGTGCAAACATTAGTACACCATATCCGGATTTCGACAATTAATGTCTCTTCAGTGATGTTAGGAATTGAAACGGTATTTGGAAGGCCATATAATTTACCTCAATTTAGGATATATATATATTTATATATATTTATAACTACTCCAAATAACAGCACAACAATATTAAATCTGCCAAATTTTTGTTCTTCCCTCGTATATACCGAGTATGCAACACCAGTTTTTTGAGGGTTTAATAACTACCTTTGTTGGACCTGCTAGTCAAAGTTGTTTGTGTTGTATTTAGACCCCTATATCAAGAAATTTGTTTTGCATGCACATGTATAAAAATTACGGTTTTTATCCAACGCAATCATAGGTTTGAACGTTGTTTTCAATTAAGACTTGTTTATATTTTTTCGTTTGGGCTTGTATTATATTTGCCTACGGGTTTATATGATCCGTTCATCCTATTACGACTCTTCAAAATTCAAGAGTCTAGCCTAAATTGTGGTAAATTATATGGCCTTCCACATACCGTTTTGATTCCTGACATCACTTAAGAGACATTAATTGTCGAAATCCGGATATGGTGTACTAATTTTTGCACCTTTTGTTTGCGGTATACCATCTTTTCCGCAAGTTTATTGTTTTCTGTTCGGTATTAAATTAATAGTTAAGATCCATTTTGTTACATCTGGTGATCCGTTTATTTGGCAATCGCCAATAACAGTCAGCAGGGTTTAAGAACATCCGTTGTTCGACCTGCTGGTCAAATGCGTTTTGTTAAAATATGCTTTTTTTTTCTTTTTTAGTTTTTTGGAAAATTTTGTTTGTGCTGTATTTAGACCCCTCTACCAAGAAATTTGTTTTGTATGCACACGTATAAAAATTGCGGTTTTTATCCAACGCAATCATAGGTTTGAACGTTGTTTTCAATTTAGACTTGTTTATATTTTTTCGTTTGGGCTTATATTATATTTGCCTTCGGGTTTATATGATCCGTTCATCCTATTTCGACTCTTCAAAATTCAAGTCTATCCTAAATTGAGGTAAATTATATGGCCTTCCAAATGCCATTTCGATTCCTAACATCACTGAAGAGACATTAATTGTCGAAATCTGGATATGGTGTACTGATTTGTACACCTTTTGTTTGCAGTTTACCATCTTTTCCGCAAGTTTATTGTTTTCTGTTTAGTTTCAAATTGATAGTTAAGATTCATTTTGTTACATCTGGTGATACGTTTATTTGGCAATGGCCAATGGCAGTCAGCAGGGTTTAAGAACATCCGTTGTTCGACCTGCTAGTGAAATGCGTTTTGTTAAAATATACTTTTTTTTCACTTTTTTGTCTTTTGGAAAATGTTGTTTGTGCTGTATTTAGACCCCTCTACCAAAGAAATTTGTTTTGCATGCACACGTATAAAAATTGCGGTTTTAATGCAACGCAATCATAGGTTTGAACGTTGTTTTCAATTTAGACTTGTATATATATATATATTTATAACGCGTCTAAACATCAACCCAACAATGTTAGATATTTATCATATACTTAGAGTAAATAACTTATAATTTTTACCGTATCATAATAGCTTTAAATTTACTCGAATTCCATATTTTCCGAAATGGGGCTTAGCGTGCTGATATGAAAAATTTATCAACTGCTTCCGGCTATTATCGCATGCCTTTCCGTAAAGTTATCGCATGGCATTCCGGCGTTACTCGGCAAATTCCGGAAAATACATCTCAATGGTACGTTTTCAGTGAAAAACATAACAAAGTAGGGTACAAAACAAATATTAGGAAACAGGAAGATATATTATGTAAAATACAAAACAAATGATACAGTAAATGCATTGTTCAAAGTTTCCAGCATAATTTAGCAAGTTACTTTTTAATTACAAATGTTGACTTTTCCAAACAGTGTTCATTTTGTTTTATTGATTTGTTTGATCGTGAACATAAAAATATATTATACTGTTGTTGTTCTCCTCTGTTGAGGCATATGATAGAAAGATTTCATATCGGATGTATTACATTTGGCGTCCGTCGTCCGTAAACATTTCACTTTTTGAACTTGTGATCTGTTCAATTTTTGTAACACATGGTTTTGAAAAAAAATAAACAAACTTTTCAAGGTCGCCATTTTAGACATCGTTACCAAATAAAATATTTGCCAGTTGGTATGACTCTTATTTGATTAAAGAGTCAGATTGAATATAATACAAACGCCTTTGTCACTGGTATTATATTACGTAAAATCCCCATTGTTTTATGGGACTGTAAAGCATGTTTAGAAAAATGGTTTGTCGCGGTTAGAACAGTTTTGTCAAATTCTGTGATTATAACTTGCAATGCTAGTATGTTTATTTGTGTCCTTGACATATAAAAGTCCCCCAAGGATACATAATTGGATACTAGTGTCTTAAGAATAAACGAATTTTCCAAGTTTTCTATGTTATTGACGATATTCATTTAAATTTGTAGTGAGGCATGCAAAGATTCATCATCTCCCTACATAAGTGTTATGTGTCCGAATGACTTAAAAGTAACTTAGACCTATCGTCTGGTCCAGCCTGTGAGACCCACCGTTTGAGCAAATGTATAGATAAATTATTAAAGCCATATTTAAAACATATACATAGCTTTATAAGAGATGACCTAGATATGTTAAATCATTTACCCAATTTTGTATGTGAAGAAACTATAATACTAGTAGTATAATCTGACGGAATTAATTCATATACTAATATACCGCATGATTATGGAATAGGCGCTTTAAAATTTTGGCTTGAAAAATGTCCCGATGAACTTCCAGACAATAAACAAAAAAATCATAATTGAAGGACTGAAATTCATTCTACAGAACAACTACTTCAATTCAAAGTTTCGAAATATTAAAACGTTTGATATTTTGAATTTTTTTTTTATATAAACTAAAATTTAAAAAGTCAATAATTGAAAACTACCATAGGAGCAAAGTGAAGTTCAAATTGTTCTAAGACTTCTTGAGCTTTCATTTGGGTAAAGTGTGTGTTTTGTCGAAATTCGAAAATAATTTCGAGCTAATTTACACTTATGTTTGAGCTTCTGTTTTGTTGGTTTAATTATTGTGTTGAGAAGAAATAATTCATTGAAGCAATCCCCAGAATCATGTAGCCATAAAAATGTTCAATAGTATACTGTCTAGTTAAAATCGTAACGATGACTATTCTTGCTAAACGCGAATTACTGATCTATTGAATACGGTTGCTCTCTATGGTGTTTTGTGTAATATTTCTCCTTTCTGTCTATAAATATTAATACCAGAATTAACGAGGGTTGTTTGTACATATCAAAGAGATTGGTCGAAGTCTCAAATGGCCGGGTTGTGATTTGTTGACAAAGCAATGTTTACACTAAATCCATTGGATGTTGGATGTGTACTGATTGATATTTTAGTCTTAGATACATGAATGTTTTCATTAGTTGTTATTGGCTTTGAACTAGCTGTCAGCAACTGCGAGTACTCTCAGATCTGTACTTAGTGTCTTTTTGTTTTTGGGATGTATAAGTACCTGTCCACGTCCCCTTTGTGTTTTTGTTAGATGTATTTCTATTTGTATCCATCTGATGAGTTAAGCCTTTTTCAACTGATTTTTATAGTTTGTTCATATGTTGCACTGTTACACCACTGTCTCAGGTTAGTGGGAGTCGTTGGTTCATGTCTGTCATATTTGTTTTTCGTAAACTGTTATAAATTAGGCCGTTCGTTTTCTCAATTGAATTGTTTCATATTTTTCATGTCGGGGCCTTTTATAGCCGACCATACGGTATTGGGTTTTCTCATTGTTGAAGGCCGTATGGTTGCCTATAATTGCTTACATCCACTTCATTTGAACTTTGATAGTTGGATAGTTGTCTCATTGGCAATCATACCACATCTCCTTATTTTTATATTAAATGATTACGATGCATTTAGTTGCAAGTACACGAAGGGGAAGAATTTTTCTGAAATAATATAAAATAATAAAATAATAGAAGAACAGCAGTAAAATAACTAAGTTGCTATAAAGTCTGAAAAAATGTGGAAACAATTCTTCACACAGTTCCAAAGTGGCAGGTGCACAACTTCAATATGTGTACACTCTTTCTGTGAAGTCTTAGGGACCTAAGTTGAAAACTGTAGGATAAATAGAAAACTTGTACACTCTTTCGTAAATTTTGCATAAAAATAACTGAGTTCCCAAGTCTGAAAAAATGAGAAACAATTCCTCAAATCATTCAATAAAAGTAGATGCACAACTTCAACAGAATTATGTGCAATCGTCCTGTGAAGTTCAGGGATTACGGTGGAAAACTAGAAGAAGTTGATTACACAAAGCTTGTACCCTAGCCTCTTTCTTCAATTTTGCTGAAAAAGATGAAGCTCCCAAGTCTGGAAAATCTTGTAAATATTCCGAAAACAATTCCATAATACTAGATGCACAATTCCAACATATGTGCAATCTACTTGTGAAGTTTCAATGAGCTAGCTTTTAAACTGTAGGAGGAGTTGATTACGCAAATTAGATACCCAATTTTTCCCGTCTGCATGCAAGCCCGATATCACCATACTATTAGGCGGTTTAGGCCATCCTGGCCCAAAAAGAATAATTTGGTGGCATAAAAGGACAATTTTATAATCAATTGCATAAGAATTTTAATACTATGACTTCCATTTGATCTATTCTATTCGTCAGGATCGGTATTGTTCCGGTATTCATATTTTCATTAGAAGCCTGAAATAAAAAAGAAACATATCTGAACAAAATAGAGAAAACATATTTAAAAATCTTTCATTTACCATTTTAAATGTTAAAATTTAGATTTCGCTATGGAAAATATTTGAAAGAATCTGGCGTTGTGTTAAAATAAAAGTTTATTTGAATATACAATTTTGATTTTTGTAGTATAATTCTGGTAAAACAATGTGGTTTTTAGACTCGTGTGTAATTTTTCATGCCCTAAAGCTGTATTTTTTTTGCTAAGAATTCATGAAATAGATGTTTACATAATTATGTAGTCAATGAAATGATCATTGCGCAAAGTCTTTTAATGTTTGTATTTTGTCAAACTTGTATGACGCAGCCATCTATAAAAAAAAATAGGAAAACCATTCTCATAGAAACTAGTATGTTATGTTATTAAAAATGTTTAGTTTGACTAAACAGTTATAAAATAGTCAAATAACATTACTGAATTATCAGTGGAGGATCCAAACAAGAGGCTCTCAAGAGGCTGAATAGCTCACCTGTAATTTTTTGCTTAAATCTTTCATCAATGATTATTTTTGATTTTCAATATATATTAATGAGTGGCTTAAAACTGCCATTTAAATGTTCTTTGTATCTGTTATATTTTCTTCAAAAGCAATAAAAAATGCATTTTACCCTTATGTTCCATTTTAGCCATAGTGGCTACATTTCTTGACATACAAGGAAATAAAATACAAAATGTATACTAGATACTCTGAAACTCATTCAGTCCAAGTTTGGCTGAAATTGATTTAGCAGTTTCAAAGGCGAAGATTTTTTAAAGTAAGAAAACTAGATGAACAAATTGTGAAAAATTGTCTTTAAAGGGCAATAACTCCTTAAGGGGTCAATTGACAATTTTTGTCATATAAATACTTATTTGTAGATCTTACTTTGCTGAACATTTTTTGCTGTTTACAGTTTATCTTTATCTATAATAATATTCAAGGTAATAACCGAAAACTGCAAAATTTCTTTAAAATCATCAATTCAGGAGCAATAACCTAAAAATCAGATACCCGATTTGGCTGAAAATTTCAGAGCAGGTAGACCTTGACCTTATAAAATTGAGAATGGAAATGGGGAAATTGTCAAAGAGACAACGACCCGACCATAGAGCAGACAACAGCCGAAGGCCACCAATGGGTCTTCAATGCAGCGAGAAACTCCCGCACCCGGAGGTGTCCTTCAGCTGGCCCCTAAACAAATATGTATACTAGTTCAGTGATAATGGACGTCATACTAAACTCCAAATTATACACAGGAAACTAAAATTAAAAATGATACAAGACTAACAATAGCCAGAGGACCTAAAAAATATTTTAACCTCTTGTCTGATTTCCTCTAAATGCTTTAGTATTTGAGATATAAGCCAAAAACTGCATTTTACCCCATGTTCTATTTTTAGGTGTAATACCACCATTGATTTTCCCCTATTAGTCTTTGTTAAATTTGCACTTTTCAAAAAATTGTGCAGAATTTATCTTTGTTTCAAATAAAGAAATACTTGGCATGAGTAAAGTTTTATCCTGTCCAGTACTATAGAAAAAATTTCACATAACATTTCATTGCATATAAGAAAATAACCATCACTGGAAGTTAACCAATCAAATTTTCCCCCTTTTTTAACCTGTGTACAAGCTTTAGTAACCATGTAACCTCAAGTTTCCAAAATATTCTATAGAAACCCCAAATAAAGAAATAATGGTGCTTTGAAATACCCAAGATATATGTTTATGACTCAGAAATGTTTTACTGCAATGAAATGTAGGATCAATTACCTACAACTGTCAAATTCAAGGGAATATTTTTTTTCGACCTATTTTCGTATGCAACCGGATGTGACGTACTATGATTTGGTGGTATTACACCTAAAGAAGACTTTTTTGTTGAATAAACTGAATGTGACTTTTTTCCTTTGTAATACTGGTTATTTCAAGCATTCCTGTCAAGTTTTGTCATAATCAGTTCAATAGTTTGAGAAAAATCTAGTATAATGTAAGACGACATCTACAGCGATTCGAGCAAAATTTCTTCGAAAAATTCAAACCAAGCCGCATCATGATAGAATATAGTGTGGACCAATAAATGATCAAAATTTATCTCATCTGCCTACAAACAGTTGAATATGATACAAAAGATGACTTTAGGATGATAAATACTACTAATGGACCTCTTATTCTTCCTTATAAAGTCTCTTTTGGTCCATTTATACCTCTCATTTCCTCAAAATTTCTACTTTTTAGGCCAATAAATAAAAATTTTGGGGTAACTTTCACTCATTTATGATAGAAATGTTATTATAAATGATTAATTGAAGTATTCAAGCTGCTTGAACTATCCGTATAAAAGTTTACTGTCTCCAAGGAGGTTTCAATAAGTCCTTGCGTAAAACTTAAATTTACGCCGCGTTCCAGAGAGGGACATAAAAAACTTCTCTTTTGGTGAATAATTTGTTGTTACTGCTTTAAAAATAATTTCATTTACTTAAAACTATATATTTATTAAAGTATTTCTTAGGAAAAATTTTCTAGTATAGCAGAATATAAGAAATAAGGAGAAAAAGCTCCCCAAGACTCTAAGTATGGCTTGTTCTGTCATCTAATATTCATGGTAAAGTCCTATTTCAAGCAAATTTTCTCATAAAATGTATTTTGGAGACTCAATCCACTCAGAATATTTCATTATTTGTAATATTTCACTTAAATAGCAAGAAATTTTAACACATGAGAGTACTCACAAGGTCAAAGGTGCATGTACAGCTTCCCATATTAGGTGTAATACCACCATTGATTTTCCCCTATTAGTCTTTGTTAAATTTGCACTTTTCAAAAAATTGTGCAGAATTTATCTTTGTTTCAAATAAAGAAATACTTGGCATGAGTAAAGTTTTATCCTGTCCAGTACTATAGAAAAAATTTCACATAACATTTCATTGCATATAAGAAAATAACCATCACTGGAAGTTAACCAATCAAATTTTCCCCCTTTTTTAACCTGTGTACAAGCTTTAGTAACCATGTAACCTCAAGTTTCCAAAATATTCTATAGAAACCCCAAATAAAGAAATAATGGTGCTTTGAAATACCCAAGATATATGTTTATGACTCAGAAATGTTTTACTGCAATGAAATGTAGGATCAATTACCTACAACTGTCAAATTCAAGGGAATATTTTTTTTCGACCTATTTTCGTATGCAACCGGATGTGACGTACTATGATTTGGTGGTATTACACCTAAAGCCATGGCGGCCATGTTTTTTGACGAAACAAAAAATAAAATACAAACTTTATTCTGAATACCCTAAGGATCATTCAGCTTAAGTTTGGTTGGAATTGGTTTAGTAGTTTCAGAGGAGAAGACGAACGACGACGGACGCCAAGTGATGGCAAAAGCTCACAATTCCTTCGGAAAGGTGAGCTAATAATGGGGGTTATAGGGCGTACGCCCCCTTTGATTGGAATATATATATATTTTTAGCTTAAAATCGTCCAAAAAAAATTACCATTTTACGCAACTACGCCCCCCCCCCTTTTCCCCTTTCAAAAATTGTGGAACCGTCCCTGATTAAATTTTGAAAAGAAAACAATTTGCTGTAAAAAAAAAATGTTTGTAGACAAAGCATCTGGGCCTGTTCAAGTCTAATACCTTGGTCTGTTTTATTTTTGTTCATATTACTTGCCTTGCACTGTATTTGTTGACATCAAACTAATTTGAATAGTGATAATCCTGAGCAAAACAAAATGTAAATGTTTGGTATATTTTAAAATACGTATTTTGTTCAGTCTTCTACATCGTTTGCCATAGCTTGCTATCTTAATAGATTGATGTATTGATTTTCCCTGTACCCGATTTTATAAAGACCTCTTATACATTTTGAATGAATCAAAAACGCTACTTACAAAAGTTACTTTCACAAATGTAGGGCGCTCTAGTACTGCAAAGCATATCCTCCCACCAACCAGTTGAAGGATGGAAAAAAACACAGTTACGCTTATATCCATCTGAAGAGGCAGGTTTTGGATGGCCACTTTTAAAGTTTTTGTACGATAGTGCTGATTGATCGTATGTCCATCTGAAATCTCCTTCATAAACATCTGTTAAACCAATCCAATGATAATAACCTAAAAATGCATATCACAAGAAGATAATTAAACAGTGTGCTATACTCGTGTCATCTTTGAATTCAACAATCTTGTAAAAACCATGCCTGATTTTCTTGATTAATTGATCATGAGTAGTAGAAACGGCAATAAATCCTGGAATAAAATGTGCATTCTTTCACTTTGCTCTCGTATTGAAAGATGAATTAAAGCGAATCAGAATGAAAACAGAGAGAACTTTAAGAACTTTTGCTTATAGTATACAAAAGGTCTCCATGCATACAATCGGTATTAAAGGGATTTCAGATTAACAGGTCGGGTACTCTGAGCTTGTTCTAAATAACTGCAAGCATTTATTGATACAGTCTTATTTCATAGGTATAAATGTCTTTAATATTTACATTTTGTTACTCCACTGATTGAGATTAAAAGGGAAAAGCTTGGGATTTTATATAATTAGATTTACATCGCCACACATTCCTTTGTCTGTCTCAAGTCTGGAACATCGGCATTTGTCGTCGTATGTAAAATCTTGATGTATTTTGTTATTTTAGGAAGTTATTGTTGAAGGAAGATCTTTAATAGTTTCTGTTTACTTTATAAATAACTGTTTTAAAATGGTGACTACTTAGTATCTAAAGCTTATCGTATTGTATTGACACTTGTCCATTGTTGAATACTATAGCTTTCCCTTTAACTGTCTTTTCCTGATTTGTGTCGTTGGGTTGCTGTCTTACTCTCGTTTAAACCTTATCTCGTGTTATAACTATTCAATTTGCCGTTTTGTGTGTAAGAGGGCAGCAGTGGTACGACTGTGGGAGATAAAGCATGTGTGTAAAAACTGTATTATCGTAGCTAAAAATTATGAAAATATCGCTTTAGTCAAGCGTCACAATACCCAATCCTATGTTTGTAATTGTCCAACCGATCAAATTTCCCCGTTTGTAAAAAATTAATACGGTTGAAATTCCACTGTACTTGGTGGTTACCATTACGATTATTCTTAATTTACATTTAGTACCTAATGTGTACAATGTATATATAATAGGAAGATGTGGTATGATTGCCATTGAAACCGCTATCCATCAGAGCCCAAATGATGTTGAATTAAGCTATAGGTCAACGTACAGTCTTCAACAATGAGCCAATTATACCATATAGTCAGCTTTTGAAGGCACCAACATGACAAAATATTAAACAATTTAAAATAAAGACAATAATAGCCTGATCTATTAAAAAATACAATAAGCGAAAAACAAATATGACAGACAGTAACCAACGACAGCCACTGAATTACAGGTTCGTGACTTTGAACAAGCATATCGAATCTTGCTGGGTTAAACATGTCTGTCACAATGTGAGTACTCAATCCCCATCCCCTAACCTGAGACAGTGTCTTGCAATCTTATTAGTATTGCAGATTCACTTTAATCATAGTATGGCTTACTTCGAAACATATGACAAAATTATAAATGCCAGAAGTTATCTCAAAACTGCAGTTTTGATAGATTTGACAAGCTTTTAATATGATTCTAAAAGTGTATATAAGAAAGGACATTCTTAACCGAAACCAAAATTTATTTTTAATAAAGATCCCCGTATGTGACCTTCGGAATTAGACTTATTACCCGGTTTGTACTAACATGAGCAACACGACAGGTGCCACATGTGGAGCAGGATCTGCTTACCCTTCCGGAGCACCTAAGATCACTTCCAGTTTTTGGTGGGGTTCAAGTTGCCCAGTCTTTAGTTTTCTGTGTTGTGTTTTGTGTACTATTGTTTGTCTATTGGTCTTTTTCTTTTTTAGCCATGGTATTGTCAGTTTATTTTCGACTTATGAGTTTGAATGTCCCTTTGGTATCTTTCGCCTCTCTTTTTTTTATATTGTCTTCAGTTCAAGTTAATTCAGTTTGGTTAAATATGTCCTTCGATGTAACGTTTAACAAAGCATGTAATGTTTGCAACATTTAAAAAAAATATATCCTCAAATGCAATATGTAGCGTGTAATAACTTTCTGACTTTATTAAACTATGTAAAATTCTTGAAAAAAATGCTTTCAGATTTTGACCCAGTTAGTGAAACAGAAACGAGTAAAATTAGCCGTACCTCTTTACGTCGCTTGTTCACAAAAGTGCTTATGTTTGAGCGTTCCTGATAAAGGTAAATCTAGGAATTAGCATTTCGGACCCACCAAATTTATGAAGTGTTATTTTCTTTTTCTGGCACTGGAATAATATATCGCTAGTGGTTGACTGCTTCTCTCCTAATGTAATGAATTTAAATATTATTATGGACCTAATTTCCAACCTTTAACTTTTCTTTTTGTGTCCTATGCAGAAAAGAGCTTCGGGCTGTATAAAGTTCTAATTACACTTTTAAGCTTACCTGGCCCGAAGGGCCAAGTGAGCTTTTCTCATCACTAAGCATCCGTCGTCCGTCGTCGTTAACTTTTACAAAAATCTTCTCCTCTGAAACTACTGGGCCAAATTTAACCGAACTTAGCCACAATTATCATTGGGATATCTAGTTTAAAAAATGTGTCCGATGACCCCCGCCTGCCAACAAAAATGGCCAACATGGCTAAAAATAGAGCATAGGGGTAAAATGCAAAATTTGTCTATTATTTTGAAAACCGTTATAAATAGAGAAAATCTGACAGGAGCAAAATTGCTCACAATGTTGAGCTCTTCCAATTGTTCATATACATCAAAACTGTCAGACGACTTCTGATAGGAGTTATAATTGCCCTTGAATGACAAATTTTACCTTTTTTTTCATTTTTGTATATTATCTTGAAAATTATAACAGATAGAGAGAAACTTTAAATTGCAAAAGTTATCAGCAAGACAAGTTCTACAAATAAGTCTCACTGTCGATATCGCCAGTCGACTCCTTATTAGAGTTATTGCCCTTTGGTGAAGATTTTTACCAATTGTTTGCGTGTTTGCCTTATATCTTAAAAATTGTGATGGAAAACTTAAATAAGCAAAAATGATCAGCAAGACAAGATCTACTAACAAGTCAAATTTTGCCGATATAGTTAGTAGACTGTCACTCTTTACAGGAGTGATTGCCCTTAAATAAGGATTATTTGTACCCTCTTTTGTGTTTTGAACAAAAATTAAAGAAGATAGAAACTAAACAGAATAAATGATCAGCATTACAAGATCAACAAAACAGAGATTTTGCATGAGTTCTATTCTCGTCTTCAATGTTGGAGAATGACCTTTGTTGAATATGCACATAGACCAAAGTGAGAGACACAGGCTCTTTAGAGCCTCTAGTTTTCAATTATTAAAATATATTTGTGATTCCCTAGCCATCTGCATAAAGTTCAATTTTTCGATATCGCAATGAACAAAATTCGATTTATTTATCTAATTTTCAAAGAGCCAAATCCAATTTTCTCCCGATATTAATCTTTTTTTCTTTTTCAAAATCTTTAATTGTGATTGTTTTTTATATGTCGAATATAGTCTAATAAAACAATCTTATAACGTTGCTTAATCTGCAGGTTTTTTTGCAGTGTTTTATGGATTGAAACCGTTGTTTGTTCGTATTTTTTCTTTTAGTCAGGGTGTTCTCTGTTTTTTTCTTCACTTTCACAAATCTGAAAAGTGTCATATCTTGTGTATCGTTGCTTTTTAAACGATTATGTTTGATCAGGACACACGTTAAAGTATAATTGAACTTACCTTTTCTTACAATATTATTCACAAGCCATTTGGTTTCTGATGCGTCGTCAATTTTCACTAGGATACCTCCAATTTCACTGCAACGTCTCTGCAAAAAAGATATCATTTAAAGTATTTGAATATGTATATGTAAAAGCTAGTTTAAAGGTTTTGCAGTGAGTTTTCCAAATTAGTGACACCCGACCATTTATATTGTTTATGCTTTTGAAGATTATACAAGGTTACTTTTCATACATTCACGTTTAAAGAGAACATGGAAATTAGTATGAGGATATTACACAAATATAAACATATTTTATATTATATCGAAATATTTTAATTAAACAAAAAAAATTATACTAAAGTTTCGTAATACCGTATGAGCCCTGCTGGAGTCATACAAACAAAGAGTCATGATTTTTAAAGTCCAGTACCGCTGAAGATTAAAAGTAAAGCACTTGAGATATAAACTACTGCAATGTGTACTGCGTTTTGGGAAATTAGGGTTCATTGGGAATCTAAACAGGAAACGTTTTTTTCAAATAACCAGGTTCCTCTCTTCAATCCTCAATCGAAATTTTTTTTGAAGTTAAACTAATACAATATAATGGATAATATATTGTTTTTTTTTGGACATTTATTTGTGTTTGACTATTTAGGAATAATGTATTAGACAAAAATGTCTTAACGCAATAGTTGGTACTGCAAGGAATTTTTTTTTAAACTATTGGTGCATTAAAGTTTTCCAATATCATAAAAAGAAAGAAAAAAAGACCATTAAAATTTCAGCTAAAACAAAACGAGCTGTAGAAAAGCTTCAAAGCATTCATGTTAAACTAAAGAACGCGTTTGAGTTATTGATATCGTTTCAGTACCTCAGCTGTAACCCAGTTTACAAAATCTGTTCCAAAGAAATAACAATGACCGTTGTACTTTCTCCATTGTCTTTCTGGAATATGAAACAAATGACTTAAAAGTTCCTACCAAGAGTACCTATTATGATACATATTTCATTAATTTATATAATTCGTGAGCATTTGCCCTTTAATTTTGACAATTGCCTGACCTGCTAAATACCATTATGTTTCTTACAATAAGTTTATGTGAAACTGACAACATAAAAATGATGCTTGACATGTTTCATTGATGGGGTTTTCTATTAGACAGTGTGCATTCTAATTGGAATCAATTATCTTCCTCTGCTCTATGACCTGTTCCTTCATTCGTATTAGTAACTTTATTAGATTTGTGTCTTAATAGAAGCTACCACTTTCATTCAATATCACTTTCCTCTTTAAAGATGATGTTTCCTTACTCAAGAACTCTGCGCTTGGTGATTATGTTGAAGACATCTATCCTAATGAACATGAAATAATGGTTACTACAGACACATATTGAGGTCTGCTTCCCTAGAAATTGATAGTGCATGATTATAAATTTACGACAAAAAAGATTACCTCAATTTTCCCATTGTAAACTTTTGATTTTCATAAAACAACATTCGAAAACATATGACTCTGTACCGGATTTTACTTGTCATGAGCAACATGACGAGCAGCACTAGTGGCACACCTAAGTTCCTTCTTCCCCTGTTTGCCCCGTTTTCTTTAAAGTGTCCATATTGTTCATGAATGTTTATTTTTCTGTGTAGTGTTTTATGGGCCGTCATTTATACTTTTGGCCATCTAGTTTTTTGTCTTTTCAGTTTTTGGTGTATTTTTACCTTTTTTTTTTTTAGAAAAACCTTACTTTAGAATTTGAAAACAAATATATACATAAACTGAATAAAATAATGCCTGTTAGAAAAATCGGATGACAGCACATCGACAACACAATTATAGCAGACTTTGATACCAATAAATACAGTAAAGTAGAAACATACGAAATGATATAAACTCTAAAATTCCCGTTTTTTGTCTTTCATTATTAATTCTAAGCTGAATTTAAAAACATGCAAATGGTTAATATAGTGGACAAACCGATGACGCGAGAACAATATAAAAGTAACTCTTTTTATGAAAAGTCAATAAAATCAATAGTTAAACAATGTCGGTGACCTCATTATTTTCCACATAAAAGTCAAAATTTATAAACTATTGCTATAATTGTAATATCATATGGAAATTTATAAGAACAAGAACACATAAAATAAGCGAAAGAATCTAAACTATCACAATCACAAATATCAGAATATTCACAACAACAAATAATATTTAGTAAAGGGGGGTCCATTTCTCAAGCGACTGTGACATGTATACAAAAATATTGAATGTTGGAGAAACATGCACACATCAAATAATGTCTGTGATCTTGGTCTCGTCGATACAGAACACGAAGTGTTTGAAATTGCAATACCAGTGGTCGTATTTCTATAATAATTGTTACTAATATACTACAAAATGTATACTAAAATTGATCACTCAATGTGGTCCTGCAGCTCAATAGATTCTTTTATATATCGGTATAGGGTTAAGATGATTTTTCACGAGTGATATTTTTTTTATATTTTTTAAATGTCAATACAGCGCAAAGAAATTCATAAATGGGATTGATATTAAATGAGAAGATGTGGTATGATTGCCAATGAGACAACTCTTCACCAGAGAGCAAAATAACATAGAAGTCTGCAACTATAGGTCAGAAGATTATTTACTGTTTTGCGCAGCGTGGCCTATATATATATACAATAATACAAAAATATTTGAAAATGTATTTGAAGTACAATTTTTTTTAAATTGTGACTAAAACTATGTACATAGGCTAATAATAAATTAAATGAATTTGTGGAGAACAGCTGGTGTGAGCTGTTCTCTGAAAGTGTCGACTGTAGTGATAGCGACCGTATGGATTGGCAATAAGTTCCACTGAGTTATGGTATATGGAAAAAAATTATATTTATATGTATCATTTTTGGTTGAAATGTGTCTGAAAGTGAAATTATGATTTTTGCGGGTTCTACTGTCTGATGGTATGAGAATAGCAGATGGGATTGCTACGATTTGATGGACTATTTTGTAGAACATTACCAATCTTGTGCGTAGTCTTCTTTCTTGTAGTGTTGGCCAGTTTATTGAGTTTATCATGTCTGTAGGAATACTGATGTTATGGTACCTGTTACAGACATATCAGGCAGCTCGTCTTTGGACCATCTCGATTTTAGAAGTTTGTTCAATTGTGTGAGGGTCCTATACTGAACTTGGATATTCCAGTTTTGGTCGAACCAGCGCCAGATATGCCTGAGTTTTGATGTTCTGACATGGTGTTTTTAAGTTTCTTTTTAGGAAGCCTAAAGATTTGTTGCCATTAGCTATGATGTGGTCTGTATGTTTTGACCATTTTAAGTTTGCTTGTAGTGTAATACCCAGATATTGACTGAAGAAACCAGTTTTATTTTTACTGTGTTCTACACACGCGTCAATACACGTTTTATTTTTCTATATCTCAATGTATGTAATGCACAGGAACGGAATGAACAAATAATAATAATCTATCCAGTGAATGATCAATTTATCTATCTGTCTACATGTATTACTATGCAAAATTGAGCTACCAACATTACCTTCTAAGGTAATAAAAAATACAAATTAAAAATCTTGATTCATATATCTTAATTAATGCAAATAAATTTTACAACTTTGAAATTATCTGTTTTCCTTATACATATTGCACATCATGGCCAGTAAACAGAATTTGAACGTAAAAATTGTCAACAGTTGTGTTAACGAAAATTACACCACGGTCCACCATTTTGATTTGTAATATCTTTCCTCTATAATTTGTACATTTTGTGAATATTTATACAATAAGTCTTTGTAATTCAATTGTCATGCAGTTTCCTTTTTAAATGGATAAAAATAGTTTTCAGTACGGTTCTGATATCTTGACTATTTAACGAAAAACTCACTTTTAAAATCATCTTCCATCGTAATCAGATCTTTATCAAGTTGTTTAACTTTGCTGTTTATTGTGTTGACTTGTCCCTGGAGTGTACTAACTGTGTTGGACAAATAACTTTCTAGATTCTTTAATGCACTCCTTGTTTTATCAAAATCTTTCTTAGAATCGTTGGTAAGACAAGGTAAACCAAGCACAACATCAAACAGACCGAGCAGAGAGATCAGCAATATTGTACTCATTGTTTCCTGGAGTATTATAATTCGTTCAGTTTATAAAAGCGTATAGAAGGAGAAAAGGCACATGGAGCATTTATAAAGACACTATAAAACAAATACAGTAATTCATTGACAAGCATTCTTAGTTTTTTGCATCAGCAATCTCTAAAACTCATATTTAAGTCGGATCTTAAATGTCTACGTGTCTTAAATTAAGATTTTTACATTAGACTCCAAACGGTCGACTTGGAGATTTAATACCGCATCAAATATTTGTTCTGTTAATAATACTTTGCGTCAACTTATTTTGCCATGTTGAATTTGTATTTAAAATTTTTCACATAACAAATTAATCTCATTCAAATATCGTCTATTTGTCGAAAGTTATTTACATGCCAATTGATTAAGTTTAGAGTATTTATCACTTTTTATTGCAGTTTTGGTCCATCGCAGTCTGTTGATCATTAACTTTACGAAAATGTTCTCCTTTGAAATTGCAGCGCCATTTTGGAACAAAAACTGTCAATGTCCCTAGCCGATGCACATATTTTATCGGTCCAAGGTCGACAACTCCAATTAAAACAATGCATTATTAGGACCAGACCCTGTTGTGTACTAGAACGACACACTGAGCCATATTGTTCTGAATCCGGGCCGAACATCTTACTCATATGTGACCAGCCATGACATTTCTAGGCTTATGGAGGTAGATTTAAAACTATTTTAACGTTACGTTACATTATGTATGGAGACATACAAGTTTATTCCTATAATGTATTTAGAGTCTGGGTACTTTTAAAAATCAAATATAAAATATCATTTTAAGTTTTTCGTTAAAATATGAGAATTAATCGTATTATTCGGCAACATATATGCAACGTTGTTGGCATAGAATCAACAAATACCATTTTAAAATCCTATGGTTTGACCAAGGCGGGGATCGAACCCATTACCTTTCGCACCCGAGGCGTGCAAGCGTAAAAAATGCAGGCTTGAGATCGTTTACAATGTTGTTTTCCCCATATAATTTTTATTTCCAAGGGGTCGAACTCCTGTAAAAATAGTTGATAGGCGCTGATTTTACACATTTTATAAAAATCCGACAAGACATGTAAGTGTCAGAGTGCTTACCATGCAATTTTTGATATATGTTATATTTCAAAGGGACATTATTCCTGTATAATTAGTTGATCAAAAGTAAGTTTTAAACTCATCATGAGAAAATCTGACTGGGACAAACATGTTCAGAATGTCAAGATCTACCTACTGAACCAAATTGTCAGACGAATCCATGTAGGCGTAATTGCATTTGAATGATTATTAACCATTTTTAGTAATTTGGTTAAAAAAAATCTTGAAAAGTATAATAGATAGATAGAAACGATAAGTAGCACAAATAGATCAAAGTCTCAAATGGCCCGATTACGCAGATTGTTTCTTAAACAGAAGAAAATGGTTTATGCTGAACATTAAAATATAAAATAAGAAAATGGGAAAATCTTTAAACTGCTCCTAATGGAAGGTGCACAACCACAACATATTTTTAGCTCGTAGTGGAGTTCCAGCGATCTTGGATAAAAACGAAAAATTTTACCACCCATTAAAAATGTTTGCTGAAAAAGTACCCAAGTAGGCAAAAAAAATGCACTCAATAATTATGTTAATAAAAGATAAATACCAAAAAATCCACTTTCAAATAAATAATAATTTAATTGTACATGATATTTCTATATAAATACATGCATGTGCTAGAGAGCTACTTGGTATTCATTTGACCATTTTATCAACTGCCTATATTAACATAGCATATACAATTTATTGAAATGTATTTTTCCTCAAATTGGACTTATTAATGTGAATACAATCATGGAAATTTTTAACAATCCCACAAATTTATTATGAAAATATATCCCTATGCAAACATTTTTTTTTTAATTCCAAATTGATAACGCCTAGTATAAAAAAATACTATTATGTCTTTTAAACCTTGAAATTATCCACTGAAATACAATTCAAACTGGCATTTTAACTGAGTTTAATGTGAAATCACAAAACAAACAAAAATCTTAGATATTGAAAATGTAGTATCTTTTTTAAGTACAATCACAATCATAGACCACAACGAGGGTTGGTCAATGGCCGAAAGACTTGCTCGGGAAAGGTTTTGGATAAGAAAGCTAAGGACAATTTCCCCAGAGGGCATAAATGAAAAAACATAGAATGAGTCACTCATTTTCCCTACCATCACTCATTTTCCTGACATCATTTGTTTCCAGTTACTCCGGCTTCCTTACTTGACTCTTACAGTTTTAAGGATTCTTTTGGAATTTTTTGAATTTTACTAGTTTAAATACCAGGGTTCTTTTCATTTGGTAGGGATGTACAAGTACGCATCCACGTCCAATTATTTAACCTTAGCCCAAATTTACTATTATATTTTCTTTTCATTATAAAACTGCTATTTATTTGAGATGATAAATACGCAGCCTCTGTTTGACATATTTTACCAGCTTATATCGATCAGTGCTGTTTTTTTTTTGTGGGAATGTATTTACACGCAGTTGTTGTAACATCTTAACTGACGTCATTTTGGAATTCTAGAGTTGTGCCAGTTCATATCTCTAATTACTATTTTCATTTTAGGCATGTCTTTGAGTCGTTTTTTTGGAATTTTTAAAAAGTTATTAGCGTCTCTACATATGATGTTCGGGTGAAACTGTTTCACTTTTTTTATTGTATAGAATTCAAGATTGCTATAGTTAAATAATCAGAACAGATTGATCTGATTCATTTTACATCAAGCTCATACTGATGAAGGATATCTGTTATTCGAAATATTTATAGTTACATTTGTTCGTTTATTGTCATTTTTTGGTGATGTTGTACCCTTTTAGACTGGTTATATATTATATTTTGTAGTGTACTGTATCATATTTATATGATCCATCGCCCCGTAAGATTTATCGTTGACTATTATTCAGTCATTTTATATATATATAGTCAAATGCGTTTTGTTAAAATATACTTTTTCATTTTTTGGTTTTTTGGAAAATGTTGTTTGTGCTGTATTTAGACCCCTCTACCAAGAAATTTGTTTTACATGCACACGTATAAAAATTGCGGTTTTTATCCAACGTAATATCATAGGTTTGAACGTTGTTTTCAATTTAGACTTGTATATATTTTTTCGTTTGGGCTTGTATTATACATGTATTTGCCTTCGGGTTTATATGATTCGTTCATCCTATTTCGACTCTTCAAAATTCAAGAGTCTATCCAAAAATGAGGTAAACTATATGGCCTTCCAAATACGGTTTCTATTCCTAACATCACTGAAGAGACATTAATTGTCGAAATCCGGATATGGTGTACTAATGTTTGTACCTTTTGTTTGCGGTATACCATCTTTTCCGCAAGTTTATTGTTTTCTGTTTGGTATTAAATTAATAATTAGATCCATTTTCTTACATCTGGTGATCCGTTTTTTTGGCAATAGCCAATGGCAGTCAGCAGGGTTTAAGAACATCCGTTGTTCGACCTGCTAGTCAAATGCGTTTTGTTAAAATATACTTTTCCGCTTTTTTGGTCTTTTGGAAAATGTTGTTTGTGCTGTATTTAGACCCCTCTTCCAAGAAATTTGTTTTGCATGCACACGTATAAAGATTGCAGTTTTTATCCAACGCAATCATAGGTTTGGACGTTGTTTTCAATTTAGACTTGTTTATATATATATGTTTGTGCTGTATTTAGACCCCTCTACCAAGAAATTTGTTTTGCATGCACACGTATAAAAATTGCGGTTTTTATCCAACGCAATCATAGGATAGAATGTTGCTTTCAATTTAGACTTGTTTATATATATATATATATATATATATATATATATATATATATATATATATATATATAGGTTATATATATATATAAACAAGTCTAAATTGAAAACAACGTTCAAACCTATGATTGCGTTGGATAAAAACCGCAATTTTTATACGTGTGCATGCAAAACAAATTTCTTGTTAGAGGGGTCTAAATACAAAACAAACAACATTTTCCAAAAGACCAAAAAAGTGGAAAAGTATATTTTAACAAAACGCATTTGACTAACAGGTCGAACAACAAATGTTCTTAAACCCTGCTGACAGCCATTGGCGATTGCCAAATAAACGGATCACCGATAAAATAAATGGATCTTAATTATAAATTTAATACTAAACAGAAAACAATAAACTTGCGGAAAAGATGGTATACCGCAAACAAAAGGTGCAAAGTTTTTTGTACACCATATCCGGATTTCGACAATTAATGTCTCTTCAGTGATGTTAGGAATCGAAACGGTATTTGGAAAGCCATACAATTTACTTCAATTTAGAATAGACTCTTGAATTTTGAAAGAGTCAAAATAGGATGAACGGATCATATAAACCCGAAGGCAAATATAATACAAGCCCAAACGAAAAAAATATAAACAAGTCTAAATTGAAAACAACGTTCAAACCTATGATTGCGTTGGATAGAAACCGCAATTTTTATATGTGTGCATGCAAAACAAATTTCTTGTTAGAGGGGTCTAAATACAAAACAAACAACATTTTCCAAAAGACCAAAAAAGTGAAAAAGTATATTTTAACAAAACGCATTTGACTAACAGGTCGAACAACAAATGTTCTTAAACCCTGCTGACTGCCATTGGCGATTGCCAAATAACGGATCACCGATAAAATCAATGGATCTTAATTATAAATTTAATACTAAACAGAAAACAATAAACTTTCGGAAAAGATGGTATACCGCAAACAAAAGGTGCAAAGGTTTTTGTACACCATATCCGGATTTCGACAATTAATGTCTCTTCAGTGATGTTAGGAATCGAAACGGTATTTGGAAAGCCATACAATTTACCTCAATTTAGGATAGACTCTTGAATTTTGAAAGAGTCAAAATAGGATGAACGGATCATATAAACCCGAAGGCAAATATAATACAAGCCCAAACGAAAAAATATAAACAAGTCTAAATTGAAAACAACGTTCAAACCTATGATTGCGTTGGATAAAAACCGCAATTTTTATACGTGTGCATGCAAAACAAATTTCTTGTAAGAGGGGTCTAAATACAGCACAAACAACATTTTCCAAAAGACCAAAAAAGTGAAAAAGTATATTTTAACAAAACGCATTTGACTAACAGGTCGAACAACAAATGTTCTTAAACCCTACTGACTGCCATTGGCGATTGCCAAATAAACGGATCACCGATAAAATAAATGGATCTTAGTTATATATATGATCCGTTCATCATATTTTGACTCCTCAAAGTTCAAGAGTCTATCCTTAATTGAGGTAAATTATGTGGCCTTCCAATAACCGTTTCGATTCCTAAGATCACTGAAAAGACATTAATTGTCGAAATCCGGATATGGTGTACAAAAAATCTTTGCACCTTTGTTTGCGGTATACCATCTTTGCCGCAAGTTTATTGTTTTCTGTTTGGTATTAAATTTATAGTTAGGATCCATTTATTACACCTTGTGATCCGTTTATTTGGCAATCGCAAATGGCAGTCTGCAGGATTTAAGAACATTTGTTGTTCGACCTGTTAGTCAAATGCGTTTTGTTAAAATATACTTTTTCACTTTTTTGGTCTTTTGGAAAATGTTGTTTGTGCTGTATTTGGACCCCTCTAACAAGAAATTTATTTTGCATGCACACGTATAAAAATTGCGGTTTTTATCCAACGCAATCATAGATTTGAACGTTGTTTTCAATTTAGACTTGTATATATATATACATATTCTGATAAATCTCTATGGGGACAAACTATCTATATGTTTCAAATTTATTATAGCTTTAGTTTTACTGTGAAATTGAAAAATGTTTTCAAAACATGTAAAGTTTCTACTGCAATTTAATTATTGCCTGCTTTTGGTCAATTTAGTTTGTCATCTTACCATGTAAAGAAGTACATGTATAGTAAAACACCGCTTTATATCAATATACATACTTATACCATCAGCTACATCTTTTCATACTGGAGTCAAGGTCCTTTTGAAATAACATATTTTACAATGATACTTATCTAGTGAGTAGATTTACAAAATATAAAACTTCGTTAATGAGCTCCGTTTTACAAACACCTGTATTACAAGTAGTCAGCCAAAATAAACTATCAATAGACAAATTAAAAGATTACTGGAGTTGTAAATATGTGCTAAATTGGATAGTCTATGAAAAGGTATATACTATGAAATTAAGTGCTCGGGGCAAGCCCCTCGCTCTAAATTTCATAGTATATACCTTTTCATAGACTAACCTAGACATCTTAAAGGAATGTAGTACAAATATGAAGCATTTGTATATCTTTATTCTTATAAACCAAAATCCATGGTACATGTGATGGTGTATTAGAAGTCATGCTCACCTGGGTGACAATTGTTAATTATCCCAGCAGGTAACATTTATTACATGTAATTCACTCAGCCATATAATGGTTATGACCGTCCGACAATAAACATTGCTTGCAATTTTGTATGTATCGGTTAGTCTATGAAAAGGTATGTACTATAAAATTTAGAGCGAGGGACTTGCCCCGAGCACTTAATTTCATAGTATATTATATTTTATACCTTTTCATAGACCATCCAATTTAGCACATATTTACAACTAAAGTACATGTAATCTTTTAATTGGTCTATTGCTAGTTTATTTTGGCTGACTACTTGCATCAAAGGTGTTTGTAAAACAGAGATCATTAACTAAGTTTCAAGTTTTGTAAATTTACTCAGCGACAGTGATTTATGAGATTATGAGTTTATAAATGCATCAAACATGAATTGGGAAAATAGCGGGTTATATTTCAATCTCACATAAAAATGTGTGATTTTAAAAGGCCCATGTCTCCAGAATGAAAAGATGGTAGCTGCTGGTGGAAGTATGTATATTGATAGAAAGCAGTGTCTAATACTACGTGTACTTTTTTTCGTGGTAAGATGACAAAATAAATTTACCAAAATCTGGCATATATAATTAAATTGCAGCTGGAGTTTTACAAGTTTTGAAAACATTTTTCAATTTCACAGTAAAACTAAAGCTATAATAAATTTAAAAAATACAGATATATGTGCCAATAAATAGTCTAGCGAATAGGCATTAAAAAGCAACTACCCATAGATCAATTATTATATTTTTTTTTTTTATTTCAAAATAAAAACTAAAAGCTTTATCAGAATAAAGATATAGGTGGCACATTTCCTTCAGACATTATAACGGTTTTGCTTTTCATGATGATATGGATCAAGTTCCTTAAGAAAGTTAAAAAAAAATCATCATCAAGTTGCCTCAATTTTCCTTCAAAAGGTTTCATAGTACATACTTTTTTACTTTTTTTGTATACACCGTAATTGCATGGATGATAAATTACCACAATTATAGAACTGGACACTTTGTCTGAATGGATCAAAGTTATTCGATCATGCATTCAGAAGCGCATTCAAAAACTACGATGCAATATGAGCACAAGAGTTACTAACCCTTTCAAAAATCCGGATGTTGTGGATGCTTTATCCTCTTTGCATGACAAATATGTCGTTGTTCCAGCAGATAAAGGCTTCAATAACATTGTCTTCATATGTAAAAACCATTATTTGCAATGTCTCGCAACAGAGCTTGGAATAAATAGAACTACTGGTAACCCAACATATTCTTTAACATCATTTACCAAGGACGAAATTTTACAAAATCACAAATCTGTCCTTCTTTCTTTTGGTATCAACATCAAAGAAAACGAAGAAAATTTACCATCATTATACTGGATACCAAAACTACACAAAAATCCATATAAAGAACGATACATAGCTGGGTCCTCAAAATGTTCGACTAAACATCTTTCTAAAGTACTGACTACTATTCTTTCCACAGTTAAAGATGGGCTTCAAAAATATTGTGATGAGATATATTCTACCAGTGGTGTTAACCAGATGTGGATTCTCAAAAATTCGAAAGATCTACTGCTTAATCTTCGATCACAATCTTTGCAATTTTGCAGCAACATAAAGACTTTTGATTTTTCTACGCTTTACACTACTATTCCCCATGCTCAGTTGAAAGATCGACCTTACCATCTCATAAAACAGAACTTTTTCTATAAAAATGGGAATCGTAGATACAAATTTCTTGTCTTGGGTTACAATAATTCATATTTTGTGAAAAACCACACTGAATCTACCAGAAAATATACTGAAGATGATATTATCAAAATGCTGGACTTTTTGATAGACAATATATTTGTTGAGTTTAGAGGTTTTATATTTCAACAGACAGTCGGTATTCCAATGGGAACTAATTGTGCACCCCTACTGGCCGATTTGTATTTGTACTCGTATGAAGCAGAATTCATTCAGAACCTTCTAAAAGACAAAAAGAAAAAGCACCTTGCGAAATTCTTTAATCTTACTTTCCGATATATTGATGATGTTCTATCATTGAATAACCCATATTTCAGCCAATACTTACATCTCATATATCCCAGTGAACTTGAAATTAAGGATACTAGTGATACTAGAAGGACTGCTTCATACCTTGATCTTTTCCTCAATATTGACACAGATGGACGACTTCACACGAAAATCTATGATAAACGGGACGATTTCAACTTCCCAATTATCAATTTCCCATTTCTCGGCAGTAACATACCCTCTGCCCCTTCGTATGGTGTTTACATATCTCAATTGATACGTTATTCTCGTGCTTGTTCACACTATACGGACTTCATATACAGGAGTGTGCTCTTTACGCAGAAACTGCTCCAACAAAGTTATGAGGAGGACAGATTAAAAATGACACTCCGTAAATTTTACGGACACCATCACGAATTGGTTGATCCATACGATGTGTCTTTGTCCAAACTAACTAAGGACACTTTTACCACGTGTTAGATTGTGGTTTGTCATTACGTTGTCTGATTTTTAATTACTGAACGTGACTTATTCCCGATTGTAACTGTTTTGCTGAGTGTGAAACCGCATTGCTATAAGACGTGTCACGGTACTTTTCTATCCCAAATTCATGTATTTTATTTTGATGTTATATTTGTTATTCTCGTCGGATTTTGTCAAATGTCTTAACGTCTTTTCTGTTATATATATTCGTGTGTTATGGTAAAGATAATCATTCACTCCCTTCATTTATTAGATTTTAGTTTGGTTCAACGAAATTTATACGATATATTTGGTTTACAGTTTGATTCAGAAGAAACACCGAAATAGCTAGATAATACAATTAATTATCTAATTACTACCACAGTTTGATATTAATAGTATTGTAATTTTCATTATTATTAATAAATGTAATGTCAGTATTAGTATTGCAAATCTAATCTTGAATCAATCCTAATTCTATCTTAGTTTTGGGAAATATTTTTACAAATTGAAATGTAACGTCACTTTGTGTGTTATTTTAGAATTTCAAATGTGACGTCACATTGGCTAACTCGGCTGTGTATTTTTATGTGTTGGATTAAATTGTTTTATGTAATGTATCCGTTTTTATCCTGTAGTTAGTCCCCACTTCGGTTTTATCATGTATATATATAATAAAATTTACTGTTTGCAAAAGTATAAATTATTCTAAATAATAAGGATGTTCTTGTCCCAGGCAGAAAACCCTGGTCGTGTTAGGCGCAACTTTTTGGAAGTTTTGGCCCTCGGTGCTCTTCAGCTTTGTACTTGTTTTGGCTTTCAAACTTTTTTCATCTGAGCGTCACTGGTTAGTCTTGTGTGGACGAGACGCACGTCTGGCGTATTAAATTTTAAACCTAGTACCTTTTGTTAGCTATTATTCGTGTGTTTCTTTGTCCTATATTTTCTCCCATTCATTTGCATTGTAGTCATGTCATGTAATGTTGTCATTTTAATGTTATATTTAACATTGCCATAAAAGCGGAAGGTTTGGCATGCCACAAAACCAGGTTCAACCCACCATTTTTTTCTTAAAATGTCCTGTACCAAGTCAGGAAAATGGCCATTGTTACATTATAGTTCGTTTCTGTGTGTGTTACATTTTAATGTTGTGTTTTGTTGTGTCGTTGTTCTCCTCTTATATTTGATGCGTTTCCCTCAGTTTTAGTTTGTAACCCGGATTTGTTTTTTATATCTATCGATTTATGAGTTTCGAACAGCGGTATACTACTGTTGCCTTTATATAAGACGGCGTTGTACTCTAATCAAGGTATTAAGGACCATTTAATAAAAACATCTATGGGATACTGGGCTAGTTCTTCTCTAGCAGCTATATCAACAGCTTGTTTACTAAGCCATAGTATACATTTGCAAAATTTTAAATGTATCTTCTCCACTTGGCTACTATCAATCATAGCTAAAAGATCAAATTTACTCATGTCTTTATTTTGTGCACGTCTATCAGCTCTTATTATTTTCTCATAAAAATCCATATACCAAGTTTCGGAATTATACATGAGAATGGGTTTAACTTAAGGGATTCGAACAATTTTCTGTATAGTTTTATAGACACATTTTCTAATGGAGAAAGATATTTAAAAAAGGAAAAATAAATTTAGTACCTTTCTTAGCCAATTCAATGTGTGATGAAGTTAATTTCCCAGACGCTTCAATTAAATTTCCAAGATTTTTATATTTTAAAAACCTTTTCTAGTTTGTCACCATTCAGGTAAATCATATTTATTACATAAAATATTCTTCTGTTGAAAGACCATTATTTTAGTTGTTTGTGTATTTATTGTGAGCTGCCTGTAGAGTCATGTAGACCTTCAGGAGTTTCAGATAATAACAGAATGTCATCTGCAAACATAAGGCAGTTCATTGACATTTTTTGCAGAGTCACTCCAGGTTTATAGTTTTCATCAAATATTTCTGATAGATCATTTATATATAAATTAAATAAGTTTGGACTCATATTATCCCCTTGTTTCCACTCCTCTATCAATAGAGACATATTCAGATATATTCTCCTTTAATTTCACTGAAGCCTTAGTATTCGTATACATATTTTTTATCAGATTATAAAATGTCCTAACAATGTTCTCAATTTTTGTTAGTTGATACAAAAGACCTAACCTCCACACTGAATCAAATGCCTTTTTTAGGTCTACAAAACATCCATGAATCTTTTTGTTTTAAAAGTTTATATATTTATTGAACAGAGTCTTTACTATAAACACACCATCTGAAGTCCTACTGTTCTTCTTAAATCCTAGTTGATGGTGGCATATATCATTTTCAAATAAAGTAAGTAACCTACAATTTATAACGATATTAAATAATGTGCTCAGACAGCTCATCAGAGAAATTCCTCTGTAGTTTGAAGGATTTAAATATAGGAACTATAAATGATTTATTCCAATTTTCAGGATATAGAGAGGTAGATAATATAAGGTTAAAATATTTAGTTAAAACATTACAGAACTACTATGTTTTACAATATCAGATCATATCATAACAAATTTTATCTGGTCCACAACTTTTCCCACTTTTTAATCTTTTAATTTGTGTTTTTATTTCAGATATAGTTATTGGTTTATCACTGTCTTTTGAAGTAGTTCTTCAAAAATACTGTTCTCAAAATTTTTATCAATCTATTCAGGTCTACCCTGAGTTTTAAAGTGATTTGCAAATTGACTTAAATCAATCATATTCTCATCATTCTTGTCCTTATTTTTTTTTTTATTGTTCTTAATATCCAAAATTCTTTGCTTTCGTTTGGTGACATGTTGTCTAGTTTATTCAAAACATTCAGTTTAAATTCTCTTTTTTTATGTTTAGAAGCTTTTTTAAAATGTTTTGAATAAAAGAAGTATTTCAGTCTTATATATTGGTCAAAGGGAGATAACTTTAATCTTTTACCATTTTAATTAACAGTACTTTATGCAAAACAATTTGAGTCTGTCCAGTTAGATATTCTTTTTCCTTTCTTTTTAAAATATTTTTTCTCATACTTTTATGTGATGAATTTATATAAATGTCTGAACTAAAGTCTGTAGCTCTGTTCAGTCCCTCCTGTGTATTTTCAAAATGTGTTTGTTGAGAATTGTTTAATTCTTCATCTATATATTTTTCTCTCATCTCATTCTCAAGCAAGAGTTTTGAAGTCTTTGTCCATTTCAATTCAAAATCTATTTTTTTATTTTTATTATTTACATTTGTTTTTTTTCCATCACATTCTAAATGGGTAACAATTTGATTATGATCTGAGAAGTATGAAGGAGTTTTAACTAGAAAATAATTCACTCAGGAGAGTAGACTCTCACTAGTTATTGCATAATCAACTATACTACACCCTTTCATGTTAAAAATGTCATATTTCCTAACAAATCTCTAATTAGAATGCGGAGTTCAGGGCAGAACACAGAGGTCTAGTAACGAAAGCCCTCCATTGTGGGTTTATGATTTAATCTTGTCAATGACTTTTTCTAGACAGTTGAAAATCTGATTTAAAGTTATCTGGTAAAATATGAGTCATATTTATGTTGTTTTCATCATATGCTACAAAACCAAAATAATTAGATACTCTTGAGTTAAAATCACCCATTGACAAAAACTTTCCTTTACTAGAAAGAAAACTTATTTCTGATTCCAATCCTTCATATTCATTGTTTTAATAAGGGGAATTTTTTGGTGGAATATATATGCCACATATATACAAATCTTCTTAAAGTCCAAAAATTGACTGATTTAGTTTCATCCACAATCTATTCTGAAATTGTGCTACATTTTTTTAGATAAGTTAAATTTCTTTTCAAATGTTTTCTTATAGTAAACAATAATCCCCCCACTATTTCTCTTTGCTTTATTAGCTTTTATTAGTTTTTGTTACAATAAAAACTATATTCAGGTATTTGGATATCAGGTTTCTTCCCTTTCCAAGTTTCTATCAATATATTAAGGTCATGGTTTATCAATTCCAAGAAATCAGGGCCTCTGTGTTTCTATCCCAATCCATGAACATTCCAGCTAGATATAGAAACAGAATCTATAGATGAAAATTTTAAATAAAACATGTTAATTATGCAAGAAATCTCCCCATTCAAGCATATAAATTCATATGCAACTATATTTGAACATATTTATCTTTTTCTAAGATGTTTATGACAAAAAAAATATCTTGTTTGACATATATACCCACATTTAGATCAAGTTCACATTTTGAAGTTATACACAGTCCCATACACACTAACATACCTAAATACAATTATGCCATATACACACAAATTCAGAGACCTGGTACAAATCTATGCATTAATATATCTATATATATATGTTGAAAATAAATTTCATGTAGATCAAATCTCAAATAATTAACAAATATTAAGCTAAAGAAATTATCATATTCCAAAATATGATAATAGAGCTTAATTATTATCATTTTTTTTTATCTCTATTTTTGAAACATACATTATTCTCTTAATTTCAAATAAACTTGTAAGTTAATATTGGTTTTGATTTATGACTCAAGACAATAAAATAAGTGCCAATACACAAGAAATTATCCTATACCTACAAGATAATTTATTTCACATGTTCTTTCTTGTATTTTTATATTAAAATTATATAAACAGTCAATGTTGAATTGTGACAATATTAAAAAGTAAAAAATCTTATAATATCCACATTCTTATGGATAGTAAGGTATTATATTTTTCTGGTATATTTTCTAGATTTCCAAAATCAAAGTTAAGGATAATGAGTTTAAATTTCAACAATTTTTATGCAACTTTAACAGGTAGTAATATCTAACTCTTTAGTACAATTCTTTCAAAAGAGATGTTAAAACCCATTTAAGCTTTTTTTCAGCATTTTTATGATGGATGGATTCATGCATTTTACTTTTGTCCTTGTACCATGATCATAATCAAAATATTGATAGCAGAATGTATAAAAATCAATGTGAAAACTAACTACAAACAGTTTTTTTAATTTGGGACACAGCATTTTATTCCAAAATAGCCCGTGGCAATTTTTGTTTTTAAAATTTTGATTACAGTACAATGAAATCTTACCCTTGTTGTCATTCATGCTTAGTTACTTAGTACACGGAAAAAGTATGTACTATGAAACTTCGAAGGCAAATTCAAGCAATTTGATTGGACAAGAAGTTGTAAGTATGTGCTAAATATGTATAGATACTGGGTATACAATTTAATTTGGTATATGTAATACTATGTATATACAAATATTTGAAATAAAAAATAAAAAATTTAAGCTTCTTTTGAATAACTGAAATGAGAAATAAATAGGGTATTGCATTAAATACATTTTGCTTTGGTGGTTTGACATCTAAAGTTTTAAAGATGACAAAAAGAATAATGTTCAACATAACCAAAGACATTATGCATAACGTAGACATTTAATTGACTAAAATTTATAAGCGAAATTATTTAATCAAAACCATTTCTATCAAAAATTGCATTATGCATAATATAAATCAGTTTCCTGATAAAAATTGCAGGTTGTTAATGTAAACGGCAATTAACTTAGAAAAAAATATCATCCCACATATATTTATAAACGAGTATGTCAAAACCCCTACACCTCGCTGAATATCACCGCATCGGTGGTCTCAAGGTAGCGTGCTCGCATCGATTGCGAGGTTCGAAGGTTGGAGAGAAGGACTGTTACCTTGTAAACTATCACGTTAAAATCCAACTCAATGTGTCGGTATAGTACAAAGCAGGGTTCATATGCACATGACATTAACATGTTCTCATCCTGAATATGCATTTAATTTGCCACTGGACTTTTAGCAGCCATCCATCGATCCAGAATGTCAGATTTTGTGAAGACACAATACATGTCTTATTTTAGGAATTTTTTTATTAACATAAAACCGTCAAGAACAACAAATCATTTTATTTCCCTCTTAATCGGGGTTTGTCCCCTTAATCACTATGATTAAATCTTTTACAGAATTAACCTATTTAATACATTTTTTTTAAATTCACATGAAATGAGTTTCTTGTAATTATATAGGGAAATTAATGAACCAATGCATGCATGCATATATACTAAACTAAGTCCTATATGCACTTATATTTCTAAAATAGTTTTAAGTTTAGAGTTTGAGTCAAGCTGGTTAAAATTAGGATAATGGGTTTTAATTGCATTTATAAGGGGATTTCTAATATTACTGCTGATTTGGCAATGAAGGAAAAAGTGTTCCTCGTCATCTAAAATTTTACAAACTTTACACACTCTATGTTCTCTTTGAAATTTCTTATATCGACCTATTTCAATTTCCAAGTTATGGTCTCTTATACGGAATTTTGTTATACTGTGTATTGCTATTGCAGACGGACAATTCATCATTCTTGATATTTAGTCAGTCCTTTACATTTAACTTGATTTTCATACAATCAGCAATTTACACTTGAAGAAAGTCTTTTTTTAATTTGAATTCTTTCCCAAAATGTTTCAGGAAAATACCAGAGACAAATCAAATACATGTGTTTTAAACGACTCAAGCCTAGCATTGTTTGCTTTGATACCAGCTTGTGCACGCTGTATTAAATTTATTTTAAAGTGAATAAATTTCTATTGTCTATTATCTAAAATGTTTCTGAATGGAACGCCCAATAACGTGGACTTAATGTGAAAATAAAATGTTTTACATTTTTAATTCCGGAAGAACGAAAATAAATCGGAGGTTAAGTGGCCATCAGAAAAAAATCCCAAACATTAACAATATTTCAACTGTAATGTACGCTGTTGTAATTAGAGTGAAAAGTATATAATTGATTTTATCCCGGCTGAATGGTAAATAAACATGAAGAACTTACCAATGTTTTCGATTCTTCGTTTAAAAACGCTATGTGTAAAGACAAAGAGCATACTATCATAATTCTGAGCAATTAAAATGAAACTCGATAACACAAAATCTGTATCCATTAAAATGAAACCTGAATAGCGCACGAAAGGTTCTCAGAAATTTGACATGCAGAAAAAATAATGATTACGGTTAACACATTAAATTTACATGAAAATGAAAGTTGTTTCTTTGTAAAGATTGCAATATACGAACCATTCGTAATATACATGTACCAGGTTAACCTTTCCTTTTAAAAATACGTCATGTACACCAGTCCTGTTACAATTCAATATATTGTTACAAAGGTGTCTGTCCGTTTCGTATTTTTCTACTTAATGCAACCCAATATAATCTACAACTCTGCATACCTGGAATCTTTAGATTATTCCCTAAAATGTGCACATACACAAACTGTGTATCGCTTTTGGGGGGAACAGTTTATAATAATTCCCTGCATGAGTTATCGTAAACTTGTGTGATATCAGTTGAATATTGAATAACATTTTTTTTTTTTCTTCCATTAAATATATTCTAGATGGGTCAAATTACTAGCCAGATGAATATGAAATAGATCAATAAAATAATAACTATGCAGAAAATTTTGTAAATAAAATTCAGTTTTCACTTCTTTTTAATTCCTTAATGTCATATTAATATATTCATAATTATTCTTGTGCGTTGAAAATAATGTTTGGTGCCCAAAAATAAGCAAAACGCCGATTCAACCTCAGACACTTCTAAGAATGCTACACGTAATGGACCTTATTTAAGAATTGAATGCTTCTTTTTGTAACTTGATTGGGGTGTAAAAGCGTTGAACGAAGTACATTTTGTATAAAGCGCGGAAGCGCTTCATTCTAAAAATGTGCGCACGGTCAACGCTTTTACAACCCTATGAAGTTACAAAAAGAAGCATTCAATACTTATAATTACATTTTTAGCTCGATTTTTATCAAGTTTTTATTTAATTTACCTGTGCACTTTATTGTGGGACCTCGTGTCATCATGAATGATATATTTTATTGTGTAATGAAGTTGATTAAGGAATAACGCGAGATTACAGTGTAGCCAATCAGAATAACGTATTATAATGAAACATGCATATAATAATGTAATTATTTGTAATTGTTTACGATGAAAGTTTCTGTGTACTGTCGTGATAGTTTTTAATCCGTTTTCTCACCTAAAAATAGGATTTTGTCAAATTAAATTAATGATGAAAATATGATATATGGGTTTGTTTTAGTTAAAAAAAACAACTGTTTTTGTCCATTAACTCGCATATACTCAAAGTACATGTTAAAGCCTAGAATATTATCATAAATGACATATATACTAAAATTATTATTCAGATCAAACAAATTTTGTTATGTACAGTGCTTTTAATTGTGGTTCTTATCGTATAACCTCAAGAAAAGCCCTCGAAGGGAAAACGTGTATGTGATTAAACAAATTATGGTTCAATTTGAAAACTGAAGGAAATGAAAAACACCAAATCAGACCTATTCAATTTCATTATGACCCCATTTCTATTCAAGACAGGCTCCGTGTTGAAGGCCGTACTTGACCTATGATTGTTAACTTTTTTACACATTATGACTTTGATGGAGAGTTGTCTCATTGGCACTCATACCATATCTTATTTATATGAAATGTAAACCCATGCTATTCATGATAAACGACTGAAATCATTATATATATCAATATATGTTTCAAAATTAAGTATTAGATACAGAACAAAGGTAACAAAAAAAACAGGCTGGTAACAAATAAATTAGTATTTTGCGTAAACACTAGCGCTTCTAAATTGTATCAGCTGTGTGCGAGTAAAATGTAAATTATTGCATATTCCTTTGATACATATCAGTGAAGTAGGAGTAGACTGAAAAGTTGAGATAGGGGAGGGGGGACTTCTTAAAGTGACAAGCAAAAAAAAACAAAAAAAAACTAGAGGCTCTAAAGAGCCTGTGTCGCTCACCTTGGTCTATATGCATATTCAACAAAGGACACTCTCCAACATTGTAGACGAGAATAGAATTAATGACAAAAATCTTTGTTTTTTTTATCTGATGTTGCTGATCATTGAAGTCTGTTTAGAAAGTTTCTCTCTATCTTATTTAGCTTTTGCTCCAAACACAACTGAGCGGGTAAAAAAATCCTAATTTAAGGGCAATAACTCCTATAAAGAGTAACAGTCTACTAATTAATTCGGCAAAATTTGACTTGTTAGTAGGTCTTGTCTTGCTTTTCATTTTTGATTATCTAAGTTTCGATCTATCTATTATAATTTCTATCATATTAGGCAAAACGCAAAAAAATGGTAAAAATCGTCATTAAAGGGCAATAACTCCAATAGAGAATCGTTGGACAATTTCCACCATTTGTCTTAATTGTAGATCTTGTCTTGCTGATCATTTTTGTTTATTTAAGTATTATAAGTTTTAAAATATAAGACAAAAACGCAAAAAAAAATAATTGTACAAATCGTCATCAAAGGGCAATAACTCTAATAAGGAGTCAACTGACGATTTCAACCATAAGACTTATTTGTAGAACTTGTCTTTCTGATCATTTTTGCAATTTAAAGTTTCTCTCTATCCATTATAGTTTTCAAGATAATAGGCAAAAACGAAAAAAAGTGGTAAAATTTGTCATTTAAGGGCAATAACTCCTACAGGAAATCGTCTGACAGTTTTGACGTATACAGACAATTAGTAGAGCTCAACATTCTGAGCATTTTTTATCCTTTCAAATTTCCTCTATTTATAACTGTTATCAGAATAATAGACAAAACTTGCATTTTACCCCATATGTTCTATTTTTAGCCACGTCGTCCATCTTTGTTTGGCAGGCGGGGTCATCCGACACATTTTTTAAACTAAATACCCTAATGATGATTGTGGCCAAGTTTGATTCTATTTGGCCAAGTAGTTTCATAGAAGATTTTTGTAAAAGATTACAAAAATTTACGAAAAACTTTTAAAAGATGACTATAAAGAGCAATAACTCCTTAAGGGGTCAATTGACAATTTGTGTCATTTAACTTATTTGTAGATCTTACTTTGCTGAACATTAATGTTGCTTACAGTTTACCTCTATCTATAATAATAATATTCAAGATAAGTACCAAAAACTGTAAAATTTCCTTAAAATTAACAATTCAGGGGCAGCAACCCAACAACGGGTTGCTTGATTCGTCTGAAAACTTTAAGGCAGATAGATCTCAACCTGGTGAACATTTTACCTCCGATCAGATTTGCTCTAAATGCTTTAGTTTTAGAGATATAAGCCAAAAACTGCATTTTACCCCTATGTTCTATTTTTAGCCATGTTGGTTGGCAAGCGGGGTCGTCGGACAAATTTTTAAAACTAAATACTCAAATAATGATTATGGCCAAGTTTGATTCTATTTGGCCCAGTAGTTTCAGAGGAGAAGACTTTTGTAAAAGATTACAAAAATTTACGAAAAAGTGTTAAAAGTTGACTATAACGGGCATTAACTCCTGAAGGGGTCAATTGACAATTTTAGTCATGTTAACTTATTTGTAGATCTTACTTTGCTGAACATTATTGCTGTTTACAAATTATCTCTATTTATAATAATATTCAAGATAAGTACCCTAAAACTGCGAAATTTTCTTAAAATTACCAATTCAGGGGCAGCAACCCAACAACGGGTTGTCGGATTTGTCTGAAAATGTCAGGGCAGATCGATCTTGACCTGATGAACAATGTTATCCAGTCCGATTTGCTCTAAATGCTTTGGTTTCAGAGATATAAGCCAAAATCTACATTTTACCCTTATGTTCTATTTTTAGCCATGGCGGCCATCTTAGTTGTTGGGCCGGTCATCGGACAAATTTTTTAAACTAGATACCCCAATTATGATTTTGTCTGAGTTTGGTTAACTTTAGCCCAGTAGTTTCAGAGAAGAAGATTTTTGTAAAAGTTAACGACGGACGACGTGATGAGAAAAATCTCACTTGGCCCTTTTGGGCCAGGTGAGCTAAAAAGGCCTTTAATCTATATTTTCTATCATAATAGTCTAATAGTCTAGACATAAGTTAATGTCCTGTTTCGTAGCCACTTTATATTTTAATAACAAGATTAATTGCTAAAGGGGTTGATTGGGGGGGGGGGGGGGGGGTCTTATAGTTTTGTCCCTCACCATTGCAAGTGTGTAATGCGGTTATGGTCCCCTTTCCCGGCTCCTACGCCCCTGTATTTATATATACCCCTCCACACCAAGAAAAAAAGCATACATACGTATAAACAAACAAAGTCAAACAAAGAAATATATTTTGCCTCCTCCATCCCCCATTTTGAAAGTGGGGGGATTGCCCCCTTCCCCGGCTCATACCCCCCTCAAAAAAAAAAACACAAAAAAAAACACAAAAAAGAAAAAAGAAAATAAACAACAAAAATATGAATAACAGATTTAAGACATTTAAAAATAAAACGACGTATGCAATAAGAGAGAGTAATCAGACAAACGTAATACAACATGTATAAATATTGTCAATTTTTTTTTTTAATTTCATGCTCATTACAGTAATGTGATATTCGAGTAGACCCAAGTATTGATCACGTGACACAATATATTTTTCAGTTTCCATCCCTATATCCAAAACGGGTGGACGTTTATTGACGTTAAGACTGATTTTGTGCTTTCACAATTCGACTTAAGCAAATGCCTTGAAGGGAAAATCCTCCGTATAGTTCGATTTAGACGATTTAAATGATTTCAGCTTAACTGCTAAACAAATCCACGGTTGCAGTTACTCTTGCAGTCAGTAACTTCGCAGACACTTTATTTAGTTTCAGCATTTTGGGACATAGTTAGCTTTTTTATAATTATAATTTTTATGAACACTTTTCATATAAATTGCATTTATAAAACGAGGTAATTAGGTCACAAGGTGTACGATAAAGTGCCTCTGAACTTATTGAATGCACGAGTGACTCTATTCATAAAACGTGTCCGTTTAGCACATACTTACAACTTCTCGTCCAAACAAATTTCTTACATTTGCCTTCTAGATTTTCTTAGTACATACTTTTTCCGTGTACTAAGTAACTACGCATGAATGACCACAAGGGTAAGATTTCATTGTATCGTAATCATAGTATTAAAACAAAAATTGCCACTGGCTATTTTGAAGATATCTTGCTAATAGACGTGTTAGGAAAGTCAATACGATTTTGACGCTGATGTTAAATACCAATACCACTATGTACAGGCTATAGTGGGGACCATCTCAAAAAGCCAGGATAATCATTCATTATAGTTATATGTATGGATGTGTTTGATACTGCTGAGATGATTTTTAAACAATAAAATAGCGACAATTTATTCCACAATACACAGACGAGGACCATGCAAAAAAAAAACCAACATGATTATCATAAAATTGCATTGTTTCATGGTAGTGATCGATTAAGTTTCCCCTTTTCTTAATATTTTGATAAACAACTACGAGGAAAGTCCGCAAAATGATCAGAATAAGTGAATAAAAAAACCACTGCAATCAATTCACTTCCAAATCAAATTTTTTACTCTACATCAATCTTTGTTTAAAATGTTCGTTTATTTGCAATTTATTTAAAATGTGCTTTGTGTTTGTTTATTTCATATTAGCTAGAGGTAAATGGGTAGATCTCACAAGTCATGTTTAAACCCGCCGCATTTTTTCCCTGTCCCAAGTAAAGAACCCCTAGCCTTTGTTAGTCTTGTGTGTTTTTTTTAAATTTTGGTTCATTTGTATGTTTCGGATTTTACTGTGACGTCCATTTCGCTGAACTAGTATACATTATTGTTTAGGGGCCAGCTGAAGCCCGCCTTTGGGTGCGGGATTTTCTTGTTGCGTTGAAGACCCATTTGTGGCTTTGGGCTGTGTTTTGCTCTTTAGACAGGTTGTTCTCTCTTTGACACACTCCCCGTTTTCGTTCTCTGTTCTATTTTCATGCCGAGGCCTTTTATAGTTTTTATGCAGTATGTGTTTTTCTCCTTGTTGAAGGCCATACGGTGACATTTAGTTGCCAACACAGTTTCTTTCCTCGTTCTGATAACGACTTCCATCATAACTGTTCATTCAATATAAAATTATAACCATGTTTTCTTGTTTGCTATAATTCAAGAAACTTCGTCATCGGTCATTTCGGGTTGGCTGTGGAGTCGTGTATACACCTGGAAAAACCCGTTACAATGTGTGAATTCGCATTTTCCCTTACATTTTCTTTCTATCAATTTTCGTCAGTTAGTTTTTTAGACAGAAGTCATCGGGCACTATTCAAGCAAAGTGGTAAATTTGGTTTCGGTGACCGTTGGTTGTCTTTTTTTTTGTATCACGTCTTCCTCCACCAACAAAACAGAGCACCACGATTTATCTGAGATGTTAGCAAGTGGCGTTAAGCTTTCATAAGTAGATGTTAATTTTATTATCTTTGTGTCAGGATATTTTGAAAACGGAATATTCAGTTTTACCTGTTGCAAGGCAAATTTTTTTTCTCGATTTTATTCATTTTGATTTGCCGAATATTCACATACTTTCCGCTTTCTAAAAAGGAAGGATATAGTAATAGGTGGTGGGGATCATCTATGACATATATCCGTCCGTTCTTTCGTTCGTTCGTCTGTCTGTCCATTTTTGTATCTAATGATCCATAAACTGCAGAATTCTGTGAAACTTTCACAGAACCTTACTCATGTGATGTAATTGTCATGGGATTTTTTTATTTCTCCACACTATCATAACTGTAATAGTATACACTTATATCTCCGGAGCCCTGTTGGGTTCATACAGATAAAGAGTTGTGTGTGTTTTAAGTCAAGCGCTGAATATGTAAAGTTTAGCGCTGTAGATATACAATCAAGCGCTAAATATGCAAAGTGAAGCGCTGGAGATGTAAAGCCCAGTGCATGAGATATAATTTCTAGAACTGTAAATCTTAAGTCAAGAGCTGTGGATCTAAAGTCTAGCACTGTAGATATATAAAATCTCTAGCGATAGTGATGTAAAGTCGAGCGCTCTAGATATAAAGTATAGCGATGACGTCGATATAAACTATAGCACTTGAGATGCAAAGTCCAGCGCTGTATATATAAAGTCAAAGGGTGGAGATATAAAGTCCAGCGCCAGAAATTTAAAGTCCAGCACATGATATTTAAAGTACAGCGCGAAGATGTAAAGTTCAGCGTCAAAGATATAAAGTTCACCAATTGTTACACCATATAGTAGACACCATTTAAAAAAAGAAGAAAAAAAACACGAAGGGAAATAAAGAAAATACAAAAAACTAGATAGAAGAATTTCAGAGTGTCGAGTTTTTGTCGAACACGCTACCAAACGTTTAAACGCATTTAGGGTTATATCTGGTCATTGTGGAGACATCCAAGATACGAATTAAATCAAATTGTGTAAATGTGTTCTTGACTTGTGGAGTGACAAACTGAGTTATTTGACTATTAAATTCTACTAATATTATTCAATGTATATTAAGGCTTGTAGCCGTAAAACCAATCATTTCCATTCTTTACCGTTTTATCGTTTTGCATTCTAAAATCAATCAAATGCAAGTACATAATTATATTAATATCTATGAAATGCCCGTGCATGTCTTAACATTTTTTAGTCGACGTTTAATGTTCGCTATATTGTATCAAACACACCACAAAGGTAAACTATACTACGCCTGGATACTTTTCAATACAATTGTATTTTGAGAAATTTCACACTTAAATCTTGTATCGGTATCAGCGCAGTATTTAAATCACTTTCCTAACACGTCTGTTAGACCTTTTGAAATTTCAACAACTCACGACACCGACTATTGACACCTACGGTTTACTGGAGAAATAGAGGGGTCGTATCAAAGATAATCAAAGCATGGTAAGCGCTGTAGGCAATTAACCAAATACCAAGGCAAAAGTAATTATGAAAACTGTGGCAGTGTTGCTTCAATTTTTTTTTAAGATTTGAAAGAACAAACATTAAACATTCGTATATTGTACATTTATGTTCATTAAATGAATTGATTATTAAGGCAAATTAATTAATATTTCATAAAGGTTTTCAAAAGCAACTCATATATCAATGTAAATGACCCCATCTTCACCCCCAAATGCATGATGTTACTCCATACCAAGTTTGGAATAAAATGACAGGTGATTATAAAACAGTTGGTCAAACATTCTCGGGCTTTACACTGCTTGAAAGATTTATATGTTTTCTTTAAAAGGAGTCATAAATGAAAATTATTATAGGCCCAGAAATAATTTAATAAATAATTAAAGTAAATTCAATTAACCTAGACTCATTTTTTGCATCAATAAAATTTTATAATAAACAAGAAATAATTGTAACAGGATGCCGTTACGAAGTCTCCCAAACAAAGCCCCCATAATTCGTCATCCCCATGGTCTCCTGACATTGGGCAAAGTCCAGTTCATATAGGTTTGGTCAAGAAAATGATATGCATATGTGACACCTAGGAGATTGACCCTGTATGTCATTAAAATCTTGAAATGATGAACAGAAATAAATATGGTTTAGGTGTGGGTCTCTCGACCGTTTACAAGTTCTAAAACAGAATGGGGTGGGGTGACCCCTAGGACTCCCCTATATTTCATTTGATTTGTTATATTGGCCCATACATGAATACATATGGTTTAGAGGTGGGGATCTCGACCATTTCCAAGTTCTCAAACAGGAGGGGGTGGGGTGACCCCAGGGACTCCCCAAATATTTCATTTTATTTGTTATATTGTCCCATACGTGAATATATATGGTTTAGGGGTGGGGATCGCGACTGTTTACAAGTTCTCAAACAAGAGGGGTTGGGGTTTCCCCATGGACTCCCCTATATTTCATTTGATTTGTTTTTTTGTCCCATACATGAACCATACATATGGTTTAGGGGTGGGGGTCTTGACCATTTCCAAGTTCTCAAACAGGAAGGGGTGGGGAGACCCGAGGAACTCCCAATATATTTCATTTGATTTGTTATATTGTCCCATTCATGAATATATATATGTTTTAGGGGTAGGGATCTTCACTGATTACAAGTTCTCAAACAGGAGGGGTTGGGGTGTCCCCAGGGACTCCCCATATATTTCATTTGATTTGTTTTATTGTCCCATACATGAATGTATATGGTTTAGGGGTGGGGATCTCCACCATTTCCAAGTTCTCAAACAGGAGGGGTTGGGGTGACCCCAGGAACTCCCCATATATTTCATTTGATTTGTTATATTGTCCCATACATGAATATATATGGTTTAGGGGTGGGGATCGCGACTGTTTACAAGTTCTCAAACAGGAGGGGGTGGGTGACCCCAAGGACTCCCCTATATTTCATTTGATTTGGTTTTTTGTGCCATACATGAACCATACATATGGTTTAGGGGTGGGGATCTTGACCATTTCCAAGTTCTCAAACAGGAGGGGTTGGGGTGACCCGAGGAACTCCCCATATATTTGATTTGATTTGATATATTGTCCCATACATGAATATATATATGTTTTAGGGGTAGGGATCTTGACTGTTTACAAGTTCTCAAACAGGAGGGGTTGGGGTGTCCCCAGGGACTCCCCCTATATTTCATTTGATTTGTTTTATTGTCCCATACATGAATGTATATGGTTTAGGGGTGGGGATCTCCACCATTTCCAAGTTCTCAAACAGGAGGGGTTGGGGTGGCCCCAGGAACTCCCCATATATTTCATTCGATTTGTTATAGTGTCCCATACATGAATATATATGGTTTAGGGGTGGGGATCGCGACTGTTTACAAGTTCTCAAACAGGAGGGGGTGGGTGACCCCAGGGACTCCCCCTATATTTCATTTGATTTGTTTTATTGTCCCATACATGAATATATATGGTTTAGTGGTGGGGATCTCGACCATTTCCAAGTTCTCAAACAGGAGGGATGGGACGACACCGGGGACTCCCCCAAATTATTTTAATTTTTTTTCTTTTATTGTCCCATACAAGTATATATATTGTATAGGGTTGGGGATTGCGACGGTTTACAAGATAAAAGTACATTTTTAAGTTAAGGGGGTTGGGATGACCCCCAGGGACTCACCCTATATTTTGGTTGATTTTTAGCTCACCTGGCCCAAACGGCCAAGTGAGCTTTTCTCATCACTTGAAGTCTGTCGTCCGTCGTCCGTTAACTTTTACAAAAATCTTCTCCTCTGAAACTACTTGGCCAAATTTAACCAAACTTGGCCACAATCATCATTGGGGTATCTTGTTTAAAAAATGTGTCCGGTGACCCAGCCAACCAACCAAGATGGCCGCCATGGCTTAAAATAGAACATAGGGGTAAAATGTAGATTTTGGCTTATATCTCTGAAAATAAAGCATTTAGAGCAAATCTGACGGAGTAAAATTGTTTATCAGGTCAAAATCTATCTGCCCTGAAATTTTCAGTTGAATCGGACAACCCGTTGTTGGGTTGCTGCCCCTGAATTGGTAATTTTAAGGAAATTTTACCGTTTTTGGTTATTATCTTGAATATTATTATAGATAAAGATAAACTGTAAACAGCAATAATGTTCAGCAAAATAAGATCTCTACAAATAAGTCAACTTGACCAAAATGGTCAGTTGACCCCTTAAGGAGTAATTGCCCTTTATAGTCAATTTTTAACCATTTTTCGTAAATTTTTGTAATCTTTTACAAAAATCTTCTCCTCTGAAACTACTAAGACAAATTTAACCAAACTTGTCCACAATCATCATTATGGTATCTAGTTTAAAAATGTGTCCGATGACCCCGCCTGCGAACCAAGATGGCCGACATGGCTAAAAAATAGTACATAGGGTAAAATACAGTTTTTGGCTCATATCTCTGAAACCAAAGCATTTAGAGCAAATCTGACTGGATAAAATTGTTCATTAGGTCAAGATCTATCTGCCCTGAAATTTTCAGACCAATCAGGCAACACGTTGTACGGTTGCTGCCCCTGAATTGGTAATTTAAAAAAAATTTTGCAGCTTTTGGTTATTATCTTGAATATAATTATAGATAGAGATAAACTGTAAACAGCAATAACGTACAGCAAAGTAAGATCTACAAATAAGTCAACATGATCAAAATTTTCAATTGACCCCTTAAGGAGTTATTGCCCTTTATAGTCATTTTTTTTACAATGTTTATAAATTTTGTAAATTTTTGTAAATTTTTACAAAATATTTTCCAGTGTAACTACTGGGCCAAGTTCATTAAGATAGAGATAATAGTAAGGAGCAAGAATGTTCAGTAAAGTAAGATCTACAAACACATCACCATCACCAAAACACAATTTTGTCATGAATCCATCTGTGTCCTTTGTTTAATATGCACATAGACCAAGGTGAGCGACACAGGCTCTTTAGAGCCTCTAGTTTTTATTGTCCTGTTCTCATTACTGAAGACTGCATGTGTCTATCACTTACTGTTTTCGAGAAATAGTCATTTGAAAATTTAAAAAAATAAAATCCCGTAGGGTTCTATAGTAAACCCCTCCCTTCTTCAGGCCCCTCCAAATGCCCCTTAATAGACCCCAATGCACAAACAAAAGATATTAATGGCTCCGCTAGACATGTTAGTCTAATATTTTATGAAACCCTAAGTAAATCTGACAAACGGTCAAATTTGTACATGTCTTCTTAGACGGTTTGAGTGGATTCGGGGACGAGTTGTCCACATTACTTAAAACATCCCATCAACGTCGGTTTCAGCATCTCTGTTTCATACCTCGTTTCATTCATAAAGTAACAACAACCTTATTTGGCAAGATAAGTTAAAAATTACCGCCCACTTATATAACTTTATTTCCTCTATCATAGAGATTTGTTGTACATGAACAATATTCCTGCGCATTTTGCCCTTTGGGAAATATAAACGACTTTTAATTATCGATTTTCGGCGATGAAATATTTCATACAATAATGTTCTTTGACATCGTAGCCAAAAGCACAGGGTATAATAAACTACGTATGGATTTCTATTGAGCACTACTTCCTATTTGCAACTTCAAAAGTTTTGGGTAGTTCGACGATCATATAAGGTTTTTCTGGTCATATTGTTTGTATTCCAGAAATAAAAGTATTAAAAAAATGTCCAATTAGTTATAAATAACATAATAGCCAGCTAGATAATAACAATGGCACGTATTTCAGCATTTATTGGGTAGAACACAAATCTAGGGTGCTCGCATAAGGCAGCTTAACTGCCTAAAAATCATTCAGGCAGAACATGCATGTAACATAAACGGAGTACTACATATTCGATTTTTAACGGTATTATTAAAAAAAATAACTTATATTGTGCAAATAGCTATTCTGGATTTTCTGTGTGTGTTCCCCTTTCTTACATATATAATACTTATCATATGTAAAAAATATATTCATAAACCATTTCTCTTTCAATTCTATAAATCTTTAAAAAAAAAATCGGCAATCATTCACACTCGAATCTATTGCTTCTTTGATAATATGATTTTTGATATCTAGTTATACGAGTTTTCCATGGAAGACTGCTTCGCTTGCCAATATCCGTTAACTCGTTTTTGGAATGTTATTTTATGACTCTACATTTTATCCTCCCCATAGTAACAAATTTACGGATAGGACATTTCAACGGGACTATCTGTCTGTCCGTAACGCGTCCAAAACTCACTTGTGGACATTATAGAGGTTGCGTCTCAGCAGATCTTCACTATACCTGTTGTACATATTGAATATAATTGACTGTTGTATTAAAGTTCTCGAATGAATCAGACCTTGTCCCTTTGTTTTTGATACATTTTCTCCGTTCCCGGGCATAATCACCACGGGAAACACGTCTAGTATGTTGTAAGAAGATAGAACTGCTTACCTTGTCGGAGCACTTGCGTTGATCCCAGTTTTACGGAGTATGTTTTCTCATATAACTTTGGTCTTCTATAAGAAAATTGCCCTTTTCTCTTGTCCCCCGATTTTTTTCCCTTTATTTTCCCTTTTGTTGATCTACGCTTCGGTTTTCTTCTCTTATTTAGTTTAACTATGCGTCCCAATGGTCTTTTTTTTATTTCACCTCTGACCAAACATAGAGAGAGGTTTTGGGTCCGTTTATATAATAAGTAAAACCCCCGCCGCATAAGTTTTGCCCCTTTTCAAACCCTTGAATATGTTGGTCAATAGTATATTCTTTTCTCGTTAGAATTTTTAGTTTACAACATTATGCTGCGGCCTTGGATTTTATCTCTTTGTTTTGTCGAACCGTTCAGATCTCGCTGCTTGGTACTGAATTCGAAGATCACGCGGTAACTCTAAATGTCAGTTTTAAGCTTTTTTCGTGCCGTGTCCATTGTCTGTGCTTGCCTTTTCTCATTATTGTCAAAGTCTGTTTTGGGTTATTTGAATTGAAAAAATATATAACCAAAATATGAAATAACCAATTTTATTTGCTAATTGAAAATTAAGCTGAATAAAATAATTTAAGACAGCAGAGAAGATAATTCTGTTTTAATTGTTTATTACTAAGACTTAATTAAAGAGTGAGCTATTTATACTGTAAATTTATTGTAGCGGGCAGGGGCTTGAAATGCTTGACCCAAAAGTTTTACTCAAATTTTATGAGTAGTTTGCAAATTGCAAAGTCAGTATGACAAGATATGATCTGGTCAGTATAATATAGGCATTTGCTAAAAGTCACATAAATAAGTTTCTATAGTTTATTCATTTCAAGACTCAGATATTTTCATTGATATTCAAGATAAACAACAACAATTTTAAGTAGTAAGATACTTAAATTATAGACTTTTAGATTATATATGACAAGAATCTATTCAGTATACATGTAATATTTTATCTCTACACTCAAGAGATACTTATTAATTTATCTCTACACTCAAGAGATACTTATTATAATTTTAAAGATTGCAGGATAACTTTGGCCGTGCAATTCTAATAAAAGATAACACTTGCTATTACCAATATAATTGTATGTGAGTCCTGCTATATTACTAAGAAAATAAATTACCCTTACAGAAAATATTAATTTCAAGTGAATTTAGTCAGAATACCTCTTTCTGACAGTTTTGTAAATAGTAATAACTGATACCTCACCAGTTATATAAAAAAATGTTTATTATCATTAGTTATATTCAGAACCTTTCCTGAATAACCGTAACAATAAAATACAATTTATACCTTAAATAAACTGTTTTGTTTATTATAATTTCCAGACCTTTAGGAAATTATCCCTTAATTGCCTAATGTTTTCCTATTTAATTTTATTTATTAGAAAGTAAAAAAAACGTTAACAGTAACATGAAATACAATGAACAATTTCAATAATCCTAACTTTAAAAGATAAACTAGAAATAAAGCTTTGCAAGCAATAATACGATAATTAACCCAAAAGATATTCTAAAACAATTTTAAGAACTTTCCTTAATTTACCAAAAGAATAAACTACTTTAAATATGATCAAAATTATAGGAGTCCGGCTCCAAAGAGTCCGCTAAAATGAAATATTCCTTTTAACTTTGAAAACGCTAAATTTACTATTTTCCTTTACAGTTTAACCTTTAAAAAAATGAAGTTTGTAAGAAAATTAACCATTTTGAATAAAATAAATAACGAGCAAAATAAAATACTAACTGTATTAACCAAAAGTTTAAGCAGAACTGCCAAACGAGCGTCGAAATGACGTCAATGTTGGATTGTTGGAAAAGTTGGAAAATTGCAAGTTGGATCGCGCGCTTGCTGTCCAACGAAATATTTGAATTCTCAAATAAATTACAAAAATCATATACAATTTTAGTAACAGTCATATTATAAACAAATTTTGCATGGTACTAAACAAATTTCTATAGTAGCTAAAAATACACCAATAAAACTTCACCGGAAGTCACAATACGTAAACAACATTGCCATAAGTTATGTGTGTCACCGGCGAACCAAAATGACAAATATCAAGGATAGTGAGCATTAACATCTGCAAAACATTGAAGACGTTGACTACAAATACTAAAAGGAATTACAAAGAGTATTTGAAAACAGTTGCCGAAACGTAATAATAGTGTTTTTATTGAAAAATCGTCCCAAGTGACACATGGGTTCCACTGCGCATGTCAGTACATTTCATTCATAAAATTCAAGCAAGGTGCGTGGATTTACTACGAGATTTACTACAGTTGCTACAATTGGATCATCACAAAAATACAAATACAAATACAAATTACAAATTTTTATTAGCACAAACTCATCAACAATAAATGGTTAAGGCTCATGGTATATTAATTACATAGTTGATCATACATAATAAGTATTGCAAATAATGACTATAATATTAATATGTAATATTAAAAACAATGATTATGAATTAGACATATTGACAATTTTATAGAGTTTGTTCTGCTTTACGCAGATTCAGACTGTCTGAAATGAAAGAGGAAGTCAATTTTAGGATTGTGTATGAATTATTATTTAATAAAAAGATTACATTATTTTCATTTTTTTTAAATTTTGTAGGATCAACGATTATATTTGAAACTTTTTGGTAAAATATGGCCCTTTTAGTTGAGTATTTTTCACAATGTAAAAGAAAATGTTTTTCATTTTCAATTTGACCAGAATTACATACAGAGCAGTATCTTTCATTTCTGGGAATATTTAGATGTCTCCCTCTTTCAATCATCAGTATATGAGCGCTTATACGGATCTTACATATTGCAGCTCTGTCACTTCTGTTTTTCAATATATCAACATAGGGTGTGGTCTTCTGCCCATTATGTAGACACTCTTGAAAAAGTCTAACTTTTTTTATTCAAATATATTTGCATTTTGAACTTGCAAACATTGGTCATTAATTCTTTGTTTAATGGAATTTAAATTACCTTTAACATGATTAAAGTTATTGATGATATAAGACATTCCAAGTCCATTCAAAAGACTCTTGACCTTTATGACCCAAGGGTTTGAATCTACAGATTTAGTGAATATATCATATGCCAAAGAATTTTCCGAAGAAACTATATGGTTCAGGTAGTTGCATATTGAATATAATATTTTATTTTTCAAGGGAATTCTATTAAGTTCTGCTCGACATCCATCATTAGATGCCTTACAGTGAACCCCTAATATATCTTTGATAAATTTAACATGAAGTTTTTCAAAGGGATCAGAGTCTTTAAAATGTGAATCCACCCCCCAAATTTCACTACAATATGTAAGAATGGGAGTAACTAAACAATCAAACAATTTTTCAAGAAGTCTACATGGGTTGTTGAGACCTATAGTTTTCTTTATCTTAATATAGTATGCCTTCCTGGCTTTTTCCATTAGAGTATTCACAGCAAGGCAAAAATTGCCATTATACTTTAAAACAATACCCAAGTAACAATAATTGGTAACCGTTTCAAGATATGCATTATCATAGGTAAAATGGTTTAACAATGTCTTGCCATTAGAATTAAATATCATAATTTTTGATTTATCAGTATTAACTTGTAGTTTCCATGATGAACAATATTCATGTAAAATATCAAGAGATTTTTGTAGACCCTCTTTGCTTTCAGACAGTAAAACAATATCGTCTGCATATAAAAGAATGTTCAAAGAGGTATCCCCAATGGCAACTGGATCCGTATGTTTGTTATCAAGATTACCTACTTGTTCATTTATAAAATAGTTAAAAAGAAGGGGACTCAATACGTCACCTTGTTTAACACCCCTTTCTGATAGGAATGGAGGACTCAGCCCATTAGAGAATTTTATTCTACATACTGTATCAGTATACATTGAATAAATAACATTAAACATTTTGGGGGGAATATTATGTTTTATGAGTTTAGAAAATAAACCTAGTCGCCATACGGTATCAAATGCCTTTTTTAAGTCTATGAAGGCAGCAAAAACTTTTTTCTTTTTTTGTCTATATTGATCAGTTATGGTCTTAAGAGTGAATATGTGGTCAGCTGTACGACTTTTCTCTTTAAAACCAATTTGATTTTTACTTATTAAATTTTTGATATCCATAATATCTTGGAATGAAATTAGTTTCCTTATTAATCCCATCTATGATTATAACACAAATACATGATAATATTTTAGATTATGTAAAAATTATACATAAATATATTCTTCTTATATAATACTTTTCAGATACACCAGAAGTTTCACCAGTATGACCATCAGCACGAGGGCGGTAGATACCAGACAGACATATATATATATACCAAATGTGGAAAATTACTTAACATTATGAACAAAGTGGAACATGTCTAAGAACCAGAGGTTTTCTGAAGGAAAATTTAGTTACCATGCAAACAGTACCAAAACATTTAAATATAAGTTTAGAAATACACCCAAAAATAACTTTTAACACTCGAAAGCTTTGACTATATCTAATATAAATAACTTATAAACTTTTCATGAATTTCAAAGATAAATTTTCAATCTAAGTAAATTTAAATAACTTTTTATCTTAACCTTAAATTACTTTTGATGTTAACAACTCTAATAAACAATACCTTAAATTTCCATTAAAAATATAAAATTACATCTTTATTCAATATATAATTAATTGTCATTAACTACTAGGGACTTCTTCTGTTTCTTTTGTGTTCCTGTAGCTGTTGTAGGAGGTGGTTCTGGTACAAGTTCTTTTTCTTTACTAGTCAAATGTCTAATTATTTCTTCTTTGGATACCCCCTTTCCAGACACTAAATGTGAGTCATGAAATTTCAGTCTTCTCATTGCATTTTGGTTATTCAATTCAAGTGTGTCTTCACTTTCTATTAACATCTTTGGTTCATGTTCAACAACTTCTGCTGAACCAATTACTGTATCTTGATACAAAGTGTTTTTGTAATCATATGTGTCCATTATGCTAGTTTTACACGTAACATCTTGGCTTATGTTAACTAAACATGGTGCCATTACTAATGAAAATCTTTCTAAAAAATTCTCAGAGGCTAAAACACAATCTTGAACTGTTTCAGGAGAATTATCATCAAGTCGGTCAACAAAAACATCAACACAAATTTCTGACCTTGGGGGAATTTCATAGTTAGCTTCTCCATATTTTTTTCGAATAAATTTATTTGTTTAGCCAATTTGGGTACAATGGATAGCATGACCACCAAGCAATATAATTCCATCTGTTAACTTTATGTCAGCAGGACCCCACTGAGATTTCATTAAAACATCCAGTCCTAACAAAGCTTCATCTTCTATATTTGCTACTATCATTTCTGTATTAAAACATAAATTTCCTAATTGAATTTCAAAAAATAGCTTTCCCTAGCTCCTTTAAGGGTTTGCCATCAGCACAAGCTAAAATATTAGACTTTTCCAAAATTGGTCTATTAACATGAGGAATTTTATTAAAGGCATACACGGATAACACTGTCCGAACTGCCCCTGCATCTACAGTAAAATTTACCTCAGACCCTTGGATATGTCCTTCAACATAAACTCCATCACTTCGGAGTACTTGTCTTGCAATTACATTACTTGCAATTGATGGTTCACTACCTAAAATTGGTGTAGAACAAACTAAATTTTAATCTTCTAAAGTGACAGAAGATGTATTACTATTACAGGTATCTCCCTGTTTTACTATATTTTCACTTTTACTAACATTTTCCTTATTACTTTTACTATTACTAATATTTCCCTCATTACTATTACTAATATTTCCACTATTACTAATATTTTCCTCTTTACTATTACTATTATTTCCACTAATAATAATATTTTCCTCATTACTATTACTAATATTTTCCTTATTACTTTTGCTAATATTCTCCTCAATACTATTACTATTACTAATATTTTCCTCACTTTTACTATTACATAAAGTTATACTGCTTATTGGTTCATGTACACCAATATTGTCCAATTTATGACCGTTTTCATTAAACTTAAGGGCTAACTTCTGGTCAGCTGGGTTAACCCGTTCTAGTTTAATGTATATCCATCTGATTTAAATTCACCTTGTGACGGACTAGTATTACTGTTGGGGGGAGTGTAAGGCATATTAATCTGTCTTGGAGGAGTAGCCTTATTATTTCTATAATCTGGTTGCCTATTGGGATTACTATAGCATTTTCTGGCATAATGACCTGGTTGACCACAATAATAACAGTTTGGGATACATGTAGTTTCTGGGTTAGCATTTCTGTCTGAATTATTCTTTCTATAATTCCCATTTGGAACATAGGATGGTGCATTGACATTGAAGGGTTGTCTGTCGATCTGTCTTTCATCATGATAATTGTGTCCTCTTACTGATGTATGTGTATCATCATTTCTTTTCTTGTCCTGGTACATTTGGTCAAACATTTTCTGTAATTCATCTTTGGTTATCGAAATTACATCTTTTTCTGTATTTGTAGAACCTTGTTTGTTGAAATTGGTGTTCTGTTTCTTTAGTTGCCTTACTTTGGTATTTTTTCTGAATTGCCCTCCTGTGTTTCTGAAGTTGTCTCCTTATAGGTAATAACCTCATGTACTGCTTCCTCAATAGTTTCGGGGTCTTTTGTCAGTTCAATATGAATTCTTGCTTCATTATCTGACAATCACATTAAGAATCTTTGAAGCAGGTCTTCCTGTCTAATTTTAGCATGTCTGTTTGAATAAGCCTTGTCATATATGCGTTTTAATTCCGCAGCATAGTCTGCAGTGTCTTCATTTGATTTTTGGGTACGTCTGTTAAATTGTACTTTATATGTTCTTTTATTTTCAAAGACTCCAAATCTATTTTTAAGTTCTGTTGCTAATTTTGAGTAATTCTTAAATGTTTTACTATTTAATTGGTCAAACACAAAATCACCAGCTTCCCCTTGAAGTCTGGTTAACAATTCACTCAATTTAGTTTTATTATCCCAATTTTGTAGATTTGCTACTGCTTCAAACCTATTAATCCAGACTTCCCATTTTTCTTTTCCTGTGAAGGATGGGAGTTTAGCATTGGAAAATCCAATTTTCGATTTTGATCGTTTACTTTGGGTTATAACATCTGTGTCAATACTATTAGTATCCATATCAGAGCATGCATCACTAAATATTTCATCATCAGTTTCATCACACTCAGATGCTGATGTAAAATCTAAATTACTATTAGATGTAAAACTTGGTTTACCTTTTCTAACTTTAGAAAATGAATTACCATTGTGACGGTGGTCACTTTGTTTGCTTGTTGCGTTTGTTATATTGGGGAAATTGGTTGAAGTTAGCATTATTTATAGTTCCACAAATATTTGTCCCGAGACCGGCCACGTAAATTCTCATCGGGTTACTTCCTGTTCTTGCACGTGCCTGATGTCCCGACCGGGCTCGTTGTCCCTAGGAACTATAAATATGACGTCACTCACCGGGTCTTTGGGCAGTCTACGAGAGGATTTGAAATGAGCAGACGCTCGTACTTTGGCTCGTACATTTTAGGCAACATGTAGACTAGCTACCACCGTACTTTTGTATCTTTTTATTTGTCATTATTGTATGACTTGTATATTTCAACCATGTATTTATTCAAATAAACATTCTGTTTATATTGTAGTTTGTCCAATATCCCAGAACTTGGGTTAGACAACGGGACGACAGCGAAGCCAGAAGGAAACTTCACTCCCGTTACTATTAGCAATTGTTATACTTTTAGCATGTTTTTGTTGCTCACTTGAAGCATTAGTATGCCTATATTGTTTTGTAATGCCAGTAAAAGCATTTTGAATGGCTGATACTACTTGACCACTCATATCTTGTATAGCTACTTTAATAATATCATATACCCCAGAATCACCTTGGTTGTGAGGTTCTGACTTATTTTCTAGATCATTTTGCTTTCTATATCTGGAGGACCTTCTTGGAGAGCCAGGTTTTCTAGGACTTGGTCTCTTACTTAATTTGGATCTGGGTCTTAAAATTATTGTTTCTTCTTCTTCCTCAGTCTCTATGTTAGACAAGTCATGAGAAGCTTCATAAACTTGATCACTTCCAGAATGACATGTTTCGTCATCAGTGGTGTGGAAAGTATGGATTTCACTGTCCTCTGTTTCTGATTCTAATTGGCTGCTATGTCCTCTATTATATGTGTCAGTCTTTCTTGATCGAACAGACCTTTGTTTACCCATTTCACTGATAATCTATTACACTTCAAAAGGTTGGTATCACAGGATCCAATAAAGTTAAATGAATCCCACCGTGGATGCCAAAATTATGTAGCGGGCAGGGGCTTGAAATGCTTGACCCAAAAGTTTTACTCAAATTTTATGAGTAGTTTGCAAATTGTAAAGTCAGTATGACAAGATATGATCTGGTCAGTATAATATAGGCATTTGCTAAAAGTCAAATAAATAAGTTTCTATATTTTATTCATTTCAAGGCTCAGATATTTTCATTGATATTCAAGATAAACAACAACAATTTTAAGTAGTAAGATACTTAAATTATAGACTTTTAGATTATATATGACAAGAATCTATTCAGTATACATGTAATATTTTATCTCTACACTCAAGAGATACTTTTTATAATTTTAAAGATTGCAGGATAACTTTGGCCGTGCAATTCTAATAAAAGATGACACTTGCTATTACCAATATAATTGTATGTGGGTGTGTCAGAAAAATACTTAAAAGGCTGAGTCCTGCTATATTACTAAGAAAATAAATTACCCTTACAGAAAATATTTATTTCAAGTGAATTTAGTCAGAATACCTCTTTCTGACAGTTTTGTAAATAGTTATAACTGATACCTCACCAGTTATATAAAAAAATGTTTATTATCATTAGTTATATTCAGAACCTTTCCTGAATAACTAACAATAAAATACAATTTATACCTTAAATAAACTGTTTTGTTTATTATAATTTCCAGACCTTTAGGAAATTATCCCTTAATTGCCTAATGTTTTCCTATTTAATTTTATTTATTAGAAGAAAAAAAACGTTAACAGTAACATGAAATACAATGAACAATTTCAATAATCCTAACTTTAAAAGATAAACTAGAAATAAAGCTTTGCCAGCAATAATACGATAATTAACCCAAAAGATATTCTAAAACAATTTTAAGAACTTTCCTGAATTTACCAAAAGAATAAACTACTTTAAGCAAATGATCAAAATTATAGGAGTCCGGATCCAAAGAGTCCGCTAAAATAAAATATTCCTTTTAACTTTGAAAACGCTACATTTACTATTTTCCTTTACAGTTTAACCTTTAAAAAAATGAAGTTTGTAAGAAAATTAACCATTTTGAATAAAATAAATAACGAGCAAAATAAAATACTAACTGTATTAACCAAAAGTTTAAGCAGAACTGCCAAACGAGCGTCGAAATGACGTCAATGTTGGATTGTTGGAAAAGTTGGAAAATTGCAAGTTGGATCGCGCGCTTGCTGTCCAACGAAATATTTGAATTCTCAATTAAATTACAAAAATCATATACAATTTTAGTAACAGTCATATAATAAACAAATTTTCATGGTACTAAACAAATTTTTATAGTAGCTAAAAATACACCAATAAAACTTCACCGGAAGTCACAATACGTAAACAACATTGCCAAAAGTTATGTGTGTCACCGGCGAACCAAAATGACAAATATCAAGGATAGTGAGCATTAACATCTGCAAAACATTGAAGATGTTGACTACAAATACTAAAAGGAATTACAAAGAGTATTTGAAAACAGTTGCCGAAACGTAATAATAGTGTTTTATTGAAAAATCGTCCCAAGTGACACATGGGTTCCACTGCGCATGTCAGTACATTTCATTCATAAAATTCAAGCAAGGTGCGTGGATTTACTACGAGATTTACTACGATCTACTACAGTTGCTACAATTGGATCATCACAAAAATACAAGACATTCAGTTGGATTATTCAGTGGATTATTACTATGAACTGGTAAATTATAACATGAACTTCAAATAGTTTATCAAATATTCAAATGACAGTAATTCAATATTTCTAGAAAATCATAATATTGTAATTGTTCTAACCTGGGACTGTTAGTATAATAGTCCCAGTTCTAACTTTACTTAATTAAATGTTAATTAAAACTTATTTGCTTCAATTATGAATATGTTTCAGACTACAATCATTAAAAGTAATATAGTACAAGTTATTTCACACAGTTACTGTTTCCTACATAATAAGACTTTCATAAAAAAAAATACAGAATATTAAACAATATGCTTTATTAATATAATATCAATTAAAACATACATCAAAAGTATCTTCTCCCTGTCTATTTAAACTTACCTGTACATCACACATGTCACAATAAAATACATGTACCCAGGCTATTCTTCTACTCTACATTATGATGTCTCTAGTCTGGTCAAAGGGTCAGAGTGTCCTACTTAACCAAACAATTGTTGAAATTAGATAACATGTTTTCACGTGCAGAGAAATTTCACTTATGACCAGTGCATGATTGGATTACATCTTTCTTATTGGTCAATGATCTTGCGGGGTCAACACGAGTTCACGTGTAAGTGCGTTGTGGTCACTTCCTTTTATCATCAGCATTTGATGTGTTAACTTGTGATTCTTATCAAACAATTTGTTAAACATTTTAATTTAATGGATAATTTTGGACTCGAGTGATTTCCTTTTAGCAATTTGAGGTAAAATCGAACTATACTTTTATTTTTTAGCTATTTTATGTTTACATTCTGAACAAACGTACAGTTAATTTTTTACCATTCTTCCATTCGGATAGATCTCACGATTTTGATTTATGCAAAACATTTAAAGCAGTTAATTGGTCAAATTCATTTCTTTGTCAAAGAGATACATGTAGTGGGTCAAATTAATTTTGGTGTTGGTGGCGACACTGTGCGTTTGCGATCAAAATGTAAGTATTTACCATACTTATAAAAATGATAGCTGATGATTAACCCGATGTTGTAATTTTACAAGTTACTGAATCCTTAATAGCATCCTAATGTTTGCAGAACGTATATCCGCCTTGTGTATCTGTAGGAGACATGGTTCATTTAAATTTAACTACAAATACAAATTTTTTTGCATAACGATAATAATACCATATACATGATAGAATGCGCCTTATCTAAATGTTCTGTACAAATTGTCACTGAATACACATTTAAGTTGAACATATAGCATGAATGAATTAAAAAAAACCTACTAAGTATAAAGTACATTGTGAAGGCATCCGAGGCAAAAAATAACGGACTTTGTATAGACGTGTGCCGCCCTTGCCAATAGACATAAAATAATTGTCTGTTTACATATTTACAACTTTTTTTTTTCATTTTGCTACCTTAAAGTAGCTAGATTCTCATCTTCTAAAAATATAGAATAGAATATTAAAGATTTTCCTTTTATTCATTCATGAGGGTTTGGATGGGGGTCCCTCAACTCTGTATTCTCTTTTTTTAAGCATTTTTCTCTATTCTTCTTTTTTTTCCATTATTCTCTATTCTTTATTATAATTTAGCACCCCTGTATTCTCTATTCTCTAATTTTGGGCTGGGCCTATTTTTCTTTCTTTTTTTTGCCCATGATTCTGTAGTATTGGTCTATTTATGTCTATTCTATAAACCGCATCCAAACCCTTATTAAGTCTCCCAAACGAAGTTTGGGAAGACTTATTGTTTTTGCTCAGTTATTATTATTATTATTCTTCTTCCTCTTCCTCTTCCGCCACTTTTAAATTTGAACTTGTCCGCACCCGTTCTCCAAAACTGCTTGTCAGATTAACTTAGGGTTTCACAATATGTTAGACTAACATGTCTAGTGGTGCAATCAGGGTTTTGTGTGTGCAATAGGGTTTATAAAGGGGTACTTTGAGGGGCAAAAAGAAAGGAGGGTTTTACTATAAAACCCTATGGGAATTTATTTTTTTAAATTTTCAAATGATTATAAATTGAAAACCGTTTGTGATAGACACAATCTTTTTAATTGAAAATGTTCTAAATGATAAAGCAAATTAAATGAAATACAGGGTTAGTCCCCAGGGGTCACCCCCACCCCCTGTCATTTAAGAAAGTTCTAATACCTTGTAAGTGGTCAAGATCCCCACCCCTAAACCATATATATTCTGGTTTGTCATGCTAAGAAGGTTTGAATGATATACAGGGTTAGTCCCCAGGGGTCATCCCGACCCCCTGCCATTTGAGAAAGTTCTAATATCTTGTAAATGGTTGAGATCCCCACCCCTAAACCATATATATTCTTGTTTGTCATTATAAAGCAAATCAAATGAAATACAGGGTTAGTCCCCAGGGGTCATCCCCCACCCCCTGCCATTTGAGAAAGTTCTAATATCTTGTAAATGGTCGAGATCCCCACCCCTAAACCATATATATTCCTGTTCGTCATGTCTCGAACATTTGAATGACGTATAGGATCAGTCCCCAGGGGTTCCCCCCACCCCCAATGTTCTAATATCTTGTAAGTGGTCAAGATCCCCACCCCTAAACCATATATATTCTGGTTTGTCATGCAAAGATGGTTTGGATGATATACAGGGTTAGTCCCCAGGGGTCATCCCCCACCCCCTGCCATTTGAGAAAGTTCTAGTATCTTGTAAATGGTCGAGATCCCCACCCCTAAACCATATATATTCCTGTTCGTCATGTCTTGAACATTTGAATGACGTATAGGATCGGCCCCCATGTGTTCCCCCCACCCCCTATGTTCTAATATCTTGTAAGTGGTCGAGATCCCCACCCCTAAACCATATATATTCTGGTTTTTCATGCAAAGATGGTTTGGATGATATACAGGGTTAGTCCCCAGGGGTCATCCCCCACCCCCTGCCATTTGAGAAAGTTCTAGTATCTTGTAAATGGTCGAGATCCCCACCCCTAAACCATATATATTCCTGTTCGTCATGTCTTGAACATTTGAATGACGTATAGGATCGGTCCCCAGGGGTTCCCCCCACCCCCTATGTTCTAATATCTTGTAAATGGTCGAGATCCCCACCCCTAAACCATATATATTCCTGTTCGTCATGTCTCGAACATTTGAATGACTTATAGGGTCAGTCCCCAAGGGTTCTTGTAAGTGGCAAGATGATTTGAATGATATACAGGGTTAGTCCCCAGGCATCACTAATGCATATAACTTTACCAAACCAATTTTCACTGGACTTTGCCCAATGTCAGACGACCCTGGGAATTACGAATTATGGGAGCTTCGTTTGGGAGACTTCGTAACAGCATCCTGTTACAATCATTTCTTGTTCATACTCAATTTAAAAATAAAATTAAAGAATTTAAATCAGTAAATGGTTTATAACCAAAACAAGATAAAATCGTTGTGGTAAATACAAATAGGCAACAAATAAATCCTTTCAATTCAGTTACTGGTAATCATTATATACAACCATTACTACTTTGAGACGACCACTTACATTTTGCATGTCGTAGTCGTTGTCAACTGTAGGTGTAGATAATTGTTGAAAAGGTCTATGTAAGAGAATGATAATCCTTTTCTTCATGATTAAGTACGAGCGTTAGTAAGGGATTATCATTCTCTTACAAACTTAGAATATTGTAAAGTGCTCAAGGCTCAAATGATGTCTTGATTGGTTGTATCCAATAATTAGTTTTATTGTCAGTGTAAATTAAATGTTTGTAATTGATGCATGATTTCATTTTTTAGCATTTCATATATTAGTTAGTTTTAGTGATGTAAGGACTTTCTTGAATTATAATTTGGGAAATATTTAAAAAATGCACTGTAGACATTAGGTGACACAACAGTACAATGAAATGGTAGGAATTGTATGTGTTTCCTTATTGTGAGTATGACTTCTCCTTTTTATCTCACCTGGCCCGAAGGGCCAAGTGAGCTTTTCTTATCACTTGTCGTCCGTCGTCCGGCGTCGTCCGTCGTCGTCCGGCGTCGTCCGTCGTCGTCCGGCGTCGTCCGGCGTCGTCCGTCGTCGGCGTTAACTTTTTACATTTTGAACTTCTTCTAGAGAACCACTGAATGGAATGAAACCAAACATGGCATGAATGTTCCTTATGAGGTGCTGACCAAGTGTTGTTACTTTGTAGCGGATCCATCGTCCAAGATGGCCGCCAGCGGGGGACTTAGTTTAACATAGGACCCTATGGGAAATACATACAAATGTCTTCTTTTAGAGAACCACTGAATGGAATAAAACCAAACATGGCATGAATGTTTCTTATGAGGTGCTGACCGAGTGTTGTTACTTTGAAGCCGATCCATAATCCAAGATGGCCGCCAGCGGGGGACTTAGTTTAACATAGGACCCTATGGGAAATACATACAAATGTCTTCTTTTAGAGAACCACTGAATGGAATGAAACCAAACATGGTATGAATGTTCCTTATGAGGTGTTGACCGAGTGTTGTTACTTTGAAGCCGATCCATAATCCAAGATGGCCGCCAGCGGGGGACTTAGTTTAACATAGGACCCTATGGGAAATACATACAAATGTCTTCTTTTAGAGAACCACTGAATGGAATGAAACCAAAAATGGCATGAATGTTCCTTATGAGGTGCTGACCAAGTGTTGTTACTATGAAGCTGATCCATAATCCAAGATGACCGTTAGTAGGGGACTTAGTTTAACATTGGACCCTATGGGAAATACATACAAATGTCTTCTTTTAGAGAACCACTGAATGGAATGAAACCAAACATGGCATGAATGTTTCTTATGAGGTGCTGACCGAGTGTTGTTACTTTGAAACCGATCCATAATCCAAGATGGCCGCCTGCAGGGGACTTAGTTTAACATGGGATCCTATAAGAAATACATACAAATATCTTCTTTTAGAGAACCACTGAATGGAATGAAACCAAACATGGCATGAATGTTCCTGATGAGGTGCTGACCGAGTGTTGTTACTTTGAAGCCGATCCATAATCCAAGATGGCCGCCAGCGGGGGACTTAGTTTAACATGGGAACCTATGGGAAATACATACAAACGTCTTCTTTTAGAGAACCACTGAATGGAATGAAACCAAACATGGCAAGAATGTTCTTTATGAGGTGCTGACCAAGTGTTGTTACTTTGAAGCTGATCCATCATCCAAGATGGCAGCCAGCGGGGGACTTAGTTTAACATAGGACCCTATTGGAAATACATACACATGTCTTCTTTTAGAGAACCACTGAATGCAATGAAACCAAACATGGCACGAATGTTCCTTATGAGGTGCTGACCAAGTGTTGTTACTATGAAGCCGATCCATAATCTAAGATGGCCGCCAGCGGAGGACTTAGTTTAACATAGGACCTTATGAGAAATACGTACAAATGTTTTCTTTTAGAGAACCATTGAATGGAATGAAACCAAACATGACATGCATATTCCTTTTGAGATGCTGACCAAGTGTTGTTACTTTGAAGCTGATCCTTCATCCATGATGGCTGCCAGATGGAGACAATGTTTAACAAAGGACCCTATGGACAATACATACAAATGTCTTCTTTTAGAGAACCACATACTGAATGGATTGAAACCAAACATGGCATGAATGTTCCTTATGAGGTGCTGACCAAGTGTTGTTACTTTGAAGCTGATCCTTCATCCATGATGGCCGCCAATGGGGGGACTTCCTTAACATAAGATCCTATGGGAAATACATACAAATGCTTCTTCTAGAGGCGCACTGAATGGAATGAAACCAAAACATGGCACAAATGTTTCTTATGAGGTGCTGATTAAGTGTTGCTACTTTGTTGCCGATTTACTGTTCAAGATGGCCACCAGCGGCTCTTTTCACAAAAAAACTTAAGAGTAAAAATACTCGTAGGTCATACACATTTCAGTATAACTTACGATCAATTTTAATCGTAAGATTTTTTGTGAAAAGAGTCGCAGGATTTTTTATTAAATTACAGGACCAATATTAAACCAAATTTGGCCTCACTCATTATTAGGGTATCTGTTATGATTTTAATCTATTTTTACATGATTTCAAAAACCAAAGTAGAATCAGGTGAGCGACACAGGCTCTTGAGAGCCTCTAGTTTATTTACAGTTTAAATCAATAAATACATTTGAGTTACAATTCATTTTATTTCACAGCCAATATTTTGGTCCGGCTTTTTAAATCAAATACTATTTCATTATGTAAGGGAAATATTCTTATAAAATGCCTTTAAAAGATTTAAATATATTCAAAACTTAAATCAAATTCCTGGTTTTTATTTTTATTTTATCGGAATATTGGAAATAACTATCTTCCCAACTGCTGGTTCAGTAATCAGAGTTTTGGGAAGCTACAGATTTAGGTTATTTTTTATTTTAAATCTTTTTTTTTTTGCATTGCTTTGATATTGTTTACTTGTTTTGTAATTTGAAGTTATTATTATTAATATTTTCATAATAACTTTAAAGGCACAAATTTTACTGCACCAGTAAACTTCAACTTATTTTGATTTTTTTTGTTTGTTTCACAATTCAACTTTTAGTCAGTTTCAATCACTGTGATAAATCCTTTCAATCTGATAAATCGGCTTCGGGACAGTTGTAAATCATTTATTGAAAATCTTTGTTTTGAACTGTAAATACCCAAATAATAGGATAATCCCTTACTAAGAACATGATTTACATTCATTCTTCACAATTAAGAGACATCAAATCCTACAATTTCATTGATCAAGAGCACTTGGATAGTCTATGAAAACTTTAAGGTATATATTATGAAATTAAGTGCTCGGGGCATGCCCCTCGTTCTAAATTTCATAGTATATACCTTTTCATAGACTAACCTAGACGTAACTTCATAAAAAATGTCCGTGTAACACCCGTTATTGTACTGTTTTCCTATAGCTCTGCTGAGGGCAAAGTCGTACAGCTTAGTTTATTGTAAATGCACAACTAACTACCCAATGCTTTAATGCTTTACGACGGTTTACATGGGTGCATTTACTATTATTCTATGTTGATATTTTCTATATCATGTATATGTAGGAAACAACTCTGTTCGGAGTTTTTATTTTATTGTTACACTTTGTGCTACACTTGCATAACCATAACCATATATATTCACTGTTACAGCTACCCGAATGTCTAGTATGATCAAAAGGTGTACTTGCCAACAAGACTGCCAACCTAACGACAGTAGCAGGCACATTGCATCCTTATATTGTTAGTTACATAGTGTGATAGTGACCTAATACGATATATACGGAGTTTATTAAATTCCATATGGGGCGAGAGCGAGCGAAGCTCGAGCCCCATGTGGAATTTACTGACCCCGTATATATCGTATTAGGTCACTAGAACTCTATGTAACGAATTAATCTAACCAACTATCGTAACATGGGGAATTAAGATGTAGCTGTAAATCACGATATCTCAATTTTAACACAACATTTAACAGAACTTTCAATTATTTCCAGTGAGAAAGTTAGCGACTATTGTATTATATGTTTCTGGCGTCTCCAAGACATATTTTGTCTAAAAGCACGAACACATTATAATTAATATTTAAAGCCCTCTTTTCTAATGAGAAAGGTTAATATGCTAGTTATACTTACTGGAGGTGTGATGAGATGATTGAAGCTGTTAATTTTCTCCTTGATAATATTTAATATGTACGTTTCGGCATTAAAGTTTATCGACAGGTTGTAGGTATTCCTATGGGCACTAATTGCAGCCCTTTGATAATAGACTTGTTCTTGTACTGTTATGAATCACAGGTTTTTGCCAAACTCAGTAAAGACCCGTCTAAATTGCATTTAATTGACAAATTCAAGAACACTTATCGTTATCTTGATGATATTTTTTCGTTAAATAATCAAGAATTTTCTAAATATACTGCCGAAATTTACCCAAAGGAACTTACTTTAAATAAATCAAATATAAACGGTAATAACTGTCCTTTCCTAGATCAAGATATTTCAGTTTTACACGGGAAACTCTACACTAAAATTTACGACAAAAGGGACGATTTTTCGTTCCCTATTGTTAATTTTTCTTTTGTGGACGATAATGTTCCTTTGGCAGCAACTTACGGTGTTTATATATCACAACTCGTTCGTTATGCCCTTGTCTGTTGTGACGTTTTGGATTTCAGTGAACGTAAACTATTATGTATTACTGGTAAATTATTAAGTCAGGAATTTCGTCACCACAAATTACTTCGAACCTTTACTAAATTCTTCCATAGATATAAAGATTTGGTTTGGAAGTTTGGTTGTACCTGTATAAAACTTCTTTTTAACCGTATAACACGTCCTAATTTTTACGGAGATGTTGTTTACAGAGCCCGGAAATTTAGATACGATCCAAGTAAACTTATCGATCCTTTAAATAAACTTATTCTAAAAGGTTACCTATTCAACACTATTATAATTAGATCTTTGAATATTGTTTTTATTAGTATTAATATTGACTTTGTTATCAGTAAACTAAAATCAAACTAAGTATAATTTTTATATACATATGCACATCATGGCTCTACAATATGTCGATACCTGTATCTTGGCATTGCAAATACATCTAACAAAAATACAGAGTGGACGTGGCAGGGTACTTTACATCACCACAACAAAAAGACAATAAGTACAGATCTGAGAGTACTCGCAGTTACTGACAGCTAGTTCAAAGCCAATAACAACTAATGAAAAAATCATGCATCTATGACTAAAATATCAATCAGTACACATATAGTTTGTTCTGATGTTGTACTCTTACACCACTGTCCCAGGTAAGTGGGAGGGTTGGCGCGCCTTCAAACTAGTTTAAGCCTGCCACACTCTGTATGTGCCTGTCCCAAGTCAGGGACCTGTAATTCAGTGGTTGTCATTTGTTGCTGTTTATCATATTTGTTTTTCTTTCATTATTTTGTACATAAATCAGGCCGTTAGTTTTCTCGTTTGAATTGTTTTACATTTGCCATTTCGAGGCTTTTTATAGATGACTATGCGGTATAGGTTTTACTCATTGTTGAAGGCCGTAAGATGACCTATAGTTGTTAATTTCTGTGTTATTTGGTCTCTTTTGGAGAGTTGTCTCCTTGGCAATCATACCACATCTTCTTATTTTTATATTAACAAAGAATGTAAATTTGAGAACAACACCGTTTCTTTTTTAAAATGAACGTAATTCTACTACTAACCGTGTATTTAAAATATTCCACACCCACTGACCATATATTTTGAAATAAAACACACCCACTGACCTAACATTTAATATACACTGTTTCCTCGTGTTCCCTTTTAACCAATGATATTCCTGGAAGTGCATAGGAGGTATTAAATTCTGTCGTAGAGTTGTCACTGGTTCAGACGTACTTATAATATAATTATTTCTGTGACTGCATCCTACATCTGTCGTAGAGTTGTCACTGGTTCAGACGTACTTTTAATATAATTATTTCTGTGACTGCATCCTACATCTGTTGTAGAGTTGTCACTGGTTCAGACGTACTTATAATATAATTATTTCTGTGACTGCATCCTACATTAATTTGTAAGATCCTCTACGATAGATAATTCAGCTGATCTGTAATATTCCATCTTCATGCCTTATATATCATATTCTGTGTTACGACGCTAGATAAAAACTGACGAGGAAAGGTAACACCCGGCCACCGAAAGCTTGATTTTTGTCGAGCCTAGGTGGTCGAGTGGTCTAGCGCGTCGGGCATAGTGCAAGGCGATTTGGTGCCACGATATCTCAGTAGCATGAGTTCGAATCCCGGCCAACTGTTGTAAATGCACTTTGGTTTTATGAGTCTTTGTTTACTCCTTGATTTTGATTGCGACTGTCTTTCTGTGTATAAAAAAACGCAATCGACTCCAGAGAGATTCACATTGTAGTTCGAGGCTGATATTTTACAATATCAATGTGTATAAGTAAGAATATACCTAAAACAGTAATGAAATATTCCGTACATATACAGTGTACTGACTTAATCAGTATCATAATGAATTGTGCAATGAATTTACACATTGTTTTACGTAGCAAGAAAACAAGCTCAGTGACCTCGCTTTTTCTTTTTCACGTACTTGTATTAAGCAAAGAAAACAATCTCTTTTATCATCTTCCAGTTCAAATAAAGCAAATTTTTGTTCTTCCCCGGCCAGGGATATATATATGTATTTATAAAATAAGATAATTTTGCACAACACGTACCTGTGGCTGAAAGCCAGGTCTTATAAATTTCATAAATAGTGCTATATATAGTTTTACACAATTCATTTTTGGGGCCCTTTATAGCTTGCTGTTCGGTATGAGCCAAGGCTCCGTGTTGAAGACCGTACTTTGGCCTATAAAGGTTTACTTTTACAAATTGTGACTTGGATGGAGAGTTGTCTCATTGGCACTCATACCACATCTTCGTATATCTTTAAAGTACATTTTGGCAAACTTTAAAGAAATTCTTTCATTTTTACTTTAAACCACCGAACTACCTTATTACATAAAATATTTATGAAACTAACATATTTATATATAAATAGATAGGATTTTTTTTTATTATGCTTTGTTATTTCTATAGTACTTAGATTTGCTGATTTTATATTGTGCGATAATCTAATAAAATGGTAAAACGGTTAACCTTTTAAATTATTCAATCTGGTTATCTCCTCAACTTCAAAGTAGTTAGATATGGTATACTATGGTCGAAATATAAACTTCGACAATTCAAACGTGTATGTATTTACATTACACGAATATCAATACCAGATAAATTTGCTTTTAAAAGAAATATTTCAAACGGTTAAATACTGCTATTGAAAATAGGCCTTTAATTCAATGTAAAATTTTCACTTGATATAAGTTTAAAAGAAACACTGTTCCAATCAATTCTTTTCTATGGTTAATGTATGTAAATGATAGTTGTCCCGTGGTTTTGTCTATATATGCATATACACAAACATTAAAATATATGCCAAACTAAATATATACAGCGGATAAAATCAAACTTCAAAACTATAAACATAAAATTTATGTGAAGTCGTATAAGGATATTATGATATGATATATTGAAAAGATGGGTGTAAAACTTAGACGAAGGGATGTAGTAAAATTAGTGACTTGTAAGATATGTGAACGCTCAATGACTAAACCCAAATGTCTGATTTGTATGCATTCATTTTGTGAGCAGTGTTTATCCGCATATATTATCAAGTTAGTAGAGAGTGAGGGAAAATCTTTACAATGTTTTAAATGTCCGTCTTGCCAAGCAGATAATAAATTCCTGATACGTCATTACCGATCGAGACTTGGGTACGTTTCTTTTCCTCAAGTGCTATCGTTACTTTTCTCTTGGAGAAAATGTCTTTGGAAAATTCTCAGAAGTGTGACCCTTGTAAGCGAGGTGACAACATGGAAGATGCTACGTCATGGTGCAAAGATTGCGGCGAAGCTCTGTGCGAGAGCTGTGCTAGTTATCACACTAAAGTGAAAATGCTTATGGATCATACAATTGTTACATTAGACGAAATGCGAAAACAACCAAAACAGATTGCTGACACTGACGAATTGTGCTCCCAACATGGTGGAAAATACGTAGAAGCGTTTTGTGACGACCACGATGATATATGTTGCGTCGAGTGCATAACAGAAAATCACAGACAGTGTAAAATGGTCCGAACTTTAGAACAGGCTTCTATGGGTATCAAAACAAGACTGGACCGCTAGTTTATAGAATGAATGAATTAGAAAAACTAGCTGTTTCCGTTGTTGAAGACAGGAAAACCAACATCGATGACCTTTTAAAACAAAAGGAAGACATTCTTACTGAAGTTAATAAAACAAGAATAGACATGCAAAGTTACTTTGAGACACTTGAAACAAAACTGAAAGAAGAAATACAACAAACACACTGACCGAAGAACATCAACTGCAGGCTCGGAATTTCGAACATATATTTAACAATTGCGATAATGGAAAAAGAGTTCTTATTGCCTCAGTAGATTATGGATCTGACAGAGATATCTTCATTACTGCTTTCAAACTCAGAAAACAATGTGAACTTCACGAACTTTACATCAGATCACAAAGTGAGAACATTGTACGCCATGACTATAGCTTACATATGAACGAAATAATCAAAACATTCACGGATCAAATTACAAGCATGGGAAACGTGTCAATAGAACAAAAATCTACTAACATAGTCCCTTCATTCTACAAAGATATACACGTTTCAGTGATTGCAAATATGTCGGGTAAATCTTGGTCTGATACTGGATATATTTGGTTTACAGGTGGGATATTCTTACAAGGTGGTTTAATCGTAATGGCGGATTACCGCAACCAGAAGTTGAAGTGCTTCATTACGACTCATACGATGACAAATGAGCTTGTTCTAGAGGATAATCCATGGGATGTATGCTTTTTAGAAAGTGATGATTTAGAAGGTGACACTATGCTGGTATCGTTTCCTAATGATTCAAATGCGAAAGTCTTAAAGATAGACAGTGGAGGGTTCTACAAGATGACGAGTATGAAATTGGCAGTGGTGGCCATGGCTTGCACAGAAATGGGGATAGTATCTATATAGCTTGTTCAAATGAGAATAGGATGCTAAGTTTGAAAACAAAATCTATTTCGACTATGCCTGTCGGAAATCGAGGAGCGAGATATATGCTAAGTACAAAAGCATCAAGCATTTGTTATTCTACAAAGGCATCCGTCACATGTCATAATAAGAAAGGGCAAGAGATATTCCGATATAAAGACCCGGAACTCTGTTCACCACGTGGGATAGCAAAAGACGCAGAGGGGAATATTTATGTGTATGGAATTGATTCAAATAATGTGCATCAGCTTCTTCCGGACGGTACATTTGTCAAAATTGCCCTTTCTGGCAAGGATGATATATATAATCCGTATGCAATTCTATTCCAACAGAACACACACGATTTATTGTCACTCAAATGGACTCTGATATAGTCAAAGTTAATGACTGGTAGACAAACTTCAGTGTATTATAAGTTGAGTGTAAAACTTTCAATGCTAATCCACGTTTTCCTTTGTTGAAGTTTCAAGTGTATAATATATACATTTATTGAAACATTTCCACAAGTATAATAAATAATCGTATTCATATTATCAAGCATTTTACTAGTTTCTTTTTCTTACCGTGACCGAGAACCCTTCATTATCACAAAATTTTACACATTTTACATATTGATATAAAAAGAGTACAGGTTATCAAAGCTGAAATGCACATTTAAAAATTCCTAGACCGAAGAGTATACAAAGGCTCAATTTTTTGGGGCGGATATGTCAGAGGTTACATTTTTTTTTGTATCTTCAAGAGTATTCGCGATAGATTTGAAAAAGAAACAGATTATATGCATTACAGCTTGTATACTGAAAACAACCTGTGTGAAGTTTTTGATATATTGATGTATCGTATTCTTGGCAGATTTGTTGAATACATTATTTTAAAGTCGTTACTATAGAAATAAATAGATGTGGTATGATTGCCAATGAGACAACTCTCCACCAGAGACCAGATGAAGAAGTAAGCAACTATTTTTCACCGTATGGTCTTCAACAATGAGCAAATCCCCTACCGCACAGTAGTCTATAAATTGCACCGAAATGACAATTGTAAAACTAATCAAACGAGAAAACTAATTATGTATTATGTACAAAACAATAAATGAAAAACAAATATGATATAAAGCAACAAACGACAACCGCTGAATAACAGGCTCCTGACATTTTGACAGACACATACATAATGTGGCGGGGTTAAACATATTAGGGGGCGAAATCAGGGACAGTTGTGCAACAGAACAAACTGTACAAAACAAGAAACGAAAAACATATATGATGAACAGCAGTGAACACCAACAAACAACTAGATATCTTTTTTTTTTCAAAACATCTTAGAAACAGCTTAGATTGTCTCAATGTCGTATGAAAATAACCATTGCTTTGCATTAGAACGTAAATCTGAGTTTGATTTTAACATGCTAGCTCTCTAGATATAAGCTTTAATGGTTCGAATCCCGCTGAGGGAAGAAATAAGGCTAAATTTGAGACGAATAAAATATAAATAATGGTGTTAGCCCTGTATAACCATGTGTTAACCTATGGAGAATGTCTGTCATAAAATTGTCACATGTTTACACGTGTATATATATATATATATATATATATATATATGAATATCTTCCGTGAGAAGTGAAACCGGTAGGAACAATGTGAACAATGTGAACGATTTTTAATACAACGATATATATGCATTTTCTTCTTTTTTATTTTCTTACATATATTTTTTAACTTGGAATTAATCATATATGTATCTTTGTTTTGTTTTACAGAATGCCTAGGGGGTGACGGGAAATGTTATCCTATCATAAACCAATCTGACTGGGATGCAGAGTGTGTACAGTATTCCTGCAGTAGGAAGAAAGGAGTTCTTCAGCTTTCATCACATTCACCGAACTTATTTTCGAGGATAGTGTTTAACGTGTCTATTACTTTCCAACTGCTCTCGTGTCGATTTGTCTTTTCTTTTATTAAATTGTTGATGTTTTCAAGTGAGAGAAGAAAAAAATCAAGTCTGATATATTTGCCACAATTCACTTTTGTATTATTTCTATACATACTAAAATTACTTTGTGGACAATATTCGAAATACTGCGTTTGATTGACGAATACTAGATGTGCGAATCGCTTTCTATGTAAAAAAAACATAGCCATATATCTATATCCAGATTTTCATACGTACGACACTTTTCTAAAATACCTTCATCCGGTGCTCTCAAGTCATAAAGTTTGAAAGCAGAATGTATAAAACGATTGGGAACATAATACCCAAAAGACATGAACAGAACAACAGAAGTATCACAGGGTCAACTTTACCAGACCTGCCAACTATCCCTATTTATGGTGGATATCCCCCAAAAGAGGTCTTGACCTGAATTTTGAAATTCATTATCATATAAACTGAACACCTCAAAACAGCCATTCAAATAAGTTAAAAGGGTATTTAAGCACATATATATACCCATTCAAACAATATAGTAGTAGATTAAAAAACACTTATGACAAGATAAGAGGAGCATTATGTCCTCCTGCACTTAAAATCCACCATGGAAATTTTGAAAAGTTGGCAGGTACGGGGTTGCAACTTTAGTTTAAGTACAGTTACATGATTTATGAACTGGAATTTTAATGTGAGACATAATGAGTCAACTTGAATTAGGCCTTTATGGAAATACTGTCGTTTTGGCAGATGTTTGAATCGGGGACAAATAGTTAATCAGCAACGGTAACACTCAGTGGTATGCATTTTTAAACATGTCTTTAATCATCATTGTAACTTGTTAACACTTTACGGAATATAAACGCAATGTACCATTTTTCAAAAATAATGCAAGTTTTCTAACTTAGTCATTCTTAGGAAAACATTTAAAAGGGTCTAACGTGATTGGCTGTTGCACATTCCTGTTTCCTTACGGAAGTTTGTTAGGGTTTCGCTAATAGAGTACAGTAATTTCATTCAATAAATTCTATTTGTATTTGACCTACGCAAACTTTGCGTTCTATGCTTTGACGTCCTATTTCTTTCTGTTTTTATAGTAATTCTAACACGATTGTACTTAACTTAGATAGAGGTCGTTAATCTTGGATTCGTTATATAATGCTATATAAATATACAATCAAGTATATTTTCAGGTTATCTTGCGATTTATAGATGTTCAAATAAATACTACAAATTACACCTATTTTTATTTTTATTTTTACTACACAGAATGCAGAGATATACAAGGTAAATGTCGTCAAGTTGGCGATACTGGATTTAATGTTAAAATGAATGGTTTACTGTACGTTGGCTGCACGTGTAATTACGAGGACGAGAAAGTTATGTACCAGTGAGTGTCAATCAGCCTCTGAACTCCCCTAGGAGATGTAGACAATTGACAACTTCGTTGACACAGCAAAAATATTTTTAATATTGAATAAATTCACGGCTGTTATCTGCTCTATGGTCGGGTTGTTGTCTCTTTGACACATTCCCTATTTCCATTCTCAATTTTACATATTACCATATGCCCTACTATTTATACCAATGTGTACCCTGTTTGTGTTTTCATGTAAATACTAGTATACGTGGAAGCAAGATAGTGTTTTTCTTTCGGAACACCTCATAGTAGTACAGCTTTTATTGGGGTTAAACGTGATTGTCTAAACTTAAGTTTTCATTATTGTTGAATATAAATTTAAAGGAGAGCAGGATATTTGTCAACGAGACAGTCTCCCAACGACAGAAAACCGACACACATTTAGGGTTTTGCTGATGTTGTTTCGATCATAGTAATCTTGTTTGGGCATCTGTCTTGGACAGAAATTTACCTTTTTAGTTGTGTCTGATTTGTATTTTCTGTAATTTTTTTCTGCTCAAACAGTCTAGGTATGATCCCTTTGATGATTTAAGGGGCTTCTACATCCTTGGCTTTCAAATTTTTGGTTTTAAGTGTTTCTGATGAAGGTAAATTCAGATAAGCGCTTCGATTCAGACGCATAATATTTATCAAGTGTTATTTTCCCCTATATATACCGTGTCCAGCGCCCTAGACTACTCGACCACCTAGGCTATATAAAAATATAGCTTTCAGAAAGCTATATTTTTATATAGCCTAGGTAGTCGAGTGTCTTTCAGAAAGCTATATTTTTATATAGGCTATGTGGTCGAGTGGTCTAGGGCGCTGGACACGGTGCCTGCGGTGTTGCCACGATATCACAGAAGCAAGGGAAGAACAAAAATTTGCTAACGCAAATTGGAAGATCTAACATTATTGGGCTAAATTTGAGACGAATTATATGTATAGTATGGTGTTAGCCCTGTATAACCACGTGTTATCCGATGGAGAATGTCTGTCATAAAGTTGTCACATGTTTAGACGCGTATATATACGCCTAAAATGTGTACAAAACAACACCAATATTAAAAAAAGGAAACATTAAATATAAGTATCTATAAATATTTCGGATCATAGATATCCTTCTAATCAGTATATGGATGTTAAATGAATCATATCAATCTGATTTAACTGAAACAATCTTTACAGTTATACAATTAAAAACCGAACAACTCTTGTATAAAAATGACGTAGGTTAAGTATTTACAACAGAGGTTGCATAGATATGCTTCTCAAAAGACTAGTTATTTCAAGAGAGACTGCATAGAAATACATTCACAATGAATATCACTGACCGATTTGAACTGGATTAATACTAAAATTTCAAATTTGACGAAGGTTAAGTAATTACGACAGAGACTGCGTAATTATAAATCCCAAACGAATAGCACTGTTAGATTTGAACTGATATAATTTTGAATTTCAACTTTTGACGAAGGTAAAGTAATTACCACGTAGCTGCGAACTTATACATCACAAATGGATAGCACCGTGCGATTTAAACTGGTATAATTCTAGAATTTTAAAGTTGACTTAGGTAAAGGAATTTCAACAGAGACTGCGTAATATTACAATCCAACTGAAAAGCACTGCGCGATTAGAACTACACCTTTTCCGATTGATCCCATTTGGTGTGAACGTTTTCAATTTTCGTATCCAAAATCTTTCCCGAATAAGTCTGTCCTCCCTAGACCTTTTTTAAAATATATATATTCAGTTTAGGTGGCAATGTGGTCTAGAACGCTGGACACAGTGCAGGCGGTGTTGTCTCGATATCCCAATAGCATGAGTTCGGATCCCGGCGAGGGAAGAACAAAAATTAGCATTTTTTTTAGGAATATATATATAATTACTCTAAATATCAGCACAACAAATCTGGATTAAATCTGCAAATTTGCGGAAGCAAATTTTTGTCCTTCCCTCGCCGGGATTATATATATATATATGTATAAACGCCTAAAATATAATTTATTTATTGTGTACATGTATCGTTACTCGTAACGATCCAGCACCCTCGTAAGAAAGATCGTTGACTAATATCTAGACGTTTTTATATATACATGTATATATATAATCAATTCCATCATTATGCCTAATATATCATGTACTGTGTTACAACTCTAGATTCTACTGACGAGGAAAGTTAACACTAGGACACCGAAAGCTGATATCCCAATAGCATGAGTTCGAATCCCGGCGAGGCCACCGAAAGCTTGATTTTTTATCGAGCCTAGGTGGTCGAGTGGTCGAGTGGTCTAGCGTGCCGGGCATAGTGCAAGGCGATTTGGTGCCACGATATCTCAGTAGCATGAGTTCGAATCCTGGCCAGAAAGAACAAAATCTAACAATGTTGGGCTGTTATTCAGACGAACTATATATATATATATATATATATATAAATATATATATATATATATACATCTGTTATATTAAGTATGCACGTGTTGCTCTGCGATGTAAAGCCAATTTGAAAGGACAGTTTCTATTGTTTGAGCCCTCTTAAGTTAACCTTTAGAATTCTTTTGCGTTGCATGGATAAAAACAGCAAGACAACGTATTATTTTCTTTTCATTTCTATATAGCTCAAAGGTGCAATATACCAAAGCTTTAATTCGATGCACATATGAATATTTCGAAAAATATCTCACTAGTATAAACAAATACTGGCTTGCGTACAAAAAATTATAGAAAGCAGTTATGAGAAATCTGTAAATTGATCAATCCTGAAAGGAAGACGGGACATATATTCTGTCCAAAATAAAAGTTGATCTATATTCTTTCCAAAATAAATATGAATTTATTTAAAATTTTGAGGGTGATACAAACCAAACACAAATAAAACAATGACACCATTAAATTAACAATTGATTACAAAGTTTTAGATGATTAAAGAAGCGGCAAGTTTTTACAATGTACGAAACCGGAAAGACAAGATCACAATAAAAGGGGAAAATATGATAAGACAATTTGAAATAAAAGTGCACCATACACTACAAGAAAATTAAGACTGAGCAGCAAAAAAAAACCCACCAAAAAACAGGTGATATAAGTACTCCAATAGTCACTAGCCGTGTTAGTCGTGTGAAAACTAGTTGATGAAATCGTGCAATAGCTGATTTGTATTCATTACATTATCTTCTTCTTCTTCTATTGGATATCCACCCTATTTGCAGGGTCACAGCATTATAAAAATATGCGTTTATTTTAAAAAATAATTTACCTTGTTAATAAAGTTATAAATGTTAATTAAATAAAATAAAGGTATAAAGGTAAAAGGAGAGAGAACATGTGTTTACACTGTACACATCCGTCACCAGCGTCTGACAAGAACTTTTAAAACTTATATCATTTTAAAATGGATAAAACTCATTGATAAGACTTTGGTTAGAAATTTCCACCTCTTATATTGAAGTATTTATGGTTTCTCATTGTCCGGACCAATGGATTGGGTTTTCTATTTCGCGTAGGAAACCTATCATTTCACTCTATTTTCACCCTTAAAAATTACAATATTTATAAACAATGAATATCATCTGATCAAATATATTACCGAATGTGATGTCCTTGAAATGAAAACACAGTATTTGAGACAAAGGATACACAGGACCTTTAACGATAGACAATAACATAGACTTTGAAAATCAAATTATCACAAAACTGAACACAAAAAACTAAAGCAAAAGCACCACGAACCAAAAACTAGAGATAAACTCGGATGTTTCGGACGCACCAGAAGTTAATATTTAATGTTACACTTCCAGAAAATGTAAAATCACAAAAATACTGAACTCCGAGGAAAATTCAAAACGGAAAGTCCCTAATCAAATGGCAAAATCAAATGATAAAACACATCAAACGAATGGACAACAACTGTCATATTCCTGACTTGGTACAGGCATTTTCGAATGTAGAAAACGGTAGATTGAACCTGGTTTTATAGCGCTAAACCTCTCACTTGTATGACAGTCGCATCAAATTCCATTATATTTACAACGATGCGTGAAGAAGACATAATAGGTAACATTGTCAAAATATGGGTACAGCAGTACCGGAAGGACCGTTTTGTGATATCGGGGTCCCTTATAGCTTGCTTTTGCTCATTGTTGATTGGTGGGTGGGAATGTCAAATCGCATGTTAAAACTTATGATATCGGTCATCCCTAATTTTTCCAACTGGTCCATTTGGGCCATGATTACTTAGACCACTATCTTCTATTTGTACCTAGTGTGGCAAGAATTTATTACCTTGGGAAATATTTGACATAATATATTGGTTTGGGGTTAGGAATGTCTGACTTAAGTTTGGACCAAAGGTAGGCCATCCGTGGGATACCCCCACTAGTACATTTGACCAATGTTACCTAAGGCAATTCATTCCATTTGCACCTAGTTTGGCCTATTACACAAAAAAGACCCAGCCCCATTTGAAACTGTTTAGCAAATATTCCAACTATGGAAAAGGGAATTCAATGATTGTGAAATCTTGTGTCTTGGACTTTTTTGAAGAAGGATGGTGCTAAATTGAATATTGGGAGTTTTTACCAGTTTATACCAACATGTCATTGCGAAAATAAACTCCAAAGGAATGCTTCTACTTACAAGTAGTAATGTTCTTAATAAGCCTGATAGTATGATTGTAAGTAGCGTTTTAAATGGTTACATATTTCTGTCCCGCACCGGAATGTACTTGTTGGGCATTTCTTAAACTACGTATCCTAATTCCTGACGACACTTTTTCCCGTATTAAAAATTCACACCGTGCTTTCCTCACATTGACATATCTTTTTAGGTGTGTGGGCTACGGGTTAATGATAAGGTTAAACCTTAAGAAGGTTAGATGGAAAAAAACTTAATTGATTAATACTTAACTATCATCCTTATAACATAAAAATCCAATATTATGTTTTCTTATCGTGTTTTCAAATGAAAATCAACAGAATAAAACATATACCTTTTGTTTTATTAACTTCATTACGAAACATGACCAATACCGTGTCTGGACCTGCGTCGAGGCATGTATTGATTGAGGTAACATGTAAACGTTATCGTTGATTCATGTCTGTCATATATGTGATTCCTAAATTGTTTTGCTATAAGTTCTGCCGTTGGTTTTTCTCGTTTGAATTGTTTCACATTTTTCATGAGGGGGTCTTTTATACATGTAGCTGTCTATACGGTATGGCATGACCTATAATTACTTACATCAACGTCACATGAACTCTGATGGATAGTTGTTTCATTTACAATCATACCACATGCATCTCCTTTTTTTTGTATTGAAGCATAATTTATTTTTCCCTTTCGTTGAAGCCACGAAAACTTTGACGAAAATTTTCCTTGTACAATTAAAATTGTAGAATTAATAAACTAATTTAAAACTAACAACAAACAGGAAATGGCTGCACGGCAGAAGTAAAAATTGCTTACTCGCTACAACTCAACATTATCATGTTGCAGACTAAATATAAAATCATTCTGGTAGATTATAGAATTGTATAATCATGGTTTATAGACGAGTTGATTATTCCCTGCTGTTAAATGGTGCTGAAGACTTTTCTTAACCCGTTTCTGCATAACCCGTTACTCGACATTAGATATCGGTTAAGAGGTCACAAAACATATAGGTTAGATAAAGTTGCGTGCTTGCAGCTTAATAATAAATGTGTCACGTGAAACACAAGTTGAATCATAGTCTAAGTAATTGCTCCTTGTGGCAACAGCTTTTATTACTTATTCTCAAAACACTGTTTAAAAAGATATAAGTTATGCCTCCAAGTAAAAAACTGAATCCGACGAAACGGAAATCCCGTTTCCAGCCATATAGTACTGAAAATGCTGTTACAAAAACTAATTCTGTGGGAACAAAAACTGAAATGGTGGACGAACTGTCTAAAATTGGTTTCAAAGTGCCTACAAACCTCACTTTAAACGTTGTTAAAACTCTGTATACAGAAAACATTGGTAACAAAAACAGTGATGCTCGCGTAGAAGCAATCGATAATACTTTAAGTGCAACAGACAGTTTTCCATCTGATACGCAAACTGTTTCAACAGAGACGCAAAACCGTGAAAGCATTGACAATACTTCTTCTGCTACGGGAAATGTTAACACTTATATATTGGTGGCTGCTTTTAACACTATGTCATAATGCGTAAATGGCCTTCAGAAATCCGTCGATACCCTGATGACAGAGAAGCTGTATGATACTAATTAACCGTATAATCTACATCAATGGTACAATTCCAGCAATACCGCACCGTCGATACAAAACACACTGGATGCGTTACCTCATGGATTTAATAGAACAGGAGTTCGTTTTGATGATTTTCCCAATGTCGACATAGTTTCTACAGCGTTACAGAAACAAATAATACACGGTAAGGACATTAACTTAGCTTCTCTCCTTATTCCTTGTTTCGAGAGTCCCCAATCACATACCATTTTGGCAGACGGTATGGAAATTAATGTAGGGAATAAGCCAGACCCTCGCTTAAATCGATAACTAACAATCCAGGAATTCATAAAGGCCTTAGGAAAATTCAAGCGTGTAATGACATCTGCTTTTCCAGGTAGGAGATTTGAATTAGACGCCTACGATGAGGATATCATAGAGATCAGTAATTTTTACGGTCAGAAGTTCTACGACTACCATAAATTATTTTCAGCAAAAGCCTCGACACTTCTTCAAGAGAAACAAAATAAAGTCGATTGAAGTAAAAGGGATCGCGACCTGATGATCTTCATAGGTGCAGGCGTTGAAATAAATATTTGCAAGCTTTATCACATGGTAGACCATGACACAAAATTCTGTCCATTGCAATTATCAGAGAAAAGCGTATCTACCCCACATCTGATGAGAAATGGCGGTAATTCCGATATTCGTGGTAGGAAGCGTTTTTATCACTACGGAAAAGAAATTTGCAATAATTTCAATAGTATGTCTGGCTGTAATAAAGACGGTCGATGCCTCTTCTTACACATGTGCTCTAACTGTCGTAACTATGATCATAGCTTAACCGCCTGTCATCGTCAATCTATGCATAACGATACCGAAAAAAATAGAAAGAACCACACATTTAAAAACACTGTTGCTAAGACTGGTACTACTGCACCAAAGCAGAGTTTCGGTTCCGAAAAATACCTATCAAATATTAACTTCCCCCTACATGCTACTACTCCGATAAACGTAGAAGTATTACAAAATGAACTTAGAAATCACAGTGACAAATCTTTTGTATTTTACTTATGCAATGGTTTAAAATATGGTTTTGACACTTAGGTTTCTGTGACTAGTTTACCAACCCTTGAATGTCGTAATAATTTGTCTGCACGATCACAACCGAAGGTAGTAAATGAATTGTTAAGGAAGGAATGTGAAAATGGATTTATGTATGGGCCTTTTTATACATTTCCATTTTCAAGTTACCGTGTCAGTCCGTTGGGAGTTGCGGAAGGAAAATATTCAAAGAAAAAACGACTTATATTGGATTTATCGGCACCTCATCAAAGTGATATATTTATTTTAGCATCAATGAATTAATTGACAAAGACATCTGCTCTATGCCGTACGTTAAGATCGGCAACGCTATAGATATTATCCTGAAATACGGGACAAACTCTTGGTTATGTAAGTACGATATTTCCAATGCATTCAAAAATTGTCCTATTTTACCTTCACAATGGCCTTTGTTTTGCATTAAATGGGAGGAAAAATATTATTTCTATGTGCGATTAACTTTCGGTTGCCGATCTAGTCCCTTTATATTCGATACTTTGTCACAAGCAATATGTTATATTGCCACAAACAATTATGATGATGATTTTTAAACGCTTAAATATTCCAATAGCAATGCAGAAAACTGTTGGCCCTGTAACGTGTCTTGAATATCTTGGCATCATTCTCGATTCTCGATTCACAATAAATGGAAGCGCGTTTACCGCAGGAGAAAGTTGACCGAATTTGTGAGTTTATTTCAAGTATAAGTGTCAAATCCTCTTATTCTAAAAGAGAAGTTCAACAGCTGCTTGGGCATTTAAATTTTGCCTCAAGAGGTATACTACCGGGCAGGTCATTTGTGTCTTATCTTATCAATTTATCAACCAAAGCGAAATAATTACATCATTATGTGCGTTTAAATAAAGAATGTCGGATAGATTTCGAATTTTGGTTACGATTCCTAAAGAATTGGAATGGAATTAATATGTTTTATAATTCTACATTTATATCTAATTACGATATGGAATTATTCACGTATGCATCGTCAACTATAGGATTTGGTGGATATTTTGGTGGAAAGTGGTTTTATTCGTCATGGCCGACCGAAATAAAAAACATCACAAACAGTAAACATTCAATGGCATTTCTTGAATTGTACCAAAACGTTGTGGCAGCTGTTTTATGAGGTGCCTCACGGAAAACAAAAAAAAATGTTATTTTTTGTCTGATAATATGTCTACAGTCGAGATTATAAGGAAAGGCAGATCAAAATGTTTGTATATTATGAAATTAATGAGAAAATTTACATGGTGCGCATGTACAAACTTTTTAGTGCAAAACACGTGGCTGCCAGGTTTACAAAACGATATAAGTGATGCATTATCTTGATTTAAGATACAACGATTCAGAAGCCTGGCACCAGATGCATACCCCCTTCCGGAACCGTGTCCCAAAATCTCGGATGTAATATAGTGTTCAAACAAACTGTCGAACAACTATGGACGACATCTATATCTAAAAGGACTAAGGACGTGTATGATATTGGTTTCATGCATTTTAAGAGATATTTACTGTTAAATAATGTGACATTTACAAATAACTTGGCCCCAGTTTCGGAAGAAATCCTTATATATTGTGTTGCCCATTGTCAAACAGTTCTGAAACTTCATTATTCTACCATTAAACTTTATCTCTGTGGAATCAGGTACAACTATTTGAAAGAAAATTGTAGTGATCCCTTAGAACTATATAACGGCAAAATATTTCCTAGGCTTACATTGATCTTAAACTCTTTCAAACGATCTCAAAATCAGAACAAGAGAGTAAGGCTACCAATCACTTTTGATATTCTTGGACAAATTAAAAAGAGATTACAAAAAGGAGTTTTTTCAAAGTTCATTGACCTCATGATAGAAACAGCTAGCGTGATTTCTTTCTTTGGCTTTCTCCGATGCGGAGAAATAACTGTAACAGTTATCAAATCCGAACAATTTGAACATGCAATTAATTTATGTATATCAGACATCTCATTCACAAACAATGTTGGTATCCTTCACTTGAAACAGTCAAAAACTGATCCATTTCGTAAGGGTATAGATATTCAGTTACACAAAAGTAATAGTCATACTTGTCCTTATCGTGTTTTAAAAAGATATTTAGAGTTCAGGAAAACGTGTATATCGTCTTATCAAAACACTGACCCTCTTTTTGTATCAATTGTCAATTTAGCCATGGAAAGAGAATTCTTTATAACAAAAATCAGACATGTTCTAGAGTTATGCGATTATGATTCTAAAAACTTTTCAGGTCATTCATTTAGAATGGGTGCTGGGACCGCAGCTGGTCAAGCTAACATAGAGGATCACATGATTAAAACGTTAGGTCGTTGGTCTTCAGATTGCTATGTGCGTTATTTTCGCACTCAACCAACCTCTATAAAACATGCACAACAGCAGCTTGCTGAATCTGTTTATCGTTGATTATATTATAGTCAATTTAGAATTTATGGACAGGAGAACTGCATGGTTGCTTTATATGTATATTTTGTTTCTTTTGTTTACCTTATTATTGTGTTATTCGTTGACTTATTGAAGGTGATCCCGGGGGATTCCTCATTCTAAATACTTGGGGGTCACTCAGACTCATCTGATTTCTAATCACTATTTCGTCAGAGTTTCTTGGCACCTTTTCAAATATTTCAGTTATCATTCATAATTTTCATTCATTTTCCAAACATTTTTCATTTAACATCTCCAACCTCAACTCAACACCTTAAAACATTGAAGCCCACCGTCACGCGGGGGCTGGTCCACTGCCACGCATGGGCCGTCAGATGAAGCTTCGCTTTGTCATTCTTTTGTCAATTGTGTTGTTTAAGTTGAGCGTAGTGGCTTGACAGCTGGTGTACTTTCCACGAAAGAATCGCTTCCTGACAAAGTCCTGGAGCAAAATTATTGTTCAGATAGTTGAGTGATTTCCCAAGGCCAAATAATTTAATATGTTTTATATATTTAGTAAAGAAAATACATTTTCATTTTATTTAGTGTAATATTCATAATAAATATATTACATTTACACCGTATTTGTTTAGTATCAATGGTTCCGTGAACAAAATTTATTATTGACTCTACAGTCTGTTGACACTACACTAAGATAACATTCACCAGAGAGGACCCTTTAACAAGTTTGACCTCAAGATTTGTAACAGATGTTAAAGTTTAAAACAGTGACGCTAATGAGCATATCGACACACAATAATTTCACAGTTTGATGTCCTGCGAAGATTATTACACGTGTATAGCAAACTGCATAACATGACTTATGGTATAATCGCCATTGAAACCAGCATCACAGTTTAAATACAACCTTTCAATATGCTATCATTAAATTAAATTTTACATGATTTCACTTCGACTGTTGAACTACAATTAGATAAACAAGATTACCATGTGGAAATTTTCAGATCAAAAGTTATCGATTGATTAATTGGATTGGATGCTTACATGGTTGGTTGGTTGTTGGTATAGTTCCAGTGGCAAATATTTCATGCATATACACGACGGGAAAAACATAAAATATATTTTGAAACAGATTTTCGACTATTAGTTTTACACAGACACACACTGGAAAAACGAGTATATAAAACTCATTTGAAATCCACGAAAACATTGACAAACATTGTCCTTGTACAATGAGTGTTGTAAAATTTCAAATTATCGGCAAACAATAAGTGTCTGCATGGCAGATGTTGAAATTGCTTACACGCCACAACTTAGCATTTATGAGGGTCTGGATGGGGTTTACAGAATAGAGAATAATGGACAAAACGTGCAGAATAAAGGGCAAAAAATATAAAGAATAGAGAAAAATAGGCAAAAAAATTTATAAAGAATAGAGAATAATGGGGTGCGAAAGTAAAAAGAATAGAGAATATCAGGAAGAATTTATAAAAAATAGAGAAAATGGCTAACAAATTTAAAGAATACAGAATTGAGGACCCCCAATCCAGACCTTTATTTATTTATCCAGCAGTAGAATAAATATAAAATCATTCCTTTGCATAGATGCCAAGAAAACTTTGACGAAAATATACTTGTACAATGAGTGATGTAAAAAAAATCAAACAATTGGCAAACAGGAAGTGTCTGCACGGCAGATGTAAAAATTGCTTACACGCTACAACTCAATATTATCAAGTTCTATACCCAATAAGAAATTTTCCCTTGCATTTGGAAGCAAAGAAAACTTAACGAACGTTTTCTACCCAAGGTCATTTGGAAGGACGGAATATAATAACAAGTCTGTTTAATTTCATAAAAATCCGATTATTCTGTTAATATTCAATTTAAGTTGAATGACCTCGCACCAAAAAGGTAGTATTTGATGTAAGGAGGGACATTGAATATGGAATGTACAAATGTTACAGTAGGTGTAACTCTAGTTTTGAAATTAATTGATTTTTAAAAACTGTAATAAACAAACCACTAAAGGCATTACTCAACGATTTCATGATTTTTATCCATACTCACAATTTAGGAAAGTTATACAATTCCTGCCATTTTATCTACTATTATATCATCTAACGCCTTAAACACAATTCATTTTAAATTTCCCAAAACATATTTAAAAGTAAAATAAAAATAGAGGCTCTAAAGATCCTGTGTCGCTCACCTTGGTCTATGTGCATATCAAACAAAGGACACTCTCCAACATTGTAGACGAGAATAGACTACTATTTTGTTGATCTTGTATTACTGATCTTTTAGTCTGTTTAGTTTCTCTCTATCTTCTTTAGTTTTTGTTCAAAACACAAAAGAGGGTAAAAAAAAATCCTCGTTTAAGGGCAATCACTCCTATGAAGAGTGACAGTCTATTAACTATATCGGCAAGATTTGACTTTTTAATAGATCTTGTCTTGCTGATCATTTTTGTGATTTAAAGTGTTTATTTATCTATTATAATTTAAATCATATAAGGCATAATGGAAAAAAAAACGTTTTTCTCTAAATATCATACAGAAGTTTTCATGTTAAAAGGCAAAAATGAAAAAAAAGGTAAAATTTGTCATTTATGGCCAATAACTCCTATAAGAATTTGTCTAACAATTTTGACGTATATGGACAATTGGTAGAGCTCATTATTTTGAAAATTTTTGCTCCTTTCAGATTTTCTCTATTTATAACGGTTCAAAAAACAATAGACAAAACTTGCATTTTACCCCTATGTTCTATTTTTAGCCATGTCGGCCATGTTGGTTGGTAGGCGGGATCATCTGACACATTTTGATTGATCTAAACCTGATAAACATTTTTATTCCTGTCAGATTTGCTCTTAATGCTTTAGTTTCAGAGATATAAGCCAAAAAATGCATTTTACCCCTATGTTCTATTTTTTGCCATGTCGGCCATGTTGGTTGGCAGGCAGAGTCATGGGACACATTTTTCAAACTAGATACCCTAATGATGATTGTGGCCAAGTTTGGTTGAATTTGTCTCAGCAGTTTCAGAGGAGAAGATTTTTGTTAAAGATTACAAAATTTTACAAAAGATTGTTAAAAATTGACTATAAAGGGCAATTACTCCTTGAGGGGTCAATTGACCATTTTGGTAATGTTGGCTTATTTGTAGATTTTACTTTGCTGAACATTATTGCTGTTTACAGTTTATCTCTATCTATAATAATATTCAGATAACCAAAAACTTCAAAATGTCCTTAAAATTACCAATTCAGGGGCAGCAATCCAACAACGGATAGTCTGATTTGTCTGAATATTTAAGGGCAGATAGATCTTGACCTGATGAACAATTTCATCCCTGTCAGATTTGCTCTTTAGTTTCAGAGATATAAGCCAAAATCTACATTTTACCCCTTTGTTCTATTTTTAGTCATGGCGGCCATCTTGGTTGGCGGGCCAGGTCGTCGGACACATTTTTCAAACTAGATACCTCAATGATGAGTGTGGCCATGTTTAGTTAACTTTGGCCTAGTAGTTTCAGAGGAGAAGATTTTTGTAAAAGTTAATGGACGACGGAGACGGACGACGACGACGGACGACGGACGCCAAGTGATGAGAAAAGCTCACTTGGCCCTTTGGGCCAGATGAGCTAAAAAAAAACAGAAATCCAAGGAAAATTCAAAACGGAAAGTCCCTTAACAAATGGCAAAATCAAAGGCTCAAACACATCAAACGAATGAAGAACAACTGTGACAGTCATATTCCTGACTTAGTACAGTGATTTCCTTATGTAGAAAATGGTGGATTTAATCTAGTTGTATAGCTAGCTAAACCTCTCAGGTAAACATGTAAAAAAATGGGGTACAGCAGTCAACATTATGTTATAATCTTAATTACAATAAAAACAAACAACTATGTCAACAAAGAAAAACAAAATGGCATGTAGACACTCTATAGACAAAGCATATAAGCAAAAAGGAAAGACAAAAATACAAAAAAAATGACCATAGCACAATAACGCAATGGCGGGATATATAAATACCGTGCCTCGCCAAAAGGATATTACAAAAAATGGACTGAACAGTAAAGGTTATAAATATATAAAGAAAAAGAAAAAAGGAACACTTTAAAACGTAATAAAGACGATAAACAACGTCAGTACCTAGAATATATACCTCAAGACCATCATTATTATTTGTGAAGTTGATACGGAAAACTATCAACAATGATTTTGTTGCTTCCGAAGAACTTTTTTTTAGAAAAAGGACGAGACGTTCTTTGACATAACCCTGGTTCGTCAACTTTCTGCCCAGACACCGGTGACGTTTTACAAAGTCTGAGTAGCAGATGCAAGCTCTTGAATGTCATATGTCGTAAATGTAAGATAAATTAACATTGTATTTAAATTGTTTTTATTTATTTTCCAATTTCATCCCCAAATTCTAATTTTAGTAAGATTGTTATCTGGATCTGTAAGACCCACAAGTAAATCACATTTATTCCCATAATTTGAGAAGCAGTTGAATGTTCTTTGATGATTGAGGGAAATATTTGTATTTATTCCATAATGCACAACACCGTGAATCTTTGCAGGTAAAATACCAAATAAATAAAAGTCATCCACCCAGAAAAATGGCGATATTAATGCAGCTTTGTATAACAAAGGAATAAGGTCGATTGAAATGAACACGGCCAATCCACTACATGAGGTGTATGGATAAAATTCCAATCTTTTGAATTCATCTCTGTGTACATACCATGTATCGTTGATTCCACGTTGTATTGGATTTGTATCTGCTTCCAATCTATTACAAGCCAAAAACCTTTTCACATCTTTTATAAATTTTAAGCTTCCAAATATTTTATTGAAATTCATAAATACGTCATCGTCTATTTTGGCGACAAATTCTGCGTTTTTGCAATGTTCTGTAATCCATTTAAGACCCATGACTCCTTTATTAGTTAATTTATGGTAAGTGTCCATAAAATATCCCTGGACAATATCTTGATGTACTAAGCTTTCGTATTCAATCATAGTCTGAAGTGTTGAATTATGTGTCAGTCCCAATAAGAAAACGACACGGATAATATTTGGACTGTAATAAGTTGAGTTAAAAGTTTTTCGTAAATTGTACCTTCTTTCAAAATGGTTGAGGGATGTATGAACCATCACAATACATGTTATCTTTGGAACATGTCGGCAGATGCCTTCATTGTTTATTTTATACGGTTGTGATAGTACTATCGGATATGACGTTTTTATAAGAATTTTACGTGTATAAGCCGTCTGTGTGGCTTTGGATTTGTTGATGGTTCGTTCTGTCAAAGCCAATAGTGTTCTGTCTTTTATAGTTTCACTGCAGCTTTGGTTTGCTTGGGTATTCATCAATGTCAGTAGAAAACCAGTTATACACACCATATTAACACCAAGCATTATTGTTTTATGCTTTAAGTATTTTAACATCCCAGCTTAATTAGGTACTAAAGTAATACGTAGTTTCCACAACCCAGTTATCACGATCTATAATTTACATATCTAGATCTGGAAAACAAGTAATAGTAAAATTATATTGATATTTTAATTAAATTTGTCAAAAAACATGTATATCACTGCAGTGGCTAGCTTGCCTTCTGTTATTACCGAGGCCGGGGGTCTGGGGGGGGGGGGGGAGCTGCGCCTCAGAAGCTATCGAGGTTTTTACAATTGGAACAAGAAGAATCTATTAAAAATAATAGCTGTTGTTTCATTTTATCCGGCTCATCATAATAATGTTGATAAGCCTTACACTAAGTTAAACTACCCGGTGATTTATTAGTTGATTGCTGGTACCTGCATCATTTTCAATGTTCAGATGAATACATAAATCTTCTCAAAAGCATTTACCACTTTTTCAAATCGAATCCTGTCAGTGAACTTTCCAGATTTGTCAAGTTTTAAATTGTCCTGAGTCTATATAAAGTTGTGTATGATTTAAACCGATACTATATAATCTGCAGTAAACTCAAAGTAAACAAAAATAACAAAACACTTGAAGAAACCTGTACAGAATTTTCAATGCAGAAAAATAAACGCAACGATTAAGGTGGCTGGGGTATCTTCTTCCATCTTGGATATTGAAGTAGCAGATAACAATTGGTCTAGATCTTTAATGAAATGTGCAAATTTTGAGAGTAGTATGTAACTCATGTGTAAGCCTTTTCATGTTAATACAGAAAAGTATGTGTTTTATCATATTTACGACTGTATTTTCTGAAAAAAAACACAATATTTTTGTTTGATTATTTTTTTCAACATTGCCACATAAGGGGAGATAACTCAGATAGGAGGAGAGATAACTAAGATAAAGCAATTTTCATAATAGAATGTGTTGTGAATTTTTTTATTTTAATATTTAGCAAGAAAACAAGTTCGGTGACCCCATTTTTTCTTTTTGTTATCTGAAAGCATGTTATAAGATCTAGAGGTATCTTCTCACATTTTATCTTAAAATTCTATGGTGTAGTTTTCTTTTTATCACACAAAATTGGATTTTCCATGCATAATCTATTCAAAATCTTACAATTATGCACAACCTGTAGCGTGAAAAAGAGTCCGGTGACCCATACTTTTTATTATATTTTGGAAAGAAGCGTGATAAAAACTACATTTTGACAAATTATTGAAAAATTCTATGGATTTTAATTAAGACCCACCATCCACCTTAAGGTTTATTTAAAATATTTTTAGTGATGATCATTTACTCGCTTGATCGTAAGTCACGGATCAACGCTATAAAGTCATCACAAAACGACGGACGGATTGAACAGCAGAACTTCTTGATAAACTAGGAAATAAACACATGCTACATGTAAAGTGCACCACGGCACTTGTGTTGGTTGTGTTTCGTTCTGGTATTTCTTGCAAGGTCATTGTGAAAATGACAACCGGCGAAGTACTAACATTTACGTTATTCTGGAGTCTTCATGATAAATGAAAACAGTATTTGTTTGAAATTTTCATATATAAACTGACATTATGTATGAACTAACAGACATATAATAAATATTTCTGTGCAATAAAAGACTCCTTTAAATATTTAAAAGTCCTTGCTAGCCAAAAACTATGAATTTAAAATAGCGAGAATAAAACATGAGAGCCGCAACATATAAATTATTTTCTGTGCAGGTTGATTGATGTATATATTTTATTGGTACCAAAGTCAATGAAACTCTGTGTATTTCAAGTACTACACGTGGGGAAAAATGTCAACACACAATGATGTTTCAATTTTAGACGTTACCGGTTATTTATGAGAGTTTGAATGGGGGTCTTCAAATATTTATTTATAATTCTTTTCGCCCATAATTTGATTTTCCTTTCTTTTATATTTTTGCACCATTTTAAATCTCTCCTCTTCTGTGTTTAAATTACTTCCAGGGCATTTTTCTGTTTTCTATAAACCTCATTCAGACCCTCATATACTAGAAACCATTCTAACACAAATTTAATAATTTAACTGATTCAATTATCTAGTGATTCGATAGGGGAAGACTCGTGAGTTGGGTCATTATTTTTTCTACTGATTAAATAAACCTGTCGGCTTCAATTGTGTCGATTTCTTTTTTACTCCGACATATTTAGACTACCGAAAACTACCGCAAAGGGGATTTCCAACTAGGCAAGGGATATGTTTCCATAAGTCTTGAATTCGCAAAGGGTATGAATCAATAGCGGTAACAAGACGATACCAGTTGGTATATTAGCGTTTAGTAGCAAGTCTGATGTATTAGGCGGGAATCGTTTAAAAGATTATTAAGTTAGCATCTTGAGGGAACGACATAGAATCTTGAGGGAACGAGATCACTATCTTGTGGAAACGACATAACATCTTACAGGAACGAGATCACTATCTTGTGGAAACGACATAGCATCTTGAGGGAACGACATAGCATCTTGATTGAACGAGATAACTTTCTTGTGGTAACGACATAGCATCTTGAGGGAACGAGATAACTTTCTTGTGGGAACGACATATCATCTTGAGGGAACGACATAGTATCTTGAGGGAACAACATGTTTTTTTTTTCAAGGCCCCATTCTGCCACCGTATCGGTTGCCTCAACGTAAGCTACGCTAATGTCTTATTTTGTTTGTCTAATATGTATGATTTATATTTCTTAAGATTGTATGTGTTCGTGGCAGATTATTAAGTTAGCATCTTGAGGGAACGACATAGAATCTTGAGGGAACGAGATCACTATCTTGTGGAAACGACATAACATCTTACAGGAACGAGATCACTATCTTGTGGAAACGACATAGCATCTTGAGGGAACGACATAGCATCTTGATTGAACGAGATAACTTTCTTGTGGTAATGACATAGCATCTTGAGGGAACGAGATAACTTTCTTGTGGGAACGACATATCATCTTGAAGGAACGACATAGTATCTTGAGGGAACAACATGTTTTTTTTTTCAAGGCCCCATTCTCCCACCGTATCGGTTGCCTCAACGTAAGCTACGCTAATGTCTTATTTTGTTTGTCTAATATGTATGATTTATATTTCTTAAGATTGTATGTGTTCGTGGCAGAATGCGACCATGAAAGAAAAAAAATGGTGTTCCCTCGAGATACTTTGTCGTTCCCGTAAATTCCTATGTCGTTCCCACAAGAAAGTTATCTCGTTCCCTCAAGATGCTATGTCGTTTCCAAAAGATAGTTATCTCGTTCCCACAAGATAGTTATCTCGTTCCCACAAGATAGTTATCTCGTTTTCTCAAGATGCTATGTCGTTTCCACAAGATAATTATCTCGTTCCCTCAAGATACTATGTCGTTCCCTCAAGATGTTATGTTGTTCCCTCAAGATAGTTATCTCGTTCCCTCAAGATACTATGTCGTTCCCTCAATATATTATGTCGTTCCCTCAAAATATTATATAATTTTATTGCTATGTTGTGGGAACTGTAGACCTATATTTGTTTCATACTGGTAACATACTGCAGTGAACTGTAAAACTGTGGAAAGTTTTATGGCAGTTAAGTCAGTGCATGGCGCACACACACTTCCTGAATAAGTTTTACTCAGCAATATTTGAGTTCATTTCCAGTATAATACAGATACAGATACAGATGCATAGGGAAAAGGGGAAGGGGGTGTCAACATTTGATTTTGGGTACAGACGTACCGTGCAGCTGTGATTTTAAAAACACCCCAAATCATAACCCATTCATATATTATATATCTATATATATTTCTGAGTTATCATCACATATACAATTTCTTTACATTTCAAGTTGATTTTAAGCGTTAAAATTAAACTTAAAACAGCATTTTTACAAGAATCTAATCGAAAGACGGCAATCCGTTTTGTGACCTAAACCATCGGCTCGATTGTCCAAGACCCTCCCATAACCGTTGCATGCTTTATGTAATATCTGCAGTTCAAACAGATGAAAATTTCATATTTATGAGATCATGGAGATGTGGAAAAGATGATCAAATTGATAACAAACGCCTTTCCCTTATCCTTATGTATTGCATTTATTCATCATGTTTCGAGCCCTCCCTTTTTATTTGCGTTGATTTTATTTTTGCGTTACATTCTGGAAAAAGACTGGTTCTTTCCCTTGCAGAACACAGGTATCCGAGTCCTCTAAGACTGGTTCCTTCCCTTGCAGCACACAGGTATCTGAGTCCTCTAAGACTGGTTTTTTCCCTTGCAGCACACAGGTATCCGAGTCCTCTAAGACTGTGTTCTTTCCCTTGCAGCACACAGGTATCCAAGTCCTCTAAGACTGGTTCTTTCCCTTGCAGCACACAGGTATCTGAGTCCTCTAAGACCGTGTTTTTCTCTTGCAGCACACAGGTATCCGAGTCCTCTAAGACTGATTCTTTCCCTTGCAGCACACAGGTATCTGAGTCCTCTAAGACTGTGTTCTTTCCCTTGCAGCACACAGGTATCCGAGTCCTCTAAGACTGTGTTCTTTCCGTTGCAGCACACAGGTATCCGAGTCCTCTAAGACTGTGTTTTTTTCCTTGCAGCACACATGTATCCGAGTCCTCTAAGACTGTGTTTTTCCCTTGCAGCACACAGGTATCCGAGTCCTTTAAGACTGTGTTTTTCCCTTGCAGAACACAGGTATCCGAGTCCTCTAAGGTCGTTCCAAAAAAACATTTTAAGGGAATTCAAGCATTATACAGGCCCTGGGTGAAATAAATTTTGGAGAGGAGGGGTATTCAAATGGTGTTCGTTTGGGAGACTTTCATGACAGGATCCTTTTGCAATTTTTATGCCCCACCTAGGGGCATTATGTTTTTTGGTCTGTGCGTCCGTTCGTCCGTCTGTCCCGCTTCAGGTTAAAGTTTTTGGTCACTTCAGGTTAAAGATTTTGGTCAAGGTAGTTTTTGATGAAGTTGTAGTCCAATCAACTTGAAACTTAGTACACATGTTCCCTATGATATGATCCTTTTTAATTTTAATGCAAAATTAGAGTTTTGACCCCAATTTCACGGTCCACTGAACATAGAAAAAAAATGATAGTGCGAGTGTGGCATCCGTGTACTATGGACACATTCTTGTTGTTAATTATCTTGACTATCATTATAGTTTGAGATATACTGTAAAAACAAAACTATTAAGCAAAGAAAGATCTACAAATAAGTCAACATGACCAAAATCTTCAAATAACATCTTATTGGAGTTATTGTCCTTTAAAGCCATTTTCTGCAATCTATTGGTAATTTTTGTAAAAAAAAATTCAAAAATCTTCTGCTTTCAATTTATCTACTGGGCCAAATTAAATCAAACTTGGCCTCAATCATTATTAGGGTATCTTATACTATGTATTATGATTTTAACCTTATTTTACATGATTTCTAAAACAACAGTATATACAGTTGAGCGACACAGGCTCTTGAGAGCCTCTTGTTGGTTATTATCTTGAATATTATTATAGATAGAGATAAACTTTAAACAGCACAAATGTTCAACAAAGTAAGATCTACAAATAAGTGAACATGACCAAAATTGTCAATTGATCCCTTAAGGAGTTTTTGCCCTTTAAAGTCAATTTTTAAGAATTTTTCGTAAACTTTTGTAATCTTTTACAAAAATCTTCTCCTCTGAAACTACTGAAACAAATTTAACCACACTTGGCCACAATCATCATTAGGGTATTTAGTTTATAAAATGTGTCCAATGACCCTGCCTGCCAACCAACATGGCCGACATGACAAAAAATAGAACATAGGGGTAAAATGCATTTTGTGGGGTATATCTCTAAAACTAAAGCATTAAGAGCAAATCTGACGGAATAAAAATGTTTATCAGGTTAAGATCAATCTGTCCTGAAATTTTCTGACGAATCAGACATCCCTTTGTTGCGTTGCTGCCCCTGAATTGGTAATTTTAAGGAAATTTTGCAGTTTTTGGTTATTATCTTTAATATTATTATAGATAGAGATAAACTGTAAACAGCAATAATGTTTAGCAAAGTAAGATCTACAAATAAATCAACATGACCAAAATTGTCAATTGACCTCTTAAGGAGTTATTGCCCTTTATAGTCAATTTATAACAATTTTTCGTAATTTTTTGTAATCTTTTACATAAATCTTCTCGGAGACTCCACTTAATTTACTGGGCCAAATAGAATTAAACTTAGCCAAAATTTTCAATAGGGTATCTTGATTGAAAATTGTATCCGATAACCCTGCCATCCAACCAACATGGCCAACCATGGCTAAAAATAGAACATAGTTGTTTACTATAGAAGTCTACAGGAGAATTATAAAAATAACCAATTTCAAATGGTCACAACTTGAAAACTAATTTAAATAATGAAAAGGGGTCTTCAGTAACTATTCAAGACTACAATGGGATGACCTGATTTTTTTCCATGGGAGGGTGCAATTTTTTCAAGGGTGGGGGGGGTTGCTTATAATTTCTGCTTGATATTTTCCATTTTCAGAATTATTCAGTAACTTTTCTATAAATCATTATTATATCGTCTCTTTCAGCATACTTATATTGTGTGAATGCCCCACTGCCCAAATTTTGTTGGACGGTCGTTCCAAAAAAACATTAAAAGGCATTTCAGGCATTATACAGGCCCTGGGTGAAATAAATTTTGGAGAGGAGGGGTATTTAATTGGTGTTCGTTTGGGAGACTTTCATGACAGCATCCTTTTGCAATTTTTATGCCCCACCTAGGGGCATTATGTTTTTCGGTCTGTGCGTCCGTTCGTCTGTCTGACCCGCTTCAGGTTAAAGTTTTTAGTCAAGGTAGTTTTTGATGAAGTTGAATTTCAATCAACTTGAAACTTAATACACATGTTTCCTATGATATGATATTTTTAATTTTAATGCCAAATTAGAGTTTTGACTCCAATTTCACGGTCCACTGAACATAGAAAATGATAGTGCAAGTGAGGCATCCGTGTACTATGGGCACATTCTTGTTGTTAATTATCTTGAATATCATTATAGATTGAGATATACTGTAAACAGCAAAACTATTAAGCAAAGAAACATCTCCAAATAAGGCAACATGACCAAAATCTTCAATTGACATCTTATTGGAGTTATTGTCCTTTAAAGTCATTTTCTGCAATTTATTGGTAATTTTTATACATGGAGTATAATACAACAGTTTACAATAGACCTGGAAAGCACTTGTCCAGATTAGATAACATATAAATATATTTTGTGACATTTGATATAATTCCAACTCAGTACGCTGTCGTGCATACTGATGAGATGAACACACGTTTAGAATGAAGAAATGCAGGGAACATTTATTGTTTCTTTGTTTATGATATTCAATTCAATATATTGTTTCTTTGTTTATGATATTCAATTCAATATATTGTTTCTTTGTTTATGATATTCAATTCAATAAAGTTTTACGTAACAAGCTAATATACTAGAAAGCAATTTAGATAAATTACATCGTCTTTATTTCGGACCATTCTGTAAAGTAAATGGCAGATGTTGACTTTAAAAGTACACGAAATTAATACAGACATAAATAATTCAATTTTCAGTTTGGAAGTAGTTTTTAGTTTCTCTTACCGTTTGAAAAATATTTTGCACGAATGTTTTCAATTTGGTTTGACTACTTTAAAATGTATTGAATATATACACTTTCAATTTGTTCTTCTTTTCAAATACTCCTGATAACTCATTTAATTAACAGACTTAGACTTCTAATTTACTAAGGTTGTTGAAATATAATTGATTTTTGATGTTCATCTATACAATCTATACCATTGGTGTTCATCGATACCCTTTTAGAAGAAGACACAAATCTATATGGCAATGCCGTGTCAGTCGCAAACAATGGAAGCCAACAAGTTGTTCAAGACTTTGTTCAGAGCATTTCATAACCAAGAGAGGTCCGACAAAAGATCATCCATTACCATCAATATTTGACCACAAGATATTTAAGACAACAAACGTAAGTATTTGTTTTTATTTCTAAACACTTTTATTGTGTGTTTTTAAAAGGTGTCGGAAGTTCAACATATACATGTCTATAATTTATAAATCATTCTTTTTAGTGTTTTTAAGAAATTATTTAAAACTTTTTGTTACAATACTGCTGTGATTTATTATAATTCTATATGTGTATATTATTTCTATGGCCATATCAGATGTTTAAAGGTGTCCAAAAACATACATGACATGTACAAAAAGTGTAATTTCATGTACATGATTTCGATTATCGTTTGTCCAGGGACTTTTATCCCTATCTTTTATCAGCCGGTAGGATACACCCAATTGAAAGAATAAGAAAAGCACATGTATCATATGGTTCTCTTTTATGGTGCCTACACCAATAATTAATGTTGACACATCCTGAACTCTTGGAAACTGATTTATACTATTGGTGTTCATCTATACCATCTATATCATTGGTGTTCATCTATACCATCGGTACCCTTTTAGTAGATTGAATATCTTGTTTAATTCAATACTTATACTTTTATTCATAGGTCATATGAACTTCTTCTCTCTTGTTATAGGAATCTGTATTGGACGGATACTTTATTTGTCCGTAAGGGATGTGTCAATACACAGTCGCATCCAACTGAATAGGAACGATAAAATATATTATCATAATTAATCCTCGTGTTTGGATAGTAATATGCTTTCTGAATGTTAAATAACCATCTCAACAAGTCGTCAACTTATGTACATGTATATAGATCTTTTAGTAATTACTGTCAAATATTCAAGTATCTCTTTGAAGTGAAAGTCAAAATGAGTAGGACCAATTTCCTCTAAATTTATTTCCCACAAGGGTCAATCTTGAAGGCTTTCAGTTTTTGCTTAAATTCATAATGTCACAACAGTTAATTGAGTGGGGTGTCCTGTGAGGTTCTAACCATATTTTGGATTATTTCTTATAAAGTTACCAAATTATAACAATCTGTATTTCACCAAATTCCTGATAAGGGAATAGAAACATGATCTGCCAGAAGACCAATGCCCAAGAGGGACATTCGTCAAGCTATGTATGGAATATAAAGTACATAGCCACGTCTGAACGTAATGGGACAGTTAAATCCTATACCTCTTGTAAGGTGCATGACTGCCACGCTCTCTGCAAGTCGATGAAACCTTGCAATAGCATTTTTGAGGGAGCCGAAAATGGACCTTTGTAAGTAAAATTTTCTTAACCTCGCCAACATACCCTCTTTTTCAAATGACAGTAAATGTTTTCACGATTCACTTAACAGAAAAAGAGGCGGACGGTACAAGATGGATAGCCAAACTTATAAGACGAAAACTAACTAACAATGCCATGGCAATAAACGAAAAACGACCAAAAAACAAACAACAGTCTTCATAACACAACATAGAAAAAACTAAAGAATGATCAACACGAACCCTACCAAAAACCGGAAATGATCTCAGGTGCTCCGAAAGGGTAAGCTCAGGTGCTCCGAAAGAGTAAGCAGAATCTGCTCCACATGTTGCAACCTACGCGTTGCTCATGTAAGTACAAACCCGGCGATAAGTATAATTTTGTAGGTCACATCCGTGAAAAAAGGACAGAACTGTGGTTACGACAATTGGAACATATCCGTCGTCATCTATGAATCAGATACTCTATAAAGATCAGCCAGTTTGTAATGGCGTTTGTAAAATTAACGAAAAGATAACTCATGGTTTAATAGCTTCCGTGTGTAAGCAGTAACCCTCTATCAAGGAAATCATGATTGGAAATGCTAGCTCTGGAATATTATATTAACTGGGAGATATATACTCCATATGCAGGCGCTTCTTGAATGTTGCTACAGAGAATTAGTTAGTTCACAATTTGGAAGCTGATTTCATCCCTTTTGTCGTAAATTTTTGTTTCCAACCGACCCTCATTGTTAATTTCTAGGTGTAAGTCAAAATATGAGCTGGACTTAAGTATATCTGTTGTATCCTTTATTTCAAGTTTGATGGGATAGATGCGTTTAATATAGTCACCAAACTTTGAATTTGTCGGTGAAAGAACATCGTCTATATAAGCGGAACGTGAAGTTAAAGAATAATGCACGCTTCTTTTCGTTCTTTCTTAGAAGTTCCCGTATGAAGTCTGCCTCATATTAATAAAGGAACAAGTCGGCAGGAAGAGAGGCAAGTTGGTTCCCATGGGAATGCCGATTGTTTGTTAAAAATACGTCCCCCGAACGTAACAAGTATGTCGTCTACATAAAAAACAAAGAACTAACATTTAGATTTTATTACTTTTTTGTTTCCGTCCTGAATAGCATTAATTATTTGTCAATGGTTGTCAATGGTTGTTAAGCCAAACCACAATTAATCACTTTTTATTTAATTTTATTTGTCTACAAAAGCAGTATTTAACATTTTGATGTTATGGATAGAAGTAACATTATTGATATATATTCAAATATATTACTATGTCCCTTTGTTATTAAATTTCCAGAAGGTGTCAACAACTTTCTGAAATCGACTCCGCAGCAAAACAAATCCCGGGGAATTTGAATACACGTGTACCTCGTTTTAAAATTGGTCTGAAATACCAATCAATTAGTATTTATCTCAAAAATTGATTTTATAATTGTGTATATCTTATATGTTCAAATAAGTTGAAGGTTATTGAACGTTGAGGGGTCCGTGTATAATTGCGTCCATTCGTTTTTCGTTTTGAGTATTCAAAAACGAAAAAAAAAGTTACGTCCATTCGTTTTTCCGTTTGAGATATCATTAACGAAAAAGTGTTTTCGTGTTTTGCTTTTGATTTCTTAAAACAAAAAAATAAAAACAATAGTGTTTTCGTTTCTCGTTTTTTGATAACTTAAAAACCAAAAATGAAAAACAGAAGTATTTTCGCTTTTCATTTTTGAGTTCTTCCAACTTTTCAAATAATTCATTTTGTTTATCAATGTCTTTTGGTGCAAAATTTGACAAAACATGTAAAATTTATAATTTTGTATCAATATGCCTTCAACAGCAAAATGAAGCGCAGCGACTCTTTTCACAAAAACATTTTACGATTAAAATTTATCGTAAGTTATACTGAAATGTGTATGACTTACGAGTATTTTTACTCATAAAATTTCTTGTGAAAAGAGCCGCTGAATCGCATTTTGAGATTATGGAAATATGGAAATGTGTAAAATTGTTAAAAGATATTTTAATTATACGATATAGACTCTTTAATATCAATTTCTAGTGGAATAAAGATAAATATATACAACAAATTTTAGATTTTCATCCTGTGAGTGAAACAAGTACCTGTAAATGTAGAAAACTTATTTGAAACGGAATAGCACATCCTAAACTTTTACGGTGATGTTGTTAACCGAGCCCGGAACTTTAGATACGATCCGGGGAAACTTATCAATGCTTTAAATAAACTTATTCTAAAATGTTACCAATTCAACACTGTAATTAAATCTTTGAATATTTTTTTATTGGTATAAATATTGATTTTGTTATCAGTAAACTAAAACCATACTAAATATTATTGTTATACACATATGTACTTTCACGATACTGCAATCTGTCGATACCTATATTTTGGCATTGCACAGGGTCATTGTTTTTTCTGACTTTTAATAACGTCTTTACACTGAAATCATTGGATGTTGGATGTATACTGATTGATATTTTAGTCTTAGATACATAGTTTTTTTATTAGTTGTTTTTGGCTTTGAACTAGCTGTCAGTAACTGAGAGTACTCTCAGGTCTGTACTAAGTGTCTTTTTTGTTGTTAGGGATGAGGGATGGATAAATATCCTGTCACGTCTGGTCTGTGATTTTGTTTGATGTTTTTTTAATTGCTTTGTATCGAACTGATGAGTTACGCCTTTTTGAACTGATTTTTATAGTTAAATTTTGATCTTATGTTGTGCTGTTACACCACCATGACCACTGTCCCAGGTTAGAGGGAGGGTTGAGCGCTCACAAACCTGTTTGACCCCGCCACATTCTTTATGAGCCTGTCCCAAGTCAGGAGCCTGTAGTTCAGTGGTTGTCGTTGGTTCATGTCTGTCATATTTGTTTTTCGTTAATTGTTTTGTTATAAATTAGGCCGTTAGTTTTCTCAATTGAATTGTTTCATATTTTTCATGTCAGTGCCTTTTTTAGCCGACTATACGGTATGGGTTTTTCTCATTGTTGTAGGCCGTACGGTTGCCTATAATTGCTTACATCCACTTCATTTGAACTTTGGCGGATAGTTGTCTCATTTGAAACATACCAAATTTCCTTATTTTTCTACAGTAGAAATTAACTTAACCCCTTTGCTATTTTGCATGAAATTACCCTCAACAGCAACATACAGCATTGAATAACATTTTGATTTTATGGAAATATGTAAAATTGTGACACAATATCTTTCAGTGTACTTCATTGATAATTTATATTTTGACCCTATGAGTATAACGAAATCAGAGATCTATATTTTAACTAGATCGTTATAACAAACAACTTATTTTACAAAACACTCACCTGCAGCAAACGTGCAAGTATTACAAAACTGTAACCGTGGTGGTGGATGATATGTTTCTGGCTTCTTGTTGTATATGTCAGGTAGACAACCGTTTTGCAAATGCTGTTGTAGACTACTGTTTTAATACCACAGTAAGGTGTAAAGCTGTTCTTTATTACGAGGGTTAAAGAGTAACAGCTGTTCTTTATTACGAGGGTTCAACTTGCTTTCGATTCCTTCCACTCCCCGCGATAAAGCCTGTTTGTGCTGATGCGGTGTAAAACAATCATCAATCACTTACTCAATCGATTCCTTCTTTATCATATTGTATTAAAATGACAGGCGATACTTAAAATTGATATCCGGTTAATATATAATTACTGTATAGTTTACAACCTGCGACAAAAAGTTTTAATTAATAATAATTAATGTAATAGTTTAAATTTCAACTGTTATGTAAAGTACATAATGTAACGGGGCTTTAATCTGTCTGTTTTATACCTAGTCATATTTCGGATCTATGTATCCGGGATCAATAACTCCATCCTGCCCGTTAGCATAGGGAACCAGCTATTTTGTAACGTTTCTCCGTAAGCTCACTACTGTTGATAACGAAGTCTGTTTAAAAAAATGAAAACAACACGTTTAATAAGTTCATGCGTCCGAAGCGCTTTTCTGGATTTACCTTCATCAGGAACGCTCAAAGCCAAACATTTGAAATCCGAGGGATGTATAAGTACCGAAACAGTTGAAGAGCTATATGACAAAAATTCCCAAAAAAAATAGCCAAATTCATCTAAGGTCAACTTTGCCTGAGGGAGTTGAAACCTTAGCTTCTTTATAATTTCAAAATTTATAAACGGACAAGTTTAGAAAAGTTTGTTATGAATCATGTCAGTACCGAAGTACTGACTACTGATCTCTTGATACCCTCGGGGACTGATAGTCCACCAGCAGTGGTATCGACCCAGTGATGTAAAAAAATGAAAACAACACGTTTAATAAGTTCATGCGTCCGAAGCGCTTTTCTGGATTTACCTTCATCTTTAATGTTCACATGTTTAATCATATAACAGTACAAATATATATAATATATGTAAAGGTTCACAATTATAATTTCCAATTAATATTCGTGCATACAACTTGGTACTTCAAGCTACTACTGACCAATATAAAGTTTATCAAAATATTGTGCTACTAAGACCTGTTTTCTTAATTTAGACTAAACATTGCTTTATGGTTTCAGAGTATTTTGATAAACTTATCAATGTTATTGCAACTATACTGGGCATCCCATGTACCGTATAAACTGTCACATTAATCAAGATGAAAGATCAACTGTTTAAGTATTGACCATCAACTCTTTGATGTAATTGACCACACCCCAATACAATGAAACTGATTAACAACTATATAATAAAACAACATGCAATTATAAATTTATGATGCACAGTCAAATTATATGCAAGAGAAATGAATTTGTGTAAAAACACTAAAATATTATTCAAACAAAGCAATACAATTCTTAACGCAAAATTGACACCGGGAATCAGTGTGAAATAGTATTTTATAACTATCTATTTTGTTTTGTAGAAATTCAAGCACTAAAAGATGTATCTTAATTTTTTTTATGTTTTCAACAAACATTTTTTTACCACAAATTATGTTTTACAATTTCACTTACCGCAAATTTTACACTTGGAATCAATTTAGAATATCATAGCAAATGCTATATTATTTTTTTGCTGGAATCATTCCAACAAAAGATGTTTAAAAAAGTTTTTACCGCAACCTTTTTCATCCTATTTCATAAATAAAATTTTGACATCGGTAATAAATTTGGAATTATAGCATATACCTACATGTATCACTCATTTTAGTTTGTTTTTTTTTTTGTAATGATGTGTTGGGTTTTGGTTTCGTTATGATGATGTCTTTATACTTTATAACTGTGTCCTTTTTTTTGCAGATTTATGAAAATAAAGAGATGTGGTATGATTGCCAATGAGACAACTATCTACCAAAAATCTAATGAAGCGGATGTAAGCAATGATAGGCAACCGTACAGCCTTCAGCAGTAGGAAAACCCAATACCAATTATTGCCGATTTTGGTAAAAAAAAAAAATTTCTTGTTTAATCAGTATCGTTCACGTATACTCTCGAAACCAAACATTTGGAAGGCAAATCATAAGTGAAGGATATATCATATATGTAAAGATGTAAAGCTTGTAATATCTAAGACTTATTTACCGTGGTAAACTCACCAATATTTAAGGTTTATGACCCCTTCTGTAGCCTGTCAATTACGAAATTTTAAAACTGCAATTGTATCAAAACAGCAAAGATAATAAATTAAAGAGATGGACCATTTTGTACATATGTCAAGGGGAAACTTCGTGTAAAGCATTATTATTTATAGCTTAATTGCATTTAGTAGAAAAAGAGAATTTGGTGAAAATAAAACCAAGATTTGTGTAGAAAATCCACAGGCTTTAATACAGAGATTTTGCTAGCGTTTATTGTTTACAAAAAGTTCTTAACAACCTTTAAATTCCAAAACTACTCGTGCTGGGTCACTAAAGTCGAGCGCACCCTAAAAGGTGTACTTGAATTGGTCCATATTTATATTTGTTTTAACCAATATCTGAATTTATAAACTTTTTAAACGAAATTATTGCTAGCACTGCATGCAACAATCCTGTATCTATTAAGCATCTAATTGTCAAATATGAGAGTACAAGCGGAAAGGCTGTGGATTTTCTATAAAATTTCCTTATAAGTAGGGTGTCCAATGTCCAAAAAGTCCTCTAGTTAACGAGTTTAAGTTAACGGATAACACACGGCTGATTTTTTTTGCACATTATAGGAAAATAATTATATTTTACAATGATGATTGTCGTCGTAAGTTCCGTGGTAAAAATTTTCTAAATTTCGTGTTTTTACAGGGTACCACCAGATACCGTATTGTACGGGGAATCTTTAGCATGAAACATAAAATTATTGTGTTCTTTGTTGGTAGTTAAAACAGTACCTATAATATAGTTCATATATTAAATATATCATATAACGAAATCGGAAAGTATTTAAGTGATTTTGATATAAGTATTTCAGCATTTTAGTAAGAATAAAATTTTACCCGAAATTTACCCTATTTTCATCGAAAGCAAAACTATTACGTGGATCATCACAAATATTTTTTACTCTGATTTAAGCAATAAGACACATCGCATGTGTGTGTCAAATTGCATGCGTGAAATAAAAATCGTTTTGAAGAAATTAGCAATTAAAACACAAATTAAGTCAACATTTTGGTATTGATTTAACACGGATTATCTCGTGTCATTAATTATTTTGTTGCTTACGCTATTAGGTCATTATCAAGGACAGAGGTCACTCAAAACATTTGTCTTTTTTGCTTGTTGTGTGGTTGATTTATTTGGTGTGAATAGCCAGCTAAATTTGTAGATTGTCACTTTGTTCGGAGAAATCTGTTTTGTGTCTGTTTTTCAAAACTTTAAACTTTTTATTGAATAAATATTTTGTTATAATTGTAGTATAAGAATCAAATCGGTCGGTTTTGTTTCACACCCGGAATATGGCACATCAAAAGTCTTGTATGATGTTTTCGACCTAAATCCCTCTCGGCATGCTCGGTGGGAACGACAACAAAAATATACCACCGTTCGTGCAACAAAAAAAAAACCAGATACAACAGACAGCAACCAACGACAACCAATTAATTGCAGGCTCCTGATTTTGGACAGACATATACAGAATTTGGAGGGGTTAAACATGTTTGTGATCCTTCAACCCTCCCCTGACCTGGACAATGGTACAACAACATAGCATAAGAGAAATCTGATGAAAAACAGTTTGAAATGGCTTGACTTATCAAATCGGCATGAAGCACAAAAACAACTAACATGAAGACAAAAAACACAATGTACCGAGGTAATAGTACTCGCCGTTAGGGTAGAACATTTTATATTCTGAAGAAAGGGACGGGGCTGGCGGCGCGAAAATTTATTTTCACTTTTGTACACATTCATATCCTCAACTATCCTGCATTTCATGTTGAAGAGTGTTCACTCTCATCCTGTCTTGTGCAAAGTCAATTATTTCAGTTCATACCAGGCCAAGTAATTCATTTTCAAAATCCTCATTCCCTCCCTGTTTTCGAAATCAAATGGGTTTTCCCTTACTATAAACTAATGCAAGGACGTCTTCAATATTCTGAGAAAAGTAGCTTTTGCTATAAATCAGGCCGTTAGTTTTTTTTCAAATGAATTCTTTACTTTTTTTCATAACTGGCCTTTTTACAGCCGACCATACGGTATGAGTTTTTCACGTTGTCGAAGGCCGTACGGTTGCCCCAAATTGCTTGCTTCCACATCTCCTAATTGTTATATTATACAACAAGTATTACATAAAATTAACACTATCAATGTTCCGTGTAAATGAGGTGAGGTCAGATGAACTCTGCCACAAAATCATATACACCTTGTTACCATTCCATACACCAAATGTATTTAACCCACTACTATCTGAGACTGTACGGACTTGACCACTGAAACTTAACCTTATTCACAGAATTCCGTGAAATTGGGTCGAGGTCAGATGAATCATGTCTGACGGTCATGTAGACCTTGCAAGGATACCATATATTAGTAACCAAATATAGTTATCCTAGAACTCATGATAATTGAGACATTCACATGACGAAAAAAGCTATACAATTTTTTAGCAGTCACTTAACCATGAATATGAGGTCAAGGATAATGATTATATGACGGAAACTTCGTAACACAATGGATCTATATACAAAGTATGAATCGTCCAGTTCCTCTGCCCTCTGAAATATAAAGCTATACAAATAGTTTAAGTTGTTGCCGCCACCACCATCAGATTGTTTTCTGTATGCCTCGTATTCTGCTACTTGCGTCGAACTAAAATTAGCTCTCTTACCTAAACCTAGTCGGTGGGCTTTCAACTTAACAGTAGACAATGAAACGTAATAGCTACTACTAGATTCGGCATTTTTCTATGTTGTTTCGCTCTTACTAAAATTCTTATCTTTATTAACTCGCGTGCTCTTATATATAAGCTCAAATGAGGATAACGAAATCAGAGATCTATATTTTAATTAGATTGATGTTGTTTACAAGTGTTTGTAAAATACATCGATGCTGTACAAAACTTTCTTTTTGTAGATAATCTTTAACTTCATGTCAATTGTACATGTAGGCCAATTTATGTTCGATAGGTCATATGCATTACACTTGATATAAGTGTGTAAGATGGAGTGATTAGCCTGTTTGTTTCTAATTCTCATTTCGCTTTCATAACTTGTAACATAAACCCTCCCCTTTTTTCACCGTTTGCAGTTTGTTTTTTTTATTTCTGTAAAGCAAATATATAGTTAGACCTGCTAATTCAATCAGTTCTGCGTTAATATTCATCAGTTTTAGAACTAAGTACTATTTGATGTGCTTCCACGTTCACCAAAAGAAAATTGGATATTTACCCAGAAAATCATGACGAACACCTTCTATCAAAGGACGGAAAAAATAACATTTTGGGAGGGCAACTTATAAATGAAATATCTAAAAAAACATCTCTAAAGATCACTTGTATCGACTCTTATGTAAAAATTCCAATTTTGGAACTTTTAAAAGGTCAAGGTCACTGTTATTTAACAGCTGAATGGAAATTGTAAATGTGCACCCTATAAGTACAAATGTCAATCTCGAACCATATTTGGCAATAAAATTATCAAATATAGAAACCATAGTTATAATCCTTTGAATTATTTGAATTTATTTTGCTATACACGCAAATATGTAGGGGTGGCCACCTGTCTAAACGTGACTACGTTTTCCTTGAAATTTTAGATTTGACCTTTGACCCAAATTTAAGAAAATCGTAACCACTGTAGACAACGACGACATCAATATTTCGTCGAGGCTATTTCTCCTCTTTCCAATGATATAAAATATAGCCGTGTGTTATTCCGTTAACCAAAATCGATCAAATTTGTTGACTGAGCACCCTACTATATGTTTAGCATTGAATCAACACAAGGGTACATAATCCTTAATGACTTAAAAAAGCATATTTAAATGACTAAATTAACATATACAAAAAGTATCTAAACAAATCATAGCTCGTATACGTAATATTAATTATTTTCATATTATATAATTATGATCATATCATATTCTTCGTCTGTATTATGATCATATCATATTCTTCGATTGTATAACAAATGATTCTATTCATAAAAAGTGTCCGTGTAACAACTAAAAAGTGTCGTGTATCATCTAAAAAGTGTCCGTGTAACACCCGTTAATGTACATGTACTGTTTCAACTCATTTTGTTTTGATCAGTGAGTTCATGGGCACTTTAAATTTCAATTAGATTTGAACTTTTTGTTTCAACGACATATTTCCTTTTTTTTTTTATTAAAATATTTACGTTGGCATCAATAACTATATTTTTTTCAAACAATTCCAGTATATTACTATTCATAGAATCGTTTTCATAACAGCGTGGACAACCGTAAAACTTTTTTTGGTAATGATAATTTACCTTTAACTTGTTTGTCATTGGCTATCGATAACAATGATTTTACGCTCGCCCAGTCTGTCAGAGGCCTTCCAGTGGGGATTTAAATAATTATCACTTGTTACACATTTCGATACATAAAATGAAACTTTCTTTTCACAAAACTTTAAAAGATTTGTTTTAATATTTTTTTATACCATCACATACAACTGTTTCATTTTAAAGAATAATAATGTTCAGAGCTGATACCATTAAATAATCCAAAAATACGTTTATTCATTGTAAAAAACTTTAAATGTAAGTTGATGGGGTTAATTCACAAAATATCTTATTGATTACGAGAATAAGTACTTCTACGTTGTAATCATTTTAAAAGAGTGGCCTACTATTTATTCAATGCATACATGTAGGTTTTGTTTGTGAAGAGTTCCGGATAATCAAAAAATCATTTTATTTTATTTTGTTTAATACCTTGATTTTTTTTTACATAAATCAATTCATTCATTCAGATATTTATCAGTTTGTCTTGGCTATTCAAGTCCTACACAACGTCTCACGAATTTGGTCTTTTTCTTACAAAACTTATATTCTTGTGATGTATTCTTTTGTTGAGGAATGAATGTTGCCCCTTTTTTTTATTTTTTGTCGTTTTTTTTTTGTGTGTCTCATTGACGTATAAGACAACCGGACTACCCCTTTCTTCATATTTAAAAACATACGAGTGACATCAATACCAATTCATGACACAAAATAACTAAGTTAAACTTACAACAGAAGAAAGATAATGAACATCGATTTTATGGTCTACTTATAATAATATCGAAGTCAGAATGTGGTCTTTGTAAAGATGTTATAAATTAATCAAAAACAACAAAAAACAAAATAATTTGAATGTTTATATTGGAAAAAGTAACGTTGTGTAAATCATTACAATTATTTTATTTCAAATGAATATCAAGCTGTTGCATTTTTCCGCTGCGAGCAAATTTTGATTTTTGACCGCATTTTTAAAATTAATTTTCTTGTTGTAATCCTGTTGGAAGCTGCGCTGTGTAGTTTATTTTCTTTTATTGTTTATTGCCAAATATAGTCAAGACAGACAAAAGTTTGAAAGGTTACATCAAGGAGGTTATATTATTATAATATAACCTCCTTGAGAAAACCAACGGCCTAATCTACAACAAAACAATGAATATGTTTCTGTTGCCAAGGGTTTTTCACAAGTATAGTACATGTAGTAGTTAGCAGAAAAGTTAACCAAACTATACATTTTACCTAATCAAAAACGTAAATGCAAAATTTCACAAGGCTTGATCCAAATAGCTTTTTTACTGTCTGATAACTTGCAAGTACGAAAAAGACAGGACAGAAGTAGATTTTGTCTATTATATGTTTTGTGTTTGCACACTTTTTAAAATTGATCATGCATTCGTTCTAAAATAAAATTTTGACCAGATAAAAGTTAAAAGATGACATACTTGGACAACCGCAATAGACTATTTTCATATTACCGACTTTTGACTCCGGATTATATAATTTGTCGACTGGTTACCTTGGACATCATGGCACCAAGTCAGGTAAGAGCAAGCTAAAGAAGTAAAACCAAGCTTTCAATCGGTACAATTTTGGGGGAAAATTATCTGGTTAATATTTTTTTTTCACTACAAAATCATCGGAAAACAGTAAACTTTCCCCTCAAATAACACCGATAATATGTTTGATTTTACTTAATTTGGTTGCTCTTACTTGACCGAGTACCATGATGTCCAAGGTAACCAGTCGACAAATTATATAATCCGGGGTCAAAAGTTGGTAATATGAAAATATTCTATTGTTATAGCTTTGACGTCCGAAAAAAAGATAATAATCAACACATGCGTTATAACTTTTAAAGCCAATTAAATCCTTTTTTTTTTTGCTGAAAGAACGTGCGATATCATAAAAATTGATTATCAAAATATAACAAAACCACAAGTAAAGAACGTTTAAGTATTCAATATAAATCAAAACACAAAGGTTATTCCTGATTAGTTTTTCGAATTATTTTATTTAGGCGTTGAGATCCTTTGGTGACCCCACAGTTTAAATGTCTATAATAAATACGTCATGAGTAGTGGGCGTTACAGACGAACGTTCACCTAATCTGACCCAGTCAAGGGATATTTTAGCGCGCCAATCAATGGTCTCGTCTACCCTATTATGCACATGATTATATCAGTACACTGGGATTGACCATTTAACTTCAAAAGGGGGGTTATGGTTTTTTCCTAAAAAAATATTCTGATCTCCAATTTCATGAGAAAAAAATATATTGTGGTCAAGCAGATGACAAAATAATGTTCTGGTTCCTGATTTTCCGAATACCGTATATAATAGTGCTCATTACGAAAAAAAAAAATATTTGGGTGATAGCGTTGGAACTCTAAATAATTTTCTTACTCAGAAAAAAACATACCCTCCTTTTGAAGCTAAATGGTCGGTCCGTAAATGTATGTTTTTTCAATATATGGACATGAATAGTATTCTGGACAATGCTGAAAGTAAAGAAATGCTGGTACCGACGTTTATATTTCAATAAAAAAAGACAGGAAATATATATATAAAAAATCAAATCTAATCAAAGGATAAAATCCCTATCACCTCACCAATGCACGATTGATCCTATAAATAAAAAGTGTCCGTGTAATACATGTTCAAATAGGCAGAAAATCTTGAAGAAAATCATTCAACTTATGTCACCAATTTTGGACGGTAAGCTGCGATTGGATCATATTGTGACACGTGTTTAATCCCGATCAACTCTATCAGAGACATATAAAAACCTATAAGCATGAAAATTTAAAAAAAAAATCCAAAATATGCCTATATATCTCTAATAACAAGACAAAATCCATTTTTTCATAAGATTTCATTCACTAATGAAATAGGAAATTCATTCTTTTGATACATTTATATTGTTATTGAATTCATATATATTGAATTCATATATATAGGATCAAGCCTGTTTATTTTAAATTTATTTTAACACCCCCTCCCTTTTCCGTTTTTCCCCAAATAAAAATCAAATGTTAGCTTGCTTACCTCTGAAATCTTTTTCATACATAACTTACTTGCGAAGTTATTGCACAATATTAAGTTTATATGTTCAGATCTTAACTTTATTGTACTTTTACAAAAAGTAAATGAACAAGAGGCTAACTTCAGTTTTGTTTACAAAAATAGTAGAAAGAAAATCATTCAATTTAGTACCGGAAAATCTGGGAATATCTTTGAAACATGATTGCTGCTGTGACTGAAGTACAAAGTTCATGTTTTGCATGTCAAATTACTTTATCTTTAATACCCAATAAAACCAGAATCGTCATAAACCCTTTCTGGATAATCTGTTTCAAACTACATGTGAGGAATAAGGATTTCAGCTTTCGTCGTAATTTGTAAAATGATACATTAAAACAGGAGACAGTGTGGAAGGCAGAAGGCACTATGTCGTGCATAGGTACACACCCAATCGTTTGCATTCATTTTTGTAAGCAAAGTTAACCGTTAATTGTAAAGTGACATCACACGTGACCTTTCTGCACTATAGTGTCCAGATTATATCAGTCTATTAATTTATCAATTAAATTAACATTTTTAAAAGATTTGTATAAGTGTACAATTTTTGCAATTTCAGTGGCCAAATGATGATTCTTATATCATATCTCCTTCTTTAAAGATATCTTTCACAATAAATACCATGCTATTTCTGTGCAAATCAAACCGAATTCACATTCTTACTCGACCGACCAGACATAGCTGCCTATTTATACATCACAGAAAATTAAATTTTGGCGCAAATGCAAAATTTAGTTGTTAAAATTAAAAACAAAACCTCTTACATTTAATAAAGCTTGTTTCTAACAGACTATTAAATTAAAAATTATATGTGAAGAGACACATGTATGTCTGTGGTTCAGCCTCCAGACTCAGGGCATGAGGTCAAGGCCATAAACCTCATGTCAAGCTTACGAATTCACCTAAATACAACATATAATTGAGATATTATTACCATTAACCAATCCAATAAAGTATTCCATGTCAAACAGATATTTACACATGACGGCCAACAAGTTACCTAATATTCTCCTTTTTATTCTTATTACAAGTACTTAAAAAAAGTTAACATAACCACTAAACATGACCAGGTAACTGCTATTATATGACAGACAAGCATATCTGCAGTACAAAATATTATTGTCCTATTAGTCAAAGTAAATGTAGAATGAAAAAAAAAACCACAGAAACCTCAGCTATTATACTGTGAAATTGCGATCAACGGCCGGTAATATTCGTCACGCGTTACATTTGCAGTAACAAATTGAAATATTCGTAAATATACGAAATAATTTTTTTTTCGCGGATTCGTTGTTTTATTGTTGTTGGGAATTTAGTGATTTAGGGAACGACCATTTAACTTCAAAAAGGGGGGTGGGGGGATTATGGTTTTTTCCTAAAAAAAAATATTCTGGTCCCCAATTTGATGAAAAAATATATTGTGGTCAAGTAGATGACAAAAAAAAATATTCTAAATCCAGATTTTCCCCATACCTTATAATGTTAAATTTTGAAGAAAAGAAATTTGATTGATAGTGTCCAAAAAACAAACAAAAAATTCTGACTCGGACAAAAAACCATTTCCCCCACTTGAAGTTAAATGGTTGCTTTTTTATGTGAATACAAGAAGATATGAGATATATATGTCAATGCAACAGACAACCAAACGTCATCTATATTAGTTGAAATAGTTAAACCACAATGATTTGTAATTTTATTTGGAATAACGAAGTTTAAACTTGCTCATAGAATTTAATTTTGTTGTCTAGCATGTCTAGGATAACGATTAAATCAGGTAATTTGCAAAATACGTCACTAGAAAACTGTCTTCAAAAGTTTTTTGAGCAATTTTTCGTAGTGAGCACGTACATTTGAAGGTCATATAAAATGATATCTACCCCACTTTTTAGAAGGAACTATTTATTTTTAATTGCTTATTAAATCTTGTGTTTTAATAAACAAAACACCATACTTTTGCCGGTTTTATGTAAAACAAAAACAAACTGTATACTTACTAAAACAAATAAAACGTAGCGATACCTCTAGCTGTGTTGGTATAGTATATTTCTACCGTTAGTTTTTAACTCCGCCAGAATATCTCAACGAATTCCACAACAACGAAGAAACAATAACAAGCTGTTAAGACCGCATCATTCATATAAACATGATAACCTGCATGGTATAGGGGTTACACATGTTACAATACTTCAGACTTATGGTTACAAATGTGCAATACTTCAGACAACGTTTTATGACTAATGAAGTACGGAGAGGTGCAGCTAAGTATTTAGTATAAAATATATTAACATCAGTACAAATAATGTGACTACTTTTATATAGCTACAGGATGTTGAGTTATGAAATCATAAAATTTCAAGAAGGTGGACCATTGATTATCTAAAATGTACTATATCCATGCATGTCAGTTTTCTAGAGCATACATGACAGTTTTCTAGGGCATTCATCAAGTCATCAATGTTATTTCTAAGAAATCATTTTTTTGTCATATTAGCTTCAAAAACCTCAACAAATCAAAATAAAAACCAAACCCTGTCGTATTGAGTTGATCTAGAGGACAAATTGGAGATGGTTCACAAATCCGCAAGAAAAGAAAATTCACCCTATCCAGACAAATTATTCTGAATCCGAGCCGAACCTAGAACCTAGAGGACAAGTTGGAGATGGTTCACAAAGTAACAGTTTATCCTACACAGCAAAATTATTCTGACTCCGAGCCGAACCTTGCATCTAAAGGACAAGAGAAAAAACGAGTATTTTTTAACGTGTTTCATATCTTTCGGCTGGGGACCATACTGAGTTAAGTTGTTGTTCCAACACGTAAACTTTTCTGTAATTTCAAAATACATCTTCTCTCATGACGAATACAGTGTGTATGCTATTTTCATTAGCTTTTTGTATTTTTAATATAAGCAATGCACGAAGAATTTTTTTGAATACTCTATTTTTTTTACAATTACAGGAGCTTGCATTTGCACCATACAAACACTATAATAGCACATTTTTTCTTTTATCAAATTCGTTACGAAATTAAAAGACTTGTGGTAATAAGTTGTCTCTATTTGTGTTTATATATATAAAAAATTAAGACAGAGTTTTGTCCAAAAAATTAGATTTCTACTTATGTTTAGCACTAGATATACATTTAACAGTTGCTATACACTTTATGATTAAGGTTATATGGTCGATCACTCACCTTTCAAAAATTGCGAAAAAAATATGTATGAACGCTTTCTACCACTATATTCAGGTGCAAACATTTCCCTTTATATATATGTCATATACGGATTATTCTAAATACTTATTATAATAAGAAAAATATTCGCAAATACTTCTAAATATAGAATCTTTATTTTATGTGTTATCAAGAAAAGTTTTACCCCCTCGATGTAAATAAGTGGTCAGTTTTGTAACTTATAGAATTTTTATATCCTGATTTAGAACATTTTTAATAAGCTTATCATTATTTGTATTTTTATTCGGGCAAATACAACGTTCCCAATCTGTATGAATTCAAAATAAAACGAGGTTCGGAAAGTAAGGTTTTTACCCTATGGTCAAACCCATTATCTTACTGAAGATTAAGGTTCAATTTATCAAATGTTGTCTATAAATAGTAAACCTGCATTATAAATTGGAAAAATAAACATTCGCTTTTAAATTTCATTGATAAGTAAAAGTTCATTTTATTTTAACAGGTTAATAATGAATTATAACATTGGTAATATGTATATTTTTATATTACTTTTTAGTACTGGTTATATTTTGGATACTTACTAAATAGTTAGCGTAGGTACCATATAAAACCAATTGTTATAGCATAGTCATAGATAATAGCTTATGATTACTCTAGAATTTGACTTTGTTAGTTTATGTAAAATCATTGTAGGATGAATTCTTAATACTCGGCAGCACATCTTACATGTATAAGAAAAATGAAATTATGTTATTGTTGCTCTTGATGATTATTGATGGAAGTTAAAGGTCCAGTGACAAATTAAATGCTATATAAAAAGAACACTGCCTGGTACTAAACTGACACGCTGAGCAGAATGTTGGAAATGCTATTTGACAGGGTACAAGCCCACAAGTCACCCTACCTGGACAAATTATTCTGACTCGGAGTTGAACCTCTTTGATGTCGCTCGCTTAGCGGAGAAGCATAAACTGTTAATTTTACAGACATTGGTTTGACCTGGCTGGCCATGGGATCTAACACATAACCTATGTCGTTCTAGACAAACACGCCTAATAAGTTAATTAATTTGTAGCTAAGCACTCGACAATAAGGAGTAAGAGCAAATACTGGACGGCTCAGAGTCAGATGATGTGTCCGGGTAGTGTGACATGGCTTCCTGCGAACTGTCACCTTGAGAACTAGCACTTTAAAAATCCCATAAACAATTTGATGATTCCCGTAAAATTATCGAACTGTCTTTGATTAAACGACTGCAGACAGCAGACCCCCCCCCCCCCCCCTGGGTCTAACTGACATTATAATGGGACAAGGGAACATATCTAAAACTTCTTCTATTGATATCATGAATATTGTTGATAAAAAAACAACGTAATAATAGGTCTCATGGCAAACGTTTCCATCGAAATCAACGAATTAAACATCGAATAAATCATACACTTGATGATCTCTTATACTTAAAACAATGGTAGGCATCAATTATTATGTAAACTGGGTCAAATACCAAATAGTAAATTACATGATATTTGCAAAGAGTGTGACACATTCTCGTTCTGCGGCCCACTTTATGAATATTCGAGTATAAAAACAGCTTTTTGTCACCATAGGCGTATCGTTAAACCTGAAGATCATAAACGGCATTTTCTGAAAATTAAATATATTAACAGAGGTATTGATTTCATCAACTTATCGAGTATATTTAATGACTCGACCATTCAAAACTGTATACATGTACCTCCCTTTTTTTAAAAACACAGACCCATCTATTATTTCGTATACATGCAAAAAACCTACAAGAAGTTTAATTTTTAATTATACGTCAGTAACATCAGACGTCAGTGTAGAAAACAATACTCCTGTGAATTGAGACTGTGAATCGTCGAATTTTAGATATGATCCCTATGGCAATGTTATTAAAGGGGACCTCAATATCGTTCAAGACCGAATTGTTTTGGTTTTTTTTTTTGAAAAATGGACCAAAATATCGTCCTCCATCTAAAATAGATTGGAAACAGTGTCGTCAGGTCACAAAAGACGCTCTTTCATCATATTGCAAAATTGGTGTAAACGGGGAAAATCTGATAAAAAATCTCTTGATTCTTATTTAAATAAACGTATGAATGATGTGAATATTCGAATATCACATTTTGAAAATAATTTAGAAATAAATAAAAGAGTTCATGCTACGCCTATTTCTAGAATAAGAAACAAACTTCAAGTACTCGCAAAGCGGTTTGTGTTTGTACCGGCCGACAAAGCAGCCAACAATGTGGTGGTGGTATACCGAAAATACTTCACGGACGTTCTTAAGAATGACATTTTAAATTCTTCTACATTTATTTCCGCGCGCTCCACAGAGAGTCATATAGAAAACAATCATATCGTAACCACATCACAGCTTAAGGCCTCTTCTAAACATTTGAAGGTCCCTACTATGTATTGGTTACCTAAACTACACAAAAAAACAGTAAAATATCGTTTCATCTCGTCCTCTAGTTAGTGTTCTACAACTAATATTTCAGTGTTTTAACTAGTTCCTTAAGTACTATGATCAAAGATCTTATCATTAACTTTTGTAATAAAACATATGAAAATAGTGGATTTAACTATGTTTGGAGTGTAAACAAATTTTTGGATGTTTTAGATAAATTACGTGCTTTATGGTCATTTTGTTTCTGTTGACATTTTTGACTTTTCAACTCTTTACACTACACTTCCACACAATCTTATCAAACAAAAATTTTCCTATTTAATTAAAAAGTCGTTTGGTAAATCTGAATTCAAATATATTTGCTGCAACTCATTCTTCTCTAATGAGAAATGTAAATATGATAGATATACTTACTGGAGGTGTGATGAGATGATTGAAGCTGTTAATTTTCTCCTTGATAATATTTAAGTACGTTTCGGCAATAAAGTTTATCGACCGGTTGTAGGTATTCCTATGGGCACCAATTGTTCCCATTTAATAACAGACTTGTTCTTGTACTGTTATAAATCACAGTTTATGACCAAACTCTATAAGGACCCATCTAAATTGCATTTAATTGATAAATTCAACAACACTTACTGTTATCTTGATGATATTTTTTCGTTAAATAATCAAGAAATTTCTAAATATAATGCCGAAATTTACCCAAAGGAACTTACTTTGAATTAATCAAATATAAACGCTAATAACTGTCCTTTCCTAGATTTAGATATTTCAGTTTTACATGGGAAACTCTACACTAAAATTTACGACAAAAGGGACGATTTTTCGTTCCCTATTGCTAATTTTCCTTTTGTGGACGGCGATGTTCCTTTGGCACCAACTTACAGTCTGTGTTTATATATCCCAACTCGTTCGCTATGCCCGTGTCTGTTGTGACGTTTTGGATTTCAATGAACGTAATTTATGTATTACTGGTAAATTATTAAGTCAGGGATTTCGTTTCCACAAATTTCTTTAAACATTTACCAAATTTCTCCGTAAATATAAGATTTGGTTTTGAAGTTTGGTTGTATCTGTAGAAAACTTATTTCAAACGGGAGAGCACGTACTAATTTTAACTGAGATGTTGTTTACCGAGCCCGGATACGATCCGGGTTAACTTATCGACCCTTTAAATAAACTTATTCTAAAAGGTTACCGATTCAGCACTGTAATTATATCTTTGAATATTGTTTTGATTGGTATTAATATTGATTTTGTTATCAAAAAATTAAAATCAAACTAAATATTATTTTTACATACATATGCGTATTCATTGCACTACAATCTGTCGATACCTGTATCTTGGCATTGCACAAGGTCAAGTTTTTCTTTGACTGTTAATGACGTCTTTACACTAAATCCATTGGAAGTTGAATGTGTATTGATTTATATTCTTGTCTTAGATGCATGATTTTGTTATTAGTTGTTATTGGCTTTGAACTAGCTGTTAGTAACTGCGAGTACTCTCAGATCTGTACTTTGTGTGTTTTTGTTGTTGGGATGTATAAGTAACCTGCCAGTTCCACTCTGTGTTTTTGTTAGATGTATATCTGCTTTGTACCCATCTGATGAGTTAACCCTTTACAACAGATTTTTATCTCAACGGGCCCGAAGGGCCCCATGTGAGCTTGTGAGCTTATGCCATCACTTGGCGTCTGTCGTCGTCCGTCGTCGTATGTCGTCGTCGTCGTTGTCTGTCGTCTGTCGTCGTCGTCGTAAACTATTTCAAGAATATTCTGCTCTGATACTACTAAGCCAAATACCTTCAAACTTTAACTCAATATTCTTTAGGGTATCTAGTTTATAAATTGTATCCGAAATTTAGATCCATCAACAAACATGGCCGTAATGGCTAAAAATAGAACATAGGGGTCAAATGCAGTTTTTGGCTTATATCTTAAAAACTAAAGCATTTAGAGCAAATCTGGCAAGAGGTAAAAATGTTCAATAGGTCCAGATTTATCAACCCTGAAATTTCAGACGAATCGAACAACCCACTGTTGGGTTGCTGCCACTAAATTGGTAATTTTAAGGAAATTTTGCAGTTTTTGGTTTATCTTGAATATTATTTAAGATAAAGATAAACTGTAAACAGCAAAAATGTTCAGCAAAGTAAGATCTACAAAAAAATAAATGACCAAAATTGTCAATTGACTCATTAAGGAGTTATTGCCCTTTAAAGACATTTTAACCCAATTTGTTCATCATGTTTGCTAACATTTAAAAATCTTCTTCTCTGAAACTAATACTTCTAAACTTTAACTGAAGGTTCCTTGTGGTAACTGGTTTATAAAGTGTATCCGAAGTTTTGATCTATTAACAAACATGGCCGCCATGGTTAAAAATAGAGCATAAGGGTCAAATACAGTTTTTGGCTTTTATCTCAAAAACTAAAGCAATTATAGCAAAAGTGACATGGAGTGAAAGTGATGAATAAGTCAAGAGCTATCTGCCATGAAATTTTCAGACCAATTGGACCACCCACTGTCCGAAATAATTTATTTTTATGAAATTTTACTGTTATTATCTTTAATATTATAATAGATAGAGATAGGGTGTAAATGTCAAAAATGTTCAGCTGAGTAGGATCTACAAATAAGTCAAATGATCAAAATAGTCAATGGATTCCTTAAGGAGTTATTAAGCCAAAGGAAAGATTTGAAGGATATACAAAAGGTGTAAACCATATTTTATAGCTCTGTACAGATGATTGCAATATATACATTGATATACTTTATATATGATAACATTCGATATTTCTTGCATGTGTTAGTAAGACAAACAAGGTTACAAGGGCTAATAAAAAAAAACAGTCAAAGAAAAACACATTAACATCATTGCCACTAAAGGAGAAAAGAACAAAATACTGCAATTATATATATAGCGAAGAACATAAGTTTAAAATCAGCCCCGTTAAAGTTCGTGGGAGAGAGGACTATTGGTCATATTAGTAATATCATAAGTGTCATTAGTTTTATCTAGTGTGTTGTTTTGTGCGATTAAGGAAAGAAGGACAGGCCTAGGATTGAGGCTACGACAAATTAAACATATCTGTGGACATCTTGATTACTTCGGTCAAACAAGGCATGATGGGGTCTCTTAAACTTTCCAAATGTTTCCCACTATTCCTTTGAGAACGATTATTAGTTCATTAGATTTTTTAAACATCAACCACTGAAACAAAAGGATGATAGGAAAACAAAACACTGGAATATCGTTCAAAATAAGGGAGATATAAACTTCAAATGCAGGTTTTCTTCAGTTGAATGTTTGAAAATAGAATTGGAAAGTCCATGATGGAAGGATTCCATTCATCTCTGTCATCGAATGATTTTGTCTCAACCGACCATCAATGTCGTTCCATAAGTTCAAGCGAATGACTTAAGCAAAATAGCTGCAACGGTGACATATTTTCTGTATCTAAAGATAAATAGAACAGATGCGATTAACATCGTTAAAACTTAATTCATTCTGTGTAAGAACTATAACATCTAAATATTGGAACCTAATATTAGAAGCAGTGCTAGCTTCTTTTTATATTTCAATAAGTGTCATGGTTTCATATGTTTGTCTATGAAAATATCTGTTCAAAACGACTTTAAAAGGGGATGAGCCAGCCTGTACTATAATTTCATACTGTACACTGACTTGGCCAGCACTCAACATTCCGATAAATAGCTAATTGAAGAGAATGTAATTATACTTGAGTTACCTATAGTTTGACTTGAGATGGGCAAGCGCTCAACATGTCACGCATAGAGAGGTATTTCGAAATAACACATTGTTTTTTTAATTATGCTTTGAATTCTTGTCAATAATTTCATTAAACGGCTTTGCTATTAAAGTCACATTGTTTGAATTCTCATTTTATACTCAACGAATACTGTTTAAGTTTTATGTGTACTCAAGTGGCTAGTAACTTTCTATTGAACTGTTATTCAAAGAACAGGGTTTAAGTTATTTGAAGTCACAGTACTAAATCTATACTCTGTCGTCAGTGCAACCATATAAATTATTTTTGTGTCGTTTCTTCACATTGACTTCTATAGATGAGGAGAAGACATTTGTTTAAGTCCACTGAAACGATTCCACCTAGTTATGTATCTAATATAGAGGTGCTTTATATAGTAAATTCTTAGCAATTTTAAAGGATTTTTTTCCTTAGTTAATAATTTCTTGTGCTTTCAATGGGTGAAAATGTCTCTGTTTTACAACAATACGTGGCTATAATATCCTGCAATTTACTAAAAGGGAAAATCCACATACTCTAAATGGCAATACAATACTAGAGAACTGTGTATAAAATGGAAGAAAAAAACCACGATACTGATATCCGTGTATATGGCACACTTTTCTGTAATAGCGTCATTTAGTAGGTTCAAGATTTAAGTATTGAAAAACCAATTATGTACATGTGTAAACGTTGGTGAGCGTCATTAAATCCTAAAATGTTTGAGATGAACGTTTGCCTTGTGGAATTACAAGTTAAGTTTGAACATGATGACGTTATTTAAGAATTGAATGCTTCTTTTTATAATTGTATTTGGGTGTAAAAGCGTTGACCGAAGCACATATTAAACATTTGCATACGATCAACGCTTTTATAACCCTATAAAATTATATAAAAAAACGCATTCAGTTCTTATAATTGCATTTGTATGCTACAAATTACCTTTTCGTTTGTTTTTCAAGCATTATTTGAACTTTGTCACAGATGTAGCCATAGCTGTTGTATTTTATGAAAAAATGAAATTTGATATTGGAGTGCCTCACGATTATTGTCAGCCAATCAAAATTACGGATTCCAATGAAACATACATGTAATATACTTTTACGGAAATGAAATATGATATTGGAGTGTCTCGCGATTGTTGTCAGCTAATCAAAATAACGGATTCTTATGAAACATACATGTAATGGAATTATCCATTTTTTTTGTGTTTTATTTTATTTGCGAATGTAACTTTTACAATAAGGATTGTTTGATACAGTAGAAGTCTAGAAATTTGCACATAATAAATATGTTGTCACACATGTATATTTTAGTATTTCATTTTTATTGACTGAGTAGTTTCTCATAATTGAAATAACTTCATCGGCCGTTCTGTATGTACCACAGCTGTTAAATTCTGTAGCAAGGACATATACACTTATCATTGCTATTTAACCTAATATTAAAAAGAGAGGTAATCGCTCTTTCAATTCTATATTTATATAAACACGACACATAAAATATCATGTTAAAATACGGTCTTCGTCAATAACTATGAATTAAAATTATTGGTGAAGACCGTATTTTTACACAAGTACCTCTAAATAACTATTCTAGTTTTATTAAGCATATGTTGTTGTGATGCTGAATATTGATGCATACATACACCTTATCCCCGTTTATTCTTATATCTTGAGGTTGAAGAAAAAAGAACAGTGCTTATCGATCAACAACCACTATCTCAGCTAGTAGAGTAGTTACAGAATGTGCAAGTTATCTCCCGTACAAATTAAAGCTGAGGGGCTCAGTAGTAGTTATGTTTGGAAATTATATTCTAGTTATAAACTATAACATTATCATGATTATAATTACAAATAAATAACTTTTTTATGTCAGTGAATAGACTAATTTAAAGGCCTATCCGAGATTTCATGGTCAGTCCACAACCCGAGCAAGATTCCAGCAACCAGGTTAACCTCAACAAAATCCTTCTATGTCCATACTTTAAAAAATACTCTACTATACATGTGCTTATAACGGTGATGATTTATGATAATGGATACAATTTACTGGAAATGCAATGACAAAAGTTGAAATGTAGATTTTGTATGACACCACATTTTGAATTCAAATTCTGTTAAAAACAACCCATGAATTGACTGCTGTAGTTGGTTAAACACGTGTTTTGCTTAGTTACTTACATGAATATGCATGTGATAGGTTTTAAACATAGCAACAGTACATTGTGTAAGACACAACAAGTTACTAGACAACGTTTATATTCAGTTGAGGTCAATACCTAACATGTTTAATGTAATATTTGATTATTGTATGGACGATATATCTTTGAACTTTTGTAAATACTGTTCAAATGTTCGAACTAGTAATACTAGTAATAAAGGCCAATATGGACCATTCTAAAGTGTAATTATACCTACTTGTAATACTAAAAAAGATCAAACAAGACTTTAGTGTTCGTTATTTTTAATGATGAGTATAAGGATATGGGAGGTCTTTTATGGTCTTTTAAATTACATCAATAATTGGAAAAAATTAAGACATTGAAGATTTAACTTTAAAAATGCATTTATATATGTAGAAAGACTGGAGATGTCATTTAATTAACTTTAAGTCATATTCAAATATAAGAATATGAATAGGAATGCGTCGTAACGTTAAAAAGAAAGTTACAGTTTCAAAACTAAACAAATCTGAGGACTTACCTTGTTTGTATTGGATACATAAGCTTCACAAAATTCCGTACAAACAACGGTACATTGCCGGCTCATCTGCATGTTCTACAAAGGCATTGTCCATTAGATTGACAAAAATTCTGTCCGCAGTGAAAGAGGGTCTTCAGAAACACTGCGAAGTGGTATTAACCATATGTGGATTCTAAAAAAACTCTAAAGAACTTCTGGATAATTTTTAATTTAGATCTTTCTCTGAAATCAATTCTATCAAAACTTTTGATTTTTCAACCCTGTATACCACCATTCCCCGTGTGAAATTGAAAAATCGTCTAAAAGAAATAATCCACAATGCTTTTCAATATAAAAATGGTAGCATACGCTATAAATTTATTACTTTGGGATACCATACGGCACATTTTGTTAATAGTGAACAAAAAGGTAAAACATGCTACACAGAGGAACAAGTGATCAGTATGCTGGAGTTTCTTATTGACAACATATTTGTTGAATTTGGAGGCCTTTTCAACAATTTGTCGGCATTCCTATGGGAACGATTGTGCGCCTCTCCTTGCCGACCTCTTCTTAATTTCATATGAGTCGGAGTTCCTTCAGACACTTGTCAAAAACAAGAAGATCAAAGAAGCCAGATCATTTAATTTCACATTCAGAGATATATTGATGATGTTCTTTCCATTAACAATCCAAACTTTTTTGATTGGGTTCCATTAATTTATCCTCCAGAACTAGAAATTAAAGAAACAGCAGACACGGCTTCCTCAGCCTCATTTTTAGACTCATACCTCAAATTTGACATAAGCGGTCATCTCGGTACCAGAATCTATGACAAACGAGACGATTATAATTTTGAAATTATCAAGTGACTTCACCTTAGTAGCGATATACCAACTTCACCTGCATATGGGATATACAATTCCCAACTCATTCGGTATTCAAGAGCTTGCGGCTGCTACTCGGACTTTATAAAACGTCACCAGTGTCTGAGCAGAACGTTGATGAACCAGAGTTATGTCAAAGAACTCTCGTCCTTTTTCAAAAAAAGTTGATCGGAAAATACTAAGACCTTGTTGATAAATATTCCGTGTATAAACTTCACAAATAATACATGATGGTCTTGAAGTATATATTCTAGGTGCTGACGTTGTTTTTCATCTTAATTACGTGTTATAGTGTTCTTTTATTTGTCTTTGTAAATTATTAACCTTTACTGTTTAGTTCATTTTTGGTAATATCCTTTTGGTGTAGCTCGGTACTTATACATCCCGCCGTTGTGTTATTGTGCTAATATAATGGGTAATTTTTTTGTTTTCTTGTCTTTCATTTTTGCGTATGTGCTTTGTCTATATGCCATTTTATTCTTCTTGCTTGAAATATTTGTTTGTTATTTATAGTGATTAGGATTATAACACAATGTTGACTGCTGTTCCCCTATTTTTGACATTTTTTCCTATTGTGTCTGTTTGTTTCGTTCACACATTGTTGTCAATTTAATGGACTTTTATGCGACTGTCATTCAAGTGCAAGCTAGGTTTAGCTAGCTATACAATTAGGTTTAATCAACCACTTTGTACATAAGGAAATTCATGTACCAAGTCAAGAATATGACAGTTGTTTTTTATTCGTTTGATGTGTTTGAGCTTTTGATTTTGCCATTTGATAAGGGACTTTCCGTTTTGAATTTTTTTCTTGGAGTTCGGTATTTTTGTTATTTTACTTTTTTCTTACACATGGTAAGACAATTGCTTTCATGAACAATCTTGGCTGCTAACAAAAGATATACAAAATATTATCGTATTCTGAATATCCATCAACGGATGATCTCCACTAAGGAAGTACATTCAATTTGTTTTATCTGTATTGTGGTGCAACGCTAACACATGTTCGTTATTTTCAGACAGCACTTACCACTATACAACTGGTGATAGCGGACATGTTTTGTACCCTTTTGTTGTGACAATTGTATTTTCAACGTCCAATAACAGTTGATTACTGATTAAGTTTAATTTCACTTAATAATACATGGCTTCAAATTAGACAGGTATACTCCTAGAAAAATGATTGTATTTTTAATTGAGTCTGGTCATCAAAAAGTCGTATAGACGGAGCGGGTTTTAAATACTTGACGTTTGTTTGCAAAACTTACTTAATGATGTGGACTAAATGTGCATGTATATTCACGAAGCGAGAAAAAAACCCCACCTAATTAGAAACATTTTGTTTAAAAAAAATATGAAGAAAGAAAACACAGTAACTTCAACTTGAGACATGCTGTTGTTACAGTACAAGAAAGCATTTTTAATACTTTGTATGTACAGAATCTTATACAACATGATAATACCCATTTCTCGTACAATGGACCAAAAGTATGGAATGCTCTTCCTGGTTCAATTAAAAAATCAAACACAGTATTAGAATTTAAACATAACTACAAATCTATGTACTTTTAACATTACCATGATATTTGTACTGTAATGCCATATATAATAATTGTTTATTGTATTTAAGTTGTATTACATCTTTATTTATCATTATTATTGAATATGTTTTGTTTATTTTTAATGTAATTATTATTGTATTAAGCGAGCCTTATTGAAAATTGGTGTAATTCAAATGAGTTACTCTCTCTAAATAAAGATATTATTATTATTATTATTATTATTATTTCAACAAATACTCTTTTCAGAGACACACTTTTTTCATATATCGAGATCGATCTTATTTAATCTAGTTCGTTTACATTGCAACATACATGTACAAAGATGCGTTTTTTCCTGATTACTTTTAAATTACCAAGTTTACATTTTGTAACCAAATAATCGAAAAATTAGAATAGTATAATAACGTGTGTATCTCGCGGTGACAATCACACACTGCAAAATCATTGAGAAAATGGTTGAATGAAATTCGTATGCAGTCATTAACTAACATGTTGGTTCACACGTCACAAGTCATTAAACAAAGCAATGTGAGAAGACTATCACTTAAAATGAACGGTCTAGGCGTTTGAAGATGAGAATTTGCAACAAAGAAATAGAATTTATCAATTTAGAAGAATGATCCAAAAATGGCGGAATCTATGTTTAATTTTCCTACCCCATCCATCGTTTTTAAACACGTATATTTTTTCGCCGAACATGCGCAGATTTATCAATTTTCATTTGCGTTAACGCTTGAAGAAAGATAGATTTAAATAAGATCGATCTTTTTTAATACCACCTTTGGAGGTGGACTTTTTTTTATGTCCGATTGAAAAGCGATCTTTCACTTTTACAGTATACTAAAGATCGATCTTTTTTACTAGTATAAACGGGGTCTTGGTTAAATATCATTTGTTTCTATTATTTGCTTATTTGGGTGTTTTTTGGTTTGTTTGTTTGTTTTGTTTTTTTTATTTTGAAGCTGTGTTACAAAAATGTAATTTTTTTTCAATTAAGTGGGAAATAAATATTTTAGTTGTAAATTATTTTTAGAAATTGAGATATGACTGGGAAGTCCGTCCGTCGAAACTTAATTGGCAATAGTACTGCAAAGAAGCTGAAACCGAGTTTTATCCTAGTAAATGTAAAATAAACAAACTTCGCATAAAACTTGCTCCAAGTAGGAAAGCAAGTCCGGTCAGTTTGCAACCCTCGTAAGCGGTGCTACGACATCATATTCTGAGTGCTTCATTCCAGACAAAAATTTGGCATGCTTCTTGTCTAGAAAAACCGCCCCTGCTTTCACCATTGGAATATGGATACATTCGTTATGGTTATACTAAAGGTCAGAAAAGTTCATCTTTTTTTTTAATGAAAACCATCCGCTTTGGGTAAAATAGCATCCTTCCTCGGAACAATTTATTTTATGTTGATTTCAGATTTTGGGTGAAAAATTGAAAGAGAAAAGAAAACCTTCTAGGGGAACTAGGGATAAAAAAAAACACGTCATCATGCAAGTTAATTATCTTCTTTACTTCAGGACATTTTTTCGAAAGGCGTAGTGTATGTTTTCATTCATTTATTTTCATACTATATATAGAATTCATGATTTTTATATATTATATTGTTGAAAATTCAAGTCATTATATATGTACATTATATTCACTTGAGAATCTTTCATCTTTTCTATGCATACAAATTATCATACTTTACCAACTAGTTGGTAATCTCTTCAAATGTAAACAGTAACTTGGTTGAAGTAATTGTCAGCATTTTTGAATCCTGGAAATAAGACAACATATAACTATACTATGACTTATTAATTTGTTTTTCTTAAAATAACACCGTGAATATCTTCAATTTTATTATAGTATCGATATATTTTCTGTACAAGTCTAAGGCTGGGTTCATGTATTGTAAGCTTATCAGGGAAAGGTTAATGTAAGAATATCTATTCAGGATAAAAAAAAATTCTCAACAAGAGTATCTATATGTCCATTTAACTAATACTTATTAAAAGGAAAACAGATGTAAATATACACAAAGTCAAAGAGTTCGAGGGACAAAACAAATGAAAGGATATAAGCTGTAATATCCTGATTCATATTTTTGTGTAACCGCCTTGGTGGTGTCGTGGTATCGTTTCCACAGCTAGATTTGTAGTAAATGCACAGTGCAGAATGCTTCGTACTTCAACTTAACTATATACATCTAACGGTAAGACTCGAGAACAGAACAATTATAATATATAGTTGTAATTCTTTTCAGTTTCAATTCCTGGATCAGATGTTGGTCATTATACGAAATTTCTCTCAACCGCCAAAGTTCGCCCTACATCCATGTTTACATTTTGCGGTTTATCTATTCACCACTGAACAACATAAAATTCTAGTGAACACGCACTTCATAAATTTTTCATCTTTTTAAATTATATATTTGACTTGTGTTAGAACGAGGATGAATATGTGAATGAATATTTCTAAAAAATTAAACAATAAATAACTTGATATTACCAGCGAACCAAAAAGGACATTTTGTAAATACACAGGACAACTTTGTACGTCAGACGTTCGTTTCGTCTACAAAAGACTCATCAGTAACGCTCGGATCAAAAAAGTATTAAAAAGGCCAAATCAACGAAGTTGAAGAGAATTGAGGACCCAAAATTCCAAAATAGTTGCCCAAATACAGCTAAGGTATCTTTTTCCTGGGGTAGAAAATCCTTAATATTTCGAATAATTCAAAGTTTTGTAAACAGTTAATTTATAATTATGACCATATCAATGATAATTCATCACAAGGGTCATATGTCAGGGACCGTGCTATATTTATCTTCGGATTGGCTGGTGCAAATTAGAGCGCGGCAAAGATATTTTTACTGTTTATATCTGCTAAGTATAAACACTTTTTCAGGGGGAAAACCCTGCTGTGACTGGGGGACTCAACCTTTTTGTATTCATAATGTCCGTATTGGACATGAACTATTTCAACGATTTTTTATTAACAATTGTTTCTTATCCATAAAATTAAAATTGAGAATGGAAACGGGGAACGAGTCAAAAAGACGACAACCCGACCAAAGAGCAGAAAAAAGCCCAAGACCAGAAATAGGTCTTCAACACAGCGAGAAAATGCCGCACCCGGAGGCGGGCTTCAGCTGGCCCTAAACAATAATGTATACTAGTTCAGCGAAAATGGACGTCACACTAAATCCGAAACATATAAATGAACCAAAAGTAAAAAAAAAACATGAGTACTTAAGTAAAATACACAAATACTATGTAAAAGAAGAACAAAACATAGTATATAAGAATAATTTATTTGGGTATGGTTGCCAAATTCTTTAAAAAATCTTTTATAATCTGAAGAAAAATAAACATTTCTATCGTTGACAATCATGGTTTAATAAATTGTCTACTTAACAAACAGTATAATTTATCTTTAAAAAAGCAAATTATCTAAATGAAGTAAGGTTTTGCATGTTGTGAGAACAGTATATAATTGAGATACATGTAGCTGTTAAGTTTTATGAAAATGTCAGGTGATATGAAAAAAAAAAATAGAATAGGAATTCTAAAAACGATGACTTATCTGAATGTATTAGTTCCCAACTAGATATTCTAATTTTTCACCAACTAATTTAAATTGAAAGCATTTAATTTGAATGCAAGATTTGAAAAAGTTAAAAAAAAAAAAAAAAAATTATAATAGTTAATTATAAAAATGTATCTGAGCTTCATCCAACCAAAAAGTCTCATTTTATTCTATCTATTAGTTATTCTGTGAAAGGTTATGAAAATCCAGTATGACGTAAAAAAAAAAGTAATGGTAACTTTTAGGGACGACTGTCTGATAAATATTTAGGAATATATGTAGTCCTTTTCAAAAAGTAAGTTCATTTTCAAATGAGAGGGTTTATAATAAAATTGAGAATGGAAATGGGGAATGTGTCAAAGAGACAAAAACACGACCAAAGAGCAGAAAACAGCCCAAGGTCACCAAAGGGTCTTCAACACAGCGAAAAAATCCCGCACCCGGAGTCAGGCTTCAGCGGGCCCCTAGACAAACATGTGTACTAGTAGGCCAGTGACAAATATATCATGAATGTTTTGGAAGAAAACACATAAAACAATGAATCAAAATTTAGGTTAATAACATAATATGAATAAACGGGATCTATCACGAAGAACGCGATTGGGATTGGGAAAAGAGTGTTTGCTTTGCAAAAGGTCACCTCCCTTATTTAATTATATGTATTACCCGCATAAACCATGATGGCTCCTAACAGTATATAACGCCCATTGAGACCAACAATGATTACTTATTTATAACTTTCATTCAGCTTAACGAACGCCTTATAACAGCACGGATCTTGCTGCTGAGCGACAGAGGTCAAGGTTATCACATTGGTATAGTTGAGTTGATCATGTAGTGAGATAAAAATGGATTTTGAACCAAAACTGTACAAAAATCTGTCCAAATTGCAGGTTGACATATCTTATGGCAATTTGGTAATGAGTTATGGTCTTTTAGGAAATGGACCTGGTGTGAAATAAATTCTTGGTAAGTTGTCCCTACTTCTTTTTCAAAAGGGTATTGAAGCAACCATGTCAGAGGGAAAACAACTTTGACATTACTGGAACGAGATGACAAAAAAAATAAATTAAGAAAATAAAGATCTTCTTATAACCAATTACATGCAAACAGCAGATAATCCTAATCTTTTAAAGGACATCACGTGTTTTGGAATGCTAAACATATTGTTTCGCATGCAGTATTAGTGGCATAACAACTTATCAAAAGTCACTTATTTTCTGTATGAGAAACAAATATATGTTTACTGCCTTCTTAGAAACTCGCCTGTCTCGGTGTTAGAAACAATCTATTCTAAATATACCAGTGATAGAGTTTTAGTGTTTGATAAGAAAAAAACCCTAAAAACTTATGAAAAGATTTCAAATGAATTGGAACGCCATACACATGTTACTTTCATATATTAGTAATCATAAAAGAGAGAAATGTGATTTGGAAATTGATATCATAAATTATGTTATACAATTTTGTGTTGTCAATTGAGTAACCGAATGTCCGATCACAAGCATACTTGCATGTGTCAGTGTGGTTGTATAAAGACGGGACCTAAAATTGATAGCTGGAAACTTAACCGACGTCGACACAGTTGAATGATCTGTTGAATAATAAATAAAATGCTGTCAAACTTACATCTGATACTTTCAGCGTCCAGTTATGCAAGTCAAATAATGTTATTATTTTGTATGAAAATCCACTCTAGCAATATTGTTAATATCTGCTGTTAATTAAGGCGTTAGAGTGGTATTAGATTACGTAAAATCCCAATTGTTTTATGAGACTGTAAAGCCCGATATCTTCGTGACGAAGTTATCGTTTTTGTTGTTAAATACATGTAGCATTACCATGAATATATCAATGACATTCTTATTGTTCATGCATGTGTTTCGCCGCTCTCTACACATATTCAGCAGAAACACTAGTTGGATATTAGTGTCTTTTAAAAAATTAAAAAGGGATATTCCAAGTTTTCTATACCTTCTTTTGTTGTGAAATAACATTATTATATATATATATATATATAATTTATATATATATACAAATGACATTTTTATTGTTCATGCTTGTGTCTCGCCGCACCTACACTTATTCAGCAGAAACACTAGTTGGTGTTGTATATCTAATTTTCGTTATTAATAAGAGTTGCTAGTTCACAGTCTGGTATATGTATCATTCTGGTATTGGAAAGGGCATTCCATATCCGGTTTGATAATCTCTCTCTCTCTCTCTCTCTCTCTCTCTCTCTCTCTCTCTCTCTCTCTCTCTCTCTCATTTCTTGTCAATGCGGGTAGCAGACGTTATTCTTATTGAGAGTAAAATATTACAACAAAACTATTTTATTCGTGTTTATTTGTGTCCTTAACATATAAAAGTCCACCAAGGATACAGAATGGTGGAGGTCCCTTAAATTAATGTGAATTTGAGACATTTTACAGGGCTGTGATCTGTACAATTTTTTAACACGTGGTTTTGAAAAAAAGGACACACTTTTCAAGTTCGCCAATTTAGACATCGTTACCAAATAATATAATTGTCTGTTGGTATGACTTTTAGTAGATAAAGGCGTCAGAGTGGTATTAGATTACGTAAAATCCCAATTGTTTTATGAGACTGTAAAGCCCGATATCTCCGTGACGAAGTTATTTTGTTAATTGAAAGTTACATCACCATCCACGTATTGTACTGTGTTTATGGCTGGGTACATGACTTTGACGGTTTAAGACATTAAAATCCACAGATAAATCGTCTGCTCACGAGTTGATAACAAAATTCCGAGAAATCTATGCTTTATCATCCCCAGTTTCTGGTGTGGTTCGTGTTGCTCAGTCTTTAGTTTTCTATGTTGCGTTTTGTGTACTGTTGTTTGTCTCTTTGTCTTTTAGCCATGACTTGTGAGTTTGAATGTCCCTTTGGTATCTTTCGCCTCTCTTTTATTTGAGGGTTTCCTACTGTAGATCCTGTATTGTTGTAGCTACTCCCGTATTCAATTTTTGAACACAACAAATATAAAGGTTGTGAAGATCCTAAAGTATAAACAAGATAGGAGTCGTTAACACCTTTGTAAGAGAAACAAATCTCATTTACGGGAAAGATTAACCAAAATGTTCTCTTGATATCGAAAATACGAGAAAGGCTAGAAATAATCACACTACATATTCTTTCAGATTTACAACATTCTATAATGACGGTTTTCATCCTATCTTATAAATATTCCCAAAACAAGTCCATAATACCAGATGCAAAATTTCAACATATGTGCAATCTACCTGTGAAGTGTCATGGATCTAGGTTTTAAACTGTAGGAGTAGTTGATTACACAAACCCGCATCCCATTGGTCGGTTTTGGCCATCCCGGCCCAAAAAGAATAATTTTATGACATTAAAGGACGATCTTATAATCAATTGCATAAGAATTTTAATACTATGACTTTCAATTGGTCAGGATCGTTTTGTTTTGGTATTCATATTTTCATTAGAAGCCTGAAATGAAAAGAGAAACATAATTAAAAATCTTTCAATTTATTTACCTCCTGAAATGTTTATATTTAGATTTTGCTATGGCAAATGTTTGAATTGAAAAGCGTTGTGTTAAAATTTTAATTTGAATACATAATTTTGGTTTTTCTAGTATAATACCGGTAAACCAATGTGGTTTTCAGACTCGTATGTAATTTTGCATGCCCTACAATTGTATATATTTTTGCCAAGAATGCATGAAATAAATTTTTCTATATGTAGTCAATAAAATGACCATTGCGCAATGTCTAAGACTTTCTTGATGGTTGTTTGTCAAACTTGGTATGACGCAGCCATCTATAAGAAATAGGAAAACCATTCTCATATAAAGCAATATGTAAGGTTATTTGAAATCTTCAGTTAGACTAAACAGTTATAAAAAGTCAAATAATATTTCTGAATGGTGCTTAATTACTCTAAAAACAAAGCATAAAACTAAGCTGAATACTGATTATCATAAACAAAACAAAATGGACATGTGTGGTATATTGCAAATACGTTTTTTTTCAGACTTCTTCATCGTTTATGATAATTTGCTGCCATAATAGATTAGTGTATTGATTTGACCTTTACGTGTTTTTAAGACCCCTTATATATTTTATTTGAACCAATCATTCTACTTACAAAAGTTACGTTCACAAATGTAGGTTGTTTTGACATTGCAAGGGTATTTCTCCCACTGACCATTTGAAGGATGGATGAAAACACAATAACTCTTACATCCATCTGTGCTAGTTTTAGGATGCCCGCTCTGAAAATTTTTATACGATAGTGTTGATTGATCGTATTTCCATCTGAAATCTCCTTCATGAACATCAGTTAAACCAATCCAAAGCATACGACCTAAAAATGCATATTACATGAAGATAATTAAACAGTGCGCTAAAACTCATGTCTTTTTTCATTGATTACAACAATCTGGTAAAAACCATGCCTGATTTTCTTTATCAAGTGAGTAGTTGAAAAGGGCAAGTAGATATTCCTGAAATAAGAAGTTCTGTCTTTCACTTTGCTCTCGTATTTAAAGATGAATTTAAGAACGAATACAGAGAGAAGAGAGGCGAAAGTTACCAAAGTGATATTCAAACTCATATTGACACTGCCAATGTCAAGGCAAAAACAAAAAGCGAACAAAAGACAAACAACATGATACAAAACACAACATAGAAAACTAAGGACTGAGCAACATATACCCCGGGGATGATCTCAGGTGCTCCGGAAGAGTAAGCAGATCCTGTTCCACATGTGGCACTTATATTGTAAGAACTTTCAATAATATTCTAAAGGTTTCCATGTACTGTATAAAATCTTCTAAAGTGCAGCAACCGATATTTACGTGTATCACAGCATGATTTCAGATTACCAGGTCAGGTACTTTGAGCTAGCTATGAATAACTGCAATCATTGATTTCTTTGACACAGCCTTTATTTTTCATTTCGTTATTTCTTATACCGGTTTTATTTCACATTTTGTTCGTCCACTGATCGAGATTAAAAGGGAAAAGCTTCAGATTTCATATAATTAGTTTTACATCGCCACATATTTATTTGTCTGTGCCTAGTCTGGAACATCGGCATGTGTTGTCTCATGTAAAATCTTGCTGTATTTTGTTATTTGAGGAAGTTGTTGTTGTTAAAGGAAGATCTTTAATAGTTTCTGTTTACTTTATAAATAATTAACTGTTTTAAAATGGAGACTACTAAGTATTTAAAGCTTAACGCATTGTATTGAGAGTTGTCGATTGTTGAAGACTATATGTTTCCCTCTAACTGTCTGTTCCTTATTTGTATCGTTCGGTTGCTGTATCATTGTCTTATAAACCTGATCTCATTTTATAAATATTCAATTTGTCGTTTTCTGTGGTAAGAGTGCAGCAGCGGTACGACTGTAGTAAATAAAGTATGTGTGTATTATCGTATAATACAAAAACATGAAAATATCGCTTTAGTCAAGCGTCACAATACCAATTCCTATGTTTGTAATTGTCCAACGGATCAACTTTCCCCGTTTTTATAAACGAATACGGTTGAAATTCCACTGAACTTGGTCATTAAAATTTCGTTGATACTTAATTTACGTTTAGTTTCTATATACAATGTATATAAAATTGGAAGATATGGTATGATTGCCATTGAGATCTATGACAAAACAGTTAGCTAAAAACAAATATGACAGACAGCGACCAACGACAGCCACTGAACTACAGGCTCGTGACTTTGAACAGGTATATATCCAAAATTGCTGGGTTAAACATGTCTGTCACAGTGTGAGAACTCAATCCTCATCCCCTAATCTAGGACAGTGGTATAACATTACAACAAAAGAACAAACTGTAATCATTTGGAAAAGGCTTTATACATAAGATTGACTAAAAGAACAAAACAAAAAAAAAAAAAAAAAAAAACGACAAACATAAACTAAGACGAAAGACACAAAGTACTGATCTAAGAGTACTAACAGTTATTGAAAAAGCTAGTTCTAGGCGTTTTCCAATTGCATTTCCCGTAATTCTGTTATATGTCACACACGGTTTGGTATTTTCCTACTGTTAAGGGCATACGATACAGTTTTGATCCCACGGTTTTGACGAAAGCTTGAATACAAGCTATTTTTCACCTAGTCAATTCAAATATGTAATAAAAAATATACCTTCATGTGCTACTTTTAGAGGTAAATGGGTTCGAAATTTTAGCCATTTACTGGACATTTCGGTTTCTTGGACACTTCTATTTTAAGGAAAGACACACTTAACTTTTTTTGTTTCAAAAGATAAACGCAAGTGGAGTTTTGTAAAACACCTGGAATATCTTCTCTACATGATAGTGTTTAGAGTTTGTGTAACAGTTCTTTGGAAATAATTCTTTTGTATCATATTTTCATGATTTTAGTCAAAAAACGGCATTTTTGGCTGTATATTTATCAAATTTAAAAATATTTCATCGGTGATTTGTTCATAAAAATTGGCATAAATAATCTTCTTATATAATCAAGCCTAATATCATTTTTAGAAAGAGGGGTCCATTAACTCATTTTCAAGTTAAATCAGTCTGAATAATAAAAATCAGTCGAAAAATGCATTTTTTCTCGATATGTCACAGTTTGACGTCGCGAAAAATAACATTTTACGTTAGCGACTTTATTACCTCCCCTGTAACTCTATCGTATGCCCCTAAAGAATGCACGATGACTTTAAATTGTGTAGATTTTTACTCGGAGCTCGAGATCTCGGAGGCTAATTGTCAAATTGACAACCGATCACATCTTTCAATTTTATAAAATTCTTTACTAGCTCTAGAAAGAATATTCAAGGCACGAGGTATGATGTAAACAATGCGATGTAAAATTTCAAAAAGTAGCGCTAATTTCTTCTTTGAATCTAACTAGGCCTATGTTTTAAATGTCTTACAATCTTATAAGTGGTTGCAGCACACTTTAATCAGAGTATCGCTTACTTCGAAACATATGGCAAAAATAAAAATGTCTGAAGTAAAATTAGCCGTACCTCTTTTCTTTGCTTGTTCACAAAAGTGCTTGTGTTTGAGCGTTCCTGATAAAGATAAATCTAGGAAATCAAACTTATGAAGTGTTATTTTCTTTTTCTAGCATCGGAATAATATATCGCTAGTGGTTGACTGCTGGTCTCCTATTGTACCATAAAATTCAGTTCATTAGTCAGTGCTTCGGTACAGACCTGAATTATAACATATTTCTCTTAAATTCACTTTTAATGAATTAAGATATTATTAAGGAACTAAATTTCCCACCCCCTAAGTTAAGTTGACATGAGATGACTTAAACTTTACTTTTTATGTCCTATGCAGAAAAGAGCTTATATTTAGAGCTGTATAAAGTTCTAATACATATGTTTTTTTCAATTATAAGATTCCCTAGCCATCAGCATATCGCAATGAACAAAATTCAATTTATTTATCGAAATTTTTAAGAGCCAAATCCAATTTTCTCTGGATATTAATCTTTTATTCTAATTTCAAAATCTTTAGTAGTGACTGACTTTTTATATGTCGAGTATATTACAAATAAAACAATAAAAAAAATTAAATGAAACGCTGCTTAATCTTTAGTTTTTTAAGTGTTTTGTGGATTGGAACAGTTGTTTGTTCGTATTTTTTCTTTTAGTCAGTGTGTTGTCTGTTTTTTTTTTCTTCGCTTTTCATCAATCGCGTTTAAGTTATTGATATCATTTCAGTACGTCAGCTCGACCTAGTTTACCAAATCTGTTCCAAAGAAATAACAATGACCGTTGTACTTTCTCAGTTGTCGATCTTGAACATGAAACAAATGACATAAAATTTCCAACCAAGAGTACCTATCATGATACATATTTCATTAAGTTAATTATATAATCGTTAATCATTTGCCCTTTCATTTTGACAATTGCCTGACCTTTTAAATACCATTATGTTTCTTACAACAAGTTTATGTGTAACATAAAAATTATGCTTGACATTTTTCATTGACGGGGTTTTCTATTTGACAGTCTACATTATGCTTATGGTCTTTTTTATTTTTTGTGTTTAACAAAGTCGAAATTTTGAGTTTAATCCGAAATTGTTTTTTAAAGCCGAAATTATGAGTCTTAAATCGGAATTTTGAGATACAATAGCCGAAATTTTCAGTAGTTAAAAGGTCGAAATTTCGTGTTTCAAAAAGTAAATATTTCGACTTTTTAAATACCAAGGTTTAAGATTTTTAAGAAATAATTTCAAGATAAAGTCAAACTTCAAGTCTTGGAAAGTTAAAAGTCGAGTTAAAGTTTTGACTTTGAAAAAAAATTTCAAGGATAGTTTTATTTTTAATGTGTCCTAAGTACGCTTCCATACACGAATCATTGGCTATATATCAATTTACAGCGTACAGGAACGAAATGAAAAATTAAATAATCTATCCAGTGAACGATCAATTTATCTCTCAGACTGAGTCTACATGTATTACTGTATTAATGTACAAAATTGAGCTACCAACATTACGTTCAAGGATAGTTTTATTTTTAATGTGTCCTAAGTACGCTTCCATACACGAATCATTGGCTATATATCAATTTACAGCGCACAGGAACGGAATGAAAAATTAAATAATCTATCCAGTGAACGATCAATTTATCTCTCAGACTGAGTCTACATGTATTACTGTATTAATGTACAAAATTGAGCTACCAACATTACGTTCTAAGGTAATATAAAAAATACTAAAAACTTCGAAATTATCTATTTTCCTTATACAATTTGCACACCGGTAAACAGAATTTGAACGTAAACAATGACAACTTTGGATACCAGTTGTGCTAACGAAAATTACACTACGGTCAACCATTTTGATTTGGAATATCTTTTCTCTATAATTTGTACATTTTGTAACTATTTATACAATATATCTTTGCAATTTCAATTGTCAGGCAGTTTCTTTTTTAAATGGATAAAATAGTTTAAGTACAGTTCGGATATCTCGACCATTTAACGAAAAACGAAAAACTCACTTTTAAAATCATATTCCATCGTAATTAGATCTTCATCAAGTTGTTTAACTTTTCCGTTTATTGCGTTTATTTGTTCTTGAAGTGCGTTGACAGTGTTAGAAAGATCACTTTCTAGATTTTATAATGCACTGCTTGTTTTATTGAATGATTTTATGATTGATGTTTTAAAATGCGCTTTTATAATGATCATAAAATAACTTTAGTAATATATAAGTAATATACTTCTGGAAGTTCTTTCAAATAAAATATTACTAAAATGGTTAGCAGGGGTATACAAATAGGGCCTCTCCAGGACTTCTTCCGCACAGCATTTATTTAAAACTCATACCAAAGAGGGGCGTTGGTTTGGCTATTAAGGGTGTACACATGTACATATTAAGCATGTATACGTAATGTCTCGTGTAGTGAAAATGCTATCCAACTGCATGTTAAAGAGCCCTTACAACAACACTTTAAGGCTTCATCCAAGAAAATGAATCTGTCCCTATCACGCATACAACCATCGAGCAGTGGTCATTACAATGTCCCCCTTGCTACAAGTCGATCGACTTTGCAGAACCTTTTAGTATCGTATAAACTGATAATTTATTAACGTCCTGAATATGCCTGAAATATTGGTAGCCTGGTGACAAACACACAATAATTGTTCAATAAAATATCATTTACAGTTAAAATGACTAAAACGATGTTGCTGTTCAGTTTCTACGGCGACAATTAAGATGATTATATTGTAACGGATTTTAGTATTTTGCATAAGTTGTGCACCTGAACAATTCAGACAATGTGATATTTTATAAGTCAGTCTGTTTCTTGATTTTCGAACTGTCAGCAAACTACACGCGAAGTGTTCATTGAATCCACAGTCTTTATAATGAGAAAAAGTTTCAGGAACGTACCAGAAAGACCACAAATATTTCAAGCAACCAACACATATTGTTGTTTGCTTTGCTAACATTCACTAACCCGAAAATAATTCGGAGGTTTGGTGGTCAACTGAAAAACCCCAAAAACTATCAACTATAATGATAAGGTTGCTTTAATTAGAGACAAAATGTATATACTGTAATTTTATCTCAGCCGAATGGTTACAAATTAAGCAGACCTTACCAATTTGTTGATGTTCCTTTCAAACCGCTGTGTGAGGATTTTATGCACACTATCACAATTATAAGCAATTAAAATGAAACTCGATATAATAAAATTGTTAACCCGAAAGATGGTAGAAATTTGATATGAAGAAAAAAGTGTAATCTCGGTTGATACATTATATTTTTATGTACAACTTAGTTGTTTCTTTGTAAACATTGCAAATATATATACGAATCCTTCGGTGCGGAGATTTAGTTGGAATGGTGGACCAGTTTAGGGTGTCTGTCTGTCTGTTTGGTATTTTTTTCTTTTTTATACCAACCCAATAAAAGTATCTAGCTCTGGCTGAAATCTTTTGCTGTATCCCCTATAATGTACTTATTAAATAAATAGCTACTTTATAGGTGACATGTTTAGCTTTTGGAGAACAGAGTTTATGATAGTTCTTATCATATTTTGTGATAATTTTCTTTATGCATTGTCCTCTTCTGCTGCACGGAACACTGTAGCATTTGATTTGTGTGTTCCACGGAACATCCTACGGGATTTTTCCTGATTTAAATTATGTTCATCCAGAAGGTAATTATTACTTTAAAAATTCAGATACTTTTCAAAATATAAAACCATATACTTAATATTTTCGACTGCTTAAAGACACCCGCTACAAGTGAATCAACTTCGATCATTTCTATTTGTAAACATAAAAAAGGAAACAGGAGCACTTGTAAGAAATGTAATATGTTAATCGCTACTCCAGATTTCACAAGTAATTACTTAGGGAAAAACTTATTATGTAAAATCTTTGAATCCAAAGTCTTTATAATTAGAAACCTCGACCTTTTTATGGTAGGGGGAGCAGCTGAGACATCCAATACCCCACCCTTTTCATATACTTTGAATAACAAAAGACACACAGTTACCCTAGCTTTCATATATTGTTTTACAATAAGTATACCTACAAGTAACATATAGCTATCATTGTTACGCTATTTCATGGGGAGATAAATAGTTTTGACAAATATTTAAAGCATTTACGACAGTGATTTTCTCTGCATCTGTAAGAAAAATATCGACATCTAATTAGTTTAAGATTCAATCATCAACCTTGTCTTATATTTCACCTAAATTTCTCGACCTCAACACATATCATGAAGCTTAAAATAGTGACGTATTCCAGCGGCTCATCCCTTCCATTTATTACATAATAGACATAAGTGTTTTGAGGTTAATATTGACTATTTATACTATACATGCTTTATGAGAGAAAGAGAAATAAAAGAAAATTATAAATTTAAAAGACGAAAAAAACTGTTGGCATTTTAAAAGATTAATTGTATGTTTTCTACAAGAATTGTAAAACAAGTATAAACATCCATATACTTTGATCATAACACAAAAAGATCGACATGTATATGTCAACATACGAACGGTCTCCGACAAAATATTATGTCAATCCAGTATGTAAAGCTTTGAAGAGTAAGTACGAGAAGGGCCTTATTCGTCACCCAACATTAAATGGTAAAGTAAATAGATACGAAGACCTGCACAAGTAAAACAATAACAAACGATACAGTATCAAAATGTATGTTTAATAAAGTTTTGGGTAAAATTTGTTGATTCTATTATGTTGATGGCCTCATAGTGAAATCTAAAATAGCATTGCAGAACTTATCACCTTCTTTATAACCAATGACATTTTTATAATTTGAAAAAGAATGGCGAAACTACTATGTTTTGAATTTCAGGCGCTTACAATAGGTCTTAAATAACAAATTAACCTTTTGAGTATTTTTTCCCAAAAAAGTATATTCAAGAAGTTTAATAAAACCAAATAATCTTAAAAGAGAAACATTTAATTGTAAAGATACTCATTATTCAAATATAGAAAAAGAGTCGTTGGACATTCCACATTGTAGTCCAACTACAATGAATAAACAAGATCTTCAACGACAACAAAATTAACAATATATATGTAAAGCTTTACATTTTAAGGATAATTTTCAAAAGATGTGAGATACCGTTGGAAATCTATTATATGTGTTCTTATATGTTTAGATTTTACTACGTTTCATTCTCTACACTTTTCAATGCCTATTATGAATGAAAAACATTCAGGTGGAAGCGGCCATACTTTTCGAACACAAAGAAATAAGTAAACAACTATAAAAAAATCGATAAAAAGGTACAAATGGTTAAGACATTACCCCTCCATTTCCAGTTTTAATACATTCCCCCCAAAAAAGAAATGGCAAATATAAATTAGCCCTTTATAAGTTTTGTATACAATTTATATACAAGGCTATTCTGAATGAATTAAACTGCAAAGCAAAAACATTTTCCACTTTCATCAGCTATGAGACGGCTAGCTTAGAAAAGCTATAACTTGTAATAAGGTTGTTTAAATTAGAGAAAAAAGTATATACTGTGATTTTATCTCAGCTGAATGGTTACAAATTAAGCAGAACTTACCGATTTGTTGATGTCTTCGTTTCAAAACGCTGTGTGAGGATTGTATGCACACTATCACAATTATTAGCAATTAAAATGAAACTCGATATGATAAAATTGTTAACCCGAAGGTTGGCAGAATTTGATATGCAGAAAAACTTGTAATCTCGATTAAATTATACATTATATTTTTATGTACATGTTAGTTGTTTCTTTATAAACATTGCAATATACGAACCAATCTAGGCGTAAAATGTGAACTACAATTCTGCGCATGTACAACAATTCAACAGAAACAAGGGTGTCTGTCTGTCTGTTTGGTATTTTTTCTTCTTTATATCAACACAATAACATTATCTAGATCTGTCTGAAATCTTTACTGTATCCTCTATAATATACTTATTAAATGAAAAGCTTCTTTATACATGTTACAGGTGGCATGTTGTTAGTTTTATAGAACAGAGTTTATGATAGTTCTTATCATATATTTTCTTGTGATAATTTTTTTTATACATTGTCCTCATATGCTACACAGAACACTGTAGCATTTGATTTGTGTGTTTCACGGAACATCCTACGTGATATCCCTGATTAGACCCATGGTCAGCCAGAAGGTAATTATTGCTTTAAAAAGTCAGATACTTTTCAAGATATAAAACCATGTATTGTTCATATTGTCGACTACTTAAAGACACCCACTACTAGTGAATCAACTCCTATTATTTCTACTTGAAAACATAAAAAAGAAAGAGGAGCACTTTTAAGACATGTAATTGGTTAATCACTATTCCGTATTTCACTAGTAAACTAAAAGGAAAACTTATTAAACAAGCCTCTTGACTGTTCGACGGACAATGTCGTTTACGGAAGTAAATGTACTTTGTGTGGGATACTTTTTGTTGGTGTAACTCGAAAAACTTTGCGTGAAAGAGTGAATCATCACTGGTCGGATTATAAAGATCCTTAATTCAGGGTTTTTTATGACCATTTTAATCAATCGGACCATAATCCTTTTTTATCTATGAAAGTACGCATCATCACCACACCAATAGTCCTACACTAAATATTTCTTTCCGAAAAGATAGAGAAAATATTTTAAAAAGGGAACTGGGTACTGCAATGCCATATGGATGCAATGATAACATTGATACATTTGACGCGCTTGAGTTTACATCTTCAGCGTTGGACTTTATATCGACAGCACTGAACTTTACATCTATATAGCGCTAGGCTCTAGATCTCCAGCGCTGAACTTTTGATCTCCAGTGTTGGATTTTACATCCGAAGCGCTGGACTTTACATCTTCGTCGCTTGACCTCAAATCTATTGCGCTAGACTTTAAACCACAACTCTTTATCTATATTGCACCAACATGGCTCCGTACGTTAAGGCAATCATGCATAATTGCTTAAAATATGAAATGGAAAATAATGGTCCAAAAACGTTATTTATTCTAGATAGATGAGGTTCTAGAATATAAAGAATTAGGTCGTTCTATTTTTTTTTTTCATATAATAAGCTACAACATAAATTTTTAAAAACCCGAGCAAACCAGAATGAAAACACACAGACACAAAACATATCGACAATGAATTTTTCAACATACACGCACTTTGACGCCTACATTTGACATAGAATATTGTTTTATCTAGCCTTCAATGCCCCATTCTACGAAATTTTAATAAACCTGAAACTCAGGACATAATATTAAAACCTAGAGGGACTTCATTTATTTCATTAATTTCGATAGTAAACCAGACAAAGTACATTCATAAAAAAAAGAACTTTTTACCCAATTTTCCTAAATTAAAATGTACTTTTTTAAATAAACTTTTTTTTTACAAAAGATTCAATAAACGAATTACTACGAAGTATATATATTACTTTTAGGAAAAAACGATGTAAGATTAACCAAATAAGACATTTTCGTCCCTTACCGTATTTTAAAAGGACAAGTCATTAATAAATGGTAAAACCTTTTTTTTTAGATCAATGCAATCAATTTAATCTATTCCATTCTCCTGAAACCCCCTTCAACACTAAACTCCCTTCTCTAACCTAAAATGGAATTTTATCAAAATATAAAAATGTTTAAATTCTAATGTGTGTTTTTTCTTTCTCTCATTAAAACAACAGATGTTGGTATTCTTTGACTCCCAGACACACAAAGTATACGATTGTTTAATACATAACATGTAAACATTTCAAAGATCTGTTAGATTAAAATCTAAGTTTCTTTCATTTTGCAATAGTAATAAAACATTTGACTTTTCTACCCTGTAAATAATTATTCCTTATTCCAAACTAAAAGACAACTTGAAAGAAGTGGCCCTGCTTTGGTTCGTAACAAAGAATAGACAACTTAGATACACATATCTTGTCTTAGAAAAAGAGAGGCGAAAGATACCAAAGGGATATTCAAACTCATAAGTCGAAAATAAACTGACAACGCCATGGTTGGAAAATGAAAAAGACAAACAGACAATCAATAGTACACAAAACACCACAAAGAAAACTAAAGACTGAGGAATACAAACCCCACCAAAAACTGGGGGTGATCTCAGGTGCTCCGGAAGGGTAAGAAGATCATGCTCCACATATGGCACCCGTCGTGTTGCTCATTTTAGTACAAACCAGGTAATAAGTCTAAATTGGTATGTCACATTCGGGGAAAAGGGGACGGGATTGTAGTTAGGACATTTGAAACATATCTGCTATAATCTGTGAATCGAATATTCCATAACGGTCAACCAACTCGTGATGGCGTCCGTAAAATTTACGAAGGGATGATTTCAACTTCACCACTTGGAATTCTTGTTTTAATAGCTTCCTTGTGAGCAGCAAATCTCTATTAAAGAAATCATGATAGGAAATACAAGCCCTGGAATATCGTATCAACTGGGAGATATATACTCCGTATGCAGGCGCTGCTGGAATGTTGCTACATAGAAATGGAAATTGGAAAGCTGAAATCATCTCTTTTGTCGTAAAGTTTTGTTTTCAACCGACCCTCATTGTCAATTTCTAGATGTAAGTCAAGATATCAGTCAAACTTAACTGTATCTGTTGTATCCTTTATCTCATGTCCGATGGGATAGATGCGTTTAAAAATTGAATTATTTAGTGAGAGAACATTGTCTATATAGCGGAATGTAAAATTAAAGGATACTGCTAACTTCTTTTCTTTCTTCCTTAGACGTTCCTGTAAGAAGTCAGCCTCATATGATACAAGGAAAAGTCGACAAGAAGTGGGGCACAGTTGGTTCCAATAGGAAGGGATAAATCCTACTTTATTTGCTGATTGACAACATATGTGTTACGTTTGGCATTTCCATGGGAACCTATTGTGCTCCTCTTCTTGCCGACTGAAAGAATTGGTCCTGCCTTGTTTCATAAAAAAGAAAAGACGACGTAGATACAAATGTCTTGTCTTAAGATGGAATAAATCCTACTTGATTTCCTGATTGACAACCTATGTGTTACGTTTGGAGGACGTGTTTTTTCAACAAACAATCGACATTTCCATGGGAACCAAATGTGCTCCTCTTCTTGCCGACTTGTTTCTTTATTGATATGAGGCTGACTTCATACAGGAGCATCTTAAGAAGAATGAAAAGAAGCTAGAATTATTAATTTATTTAAGGTTCCGTTATATAGATGATGTCCTCTCACTAAATAATTCAAAGTTCGGTGTCTATGTTGAACGCATCTATCCCATTGAACTTCAAATGAAAGATACAACAGCTACTGTTCAGTCTGCCTCATATTAACTTATCTAGAAATTGACAATGAGGGTCGATTAATAACAACACTTTACAACAAAAGAGATGATTTCCGCTTCCCAATTGTGAACTTTCCATTTCTATGTAGCAACGTTTTAGCAGAGCCTGCATATGGAGTATATATCTTCAGTTGATACGATATTGAAGAGCTTGCATTTCCTATCATGATTACCTTGATAGAGGGTTACTGCGTACAAGGAAGCTATTAAACCTAGAGTTTCAAGTTGTGAAGTTGAAATCACATTCCTTCGAAAACTTTATAGACGCCACGAGTTTGTTGACCGCTATGGAATATCTCTTACTCAAATGACGACGAATATGTTCCCATTATCACGTTCTCTTTTCCTAGACTGTAGCGGCGTACCGAATTAGATTTATCATCGTTTTTGTGCTTAAATGGTCAATACGAATGGTACCACATATGGACCAGGGTCTGTGTACCATTCAGGCGCACCCGAGATCACACCCGGTTTTTGTTGGGGTTTGGGTTGCTCAGTCTTTAGTATTCTATTTTGTATGGGTATTTTTTTACTGCTGTTTGTCTTTCGGTTGTTTTTCGTTTTTTGTCATGACATTGTCAGTTTGTTTTCGACTTATGATTTTGAATATCCCTTTGGTAACTTTCGCCCCCCTTATTATACAAATTTATACTGATTAATCATATCAAAAAAATGTTTTGCTTTGTTCACTGTTTATAATAATGGCTCTTTTTATTTAACCCAAATTAAAGATCTAAAAGTGGGGATCTGAGGTTACCGATTGATTAATTGTTGGTGTTTAACGCCACTTTCAGCTTCTTGGCTTAAACGCTGCGGCCAGTTTGTATTGGTGTAGGAAGCCGGAGTGTCCTGGGGAAAACCACAGACTTTTGGTAGGAAAACCGGCAATCCTAGTCAATTAAGATCGGAGCTCATGTCGATGGTAAATTAGATGGCGTCTAGTACCGGTATAATATACGCACGAAGCACTGATATATGAAAATTAGTCCGTCCATTGCTTACAGTTTCTATTGGACTGTTTGAATATACGTTTTAGTATGTTATAAATCAATGATAAAAATTTAAGTCAAATCGGTGAACATGAATTCTACAGCTGATGCCCCATTTAGGATGAAAAAATAGAGATTATGGCAATTAATGACACAGAACCGAAAAGACATACAATGTATAAGCATTTAGATTTTTTCCTTTTTTTCTTTAATCTCATGAAATATGGAAAGCAAGTGTAAAGTTTCTGTAAAATGCACCCAACCATCCTTTTTTTTTTTGGCACGTAATTATAGATGTTATGATATTTAACCCGACTTCTGTCATTGCATTTTGTCAACCCTTTATTATTTTTATAAGCTTTCGGCATGACGTTTCACTATTTTTATTCCTTGTACTTTGTGTACAATCACGATCATCTATAATAATTTTCACAACTAGACGAAAAAGCAGTATGTGGGGTATACGTCACATAGCTATAGCCTGGTTTAATAAACAATTATGACATGTTATATAATGCGGGGTGGAGGTGGCATTGGCGGTGGGGGGATGACTTGCGAAATTTATGTTTGATTGTACAATGAATATACAATTTACGTTATGTACAAATTTATTAAGAAAACAAGCTCGATGACCCAAATATTTCTTTTATTTTCCTGAAATATTTAATGAAAACTGTCTCTTTTCTAATTTTTTATTTCCTTTAATTGTATATTTCTGTTATATAACCTTTACCTGTTTACGAGATAAGAGAATTGTGCACTACCTGTAGCTTGAAAATAAACTCGGTGACGTGGAATGATTCTTTAATATTTAGTCTATAAACCATCGAACTACTTTAACATAAAAATGAATATAAATGATCACGACAATTACATCTAAAAAGATCAATTTTACACTTTTTAATTTTACTAAATTATGTCTACCTTATTAAGATTTCCTAATTAGTATTATGCGGTAATTTGATAAAGGGTACAATGATTAACTTGCATTCAAACTTGTTATCTCTTCAAGTTCAAAGTAGTTAGATATACTATACTATGGTCGAAATATAAACTTTGATAATTTCAATGTGTTTGTATTTACATTACACGAATATCAATACCAGATGAATTTGCTTTTAAAAGAAATATTTCAAATGGTTCAATACTGCTATTGAAAACAGACTTTTAATTCTATGTAAACTTTTCACTTGATATAAGTTTAAAAGAAACACTGTTCCGATCAATTCTTTTCTATGGTTAATACATTTAAATGATATAGTTGTCCCGTCGTTTTGTCTTTATATGAATAAAACAAACATTAAAATATATGCTAAACTGAACATAATTTGATTTTCTTATACAGCGAATGCACTTTTATTCTAAAATCCTTCAAAATTATAAACTTCAAGTTTATTTGAAGTCTTATAGGATATTATGAATTTGATATATTGAAAAAGATGGGTGTAAAACTTAAACGACGTGATATAGTAAAATTAGTGACTTGTAAGATATGTGAACGTTCAATGACTAAACCCAAATGTCTGAATTGTATGCATTCATTTTGTGAACAGTGTTTATCTGCATATATTATCAAGTTAGTTGAGAGCGAGGGAAAATCTTTACAATGTTTTAAATGTCCGTCTTGCCAAGCAGATAATAAAATTCCCGATACGTCCTTGCCGATCGAATCGTGGGTACGTTTCTTTTCTCCAAGTGCTATCGTTACTTTTCTCTTGGAGAAAATGTCGTTGGAAAATTCTCAGGAGTGTGACCCTTGTAAACGAGGTGACATCACGGTAGATGCTACGTCATGGTGCAAAGATTGCGGTGAAGCTCTGTGCGAAAACTGTGCTAGTTACCACACTAAAGTCAAAATGCTTATGGATCATACAATTGTTACATTAGACGAAATGCGAAAACAACCAAAACAGATTGCTGACACTGACGAATTGTGCTCTCAACATGGTGGAAAATATGTAGAAGCGTTTTGTGACGATCATGATGCTATATGTTGCGTCGAGTGCATAACAGAAAATCACAGACAGTGCAAAATGGTCCGTACTTTAGAACAGGCTTCTCTGGGTATCAAAACAAGATTGGATCCGTTAGTTTATAGAATGAATGAATTAGAAAAACAAGCTGTTTCCGTTGTTGAAGACAGGAAAACCAACATGGAAGACCTCTTGAAACAAAAGGAAGACATTCTTACTGAAGTCAATAAAACAAGGACAGACATGCAACGCTACTTTGAGACACTGGAAACAAAACTGAAAGAAGAAATAGCACAAACACACGAGTCGTTGTCCGAAGAACTTCAACTGCAGGCTCGGAATTTCGAACATATATTTAACAATTGCGATAATGGAAAAAGAGTTCTTACTGCCTCAGTAGATTATGGATCTGACAGAGATATCTTCATTACTGCTTTCAAACTCAGAAAACAATGTGAACTTCACGAACTTTACATCAGATCACAAAGTGAGAACATTTTACGTCATGACTATAGCTTACATATGAATGAAATAATAAAAACATTCACAGATCAAATTAAAAGCATGGGAAACGTGTCAATAGAACAAAAATCAACCAACATAGTCCCTTCATTCTACAAAGATATGCACGTTTCAGTGATTGCAAATATGTCGGGCAAATCTTGGTCTGATACTGGGCATTGTTGGTTTACAGGTGGGATATTCTTACAGGGTGGTTTAATCGTAATGGCGGATTACCGCAACCGGAAGTTGAAGTGCTTCAATACGACATATACGATGACAAACGAACTTGTTCTAGAGGATAATCCATGGGATGTATGCTTTTTAGAAAGTGAAGACTTAGAAGGTGACACTATGTTGGTAACCTTTCCTAATGATTCAAATGCGAAAGTCGTAAAGATAGACAGTGGAGGGAAGATGGTTCTACAAGATGACGAGTATGAAATTGGCAGTGGTGGTCATGGCTTGCACAGAAATGGGGATCGTATCTATATAGCTTGTTCAAATGAGATTAGGATGCTAAGTTTGAAAACAAAATCTATTTCGACTATGCCTGTCGGAAATCGAGGAGCGAGATATGTGCTTAGTACAAAAGCGTCAAGCATTTGTTATTCTACAAAGGCTTCCGTCACATGTCATGATAAGAAAGGACAAGAAATATTCCGATATAAAGACCCGGAACTCCGTTCTCCACGTGGGATAGCAGAAGACGCAGAGGGGAATATTTATGTGTGTGGAATCGATTCAAATAATGTGCATCAGCTTCTTCCAGACGGTACATTTGTCAAAATTGTCCTTTCAGGCAAGGATGATATATATAATCCGTACGCAATTCTATTCCAACAGAACAACACACGATTTATTGTTACTCAAATGGACTCTGATATAGTCAAAGTTTATGAACTTGTCACTATGTGGTAGACATTCTTAAGTGTATATTACAACATGGGCGAAAAAGCTTTGATGCTCATCAACGTTTTCCTTTGTTGAAGTTTCAAGAGTATAATGTATAAATGTACTGAAACATTTCATCAAGACAGTAAAGTATAATAAGTAATCGTATTTATATTATCAATCATTTTTACGAGTTGTTTTCTCCCTTAAACGTGACGGTGAAACTTTCAGTGGTATCACAAAGAATTTACATATTGATACAAACATAGAACAGGTTATCAGAGCCGAAATAAATCTTCAAAAATTCCTAGACCGGCTAAATTTTTCTGCGGATATGTTACAGGTTACATTTGTTTTGTATCTTTAAGAGTTTCCGCGATGGAATTCAGGAAAGAAACAGGTTTTATATATATGTTTACACTAGTCATTTTGGGGCCCTTTATAGCTTGCTGTTCGGTGTGAGCCAAGGCTCCGTGTTGAAGGCCGTACTTTGACCTATAATTGATTTAATTTTTATACATTGTGACTAGGATGGAGAGTTGTCTCATTGGCACTCTTTCCACATCTTCTTATTTATATTTATATCTATATATGCATTAAAGTTGGTACACGGCAAATAACCTGTGTAAAGTTTTTGATATATTAAAAATAAACCTTTTAATGTCATATGCACACTATTTGTAAGTCATATTTCATTAGGCTTCTTAAAAGGGGGTTCTTGTTCCATAAAGCTTTTTCAAATAACTATAATCAGTCTATAGAAAGTGCGAATCGAGAAAACCGTTTCTTATGTGGCGTAGTGATATTTTCTTTTGTAAATGAGATGCATTGTGGGGAAATCTCAGACGAATGTTGACATTTATAGGAATAAAAGAAAATTCATCGTAAAAAACTTGTTTATTCTTTTTAAAACATAGACGTATTTAACAGGACAAACGTATTTACAATTTGCCATGTATTTTGAACATTTTATCCCAAGTATGTTTTATTTATACGAGTAAATATGCATTTGCATTAAATAAAACCTATTTGCACGATCTATAATTTTTAGGTTTCCAAATACTTTGACAATGGTGTACCAAAGACAGTGGAATGGCCATTGAACGTATTCCTTTGCATTCTACGCCATAATCGCTTGTAATAGGTTAAAATGCATTTTTTTCTTATATGAGTGCGACTTTTTTTTAATAGAATAGCTATATGCTTTTATTATGAAAAACTTTTCAAATGCGATATTTTTCTAACAGAAATGCGATACTCTTTTCATATGAAAAAAATACCATAATATGGCACAATAAATCCAAAAAGAGTAGAAACATGGACAGTTATTCTTGACAGGTTCGATGGTACAGTCAAAAAATCACTGAAATTTCGTATAGATGATGTACGTACATAATTAACCAATTATACGCTTATAAAGAAGTAGACACGATGTTCAATATCCCCTGCTCGTCGATCAGTTTTGGGTTTTCAAATCAATATTGCACAGTATTTACCACCTTCCAATTTCCGATGAAAACAAAATCTGGCTAGTGTCAGTCTAGGATGATAAAGTGTTGACACATATATATGTATCATTTGTCATGCCTATGTGTAATTTTGATAGTTAAATGCAGTGGTTGAAATTAAAATGAAAATACTTTATCATGCATTGATTATGCAACACATTCAAAATCAATGAAACATGACTGAAGTTGCAGGGCCAAATAATCTTCCTGGAAAAAATGAGATATGATAATGCTGTTACAACTGTGTATCAAATATCATTGACCTATTGTGAATGGTTCTCCTTAAACTGACCTTATCAAAAACTTTAACTGTAAGCGATGCAAAACATTCGCAGTCAATGAACCATCTTTTAGGGGGCGAGACCGTATAATATCAATAAAAATATGCCAATGCTAATACAAATGCATACCAAATATCTATAACAGGGGTTTTCGGCGTTCCTGTTATATTAAGAATACGAGAGAAAAACTCACTGGCTAAAGTCAACAAAACTATTATTAAAGATTTTGAAAAAGCCCTCGACACAGCCCCACAAGAACTACTTAAATCAAAATTAAACAGTTAGTGGATATCAAGTAAAACACTATGTTAGATTGACTCTTTCCAATGATACTGCAAGCACAGAGTCATGATAAATTCGACAAAATCCACTGGTCCATCTCAAGGAACTGTCCTGGTTCCTGTGTTATTTAGTCTACATATCAATGATATCTTGGATAATCGGGTGTTTATTCAGTAGAAACATACAAAACGATCAGATGGGTATTGTAAAAAAAAAGTATCGTTTTCGTCATAAAAAAATAAATAAAAAATAGCAGAAACAGAAAATAACGATATTTTTAGTTATCTTGATAGAAGACTGCTTTAAAATCTATACAATATAAATAAGAGTAACTTTCAATTTTCAACATTACTTTAGCATGATTGAATATAAATACATGTCTACGTTAATGTTTTCAATTATAGTAATGCTTAAAAAATTATGCTGAATGAGTGACAATATTTTCAGAGACGAATTAAGCGGCATCATATTCAAAACACTGTGGACAGGTTGATTTTTAGAAATCCTAGGACATTACTACAACTAGCTTGAAAGGGGCACTGCGCAAATCCTAGGACATGACTAGAGCTAGCTTGAAAGGGGCACTGCGCAAATCCTAGGACATGACTACAGCTAGCTTGTTAAGGGCACTGCACAAATTGAATATCCATGTACTGTTTTCCCGCAGGTTTTTTCACACCAATTCGTATTTATTGATACTAAAGACTAGGAGAGCATATGGTAATGATTTCTTGATGTTGATACCAACAATGTACTTCAGTATCGTGTGAGAAAGGCTTAAGTTTGTTAAACGAGTGATTTTGTCAAGTGTTAAATAAAATTCTAATATGACGTGCTTCTTTCGCTTTGTAAACAACACCGTGATAAAATTCTCGATATATCTATACTTAGTGCAGACTCAGAGATGTGCATATTGGTGGCTGTTACTATTTACCTCCCACGTTAATCCACATGTATTGTAACCTATGTGCAAACACTATGTCGATTTCTTTGTGTCCAAATTGAAATTGAAAAAGAAACTACAGAACCGTTATTCCTATTATATTGCATAACAAAAATAATTAATGCACAAGAGCTTAAAAAATGTATCAAATCAAAATAAAATAAAACTCCGCCAAATTTCATGAATGATCTTGGCGCATTACCGTCATGTCATAACATGACGTCATACGAATGAAAACTCTAAAGCTTAATGTTTTCCGTTACGTTTACTCCCTAAGTTCGGATAATATTGCATTAAAATGGAGTTTTGAGGTAGGTGTTGTTTCATTTTCTATTCCATTGCATTATTTGCACATTTGTGGATTTCAGCAAGTCAACATGGCGGCTCACTCCTTAGTTACGACATGTCAACTCTGGATTTGACAGTAAATAGTAGCTTACGAAAAATAAATGTTTGGGTTAAGAACTATGAGAATTGAACAAATTTTTTCTACTGCTTATTTGAGAAATAATTCATGTAAGACTTAGATTTATATGAAATTTGTAGCTTTTATCTTACAGGGGGTAAAATAGAACAGCCATACACACGGCAATCTTACGTTCGCGTCCGTTTTTAAATTACCGTATTTGTCCTATTAGAATCGAAATAAAGTGTATCTAAGTTTCTATGTCTAGTTCCCAGGTTCCCATATCTGTTGGTTGTCCATACTTGATTGTCCCATCGTGTTTCTTTTACGCCTTCTTTTCATAATACAAGAAAGGATAGCAGGAAAATCACCAATGCAGAACAACACAACAATATACACCACATCACTAACCCTAATTCAAAGCAATTAAAAAAGAAACAAATAAAAAAATGATGGAAAGCATTACCCCTAAACTTGAATTACTCCACAACCTATCTAGAATCGATGCGAATGCCCATCGTTTTAGTCTGTATGTAGATTAACTCTGTGTTGTTTTGTTACTATCTTATTGATGTTTATCCCAAATATCTTTTTCTTTATTTTTTTTCACGTTCATAGTCTTAAGCACAAAAGTAGAATATAAAATGAATGATTCAATGGAACAATTGCTAGTGTTAACGCAATTAAATTAGGTAAAATGCATGCCCTTATCAAATAACTAGGCTCATCATCTCCTGTCATTTATTTCAATACTTTATGCTTTCAAATTTTTTCTCAAATTTATTTATCTGTTTTTCTTTCTTGTAAACATGTGATATTCAATATAAAACATGCCTACATGTATGAACAAAAATAACCAAAAAGAAAACATGTAAATTCTTATTGTTTCCGTTTTCCGTTTCCGTTCCTTATTCCGTTTCCGCCTTTTAGCAACACCCTTTTTAACGGACTATTAAGGATGTAATAAGGTGAATTTAAAAAAAAATAAGAATTTAAAATTAATACTATAAGTCAGAAGAGCATTAGTTAAGAAACAAAATAAGCTAAAAATAACGATAGGTTAAGGAACTCTTTTTTGAGAAATTTGATTTTTAAAAAATGGCGGGAAAAGGCTGACTCAGACTTTTACCATATATTTAGCATTGGGATTATTTTTGGTCTCAAATCGTTAGAAAAAAATCTTGAATCTGCTTAAATTTTGGTAATGACCTTTTTATGAGCTATTAAGGTCTTTTATGAAAAGAAAAGTGGGTGATATGGGGCAAAATATTTTACCCTGTATCGTAGGAAAAAACCCAAGGAGTCCGAACATCTGACACAAATTCCTAAACCTGACTGGACTACATCCTTAAACTATATTCTGACACATATAACAACACAGCACCATTGATATGTTTTGTGTTGGGAAGTCTGAAATGACGATCACAAATTGCATATAAATAACAGTTAAAAAAATATTAATTTCAGATTTCATTAAAAATATTCAAAAGTGAATTTGTTTAGACCATTACATGTACCTGCAAGGTTTGGTTAATAAATTTTTAGGAACAGAATAATTTTCCAAGTTGATCCCTCTGAATCCTAAACAACATTTTCATTGGGATCAATCAAACAAACAATAAGGTACTCAGAAAACTTACAAACCACAAATATTGCCTTTTAAACAATTAAGTGCATTTTGCAATACTTCTCCAAAACCTAAAATACTTTTTATTTGCACAGGAAATTTATATCTCACTTAGGATAATATATCCAAAATGATTTATTTTATTCCATTTCAGTGAATGGTCCTAACCAGTTAAATGGTAGCAAATAAGATATAAATCACAAGCTACATATTTGTTTTTTTATCAGTATTTATCGAACTTAGCAGTGTTCTGAGGGAAATACTAAAGATACCAGACTTAGTTTAATTTAGTATACCAAATGCAGGTTGAGGATAATAGGATTCAGAGGGATCAACTTGAAAATTCTCAATCTTATTCAACTACAAAATACAAGACTTATCACCGACACTAAAATCAAAATAAATTAAAAGCCATTTTAATTTTTGTTTCTAAATTTCCAAAATGTCTATTGTATTAGGCCATTTAAGGGCTCCAAGGGTTGTAAATGACTTATATATAAAGTCAATGCACAAGCTTGATTTTCCCAAATTTTCTTGGAGTAATGTTCCTATGCCATTTGTCAGAATGAAATGGCATATTACAGGGAACTTCTGCCATATTTGAATTATTTCTTCCTTGAAATCTTGTATTATTGTTCAGACAAAGTTGAAACAAACAAAGGGGCATAATAGCTGTCAAATTCATGTTCACCGATTTGACTCAAATTCTCATATTTGATTTACAATATACTAAAACATATATATCCAAATAATAAAAAGTCTAAGGTAAACAATTTACGATGCATGGACTCGATAATATACATCAGCATTTCGTGTATAATTTAGTGTAGACACCATCTAATTAACCATCGAGGTGACCTTCGGAGACTGCCGACGGTCATATAACCTGATATAAACATGAATATAGATATAAATAGATAGCAAACACGTGCAATTGGATTTTTCTAGGTCTGTTTGATTTCATATTATAGGTTAAAAGTGTTAATCATCGTTTTTACCTGTATAAGAATGAGTTTTAGTCAATCGACTCAGTCAACCAAATGGTTCATTCTTGTTTTACTTAATATGGACATTCTTTTCCTTTAATAGATGAATACGCCTAGTTTATGCACCATCTTTAGCACAGGGGTTAAATTGATGGTCACATGAATATGGTTCAATTAGGTCGAATTATTCACTTTTTCACTTTTATTAAAGACTGAACAAAAAAAAAATCATATTTTATGTTTTTTCATATATCTCGTAGCTAATGCCCTTTTAACGACCTCTTGCAATACTTGGCATAACATATTGATTTTATTTTTGTTAAATACATATTTTCTAAATGGAGCATCCATGTATTTAACTTGAATCAAATATATAGGTTCAATGGCTGAAAAGGATGACTGACATCAAATCTGTTATGCTTGTTTGCGAAATTTGCATTTGTGTAGGATAAAAAATCTTGAACTACAAAAGAAAGAGAAAACATAGTTAGCCGGCTATTTTTAATTGCTAGATATCTACATGTGTTGATACGAAGATTTAACTTAAATCTGTGTCCATTTTGCCTTCTGAAACTACAGAACATGATTTCCTTAATTTAGTAGTATGATCTTTTTCCTTTGAGTACTACACCTCCATATCCACCTCCGTATCCGCCTCCTAGGCCCCATCCTCCGTATCCACCTCCTAGACCCCATCCTCCATATCCACCTCCTTTGCCCCATCCACCATATCCACCTCCTAGACCCCATCCGCCATATCCACCTCCTAGGCCCCATCCACCATATCCACCTCCTAGACCCCATCCACCATATCCACCTCCTAGACCCCATCCTCCATATACACCTCCTTTGCCCCATCCATATCCACCTCCTAGGCCCCATCCATTCCAGCCTTTACCTACTCCCCAAACTGGTCCTCCCCAGCTCCAACCACCGCCCCATCCACCTAGGCCTCCATATCCACCTCCCCATCCACCTAGCCCTCCATATCCACCTCCATATCTACCACCGTATCCACCACAGCCTTTACCCCAACATTTGCCGTAAGAGGCATTAGTGCATACAGCTGCCAGTAGTAAACCTAGAGCAATGGAGAGCTTCATGTTGTATCTGAAAATACATATATATAATTTGATTTTGTTGGTACAACTTCTATTCATTTAAAGTTGGTGTTTTAAGGATGATATAATCTTTGTGTTATGACATTATGTAAGTGACTTTGGTTGTGTTTTTTTTATATAATCTTTTGTTAAGGAACAAATAAACAGGAAAGAGTATTCTTCATGTTAGTATGAATAAATGGAGATGAGGGGTATACATTGATGAGACAGCAACCCAATGACACAAATAACCAACAGACATCAAGAGAGTAGTATCGATATCCCCTTAGAAATTTTGCAGTGAATATTAGCTAGGTAAAAGCAAATAAAAAATGAACATAAAAACTTAAATATAATGTATCAATATGAATGTTTTGTTCAATAAAATAAAGTATCTTTTGAACCTTATTAATTTTTGTTCTCCTCAGTAAAACTCAGAACTACCAGACTAGAATAACAAAACTAAAGCTTGGAAAGACTTCCCTTTGAATCCCCCTTCACATAAGTATATGCTTACTCTGTCAACCAAGGGGTTCAAAAGGAGGTCTGAACGTTGTTACACTAAATATAAATTTTCAAGTGCTAAATCACCTTTTTTTACTGAGAAATAGAAATTTATGTAGGAAAGTAATTTATAGATTTAAAAAGCAACATTTTGATTGCTTTTATTTTGAATAAACAAGCACATGAAATATCCCCCTTTTCCCCCTTTTTTTATAGAAAACTACAAGACACTTTAAAGGCCCTATGTTTCTATTGGAGATACTTAAATATAAATAAGAAGATGTGGTATGAGTGCCAATGAGACAACTATCCATCCAAGTCACAATGTGTAAAAAGTAGACAATTATAGGTCAAAGTACGGCCTTCAACACGGAGCCTTGGCTCACACCGAACAGCAAGCTATAAAGGTCCCCCAAATGACTAGTGTAAAACAATTCAAACAGGAGAACCAACGGTCTAATCTATATAGAAAACGAGAAACGAGAAACACTTATGAACTTATGCATGTTTTGATGAGGACTACTCATAGATTGTGTTAAAATCATACAAAAAAAGAATGAGCTTAGAACTGGTACTTTAAGTTATATAAATTTAGTATCAATTTTTGAAGAACAAAAAATCTATTAAAAAAAAAGGACCTACAACACTATAACACTTTTTTCTTTGAACTTCATGTGACCAAATGAATAAGCTACATTAAAATGCAAAGTATGGAGTTAGAACAGTTTAGTTCAGAATTTTTTTGTAGAATGCAGAAATCTCGTATTATAGTTGTAAAGGAAGATGGATCATTGCACCTGGATCTCAAATATGAAGCTATCATTATTTAATGAAAAGTGGACAGGACACAAAAAGACTCGTTAGACAATATAAGTAAATGAAAAGTTCAGTAAAAATCATTGAGATAATCATATTCAGTCATCTATAAGAACTTTTCAATACTTTTTATTACATGCACATAAGGTTGATTATATCAGGATTTGGAGTAAGTATGTAACTAGTATGTACTTTATATAATGCACAGTACTAGTGTGCAACAAAAGGTGGTCATTACGAAAGTTATGATCAAGTTCCTGTACAACAAAAGGTTGTCATTGAGTCAGTTATGATCAAGTTCCTGTACAACAAAAGGTGGTCATTGAGACAGTTATGATCAAGTTCCTGTACAACAAAAGGTGGTCATTGAGACAGTTATGATCAAGTTCCTATACAACAAAAGGTGGTCATTAAGACAGTTATGATCAAGTTCCTGTACAACAAAAGGTGGTCATTGAGACAGTTATGATCAAGTTCCTGTACAACAAAAGGTGGTCATTGAGACAGTTATGATCAAGTTCCTGTACAACAAAAGGTGGTTATTGAGACAGTTATGATCAAATTCCTGTACAACAAAAGGTGGTCATTAAGCAATCCTGGTCAGGATGGGTTTTCATGGGGAAAATTAAAAACATCTTTTCAGTTGAAAATAAAACGTGCAAAATCATAGTTGTTCATTTACTAATTTATGTTTCCAATTCATTACATATTATATGAATAGAAGTTCAAGTTGGTTGTTACATTTTTTTTTAAGTGTCAATGCATCTGAATAAAAAGAGTTTATAAATTTGTTTTCCTTCATATTTCATGAAATTTCAAACAAGGTGTGATCAGAATATTTACTCATCATTTCCAAACTGAAATAAGTTCTTATATTTTGAAACTCTCCATGGTCAATTTGAGTATTAACACACAGCTATTTAGATTTTTGTATTATAATCAATGATTCTGTAGGTTACTTTACTTTAAATAATACACGAGTTTCACAATATCAATTTAGTTTCATTAAAATTGGTTGTTTTTTAAACAGCTCATCATAAAATTGAAATTAATGAAATTGGATAAGATGATATGAAACGGTTGGTTAAACAGTATCATGAACAGGGAATAGTTTTGTGGTTGCATTTTTATCATCCGTATATGTATACCAAAAGTTAAAGTAGCCCCCTAGGAAAGGGCAATTTTTTAGTTTATGATAGGAGGCATAAGAATATAGTAATTTACAAAATTAGGATGAAAAATTTTGTCCTGCCTTTTTTTCCCCTCTATTCGGTCCTGCCTTTTTATTTTTCAATCTATTCGGTCCTGCCTCTTTTTTTTAGTTTATCCTGACATTTTTTTACATAAATTGTCATCCTGGCATTTTTTTTTGCAAATAATCTCATCCTGCCTTTTTTTTACTCAAAACTCCTGTCCTGCCTATTTTTTTCATATTTCATCCTATCCCCCCCCCCCCCTAAAAATCAAATGGTAGCTCCCTAATTTCAGATAAATCTGGATTATTTTTTAAGCATAAAACTTTAGCATGAAAATTAGAAGCATGATCCTGAATAAATTTGTCATATGTCATGGACAATTAATATGTTTCAATAAGATTACTTACCTTGTGTAAGATGGGAACGTTGTGCTCTCATCATTGTGCTGTAGGAGTATATATACTGGAAAATGCTATGTAAGATTGATGAGGAATATTTTTCAATTCATCAGAAATTGTCACAATTTTCCACAAAAAGAAAAAGGTCATCATTATATTGTTTTATGACTTTCATTGATGTTAACATGCATAAATATTCGCTCATTATAATGTCATTTATCATAAGTGATGAATTCCGTCTTTATTATGATAATATTTATCATAATTACCAATTAGGGTTATTCTAGCCCAGAATTTAAATTACATGTTAAGGTCACAAGGTTCAAAGGCTTCTCACAAATCGTTTGTTTTTTTGGAATCACAGAACTGTTTATAAAACAAAGAATTTTGATGACATGCTCATGAAAATGGACTCCGGTCAATTACTCATTGGGGTCAAGTTTTTTACATTCAATTTTGCAACCCTTATGGAAAAATAAACCCCTTTTTTTATAAGTCTTGTAGAGATTGAAATTTATCTTATATTAATATATATAGTAGCAAGAGGCGGTTCAATATTAAAAGGCAGGGGTCAAATTACCATAGCAAAAAGCATGGGGGTAAAAATACCATGGCTCAACTAGGGGGTTGCCATATCTTATCTAACATATTTTAATTTTGATAAGGATATTTACTGAAGTATATTACATTTGTGCTAGAAAAAGCAGATTTATATTCTATGATTGCTTTTAAAAAACACTTCTTTTTTAAAAGTCAGATAAATTTTCCATGGTAGGGGGAGTCAAAATATCAATGCAGAGGCAGATCCATGATTTTCAACAAAAAAGGGGTGTCAGTAAAAAAGGCAGGATAAGATAACGTATTATGGTATCATTTCTAACTTATTTTATTAATCCTGGATTATATTTTAGCATAACTATAACTAGATTCAGTTTAAATGCTACAATAATTTGAAGTTTTAACACCTAAAGATTGAGGGCTAAATTTTCCATAGTAAGAAGAAAGGAGGAAAATTGTTATGACTTAGTAAAAGCATTCTCTTATCTTTCCAAATATGTTTTTTCATTCCAGATACGTATTATATTTAAAATAGTAAAGTGAAAAGTGTAATGAAAATTCCACATAAGGGTCAAATTAAAAAGTTTGTCCAATATTGCTGCATTAGTTAGCCAAATCATCAAGATACCTTTTATTTGACAACAGATGATAAATGTATTGTGATTGTAATCTGTAATTTCTTTAAGCTTGAAGTTTGGTTATATGTTGGTGAGCAATACAGGCGCCTTGGTACCCCTTTTTTTTAGTTAATTAGCAATTTATCCTATCAATCGCTGCATGAGAGTATATTTTTTTTGATTAATTTGTTTGTGAATTACATTATTTTCATGCTATTCGAATATTTTACTGCACTGTCACTGACCCATAAAAAGTTGAAAATGACAAACGAAGTTTTTAAAAATAAGCTATGCTTGTTCTTACTTTATCATTGTGTTTTATGGGTCAGATAGTCTCACACTAGATAAAAGTCTGAAGGTGTGTAGAATGTAAATTGCCTGTTTACCAGTTTATAGAAACTTTAGAAAAACAATTACTGGAAAAAACCCAAAACATTGACATAAATTGGTAAATAAAAAGTAACCAAAGAAAAATTAAAGCTTTTTAAAATAAAATGATTATACCTCTGCTTTTTGAAAGGGGTCATATAGTGATAGAATATTGGATTATCTATTCATTCCACTTTTGTATCTTCTACTTCTGAACCACTTTACATCTTTTGTGAAAATTTCACAGAAGTATTTTGCACATGAAGTACGTTTACTCTTCTTATTGCATTTCTCCATCCAAACGATTTTTGGGGTTTACTTTGGCATGACCTGGAACTTGTCATATCTGAATATAACAGTACGGCATTGAATAAGCTTCTCCTTTTAAACCGCCAATTAGAATTTAAAGAATCTTTCTTAAAATGTTCACCGTATAATGCCAATGCAAATCAAGGACTTTGCAAAAGGCTTGTATGTAAAATTTTGCGAGCTTTGCTTTATATACTTTTATTTTTACTGAATACCCGTTTCCATGCAATCATTTAACTCAAAAGACAATAAGATTATATTTGAGATGAAGGATTTTGCATTTGTCATTTTTATTGACATGATTGAGGAGAAAAATTCAAGTTGGAAATTTCAACATTTAACAGTTCACCCCAAAATTTTAAAACTATGTGCATTGATCAATTTTGAAAATACAGTAATGGATAATTTTTCATACATTTTGTTTTATAAAAATATGAATAAAAGGTGATATGGGATATATGTCAGTCAGACAGCAACCCAAATACCAACGAAAGAAAAAAAAAGGTGATATGGGATATATGTCAGTGAGACAGCAACCCAAATACCAACGAAAGAACAGAAAATGAAAAGAATTTTACTTTTCAGAACATTGATATATGAAACTGAGTAATGATTTTACCATCAACTTTCATGACTAAATGAGGAATGGTGTGTACCATAATGCATGTCCTTATTACTAATTTTATTTTACTCTGACAGCACACACTCCTGTTAAAGCTTGAAAATCTGGCTGAATGCCAATACATAACCAAAGGTAACGATAAGTACTCTATTGAGGATCTGACGGACAGTGACTTCAAGTTTGCGGATACTTTTAATTTTTATACGCCCGTTTACGGGACGTATTATAGTATACTGTTGTCCGTCCGTCCGTTCGTCCGTCAGCGTCTGTCTGTCTGTCCGTCCGTCGTCAATATGTCGGACAATAACTCAAAATCGCTTTAAACAATTTGCATGAAACTTTGGTGAATTGTTTATATCTATTGACGTGAGCTCCCTTTCGTTTTTATAAATTTTAGATTTTGCGTTTCCGAGTCATTGGTCATTTTTAGTTTTTTTTTTTCGTTTGTGTTATGATTTATGGTTATCATGTTTTTAAATGTTTTATTGATTTGAAAATATATTTTACTTTTGAGATATTTCTTAATTTTTAATTGCGATTTCCGCCATTCTGGTTTTAGAGGACCTGGTGAATGGCAAAATGTCTGCCCCTATCCAACATACCTTCATTTTCAAAGGGTACTCCACATTTTTCAATCGTAAACCTAGAAATACTGCATCTTCTTCTAATCAATAGAATGAAATATATACATTTAGTTTTCAATTTTGTGTAGAAGACCTTTGGGCAATTAACTTCCTTTGTATTGGCAGCAACCGCTAGGCCCTGGGTTCTACGCATCGTCTATTAAATAAGTGTAAAATCGTCATAACTGATTGAGAAAAAAAGAGAAAAATTTCTAAAATTTATTGAACTCAACTAAATGGTGATTTTGAGTTATTATATCTGCTACATGTACGTGGAAATTTTGTTGGAGCTCGTATGTTGTCCTTGTGATAGTTTTATGGTCGAAATAGAGGCCAGTTACTTCTGTTGATACTTTAAATACGTTGATATTAATAATAATAATCATAGAAAAAAAAAAGACGACGGGTACAAAAAAGAGGCGGAAGACATGCACCAAAGGGGCATTAAAAACTCATGGCTCGAAAGAGAAAGTCGAAAAGCAACTAACGACGCCATGGCAAAAAAACAAAAAACGACGAAAAGACAAACAATTGTGTACAAAACACTACATTGACAATTTAAGACTGAGCGACACGAACCCAACAAAAAACAAAACCTGTGTGATATCACGTGCTCCGGTAGGATTAGCAGAATGATCATCCTCCATATGATTTCAAGATTTTCAAGATTTACTCATAACGGTGTACAAGAGGACAATATAATTACAAACATACGATAATACATAGCGAGACAGGACAGACAAAACACAAATACATAGTATGTTATAAAAAACATTTGATATAATTAGTTAAAGTATTTCATAATTTTCTTTACGAAAATGGATAATTTCTTTTGTACTTGTACGTTACATATAGACAGCAGACCAGTAAATGTGTTCATACTTGGATTCATTACATAATGATATGGTATAAACTTTGATCTAAGTGCAGTAATATCACCATTTTTACAGATAACAATATATGAAACTCATCACCTATTCCCTCATTACATAAAGGACATATTTTATTTTCTTGCGGAATCCCTGCCCATCTCTCCGTCTCAATAGGTAACTTCAAGTTCATACATCGAAGTTTAGAAATATAATATCTGTCCTTAGGTAATAATCGTAATATATATGGTTCCAAACAAAACTCAAGTTTAAATAAAGAATAGTATTTTCCCCTGGATGCATTATTTATCTGTGGGAACCAATGATGATAGTACTGATCTGTTAATCGCTGTTAAACTTAAACTTGATAGAATTATTTCAATGTAATTTAATCATAAGTCTAGAAGGATTTTTGACAGTTTGCTCTCTGCTTTAATAGTTCTGCACCAGAATGATACCATCCTAAGTTTTATAGAGATATCGAAAGGAATCCGACCTAATTCTCCGTAAACCATAAAATTTGGTGTACTATTCCGAACACCGAGAATATTTTTAAAGAACTGCAGATGCATTTTCTCAATATTCTGTTTATTTTCAAACCCCAAACCTCTGATGAATATAATAATATAGGAGCGATTACAGCATCGAACAGATGTAACTGAATATCAATAGGCAATGATATATGTTTTATCTTCCTGTAGAGAGCAAACATTGCTTTTGTGCTTGATCAAAAATCATTTTTCTAGCAGTACAAAAATTGCCGTTGTATTTAAAAGTTATTCCTTAATAATTGCAAGAATCTACAACTTCTTTAGCATTACCGTATACATGAAAATCAAATATTTGTCGTACCTTTCTTTTGCTAAACACAACCATTTTTGTTTTATCTATATTAACTTGGAGTTTCCATATGTTACAATATTGTTCAAAAACATCAAGTGCATGTTGTAGTTCTTCTTTACTATCAGACATAATAACCGTGTCATCTGCGTGCAAAATGACAAAGATTCTAACTAATACTTGTAACAATTCTTCATAGTTTTTTTACATATTTTCTAAATCTTTTACATCATTTTCCCCCAAAAAGCTTTCTAAATTATTTAAAAACACAGAAAACAAAAACAGTGATAAATTTTCACCCTGCCTAACACCAACTCCACAATTTAAGAAAGTTGAACTTGGGTTACCATATCGAATAAATGTCTCTTTATATTGAGATACATATTGTAGATAACTGTAAAAATGTTTCCCAGTAATGTGAGATTTTTGTAACTTTTGCCATAACCCTGTTCTCCAAACAGTGTCAAATGCTCTCTTGAAATCCACAAAAGTGCAAAATAATTTTTTGCCCATCGAAAAAAAATATAGATAAAATTGAATGCAGCACAAAAATAGTATCGGTAGTCGAAAATCCTTTTCTAAATCCAGCCTGAGATTCTGATATAAGTTCAACTTCATCCGAGAAACTATTTAATCTCTCATTTATTATTGACAAAAAAGTCTTTTCTCAACAAGAGTTTAATGTTACACCTCTATAATTCACAGGGTCTGCTTTGGAACATTTACTCTTAAAAATAGGAATCATTATACCAAGAGACCATAACTCTGGAACTATACCAATATCTATAATACTAAAATAACGAGGTCCAAATTATTAGCCGGCATGACGCAAAAAACGATAAATCAAAGAATTCAACAGTTACTGTATATTAGTATATAACTAATAGAGCACAATGGCGTTGATTAAAAATTACACCATTCCAGGTCCTTTTGTTTTCCACATGATTAATATTACCAATAATTAACAAGTTCCGGATCGAATCCGATACTGATACCAATAGTATATGTCACAAGTAGTTTCCGGTTGTATATATGTATCTTCCTCCTTTATGAGGAGCACCACCATAGGTTGTGGTGTAAAGGAGGACATTTGATACACTGTATCGGTACAGATTAAATGCGAGCATTTGCCTACACAATTTCCCATTCTGGTCGTAACGGGTCTTGCTACCAGAAAGTTAACCTTCCCCAAAACAAGAAGAAACATACGAAAACACAGTTACCTGATTCGCTCATCCTCAAAATATAAAAAATGCAAAATATAAAAACAGCTTAATACAAAATAAATGATAAGGTCACTCCGGATGCTGCACAAATGCCATGGCAACGAACGGGAAACCGGTAAGGACATACTGTAGAAAGAAAACCAGGACGGGTTCAAACAGAAGGATTTTGAAAGCAGAGAAAACTGTGCACCTAATAATCACATGACAATATGAATACTAAAAATTTGGGCTGAAAATAATGTATTTTAATTCCGTCACGGACCCGCGATGTCGCGGGTGTGTTCTAGTCTTATACTAAATCAAAAAGTTTAACATACATTGGCATAAGATCATATACAGTGCATTTTATATATTCATTAATTATTTTGTCACAGCCGCCAGTTTTATCAGCACTTTTTAAAATCTCGTTTTCGGTTACAGTACCATTCAATAATTACCAGACTCAAGCTAGCGAACAATAAGCCAGCGAACAATAAGGTGTATCAAGCTAGCGAACAATAAGCCAGCGAACAATAAGAAATACGCGCCAAACTGATCTTGCCTAAAAACCGAAGACTTGCATTAACATGAAACGTTCTTTGAAATCTGATGACAATCATTTCCAGTAGGAAGACGAAATGCAATACATTTTCAAAAAGACTATTAATTGAAAACTGTTTATTTATTTATTTATTTATCTATATATTCAAGACAACATAATTGTTCTTGACCACAGGACATCTCTTGTAGGATGTAGGTTCTCCTCTCCCGTTTTTGACTACCTTTGAGTAGAAACGATTTGTCTTTATAATCATGATAATAGTGAATAAATTAAACAATTAGACCATACTTAACTAGTGTAAAGATAAAATTAAATCCACATGCTTATATTCTTTTTAAAAGAAAACAAAATACCGATTTTTGAACGTAAAGTACAGAATTTTGCCGTCAGAATTATAAGTTGAAATAAAAGCTAATAAATATCCACAGTTTTCGTTAGGAATGATTGAAAACTGGCAATTTATTTATTACATTTCAATAGGAAATGTGTTTTATGTGACAATGACACACGTGACACGATATCAGAATGGATATAAAGATTTTAGCTACTTTAACAGACAAAATTTTCAAATCAAAGCTTTTCAAGAAGGCATATTTAAAAAAAACTCGGGAAACAGACGGAAAAACCGAATTCAGAAAAACAATTTCTTTACATTGATTTAAATTAACAAGAAGAGGATGCAATCACAACAATACAAACTATTTCATTTTAACATTGGAATTATAATCGGGGAAACGGTCCAAAGTTGGGGTAGGGTGACCCAACCCCCTCCCTTCTTTAATTCATAAAAAAGTCCCTACGGCAAAGCTTTTGTCCACACTAGGTACAAACGATAGGCAATTGCCTAAGGTTGCCTGGACCCAAAGACCCAGGTGGGTAAAGTTACGGAACTTTTTTAATTGAGGTCCAAAGTTGGGGTAGGGTGACCCAACCCCCTCCTTTCATTAATTCATAAAAAAGTCCCTACGGCAAAGCTTTTGTCCACACTAGGTACAAACGATAGGCAATTGCCTAAGGTTGCCTGGACCCAAAGACCCAGGTGGGTAAAGTTACGGAACTTTTTTAATTGAGGTCCAAAGTTGGGGTAGGGTGACCCAACCCCCTCCCTTCTTTAATTCATAAAAAAGTCCCTACGGCAAAGCTTTTGTCCACACTAGGTACAAACGATAGGCAATTGCCTAAGGTTGCCTGGACCCAAAGACCCAGGTGGGTGAAGTTACGGAACTTTTTTAATTGAGGTCCAAAGTTTGGGTAGGGTGACCTAACCCCCTCCCTTCTTTAATTCATAAAAAAGTCCCTACGGCAAAGCTTTTGTCCACACTAGGTACAAACGATAGGCAATTGCCTAAGGTTGTCTGGACCTAAAGACCCAGGTGGGTAAAGTTACGGAACTTTTTTAATTGAGGTCCAAAGTTGGGGTAGGGTGACCCAACCCCCTCCCTTCTTTAATTCATAAAAAAGTCCCTACGGCAAAGCTTTTGTCCACACTAGGTACAAACGATAGGCAATTGCCTAAGGTTGCCTGGACCCAAAGACCCAGGTGGGTAAAGTTACGGAACTTTTTTAATTGAGGTCCAAAGTTGGGGTAGGGTGACCCAACCCCCTCCCTTCTTTAATTCATAAAAAAGTCCCTACGGCAAAGCTTTTGTCCACACTAGGTACAAACGATAGGCAATTGCCTAAGGTTGCCTGGACCCAAAGACCCAGGTGGGTAAAGTTACGGAACTTTTTTAATTGAGGTCCAAAGTTGGGGTAGGGTGACCCAACCCCCTCCCTTCTTTAATTCATAAAAAAGTCCCTACGGCAAAGCTTTTGTCCACACTAGGTACAAACGATAGGCAATTGCCTAAGGTTGCCTGGACCCAAAGACCCAGGTGGGTAAAGTTACGGAACTTTTTTAATTGAGGTCCAAAGTTGGGGTAGGGTGACCCAACCCCCTCCCTTCTTTAATTCATAAAAAAGTCCCTACGGCAAAGCTTTTGTCCACACTAGGTACAAACGATAGGCAATTGCCTAAGGTTGCCTGGACCCAAAGACCCAGGTGGGTAAAGTTACGGAACTTTTTTAATTGAGGTCCAAAGTTGGGGTAGGGTGACCCAACCCCCTCCCTTCTTTATTTCATAAAAAAGTCCCTACGGCAAAGCTTTTGTCCACACTAGGTACAAACGATAGGCAATTGTCTAAGGTTGCCTGGACCCAAAGACCCAGGTGGGTAAAGTTACGGAACTTTTTTAATTGAGGTCCAAAGTTGGGGTAGGGTGACCCAACCCCCTCCCTTCTTTAATTCATAAAAAAGTCCCTACGGCAAAGCTTTTGTCCACACTAGGTACAAACGATAGGCAATTGCCTAAGGTTGCCTGGACCCAAAGACCCAGGTGGGTAAAGTTACGGAACTCTTTTAATTGAGGTCCAAAGTTGGGGTAGGGTGACCCAACCCCCTCCCTTCTTTAATTCATAAAAAAGTCCCTACGGCAAAGCTTTTGTCCACACTAGGTACAAACGATAGGCAATTGCCTAAGGTTGCCTGGACCCAAAGACCCAGGTGGGTAAAGTTACGGAACTTTTTTAATTGAGGTCCAAAGTTGGGGTAGGGTGACCCAACCCCCTCCCTTCTTTAATTCATAAAAAAGTCCCTACGGCAAAGCTTTTGTCCACACTAGGTACAAACGATAGGCAATTGCCTAAGGTTGCCTGGACCCAAAGACCCAGGTGGGTAAAGTTACGGAACTTTTTTAATTGAGGTCCAAAGTTGGGGGTATGTCACCTTTTTAATTTAATTCATAAAGAAAGTTGCACACCATACATTGATACATAATATAGTTCTGAAGCCTTTAACAAAAAGAAAAACGAAATCCGCTTTGTCAAGAAAAAATCAATTTACTTAAACACTTTTGTCTTGAAAGGTAATCATTTACATAGTTTTTACATTGTCTATACGTTTATTCTACAAAAAAAGTTATTTTAGGAACTATTTGAAGGGATGCCGAAAGTATGGAAAGCCATTTCACACAACACATAATTTATAGTTGAAAAGTTGATAATAACAGGGAATATTGTTTACACTCTTAAATTAGATTATTTAACAAAATATAGAAATTTATCTGCAAAAACCAGCAAAATATAAACAATTAACTGACGACAATAACTAATAAGTAGATCATAATTACCGGATCATTTTTGTGGAAAATCTTTTGTAAAAGTAAATGGATGATGACGGCGGACGACTACGGACTACAAACGACAGACGCCAAATATTGTAAAAAGCTCACACTGAACCTTTAGACCAGGTTATCTAGAACTTTCCATTTAGCTGGACTAATAACCCCGCATCTTGGATTGACTGAGTATTCTAGTTACTGAAAAACATGTTGTTAAAGAAGCTGATAATAATAATTTGATCTTTTTCCCAGTATGGAACTGTAGATTCATTTGATATATATTTTTCTTTGATTGCGTGGGAAAAGGTGAACCAGTAGTATTGTCTGTGATTTTTTAACCCCCACCACAACCCGTGCTGCTGTGGTTGTCCCAAATATCGTTTTGCCCCGCCCCTTAAAGCCAAATATGGGCATGTCTGGTGTGACTAATGGTATTGTGTCATGTGGTGCATCATGCCCTGATCTTGCATCCTGATGACTCGTTGTATCGAAATGGTCGGATCGCATCATGACCAAATATGGCAGGCGTGCATTCGATATGACTCATGGTTTTGGCATGGTTCTACGTGAGTCATACTGTTATATTCATATCCAAATATGGTCAACATGCATCCGTCGTGATTCATCTTCCTTACCTCTGTTCAACATAGGTGATACCAGAATAAAATGATATATATATATATATTTACTTCCGGTGACGTCATTAGGTTGGGGGAAAGGGGGTGGGACATGCCCATATTTGGCATTAAGGGGCGGGCATGACCATATATGGGACAACCACAACACCACGGGTTTTGGTGGATGGTTAAAAAACCACAGACAATACTACTCATAAGATTATTCATCTGATAACATGGGCCATCTGGTCTGGGCAAAAGACAAAAGCTTTGCCATAGGAATCTGTTAAGGGTTACATGTAAAATTGGGAGGGGAGGGGTCTCCATACCCTAATTTTGAATCTCATTTGAAGAAATTCGGTGAATTTACCCATCTCTGCTATCTGGTCCGGGCAACTTCAAGGCCTTACCTATCGTTTGTTCATAGTATGGACAAAATTAAAGCTTTGTCGTAGGAAATTTTATGACAATTAAAGTTTGGACGGAATGATCTCCTTATCCCAACTTTGAACCTCAGTTGCAGTAGTTCCGTGAATTAACTCACCAGGTTCATCTAATCCGGGCAACTATATGCCATTGAATTTCATCTGTACCTTATGTGGTCAAAGCTTTGCCGCGTAGATAATTGTTTTGACGAATTAAAGTTTTGAGGGGAAAAGGTCTCCATTTCCCAACTTTGGACCTCAGTTGCAAACGTTCCAAAAATTTATCCACCCGGCCCATCTGTTCCAGGTAACACGTAGGGAATTGCCTATCATTGTACCTAGTGTAGAAAAACGCTTAGCCGGAATGATTTTTTTGGCAAAATTAAACTGGGGATGTGATAGGGTGTGCAAACCCCAAATGTGAAATCAGTTGTAGAAATTCCGGAACTTTACCCACCTGCAGATTCTTTGAGTCCAGGCATCCTTAGGCAATTAATATCATTTGTTACTAGAGTGGACAAATGCTTTGCCGTGAGAAATTTTTTAAGTGTTCAAGTTGGGAGATACGGTCTTCAAACTTTGGATCTAAGTTGTAGCTTTACCCACCTTGGTCTTTGGCTTCAGGCAACCATAGGCAATTGCCTATCATTGGGTACCTTGTGAGGACAAAAGCTTTGCCATAGTGATTTTTTTATGAATTAAAGAAGGGAGGGGGTTGGGTCACCATATCCCAACTTTGGACCTCAATAATAAAAGTCCGTAACTTTACCCACCTAGGTCTTTGGGTCCAGGCAACCTTAGGCAATTGCCTATCATTTGTTCCTAGCGTGGAGAAAAGCTTTGCCGTAGGAAATTTTTTATGAATTAAAGAAGGGTGGGGATTAGGTCACCCTACCCCAACTTTGGACCAAAATCTTTATGTCAATTCGTTTCTCGTTCTATTTGGGTGCCAATCTTACACTTATCACTCTTCCTATCGAAATATAGTAAATACATTAACAGAGTGACGACATACTTTTGAATAATTAGAAAAATTAACTAGTTCTTTGACAAAAGAAGAAAACTGCGTATTATGCTTTTATTTCTAAAGAAAATCTAACAAAAAATACTGGACGTTCCAAAATCAGTCGATTTATTTTTCTTTTCTTTTCAAACGCATATGTAAAGTAGAAGATTTATTTGTATCGTTACATGTACACTAGTTTAGTGTGAACTATTGTTATTAATTGTTACATTATTATAAAAACAACAAACCCATCTTTAATCAGAGAGCACTAAAAAGAGAAAGGATTACCTAATAGGAATTTTAGATGTCCGGTTAAAAAAAAGTTTTATTAGATACACGAATAACTAATTAACTTTGTCTGTGTTAAAATGGAATTGCATTTCGTTCTCCTACTGGCAAATTATTGTCATTAGAATTAAAAGGACGTTTTGTGTTATTGCAAGTCTTCGGTTTTTAGGCATGATCATGTTGGCGCGTTTTCTTATTGTTCGCTGGCTTATTGTTCGCTAGCTTGATGCATCTTAGTGTTCGCTGGCTTAGTGTTCGCTAGCTTGAGTCTGGTCAATAATTCATACAATTCATCTGGCAAATTTCGTACATTAAAGTTAACCTCTGGTTCCTCAGTATTTGAGTCACATCTATTCATATCTTTGAAAAAGTCACAGAGAGCTTCAATAGAAATTCAGGATCTACGCCTTTTTTCTGACCCAATACTATTGAGAATATTCCAAAACTTTTTAGTCTGACGTAACTTATTGCCAATATCTTTTTGTTACAGTTCATATGCTTTAGAAAGTTCAATTTAATAGCTTTTACTTAAATTTTTTATTTGTTTTCGATTTTCAGCGTTTTTTACAAAACTGTACCTTTTCCGCGCTTTGTGGAATTTTTTTCTACTATCAAAACATTGCTTGTTAAACAAAGGTTTTGTATCGCTTTTTGGTTTGCGATTTTTAAACGGCTTATATTTACGAAAAGTTTTCGTAGCAACTGATTAAAAAAAGTTGCTGATTCTCTTTGCAACTTAAATTTGTTCATCTCATTTTGATGAATCCCTTGTTGTACCTCTAAATTGTCTAATTCTCTCAGTATCTGTTCTAACTGACAAATATCTTAAAATATGTGACATCCGTCGTGTTTTTTAAATCGACTAAGTTATGTTGGTCAGTTATTTTATACCAAGTGATTAGGCATCATGCAGTAGACATAGTTAATATGGTAATTGACTCTTATACACGTATGAAAAATATTCCGTGTTCCACAAATCCACATACAAAGGCTTAAGGTTTATGAAGCACATTTTTGAAAAAATGCAGAAGACATAAACAAATTCAGATTTTGTACTTGTGGCAAATATCATGAATATGTACAAAGTCATGTTACATTTGTACGTGTGAATAAACCCACGATTGTAAAAAACGCATATTTGTATTGCTAAAGATTTCTTCTTTATGTGGCATTATGTATAAGTAAATGCGTCTTCCAAGGATAAACTAATACGTTCCAGTTTAAAAAAAACAGAGTTAAAATAAATCAGGCAGAGAAAAAAAATGTTGTAAATACGGTTCTGATTATTGTTCTTTAAGCTATGTAGAGAAGTGGTCTGCAAATGTAATCACATTTTGTGATGCAGCATTTAGATATGTCCTTAAAAACCTTTATAAAGGTTTAACGTACCAGACTTAAGTAATACGAACACTTCCGTCATCTGACAGTCAAGATTCCCTGCATATTGACTTCGTAATCCAACTTATCTTGAACTACCTTTGATTATCATTAGAACAAAAGTTGAACTAGTTTAAATGTGTTCCCTTATCAATATTCAAACAGATTATTTGTTAACAGTACTTTATATTTCAAGTTAAAAACTGTATAAACATGAATACCGTGAAGGGGGCATCGAGGTCAATCAGACTGTAAAAAAAGTACACATAGAAACATAAAATGTGTTACATGTAAATGTAGATCTTAGAGCATACTAAATGATGTAAACATACATACAGTTCTGCCAACTTTTAATAATGCAAATGCGTGAGATTTGGCCAAAATCGTAAAGATCAAAGAGAAAAAACAATAGATCAAAGGAAAATGCCGCCAAATAAGCATGAAAATGCGTGAGTCTCATGCTAACATATATTCCGACTGCATTAAAAAATCGATATGTGTATAAAAAGAAGAGAATATTTACAGTACACGGGGGGAAAAGTGAAATAAATAAAACGTAGTGTCAGAAATATTTCGTCATAAAAGTGAAAGTAAAAGTAGACGTAAACGAACATATTGAGGTGTGTAGGTCAGGCGAGTGTGTAGTATTGATTGTATTTGTTAAAATGGCACAAAGCGAGATATCAAGAAGGAAAAAGGTAAGTCTTTAGTCTGTGAGAACATGATTTATGCAGTAATTGAAATCGGTTTTGTACTAGCTTTCAGTAAACATGGTAACTGCGAGTACTCTGAGATCGATTATTTGTGTCTTCATAATTGTTATTGTTTGTGCTTCGTGTTAATAGACGAGTCAAGCCATTTCCAACTGTCTCTCATCTCTGTTGTTCATTGTTGTTTTGTTATAAGTCGGCCCGATTTTTTTTTTGGTGTAATTGTACCAGAATTGGTCATATCGGGGTCTTTTATAGGAACTATTATGTTTGGGTTTTGCTCATTTTTGAACACCATAAACAGTACGGTACATGTAACATATAGTTGCTCACATCCACGTCATTCGGACTCTGGTGGCTAGTTGTCTCATTGGCAATCATACTACAATGCCTTATTTCATAAGAAACATATTTTAGTTCGTCCAGACAACTGAAGTACACACGACGTGCATAGTCCGCTGTTTCTTAATTAGTAACAAATTTAATTTGCAACTGTATTGAAAAGTCTGAAATGCATGGCCGCATGGTAACATGACCTATATTTTAGAATTATGACAGTTGATTTTTATTCGTTCCGTTGGTTGATATAGTCACTTTGATTTTGTCAGTTTCTGTAATCTTCAATGAGAGCAAACTATTTGTCACTTCACTTTTGAAAAAAAATATTTGTTTTTAAGAAATTTTAAATCATTCAAAAACCGACAAGACGATGAAACGAAAAACGACGAAAAAACATGCTCAACGTGCGGCACCAGATGTAAAAAATAATTTTAGCCTTAAGGATACATGTAGTCAAGTGAAATAAAAAAAAACTAATTTAAAATTGGTACTATTAGTCAGAAGGGAATTAGTTAAGGAACAAATTCAGCTAAAAATATTAATAGGTTATGGAACTCCTTTTCGAGATATTTCATTTTGAAAAAATGGCGGGAAAACTTTAAGGCTGACTCGGACTTTTACCTTATATTTAGCATTGACATTTTTTTTTCTCAAATCGAATTTAAGAAGAACTTTAAGAAGGCTAACAAATTTAGCAAAACTTGTACAATTTACATTAAACTTTCTCTAAGTTTATGGTTTTACTCCGTTTAATGGTAATGTGGGGATTCATAAAGACGTGTGGACATTTATTGGTGGACACCATGTGTTGTTCTCTTGATGTCCTTTGGTTATTGGTGTTGTTTGGTTGCTGTTTAATTGACGTATACATCACATCTCCTTGTATTATATCACCGGTTTTTAAAGTATTCGTTATATAGTGATTGGAGAGTTTGTTCGTTTGTCCATCCATTCATTCTTTCTTTTGTCTAACTTTTGTATTTGCAACTGCTCCAGAAATACGTAACAAAATTTTAATAAACTTTCACAAAATCATAGTCATATGGTTCTTATTTCATTTCTTTGTCTGAGTGATTTTTGGGGTTTACCTTGGGATGACAGACTTACTGTAGTACACATTTGTGTCCACTTCTACTCCTAAACCCCTAATCATATCTTATTGTAACTTTCTCAGTACGTACCGATTATCAGGTTGCCTGCATATTGATAATGTAAAATATCAGCAGCGAGTCATAATATGAAGCTTTTGTCGATTGAGCGAAGCGAACGAGTTCAAAAGGGCTTCATATTGTGTCGAGCAGCTGATATTTTACAATATAAATATGCAGACAACCAGATAATCGATTTATCGGGTTGTATATGCGTATTTTGCAAGAGAGAAACAAGTGTTTTCTTGGTTTCACCAGCAAACCGGAAGATGACTTGATAAGTTCGGGTCAAACTTATCAACGTCAGTTCATACATTATGACGTCGCTGATATATTCGGGTCAAAGTTATTAAGGCCGGGTCAACGTATGTGACGTCACAAAGCCGTGATATGCAATTTTATTAAGAGCTAAGCAGTGTGATATAGACAGTGGACGACCGATAATTAACCATATAATGTCATTGTGTACCTATCATATTTTTTATCCGAATAATTTTTGGGGTATTTCTTATTAAATTATGGACTTACCCCAACCCTTATAACAATCTATTAAAACTTCTAATGCTATTGTGTAATGTTTTTTTATATAAAAAAATTATATATAAGAACATAGTACATTCTTGTCCAATGGAAAATCAGTATTTTGCCTTCTACTTTTCATAGTACATGGCTTTCCATGCACTATAAAATGCTATACGTGAATGACTTTTCATTGTAGATTAATAATGAAAGCCGAAACTACACTAACGAAGTGTACAATCCACTGTGGCATTTTCCAAAGGAAAAAAGCAAAAAAAAAAATCACGAGTACTATTGTTTGCCAGTCCAATTATTATAAACCAAACCAGGAGAATAGAACAATAAAAGCATCTTATGTTGAGATTTCACTATTGTTAACATTAAAATATGGTACATATATAGAACAAACAAAAATTAAGAATTAAAAAGGGGGCAAAGGTGTAGGTAAAAAATAGCATGTAATCGAATTTTTGTACGAGACCAAATCAATGGGTTTTTCTTAAGAAACAGTGAGTGTTGATATAAAAAGCAAAGGATTTTTTGAAGAAAAAAAAAAACAATACATTCATCAATGAAAAAAAGTAAGCATCTGCTGCTGAAACGATCGTAATTTTAAATTTAATTAATAAAGTTTGGAGTTTTTTTTTTTGCAGAAAAAAGACGACCATCAATTTGATTCGAATGCTGACCAAGAGGCAAATAAAAACCATCAATGTATTATACATGTTGACGATGATCCAACCAAAAAATCCTAAGTATGATCTAAAACAAGATTTATTGGAAGAATGCAAAAAATTATTAGGAACCACATTATCAGGAAAAAGGCCTCTGAATATTGCGGTCTTAGGGCCACCTGGCTGTGGAAAATCTGCCTTCCTTAATACAGTGTTTGCCAGTTTTAGTAACGACCGGTGGAGAGAGCATGCCAAACAAGGAAGTTTTAGTGCCATGGGTAAACAAGTTACCAGACGACTAAAAAGGTGACTCTCTAATTGAAAATTATCATACCTCAGTATGTATTTTCTTTATAAAATTATAGACGAATAAATTTACTATTTTTACCAAATTGTCTGAAAAAGACTATATACCGGTTAATAGCTTCACAATGAATTTACTGGATGTGAACTATTAATTGGAAGCAAACATTTATCCATAAAAAGACTATTTATTAACTGCTTAGTTCTGTAGTTTCAAAAATTTAAATACTGAAATTTGTTTAATTTACCATTCACAATAGTAAAGGTTGGTTTCAGGTCGACTAAGACTAATGGGTTTTTGTCTAAACTGAATGAATGAATGAATAATTTCATTCTCATAAACTAATGAGTCAGACATAGTTATAGAGACAATAAGTTAATTAATAAACGTTTGACAGTCTATCCTTCCGGAAAATTAGTTAAATTTAGGCCTGATGAAGTAACGGCTTCTCACACTAAAATGATAAACATGTTTCTTCACGACCCTTTATGATCTAAACATGTTTACATTAATTTTAAAAACACTTCACATCTAAACGTGTTTCCAGACAAAATACTTCACAGCTAAACGTGTTTCCAGATAAAACACTTCACAGCTAAACATGTTTTCAGATAAAACACTTCACAGCTAAACATGTTAACAGTCTAAACACTTTACAGCTAAACATGTTTACAGTCTAAGCAATTTATAGCTTGACACGTTTAGGCTGTTAGCACATTAAATATTAAACATGTTTAGATTTAAACATGTCAAAAATCGGTTTCATAAATGTGTTTAGGAAAGTGTTTAGGCTCCAAACACAATTTTTAGAATGTTGGCGCCTTCAAACTTGTTTAACTCCGCCACATTCTGTATGTGCCTGTCCCAAGTCAGGAGCCTGTAATTCAGTGGACTGGTTGTCATGTGTTGTTGTATATTATATTGTTTTTCGTTTATTTATTTTTTTACATAAATCAGGCTGTTAGTTTTCTCGTTTGAATTGTTTTACATTTATTATTTCTGGACCTTTTTTAGCTGACTATGCGGTATGGGTTTTACTCAATTACTAAATTTGTTAATTTCTGTGTCATTTGGTCTCTTGTGAAGATTTGTCTCATTGGCAATCATACAACATTCTTCTTATTTTTATACGTACTGATGGGCAGCGGAAAACAACTTACGAGGTCAACTAAATGGAAACAGACGAACGAGTCATCATCGATGGATATATAGGTGATGGCTCACCTTTGCTTTTGGCTGTATTAAGCAAACATTGTGTAAAAGCTGAGCAATATTGATGATAAAACATTACGTATGCATGATTCTAAGTTTCCTGCCATGTTTGTCAGTGAATAAACTAAAAAACTGTCTTGTTTTATTTTAAAAATACAAACTAAGTAGGGTAATTGTTCGAGGAACATTTCACGTTGTAGATACAGTCAGTCGAAACCTTATGCGTGGTTATGAATTATGAAAAGAGTCAAATCTCTCTCACCAGTGACTTTAAACAAAAATGCAAGCCTTCTGTCCTTTTTGGTTGTGTGTCTGTACTGTCAGATGAAATGGTACTATCAAAATTCTTATGGGTAAAGAAATTGTCAATTTTGCGTTGCATTGTAACTTAACAGAACACCCCGCAGACACAATATTCGTCTGCTATAAAAAGAGAAGAAATTAAGCGCATGGGATGGAAACGAACGCCGGGAGTCTGAGAAGTGATGTCGTTGACTTCAACAACTTTTCCCTCTCTCACTCCCTCTTTTTATTTTATTTTTTTTTAATTTTTTTGTTTCTTTTTTATCAAAACAATGTTAAAGCCATTTGCTAATTGCCCTTTAAAGGAAATTGCTCCGAATACTAATGTCTTGAAAACAGAAAGAGATGAAGTAACTGATACGCTACATATTTCCATTATTAGCATCTTTTATTAATTTTGATGTGTTTTAAATGTTTCATCAAGGAAAGTAAACCGTTTTCAATATTTCAGCTATAGGAAGGAAGTCTATTACAGAGAAACGGATACAGTTTTATTGCCTACGTTTATAGATATGACTGGATTCGAAAACGAAGATTCAGAACTTAACAGAGAACTTCTAAACATAATTTTGAAAGGAAAAATGAAAGAAAATGAACTCCTCTCAGATGTTATCGAATACGGAAAGAAATACAGAGAATATGCATTAAGAATGAAATACAGTACCAGACCTGTTTACAAACGTGTAGACCGTATTATAGCTGTTTGTTCATGTAACCCGTTGTCAAATTTACAACGTTCTTTGTTTGAGACGATAGCTGAAATCGCTAGTAATAAAGGTAAGTTTGAGTAAGTCAGATGCATGCAATTTACGGATAGCGCTTGACGTCTTACGCCGTACAGTTTTATCTTTTTACTTGCTTCTATACCAGTATGCTGGTTCATGTTCTGGACGCCAATTTTTGTTCCTTTCAATTGGAAATACGAATACATGTACCCTGTTTACATTTTCTATTCTATACACTTATGTACATTGAACTTTAGTTCCAATATCGAAGTCAACTTTTATTTCTTTTAGTGAACATCATAGAAACAAATGTTTAGATCTCTAAACTCATTTCATGACATCACTAGACTGATGAATTCCTAGACATGCAACTTGAAATACATGTAATTATTGTGTTCATGATTTTTTTTCTGCGAAGTGCGACGCAATAATGAAAGGAATCGCTTATTTTATCGGACTGCATCAAACAATTTGCAATATATTGTCCTGGGTTTTGTAAATATGTAAAATTCTTACAACTATTTGAATGTAGTGTTTATTTTACAAATATGTGTTTAATTAATTTTTAGACATAACCGTGTATGGGGTTATGACACACGCAGATGCATTCTCAACAGAGGATAAAATTAAAGAAAAAGAAGCAAAAAATAGAAATTTACTGGGTATACCAGATACAAGGTTTGTTCGTATTATGAACTATTGTTCTGAAGTGGATCCTACTCATGCATACCTTAAAACTGTAATCCCAACATTGGATGTTCCAGTTCTTCGACTGATGACACAGGTATATTAGCCCAAAATTATTTTTATATTCATTGAAAATCAATCAAAATAAATGTTCAATGAATATAAAAATAATTCAATTTTGATTGTAATTATTCATGCCCTTGAGTTGACTTGTTTATAAAGTGCACATGTCCTTAATATATAAAAATAAGAAGATATGGCATGATTGCCAACGAGACAAACTGTCCACTAGAGATCAAATGACGTAGAAAAAAAAACTATAGGTCACCAATGAGCAAAACCTATACCGGAAAGCATGTCATGTCATGTAAACGGCCCCAAACTGACAAATGTAAAACAGTTCAAACGAGAAAACTTATTTATTGTCCATTTACTACTTGTCTCTACTTTTGTTCAAAATAATTCTAGAAATAGAAAAAGCGGACGTCTTGTTTATTTTTATTTATATTTTCATAGTGATAACTTTGTATTCAATTATGTTAAATTTAGAATGAAAGAAATTCACGAAAATTATTTGGCTTTTTCAGGTTTTACCACGGGAGGAAAATGATGATGTAGAACCTGAGCCTGATCCGCAAGATACTAAAAGAGACTATGTGTACAGATATTGGAAGCCAGGATCGGCACTAGTAGTAATAATACTATTGTTACTGTTTGGAACGTTAGGCATTGTTATTATTATCATTCTGATAATTGTATTATCGCTGGTCTACTTTTTGAAAGGTCAAGAAGTACTGTCACAATTAATCTTCTTTGAATGAATTATCGTAGCCTAGACACACCATAAATGAAAACAATTGTACTTATTATTTTCTGCTTATATTATTGTTGAGGGTGCGGATGGGGGTTTACAGAATATATAGTAATGGGCAAAAACATAAAGAAAAGAGAATAATAAACTAAAAAAATAAGAAAAGAGAATAATGAGTTGCTAAAATATAAAGAATAGAGAATAATGAGCAAAAAGTATAAAGAATAGAGAAAAATGGCCTAAAAAATTAAAGAATACAGAAATGAAGGACCAACCATCCATACCCTCATTGTTGAAGTAGTCGAAATGCCATTGGCATAACATAAAATGTACATCTGTAATTCAAATATTTTCTAATCAAATCTGCCTTTTAAATTTTGACTTCCAAATTGTCTTGATTTGATAAAAAATTAAGATGAAAAAATATGTTTTGTAAATAATGCTGAGCTTTCAATTAATTACAATTGCACCTCGAGGACACATTACGTGCATGATTTCTTTATTAAAATTTGACTTCATGTCCCGCAATTGATACTGTAAAACTAATTACAATTACAAATCGAATATCTTAACAAAACTACCCATGATAGTTTAAATTTGTTAATTTGAGAATCAATAAATTTTTGTTATCTTTATCAAATCAAAGAAATATGTTCTTAACCATAAGTGATAAACATACAAAGCAAATGATGATTTAATATGGATGTGATTTGATCATTTTGAATAAACTTATCAATGATTGAAAAGTATTTTTTTGTTTAAAGTTAACACCATGAAAGGACTACTTAAAACGCAATCTATTTGAAAAAGAGAATTTCTATTTTATTCTCTTTTTTCAATGTTTTCTATTTGTGTGAACAAAATATTCCAACAAACATTTAACTGGCATGATTGTAACAAATATATTTGATGATGGTATCAAATAACACTACACAACAAAACTTGGAGAACAAGAAATAAACACGTTTTACTTTACATGTACAAGAAACGTAGAAATAATTGTTAACAAGTATTGGGGAAATTTCCCCATAAAGTTAATAACCAATCAGATATCAAATAATTGGGGAAATTTCCCCAAAAAGATGATGACAACAAATCAATAGAATGGGGAAATTTCCCTAAAACGATGTTAACGAAAAAGAAATCAATAGAATGATCAAATCTCCCCAAAATAATGAAAAGTAAAATGAAATCAATAGAATGGTAAAATTTCCCAAAAAAAGATTATAACCAACAAGAAATCAATAGAATGGGGATATTTCCCCAAAAAGACGATAACCAACAAGAAGTCAATAGAATGGGGAAATCTCCCCAAAAAGATGATAACCAACAAGAAGTCAATAGAATGGGGAAATCTCCCCAAAAAGATGATAACCAACAAGAAGTCAATAGAATGTGGAAATTTCTCCAAAAAGATGATAACGAAAACGAAATCACTAAAATGGGGAAATTTCCCTACAAAGTTGATAACCAAAAAGAAATCAAAAGTCTGGGGAAATTTCCAAAAAAAGATGATAACGAAAACGAAATCACTAAAATTTCATAACCAAAAATAAATCAATAGACTGGGGAAATTTCCAAAAAAAGATTGAAACGATACCAAAATCAATAGAATGGGGAAATTTCCTTACACAGTTGATAACCAAAAAAATATTTAGACTGGGGAAATTTCTTCACAACGATTTTAACCAAATAGTTATCTATAGACTGGGGAATTATTCCCACAGATATGATAACCAAAATAAGTTCACAGGCTTGAAGAAAATACTCATGCATTGCACAATGATTGCACATTCCGTTGTATACAACAGCGAGAAATATGTCGTCTAACAGATACTGTAAGAATAGAAAAGAGTCACTGTGGTGAAACATTTTCAGCAGCAGATAACACAATTGAAAGGAATCATTGGCTGGGGAAACATTCACACTGATAAATTAAACAACAAACATCAGAGATAGAGATGATACAGTATAGGAAATGGGCTAATTTCCTCACAAACTCTTGTTTAACTGTAATCATGTATATCGGGGCCTTTAATAGGCGACTAAACAGTATGGTTTTTTCTCATGTTGAAGGCCGTAAGGTTGCCGTTAATTTTTAAAAACCACTTAAAATGATCTTTGAGGAATAGTTGTCTCATTGACAATCATACCCGATCCCCTTATTTATGAATAGCTATAAATTAACTCGTATGTTTTAACCTGTCGGGGCCTCGGTGGTCGATTGCTCCAAGTAGTCCAACTACTGTATCACTAGCCAGTCAACGCTGAGATTATGAGTTCGAATTCCGCTCGTGCAAGGTGCGCTCGACTCCAATCTTAATTGACTAGGCCCATGATTGTCAGTTTTCCTATCGAAGGTTCGTGGTTTTCTTCGGGCCATCCAGCTTACTCCATCAATAAAAAATGACCGCTTTGAAATAGCACAATAGTGTTGAAAGTGGCGTTAAACACCAACAAATCAATCAATCAATCAATTTAATCTGGTGAATTTCAAAGCCCGTTTGAAAAAATTACACCCTATGGGAGACCATGAAAAAAATTGACACATTTGAAGTGAGTTTATAATCTTGCAGAATGTGGTTTTAATTTCAACTGTTCAACATTTACAGCAAATATTATAATTCAAACCATACAGATTAAATAGAAAATAAGCTCTGTCCTTTATTTGGTGTCTTTATGCAGCAGTAATAGATCATGCCTTAAGTTGAAGTCTTCTTTTCCTTTCCTGTAAATATATCATGCCTTAAGTTGAAGTCTTCTTTTCCTTTCCTGTAAATATATCATGCCTTGAGTAGAAGTCTTCTTTTTCTATCCTGTAAATATATCATGCCTTAAGTTGAAGTCTTCTTTTCCTTTCCTGTAAATATATCATGCCTTGAGTTGAAGTCTTCTTTTTCTATCCTGTAAATATATCATGCCTTGGATAGAAGTATTCCTTTCCTTTCCTGTAAATAGATAAATCGTTGATACAAAAGATTGCTACATGTACCAGACACTGTGACGTTACGTTAATATTATAAGGAAGCTTCCATTTCATTTTTAGGAAAAGGGGGGGGGGGGGGGGGGGGGGGGCTGATGAAATTTGAAAAAAAACGTCAGGACCGAATAGAAGGAAAAACAAAAAGAAAAAGGCAGGACAGAGATTACAATTAAAAAAAAAATGCAGGACAACATTTTTCATCCTCACCCCCTTTTCTCCCAAATAAAGTCAAATGGTGGTAGCTCCATTACGTATAAATAAGCCTGCTATATGTATATCGTTACAGGGTGAACTGCATTGAATGTCTCAATACTTTCTGTTATCGTCATTCTGACGTTGATATCTATAAAATGAAAGGATTGTACCTGCATAGGGTAATTTTGATATCATTTAGAAAGAGTACGAGCCCCTTTACAAACATTCTGATATCTGAGTATACAACAAATTTTGAGGAGGTTTGCGCGAACTATAAGTTCAGTTTTAAAAAATGTATCATGAGAATCATTCTGTCAGCACTGTGTTAATCGGGACAATTTCAAACTCGATATTTGATTCTAAAATTTTGTACAATACAAACATTTAAAAATAGATGTGAAACCCTGTCTATTCTGGAAAAGATGTAGTTACAGTCTAAACAGTAACTTTCTTTCACTTGCAGTATATTTACATATTTGCCAATGTGCGTTTTTTTGTATTGGTAGCAGAAATGTCCTTAAAAACTAGTAAGTCTATTTCCTCATCAACTGATTACGCTTGAGAATTGGCAATAGTTAGGAATAGTTCACGTTCACGATTTTTTTACTACACTGTATGGTATAATAGCCTTATAGAGTATAGAAATTGTGGTGACGTTACAGTAGAAATTAAATAAGGTCACCGAATTTTTTTTTTCACCTAAAAATCAAACATTAAGAAATGCATTCTAAAAAAATAAACTAAGTAAATGGGGATGGACACAGATGCTGCCCCCGCTTGCATATAATGTTTTAAAGGGACACAACTCAAGAAATGTAAAAGTGACGCTACCCAAATTTGTACTTGCTCTAAGTTTTGTGGTAATTAGCATTGTGTATACGTTTCATAACAAACTTAAGTTAGATAACCGAAACAAATAATCCAGCAATTTTTCCATTTGTTAAGGGCCATAACTCTAGAACGGTAAAAAATGACGCCACCAAAGTTCAAACTTGATCTGTGTTTTGTAGTAATAAGCATTGTGTATAAGTTTCATAACATTTGGTTGAGGAAAACTAAAGTTAGAGAACGGAACAAAAAATGCATTTTTTCCATTTGTAAAGGGGCATAACTCTAGAACGGCAAAAGTGACGCCACCAATATTCAAACTTGGTCTGTGTTTTGTGGTAATAAACATTGTGTATAAGTTCCATAAAGTTTGGTTGAGGCAACTTAAGTTAGAGAACGGAAACAAAACAATTAGCAATTTTTCCATTTGTAAAGGGGCATAACTCTAGAACGGTTATAATGACGCCACTAAAATTCAACCTTGATCTATGTTGTGTGGTAATAAGCATTGTGTATAAGTTTCATAACATTAAGTTGATGCAAACTAAAGTTAGAAAACGGAAACAAAAAATTCAGCAATTTTTCCATTTGTAAAGGGGCATAACTCAAGAATGGCAAAAGTGACGCCACCAAAATTCAAACTTGATCTGTGTTTTGTGGTAATAAGCATTGTGTATAAGTTTCATAACATTTTGTTGAGGCAAACTAAAGTTAGAGAATGCAAACCAATTTTGGGACGTTCTTACGGACGTACAGACAGACAAGGATAAAAAAACTTATTGCCCCCCTCCGCTACGGCGGGGGCATAAACATTTGAAAATCAATCTTTATAAGTCTGTTGCCGATGAAAAAAAGCAATATCTAGAAGCATTGAATTATATTTAACAAGAATTTATCCATAGTACACGGATGCCCCATTGCACTATCATTTTCTATGTTCAGTGGACCGTGAAATTGGGGTCAAAAATCTAATTTGGCATTTAAATTAGAAAGATCAAATCATAGGGAACATGTGTACGACGTTTCAAGTTGACTGGACTTCAACTTCATCAAAAACTACCTTGACCAAAAACGTTAACATGAAGCGGGACAGACGAACGGACGAACGGACGAACGGACGCACAGACCAGGAAACATAATGCCCCTCTACTATCGTAGGTGGGGAATAAAAATAACAAGAACAACTTTCAGTGGTGTCGTGGTAATATGTTTGCATCGAGTGCAGGAGGTCATGGGATCGAAACCCGGCTTGGTGAAAACAAAAACTTTAAAAGTGACATTTGCTGCGACTACGCTGAGCACGCAGCATTAAGGAGTAAGAGAAAAGACTGGTCGGCTCGGAATTAGAATAAGGTGTCCGACTAGGGTGACATGTGAAGCGGCGGATTTTACCCGAATCCTCCTTATGGAACTACTTTTATGGCTAATGAAAATGTTTAACATGTTCCACTCCAAACATTGCCTAATAAGGGGCCCCGGTCCCCCCTTTTTTCAAAATCCCGGATCCGCATCTGATGTCTTCCTACGGACTGTTGCCTTGTGAGCGAGAAAGTTGTAAATCCATCCTAGCAAGTCGGTCTAGTACAAAGCAGGGCTAATTTGGATATCACATTAACATATGTTCCCGTCCTAAATAAAAATTAACTTTGCCGCTTGACTTTAAGCAGCAATCCATCTTCACCATCTTATACTAAATTGCACTAACACTCGTGTTCTATAATAGATACCTTATTAGCGTATCTTATAATTTGATTCTTTCTTCGTACTTTAATTATTGGTAAAATTTCTCATACATGTGTGAGACGATTTCTGTGAAAACACAGAAAAAATATAAGAATTATAAAGGTATTGAATTGCAGTGAAGAATGCAAAGATTTGATACTGATTACGCTCATCTTTACTTCTTTATTTAAGCTTGCACACTTGGTATGTAATACTATGTAATACCCGCTTGACCAAGATCGTTCAAATTCGAATTAAATGTACGTATGAACGACCAGCCACTCCGCTAGCAGCCATTTTTCAGATATGTCTATAAACCAAAAGAAAAAAATTGCATAAGATTCATTCTAATTTTTTTTTATAAATATACTAGTAACCACTAAATCGTGTGTTTTATATATAAAATGAAGCATTCAAAGACACTATTAAATGAATTGTCGTTAAATTAATGAATACGAAATGAAATTTTGAAATTCATTTAATCAGAGTGTCTTTGACTGCTTAATTGTATTCTTAAAACAGATTATTTAGTAGTCATATATTAATAAAAACGGTTTCAAGTTAACTAAGTTTGAATCTGATGCAACTTTTGGGTTTATAGTCATATCTGAAGACTGGCTGCAAGCGTAGTGGCTGTTAGCTTGATCCTCGTGTGCGAGGCATTAATACCTTAAAAATGAGATTACTAGCTTGTGTATGTTAAAATTGATCTTATTTTGTAATGTTTTCTAAAAACCTACCCATAAAATTCCAACCTATTCATGTAATACTTTTTTCATAATATTTATAACATGCAAAATCAGATATAATATAAAGTAATGTCTACTAAATCTGCTTATAAACCATTCGTGCAATAGTTACTTGAAAGCATAGTCGAGTACACACACTATCGTTTGCTATAGATATGTATTATATCCAAGTGAAAATAATGCCATGATGCAGCTAAAAATACTTCCAATACTGTTGATTATGATTCATAAAACGTACGTTGATATTAAGTGTATATATCAATTATTTTCGTTCAATCTCGGCTCCCATGTCGTGCTACGGTTGGTACGGCATCAAATCGGGTATCTGCTATTAAAATTTCTCTTGTGCAAATGTAGAAGAAGAGATGAAGGAGTCTGCAGCTGTGAATTTTTGTGTTCAAGTTAATTTCAGAATTGATGGTTGTTTGTTATTTCATTTTCACTAAGCGTTGGTCATTTGACTTTCCCACAAGTATTGATTACAGCACGGCGTTGTCTGTTCAATTTTAATTGTATGCATCATAAATATCTAACAAATAACACATCTTGTTGTGATTAACAAAAGATATCGATTAAAAAAGATGGTATGAATTATTCGGGTTATTTATATATATTGTGCATAAAACAGTGAAAAATAGTAATTACATGCTTTATTCAAAAATTAACACACTTGCATTTTCACTGATCCATGAAATGAGCTTGAGGTCAATTGAAAACTGTCAGACGGGCATAAGGACCTTGCAAGGTACGCACATATTCCAATTAACTAGCTATATGTTAGTGAAAAATACGTCATAATTGTGTCATTTGGACAGAGGATTCGTTCTGCGTATATCTGAAATATTTGTCACTGGAAGTTAAACAAGCAGTTTTATATTTGTATGATAATATAAATTTTAATTTCTGGTAAATGTTGCAATCAAACTATTGTTTTCAAATTTATATGCTACAATTAAAATGTTTCACTAGACACAAAAAGGAACTGGAATCGCAGTAAGGTATTCTCGCAGTAACTACCGGTTTGCTTCTTTGAGAACATGTAGTGGTATTCATGCTAGAAATAGGAATTGTGATGATCCATATTTCAAAAATGACAACATTTTTTCATAAGAGGAAAAAAGAATCGGCATGGCAATAATTCCTCGTCTTTGAATATATATCATTATATTGACAAAAGCTATGAATATATGTCAATATACACTTTGTTTTATCAAAAATTACTCTGAATAAAAACACATTATCTATCAAAAATTTTCTAACATTACGAATGATAATTGCTATGAAGATGATTCACAAGACGCAAAATGGATCGGTATGGTGCTATGCTTTATTTTTATAATCCGTATTTCAGAAATGACAATATATTATACTTTGCTTTATCAATTTTTATTCTGGACAAAAACAAATGATTTATAAATTTTCTTTCATCACGAAATCAGAATATTAAAAATTGACGTCTGTCTGTCCAACTGTCTTTTGGTTATTTGTGTCGTTGGGCTGTCTGATAAAACGAAAATATACCACTTGTACTCTATAAATACTTGATGCATAATTGAAATGAAAGTGTACCATCGTGACTATCATATGTATGACTTTGAAATATTTATCTATGAAAAAACTCTCTCATTGTTTACCTTATTCTAAAATTTTGAAATTTTGAATACAATTATTTTATTTCTCCTTTTTCTTCTTCAACAAATGATGTCTTTGATCACCGCTTGTAAGATTTATATTTAGAAATCTTGTATAAAAGTTTCTTTTTTTTTTTCCTTTTTTTTCAAATATTTGATAAATATAAAAATAAGAAGATTTGGTACATGTACAGACCTTCTAAAATTCAAACTGACCATTATTCCGTGCGTTCATCGTGTATCGTGCGTGTTGCGTGCGTGTATCGTGCGTGTACCAATCGTGCGCTCATCATTCATCGTCCCGTGTACTTTCCGTGTAACGTGCGTGCATCGTTTATTCTTAATCGTGTATCGTGCGTGTATCGTGCGCTCATCAATCATTCATTCTTAACCGTGTATCGTGCGTTCATCAATCATTCATTCTTAACCGTGTATCGTGCGTTCGTCAATCGTGTATAACTGTGTACATCATATAACGTGCATTTGTCAAACGTTCTTCTCTTATCGTGTAACGTTCATTCATTGCGGTTTTTATATGATAGTCGGTTATAGAGCTCATCAAAGCTTATATTTCATCTCACGGTTAAAGTGTATATATATGTTCCGACTTAAAATAAAATTTACATTCATACTTACTTTCTTGTGAACACTTAATTAACTTCATCGTACAGAACGTTCTTACAGATTCATGATTTTTTGTGTAAAATTTATTTATCATCTGTAAACATTTCGTGGTTATTCAGTGGATCTTGGCTGGGACTGACACATTTTAATATAATGATACATGTTCTACGCACAAACAATAACATGATGACATTTCTACGACAGAACAGTTAAAATTGGAATTTCTATTCAACTGAGCGAAATGGGCTTAAAAATATACTGTTGGCCAACTGTTATTTGTTTAAAATATTCTGTCAATTAAAAACAAAAGTGCTTTTGCAAAATTTAGATGTGGGGTAGCTCCACTAAAAATAGAAACTGGAAAGTATGAAAGAAAAAAAGTCCACGAGATGACATGTGTTGTAGCTCTACTATTGAAGATGAACTTCGTGTCATTTTAAAATGCCAATTATATGTAGATTTAAGACAAATTATGATACATTAAGCTAAACATTTTAATGAACATTTTAACCTATAATTATCAGATAGCGAAAAATTTATATTTAGTATTTAATATCGGCAATGTTGCTGCTATAGTTGCCAAAAACATCAACAATATTTTATTGAAAGGAAACGGCATTTTATTTCCCAGTTCTCAAAGAAAAAAAAAGTTTTATTTTCATATAGTACAGGTGGACACTGTAAATTTTAAATGTAAATGAGTAAATATATTGTGTCTTAAAAGTCTCTCATTATGCTTTTTATTTATTCTCATTTTATGTTTGTATGTGGTGAGACTATATAATAAAATATTGAATCAGTATTGAATTAGCGTTCAACTTGAGTCATTTCTCCAATATTGAACTGGGCTAGATTATAATTCTTCGCTTATTTGGCAAATTCATATTCTACTAAGATATATTCAAACATTTAAGTTTTGATAAATACCATTACAAATATCATTTTTGTCTTAGTTTCTGATGGTCACATGCCCGTTAGTTTATTCCATTGAGAAAATACAATATACAAGATTGTCGGGTAAATGTGGATTGCGGATTAAGATGTTAGATGTCAAACTTGAATTAAATTAAACTGAGGTGAATTTAACACGAATATGTATTTTCTCTTCAACAGTGTTTGTATTCTCTGTTCTTTATTTTCATTTAAACTAAGCTAAAAACGTTTTGTGGAAAATTGAATAAAAATAAACATTATATGTATTTGAAGGCATTTTTTTAATTAAACAAGTATAAGATCAGTCAAATATATCACGTATTCCTTAAGAAGGATTTTAAATTGAGGAACTTTTTTAAACTTGAAATAGTGTTTACGAGTTTAATATAGTATTACATTCTTTTTTATTTAATTTTTTTGATAACATAGTTAAATAAATGGTATTATCATAACAAGTCTTTATTTGAATTGAATACACATGGAACACTTTCACGGATTCACTTTTCATTGTGTTCATGGTTGCATATCAAGGACACCGTTTTTAATGTATGTCTAAAAGATTATTATCCGAAAAAATTATTCACAATAATACTTTGTTAACCTTCTACATGTACATGGATTATTAAAGAATGACGTTTTTTTTTTTTACCATGGGGGTATTTTTTGTTCCGTTACTGAGGACATATTTTGTCCTTTATGAATCCATATGACAAATTCGACTCCAATAAGGATAAATTTTGTCTCTTGAAAAATTGGTAGTTTTTATCCGATAGATTTTTTGTTCATTTTTATCGGATATAAAAGATTGAAAACTACAAACAATTAATTGAAGTTTCGTATGCATCTATCAAGATCCAGCAACTTTTGACTAGTATAAAGGGTTGCCTTGGTTTTAAAGCTCAAAACGGTATTATTTGTTTTGCTTTACATTGGGTTAAATAATGAAATGTATGTTTCAGAAATTTACACAAGTTTGATTTCGGCGTTGACTCCCGGGGACACTGTCGTTTACAGTAAAAGACGAAAATCTACTCATGTACATGTACGTTCTAATAAAAAATAAGTTGTGGTATGATTGCCAATGTTCATAATCATATCATAATTATTGTATTCCCCCTTATAATCAATCTATAATATATGCCACTGGACGTTAAAAGATCAACTATTAATTCATCCATCTTATCCTTTTAGTTTTGTGATAATTTGCATATCAAATACATGAAACAACTAGCAGATTTTCACTAAAGTTAGAAGGCCGATATTACTGCACATATAAAACTAAACTGGACCCCTGTTGTGTTCACTTATCGGTGCGAAGATATAGATAGAACGGCGGACCAGTTAAATATAAAACAGACATTAACATCGATCCCTACGTTTTGATCCCCTCACAAAACAACACTTTATTAATTTCATGCATCCGTAACACTTTTCTGGATTTACTTTCACTAGGAACGCTCAATGCTAAATATTTGAAAGCTTAAAGAATGTATAAAATAGATAGGAGTGTACAGCTATATGACCAATACAGGACCTATACACATTCACAACATTCTGTGTATTTATGTGTCTGTCCAAAGTCAAAAGCACGTAGTTAAGTGGTTTTCATAACATCAATTCTGTTATATACATGTATTTGGGCTTTTTTTTTTTTGTGGCAAGATAGCTTTGAAATAAAGTAGGCCGTTAGTTTGCTCAATTGAATTGTTTCATATTTTTTCATGTCGGGGCGGGGCTTTTAATAACCCTTTTCAGTTTCCGTATTTTTTTCATTATTGAAGGTCGTATAGATATAACTGCTAACATTCCTCTTGATTTGAACTTTCTTTAATAGTTGACTCACTCACAATTATACCACATTTTCTTATTTTTACATAAGCCTTCAATCCATCAAAGGGCCAATTTAGTCTGCTGTAGCTGAAACCTACGTTTCTTAAAAAAAATCTAAATTCATATACTGACAATTTAAGAAATGTTTGTCATAGATATCTGTTCGTGATATAAGTATCAACATATTTTAGCTATGAAGATGTGTAAACCCTTGAATAAACCTTATTTCTTTGGGAAATACCTACCGGAATTCAAATAATAAAAAACACTATCAGAAAATCGGAATAAACGTGTTTGCAATTATTAAAATCAAGTAAAAAGAAGTGTATATATATATAAATATATATATGTGTATGACTCGGAGGTGCAATGAAGATCATGAAGTTTGATGGTCACGGGTAAAGTGCGCTGGTCTTCGCCGAAGTGCGATGAGCTGTTCGATGGTGTGCGATGGTTTATATAACGCGGGATATCTAGATTAAAGTCTACAGATGTACAATTATTATGTCGTGAGCAGTATATTTGTTTCCATATCAGTATATAAAGCATTTACTAGTGTTATTGTCAGTTAAAATTGCATACTAATTGAGAGATCGTCCTATTTGATGTTTTGCATGTGGAAATTATTCTTGCTTCAACATGTATCTTTACTTAATGTGTTCCTCTAATGAGATCCTCATTTACCGTTTTATAATCATAAGAATAGTTTGTGGACCCGTATGTATTTAGGGAATGACACTCCATCGTACGTAAAAACAAGTCTTTCGTATATTTCCCGTTCACAGTCCTACGTGTATACATATTGAATTTTACTCACAACTCAGAAAGTTGATACCAGCGCGGGGTATGCTTAAACCTCTTATTCTAGATGTCAGGTAACTTACTTGTGTTTATGTTGGATTGCTGTCTGATTGACGAAAACCCGTCATTATATATACATAGATTTGTTTAAATTTGTTTTTAGGGATGCATCTAGCTGCACCTTTTCATTTAAAATATATTTCCGTGACGTAACCTCAAAAGATTAGTCACTTCAATAAAAAGAAATAATGGAAATGAAACATCTTCTCGCATGTTGCACTTTGGGTAATTGTTCTCTTCGTCAAAATACTGCCTTGAACTCAATTTTGGTATACATATAAAGAAGCCACAATGTGGTTCTTAAATGGATATTTTTTGAAACACCTTAAGATAGGTAAAGCCTATCCCTTGATATAGGCTCTCAAATTCGGCAACTTTTAGAGACCGACCGTGCTTGGGTTGTATAGCCAGTCAAGGTCGCTAAACTCTCGTTATCCGTTTAGAGATTTTCTGAAAATACAATGGTTTTTGCCTTATTCGAAACTAAAACATTATCAAATATAACTGGTGGCCTTTGCCTGTCATCTGCTCTTTTCAGGTTGTTGTCTCTTTGACATATTCCCATTTCCATTCTCAATTTGAAAATAACTAAAAATATGATACAGTTGTCAGATCAAAATTCATTTAACAAGCCAGTGCGTTGATACAGGTTATATTCTACTGAATTTACTATATCCGTTATTATTACGTAATATGTATATTAGATTCGTCCTGTGTCCAGGTGAGAAATAAAAATATGTGATTTGTATGTCAGGTGAAAGTGACAAAGGGTGGTATGTATACTAAAATGTTTATCGTCTTCCATTATACATGAGGGTGTGGATGGGAGTTTATAGAATAGAAAATTATTGACAAAAAAATAAAGAATACAGAAAATAACCAGACAAATATATAGAAAAGAAAATGATGAGGTCCTACATGTATGATTGCCAATGAGACAACTCTCCACAAGAGACTTAATGACGTAGAAGCTAGCAAGTATAGGTCACCGTACGGCCTTCAACATTGAGCAAAACCCATTCCACATAGTCAGCTATAAAATGACAAATGTAAAACAATTCAAACAAATATGCAGATATTTGTTCATGCCAATCGTAATCCAGTTATGATTTTATTTGTGAAATTGAAACTTTGACAAATAATTTTGTATTTGCATTTTTATCCCAGTTAAAGGTCTAGCCTTTATTTTTATAATTAGGTTCATTTTAGCAACATTTTTAAATATATATACAAATGATATTAATCTTCGATAATTGATAATCTGATAAATGCCGTAATGTAAATATGCATACCTACTTTGTAACACGGCTTCGTAAGTTTTTTAACTTAACGATTTAGCGCAAAATTCAATAAAACAAATATTGTTTTCGTATGAAATGACCTTCCTAACCATTATGCAAACGAATATAAATATCCTTTGCTCGAAAAATGGGGAGGGGGGGGGGGGGCACTTAATGTAATAATGTAATGAGTGGTAGGGATGAGCCGCTGAAATAGGTCACTATTTCATGCTCCATATGAGACAACTCTCCACAAGAGACCTAATGACGTAGAAGCTAGCAAGTATAGGTCACCGTAAGGCCTTCAACATTGAGCAAAACCCATTCCACATAGTCAGCTATAAAATGACAAGTGTAAAACAATTCAAACAAATATGCAGAAATTCAGATTACATATATCAATAGGTTGAATTTATCACTTGCTTGATTATATCATAAGTCACTGTAAGTATCTGAATCAGGTGTCAGTATCTTTTTTTGATGCAGTTAAACCACAGTTGTAAATGCTTCAGCTAATTGTCAAACCAATTAATCTCTATTTATTCCAATGCGGTATTTCCACTGATGCTAGTTATAGATGCTATAAATCCGACCATTTTGACATTTGCACCTAATTAACATTCAACGGTTTGTATACATGAAACATGATAACAATTATCTAAAGAAATTCCAGTGTCAGCGTCTTTTAAGAGGGAACGGCAATGTAACTTTTTATCAGTTTTTCAAACATATAAATCTATCTCTGGGGTTACTACATTTATCTGACCAAACTTGTTTATTGTATATTGAAAGTGAAATTTCTTCATACTGAAATATATGAAAGGGCAAATAGTGGAAAGTATTTAAGATGTGACGAATTTATCGGAAAAGCAAGGTGTGATTATGACGATTGCAAGGGCGATTTCAAAGAGGGGGAGGGGTTCCCAACCAAGGATAAAAGGGGCGGAGAGTTCCAACTCAAGGACCCCCCCCCCCACCCCCACCCAGGATCCGCCACTGGATTGCGTTGCTTCTAAACATGAACGTGACGTAGTTGGAAAATGAGATTATATATTTTTATCCCGATATCGACACTCCTTTCAACCCTACGTAGCCAGCACATATAGTTAATCAGTAAACTATGATAATTTAGTCAAACGTTTGTGTATTTGTCTTCACAGCATGAACTTATCTGATGTATCTGATGATCAGAATATTATAGATGATTATGACCAGCTGTGAACTATGGATTGTAGATACTATGTAACGCCAAGGAATTGTATACTCAACGCATAAACATAATTCATAATTTGGAACTAATCGCTGGCACACTGTACGTCTACGTATGCAAGGAGATCAAAACAGAATTTTCATAGAATATCATAAAAATTGAGACGAGGCCTTGTTATTAAATAGTTTATTCGTTTGTCAATATCATCATAATATTAGATATAAGAAGATGTGGTATGAGTGCCAATGAAACAACTCTCCATCCAAGTCACAATTTGTAAAAGTAAACTATTATAGGTCAAAGTACGGCCTTCAACACGGAGCCTTGGTTCACACCGAACAGCAAGCTATAAAGGGCCCCAAAAATGACTAGTGTTAAACCATTCAAACAGGAAAACTAACGGTCTAATCTGTATAATATGTCATTATAAAAATAAGAAGATGTGGTACGATTGCTAATGAGACAAATCTTCTTAAGAGACAAAATAACACAACTATAGTTCATCGTACGGCCTTTGACAATGAGTAAAACCCACACCGCATAGTTAGCTGTTAAAGGCACTGAAATGACAAATGTAAAACAATTCAAAAAAGAAAACTAACAGCCTGATTTATGTGCAAATAATCATCGGAACGAAAAACAAATATGATATACAGCAATAAACGACAACCACTGAATTACGGGCTCCTGACTTGGGACAAGTACATACAGAATGTGGCGGGGTTAAACAAGTTTGAAGGCGCGCCAACCCTCCCCTAACCTGGGATAGTGGTGTAACAGTACAACATAAGAACGAACTATAAAAATCAGTTGAAAATGGCTAAACTCGATAGATCGAAACAAAGCAAAAATACATCTTACAAAAACGCAGAGTGGACGTGGCAGGGTACCTATACATCCCCACTACAAAAAGACACTGAGTACAGATCTGAGTGTACTCGCAGTTATTGACAGCTGTTCAAAGCCAATAATAACTAATAAAATCATGCATCTAAGACTAAAATATCAAATAAGTTCACATCCAACATCTATATAATGGATTTAGTGTAAAGATTTATTATAAATGAATGTGCCTATTTAAATTAATATTTAGTTTGATTTTAATTTACTGAAAACCACTATACCAATGAAAACAGTACAAAAAGATCTAATTATAGCGTTGAATTGGTAACCTTTTCAGAATAAGTTTAATAAAAGGAACGATAAGTTAACCCGGATCGTATCAGGCTAAATTTCCAGGCTCGGCAAACTGCATGTATATCTCCGTAAAAACTAGGGTGTGCTTTCCGATTAAGAATACAACCAAACTTCCAAACCAAATCTTAATATCTATGGAAGAGTTTAGTAAAAGTTTTAAAAAATTTGGTAACGAAATCCCTGACTTAATAATTTACCAGTTATAAATAGATTACGTTCATTAAAATCCGAAACGTCACAACAGACACGTGCATAGCGAACGAGTTGTGATGCATAAACACCGTAAGATGGTGCAGAAGGAACACCACCGTCCAAAAAAAAAGAAAAATTAACAATAAGGAACGAAAAATCGTCCCTTTTGTCGTAAATTTTTGTGCTATAGTTCAACCGGGTGTCGATCTGGATGGACCTACATTTCAAAATTTAGTGTTTCCTTAATTATAAATCCCGCATGCACTCTATACGTCAGTAAGGATTTTATTTTCGGCTTGTAGAAGTCTAGGTGACCATGATATTTCTATTCTCTAATAAACATTATAGATGCACAATTTAAAGTCATTTAATTATTAATTTTAAATCATACAACTTCAATTAATTTTCAAGGAAATCAAAGTAATGTAAGATTTATAGACATAATAATTTGAATCAGCATTACACACGACTCCACATATTGAGTAATTCATCGTGATATAAGTTTGACCGGAATTATGTACAAATGCTTTGATAAACCTGATAACCGGATGGTTACATATACCATATTTATGGAAATTATGGCTTTGAAGTAAAGCGGTCTACAGTTTTGTATTTCTGTCATCATTAACGCCAACTTGCAGTGCATGAAGTAAATCAACAATGTATATCAACCAAATTTCTTAACGTTTATGAAATTTTAAAATACAAATTAAGTTTTGCAAGATGTGGAATGGAAAGTAATTTTTGGGGTATCAAAATGGATGGGTATTAATATAGAAGTCTATGGAAAAATTGAAAAAAAAGTAATTTCTGCATATATGTTCCATTATCAGCATTATTCAGTGCTACGTATTATATTAATAGTCATTACATGTTCTTTTTCAGCATATAATGAAAGTATTATATTGCTCAAATTTAAGTTAAAGGTTGTACATTTTTTTCGAATGTTACAAGAATATTTATGCTTTTCTCTCTCGTCTCAGTGTAGAAAAATGTTATTAACGTATTTATCAACTAATTACACGCATGTGATGACTTCTACATAGCATTAGAAGGTTACGAGGCAGATAAATTGTTACACCTTTTATAATAATTCCAAAGTTATAAACAACATTAACAGAAAGAGGGACATTCAAACTCATAAATCGAAAACAAACTGACAACGCCATGGCTAAATAGAAAAAGACAAACAGACAAACAAAAGTACACAAAACACAACATAGAAAATAAAGACTAAGCAATACGAACCCCACCAAAAACTGGGGATAATCTCAAGTTCTCCGGAAGGGTAAGCAGATCCTGCTCAACATGTGGCACCCGTCGTGTTGCTCGTGTTAGTAATAACATAAACATTCAACGTAGTCTGAGATTACTCTGACGTATGACAGATTTTTTTACGAATGGCTTTAAATATTTCTTGATGCATTTAAAGAACGATCACCATGATGGACCTTAAAACAGTAAATATTGGTTTTTATTCTTAAAATGTTATCATGAGAACCAAATTTCAATTTATTTATGTCATGTGTATGTGTGTAAATGCTTAACAGTTCTGAAACATCTTACACCGTATGTTAAGCAATTTATGTTTTTGTTTCTCGTTGCATGAAATATTTGGCATTGGACATTCAGTTAACAGATAATCAAAATATTTGATATTTTTCCGATCAAAGCCCTTAAACCTCCCCCGGCCCCCGCCGCTACGGGAATCAACTTTTGAATTTAGTTGTTTTTTGGAAATTTTTTCAATAAAAACTTAAATTAAAAAACATTGTCAAAGTTAGGAGTAAAGCGCGATGATAATTGCTTATTAATACTTTTTATGAGAATTTTATGATTTTCAAGCCTGTATATATAACCGTTATGCGTGTTAAGCCAACAGCCCTTTCATGAATAAAAAAAACTATTTAAAATGATTGTAACTTAAACTGAAATGTTTATGGCTTGTGGGTAATTTTGTTTTGTTTTTTTATTTTATAAAAATAGTTTCGGGGATTTCGTTTCTTCTTTTTTATTTATTCTAAGGCAAACATTGCGTAAAAACTGACATACTTGTCATTAATGACATGGTCGGTAAATGTCGTTTCCTTGACAATGAAGTACACATCCGGTTATTTCGGTATGTTCCGTAATTACAATGTCACGAGGTTCCAAAAAAACGATCGAAACCCATACATCCATATGACATGTCGAGTTAATTAACAGATAACTATAAACGATTGAAGTCCACTTGTTGGAGTTCCTGTCAATATAATACTTCCATGAGGATACTAATATTGGGTGCATGCCCCCACCTGGTGGGTAATTAAGCCGATGTTTAGGAAACCGCTTTTACAGTTTATTGAAGGGTTTTCCAATAAACACTAAAACAACTGGCATATATAATTTCTTTCCTGAACAGAAGATTTCACCTGCTAAATGGTCTTAATGAGGAATTCTTGTCAAATGTTCTGACTCCTTCGTTTTTTTTATACGATACAGGGTAAAATATTTTGTCCCATAACACCCATTTTTCTTTTCATTTAAGACTTCAATATCTCATAAAACGTCATTAACCAAACATTAAGCAGATTCCAGATTTCTTTTCTTTCGATTTGATACCCAAATAATGCCAAAACTAAATATAAGGTAAGAGTCAGCCTTTTCCCGCCATTTTTTAAAGATTAGATATCTCGAAAAGGAGCTCTGTAACCTATCAATATTTTTAGCTTATTTTGTTCCTTTGCTAGTTCCCTTCTGACTTATAGTATCAACTTTTCAAACTCTAGATTTTTTTCAATTTCACCTAAGTACATCCTTTATCTGTAATATTGTTTCAAAAACCAATAGAAATATTCGTGCTGTTCAAATTAACATGTAGTTTACATAAAAGCTTTGCAAAGAGACATTTCAGACAGGTGTCAATATTTACACACCCAACGATAAGCTGTCATAAATAACGCATGTTGAAGCTGCCATAGGCGGATCCACGGGGCCCTGGGTGGCCCGGCCCCCTCTTTCATGGGAAAAATTTGGTTGATTATATAGGGATTCAATGAAGCATGACTGGCGCACCCCTTTAGGTAAGTCAGCGCCCCCTCCCCCTTTAAAAAAAAAGTTCTTGATCCGCCACTGGAGCCTGGATTTGATTAACGACAAGTTTATAAGTCAAATCAAGCTGTAAATAATATCTAAGATGAGGATAAGTAGATTCAATAGCAATACAAAGTTTGCTGGTTACCCTGACCTTGCGATGGGGAGGGGCACGTGGCCCCCTCCGACTCCAAGTAAATCCGCCACTGCAGTGATCAGTACGTAAACAAGAATATTTCACCCCTTTCCTCATGTTCCTCGGAGAAAATATGCATTAAAATTGATTCTTACTGAATGCCTGATTACTAGTATCATAAAAAGAAGAATAATGGTGTATTATTAGGTTGCTGTTACAGTATATTAACACTATATGTATAAGCTTTGTTAAAATTGAGGGTGGGAATGGGGAATGTATTAATAACAACCCGACCAAAGAGCAGTGAAAATAGATCACGCGTTCACATAAAAACATGCATTTAGTACACTTAACCCATTATTGACTATACATTTTAACTTGTTCTAAATCACAAAAGATAAAATTTCATGTCTTATACTCGTACAGCGTTTAAGGATTTGAATTTTTCTAATTTTTCTATGTCTTTTAAGATCGATGCATGTTTGAACACGATTGAAGATCATTGAATTAATTCTTAGGTTTTTCATCGTTTATTTCAACAAGCGTCAATTCATTGTACAGCCACACTGAGTTATAAATATTTGTTAATCATGTTAAAACATACCTGTCGCCAATTTTGTTCTTTTGTTCGCTGTCACTTCTTTTGTCGTAGATGGCATCAACATTCATTAAAATACACAACAACATATGGCAGCATTATAAATGTGAAATTTTACGCGTACATTAAGTTAGATGTGCAGACGAGATGATGACGACTATTTCCGAGATTTGTAGTAAAATCATGCTGTGATTGACAAGCATTTTGTGTTGTAATGAATTATCAAGATTATACAGGCACACAGTAAACCGTACTGTTGTTCGTTATGAATAATTTAGACACTTAATTTTACATTTGTGAACGATAATCATAAATTGTGTTTGGATATTGTGTAGTAAACTCAAGTAGTGAGAAAAGTAAAGACAACAAACCTACCAGGAGCATAAGGAGTGATACGTTCAGGTACTGTTATTTAAGATTTAAAATATTTCTTTAACTTAAACTTTGTAATTTATGTATCATCAGAATATGTTTGTTTGTTTCGGTTTTTTGTTTTATATTCAGAGAGATTTGTAGGACTTTATGGTTTTCTTTGTTAATACGAATAAAATTGGTATTCTCGCATTTTCTATTATTATGACTATACCGGTTTTTTTTTTAACTATATAAATATAAGTAGATGTACGTGGTATGATTGCCAATGAGACAACAATCGACCAAAGCTTAAATGAAGAGGATGTAAGCAATAATTATTATATGCAACCGTCCGGCCTTCAACAATAAGTAAACCCGCACTTTATAGTCGGCTATATAAAAGGTTCCGACCTCAAAATCATGTAACAATTCAATTAGAAAACAAACGACCTACTTCATAACAAAATAGTCGACAAAAAACAAAGACATGTGTCTATATATCATGCACTGGTATACAGGCCATGCAGAGTCTAGACGCATTGCATAAATCTAATAGAACCTTTCCAAGATCTGACATCAAGACCTACGCTCTCCAATGACAAAATAGTATTACAGGCAAGATATGTCAAAATATAAAGAAATGTTTTGCACAGAACATCATTTCAAATTCTACTTTATATCAATCAGAACGAAGAAGAGGCATTCGTTTTTTTTTTCCTAGTTTGTGTAGTCTTCGAGAAATAGTAGAACTCTGCAAGTTTAGGACAACAAATCATAAGCTACCTATTGAACAAGGAAGATGGCAAAATATCCAACGTGAAAAAAGAATCTGCACATTATGCGACTTGAATGAAATTGGTGACGAATTTCATTACATTATGTCATGCAGGAAATTTGCCAACATCCGAAATTTATTTATTCAAGAAAAATTTTCAAAACGTCCAAATACACTTAAATTTAGTAATCTTATGACCTGCAAAAGAAAATCGATACTTTCGAAACTCTGCAAATTTATTAAAATTGTTAATAAAGGGTTGTGTGATCCGGGCTGACATCTCTCTCATACATGTTGATTTGTTGATTTGTTATTAATATTATGTGTTCTCTGTACCATTCCAATGTAAATGGTTTATTGAGAAATAAAGATATAAGAAATAAAATACGGAACATCGCTGGTACCATTCGGAATATGCATTACGAATAATTGCGCTATCGTAACCTTCAAACTAGTGTAGCCCCGTTATATTCTGTCTTTGCCTGTCCCAAGTCAGGAGTCTGTTATTCAGGGTTGGCATTTCATGCTGTGTATCATTTTAGTTGTTCGTTCATTATTTAGTTCATAATTTAGTTTTCTCGTTTGATTTGATTTACATTTGTAATTTCGGGGCCTTTTATAGATGACTATAAGGTATGGGTTTTTACTTATTATTGAAGGCTGTATGGTGACCTGTAGCTGTTAATTTCTGTGCCATTTGGTCTCTTGTGGAGAGTTTTCTCAGTGACAATAATACCATATATCTTCTTATTTATATAATTATCAACTATAGTAATGATGCTTATCATGCATCAATAGATATCGGCAATTTATTAGTTATGAATCTATTGCTTATTATCGCCTCCTTTGGTTGCCATTTTGATGTCATCAGCTGAGAGGAGACGATTTGTAGATTTGTAGACTTGTAGATTAACAAAAACATCGGCAATATATACCGTCATGACCGTCTGGCATTAATCTTTTGAAATACAGTATGTTCAGGAAGCAGTCATTATAAACGCTACGGGAGGTGACCATATGATTAATTTATTTGATTCTATATCATTTATATATCAACAACATGTAGTTTTATACGAGAAGTCAATGGATTTGATGATTTTAAAACAAATTAAGGTAGCACAATACAAAGATTTTTTTTTCACCCCAAATCAGACAACTTGAAACTGATGTAATTTCTTTCATCCAGCCTTAAATTTTATAAATGAGGTACCAAAAGAAAGAAGAAAGATTAATTTTTCAAATGGTTATAATTTCATTATGACTTAATTATTAGATAATTAATTATTATGTAATTAGTTGCTAGATTGTGATGTCCACACTTGAATGAGATTAGCTTCTTTGTTATTCATAGCATCCCAAAATATTTGATAGATTCTTGTGCAACACAGTTTGACCTCCAAAACCGTGTCTCAGATTTTTCCTATGGTATTTCATTCTCTCATAAACCTTCAATGAAGTTTGCAACCTCAATTCATAAGAGATCACTCAATTCAATTGGGTATAAAATTTGTTCTATTGATGTTTTTGGAAATCTGAGACATGGTTTTGAAGATAACTGGTCAAGAAACAACATGTGGGAAAATCAGGCATAAAGGGGCACCCATTGAGGAGCTAATTTCATTTAAAACTACATTTTCATGACAAAAATGTATGTGTCACAATTGAATAAATAAGGATTTTTCGTCTCTCCTTGACGGAGTCAAAAAGCGAGACATAGGTATGCTGTTTCCGGCGTCGGCGACGGCGGCGGCGGCGGCGTCAACAATGTATTAGATTATGATAAGGTATAGTTCATGGTGAACCACTAGGGGTAGGTCAATAATATTTGGTATGCAGTTGTATTAGCATTGACACCTCATTACTATGGAGATTATTTGGCCCCGCCCCTTCAGTCAAGGTCTATTGACTTTGAAACTTTGCTTAGTTTACATATATTAGTTTGTGATTAGGTCAGTTTATGGGGAACCACTAGTGGTAGGTCAATGATATTTAGTATGCAGTTGTATAAGCATTGGCATATCTCATTTCCATGGAGAATATTTGGTCACTACCTCTCAGTCATGGTCTATTGACTTTGAAACTTTTGCTTAGTTTACATGTATTAGTTTGTGATTAGGTCAGTTTAAGATGAACCACTAATGTTAAGTCAATGATATTCGGTATGCAAATGTATTGACATTTACAAGTTTCATTTCCATGGACATCATATAACCCCACCCCCTAATTATGGTTCATTGACTTTAAAACTTTAACATAGTTTACAAGTTAATGTTTGTGTTTAGGTTTGTTGAAAGGGAACGACTTATGAAAAGTCAATGGTAATTGGTTTGCAGTTGTATTAGCATTGGCACATCTTATTTCCATGGAGATTGTTTAGCCCTGTACCTTCAGTCATGGTTCATTGACTTTGAATATTTGCATAACTTACATGTTAAAGTATTGCTATTTTAATTTCAACATTTGCATTATCAAAATAACAAATAGGCGAGACATATCTCTGTGTTAACAGTTTGTCCTACTTGTACCCCATTAACTTCAATATAATTCACACATGTATCATGGGGATACTTCAGGATTGGCCTTTAATCATCAATCAATTAGGTTTTGACCAGTAAGAAAGCATTCCATTTCAGCAATTCTTAATTTATAAGAAAAATGCACAGGCTATGCATCAAAAATCAGATATGGCGGGAGAAGTTATATCATTATTGACCTTGCTGTAAGTCAGTTGCTACTGATATTCACAAAACTCCGCCCACAATGATAAACCATTAATATTAATGATCTCAGAAGTTTAATTACACATTGCATTTACTTTTTTCAATATGGAGTTTATTCATTTAGTACATAAAACAATATATTTTGTTTCTTACACTGTTACAACAAGTAAGTTATGCATGTGTACACAAAATGATCAGTTGGTCAGTCTAGAGGATTCTTATGGGGAATCTTAGAATTATAATTGTATACAATGACAATATAGAGTTTCACACAAAGTAGATTTTTTTTTTCATTTTTGCAGTTTGAAAATGAAATACTTAATTTGTATTTTCTTTAAAAAAGAATTCATATTTAAACATTCTCCTCACGAAATCCTAGTATAAACATCTGTACTGTTACACTACTGTCCCAGGTTAGGGGGAGGGTTGGGATCCCGCTAACATGTTTAACCCCGCCACATTCTGTATGTATGTGCCTGTCCCAAGTCAGGAGCCTGTAATTCAGTGGTTGTCGTTTGTTTATGTGTTACATATTTGTTTTTCGTTCATTATTGTACTCCACGCAACGAGTTGCGGAGGGTATAATGTTTTTGACCCGTCCGTCCGTCTGTCCGTCAGTCCTGTTTCTTGTCATCGCAACTCCTCTCAAACCACACAACAGAATTTCACGAAACCTTTTTAGATAATAAGGACATACATGTACTATGAAGTTGTGCATATCGACAGGAAATTACGATTCAATTCTTTTTCTAGGAGTTACGCCCCTTTGAACTTATTTACCTTAATGTACTACTGCAACAGTTTGTCATTGCAACTCCTCTCAAACCACACAACAGAATTTCATGAAACCTTTTCAGATAATAAGGCAAGGTTGGCAAAAAAGCGGTCAATACTAGTATTGACCATGCCAGTGGTAAATACCGGTAAATACCGGTAAATACTGGCAAATACTGGTCAATACTGGTCAATTCAAATTTTGATAGGACTTTACTATAAAAACTAGTCCCTACCTCAGGTCAATTACTTGGTAAATGGATAGATATAGTCACTTATTTACTACATTGTACTTGGACAAAAAGTCACAATTAATTAGTTCATGAACATGGTTTAATGAAGATTTATCAAATATTAATTTAATCATACAACAGATATAGTCATTAACACCATGAAGTCAGTCACTTAAAAGAGACTATATCACATGATATAACATCTGTTTTCTTAACAGTTATTTTGAAAGATGCTATTAAAAAATTAAAAAAATTGTTTTATATATGTATATATGTTATATATTTATAAAAAAAACATTTCCTGCATTTAGAAGATTTTTATCATGCTTTTGAATATAGTCAGGAATTAATTCATTGTTTAAAACAATCTTCAGAAATCACTTTTATGACCTTTTTCCTGTTATGTCAACATTTATTAGGGGACAGTTGTTATAGTAATTAAACTTTTGACACCTGTTAACCATATAATAGGTAATGCTCTGATAATCTATATTGCTAGTCACTTGTAATTCTATTTACCTGTAAAATTCAAACCGTTTCAAGAAAAAAATATCTTGATTTATGCATGTTAAAATAACTGATATAGCAATTTTATATGTATACCAAAAGTATGCAATATCATTACCCATAAGAACTAAAGTTGTAATTTATAATGTTTTAATAATTAATAACATACCAATATCATTCATTTTTATAAACTGAATCATTTATTAAATTTTAATCATGCAAAGGATATATTTCTTGGCACAATGAAGCCATTTAAGTACCAAGCCACTTTGACATTTTGTTTTCATAACAATTATTTAATCATTATTGATATTTATTGAATAAATTTTAATTACTAAGTTGCTTCATATATAATAAATCAAGAAAAAACAAAAATTTCATTTTTTAAATTAGTGTTTTCTTGTTTAAAGAAAAATAATCTCAAAACTGAATTGTGACTTTTTGTCCTGTGACTTTTTGTCCGTGACTTTTTGTCTGTGACTTTTTGTCCTGTGACTTTCTGTCCTACATTCTAAAGTTTTCCCTCATCAACCAATTTTTTACTAGAATTGATAGATAAGTCAGTCAAAAGAAGCATGAAAATTTCAATTGACCAGTATTTGCCAGTATTGACCACTTGGGGAGTATTGTCCAGGGCGGTAAATACCGCCCAACCTTGTAATAAGGACAAACTACGTAGATGTGCATATCGACAGGAAATTACGATTCAATTTTTTTTTCCAGGAGTTACGCCCCTTTGAACTTAATTGCCCAATATACTACTGCAACCTTTTGTCATCGCAACTCCTCTCAAACCACACTACAGAATTTCATGAAACCTTTTCAGATAATAAGGACATACTACGTAGATGTGCATATCGACAGAAAATTACGAATCAATTTTTTTTCCAGAAGTTACGCCCCTTTGAACTTATTTGCCCAATATACTACTGCAACCTTTTGTCATCCCAACTCCTCTCAAACCACACAACAGAATTTCATGAAACCTTTTCAGATAATAAGGACATACTACGTAGATGTGCATATCGAGAGGAAATTACGATTCAATTTTTTCCAGGAGTTACGCCCCTTTGAACTTATTTGTCCAATATACTACTGCAACCTTTTGTCATCGCAACTCCTCTCAAACCACACAACAGAATTTCATGAAACTGTGTAGATAATAAGGACATACTATGTAGATGTGCATATTGACAGGAAATTATGATTCAATTTTTTTTTCTGAGACATTTTTTTTTTCTTACACTTATTTTATTCCTCCAATAACAATGTGGGGACGTGGGGTATGTGAGCGCGCTCACTAAGGTTCTTTCATTTGTACATAAATTAGGGCGTTAGTTTTCTCGTTTGAATTGTTTTACATTGTCATTTCGGGGCCTTTTATAGCTGACTATGCGGTATGGGCTTTGCTCATTGTTGAAGGCCGTACGGTGACCTATAATTGTTAATTTCTGTGTCATTTGGTCTCTTATGGAGAGTTGTCTCATTGGCAATCATACCAAATCTTCTTTTTTATAAATATAATATTTGTTTAATATCTGTACATTTATATTTTGATTCCCTCCATATCTCCAAATAGTTGTTTTGTTTTTCTCCTGGCAGCTCCAATATAGAAATGTATTTTTATTTGCAATTCATTATCTTCATTTTTTCATAAATCCCTAATCCACCTCTTTTTCATAACTGTTATTTTTATTGCTAGTCAGTGGTCATAAAGCTATCAAATGATTATATTGATTAACCACAAGGTACTGCCCACGTTCTTATCTTGTATCAGTCAGTCACGTGCATTTGTTTACAAAACTAATTATCATCAAAACTCATTAACAGTGCAAGATATGTAAATAAATTTTTCTTCTGTGGTTTTGGAATATTAAGAAGTAACAAAAACAGCTGAAAATGTAATTTTGATAAAATTTAGTTGATTTTGTATTGTGCTACCTTAAAGAACGTTTTTCGACGATTTTATGTGCTTTCTACATGTATACAAAAGTTCAACTATTTAAAAAGAATTCAATCAGTGATATTTCAAATACAACAATGTAATAAAAGACAAAAATCCATAATTTTTGTCGTGCCTGCGATTTTTGTCGCAGAAAGCTCGACATTGGGATAGTGATCCGTCGGCGGCGGCGGCGGCGGCGTTAGCTAACTTCTTAAAAGCTTTATATTTTAGAAGGTGGAAGATCTGGATGCTTCATACTTTGTATATGGATGCCTCATGTTACGAAGTTTCTGTCAGTCACATGTCCAATGTCCTTGACCTCATTTTCATGGTTCAGTGACTACTTGAAAAAAAAGCTAAGAATTTTTGTAATGTTAAATTCTCTCTTATTATAAGAAATAGGATAACTATATTTGGTATGTGCGTACCTTGCAAGGTCCTCATGCCCGTCAGACAGTTTTCATTTGACCTCGACCTCATTTCATGGATCAGTGAACAAGGTTAAGTTTTGGTGGTCAAGTCCATATCTCAGATACTATAAGCAATAGGTCTAGTATATTCAGTGTATGGAAGGACTGTAAGGTGTACATGTCCAACTCGCAGGTGTCATCTGACCTTGACCTCATTTTCATGGTTCAGTGGTTATAGTTAAGTTTTGTGTTTTGGTCTGTTTTTCTTATACTGTATGCAAAAGATCTACTATATTTGGTGTATGGAATGATTGTAAGGTGTACATGTCTAGCTGACATGTGTCATCTGACCTTGACCTCACTTTCATGGTTCAGCGGTCAAATTTAAGTTTTTGAGTTTTGGTCTTTTTTTCTAATACTATATGCAATAGTTCAACTATATTTGGTGTATGGAAATATTTTATGATCTATATGTCAGTCACGCAGGTTTTATTTGACCTTGACCTCATTTTCAAGGTTCATTGCTCAGTGTTAAGTTTTTGTGTTTTGGTCTGTTTTTCTTAAACTATAAGCAATAGGTCAACTATATTTGTTGTATGGAAGAATTGTTAGCTGTACATGCCTGCCTAGCATGGTTCATCTGACCTTGACCTCATTTTCATGGTTCAGTGGTCAATGTTTAGTTTACTTGGTTAATGTTAAGTTTATGTGACAGTTGTAATAAAGCTTTATATTTAGGACTATCAACATAATATCAATGATTAGTAAAAAAGGCGAGACATTTCAGCGTGTGCGCTCTTGTTTTCGATATTCAGTTAAAGTTCATTCGGCTTCCCATTTACTGTTCTTTGGTCTTAACAGTTATCCATCAATATAATTATGATCTTTAATCGTCAGAATTATGAATTTAAATTTAAGGATACCATCACACTTCTTAGAATAATTGATACGCGTATTAGACTTATGAAAATATGCTGACCTGTATACAAAGTGCCTTTCGAATCGATCTACTAGTCACATTAATCAAAACCTCGAGGACATCATTCGGACTATCGGGGACAGGAGTTTGCATTACGTTACATAGGGGAATAGTCCGTTGAGTAAGTAGGATATTGGTCCCTCAGACATGTTAAAATTAAGTTATGAAATATTGTAACACATTTTTATAGAATTTTTATTTTCTTATATACATGTACATACATTTTTTGCGCTATGTTTCAATATCACAAAGAGAACAACGTTACATTTAAGAGACAAATACTTATAAAGTCTGATTGAAAGTGAAAGGCGACACAATTCACTACAGTGTCTTTGATTGATTGGTTGATTGATTGATTGGTGATTGCTTCAGCACAAAGAAGTCGTATCAAAAAGGTTTTTTTTGAAAATTTACAAAAGAAATCAGAGCAGCGAATATTAACAGCAAAATTTGCATCTTAACATGAGAGAAATTGATGTGATGCATATGTTATTGGCCTTTCACTAGACGTAAGTACTGAAAAAGATAACTCTGGGATACATACTTTGTGTCCTTTGTCTATGGTAATTTTGTTTTGTGCTGCATGCCAATCTAATGAATCAAGCCATTTGAAATTAATTTTTATAGTTTGTTCTTATGTTATGCTGTTACATCGCTTCACAGGTTAGAGGGTTAAGCACCCACACATGTGTTTTACCCCACCACATTCTATGTTTTACCTGTCCAAGTCAGGAGACCTGAAGTCTGTAGTTGTCGTCTATTGCCACCAGTAATATTATTGTATTTGTTAATTGTTTCTTTTTTTATATAAATCAGTCCGTTGTTTTTTCAAACAAATTAGTTAACGTTGCGTTATTCTAGGGTCTCTGACAGCTCACTTTACGGAATGGGCCTGTTATAGATGTTTCCCAAGCAAAGCAACGAAGTCACAAATACTTATGTCAATATATATGGGCTAATTTAGAAGGAAGGCAATATTTGAATGATAGAGGAATACAGTTAACTCAGTGTCCACCATGTTTCAGTATTCGAGACGATCCACCCTCGCATCCCTTCCAATATCATCTAATCTATATCAGCAATAGAATATTTCCTGTCTATTTAACAGGTTCATTGTAAAACAATCTTCCGAATGCATGTATGAACGGGAACATATGATCATGATGATATAATTGTAAAACTCGATATGCCCAAAGCTTGACGATTCTTGCCCATGACATCCTCCGTAGCAGACAAAAACCAAGCAAATTAAAATTAAAGGAAAGCGTTATTTGAGTTTTACTCTCTTTTTCTGCTTCTGGTGTATAACGTATAACGTTACTGTAAATGAAACAAACATAACTTATTTTCTGTGGATTATTTGATTCAATAATTCGAAATCTATATTTTTTTTATACTAATCGTAGTTTGACTGGATAAAAATAATCACAGAACACGCTTTATAAAATCATTTATCATACGGACCATCACAAGCCGATCTTTAATGTTAGAATCTTCGGATGAAAAATTAGTGTCTTTATATATATTCTAAGTTATTTTTTACACTCAAAAACTGAAATCAATAAAGTCAAGAGTCTTAATCTTGGATGAAATCGAGATTAAGTAATGCAGTTGACTGTCCATCGTATAAATGTGAAAAAAATATAGTCGATAGGAAACTTAATGCAGGTAACCGCGTAAAAATAGTAGTGTTATTTATAAATTTATACGTCACAATAGCGTAGCGTCACACTGTCTGATACATGAAGCAATCTTTTGTATCACCAATTTATATATTTACAGGAAAGGAAAAGAAGACTCCAACGCAAGGCATGTTATATTTACAGGAAAGGAAAAGAAGACTCCAGCTCAAGGCATGATATAATTACAGGAAAGGAAAAGAAAACTCCAGCTCATGACATGATCTATTGCTGTTGAATGAGGACACAAAAAAAACTGAAAGAACTTATTTTTTATTTAAGTCTGTTTTATTTGGTTTGCTTTATAATATATGCTGTAAATGTTGAACGATTGAAATTAAAACCATATTATGCAAAAATGTCAACTCTCTTCATATGTGTCAATTGTTTTCCATGATCTCCATGAGCGTGTACAATTTTTCAAACAGGCGGGGAATTTCTCCAGATTAAAGCATATGAGTTAACTCATAGCTATATATAACGAGGAGATCTAGTATGATTGACAATGAGACAACTATCAATCAAAGTTTATAAAGAAAGCGGATTTTAGGACTTATAGGCAACCGTACGGCCTTCAACATTAGAAAAACCGTACCGTATAGTCGACTACAAAAGGCCGCGATATACAGTTAAACAACATTTTGTGAGGAAATTGCCCCATTTCGTGTACTGTATCATCTTTATCTGCGATGTTTGTTGTATTCTCAGTCAATGTTTCCCTTTAATTGTGTTATCTGCTTGTGAAAATGTTCCCCCCTTTTCTCTTCTTACTGTATCTGTAAGACGACATATTTTCACTGTTGTAATTATGCAATGCATTTAGATTTTCAACAAGCCTATGAAATAATTTTGTTTTTCATCTCTGTGGGGACAATTTCTCACCCTGCTGATAACTATTTTGTTATCTTTTTGGGGAAATTTCCCCAGTCTATTGATTTCTTGTTGGTTATCATCTTTTTGGGGAAATTTCCCCAGTCTATTGATTTCTTGTTGGTTATCATCTTTTTGGGGAAATTTCCCCATTCTATTGATTTCTTTTTCGTTATCATCTTTTTGGGGAAATTTCCCCAGTCTATTGGTTTCTTGTTGGTAACCATCTTTTTTTTTTGAGAAATTTCCCCATTCTGTTGATTTCTTTTTCGTTATCATCTTTTTAGGGAAATTTCCCTCAGTCTATTGATTTCTTGTTGGTTATCATCTTTTTGGGGAAATTTCCCCAGTCTAATGATTTCTTGTTGGTTATGATCATTATGGGGAAATTTCCCCAGCTTATTGATTTTTTGTTTGTTATCATCTTTTTGGGGAAATTTCCCTAGTCTTTTGATTTCTTGTTGGTTATCATCTTTTTGGGGAAATTTCCCCAGTCTAATGATCTTGTTGGTTATCATCATTATGGGGAGATTTTCCCCAGTCTTTTTATTTATTTTTTGTTGGTTATCATCTTTTTGGGGAAATTTCCACAGTCTTTTGATATTCGTTTGGTTATCAACTTTGTGTTTCCCCAATACTTGTTAACAAATAATTTCTACGTTTCTTGTACAACTACAGTAAAACGTGTTCATTTGTGGAGATTGTTCTCCAATATTTTTTGTAGAGTTATTTGATGCCATCATCAAATGCATTTGTTACAATCATGCCAGTATAACGTTTGTTTCAACTGTTTGGTCACACAAATAGTAAACATTGAAAAAAGAGAATAAAATAGAAATTCTCTTTTTGAAATAGATTGCGTTTTAATTAATTACTTCTGACGTTGAAAGCTAGGTAGAAAGAGTTCGCCCCACTAAAACAGGATTAAAATGTAATTCATAGGTAGAATTACAGACATTATTTGTCAAAATAATGTCCTCTAACACCTATTTTTCCGGAGCGCTCCCTCCCCCTAACATCAAGTCCTGGATCCGTGCCTGGCATTGAAAGATAAATATTTGGACACGAAATGTCGCGTGGGGTATACCTCGATGAAACAACAACCAGGCTTAGGACCAATAACAAAAAAAAAACAAATATTTACACCTGTCAATCTATCAAGCTGTTATTCCGAGTTAAGAAACATTGTGAATTAATTTAGGAGACAACCAACGATCTTCTATTAAAGTATAGAGTCATGATGATCTGTTGTCAGAGGAATTAATTGGCTTTATTTGCTCCAGTTTTTATTTATCAGGCATATAATCTAGGTTGTACAATGTATACGATATAGGATATATTTTTTTTCCATTTGACTTTGAATAAAACCTATAGGGTACATTTTAACATCTATGATTATACTTACCCAATAGTAGAAGCAAAACCAACATCGTTTAAACAAAAGATTTGAAACGTAGGCTTTTTGTCATATACATGTTTACCTCATGTAGGAAATATTTATTTAAACGGTTAGAACACGATAGCTGGTTCACGCATATATATTGGTTGTTTTTTGTAGTCATTCGGAATACTGGTAATGCCTACTGTCTTTTCTATGGCCGCCTGCGTAATAGGTAATTAATTGATCTAAGTGTTAATTGAGGCTGATTGATATCCTACATTAGTAGTTAATTAAATTAGAATCGCATATGTTAAGTTTTCTAAATTACAAGCTGCATGGTTTCACATTGGAGATTAAATGACCGTCAATGGATAAGGCGTTTTAAGACTGATCCGTTTTAGCAGCAATCAAATTCTACGTCCTGGAAATGCAAACAAACAAGGAGTTTTTAAAACTGTTTCTTTTTCAATTAAAATAGCAACAAGAGTGCACACGCTGAAATGTCTCGCCTTCTTTACTAATCATTGATATTATGTTGATAGTCCTAAATATAAAGCTTTACTAATCTATCACATACACTTAACATGATCCAAGAAAATGAGGTCAAGGTCATATAAACCAAACAAGAAATACATGTACACCTTACAATCATTCAATACACTAAATATAGTTGACCTATTGTTTATAGTTTCTAAGATACAGACTTAACCAAGAAAACTAAACATTGACCAATGAACCAAGAAAATGAGGTCAAGGTCAGATGAACAATGCTAGGCAGATATGTACTACAGCTTGCAATCCTTCCATACAACAAATATAGTTGACCTATTGCTTATAGTATTAGTAAAACAGACCAAAACACAAAAACTTAACACTGAGCAATGAACCGTGAAAATGAGGTCAAGGTCAAATAAAACCTGCAAGACTGACAGGTACATCATAAAATATTTCCATACACCAACTATAGATGACCTATTGCATAAAGTATTAGAAAAAAAGACCAAAACTCAAAAACTGAACTATAACTACTGAACCATGAAAATGAGGTCAAGGTCAGATGACACCTGCCAGTTGGACATGTACACCTTACAGTCCTTCCATACACCGAATATACTAGACCTATTGCTTATAGTATCTGAGATCTGGACTTGACCACCAAAACTTAACCTTGTTCACTGATCCATGAAATGAGGTCGTGGTCAAGTGAAAACTGTGTGACGGGCATGAGGGTCTTGCAAGGTACGCACATACCAAATATAGTTGAACTATTGCATATAGTATTAGAAAAAGAGACCAAAACTCAAAAACTGAACTATAACCACAGAACCATGAAAATGAGGTCAAGGTCAGATGACACCTGCCAGTTGGACATGTACACCTTACAGTCCTTCCATACACCGAATATACTAGACCTATTGCTTATAGTATCTGAGATCTGGACTTGACCACCAAAACTTAACCTTGTTCACTGATCCATGAAATGAGGTCGGGGTCAAGTGAAAACTGTCTGACGGGCATGAGGACCTTGCAAGGTACGCACATACCAAATATAGTTATCCTATTACTTATAATAAGAGAGAATCTAACATTACAAAAAATCTGAACTTTTTTTTCAAGTAGTCACTGAACCATGAAAATGAGGTCAAGGACATTGGACATGTGACTGACGGAAACTTCGTAACATGAGGCATCCATATACAAAGTATGAAGCATCCAGACCTTCCACCTTCTAAAATATAAAGCTTTTAAGAAGTTAGCTAACGCCGCCGCCGCCGTAGCCGCCGCCGCCGCCGCCGGATCACTATCCCTATGTCGAGCTTTCTGCGACAAAAGTCGCAGGCTCGACAAAAATTGAATTACCATTAATCCATTACTTTAATTAGTAAAATATCGTAACAAACTTTCCTTTATCTTTATCAAAATACAAATTAAATCAAATAGAAAATAAAGAAACTGGTCCGTAGAATCGTTGAGATGTGTAAAATGCAGATATAAGATGATAAAGCAATACATTTTATTTTTTAAGTTATAAAACAAGTTGCTCTCTTTAAAAAAAGAAAAGCAATACGTGAACCTAAGACCGCTGACTGGTCACCAACAGATTGTTGCTGAATTTTTGTTTCCATTTGAATTGAAATAATTAACTGTTAATAGAAGAAGATAGTGATGAAGTTTAACTACCTTTATTAAAAATATGTAATAGTGTGAAAATTCTTGCACAAGTCAGTTGAAAGTAATGTTGGATAGTTGTGAATAGAAATGTATATATATATACAGCTACTATTTGAATATACATTTCAAAGATCGACAATTTCATTTGTTACTTGGGATTGTACATCATTTTGTTTTCATAAAACTATTGCAAATCCCAGTTTGTACAAACCGGATGTATAATGCAAATTGCACAAACCAATTACAATATAAATTTAAGCACTCAGTTTGCTTTATAATCTGGATGCATTTATTTTACCTATCATATCTTTAAATTGAGTTTCCTTCATATCATCTCGTTATTGAATTTGTCTGTACTCATGGTAGATATTGTATAGATAAATTTTCCATGTGAAGTGAAACCCTGTGGCATGCAACTTTTAAGAATGTTTCATATATATTTCTTGAGAGTAACACACCAGCTTCATTTGGACCTCTTATATAGAGACTTATTTTGGTCTCATAAAACATCTCAAATTTTAAGGATTTCCTGATTTTCTTAAATCAATCCAAATATTCTACAAGGAAACTCATATTTTGTAACTTTACCATTTAGTAATATAAAATTTAGAAATCATTAAATTCATTTTGAAGTGAATTTGTCATGTATCAAGCATAACAGTTTTGAAATTAAAACAGATATGACTCAAACTGCACAAAAAATATGTGCATCCTTGTAAAAACTCACCAAAGATACCAGGGCCCGTATGCATAAAGCTACTTAAGTTAAGATTTGTTCCGAACGGACGGATATTTCTACATGTTCTATGATAAATTAATACTACGATTGGATATCGTAACTTAAGTGGTTTTATGCATATCAGTTCAGGCTTATAATTTGTTACGTCAGACACGAGTAATTCACAATTTTTTAAAAACATATCTTAAACAATCAACACACATATTAAACATCATTGGTATCTGAGTGTATATAAAATAACATTGTTGTGCTGATATCCAGAGTAATCTAAAATAAGTATTATATACTGTGAATCACTTACTGATTTCGATAGGCGAAGACAATTTGTGTGGGTTGCTTTACACTTAAACTACATGGAGTATTTGTAATCAAGTGTGAAAATAGTGGAAGGCATGTAAGAAAATGCCGAATAGTCAGTGAACTTTTGTATGATCACACGGTATATTGACCTTCATATGTCATTTCGGTATTTGTTTTGTTGGATTGCTTTCTCATCGTTTTTTTTTCTGTCAAATTTTTGTTTTATTATTACAATAAAATCAATTTATCATACTTTTGCTGAAATATAGAATATTGTCTATTAAGGAATATTCTAAATAGGAAATATAAATCAAGAAATAAATTATAATATGAAGTGCAAGTAATGTACTTCTAATGGCCAAAACTTAAGGTAACTAATACGACAACCCCTTCGATTCAACTGTTACTTGATTTTCTGTTTTATCTCAATACTGGTGGTTAAGTAATACAAGATTTACAGACACAAAGTTCATTTGTACCAACTCCTTTTCAGGTTCTAACCTACTGTCATAAGTATTATGAGTACTATTGTGCTGATTATAAAAATCACAGTAAAGACCCAGAACGAAATAAAGTCGATTGCAGAAGAAACATCATTCCAGTACAATGCATGAACTCTTTTGTCAAGGTCCATTTCCTCTGTTGCCTGTATGTTCGTTACGCTCTGCACCCGATTTTCATATTTACAACAACACCTTGATAATGAAACCAGATACTGAAACGCTTTGTTTGGTTCCCTGTTCGAATCTCTATGACGAATGCGCAGTTGTAACGATGAAATGACTAGAGCGAATATACCCAAGCAAATCTGGATCTGTATATAAACAGACAACATGGAAATATTATCGGAATTTGCTGGTAACTGAGTACTTACTAATGTCAGAAATACCATAAAACCAAGCGCGACGGTAATAGAGTAAGACATTTTTTCACGAGCGTCGGCTGGCAAAACAAATACAAGTATATTCAAAATTCCAAGAAATACCATAGGTAAAATGGTGAAAACATACTAACTTGACTTACGTTTGATGTTGAGTGTATAAGTTATTACAGAATTCGATCCCGTGTTATCAACGTTTTGCGAAGTTGACACGATCGTCCACAATGCGTTTGACTTGTATTCATCCATTTGTATGTTGTCTACAGTCGGATTAATACTAACTTGAAAAGTAAAATGTGACCACATTGTAAAAACAATATCACATGTTTGCGAATCAAAGGGAAAATAAGTCACATCTAAGGAATATCTGGTTTCAAATACCTGATAAGGATTCCAGGCCACATCTCCATTGACACTAAGAATTACGTTATAAAAAGAACCTCCTAATTCCTTGAACTCGGTGATTCCGTTGCGCAGTACAAAATCTGGTTTCCACAATAGGATCTGCGGAAGTGTAACGCGTCCTATAGGATAAGATGATAAATCCCATGTCAAGAAATCATCAGTCCAGCTTGGACCAATATAGGCCGTACAAACGAATTTTCCCTCCAACTCGTCAAATTTATTTATACTTAGGAAATTAAATTTGACATCCAGTGATACGGTTTGTGACTGGTCGCTTCTAGGACGTAACGTTTTATCATATGATTTGGTTTGAAATAATTCAGTTGTTAAATTTGACAGAATTTCAAAGGAATATGTTTGAACACCTGGAATGTCATATATCAACAGGTACACTAAATAAAGCAAGCAACATTTCACTATTTTTTTCTGTTTTAGTTATAAGTTATTCCAAAGGTTTCCTCAGTATCCATTAATCAACTATTGTATTCCAATAACTAATCGAATGTTTTCTTAAAACTGCAAACGTTATCAATTATATGGATTTGTTAGCCATTTTAGTGGTTCGTTATACTCACTGGTGTTAAACTGATAATCGTAACTGGAATTACGACGATCCCAATATGGCGACGGCAGAAATAGGTAAAATCTTTCCAGTCATTTATCTCAAATGTAGCCCGTTGTTGTCAAGAGTTACTCAGCTGCAAGGTTTTTCTATACCATTACATCATATTTGAATCGTAACGGTGCACTATAATTGTCTAAGCGCTTAGAAAATTGCCGTCGAAAAATTCGGGATGATAATCGTAACTCGCAAAAATGATAATCGTAATCTCAGTATTAATAAATAAGAAGATAATCGTAACTTGATAGTGTTTGATTGGTATTGACACGAAAAACGTCTATCTAATAGCATATGATGAAAATATGGTGATGAATTAATCACGAAAACGTTCCCACATCTTATGACAGTTCTAATGTAAACAGCTACATACTAGTATATATCATAAAATTGGAAGGGGGATCAGCTTCAATAAATTTGTAAATGGGGAAACACGAACTATGTTAAAATACTGAAAACTCCAGGAACTAGGACCGTCACAAAATATGGGAGAAAATTAAAAAAAAATGTCATCATGATTTCTTCGTGTTTAGAGTAAAAAAGAAATATTGTTTGGTATTCTATTTAAATACGGACTTGAAAACAAATGTCACACCTTTTTGAATGTGTAAAAAGTTGTATAGCTCATAAATACTATAAAAATGCTTAGCAACTTCATGACCGTCACTGACATTTCGATATCTCAGAAAATAACTATAAATTTTAACAACACCAATTTAGTTTGGCATTCTAATTCTAATAATATGACATCCTTAAAACGTTTAATGATAATATAAGAGTAGAAAAATTATGGAATGCTTTGTGTGTTATGGAGTTAAGCACATGGTGACGTGGAGTTCATTGTCAAACATGGATTTGTGATCTTTAATAGTTTGACTAAATGCCCGAAGATCAAGAAATCAAATTGATGTGGCCTTAAATTACCTTACAAGCTATATTTATTCAAAGAATGACTGCAACTTCAAGAAATCATAGCGCATATTCCGCCATATCAGAAACAAACTGATTCAAGAAATCATACATACTTGGTATATGAAAAATATGCTGCATACATATGCATGGAAGTTATTGTAGAGAAAAAATATTGAAGGTAACAAAGAACATTTTTGTACTTGCATAATTACCATACACTTAGTACTTTTCTATCAAATGAAAACAAAAATTAGCCTTTCATAATTGTCATGCATTTTTCTGAAGCACAAAATATTTGTTTGATTATCTATTAAAGTCTTTGTAATTAAACCAGTTTCGACCGTGATGATCTACATATTATGCCTTGTGAGGACCAATACACACATATATATATAATATATAAGTATTTGTGGTTTTTTTTCAGTCCTTCAAATGCTTCGCAAGACTATACGCGCCATTTAGTTAAGGCTAATAAAAACATAAACACAAGTAACAATAAACACAAGGAACAATAAGCACAAGGAACAATAAACACAAGGAACAATAAACACAAGGAACAATAAACACATGGAACAATAAACACAAGGAACAATAAACACAAGTAACAATAAACACAAGGAACATTAAACACAAGGAACAATGAACACCAGGAACAATAAACACAAGTAACAATAAACACAAGGAACAATAAACACAAGTAACAATAAACAATAGTAACAATAAACTGGTAACTATTCTAGATCCTTTACCATCCACCCTGTTTAAAGAAACGTCCTAAAATACATGGGTATTTAATCAAAATATTTGAAAATAATTTTTAAAATCATATAAAATATCAGTGTAAAACAGAACAAAAGTGAATTCACTTGAAAAATATGAACGGCTATTTTAACCGGGATACATTTCACTCCAAAATTAAACTATATGTATTTCTATTGAAATATAAGGAAAAGGGCAAAATGAAAACTCATATTCACCAATCAAAGTGTCAACTTTTTACTATGGCCGTTTTTACACACAAAATACCATTGACAAGCTGGAAGACACATTTACTATTTTTTAGTTACTATTATCCCATAGAGAAATTACGATTATCAAACAAGAAAAATGCCATCGAATTACGATTATCATCCCGAATTTTTCGACGGCAATTTTTTAAGCGCTTAGACAATTATAGTGCACCGTTACGATTCAAATATGATGTAATGGTATAGAAAAACCTTGTAGCTGAGTAACTCTTGACAACAACGGGCTACATTTGAGAAAAATGACTGAAAAGATTTTACCTATTTCTGCCGTCGCCATATTGGGATCATCGTAATTCCAGTTACGATTATCAGTTTAACACCAGTGATACTGAAAACAAACATATTCAAATTCTTCACCTGTAATTTAAATCCATTTGTTCTGTACAATACAAAACATAATGTGGGTGATTTATACGTCGGGTTTTTACAATGGAAAGGATAAAGAAGTGAATCAAAAACAGAGTTTATTTTTGTTATTTCATCATGAATGTTTCATATATTTTACATGGTTATTCATGTTGACGTATATTTAAAGTTTTGTATGACAGAGGTCATATCTTCAGCGGAAATCTGGTGACAAAAATTATCTCCCTTCTAACAAATTTGTTAAGTTCGATACTCAATTAATTTTTTACCGGTCTTCACATGAGCACTCCACCCATATATGTACATGTACAAGGCTAAACAAAAACAAAAAATGAGGAAAAAAGAAAAGTAACAACCAAATGTTATAATATTGAGCAACGATAAACACTTTGGAAATACAGTAATTATGACATGTTGAAAAGGGATTCTGTGGTATATTGAATGCGAATCAAAATAAAGGACCTAAACTTATTTACATGCGATTATTGTATGAAGTCAAGAATATAGCTCAATTGTTAACTGTTTTGTGCAAATACTTTTTTTGAAAGGCCAGTGAACTGTTTTTACCATTAAAATCTGAACACTCATAGTTTTAAAAAAATAATTTTCACATATAAACAAACATTTTAAAACGGATGTATATCTGATGGTATGACCAGACCACTTTTTGACCCCTTGAAATCCAAGATTACAAAATTTCATAAGTCTACCCAATAACATCCTACAGATGTTCGTTAGACATAAGTATTTCAGATAACAGTATTCCTATTTGTTTAATTTTTTCATAACGATTTCTATAAGAGCTTCAAAATTCTTTAAGGGATAGCAAAACTACAAAAACTGCAAAAATAGCTTCATTTTGATATCTTGTTATTAATTTTCAAATACGAGCCAAGGCTTTACCCGAAAAGATATTTTGCTGCAAGGTGTATTTTACACAAAGAATTATGTCGATTCGGGTTGCTCATCCAATTCTTACGGAACTTTAAACAACTGTCATACCAGTGGGAAGTATTAATTAGCTATAAAACCAGAATTAACCCACCTTTTACTTCAGAAATGCCTGTACCAAGTCAGGAATATGAAAGTTGTTTTCCATTCTTTCCGTTAGTTAATATATTGTAAGGTTTTATAGACTGCCTCCTATTTGAATGTACCTTGAGTTCGGTATTTTGTTTGTACATTTAATACCTTTATGGGGTAAGTCCTCGGCTCGCATATATTTTGTCCAAAAACTACATGTAATCGTTGACTTCAAATTTGTGAATTTCGACTTGAATTCAAAATGACTTTGAAAATTACCTATTTGCACCAAATTGTCCAGAATTTATCTGACTGTTCAATATCAATAAAATTAACATAATTTTGAAACACTTGAAGTATTTTAGATTTTTTTAAAACCAGGAAATGCTAGTTATGTCTGTTATCAATACCACCACCTTATAACCCCTTATATCTCTTATTTTGTGATTTTTGTCAGCAATAGGCAACTATATTTGATGTTATGAAACATTGCAAAATGTATACATGTCCGCCTGGTTTATCTTACCTTGACCTCATTTTAATGTTTCATTGGTCAAGGTATAGGTTACTTGATGAGATTCATTTCCTAGATATTTAAAGCGATAGGTAAACCGAATAATTGCAAATTTGTGGCGAAGCTTCCATTGAGGCAATGGCAACTACCTCACCAAATTTTTAAACAAAAAATAGAGAGGATAAAGCTAAGAGAGATAAAATACATAACGTGTAATCTATAGTATAGAGTATCGGTTGAAGATGGTTCAAAACATTTTACTTCTTTATCCTTTACTTACGTATTTCTCATTATTAACTTTAAAAAATAATTCCAAACTTTGAATGACCAAAGAAGACAAAAATATTTTGTTTCAGAAATGGACAAATTATACTTTGCAAAAATAAACTATGATTCAAACAAGAGGTCAGAACTGTGTATCTGATATGATACTTTATTTTTTATTGCGTTTAGTAAATTGATTTTCAACAGAAACTTGGCAATCCTGTGGAAACCAAATGTGCTCCACTCCCCACTAAGCCAGACACGTACCTTCATCTATATGTCTGTATAGTTCGACCAGTTATAACATATCGGTGCATCATGTAAACGTTTAAAGTTGCAAGACTTCAAACTTGAATATCACCGAATCAGTTGTCATGAATTCCTGTCAGTTTTATTTCATTTGGTTAAGACTTGTCAGGAATTTGAATACCAAGAACTACAATTTTAATCATTAAGAAAAAATAAAGTAAATATATAAAATAAAATATAGCCAATCGATAAAAAAAACGTCTCATTCATAATATAAAATAATTGATTAATCTATGGATGACTGCTTAACTTCAAAGGTCAAATAGTACAAACCTTTTCTAAGTGATAACATATTACATGTTATGATGAATGTATACTAGACATACATGCATGAGTTGTACGCTTGGCGCTCTAGCACAAACAGTAATAGACTGCAGGATGACATGACAGTCACCTTGTCCTGACTTATTATTCTGACTTTGAGCAGACCAGTCTTTGCAGTTATTTCAAAATGATTCGCTAGTTAGAGAAGCAGCAATTACTTTTGGTTGATCAAGTTGGTGATTCAATAAATGACATTGGATAGCAGAGACCAGTACATCACCACGATAGGCAGTTTGTATAAAATGGAAGAAATCAAAATGAAAGGGAGTTTTAATTAAGATAACTATACGTTATCTGGTTTTTGTTGAAAGTCGTACGATAGCTTGTAATTGTTCACATATTTGTCTTTTTGTCATTAGGGATAGTTGAAGTCTTTTGTTTGAACCAGCCAGGGATCGACCAAAGATCTTCCCACACTTGAGGCAAGCAAGCTATCGAGGGACAACCATCACAGTTCTTGTCCCGGAAAAGACTTTCGACGCTGTCTAAATAATCACGTAAGTTTGGTCAAAGCATACAAAGTCATGTGATAACTTATAATATCAAGAAAACCTCAATACATAAAACGACAGCCACTGGTTTAAAGGCTACCTATTTGGAAAGGCATATAAATAATGAGACAGGATTAAAAACGTTTGTGAGGGCTCGACCCTCACTTAACTTAGGTTAGTGGTTTAACAAAATAACATTAGAACAAACTGTAAAAAAACAGTTTGAAAGTGGTCGATTCAATACATAGGTATTCAACTTAAACTTTACTTTAAAAAAAACACTAAACAAATAAAAACAAATGACACAAGTTATTGGTTTAAGAGTATTCACAGTTATTTAAAGAGGGTAGGAATGCTCTTTACCGTCAGGCGTCAAACGGTCATTTCCGGCTACCGTTAGCGTCAAATTGGTTAAAATCTTATCGTGATTGGTAAAAAATCAATATCGGTCTCAAAAAATTATCCGTTACCGTTATTTTTTGGAAAAAAATTAACGTGATTCGTCAAAATCAGTCGATTTTTTTTATCGTCATAAATAAAATGTACATTTTATCGTCATGCCCCAAAAATTACCGTTAACGTCATTTGGCAAGATTTTTTACCGTTATTCGTCATGAAAGTACACTCATTAAAGCTAGGTCAAAGACTAGTTTCAAAAAGTAAGTGTATATAAATATAAAAATAAGAAGATATGGTATGGTTGCCAATGAGACAACTCTTCACTAGGGACCAAATGACATAGAAGTTAACAACTATAGGTCACCGCACGTCCTTCGACAATGAACAAAAACCATACCGCATAGTCAACTATAAAATGCTCAAAAATGACAAATATAAAACAATTCAAACGAGAAAACTAACGGCCTGTTTTATGCACAAAACAATGAACGAAAAACAAATATGTTAGACAGCAACAAACGACAACCACTGATTTAGAGCCTCCTGACTTGGGACAGGCACATACAGACAGCAACCAACGACAACCACTGAATTAGAGCCTCCTGACTTGGGACAAGCACACATACAAAATGTTTTCAAAGACTAAAGAAATATCAAACCGTAAATCTCTTATTGATGTATTGTGAAAACTTCATAAATACTAGTAGTTTAAGAAAGTATACCTGTGTGTTATGCGAAAATGTAAGTATCGACTGGTATAAGAATATATACGTTATTAACTGGATAGTTCATGTATATGTTTTGGTTATATATTTTAAGTTATTAAATATAAAATCAATATTAGTACTGATAAAGAAAATTATATTCAAAGATCTTACTGCACTATGTCATTGATAAACAATAAGTTTATTCAATAACTTTATATGGAACGTATCTTAAAGTCATATGAAACGAGTTTCTTGTAATTCTAATGTTATCGAAATTGGTAGCCAATACACCATATATACTAAACTAAGTCCTGTATGCACGTTTTTCATATTCATTACGAATCTATAACGTATCATCGACAAATAATATTTCATTCAGTGATTGTGGATCTCAAGCTAATTAACTTTCGATTTGTTGCCGAAGTTTACCGGATCGTGACATTGATAAACAATCAACACGTGACAAATAAGTGAATTGATAAAGCCATGATATTTTCTTTTATATTTTCCATGCGTTCCCATTTGTTAATTAAAAATTTCCCTGACAGTTTTAATTGATTTGTTGTATTAAATTAGTCCTTTAAGAATCAGTCATTACTATTTATCTTCAAGGCCACGTTTGTTTACATTCTTTCATCACAGTTGTCGCCTCGCACTTGCGCTGTGCCGTGGCCGAAGATCTAACGAGAAGTGACTGCATACGGGAAAATATCGGCGAATTAATGTACGAGAATACAATATTTCAATAGAAAATTTTGATAGGATAACAGATTTTCTTATGCTAGAAAGTCCCCGTTGGCTTGTTTTAAAGTAAAACTTAGTCATTCAAGTTTAAGGTTCCGTACTCCTAACAACAAAATTATTATATTTAAATTTACCTATGTACGTTATTTTATTAAACGCCATTTTGTCCCAGTTTAGAGTTGTCTTTTTGACATTTTTATAACATCTTTTTTTATTAATAATGTATCTATATTGTGTCATAGATCAAACTTATTCGTTCAGTGTATGTTTACTTGTTTTTGTTTATATGCATGTCTTTTTGATCGAGTTAAGCCATTTCAATTGATATTTTATAGTGTGTCTTTCTATGTTGTAATGTTACACTACTGTTTCAGGTTAGGGTGAAGGTTGGCGCCTGTTAAAAGTTTAAACCCGCTGCATTTGTATGCACCTGTCCTAAGCCAGGAGCCTGTTGTTCAGTGGTTGTCGTTTGTTGGTGTGGTTCATAAGTGTTTCTCGTTTCTCGTTTTTTTTATATAGATTAGACCGTTGGTTGTCCTGTTTGAATTGTTTTACACTAGTCATTTTGGGGCCCTTTATAGCTTGCTGTTCGGTGTGAACCAAGGCTCCGTGTTGAAGGCTGTACTTTGACCTATAATTGTTTACTTTTTACACATTGTGACTTGGGTGGAAAGTTGTCTCATTGGCACTCATACCACATCTTCTTATTTATACATAAATCATAATCAACTTTTTATTAAATATGAGGTTTCATGACTTTCATAAATAGCTCCATAAACAACGCCATCTTAAAATTAAGATGTAATATTTTGTTTAGTAAGCAAAACTTCCTAACAAAATTTTTGTATTTGTGAAAGAAATAAGTAAAGGTGTGAAAAATAATTTGTGAAAACGAATTAATAATTACAAATTATACATTGCTATTATTGAAAATGATACGTCACTACAGACACGGGCAAAGCGAGCCAGTTAAAATATATACATACGAAAGGCCCCAAATAATAATAATCGTCCAAAAAAGATAAGAGAATTCTATATTTTTCCTCTTTTTTTATACAAGTGTACGTTGTTGATAAATATTTCTTTTAAATGGATCTTTACTAAGTTTGGCCGCGAACCGTTATTCATAACTGTACAGTTACAATTTTGCTATTAAAATATAACAAGTGGTGTTAATAGGACTCGACGTCTATGTCACCGAAGCATAGATTGTGTCAAGGAGAGATTAACAGCTTAACTCATCTCATCAAATTCCAGTAAGTATATTTAGCATTTCATATATTTTTTATGACAAAAGATAGCTTTATGTGAGTTGCTTTAAACAATCATATGGCAATATCATTTAAGATCGTGTAGAGGTGTAGTATTGAGTCGAAAAGTCATAACTGTCAATCGAAATTAAAGGAACATTAAAACGCTTTACTTTATCCCAAATAGAATAGAAATCAGGGAACTAGTTACCAGGACAGAAACCTTAGTTGTAGATTTATCATCTGTCTGGCTTAATGACATTTTCACATTATCAGTTTAAGCGATAAGACAAAGCTTGTTGTCGTTTTAATTTCACTGACAAAGGTATAATAGAAAATATCGCAATCGTAGTCTACGCATCATAAGGATCATTTTCTCTGAAATGAATTTCTCGTCACACGATTCAATATTCGAAATCGGATGTATGTATTGCAGTATCGCATGATGAGTTATAAACGCAAAACAATACCCAAGACGGACGTCATAACTTATTATGTCTAACTGATGACCGTTTGTACTTAGATTTATGACATAAAGCATTTAACAGTTTTAAATCTATGTAAGCAAAACGTTTGTAAAAGTAGTATCATTGCAGTACAAAAGATCTGACTACTGGGCTACTTTTGAATTCTGAATTTTCCAAATACTAAGGATTTTCTATCCCAGATATATGTTATACGTAACTTAGCTGTATTCCACAAAACTTTTCGGAATTTTAGGTCCTCAATGCACTTCAGCTTCGTACTTTATTATGACGAGTCTTTTGGAGACGAAACGCGCGTGTTGGAGTACAAAATTTTAATCCTGGTATCTACATGGTGAGTTTAATTACTAACTTGCAATCGATACTATCTGGCCTTATTGCAATATACCATGGTGTGATACAAAAAAAAAATAATACTTTGCACGATATATGAATATGGGGATAAATTTGAAAACAAGAAGTTGCAAATGTTGAAGATAAGAAAAAACGGCAAAATATTTTTCCTTGTTCTTTGAGTGCCAATTTTTGTAAATTGTGTGGTTCTCTGAAACATCCAAATTGAATACCTAATTATTTTCCAGTTAGCTAGAATGTGTTTATCTTAAAACAACAAATTCAAAATGTTTGAAACCCCACAAACTTACACTGTTCTCATAAGTCGCGAAAATTGATACCCACGATGAAAAATACTGCCACAATAACATTAACCAGGATGCCAACACCATGCAGCTAAGTGTACGTCATTTGGTCTTTGGTGGATAGTTTTCTCATTGGCAACCATACTACATCTTCTTACGTTATAACACAAAAACAAAAATCTATAAGAAGGATAAAGCTGCAATTTGATAAATTTAACAATTTTGACAACTAAATGTTTCTCAAATACTGATATCGAAGTAACGTTATGCTAATACAGAAGCACTAGGCATCTGGCTATGCATCATGCTAGAGAAACCCACAGGGATTTGTAGCTTCCAGCAATTACATTGACCAAACTTGTACAAAATTAAAACATGAAAAAGGATTATTTAATGCGCAGAACTCAAATACATTATCATAGTAATCTTGAGGTCGAACAATTTAAAATTATTACAATAAAACATTTACTGCTATAATCACGAATTGGCTTCGATCATCATAGTCTTGCAATACATCATATACGTATACCCTGGCATATGTTTATTTTTAATAATAATTTTTAAACTCCAAGTGTCCATTATCATTCAGATGACCAGTTTTGACATGCTGTTGGTTGTGATAATTGCCGTTGGTGCATGTAGTTATTATGGATTCGTATGACGGTTGATGCACACAGCCTAATATATTTATCCTGTCGACACATCTGGTCGCACTTCGTTTGTATATAAATCGATTATCTTTGCATTCAAATCTGTACATTGACAATTTAAACAATACAGACAGAACTCACTATCATACGATTACTGTGGCAGCCAAAAACTTTGGTAATTCAAAGAGGGTAAAAATATTGAACAAGCAGTTATCATATAGCTTTTCTAAAAGTCTTGTTCTGTTCAGGTTGGTCAAAATTCAATTTTACGACAAAGAATTATTCATGATTTCAATTTCTTTTTTAACAAAAGTGCAATAAATACAAATTCAAGAACACATTTTTAACATGTATATATATGAAACCCAAACATGCACACATATTCGACTGCTGTGTATATTTAAAGTAAACCTTTCTGAAATGTTCACTCCATTACACGATATCTAAATGTAGCTATGAATCACAAGCTTTCTGTACATTTATAAAAAGTATACCTTGTCGTAAGTAGCAAAAAGAGTAAGCATATGCAACTAATACAAACGATGATATAAATTAATACTGGATATTCTGTCATGCCTGTTAAAGAGAACAAAAACATTTATTAAATACATTACATATAAATATTTTTGTAGAAATTACATAATTCTTATTTCAAATTTAAAACATTCTTCAAACAACTTAAATCCCCCTAAAAAAGTAAACTAGAAAATAGTGAAACAGTAAAAGCGTTTCCAAAACTTAGCTGAGCATTTAAATGTCTGTACCGGGAGAAATATCAAATATCCACCTATTTAACTGCATACTAGACTCAGCTTCTTTAATTTTGCCTTTAATTGGGAAGGCATTTATTTACCCTTCGTTTCTGTTATTCGAAATATTTGGATGAAAATTTACAAAAAATAAAATTTTTGTAATGTTTCTTACTAATAATCAACATTCTGCCTTTGGTAGGGTATCAACCACCTCGATTAAAAAACATAACCCAAAGATTGACTGGGGTATAGAAATTTATCATCCCTTGGTCTTCACCGACCGGCAGCAAAACCCTTACCAAAATGGGGTGTCCATTTCATTTAGCTGTCCGGGATGTTTAAATTCGCAGCCACGTCTTGTCATAAGGGGGACGTTACATGTATATTCGATTTGTAGAGAGTGTCGTGCTTTTTGCACTTTAAGAATCCTTGCAACAATTTTTAATGGTCCTGTAGCAAGGTTAACTATCTTTCCCTATCCAATATTCTCTATTTTTTCACTGGAATTAACATTTTCCGCCATTCTTCCAGGTGGACCCCCTATTGTATTTATTGTTAATAGAAAAACAAAGGATATGGGGTATCCATCCATGACACAAAATCAGTACATGCACAGCAAAAACACACAAAAAGCAGATGAACAGCGCTTGTATTGCTGTTCTTCATCTTAAAGTCACAGTGAGGCCTTCAACACGGACCAAAACAACTCCCACCTCACTGCAAGTTTAAAACGACGGCTTGAGCGGAATTTGCATTTGATTTGTTGTCGTCCTGAACATGATTGAAATATTTGCAACTGGACGTTAAACACCAATCAATTAATCAATCGATTCTGAAATCATATAATTTTTGCATTTTCACTTCAATATGTAAAAAATAGACATTGGGTATATGGGAAGACATTCCCAAAATAACTATGAATTAGCTGTACATGTATATCAAAATAACTTATCAATAACTACTGTCCGTATATATTTTTTCTGCTGTTTATAATCTTGATAGTTACTGGAGGCATCTTAATGAATACACCTAAGAAACCTCACGCAGCAGATAATTTACGACAACCAAAAGTGGTCGCTTTGATACCACTCTGATATTCAACGAAAACCACATAATAATTTCAATTTCGGTACATTAAGTTTAGTAACATAAACAATTGCTATTATTCGTTGTCTTCCCCAAATAGTTTCATAACAACAACGACCCTTTAAACAATTTAATGGCATCATATGGTAAGGATTAGATAGGATTAACTAAATTCTTTTGAATATCGTAGCACTAGACATATTGACAATATGCTGAAAAGCAGAAACTTTTAAGCTTCTTGAGTTATTTCGACTTCTAGTTATGCCTATAGTATTAATGTGGGTTTACCTATATTTAGTACTGTTTTTATACCCATGGCAGTAGATGGTTGTTTCATTTTCCATCCTTTATATAATTATATAGCTTTAAATGGTTAATTCTGAGAGAGTGAACATATTTCTTAGCATAGGATGGAATAACTATCATGTGAAACACTCGCTCAGGGTAGTGAAATTATGTACATTTATAACGATTATAACTTAATTCAATGTCGTAACCAATTAAATATCTACATGTATTTACAATGAAGGTTCTAAGGAACGGCGCAAATATTGTAATCATGTTCATCATCTTTCTCACATCTTTTTAATGTCTGGTAAGGATTAATATAGTCATCACCCGTCTGGACCGTTGTTCTTTCTTCGTTGTCGTCTGAAGAGCTTGTTTCAGATAATTCAATGAAGTTTGTCATCGATTCAGTGTTTTCTTTTCTTTGGACGAGTAAACTATTTTTTTCGTCGACTTCATATCTTTTTAAACATTCGTTGATATCTTCACCTACACTATACTTGACGGTAATATCGTCTGCCGGATCAATTTGGACTTCAATATTAACATCTGAACTTTCTTGAACTTTAACTTTGATATCGTTGTCACTAGACTGGTTCCGACTTTGTCCTGCACAACAAATAGTGCCAGTTCCTGGTAATGCTACTTCATATTCCGGCGAAAAAATTTTATTCAAATTATCCGATTGTTCTTCAGCTTCAGGGGTATGACACGGATTCAGATAAACGTTATCATCATCAATAACTTCGAAGTATGGCTTATCCGAAGTTGGAGAGTTGTTCTGCAACTTCTTTTCAAGAGCAAAAGATTGATGTATAGAAGACTTCGTATTAAGTTTGATTGCAAATGTAATCATTTCACTTTCGCAGATTGACTCGTAGGTTGATGAGCCGTCTTCCGGCTCTAAAGATGGCTCTTGAATAACAACGTTTTTCACATTTGGAACATTGTTTTTTATCGTCAAATTTTCTGTTCTGCATTTGCGATTGATACAAATATTGCACACAATGGACAAGCATAACACCAACACAAGACCGGCTGCAACTAGTCCATAGAATAAAAACTTTTCATCTGATGAAAATCCTGTTAAAATATGCAGATGAATGACATGATTGTTTAAAATAAATGATTGAAATGTATTATTTTCATTCTGCACTAATAATTAGCGTAAACAAAATTAAAAGACACCGTTAAGCCTACAGATTCTGACACTCAAATCATGGCAACACAATATTTCTTTGTAAAAATGATAGGTGTGTTTTGCAATTTGTAATTTGAAGCTGCTGGAAAAAAATGTCATTTTTTTTTTTCTTTTTTTTTTTTTTGCAAATTTTATTTTTGATTATTCCTTACTTATCGTCAGTATTTTTAAACTCATTTGTTTTCCTTTGCGTTCTTTGATAAGGTATTTACAGCACTTCAGATACAAGTGGACAAATTGAGCCCTCAAACCGTTAACTATTTCTAGTCTATACATTTGTATGAGTTTTTTTTTCAATAAAACTTGTTGTTGTTCTACAATGTTCGACTGTGAGAAGCAACGGGTTCTAAAATAGCAGTTTGACATTGTTCTTTGACTTTCTTTTTTCATTAGCCTTTACATGAATTATTTGCCCATGTCTCACTATAAGATTTTTTTATATCCAATTTTCTCTTATTGTTTTTCCCGAAAACTGCAATGGACCATACGATATAAACACTACAATTTTGTTTTTATGTTAATTTAAGTCTGACAATATAAATATATAGGTTTCTTGGCATGAAACTTGTATTGAGGAATTTAGTGGAAAAAAATGCTTTCAAATTCGACTCAAGAAAGAAATGTTATTTTTGGCAGTTGGACCCGTTTCAGACTCCTTATATATATTATCTTATCTTATTATAAAGAGAAAAAGTATATTGTTTTTTATTTAATAACTACGATTCTAACATACGATCATACATTTTTTCTTCTATTTTTGTTTTTATTTATTGTGGTATAAATTTACGTTTCGAATATTTAGAGAATAATGGATTTGAATGAATGCACGTATATACTAATATGGTTCCTGTTAGTATATATTCGTCGTATAAATGCTGAGAGATGCATCGGGTTTTTTTTTGGTTTTTTTTTTTTGCATCGCTAGTTATTGAAAATATCATAAACTATACATTTTCATATACAACAAAGATAAACAAGAACACATTTTCCTCATATAGTTAATATAATAAAGCTGATTGGACAGTTACAATTTTTGTTTTGCGTCTTTCATCTTAAAATTTTTTTTACTGATGTATTTATCATTCTCTTAAGTAAGTACCTCTGTCCTTTCTTGTGTCTTCGTTTTCCTTGTTGTCAGAACGGGCTGTTGAAATCTCCATTTCTTCATGAGAAGAAAATTATTTCATTTGTTTATTTTTTTTCCCTGTCTTTATTTGGTTCGACAGCATATTTATTCAAAGACATCATACTATATATTGAATTCGTATCATAAGCAATTGTATAATTGTTCTTTATCTCTCGTCATCACTGAAACCTTCAGAATCTCTCATTTACAATTATGATATGCATAATTCGTCCGATGTAATGCAGATATGTAACACGATTAGCCCAATGCTCATTTTTGAGTTCATGTCTTCCATTTTTGCTTATGCACTTTGTCTATAATATGCCATTTTGTGTTTCTTTGTTGAAACAGTTATTTGTTTTATAGTGATCAAGATTATATAACAATGTTGACATGGAGATATTTGATTAATTAAGATTGAAATGAAAGTAACACTTTAAATACTTGGTGCGTCCGAATAGCTTTTCTGGGTTTACCTTCATCAGGAACACTCAAACCTAAAAATGTGAAAGCCCCGGATGTATTTGTTTATTCTTTTTATGTCTCTTTTTTATTATATTGTTTCTTTTGCCTTCATTTATTATACATCCTGGGTCAACTTTGTCTTAGGAGTTTCTTTTTAGATTCTGAATTTATCAACAGAGAACATAAAGGCGTTCATAAATGGTCAAACTTGGCCGGAAACAATTCTGTGAAATTAATGTTTATCAATATAACAAATATATGATGAAAACAATTTAGCAAATAATATGTTTTGTAATAGTTCATTATTGCTATTTCTTACTAGCTCGGAATGTCGTTTTTGTTCTTCAAACATATGGTAAATTGAGAGGTCTCAGATGTTTTTTTCTTTATGTGCAATATCTGTCATCTTATTATGCGTAGTTGTCTTGCTATTATCCGTTCCCAAAATTTTCAAATATATAAACAACAACATTAAAGACCATCACAGTGACAGTTCTTTACCTACGCTTAAAATACGATTCCTATGTGTGTTTACAGATTCAAAACTGGTCGTGTCTTTTTCTAACAGCTGTTTTGAGAATCCATAGTCGAAACAGACTTTTAAAAACTTATTCATAAAATAAAATTGAGAATGGAAATGGGGAATGTGTCAAAGAGACAACAACCCGACCAAAGAGCAGAAATATATACACATATGATTCACATTGCCATCTGTACGACACATGTTTTCTGGAATAAACATATTTGTCATCCTGATAGTAGCTGCACTAGGTTTGTTTCATATGATGTGTTTTATTGTAACGACATGTGGTCTAGATAGCCAAAATGCAAGTTATGTTTCCTTGTTAATGTTAAAGTCAATGTATGAACAAACACCTTTGTAATTCTGAAGAAATTTATATATACATATGTATTTTGGATAATTTTGTAGATAATCTGTACAATGACGTCTGGCTGTTCAGGACAGGTACTGCTGTCATAGGAGGCAGGAGTGAACAATTTAATTTCAAGCAATACATGAAGGCAAAAGCATTTTCCCGATGTAGGAAATAAACACAGTTCTATTATTTTAGAAATAAAAAAAATTATTCATTAATGACTTTTGTTATAACAACTTAACGAACTTAACTTTTATTAAAGCCTTCTGTATTAACAGGAAGGCGCCTCTGATATCCAATCGTCTTTTATAAATGCACCATACGGTTGTGAAATATGTAAATAAAGTTATGTTTAGTCCTTCTGACTCATTGCATATTAAAAAAGTGTAATTGTTACAACTTTTTAAAAACTACCGATCATTCAAAAATATAATGTTATTAAAATAAATGTATACATATTCGACTAACTAAAGACGGGATATTTGGTAGAAAGTGCATGTGTCATAAACTTCTGAAATTACCTGGAGGTTATTTTATTCATTGATCTGCAAATGAACAGATTTCGAAAGTCAAGTCAGGCAAAGCTATCAGTTTGTTTTCAAATTTAAAAAGTTTTGCCTTTTTCTCTATACTGCAAGGTAAAGATGACACATTGTAATAAACATATATCAACTTTAAATGTTCTTTGCTTGAATTCTTAAACAAGTGTTATGATTTTGTTACTTTATTAAACTGTCAGGTGATTTTTTTCCCCTAGCAACTAGACTGACTTCTGTGTTCAATGTTTATCTATGATCCATGACTTCACAATAAATGTATTTCTGAAGTCTACCTAACAATTTGTCTGTGCAGCTGATTGTATATGAAAAAATAAAAATTAGAAAACGAGGAAAACTTACGAAATCGGCATGAAAAAGCAGCATATAACTTATGGTAACTCTTACTGAATATCGAAATGTTTTAATGCATCATATGTTCATAGCGAAAAATTATTTCTCGTGTGGTTTCTCGATTATAAAAAAAAATTTGAAAGATACATGTTGGACGACAAAATGTATTTTTATATCTGTATTTTCCGTTTGTATTAATTCAATTTCAAAATTAAGATTCCAATATAATGCCCATATATAGATCCTTATTAACATCGACCTTTTATTAAATCCTTAAGATTCGAACATGTCCAGACCTTCCAGAAAACGTAAAAGGACAAAAAACAACGAAAAACGAACACTTACTTTAAACATAGTACTTCAAATTTCTAGTTTTTCATTAAATATTTCCCGTTTGTAATGAAAATTGATACATTTTTTATGGTTTGAATTTTAATCTAGAATGCTACGAACCTGTTGACATTTCCGGCCGCACAAGTACTGTTGATTTTTCATTTCTGTTGTATGTACTGATCACATCTGAAATACATCAGGAAAACCCAACATTCTGAATACAATCCCAGATTAACAGACACTTTAATACGAACTTATAGAACAAAGAATAAAATTATTTTACCAGTACGCTCCAATTGTCCATTTCCCCGTTCGATATAGTACCATTGAAAGAAATTGAGGAAAATTTTCCAGAAGAATTAGATAAATCAAGGTCAAGAAAGAAGAAAAGCCAAAGACCAAAACAAAATCTGCAAACAAAACGTAAAACAATTAACTATAGTTGATACACTTGGAACCTCCCTTAAAATAGGTTGTAGAACTATCATGATGATGCTCCGAAAGAGGTACCCAATTCTGCTCCACTATTGTAAATGTAATTTTTATTATAACAAAACCTATCCGGAGACTAGTTTTATTTCGAATCGTGCATGTAACAGTCTGTTGGGACATGTTCACTTAGTTTTTCTCACTTTCGAGATAATGCAATTTCTTAAATTTTTCACTAACTAATAGTTTTTATATTCAAAATTGATTTACATCGATAAACTACTGCTTCTAATTTTGGGAATATAAGATAGAAATGAAATATATTATCAAGCCATGTCAGTACCGTGACACTGTCTACTTGGCGGATGGTACACTCAAAGAGTGGTAGTAAAACAACAGCAGCACATATCCAACGATAGTAAAACACGTATTAAACCAGTTTCCTCGAGCATTATACATGTTAAAGGAATAACCTTTATCAGAAAAAAGAAGAGATATGGTAGTATTGTCAGGGAGACAACAATCTACCAAACGCTTTAGGAAAAGGATATCAACTGTTACAGGTCACCGTATGATATTCATCAATGAGAAAAGTTCATATTCGATAATAAGTTATACAAGGTTCTGTGATACCAACTATGAAACAATTCAAAAAAGAAAGCTAATGGTCTGATTTAGCCTAATATCATTTATGAAAAATCCATTATACCGGACGTAAGCCAAATAGAGACAATTAACTACAGGTTTCTGATCTTTAGATAAGGACGAAAACATTGTTGCTGGTATAAACTTGTTTTGGGTACACTCTAAACAACACCTTACATAAGTCAGAAATATGTTTCATCTAAGTAAATTTTTCTAGACATTTGTCACCTTATTCAACCTATTTTCTTGATTTTAAATGTGGTGCTTCTCTCCAACCCCCACCACTTAACTCGTACAGGTTTTCTTACAGACTGAACAATTCGTCTTTTTATAATTTGCCATTAAGTTCGTCTTTCAACATAGCTAAAAACATACATAGATATACACAAACCGATCACATTATATGATGAATAAGCCAGTGAAAATATTAAAATTTATGGAAACGTCACAAACAGTCAACTTTTTATAAATGTGCAATGAAAATATGTCACGGTCATCCATTTCTAACTAAATTCATAGAAAGCATGTACTATTGTCAAATTGTTCTAACAATGAGAAGAATAAAACAAAACATCAGTTCGATTTTTACGTAAGTAAAGTTCAGCACGGTTGCAATTGAGGTTCTCCTCATTACAGAATCTTAGGTTGTTTCGAGGTCGTTCAAACCAATTTTTCTATGATTCAGTATGAATTCACAGATAAATTTGTCGAACTATCTTGTAAAATAACGATACAGCGACAAAATAAACATTAAATTGAAACTTTTGTATGTTTCTTGAATAAATGTCGGTGAAAAAACTAGTTGCAATTTGAGTACCCTCACGACAACTCCTTTTCAACTGGTAATGAACTATTCTGTTTTTGTCATAAATTTTATGATGGAATTTCATTTACAATACGAAAATTTCCAAATCAAAAGATGACACAAGTGCTATCAATATTAGTTTTACTTAAAATCATTTCTCTATGGTTCATTTCTGTAGTATAATTCTCGGTTGTAACAAATATCATCGAGGTAATATGAGTAGTTATTGAATAAGACGAATCTTTAGAATCCTGCACATATTTTTTTTTTGAAATAATCTATAATTGTAAATCCCGATATCTAAAATTGAGTCAAGATAATATATGTAAATATGTTCGACAGAATTCCGACAAAATTAAAATGTCAATTATCTTTAAATCGACTGATTAGTGCAAATGATTTAATAGTTAGACAAAATGCAGGATTGATATCGGAAATGCTTGAATGTTGATAACTTTCATTTATGTTGATAAACTCAAGTGAAACTTTCAGTAAGCATATTCTCTTTACTACTTTCGTCTCCATTTATAACACAGTGAACTCATAGACCAAATCAGAACAGCAACATATGTGTGAATAAAAACCATAAATGTTGGTTACAATTTATGATAATGTACATATAATAAGATGCATATACAAATACAATTGATCGAAAATGTGTCTATTATTTACAAGAGATCAAAAGGACTTATTTCCCATATAATGAAGTAAATAAAGGCAAATCATGAATTAAGTAAATAAAGGCAAAGCATGCAAAAGTAGCTTTCCGATGTTTAAATCTCATACATCCACTTAAAAGATCCAAACCAAAGTATCAAACAAAACCTGTGGGAATCGCATGAACTATATCAACAGAAGCTCTAAATACCTCAAGTGAAAAAAATGTGAAAAGAGACAATCAACCGCATTATTTAGGTTAATTATAACTTACAAATAAAACATTCATCGACAAAAACTGGACTACATGTATTTGTAGATTTCTATCCGCGAAAGGGCATATCAAGTGTGTAGAAGTATCAAACAGAAAATGAGAGAGAGAGAGAAAGCAATCCGTCCCCTAATCTAAGAAAGCAAGGAAACTACAATTGTATAACTCGAGCAAATTCTACTCATTAGATCGATACCTCGATCAAAACACTTAAAGTTCAAACTTTTGAGAGCTCTTAATTTTCGTATGAATAATGGTTATATTATTTGAAGCAACATAAAGCAGATAATTTTAATCCAATAATTACTAGTAGTTACAAATTTCAAGCGCAGTTATATATGCGAGATCTGACTGGGCAATTTAGTCGTTTCAGTAAACAGTAATACATTGAATAAAAGTAGATGTTGGGTATACGTTAATGAGAGAGCAGCAAAATAGTCAATTGACTCAAATGACCAGAAGACATTCCGAGGTCAGCATACAGTTTGCAAAACGATAGATATCTACACATTATGTCAAACTCGTGCGTGTAACTTCAGCTACGTTTTCAAATTGTAGATAACTAGATTTTAAACTACAGTCCTTCAACCAACTTGTAACCTTGCTGTGGGATTTTTTGCTTATACATCTTAACTTAAAAATAATGAATAATACCAACTTAGTAGTGTTGTTGATTGGGTGTTGTATGTCTTGAATGAAACGGATAGATATGTTGGGGACGCTTCATCTAGAAAAGAAATTATCCTTCATTATATACATAAGAAATTTCTCCTTTTAAATACATATACATTATATACACATGTGCATTAGATTTGGTATCAATTGCATATATAATAATTCCTCGATATCGACACAGATTGACAATTTAAAACTAGAATCAATGAAAAACGTGATAATTTCAACTTTTGAATAGTTAAGTTCCAATTCTTCAGCAGTAAAAATAACATTAACGGTAACATATCCTTTGCCTATCGTATGGATCCGGAGTTACATATATCAATTGATACGTTCGAATCGTGCATATTCACACTACACGGATTTCATTAGCAGAAGTATGCTCCTTACACAAAACTGCTCCATCGCAAATTGGGTGACCGATACGATATGTATGTGTCTCACTAGTGTTAGTAGTGAAAGTTTTCGCTGTCTTAGATCTTTAGATACAAGAATAATCGTTTAATCTGTTATTTTACCGAATGTGTCCTATTACCAATTGTGTCATATGGACTGGGTATAGATTGTCATGACGGGTGATGCATTCATAGCGGGAGACGCTTACAATGTCGACCCAACTTATGTCGCTCCTTTTGGAGTTCGTGCGATTCCTTCAGCTTTTTTGTGTTGCTTATCTTGATTTGCCTTCATCGATTTATGTTATTTGAACATTGGTAAAATAATGTTGCCTTTATTTATAATAGCATGTAGTTTTCAGTCAATGAAATTGCCTGTGTTGTGAATTGTTATAACTATGGAAAAGCAGAACGGACATTATCAATTGACAATGATATTAAAAAGATATTGCTAAAGACTAACGCAGACCGCTTAGTTGACAGTGAGATCATCCTGCTCTGCCAGTGTCAATATAAGTTGGCATACCGTTTGGCTAAGCAAAGATGCAGATCGTATCAAATTGGAGGCAACAGAAGTTTACCGAAGTTCAAATCTCACAAATCTATTAAGAAGATTCTAATTGTGCACGTTAAAAAAACTGAAGGAATTGTTTGAACCCAAAAAGGAGCGAGACTGGGGATGGGTCCACAGGGTGCGCGTCTCCTGCTATGCATAACCAACCATGCGAATCCACACTATGAGAAATGTTTCCCGAAAATGTTTCCTCTTTGATACATGTATGTACGTAGACCCAAAAAGTCACTTAGATTTTCAAAATCGACAGAAATAAATACAAAGGTCCCGGCGTGTCAGATTGACCTTCCCGATATTTAAAACGAAACTAAGTACAGAATCAAGGCAGGTAACGATATAAATGCAATTAGGGGAATTTTTGAAAACATACTGTCTTCTATATTTAAAATATATTTCTTAAATGTTACCGGGGACCGCTGCGAGACATTTCTGGTCTTACAATGTATTTCGATCTATTTTGTAACATAATTGGAAGATCAGGCTTTCTGTGAAACAAATTGGACCTTATTCGTGCGATGAAAAGTTTAATCAAAAAAATGTTTTCGTGTATTTGATACTTAACAATACCTTTAACTGTGCTTTGTTCTCTGTATAATTCTGTGACAACTGTACTTTTGTTATCTGAAATATTTACAATATGAAGTTATTTAACAAAACTAGGGTGGATTTAAAAGAGACAAAAAAGATGTCAGGCTTATAATTTGATATACCAGACTAGCATTGCGTCTACAAAAAAAACTAATCAGTGGCGCTCGAATCAAAACAGTCAAAGGTTCAACTTAAAAATAATGTTGAATGCCATTAAAACCCAAAATTTCCGAAAGGTTGTACCAGCTAAGGCAAACTATATAATATAAATAAGAAGATGTAGTATGAGTGCCAATGGGACAACTCTCCATGAAAGCAACTATATAGTTCAACGTACAGCCGTCAACTATCGTATAGTAAGCTATGATATGGCAAAATGTGAAACATTTCAAACGACAAAACAGTAAGACGTTATAATTATGGTGAGAAAAACATGACCTGGTCCAATGCCAAACAATAATTTTCGACAGAATGTAGGACCGTAAGTGTTCATTTGGGTATAGGAATAAATATTTAGTTGTGTTATGCGACAATTAGTGGTCGTAACTGTATAGGAATAAATATTCAGTTATGTTATGCGAAATCATTTGAATAAGTTTTTAACAGGTACAGCCAAACTTCCAAACATAATGTTTGTACTCATGAACAAATTTTGTAAATGTTTTCTGTAATTTATGGAAACGAAATCATAATTTACCAGTGATACGCTGTCTATGTTCATCGAAATTTATAACGTTACTGCAGATAATTTCATGGCGAACGAGTTGAAATACATGAAAACGGATAATATAAGGCCAAAGGAACATCCCCGTCCAATGAAAGAAAATTAACGAAAACTCGTCCTCTTTGTCGTAGTTTTTTGCTTAGAGTTTCCCGATGACAGATAATAAAATTGAGAATGGAAATGGGGAATGTGTCAAAGCTTCTTATATTAGATTTGATTAAAGTAAGTTACTTTTGTTATTGCGAACCAAATGAGACTTTTCCACAGAGTCATCTCCTATTGGTCAATCTATTTAAACTTTAGTCAGTTCTACTGTCCCATTGAATAAATAGAATAGCTATTGTTCTATTGTAGTTTATTAACTAGGTCCCAGTGAATAAACTACACAGATAACAATAGCTGTTGTATTTATTCAATGGGACAATAGAACTGACAGAAGTTTAAATAGATTGACCAATAGGAGATGACTCTATGGAAAAGTTTCATTTGGTTCGCAATAAATGTCGGCAGTATATTTAGAGAATTTTTTATTATTTAACGCATACATGACATCAACGTAACAGTAAGTGGTGATGAATTTATCAATTAAATGCCATTTAGACGCATCCTTGGTGAGTTTTGGTATAAATTGTGATTCATACTAAACAGGAACAAGTCTTCTGTTTAATTGGTGCAATTGGTGCACATATAAATACCTACAACCTACTGCTGACCCCCTTTATTACCAAAACTGGCATAGAGGTTGTCAAATAGTTAATTTACAGCTTTATCATCTACCCATATTTCCAGTATACATATCTGGCATATATACCATTTTCATAACAGAAGAAAAATTTATATGAATTGCTTTGCTTTAAATAAATCACTTTTGTTAATACCATTTTCAGAAAAATATGTCATGCTTCCAAGTGAATCACAGAGAATGGAAAGCCGAACACTACTAGTAACAACATATGTTTTGGTTCTCACCTGCAAGCTTCAAAACAACTTTCCTCTGTACTGCAGTGTTTTTAATCTGAAATTCACACCAGTTCAAGCCCAGATCGCTCTCGGTAATGTTTGAAATTTCCAAATTGTACTCTCCTATGGTTTGGTCGCCTTTTATTTTGAATCGTTCTTTTTCGTTGATGTTATTGTTAATGAGAGAACCATCTGATATGATAATATTTTCATTCCTTTTCCATATTAAAGTGGACACACGCGAGTCTATGAATGGAAGTATTACTGTTTCACCAAGACTTGCATAAACTGTGTGTTCTTCATAGTTAACACAGTGAGAAATGTCTAATAAAAAAATATATCATAAATTGTCAAAAATATATGAGCAAATATATTACTAATAACTACAATTAATATTAATATAATCAAAGAATGAGTTCTATTCATATTTTTCTCGTATTGAACATAGTTGTCTTACATATTGAAGTATTTATTATTTTCTATGTTGAAAAGTTTTGTATGGCATTTTTTACAACGATCGGTGAAAACATATTTCTGAAAATTCTTTGAAGCAGAATTACATTATAAAGTTTCCATAGCTACAAAAAACATCAACAGTTTAAATATACGTTTTGTATTTCTTTTGCTGTCTTTGTGAATACAAGATCAACTTATTACAAATGCTACATATGAATAACTGTTCTATTTATTGTCCTCGTCATATAAAGCTGAGGACAGAGTTGTTGGTGTTGCCGACAAATTTTGTTTAGTCTGTTTAGGTAAGCGGTGCATAAATGAGCAATTTCATGGATTTTTTTTATTAACTATTGCAAGCATTAAGAGCATATGGAACTGCATAAGAATATGATTAAAACATATCTTAGTCACTTTTATACTTTCCAAGATAAACGATCTGAATATCCTGAAAATACAGAATTTTGAATGCACGTCCATACAAATATTGCAAAAACATCAAATGATTTGAGTTTAAATTGCTTTTTTTTAAAACATGTCTTACGAATTTTCTTTGAAACCGATGTTGTTTTTTTTTTGCCAGTCGAACTTCCGTTTTATTTATAGGAACTTTGTGCGGGTCTATTTTTATGTATTAAATATTCGAATAGAATGTGTAGGACCATATGTAGAGAAATAATAATTTAGAGTCTAAATTGCTGAATTTAGTTCAGTTTGAGATATACGCAATGCAGATATTTGAGGGCTGCATCCCTCTTTTTTTTTGTTTTTGCTGATTGACTGTCATATCCACGTATATCCCACAAGTCTTTATTCATTTTAATTACCTTGAATCCAAACTAATATGTTAACCATCAAAAAACATTTCATTTCACTGATTGTTTTCTGCAAATATAAAGATTAGTAGTGCAATGAATATGAAAATATGAAACGAAGATTAAACCAATACTGTGACTTCCGCCTATTCATTAACCATGGTTTCCTTTTTTAGAACCAACGGTGTCTGCAATCGCATTCAATTATTTGCTTTGTTCGTTTAATTTAATCAAGTCTGGATCTAGGTAAAAAGACCAAAATACAAACAATTTTAACGGTTCACAAAACACAACATAGAAAACTAAAGACTGAGCAACAAGAATCCAACTAAAAAACTGGGGGTGATGTCAGGTTCTCCGGCAGGGTAAGCAGATCCTGCTCCACATGTGGCACCAGTCGTGTAATTTGAGAATTGAATTACATTATTTTTCTTTTAGTAACATAATTTTTACTGGAAAATAAGTTCGAATGGATAAGTTTCTGAATCATATTTCCTATAATTAAGTTCATACGATTTTGTATAAATGTTCGTCTATGATCTAAATCATCACCTTGACTGTATATTTTTTTATGAAAAGAATAGTCAGTGAATCATTTTAAAGAATAAAGTGGCTGTTTAAGCTTTTTAATAAAAGGGTCTAATTTAGAAAAGAATTTTATTTTGGAAAACTTGTCAAAGCAAAAGTTTAAGTACGAGACACAAGGGATTGAGTTCAGACATACAAATAAAATGTTTTCCTTTGAAACTCCAAAAATCATTTAATTTATTATCTTCAAGTTGCAAATCGTTTTCACTTTAAATGTATCTTTCCCTGTAAAGACAATGTTCAGCTGTTGTTGCTATCCATCATTTGCAGGTACGTTTATCCATCTTTTCATAGACATGATAATACCACTTGTCACAATTTGATTTTACAAATGTCATGCTATTGTACATATGCATCAGATATCATTTCTACGAAAGACAGATAGGGAAGTTCTTTTGAAAACATCATTTCAAAATTGACATGTCTCAGTTCGAAGTGGTTTACAAAATATATTTATAGCTTATGAAATTACACAATCGAAATTGCTTAAATTAATAACATGTTTGTTTTCTGTATCAAATTCAATATAATTATAAATTTATGAACACCTTCCAAATTCAACATACCTAAAGCTTTGTTCATATAAAGATGATATTTTTATATCCATACACTCTAACCTTTTTCGCCGATTATATAGAAATGTGAAATATGAAAATTGTATGTAAAGTGTTTCCATTTCCGATGTCTAAGTACAAGCTATTGTCTGTAATTTAAAAAAAAAACAATTGAAATACAAGGAAAATATTATAAAATTTATTGATTAATCCCCACACATTATGGATTTAAATATAGTTGAATTTATTATCATTATATGAATTTTGCCACCAGCCCTTCCTGCTTAAATACATGTGTACTTATAGTCATTATAGGCCTTTTATTTTAATGCCGTTTTGGTAAACCAAAAGGAGAAAATAAAGGAACAAAATGAAAATGTGTTATAAAAATGATAGTCCCCTATATCTAGATATTACATTTCTATATTGATATAGATAAAAACACACAAACGCATTGTATCAAACCAGGAAAAAGATATAAATATCGCTATAAATGAATGATTAGTATCTTTGTATATCTACCTCACAATATACAACCTTTTCCCACGATTTTTTGTCGGTTTTATTGTTACGTGATCTTTCTGTTGGGTTGGACTTCCTTTTCATACATTTTTACACTTGTGTATTTAATAGTGTTGCTGCATGGAAAGTTTCCATAACAAAGTGAAACATAATTTCTATGTTGCATTTACTTCCTTTGAATCGCCTTTTTATTCCCGAAGAACCAAAATTTAGAAACCACAACGAAATAAGTTGTTAACAGATCTATCACTGAATTTGTTCAACAAAAAGGAGCCCAAGACTATCGGAAACCGTTTTAATGTATTTGAGGGAGGTAAATTAAATAATTAGCATCTCGGGGGCCTATTTCTTATAGCTAAGATACTTTTATAATAAGGATTTGTGTTGTATGTATATGTATATACGCTAATTTTCTTTTCCCTCGATATGCTAGTTCCTTAAACAGATAAAGAGAGAATATATATTGTTACATTATGAAAAACAGTTTTTTAGTAGTCAAGGAAGCGGAGCTGTGTTTCCGATAGGGTGTCGTTTTTTTTTTTTTTATTTAGCAAATAAACGATATATTTTCATTAACCTGTTGACCCTTAATACAACTTTTTCTTGAATGTATATCTTTAATCGTGTTCTCTTACCCTCAATGCATTAAGAATGAAAAGGAATAAAGTTCAAAGCACCAAGGAATATTAAAAAAAACAACATCCATTTATGCCGGCAACTTAAACGGGAAATGTATCAGTGTTAGCATATATTTTTCCTTCATACTAGTAAGTAAAATAAGTATGCAAAATTAAATATATTTATGTGCGATTCGCGTATGATTTTTGAAGTATTTAATTTATTCTATTGTGTTTTCACAATAGTTGTAAACCGATTTTGGCGGTCAGTATATAAAGAAAGTTTGCACGAGATTTATTTATCGAGGTTTGGGCAGTGACCATTGTCGCACGTTTCTTTTGTATTGAAGTCTAATTTTCATTAAAAATTCTGTTTTTTTTCAATGTATTGAAGTTGTATGTAAAGAATTAATATGTTTTGTATATATTTGGTAGATGTTTGATTGCTGTCTTTTACCGGTATTGTTGATCAAATTGAGATTTTGTGATGTTTATAAAGGACTTTTTTCGTAGATGTGCATGGTTTCCGTATTCAAAACATGAACTGTTATTTATGTTTGATAAAATATTGTGATCTCTGGATCTTATTAAAATTGAGATGGTCATTGCGCCTAACAGTACCTAAATATGTATTTAGTTTTCTATTATGCCTTTATCGTATAAAGATACATATCTGAATGTGCTCAGATATGTATGCTATACAAAAATCTAGAGAGATTTAGCACATAAATACTTTATGTTCGTTTGAACACAGTGAATTTAGAACATAAAAGGTTTTGGATTAGGAATTCCACATTATCTAGATTGTTTCAAAAGACCATTCAGTAAAAATAAAGTTTTACAAATGCACTTCACAATATTTCACCAGGTCTCTCTTTCTAATTGTTCTGGACTGGATCATTTATTTCTAAGCTAAGCAAACGTTGATTGTCCGCGCTTAAATGTAGTATTATGGTCTAAATCGTCGTGTGAATCTCATAGTGTTATATGTCCACTTTTGATTAAAATGGATGTTTGTAATCAAAGTGCAATGGTCTACCTCCCTATACAACTATTATACGAGCTTTCAACACTCTGCGAGTTTTTGTCAGAACTACACACTCCCATTGGAGTATAATGGCTTATTGATATTCATCTGGTTAGTTCAGAGAAAAATATTTTTATAGTGTTGTATCTCCACTATTTTTCATGTATTTTTGCTGTTAAATAATTGTTATCGTCATTATCTTAGTAGTACTATCATTAATGGTTTGCATGGTTTGAGAACAATCTATGAGTAATTCTTAGCAAATCCAGCAGTACAGAATTGGGGATATTACAAAGTTAAAAAATCCATTGTCTATCTCAAATGGAAATATAGGGAAAAATTCTAAAAATTTCGAAATGTCTTTATAAAAATAAGAATATGTGGTATTATTGCCAATGAGACAACACTTCACGAGAGACTAAATGATGTAGAAGTTAACAACTATAGTTTACCGCAAGATCTTCAAAAATGAGCAAAATCTATACCGCATGTTTGATACCTAACTATACGTACAGTGTTTTATGTGTATTTAGGATGATGTCGGATTGACATTCATACGGAGTCAACATTTCTTTTTTTTCATAACTGAATTTCATTACTCAGTGGAATTTAAATGTATGTGAAGTTAGCAGCCGGTTCGTTATTCGATATTCGATATTCAATATCCAACCGGCTGCTAGCAGTCGGTTGGATATTCAAAATTTAGTTGAAAATCATAAAAAAATTAAATACTTGATAACATTAAAAGCACGATTTTCATAGTTAAGAGGACTGATAAGATACGTAGGAAATCGTTTAATAACCTCATCAAGCTGTCGTAAATTCTGGTTGTCGAATATATAAACCCTTTTCTAAGTTGCATATTTGTCTTTATGTAATATAGATTTTTATAAATAAAACAACTTCAGTTATGTACTTTTATATATGATATTTCCTAACACAAAAGGAAAAACCTATAACTCTAGAAACATTTAGAAATATAAATAGAAATATTTATGGAAAGCCAAAAATGGAAATATATAGTGAAAACCTACCTGAGACCGCTTAAATGAGGGTGAGACCCCCCTGGTCTTTCAATGTTCATAAAATTCAACTTAATCATAGACTCTGTATATGTAAAGGTTGTATTAGAAGGATTTCCCAGAATAATGTCATCTTCGATATCTACGGAGGGCTTAGATTGTCACTTTTCAGCTAAAAATTGTCAAAATTTTAGGACAAAGGGCACAGGGCAATGGTGAGAGCCCCTGATCTCTCAATCTTTCTAATATTATGCAGACATTTAGTTAATAGGTAGATACAAACGTGACTAAAAGGAATTTGGGTTCACTTTCTGTCTTCCATGTTTACGGAGCGCCCAAAGTGCCAGTTGGATATTCAAAATATATAGTGAAAACCTACCTGAGACCGCTTAAATGAAGGTGAGACCCCCCTGGTCTTGCAATGTCCATAAAATTCAACATAATCATAGACTCTGTATATGTAAAGGTTGTATTAGAAGGATTTCCCAGAATAATGTCATCTTCGATATCTACGGAGGGCTTAGATTGTCACTTTTCAGCTAAAAATTGTCAAAATTTTAGGACAAAGGGCACAGGGCAATGGTGAGAGCCCCCTGATCTCTCAATCTTTCTAATATTAGGCAGACATATAGTTAATAGGTAGATACAAACGTGACTAAAAGGAATTTGGGTTCACTTTCTGTCTTCCATGTTTACGGAGCGCCCAAAGTGCCAGTTGGATATTCAAAATATATAGTGAAAACTTACCTGAGACCGCTTAAATGAGGGTGAGACCCCCCTGGTCTTTTAATGTCCATAAAATTCGACTAAATCATAGACTCTGTATATGTAAAGGTTGTATTAGAAGGATTTCCCAGAATAATGTCATCTTCGATATCTACGGAGGGCTTAAATTGTTACTTTTCGGCTAAAAATTGTCAAAATTTTAGGACAAAGGGCACAGGGCAATGGTGAGAGCCCCTGATCTCTCAATCTTTCTAATATTAATCAGACATTTAGTTAATAGGTAGATACAAACGTGACTAAAAGGAATTTGGGTTCACTTCCTGTCTTCCATGTTTACGGAGCGCCCAAAGTGCCAGTTGGATATTCAAAATATATAGTGAAAACCTACCTGAGTCCGCTTAAATGAGGGTGAGACCTCCCTGGTCTTTCAATGTCCATAAAATTCAACATAATCATAGACTCTGTATATGTAAAGGTTGTATTAGAAGGATTTCCCAGAATAATGTCATCTTCGATATCTACGGAGGGCTTAGATTGTCACTTTTCAGCTAAAAATTGTCAAGATTTTAGGACAAAGGGCACAGGGCAATGGTGAGAGCCCCCTGATCTCTCAATCTTTCTAATATTATGCAGACATTTAGTTAATAGGTAGATACAAACGTGACTAAAAGGAATTTGGGTTCACTTTCTGTCTTCCATGTTTACGGAGCGCCCAAAGTGCCAGTTGGATATTCAAAATATATAGTGAAAACTTACCTGAGACCGCTTAAATGAGGGTGAGACCCCCCTGGTCTTTTAATGTCCATAAAATTCAACTTAATCATAGACTTTGTATTTGTAAAGGTTGTATTAGAAGGATTTCCCAGAATAATGTCATCTTCGATATCTACGGAGGGCTTAGATTGTCACTTTTCAGCTAAAAATTGTCAAAATTTTAGGACAAAGGGCACAGGGCAATGGTGAGAGCCCCCTGATCTCTCAATCTTTCTAATATTATGCAGACATTTAGTTAATAGGTAGATACAAACGTGACTAAATGGAATTTCGGTTCACTTTCTGTCTTCAATGTTTACGGAGCGCCCAAAGTGCCAGTTGGATATTCAAAATATATAGTGAAAACCTACCTGAGACCGCTTAAATGAAGGTGAGACACCCCTGGTCTTTCAATGTCCATAAAATTCAACTTAATCATACTTTAAGACTCTGTATATGTAAAGGTTGTTTTAGAAGGATTTCCCAGAATAATGTCATCTTCGATATCTACGGAGGGCTTAGATTGTCACTTTTCAGCTAAAAATTGTCAAAATTTTAGGACAAAGGGCACAGGGCAATGGTGAGAGCCCCCTGATCTCTCAATCTTTCTAATATTATGCAGACATTTAGTTAATAGGTAGATACAAACGTGACTAAAAGGAATTTGGGTTCACTTTCTGTCTTCCATGTTTACGGAGCGCCCAAAGTGCCAGTCGGATATTCAAAATATATAGTGAAAACCTACCTTAAACCGCTTAAATGAGGGTGAGACCCTCCTGGTCTTTTAATGTCCATAAAATTCAACATAATCATAGACTTTGTATATGTAAAGGTTGTTGTAGATGGATTTTCCAGAATAATGTCATCTTCGATATCTAAGGAGGGCTTAGATTGTCACTTTTCAGCTAAAAATTGTCAAAATTTTAGGACAAAGGGCACAGGGCAATGGTGAGAGCCCCCTGATCTCTCAATCTTTCTAATATTATGCAGACATTTAGTTAATAGGTAGATACAAACGTGACTAAATGGAATTTTGGTTCACTTTCTGTTTTCAATGTTTACGGAGCGCCCAAAGTGCCAGTTGGATATTCAAAATATATAGTGAAAACCTACCTGAGACCGCTTAAATGAAGGTGAGACACCCCTGGTCTTTCAATGTCCATAAAATTCAACTTAATCATACTTTAAGACTCTGTATATGTAAAGGTTGTTTTAGAAGGATTTCCCAGAATAATGTCATCTTCGATATCTACGGAGGGCTTAGATTGTCACTTTTCAGCTAAAAATTGTCAAAATTTTAGGACAAAGGGCACAGGGCAATGGTGAGAACCCCCTGATCTCTCAATCTTTCTAATATTATGCAGACATTTAGTTAATAGGTAGATACAAACGTGACTTAAAGGAATTTTGGTTCACTTTCTGTCTTCTATGTTTACGGAGCGCCCAAAGTGCCAGTTGGATATTCAAAATATATAGTGAAAACCTACCTGAGACCGCTTAAATGAGGGTGAGACCCCCCTGGTCTTGCAATGTCCACAAAATTCAACTTAATCATAGACTCTGCATATGTAAAGGTTGTATTAGAAGGATTTCCCAGAATAATGTCATCTTCGATATCTACGGAGGGCTTAGATTGTCACTTTTCAGCTAAAAATTGTCAAAATTTTAGGACAAAGGGCACAGGACAATGGTGAGAGCCCCCTGATCTCTCAATTTTTGTAATATTATGCAGACATTTTGTTAATAGGTAGATACAAACGTGACTAAAAGGAATTTTGGTTTACTTTCTGTCTTCAATGTTTACGGAGCGCCCAAAGTGCCAGTTGGATATTCAAAATATATAGTGAAAACCTACCTGAGACCGCTTAAATGAGGGTGAGACCCCCCTGGTCTTTTAATGTCCATAAAATTCAACTTAATCATAGAATCTGTATATGTAAAGGTTGTATTAGAAGGATTTCCCAGTATAATGTCATCTTCGATATCTACGGAGGGCTTAGATTGTCACTTTTCAGCTAAAATTGTCAAAATTTTAGGACAAAGGGCACAGGGCAATGGTGAGAACCCCCTGATCTCTCAATCTTTCTAATATTATGCAGACATTTAGTTAATAGGTAGATACAAACGTGACTTAAAGGAATTTTGGTTCACTTTCTGTCTTCTATGTTTACGGAGCGCCCAAAGTGCCAGTTGGATATTCAAAATATATAGTGAAAACCTACCTGAGACCGCTTAAATGAGGGTGAGACCCCCCTGGTCTTTTAATGTCCATAAAATTCAACTTAATCATAGAATCTGTATATGTAAAGGTTGTATTAGAAGGATTTCCCAGTATAATGTCATCTTCGATATCTACGGAGGGCTTAGATTGTCACTTTTCAGCTAAAAATTGTCAAAATTTTAGGACAAAGGGCACAGGACAATGGTGAGAGCCCCCTGATCTCTCAATTTTTGTAATATTATGCAGACATTTTGTTAATAGGTAGATACAAACGTGACTAAAAGGAATTTTGGTTTACTTTCTGTCTTCAATGTTTACGGAGCGCCCAAAGTGCCAGTTGGATATTTAAAATATATAGTGAAAACCTACCTGAGACCGCTTAAATGAAGGTGAGACCCCCTGGTCTTTCAATGTCCATAAAATTCAACTTAATCATAGACTCTGCATATGTAAAGGTTGTATTAGAAGGATTTCCCAGAATAATGTCATCTTCGATATCTACGGAGGGCTTAGATTGTCACTTTTCAGCTAAAAATTGTCAAAATTTTAGGACAAAGGGCACAGGACAATGGTGAGAGCCCCCTGATCTCTCAATTTTTGTAATATTATGCAGACATTTTGTTAATAGGTAGATACAAACGTGACTAAAAGGAATTTTGGTTTACTTTCTGTCTTCAATGTTTACGGAGCGCCCAAAGTGCCAGTTGGATATTCAAAATATATAGTGAAAACCTACCTGAGACCGCTTAAATGAGGGTGAGACCCCCCTGGTCTTTTAATGTCCATAAAATTCAACTTAATCATAAACTCTGTATATGTAAAGGTTGTATTAGAAGGTATAGAACTACTAATACGGGCCCGTTCTGAAAGAGCATACAAGAAAGTAGTACATATTTCAAACAAAATAGTTCCTACGCATAGCTGTAACTTTTATAATTTGTAAAATATCTGGGTAATTTTGGTATCAAATGAAAGCTGAATGACTGTGAATCATTGTAGAACCTTTGTGCAATGATTATATCAAATAATAAAAAAGTTTTATGAAATTGAAACAGGAGGGCATTTATTGTCTGATTCTCAGATCTGAAGTACCTGTTTTTGTACTTCCGAACTTCCGGGAACCAGTGCGGTCTTATATGCAATTAAAGGTATGATGATTTTTCCAGCAAGGGTAACCAGAAAGTATTGTTTTGACATGGAATGAGTGTCACTTTATTTGAACTTAAAACGAAAGAGCTGTGAAAGCTTGAAATTAAGGAATTTAACATAGAAAGCAATGGGACCATTAATTAGTGGTTTTATTCCTATTACAGGAATCTGCACGTGCACTCTTGACATTGAGGTAAAAAATTTGTATATTTTTCTGAATATTTTTGAATGATTTATCAAAAATGAATATTGAGCATTGGAAAACCATGCAAAAAGAGAGAATTTTCAATAGTATAACAGTGCATGGTCCACACAACTGTTGGACCTGTGATCTGGGAGGGAAGGGGCAAAACTATTCAACCCTGTCTGTTAAAATGCCATGGGAAGAGAAGAAAAAAAACTGTCCTTATCCATAGATTTGCATATATGATCTTCAATAACAATTTTGAACTGACAGAACATTTGATGGATGTGTCGCATTTATGTCACCAACCCCATTGTGTGAACCCTGGGCACCTATCTTATGAACCACATCATGTGAATATGGACCGACAAGTTTGCAGTGGTATTTATCCACTGCGCTGTAAAAAGCACGAACCGTACAAAGACTGCATGTTAATAAATCTGTAAAGGTAGAAATAAAAGTAAAATTAACAATCCATATACAGAATATTCAATATTTACAAGTAATTTTATACAATCAAACAGGGCATACTGAAAATTAATGCTTTCTGGGTTGTCGCTTTGGATATGACTTGTCATGGATAACACACATTCTTTTCATACAATTTTTATCATAATTTGGATCAGCCATGCCTTTGCGATAAAATACAGGCTGCGAATAATGTATCGAAGCATACAAACGATACTTTCTGTTTCGACTGATTGCACGTTTCAACTTTGCAACATGACTGCGTCGATATTTGTACATGTATAATTCATGCCTATCTCTCTGTTTCAGATTCATGAGTACTTTTGGTGCTGTAATTTTAACACCAAGCTCATCAGTGAGCAGGAGAAGAGAATTTGCAAATCTATGATTTCTCATGTGAACTGCAGCATGTGCACGTCCTGGGAAATTTCTGGAAAAAGTCACATTCTTCTGATTGCAACGACTTAGTGCACGATTGAATGCTTCACTTTTTTGTGTCGAGGTAAGAAACCGTACAATATTTAAACTATTGGTACCGAGTAAAATTCTTATACAGTTTTCAACTTTGACTTCATCATCATGTCATTCTACATGTGCTACCGTTTGGAATAAAATTCTTTATCCAATGATTTGAAGGCAAACCAGCACACACATAGGAGTTAACCTTACAAGAGGATCCACAATAACCTTTGTAGCACATTATTATAGTTTTAATTACTTCAGGCATGTGCTGCTTAACTTTATACAGTTCACCCTGATGCACAGTAAAGCTTTGATTTAATTCTGCAACACACCTTGCTTTAATATCAAGTGCAAATCTATTCTTGAGATTGGCCTTCTTTGCACCAGAAAAAAGATCGGTATTAAATGTGCACCTTGTAATAGCCCGTTTCATAGTTGCTGATAAATGTCGAACATCACGAAGTGCTTCAACATTGATACCGTGAACTTGTTTGACACCTTGATATGATTTACTATCACCATCAGTTGTTATATGGGAGATTTTCAAGTAAACACTGATCTCGGTTGCACAAGAACTACTGCATACTGCCTCATTACCAATGGAGGCATCTTCAGCTATATTTGCTGAGCACACACCTCCATGATTTGGACATATAATTTCAATACCCTTCCCTCTCAACCTAGTAGCAACACTACAGAGTTTATTACCCGTAAATAGTGACACAATTTGTTTGGCCGAAGTATTATTTTCCGACATTGTGCACACAACCTGAGTACCAGCTTGAAACGGTGTAGAGCCGCTATTTATGAGAGGGTTGTTATATCGACAGTCCGATTCAACTCGTACAAGTTTTTCATTAGATAGACCACATAATTTATTTTCCTCAACCAAATTTCTCCTTATGTCTTGCATACTTGCTTTATTCAATTCCTCTACCTGTTTTGCAACTTTGTTTGCAGTCTTTTGCATGCCATATGAGGAAGGTGGATCCATATTAGAAATCATTATAATGTCTCTAAAGATTTTATTTGAGATCGGGGAAGTTATCAGACCACACTGAATCTGAATATTCAGCTTTGCTGACTTTGGACCTCTTTTGTTTGTTTCAACAACATCATACAATCTGTAATATTTGCTAACAAAATCACATTTTTTTGCATTTTAGCCTTTCACGCCAAACGCAACCCCACTGTATTTCATTTTCTACATCAAATTTTAAGTCACCTTCACAATCTGAGTTATAAAGTATATGGTTTCTAATTTCAGAGTTGAAAAGTGATTCTACATGTTTAGGAGTGTACACTTTATTGGGACAAGCATCAGAAGAGTTATTAGCAGCCTGAAGGTACTTGTCAACTACATCAAGATTTTGGGGCTTTGGCCGAAGGATGACCTGTTCGACAGGAGTTCCATCAACATTTTCAGTTGTCAATATACCATTTGAACTTTGTCTTACTCTGCGGTCAAAGACACTTTGAGAATGCCGACAAAACTGATTTTTCTTAGATATTTTGATAAATGCAATTTTTTTACCTTTATTCCAAGGGACATAACCCTTTTTGAAACCATGAATTTTTGACAACTTACTTCTTTTGCGAGTCATTATTCCCCGTAAAACTGCTTGAACTGACTTCTTCTGCTTGTCAAATTGTAGTCAAACTACTACTCTCCAATAAAAACCATTAGAATATGTACAATATTTTATTTTTTAACAATTATAGCCTTAAATTAGACCTTTACCTCTGTTCTGATACATGGTTTAGAATTTATACCTGCAGAGGCAAATACATCCTGAGAGCTGATTATTAATTGGATTTAAAGTGACATATGGTAGTTTAATCTCAAGATAAATTATTCTTTCCATTTAACAACATTTTATTTAAACAAAAGTAGTTGATTGGCAATAAAATTGGCATAAGATCTGGAACTTTAACATTTTTTAACAAAAATTTCAAATTAAAATCAATTTAATTTAAATTTAAATGATATATTTTTAGAATTTTATTGGCTAGTTTGATGAGGTAAGGCATACGGTGAGCTAATAATGAGAAAAAATTACACTTTAAACCTTTTTAGACATTCAATTTTGATGATCAATGTGTCTGGTGAACTACCCAATTTTAAAGACTTTTGTAATGAGAATCAGCAGAAATAGGGGTCTTAGTTTTTTCAATTTTTTTCAGTAACCGTCTAATATAAACAAGTGAAATTTTAAAAACATACTCAGAAATGATAGTGGAACATGACTGATGCACTGAAATCCTGTTATTTGAGCAAAAGTGCTGTTATAGGTATAGAACCACTAATTCGGGCCCGTTCTGAAAGAACATACAAGAAAGTAGTACATATTTCAAACAAAATAGTTCCTACGCATTGCTGTAACTTTTATAATTTGTAAAATATCTGGGTAATTTTGGTATCAAATGAAAGCTGAATGACTGTGAATCATTGTAGAACCTTTGTGCAATGATTATATCAAATAATAAAAAAGTTTTATGAAATTGAAACAGGAGGGCATTTATTGTCTGATTCTCAGATCTGAAGTACCTGTTTTGTACTTCCGAACTTCCGGGAACCAGTGCGGTCTTATATGCAATTAAAGGTATGATGATTTTTCCAGCAAGGGTGACCAGAAAGTATTGTTTTGACATGGAATGAGTGTCACTTTATTTGAACTTAAAACTAAAGAGCTGTGAAAGCTTGAAATTAAGGAATTTAGCATAGAAAGCAATGGGACCATTAATTAGTGGTTTTATTCCAGAAGGATTTCCCAGAATAATGTCATCTTCGATATCTACGGAGGGCTTAGATTGTCACTTTTCAGATAAAAATTGTCAAAATTTTAGGACAAAGGGCACAAGGCAATGGTGAGAGCCCCCTGATCTCTCAATCTTTCTAATATTATGCAGACATTTAGTTAATAGGTAGATACAAACTTGACTAAACAGAATTTGGGTTCACTTCCTGTCTTCCATGTTTACGGAGCGCCCAAAGTGCCAGTTGGATATTCAAAATATATAGTGAAAACTTACCTGAGACCGCTTAAATGAGGGCGAGACCCCCCTGGTCTTTCAATGTCCATAAAATTCAACTTATTCATAGACTCTGTATATGTAAAGGTTGTATTAGAAGGATTTCCCAGAATAATGTCATCTTCGATATCTACGGAGTCTATGAATTCGTCGAATTTTATGGACATTGAAAGAACAGGGGGTCTCACCGTCATTTAAGCGGACTAAGGTAGGTTTTCGCTATATATTTTGAATATCTAACTGGCACTTTGGGCCCTCCGTAAACATAGAAGACAAGAAGTGTACCCAAATTCCTTTTAGTCACGTTTGTATCTACCTATTAACTAACTGTCTGCCTACTATTAGGCAGATTGAGAGATCAGGGGGCTCTCACCATTGCCCTGTGCCCTTTGTCCTGAAATTTTGACAATTTTTAGCTGAAAAGTGACAATCTAAGCCCTCCGTAGATATCGAAGATGACGTTATTCTGGGAAATCCTTTTAATACAATCTTTATTTATACAGTGTCAATGAATTCGTCGAATTTTATGGACATTGAAAGAACAGGGGGGTCTCACCGTCATTTAAGCGGACTAAGGTAGGTTTTCGCTATATATTTTGAATATCCAACTGGCACTTTGGGCCCTCCGTAAACATAGAAGACAAGAAGTGTACCCAAATTCCTTTTAGTCACGTTTGTATCTACCTATTAACTAACTGTCTGCCTATTATTAGGCAGATTGAGAGATTAGGGGGCTCTCACCATTGCCCTGTGCCCTTTGTCCTGAAATTTTGACAATTTTGTAGTTGAAAAGTGACAATCTAAGCCCTCCGTAGATATCGAAGATGACATTATTCTGGAAAATCCTTTTGATACAATCTTTATTTATACAGAGTCTATGAATTCGTCGAATTTTATGGACATTAAAAGAACAGTAGGGTCTCACCGTTATTTAAGCGGACTAAGGTAGGTTTTCGCTATATATTTTGAATATCCAACTGGCACTTTGGGCCCTCCGTAAACATAGAAGACAAGAAGTGTACCCAAATTCCATTTAGTCACGTTTGTATCTACCTATTAACTAACTGTCTGCCTATTATTAGGCAGATTGAGAGATCAGGGGGCTCTCACCATTGACCTGTGCCCTTTGTCCTGAAATTTTGACAATTTTTATCTGAAAAGTGACAATCTAAGCCCTCCGTAGATATCGAAGATGACATCATTCTGGGAAATTTTTTGATACAATCTTTATTTATACAGAGTCTATGAATTCGTCGAATTTTATGGACATTAAAAGAACAGGGGGGTCTCACCGTTATTAAAGCGGACTAAGGTAGGTTTTCGCTATATATTTTGAATATCCAACTGGCACTTTGGGCCCTCCGTAAACATAGAAGACAAGAAGTGTACCCAAATTCCTTTTAGTCACGTTTGTATCTACCTATTAACTAACTGTCTGTCTATTATTAGGCAGATTGAGAGATCAGGGGGCTCTCACCATTGCCCTGTGCCCTTTGTCCTGAAATTTTGACAATTTTTATCTGAAAAGTGACAATCTAAGCCCTCCGTAGATATCGAAGATGACATTTTTCTGGGAAATCCTTTTGATACAATCTTTATTTATACAGAGTCTATGAATTCGTCGAATTTTATGGACATTGAAAGAACAGGGGGGTCTCACCGTTATTTAAGCGGACTAAGGTAGGTTTTCGCTATATATTTTGAATATCCAACTGGCACTTTGGGCCCTCCGTAAACATAGAAGACAAGAAGTGTACCCAAATTCCTTTTAGTCACGTTTGTATCTACCTATTAACTAACTGTCTGCCTATTATTAGGCAGATTGAGAGATCAGGGGGCTCTCACCATTGCCCTGTGCCCTTTGTCCTGAAATTTTGACAATTTTTATCTGAAAAATGACAATCTAAGCCCTCCGTAGATATCGAAGATGACATTATTCTGGGAAATCCTTTTGATACAATCTTTATTTATACAGAGTCTATGAATTCGTCGAATTTTATGGACATTGAAAGAACAGGGGGGTCTCACCGTTATTTAAGCGGACTAAGGTAGGTTTTCGCTATATATTTTGAATATCCAACTGGCACTTTGGGCCCTCCGTAAACATAGAAGACAAGAAGTGTACCCAAATTCCTTTTAGTCACGTTTGTATCTACCTATTAACTAACTGTCTGCCTATTATTAGGCAGATTGAGAGATCAGGGGGCTCTCACCATTGACCTGTGCCCTTTGTCCTGAAATTTTGACAATTTTTATCTGAAAAGTGACAATCTAAGCCCTCCGTAGATATCGAAGATGACATCATTCTGGGAAATCCTTTTGATACAATCTTTATTTATACAGAGTCTATGAATTCGTCGAATTTTATGGACATTAAAAGAACAGGGGGGTCTCACCGTTATTTAAGCGGACTAAGGTAGGTTTTCGCTATATATTTTGAATATCCAACTGGCACTTTGGGCCCTCCGTAAACATAGAAGACAAGAAGTGTACCCAAATTCCTTTTAGTCACGTTTGTATCTACCTATTAACTAAATGTCTGCCTAATATTAGGCAGATTGAGAGATCAGGGGGCTCTCACCATTGCCCTGTGCCCTTTGTCCTGAAATTTTGACAATTTTTAGCTGAAAAGTGACAATCTAAGCCCTCCGTAGATATCGAAGATGACATTATTCTGGAAAATCCTTTTGATACAATCTCTATTTATACAAAGTCTATGAATTCGTCGAATTTTATTGACATTGATAGAACAGGGGGGTCTCACCGTCATTTAAGCGGACTAAGGTAGGTTTTCGCTATATATTTTGAATATCTAACTGGCACTTTGGGCCCTCCGTAAACATAGAAGACAAGAAGTGTACCCAATTTCCTTTTAGTCACGTTTGTATCTACCTATTAACTAACTGTCTGCCTATTATTAGGCAGGTTGAGAGATCAGGGAGCTCTCACCATTGCCCTGTGCCCTTTGTCCTGAAATTTTGACAATTTTTAGCTGAAAAGTGACAATCTAAGCCCTCCGTAGATATCGAAGATGACATTATTCTGGGAAATCCTTTTGATACAATCTTTATGTATACAGAGTCTATGAATTTTATGGACATTGAAAGAACAGGGGGTCTCACCGTCATTTAAGCGGTCTCAGGTAGGTTTTTACTATGTATTTCTTTTTTTTGAGGCTTTCCATATATATTTCTATTTATACAAGTGTGGACACAGATCAGTGTGGATAGCAAGTATGTTTGGATGTTTGACAGTGTTTTCTGACAAAAAAGAGTTCTCTGGTCTTTCCACATAGGATTCTATGTTGAACTGTTGTGCACAGTGACAGTCAACCTATACCAAACACTGAAAATAGTGTCTTATTTAATATTGAGTTTTAATGTTCGACTGTCATGGAGGAGACACTACTTTAAATAGTGCAGACCGTTCATAGATTTTATTTAGCTAGACATTTAATATCAAATCTACATACTGGCCAACGTTCTATTAGTGCTTCGTGTATATAATATTAACATTCCTGTAAAAAAAAATTGTGCATGTGCAACGTTTTATTGGAGGATTTCCTTTCAACATTTTAACTTTGAAATAACTTTTATACAAATGTATGTATATGAATACATTAACATTTTTAAAAATGGTCCAATAAGGGAACACAGCTAGTTGAGTGTGCTCCAACGCTGGAGAGATTTACATAAAGAAGTGGAAGATTGGAAGGATTGCCAAATGATTCCGATAAAATAAGTTCCAAAATTTGATTTTGGATAGCAGCAAAAACTCAAAATAAGAGGACCACATTAGGTGCATTTCTGCATGATGTGATTTTAGTATGCAAGATGGTGTCCGAGAACCTGCATGCATGTAATATTTGTATGGTTTTATTTATGTTCCTTCGGTGTGGTCATTTCTTACTTGGGTTTGTCGACATAAAACTGAAAATTTGTTCAGGATCTTTCCAGTATCATTAGTAAAAGATTTTGCTTAAATGTGGAAATTGTTTCTATGAAGATATATTATGGTTTTAAGTAACGATAATATACCAGATCCGGCATATTCCAATACAGATGCTCATAACTCCTACAAACTGATTTAAATTCTTTTAGATATGACCAGGATTGACGGACAATAGGATTAAAAAAACTAATTTATACTTACTAACACTGATTACCTGTATATATGTATAAGGGAGCTACCATTTGAATTTTTTTTTTTTTGGGGGGGGGGGGAGGGCTTGGATGAAATTTGCAAAAAAAGACAGGACAGGAGTTTTCAGTAAATAAAAAGGCAGGATGACAATTTATGTAAATAAATGTGGATAGTGGACACATGTGGACACAGATGATGCCCCCGCTTGCATTTCATATAGTTATAAAGGGACATAACTGAAGAACGGTAAAAGTGATGCTACCCAAATTTGAACTTGATCTGAGTTTTGTGGTAATAAGCATTGTGTGTAAGTCTCATAACAATTGGTTCAGGCTAACTTAAGTAGAGAACAGAAACTAAAAATTCAGCAATTTTTTTTCTATTTGTAAACACGCACAACTCTAGAACGGCTGTGTATAAGTTTTATAACATTTGGTTGAGACTAACTAAAGTTAGAGAACATAAATGAAAAATTCAGCAACTGTTATGTTTATAAAGGGACATAACTCAAGAATGGTAAAAATGTCACCACCAAATTTTCATACTTAATCTGTATTATGTAGTAATAAGCATTGTGCATAAGTTTCATAACATTTGGTTGAGGAAAACTAAAGTTAGAGAATTGAAAAGAAAATTTCAGCAGTTTTTTTATTTGTAAAGGGGCATACCCTAGAGCGGTAATCAAACAGCTTGTAAGCACTGAATGGTAAAGATTGCTTTAATTTATCAGTAGGAAGTAAAATTGAATATTGCATACATAAAGCATTGGTTGTAGTTGATTCAACTACCAATATGCACAAAGAAAGATAACTCCAATTTTCAAAGAAGACTTTGAAATATTTTTAGGAATGAAGGGTAAAAATTGCTTTAATTTATCAGTGGAAGGCAAAATTAAACATTGCATTGTATAAAGCATTGATTGTAGTTGATTCAACTATAATCATGTACAAAGGAAGATAACTCCCAATTTTGAAAATTACTTGATATTTAGAAAAAAAAATTTGTAAAGGGCATAACTCTAGAACAGTAAAAGTGACCGCACCAAAATTAAAACTTGATCTTTATATTGTGGTAATAAGCATTGTGTATAAGTTCAATAACATTTGGTTGAGGCAAGCTTAAGTTAGAGAACGGAAACGAAAAATTTGTAAAGGGGCATAACTCTAGAACGGTAAAATGACGCCACCAAAATTTAAACTTGATCTGTATTTTGTGGTTATATGCATTGTGTTTAAGTTTCATACGGACGTAAGTACAGACGGACAAGGGTAAAACTAAATGCCCCCCTCCGCATACAAAAGTCAGGATTAACTAATAAAAAAAAAATGCAGAAACGAATAGAGTGAAAAATAAAAATGCAGGACAGAAAATATAACTTAAAAAAATGCAGGACAAAATTTTTCATCCTAGCCCCCCCCCCCCCCCCCCCCCCCCCCCCCCCCCCCCATGCATATTAATATTTCGGTGTAAGAAGTTCATCCTCTCAATCTACTTTGTCATATTCCTTTCATATTCATTTAAATAAATGCCACAAGGATTATTAATAATAAAAAAGTCAGAATGTGAATATATATGTTCAAACTCTTTTAGGTCATTTTTTAGTAGCAATAAACAAAAAAAACTATGTCAATTGGACATGCTTTGATACTATATATGCCCTTGAATTTTTACTAGATTACATTTTTGTTCGCTTTGGAGATTCCGTATATCGTCAGGTTATCGGAATTCCAAGGGGGACTAACTGTGCACCACTTATTGCGGACCTTTTTTTGTATTGCTATGAGTTACAATTTATGACAAAAATCAGCAAAGACCCATCGAAACAACATCTGATACACAAATTTAATAATACTTTTAGATATTTGGATGATAGTTTGGCTCTCAATAATGACGACTTCAGTATGTATACTAAAGAAATTTATCCTGTTGAACTTACTTTAAATAAAGCTAATACTAACAATGGCCACTGCCCTTTCCTCGATCTTGATATCTATATTATGAATGGAAAGCTTAATACTAAAATATATGATAAAAGAGATGATTTTTCATTTCCTATCGTTAATTATCCATTTTTAGATGGTGACGTTCCCTTGTCACCATCTTACGGTGTTTATATTTCTCAACTTGTACGATTCGCTCGTGTATGTAACAATGTTTTAGATTTTAACGAGAGAAATTTATGTATTACTGAAAAATTATTACACCAGGGTTTTCGATATCACAAACTAGTCAAAACATTTACTAAATTTTATCATCGGTATATGGACATCATTCGTAAATATAGCTCAACATGCAGACTTCTTATACGTTCAGGTATTTCACATCCAATTTTTTATGGAAATATTCTTTATAAAGCACAAAAATGTCAGTATTCACCTCTGAAGCTAACAAAACCTTTATAATAGACTTATTAAGAAGGGATATAGTTACGATACTGTTGTCAGGTCATTAAAGATTGCATATTTTGGCGTTAATATTGATTCACTTATAGGGTCTTTGCATCGGCACTAAACACATTTATTTAAAAACCAGTTGTTGGCATGACACGGGTTATGTTCTTCTCATATATGTTATGATGGTATGATACTAAACCCCTAACCGGAAGGATTGTGCCTGATATTCATATGATGAAGACATAATCTTTCAATCAGTTTAATTGAAGTCTGGAGCTGGCATGTCAGTTAACTGCTAGTAGTCTGTTGTTATTTATGTATTATTGTCATTTTGTTTATTTTCTTTGGTTACATCTTCTGACATCAGACTCGGACTTCTTTTGAACTGAATTTTAATGTGCGTATTGTTATGCGTTTACTTTTCTACGTTGGCTAAAGGTATAGGGGGAGGGTTGAGATCTCATAAACATGTTTAACCCCGCCGCATTTTTGCGCCTGTCCCAAGTCAGGAGCCTCTAGCCTTTGTTAGTCTTGTATTATTTTTAATTTCAGTTTCTTGTGTACAATTTGGAGTTTAGTATGGCATTCATTATCACTGAACTAGTATATATATTTGTTTAGGGGCCAGCTGAAGGACGCCTCCGGGTGCGGGAATTTCTCGCTGCATTGAAGACCTGTTGGTGACCTTCTGCTGTTTTCTGTTCTATGATCGGGTTGTTGTCTCTTTGACACATTCCCCATTTCCATTCTCAATTTTATGTGCATATACATGTGGTTTTTAAGATGATGGTTGATGGTGGTCTTATTGTAATTTACTGATGTTTGAATTTTTAATTTTTAGCTGTAACATGCCCAAGATTTAATGTCAACAGACTATGACAACCATGATTAAGGGGGCTGAAAACTAAACCCTAATGGATGAGGTGTTGTAATTCTGATACATGTTCAACAACACACCAAATATTAATGACTTACCAGTACTGGTTCCCCACAAACTGAACTAATCAGATTCAGCATACAACAGAGCTCCAGATAAGAATTCACAAATGTAATTGTATTTGAGTGAAATAGTTTTTTTCAATTGCATTATCAACTCCCAATTCACCCTTCAAGCAAATATCCAATTGGGTTTTTCACCACCAAGCTCTTTAATGTTTTGGGGTTTATTTGGGGTAGGTGTGGCTAAATTTTTAGATTTTTATGTAGTAATTGTGAACATTGGGTCCTGTAAGACAGTTTTGCCAGTCCTATCAACTGTTCAAACGCCAAAAAGAATAGTTGGATTATATTATATATATATATAATTAATATAAACCTAAAAACTTGACTGGAATGACCATGTTAATGATATGACCAGCCAGGGGTGGTTTAATGACTGAGATGACACTCAATCTAAATGATCCTGCAACAAATAAATGACAATGTTGTACTACACTTGATACATGAATGTTTTTGTTTAATTGTATTTACATAAAAGTATCTGGTCATTGGTTGTCCCTTATTGTAACTTTTGGTTTCCAATGCTATTCAACTATATATTTCATTTTTGGCGTTTCACTGTTAGTTTTTGTATTTGTACAGTTTTCAAAGTGACCCAGGCATCGATTCTGGCATTTTAACTTTCACTTTGAAAGATTGTCACGTGACCAACGAGAAAAAGTAATTTACAATGCATTATGGGAGCTGATTTATGCATATGACCCTGGGTCAATATGAATACATAATCTAACGCCTCATTCATTTACGATGCAAATAAGCTGAATGGCCGAGTGTGTTCCGATTGTTATCGAGGATCTCGATGGCTACTAAACGTTTTAAAAATGCAGAAATTAGCATACTTCAGTCTCAAGGCCATGTAGTCTCTCGTTACTTGACATCCATTTGAAAAAAAATCTGTCGGAATCGCAAAACAGCCTTTGGATGTCAGAGTTATCTCGTACTATGAGTTTTAGGGAAAGGGGGAAGGGGGAGTGTTCAAGGGAAGCAAATGCTCTTTAACATTATGCGTGTTTTAAAAATTGAGGAAAAAATACAAGTAGAGTTGTAATTTTTCACAGAATTAGTTTACTTACCTTCTAATAGGCCCCTTCACGGTTAGTTGGGCCATATAATTTGGATAGGGGGCAGATTTTTATAATGGAGGTAAAAATAGTATGAAAAATACGGGAAAACATCATTAAAACAGAGCAGTTGCTTGGAAACATGCATAGGATTTCCCGTACTCTCATACTATTTCCACCTCTTTCAAAAAAATCTGCCCCCTATTCAATATGGCCGAACTAACCGTGAAGTGGCCTATTCTATAAAAAAAAACCAACTAACTACTGAACAGCAACATTAGTATCGTTGGTACAATGAAACTATGACTTCTGATCTTCAACACCTACTAACAGACACAGAAATATCATCAAAAAGTGAAATATAAGATTGATTGCAACTTGTATGGATAATTCCGACACTGGGTTGTCATTCTGTCATCGGGGATAATTGATAAATGGGATTAAATTGACCACCAAGAAGGTCTAGAGAACCACCTTTGGAGACAATTAACATTAATAAGTAATACTTACCAACATTTCTCTATACTAAACGCCTATTTTCTTTTGGAAAATTTCAGAAAGATGCTGATATACTTATTTGGTGATACAGGTTATTTTCTTGTTTAGGCGCGAAATATTCTTACTCTTAATGCTTGCCGTAACAAAATTTGTATAGAATTATATTTAACTAAAGCTCAGCGTAAATATGCAGAAGCATGACAATACATTAATGATAAAATGTGTAAATATTTCTGTAAAAGAATATAATTTTACTTTACCAGTATACTTCACTTAGAATTACATTTGAGCGCAAGAAAATCTCTTTGAAAATCGGCTGAATCCCGGGGTCGAAGTTCAACATGTCAACGGAAATTTTTGCGTGTGCTTGCGTTGCTTTACATCGAGGCCACAGCTTTTCAACCAATCGGAGAATGTTTACTTGGGGCATACATCTATTTTTACTGCAGGTTTTGGCATGTTTGAATCGGGATTATAGAAAAATGGAATGTTGTTGGTAGATACAAAACAGAAAATGATGAACACTTTTAGCAAAAGATAAATTGGGTCGGGTGTCTGTGTATTCACATTATTTGTACAACTCTCCTTACTCTTGGGAAGCGTGTGCTTTACATCGAGGCTTGCGTTGCTTTACATCGACGCCATAGTAGTTCAACCAATCGGGGAATGTTTATTTGGGGCATACATCTATTTTTACTACAGGTTTTGGCATATTTTAATCAAAATTATAGAAAAATGGAATGATGTTAGGAGATACAAAACAGAAAATGATAAATATTTTTAGCAAAAGATGAATTGGATCGGGGTTCTGTGTATTCACATTATTTGTACAACTCTCCTTACTGATGGCAAAAATGGAATTTCCGTGACCTAAATGGTTCGCGAAAATTAATATTTTTATATATATATAGTAATTAAATTTTCTAAATTTTTTCTAGAGTGATCGGTTTTTGTTTTTGTTTTAAGAAATATTAGATATAAAATTACAGTTTTGATGTCGTTTTATTGATAAAAATCTATATTACATAAAGACAGAGACATATAATACAATTGTATTATATGTCTCTGATAAAGACAAGTATGCAGATTACATAAGCATTGATAAGGGACAACGAGAGTTTAAGACAGCTTGAAGGGGTCATAAAACGATTTCCTACGTATCTTTTCACTCCTTTCAACTATAAAAATCATGCTTTTTATGTTATCAAATATTATATTTTTGATGATTTTCAACTAAATTTGAATATCGAACCGACTGCTAGCAGCCGGTTGGATATTGAATATCGAATATCGAATAACGAACCGGCTGCTAACTTCACATCCATGGAATTTAATTATTTTATTGAAAGAAAAAGTGTCCTACAAAAATGTACTAGAACCCCAAAAGAATAGATCAGATCATCTTCGTGAAAAATGGATGCTGGTCAATTGATTTCAGGTTTTTTTGCTAAAATTTGAAATTCAAAGAGATTTTTTTTATGCATATCCAAACGATGTTCAGAACTTGTCATTCTATAAAAAGTGAAACTTATTGAGCTTGCTTCTGTTGAATATGACACCCTTATCTGTGTAAGTTGTATCTTAATTCAAGGATAAAGAATTCTTAGGAACTGGTCATTTTCTTTCATTAAGGGAACCTGGAGGAAACATTGGAATTTCTCTTTTTTTTCAAGTCACCGCCTTCAAAAAGGAAAATTAATTTAAGATCCCTTCTGAAGACATGACAACTTCAATCCCATCTCCCTTTACAATATTTCTCTAAACCTTTATTTTTCATTCACAAAAAATACATGCATACAATTTTTATTTATATCATTATTACTTTTAGTATTCAATAAAACATTGCATCAGTAGTGGATCTAGAGCTTCAAGTGGAGTAGTTATTTTGACTTATGGGAGCTTTATTTGAGATTTTTGTTATGGTTTCACTGACATTTACCACACCTTCATTCAGTTTTAGCATGTTTTGCCTATTATCCTTTATCAAAAGATTAATGAATTAACTTCAGATAAAAAATACTTTCCTGGAAGAACATGTTGAATCTTAAAAAAGTATGGCCTTCGTCTAAAAAAATAATGATTCTTGTAGAGGAAAGCGTTGGGTGTCGGTCGACGAGTTCGCATCACCAGTTCATGAAGGAAAATAATTAACGTAAAGACATGTTAAAAATGCCACGTATAACTCCTAGATATTATCTTAAACCAGTGAAAACAATCGGCTCGATCACGAGTTTTTCGATTAATCATGTAATGAAACAGCTATTAGTACAAGTATTATAAGTGTTCTTTTTGTATGAAAAAGGTCATAATAAAAACACTTCGAGAAAACCTGCAGAAACTAAGACATCAAACCATCAATCACTGAATATTTTCGTTTTTCACGTCCAACAATCAAACAGAAGACGGTCATGATTCACATGAAACAAACATTGAAATGAAGTTGGAGGTAAACAATGATGGCACAAGACATTTAGGTAAGACATCTTAATCAAGTGTTAGCCACTTCTGCCGAATAATAAGATACTGATTTTTAGTATTCATTAAAAAAAAGTAGCTATAATGTTTGCATGTTTGAAATACTAGTACAGAATTTTTCAAATCTTGTTAAAATATTTTGATGAATCTCCAGTCTGAAGTATTGAAAATAATAAAAATCAACATGATGTAGAACCGTTTTTACAAGTGTTATAACTGAATAGGCTAGCAATACATATTTAGTTTAATTGCTCATACGACTGTTTAATAATTCAAAACACTTGTATTATGATAAAGGAAGTTAAAGTCGGTTGTGAAACAGTTTTTTTCTTAATTGAAAGAAACTGATAGTTGAAGCATAAACAAGGTATATACAAGAATATGGAAGACAGTGTCTATATCTATATAATCCAATCTAAAAATAAACTACTTCACGCGTACATCGTTTCTATATAATTAATTCAAGATGGACGCATAAATTACTATACATTATACATGTTATACTGTAAGTGTGTATTAGAAATAAATAACCCTTAATACTTTCTTCTTTCTACAGCAGTAAAAACAATCATTGCTTTTGCATAATCCTATCACTTGACACGAGCTTTCATATTGTCATAATATAAATAGAAATGCACATACATGTAGTTGCAAACTGAATGTGTGATACTTTGAATAATTGTCCCAACAAAAGTGCTTTTCATGGTCGATATATTTATGATCATTTATATTCGATTTAAAATCCAAATTCAACATAGAAACTGATTTTCACTAAATGTGAATATAAGAAGGACGTGACTCCATAATGATATCCATGCCAAGAAATCCTCGCTAAAAATTCCGGTGGACCTCCTACGGCACCTATTAGTATTTAAAGATTTGATTTCATTCAACAAATTAATTTATGACCTGCAAGTACGTGTCGCTTAGAACACGGCCATATACCAAATGGTCAATATTAATCATCCATGTAATTTGCTCTATGGGATGTTTGCAAAATTTCAACGGAGGCAATTTCTTGGCATGACGAGACAGCATCTCAGCGATAAAAGAATATGTTTGAATGAACTATGCACTTGGCTACCTTTTTTTCTTCAATTCATTTTTAAAACGTCTTGGCTTCTTCAACTTGAATAATAGAAAATAAAACTATATATCAAACGAAAACTGGATAAAGTGAGAAACAAGTTTCTTTCATTAGTGAAAATTACTGCTTCATTGCTTATCTCAGAGTTCGAACCCTACACGTGGTAGCTTGGTTCGACTCCAATCTTAATTGACTAGGATTGACAGTTTCCTTGCCGAAGGTCAGTGGTTCTCTCCGGGCGTCCCAGCTTTCTACACACAAAAAAAGCTGGTCACCATGAAATAGCAAATAATGATAAAAGTGGCGTTAAAGACCAACAATGAATACATCAATCACTGTACATCTTAGACGTTTCAAACACATCTCGTAGTTTTTTTAAACACGAATCTATTTTTTTTAAATTGAATTTGACAATAGCAATTTTCCCGCATCGTATAATGGTGAATCCGGATAACATTGTAATATGTGCCGTTGGACATGAAAAAGCTTAACCTCTAATAATTTTGAATAACTAGGAGAATAGATGAATTTTAAAGCAGAACAATTTTAAATATTTGTCAGCTACTTTAGGGGAAAGCAATAAGTATTGAGCAGATATTTAAGATTTCCGAGGATAAGGCAACATTAAAGGGACCTGTCTTTAAAGGTTGGTGTGTCCATCATATTACATATGTGGCAACCTTTTGTTTAAGGCTTAAAACAAATTAAACTTTTCAAAGTTATTCAAATTCCATTACTAACTTAATGTCGACACCTTATAATGTAGAATATCTATTTTAAACAGAAAAGGGTAATTTCTATGTCAAAAGATTGCAAAATTTCTGAGAATGAATAGAACAGTCCCTGTTCGAATGCAGCATTCGCTAACTTAGTAGACATGTCTTTGATAGGCAATACTTTGAACCACTGACAGTGTTTTTAACGATCCCATGCGCAAAAATGACAAAATTAAAAAACAGAGTATTATCCCTGCTAAACTGAAGAGTGTAGGTTTCAGCTGGAGAGTTCCCGATGAAGACATTTTTTTTTCAGTTAAAAAATTTGAGGTACACAGTCTACAAAATAAAACTAAAGTTGAAAATCTGATGCTCGCCTTGGCGTATACTCAAAAATGTACTTATTTGGGACTGCTTAGACATGAAATGATGTCACAAGACACATGCGACCAGTCACGGCTTTTATAGAACGAGTTGCCCCTCAATCATACACCTTTGACACATAGTCCCACAATGCCCTAATGTTCTAAAGCATAATAAAAAATATCTTAAAATCCACTATAAAAGAAATAACATAACTAATAATTTTAACCATAAAATTTTATATGAAAAAAAACCCCACATATATTAAAGTTTACATTCATTTCAAATGATAGGAACTATATTTGTAGACAATCGATTACGAGCGACCAAACAGGTCATTTTTGAAAATCAGATCATTTCGTCTTTTTCTATTTAGTTCTTTGAGTCTCTTTTTTTGCTATTTTTTCACTTTATTATTCATGGATTGAAACCTTAACTTCATGTTCTAAAACATATACAATGTACGTGGGCATTGTGCTTCAATGAAAAAATATGGGGTAAACGTCAATGAGACAGCCACCTAGTGACAGAAATAACCAAAAGACATGTGCTCGGTTTGACGGTAAACCAGATATATGCGAGATTCCATCACGGGATAAAGAAACAAAAGACCATTCACAATTTGTCTTACATTTGTTTTTCTCTCTTTTAATTAAATAAAAAAAAAACTTTCGAATGTTGAGTTCATAAGATAGAAATATTCCCTGTGGAACAACCCCCCCCCCCCCTTTTTCTTTGTTTGGTGCTCTCCAATTTCAACACCCAAATAACTTAAAGGCTTTTCAATCTAATTAAAATTAAAACCTTGCTTTCTAACCAATCTATTCATGTACCGGACCGGGAACTTTCTTTATTTAATAAGAAAATCTACAGTGCCGTTATATAAATGCATGTTGTCTGCTTGGAGTCCCCGCCCGAAAAGAAAGAAATAGCCTAACTCCAAGATACTACATTCCTGCATCACGTGATTTTTGCCACGTGGAGCTTACATTAGAATGAATACCGAATATGGAAAGTGAAACTACAGTTCAAAACATAAAGTCCGAAGGCACATAGAAGAAAAAAAAGGATTTTTTTTGCAAAGAGTGTCGGGGTAATCTTCTCTGTGTTCATAATATACACGAAATATTTGCCACTGCCCCTTGTCTGTTTTATAAATTGTAATCCTGAGTTTTCTATCTGTTATATGCCAAGAAATCCTCGCTAAAAATTCCGGTGGACCTCCTACGGCACCTATTAGTATTTAAAGATTTGATTTCATTCAACAAATTAATTTATGACCTGCAAGTACGTGTCGCTTAGGACACGGCCATATACCAAATGGTCAATATTAATCATCCATGTAATTTGCTCTATGGGATGTTTGCAAAATTTCAACGGAGGCAATTTCTTGGCATGACGAGACAGCATCTCAGCGATAAAAGAATATGTTTGAAAGAACTATGCACTTGGCTACCTTTTTTTCTTCAATTCATTTTTAAAACGTCTTGGCTTCTTCAACTTGAATAATAGAAAATAAAACTATATGTCAAACGAAAACTGGATAAAGTGAGAAACAAGTTTCTTTCATTATTGAAAATTACTGCTTCATTGCTTATCTCAGAGTTCGAACCCTACACGTGGTAGCTTGGTTCGACTCCAATCTTAATTGACTAGGATTGACAGTTTCCTTGCCGAAGGTCAGTGGTTCTCTCCGGGCGTCCCAGCTTTCTACACACAAAAAAAAGCTGGTCACAATGAAATAGCAAATAATGATAAAAGTGGCGTTAAAGACCAACAATGAATACATCAATCACTGTACATCTTAGACGTTTCAAACACATCTCGTAGTTTTTTTAAACACGAATCTATTTTTTTTAAATTGAATATGACAATAGCAATTTTCCCGCATCGTATAATGGTGAATCCGGATAACACTGTAAAATGTGCCGTTGGACATGAAAAAGCTTAACCTCTAATAATTTTGAATAACTAGGAGAATTGATGAATTTTAAAGCAGAACAATTTTAAATATTTGTCAGCTACTTTAGGGGAAAGCACTAAGTATTGAGCAGTGTTTAAGATTTCCGAGGATAAGGCAACATTAAAGGGACCTGTCTTTAAAGGTTGGTGTGTCCATCATATTACATATGTGGCAACCTTTTGTTTAAGGCTTAAAACAAATTAAACTTTTCAAAGTTATTCAAGTTCCATTACTAACTTAATGTCGACACCTTATAATGTAGAATATCTATTTTAAACAGAAAAGGGTAATTTCTATGTCAAAAGATTGCAAAATTTCTGAGAATGAATAGAACAGTCCCTGTTCGAATGCAGCATTCGCTAACTTAGTAGACATGTCTTTGACAAGCAATACTTTGAACCACTGACAGTGTCTTTAACGATCCCATGCGCAAAAATGACAAAATTAAAAAACAGAGTATTGTCCCTGCTAAACTGAAGAGTGTAGGTTTCAGCTGGAGAGTTTCCGATGAAGACATTTTTTTTTTCAGTTAAAAAATTTGAGGTACACAGTCTACAAAATAAAACAAAAGTTGAAAATCTGATGCTCGTCTTGGCGTATACTCAAAAATGTACTTATTTGGGACTGCTTAGACATGAAATGATGTCACAAGACACATGCGACCAGTCACGGCTTTTATAGAACGAGTTGCCCCTCAATCATACACCTTTGACACATAGTCCCACAATGCCCTAATGTTCTAAAGCATAATAGAAAATATCTTAAAATCCACTATAAAAGAAATAACATAACTAATAATTTTAACCATAAAATTTTATATGAAAAAAAACCCCACATATATTAAAGTTTACATTCATTTCAAATGATAGGAACTATATTTGTAGACAATCGATTACGAGCGACCAAACAGGTCATTTTTGAAAATCAGATCATTTCGTCTTTTTCTATTTAGTTCTTTGAGTCTCTTTTTTTGCTATTTTTTCACTTTATTATTCATGGATTGAAACCTTAACTTCATGTTCTAAAACATATACAATGTACGTGGGCATTGTGCTTCAATGAAAAAATATGGGGTAAACGTCAATGAGACAGCCACCTAGTGACAGAAATAACCAAAAGACATGTGCTCGGTTTGACGGTAAACCAGATATATGCGAGATTCCATCACGGGATAAAGAAACAAAAGACCATTCACAATTTGTCTTACATTTGTTTTTCTCTCTTTTAATTAAATAAAAAAAAAAATTTCGAATGTTGAGTTCATAAGATAAAAATATTCCCTGTGGAACAACCCCCCCCCCCCCTTTTCTTTGTTTGGTGCTCTCCAATTTCAACACCCAAATAACTTAAAGGCTTTTCAATCTAATTAAAATTAAACCTTGCTTTCTAACCAATCTATTCATGTACCGGACCGGGAACTTTCTTTATTTAATAAGAAAATCTACAGTGCCGTTATATAAATGCATGTTGTCTGCTTGGAGTCCCCGCCCGAAAAGAAAGAAATAGCCTAACTCCAAGATACTACATTCCTGCATCACGTGATTTTTGCCACGTGGAGCTTACATTAGAATGAATACCGAATATGGAAAGTGAAACTACAGTTCAAAACATAAAGTCCGAAGGCACATAGAAGAAAAAGAAGGATTTTTTTTTTGCAAAGGGTGCCGGGGTAATCTTCTCTGTGTTCATAATATACACGAAATATTTGCCACTGCCCCTTGTCCGTTCTATAAATTGTAATCCTGAGTTTTCTATCTGTTACATGCCAAGAAATCCTCGCTAAAAATTCCGGTGGACCTCCTACGGCACCTATTAGTATTTAAAGATTTGATTTCATTCAACAAATTAATTTATGACCTGCAAGTACGTGTCGCTTAGAACACGGCCATATACCAAATGGTCAATATTAATCATCCATGTAATTTGCTCTATGGGATGTTTGCAAAATTTCAACGGAGGCAATTTCTTGGCATGACGAGACAGCATCTCAGCGATAAAAGAATATGTTTGAAAGAACTATGCACTTGGCTACCTTTTTTTCTTCAATTCATTTTTAAAACGTCTTGGCTTCTTCAACTTGAATAATAGAAAATAAAACTATATGTCAAACGAAAACTGGATAAAGTGAGAAACAAGTTTCTTTCATTAGTGAAAATTACTGCTTCATTGCTTATCTCAGAGTTCGAACCCTACACGTGGTAGCTTGGTTCGACTCCAATCTTAATTGACTAGGATTGACAGTTTCCTTGCCGAAGGTCAGTGGTTCTCTCCGGGCGTCCCAGCTTTCTACACACAAAAAAAAGCTGGTCACCATGAAATAGCAAATAATGATAAAAGTGGCGTTAAAGACCAACAATGAATACATCAATCACTGTACATCTTAGACGTTTCAAACACATCTCGTAGTTTTTTTAAACACGAATCTATTTTTTTTAAATTGAATTTGACAATAGCAATTTTCCCGCATCGTATAATGGTGAATCCGGATAACACTGTAATATGTGCCGTTGGACATGAAAAAGCTTAACCTCTAATAATTTTGAATAACTAAGAGAATTGATGAATTTTAAAGCAGAACAATTTTAAATATTTGTCAGCTACTTTAGGGGAAAGCAATAAGTATTGAGCAGTGTTTAAGATTTCCGAGGATAAGGCAACATTAAAGGGACCTGTCTTTAAAGGTTGGTGTGTCCATCATATTACATATGTGGCAACCTTTTGTTTAAGGCTTAAAACAAATTAAACTTTTCAAAGTTATTCAAGTTCCATTACTAACTTAATGTCGACACCTTATAATGTAGAATATCTATTTTAAACAGAAAAGGGTAATTTCTATGTCAAAAGATTGCAAAATTTCTGAGAATGAATAGAACAGTCCCTGTTCGAATGCAGCATTCGCTAACTTAGTAGACATGTCTTTGACAAGCAATACTTTGAACCACTGACAGTGTCTTTAACGATCCCATGCGCAAAAATGACAAAATTAAAAAACAGAGTATTGTCCCTGCTAAACTGAAGAGTGTAGGTTTCAGCTGGAGAGTTTCCGATGAAGACATCTTTTTTTCAGTTAAAAAATTTGAGGTACACAGTCTACAAAATAAAACAAAAGTTGAAAATCTGATGCTCGTCTTGGCGTATACTCAAAAATGTACTTATTTGGGACTGCTTAGACATGAAATGATGTCACAAGACACATGCGACCAGTCACGGCTTTTATAGAACGAGTTGCCCCTCAATCATACACCTCTGACACATAGTCCCACAATGCCCTAATGTTCTAAAGCATAATAAAAAATATCTTAAAATCCACTATAAAAGAAATAACATAACTAATAATTTTAACCATAAAATTTTATATGAAAAAAAACCCCACATATATTAAAGTTTACATTCATTTCAAATGATAGGAACTATATTTGTAGACAATCGATTACGAGCGACCAAACAGGTCATTTTTGAAAATCAGATCATTTCGTCTTTTTCTATTTAGTTCTTTGAGTCTCTTTTTGTTGCTATTTTTTCACTTTATTATTCATGGATTGAAATCTTAACTTCATGTTCTAAAACATATACAATGTACGTGGGCATTGTGCTTCAATGAAAAAATATGGGGTAAACGTCAATGAGACAGCCACCTAGTGACAGAAATAACCAAAAGACATGTGCTCGGTTTGACGGTAAACCAGATATATGCGAGATTCCATCACGGGATAAAGAAACAAAAGACCATTCACAATTTGTCTTACATTTGTTTTTCTCTCTTTTAATTAAATAAAAAAAAAACTTTCGAATGTTGAGTTCATAAGATAAAAATATTCCCTGTGGAACAACCCCCCCCCCCCCCTTTTCTTTGTTTGGTGCTCTCCAATTTCAACACCCAAATAACTTAAAGGCTTTTCAATCTAATTAAAATTAAAACCTTGCTTTCTAACCAATCTATTCATGTACCGGACCGGGAACTTTCTTTATTTAATAAGAAAATCTACAGTGCCGTTATATAAATGCATGTTGTCTGCTTGGAGTCCCCGCCCGAAAAGAAAGAAATAGCCTAACTCCAAGATACTACATTCCTGCATCACGTGATTTTTGCCACGTGGAGCTTACATTAGAATGAATACCGAATATGGAAAGTGAAACTACAGTTCAAAACATAAAGTCCGAAGGCACATAGAAGAAAAAGAAGGATTTTTTTTTGCAAAGGGTGCCGGGGTAATCTTCTCTGTGTTCATAATATACACGAAATATTTGCCACTGCCCCTTGTCTGTTCTATAAATTGTAATCCTGAGTTTTCTATCTGTTACATGCCAAGAAATCCTCGCTAAAAATTCCGGTGGACCTCCTACGGCACCTATTAGTATTTAAAGATTTGATTTCATTCAACAAATTAATTTATGACCTGCAAGTACGTGTCGCTTAGAACACGGCCATATACCAAATGGTCAATATTAATCATCCATGTAATTTGCTCTATGGGATGTTTGCAAAATTTCAACGGAGGCAATTTCTTGGCATGACGAGACAGCATCTCAGCGATAAAAGAATATGTTTGAAAGAACTATGCACTTGGCTACCTTTTTTTCTTCAATTCATTTTTAAAACGTCTTGGCTTCTTCAACTTGAATAATAGAAAATAAAACTATATATCAAACGAAAACTGGATAAAGTGAGAAACAAGTTTCTTTCATTAGTGAAAATTACTGCTTCATTGCTTATCTCAGAGTTCGAACCCTACACGTGGTAGCTTGGTTCGACTCCAATCTTAATTGACTAGGATTGACAGTTTCCTTGCCGAAGGTCAGTGGTTCTCTCCGGGCGTCCCAGCTTTCTACACACAAAAAAAAGCTGGTCACCATGAAATAGCAAATAATGATAAAAGTGGCGTTAAAGACCAACAATGAATACATCAATCACTGTACATCTTAGACGTTTCAAACACATCTCGTAGTTTTTTTAAACACGAATCTATTTTTTTTAAATTGAATTTGACAATAGCAATTTTCCCGCATCGTATAATGGTGAATCCGGATAACACTGTAATATGTGCCGTTGGACATGAAAAAGCTTAACCTCTAATAATTTTGAATAACTAGGAGAATAGATGAATTTTAAAGCAGAACAATTTTAAATATTTGTCAGCTACTTTAGGGGAAAGCAATAAGTATTGAGCAGATATTTAAGATTTCCGAGGATAAGGCAACATTAAAGGGACCTGTCTTTAAAAGTTGGTGTGTCCATCATATTACATATGTGGCAACCTTTTGTTTAAGGCTTAAAACAAATTAAACTTTTCAAAGTTAATCAAGTTCCATTACTAGCTTAATGTCGACACCTTATAATGTAGAATATCTATTTTAAACAGAAAAGGGTAATTTCTATGTCAAAAGATTGCAAAATTTCTGAGAATGAATAGAACAGTCCCTGTTCGAATGCAGCATTCGCTAACTTAGTAGACATGTCTTTGACAAGCAATACTTTGAACCACTGACAGTGTCTTTAACGATCCCATGCGCAAAAATGACAAAATTAAAAAACAGAGTATTGTCCCTGCTAAACTGAAGAGTGTAGGTTTCAGCTGGAGAGTTCCCGATGAAGACATTTTTTTTTCAGTTAAAAAATTTGAGGTACACAATCTACAAAATAAAACAAAAGTTGAAAATCTGATGCTCGTCTTGGCGTATACTCAAAAATGTACTTATTTGGGACTGCTGAGACATGAAATGATGTCACAAGACACATGCGACCAGTCACGGCTTTTATAGAACGAGTTGCCCCTCAATCATACACCTTTGACACATAGTCCCACAATGCCCTAATGTTCTAAAGCATAATAAAAAATATCTTAAAATCCACTATAAAAGAAATAACATAACTAATAATTTTAACCATAAAATTTTATATGAAAAAAAAACCCCACATATATTAAAGTTTACATTCATTTCAAATGATAGGAACTATATTTGTAGACAATCGATTACGAGCGACCAAACAGGTCATTTTTGAAAATCAGATCATTTCGTCTTTTTCTATTTAGTTCTTTGAGTCTCTTTTTTTGCTATTTTTTCACTTTATTATTCATGGATTGAAACCTTAACTTCATGTTCTAAAACATATACAATGTACGTGGGCATTGTGCTTCAATGAAAAAATATGGGGTAAACGTCAATGAGACAGCCACCTAGTGACAGAAATAACCAAAAAGACATGTGCTCGGTTTGACGGTAAACCAGATATATGCGAGATTCCATCACGGGATAAAGAAACAAAAGACCATTCACAATTTGTCTTACATTTGTTTTTCTCTCTTTTAATTAAATAAAAAAAAAACTTTCGAATGTTGAGTTCATAAGATAAAAATATTCCCTGTGGAACCCCCCCCCCCCCTTTTCTTTGTTTGGTGCTCTCCAATTTCAACACCCAAATAACTTAAAGGCTTTTCAATCTAATTAAAATTAAAACCTTGCTTTCTAACCAATCTATTCGTGTACCGGACCGGGAACTTTCTTTATTTAATAAGAAAATCTACAGTGCCGTTATATAAATGCATGTTGTCTGCTTGGAGTCCCCGCCCGAAAAGAAAGAAATACCTAACTCCAAGATACTACATTCCTGCATCACGTGATTTTTGCCACGTGGAGCTTACATTAGAATGAATACCGAATATGGAAAGTGAAACTACAGTTCAAAACATAAAGTCCGAAGGCACATAGAAGAAAAAGAAGGATTTTTTTTTGCAAAGGGTGCCGGGGTAATCTTCTCTGTGTTCATAATATACACGAAATATTTGCCACTGCCCCTTGTCTGTTCTATAAATTGTAATCCTGAGTTTTCTATCTGTTACATGCCAAGAAATCCTCGCTAAAAATTCCGGTGGACCTCCTACGGCACCTATTAGTATTTAAAGATTTGATATCATTCAACAAATTAATTTATGACCTGCAAGTACGTGTCGCTTAGAACACGGCCATATACCAAATGGTCAATATTAATCATCCATGTAATTTGCTCTATGGGATGTTTGCAAAATTTCAACGGAGGCAATTTCTTGGCATGACGAGACAGCATCTCAGCGATAAAAGAATATGTTTGAAAGAACTATGCACTTGGCTACCTTTTTTTCTTCAATTCATTTTTAAAACGTCTTGGCTTCTTCAACTTGAATAATAGAAAATAAAACTATATATCAAACGAAAACTGGATAAAGTGAGAAACAAGTTTCTTTCATTAGTGAAAATTACTGCTTCATTGCTTATCTCAGAGTTCGAACCCTACACGTGGTAGCTTGGTTCGACTCCAATCTTAATTGACTAGGATTGACAGTTTCCTTGCCGAAGGTCAGTGGTTCTCTCCGGGCGTCCCAGCTTTCTACACACAAAAAAAAAGCTGGTCACCATGAAATAGCAAATAATGATAAAAGTGGCGTTAAAGACCAACAATGAATACATCAATCACTGTACATCTTAGACGTTTCAAACACATCTCGTAGTTTTTTTAAACACGAATCTATTTTTTTTAAATTGAATTTGACAATAGCAATTTTCCCGCATCGTATAATGGTGAATCCGGATAACACTGTAATATGTGCCGTTGGACATGAAAAAGCTTAACCTCTAATAATTTTGAATAACTAGGAGAATAGATGAATTTTAAAGCAGAACAATTTTAAATATTTGTCAGCTACTTTAGGGGAAAGCAATAAGTATTGAGCAGATATTTAAGATTTCCGAGGATAAGGCAACATTAAAGGGACCTGTCTTTAAAGGTTGGTGTGTCCATCATATTACATATGTGGCAACCTTTTGTTTAAGGCTTAAAACAAATTAAACTTTTCAAAGTTAATCAAGTTCCATTACTAACTTAATGTCGACACCTTATAATGTAGAATATCTATTTTAAACAGAAAAGGGTAATTTCTATGTCAAAAGATTGCAAAATTTCTGAGAATGAATAGAACAGTCCCTGTTCGAATGCAGCATTCGCTAACTTAGTAGACATGTCTTTGACAAGCAATACTTTGAACCACTGACAGTGTCTTTAACGATCCCATGCGCAAAAATGACAAAATTAAAAAACAGAGTATTGTCCCTGCTAAACTGAAGAGTGTAGGTTTCAGCTGGAGAGTTCCCGATGAAGACATTTTTTTTTTCAGTTAAAAAATTTGAGGTACACAGTCTACAAAATAAAACAAAAGTTGAAAATCTGATGCTCGTCTTGGCGTATACTCAAAAATGTACTTATTTGGGACTGCTTAGACATGAAATGATGTCACAAGACACATGCGACCAGTCACGGCTTTTATAGAACGAGTTGCCCCTCAATCATACATCTTTGACACATAGTCCCACAATGCCCTAATGTTCTAAAGCATAATAAAAAATATCTTAAAATCCACTATAAAAGAAATAACATAACTAATAATTTTAACCATAAAATTTTATATGAAAAAAAACCCCACATATATTAAAGTTTACATTCATTTCAAATGATAGGAACTATATTTGTAGACAATCGATTACGAGCGACCAAACAGGTCATTTTTGAAAATCAGATCATTTCGTCTTTTTCTATTTAGTTCTTTGAGTCTCTTTTTTTGCTATTTTTTCACTTTATTATTCATGGATTGAAACCTTAACTTCATGTTCTAAAACATATACAATGTACGTGGGCATTGTGCTTCAATGAAAAAATATGGGGTAAACGTCAATGAGACAGCCACCTAGTGACAGAAATAACCAAAAAGACATGTGCTCGGTTTGACGGTAAACCAGATATATGCGAGATTCCATCACGGGATAAAGAAACAAAAGACCATTCACAATTTGTCTTACATTTGTTTTTCTCTCTTTTAATTAAATAAAAAAAAAACTTTCGAATGTTGAGTTCATAAGATAAAAATATTCCCTGTGGAACAACCCCCCCCCCCCCCCCCCATTTTCTTTGTTTGGTGCTCTCCAATTTCAACACCCAAATAACTTAAAGGCTTTTCAATCTAATTAAAATTAAAACCTTGCTTTCTAACCAATCTATTCGTGTACCGGACCGGGAACTTTCTTTATTTAATAAGAAAATCTACAGTGCCGTTATATAAATGCATGTTGTCTGCTTGGAGTCCCCGCCCGAAAAGAAAGAAATAGCCTAACTCCAAGATACTACATTCCTGCATCACGTGATTTTTGCCACGTGGAGCTTACATTAGAATGAATACCGAATATGGAAAGTGAAACTACAGTTCAAAACATAAAGTCCGAAGGCACATAGAAGAAAAAGAAGGATTTTTTTTTGCAAAGGGTGCCGGGGTAATCTTCTCTGTGTTCATAATATACACGAAATATTTGCCACTGCCCCTTGTCTGTTCTATAAATTGTAATCCTGAGTTTTCTATCTGTTACATGCCAAGAAATCCTCGCTAAAAATTCCGGTGGACCTCCTACGGCACCTATTAGTATTTAAAGATTTGATTTCATTCAACAAATTAATTTATGACCTGCAAGTACGTGTCGCTTAGAACACGGCCATATACCAAATGGTCAATATTAATCATCCATGTAATTTGCTCTATGGGATGTTTGCAAAATTTCAACGGAGGCAATTTCTTGGCATGACGAGACAGCATCTCAGCGATAAAAGAATATGTTTGAAAGAACTATGCACTTGGCTACCTTTTTTTCTTCAATTCATTTTTAAAACGTCTTGGCTTCTTCAACTTGAATAATAGAAAATAAAACTATATATCAAACGAAAACTGGATAAAGTGAGAAACAAGTTTCTTTCATTAGTGAAAATTACTGCTTCATTGCTTATCTCAGAGTTCGAACCCTACACGTGGTAGCTTGGTTCGACTCCAATCTTAATTGACTAGGATTGACAGTTTCCTTGCCGAAGGTCAGTGGTTCTCTCCGGGCGTCCCAGCTTTCTACACACAAAAAAAAGCTGGTCACCATGAAATAGCAAATAATGATAAAAGTGGCGTTAAAGACCAACAATGAATACATCAATCACTGTACATCTTAGACGTTTCAAACACATCTCGTAGTTTTTTTAAACACGAATCTATTTTTTTTAAATTGAATTTGACAATAGCAATTTTCCCGCATCGTATAATGGTGAATCCGGATAACACTGTAATATGTGCCGTTGGACATGAAAAAGCTTAACCTCTAATAATTTTGAATAACTAGGAGAATAGATGAATTTTAAAGCAGAACAATTTTAAATATTTGTCAGCTACTTTAGGGGAAAGCAATAAGTATTGAGCAGATATTTAAGATTTCCGAGGATAAGGCAACATTAAAGGGACCTGTCTTTAAAGGTTGGTGTGTCCATCATATTACATATGTGGCAACCTTTTGTTTAAGGCTTAAAACAAATTAAACTTTTCAAAGTTAATCAAGTTCCATTACTAACTTAATGTCGACACCTTATAATGTAGAATATCTATTTTAAACAGAAAAGGGTAATTTCTATGTCAAAAGATTGCAAAATTTCTGAGAATGAATAGAACAGTCCCTGTTCGAATGCAGCATTCGCTAACTTAGTAGACATGTCTTTGACAAGCAATACTTTGAACCACTGACAGTGTCTTTAACGATCCCATGCGCAAAAATGACAAAATTAAAAAACAGAGTATTGTCCCTGCTAAACTGAAGAGTGTAGGTTTCAGCTGGAGAGTTCCCGATGAAGACATTTTTTTTTTCAGTTAAAAAATTTGAGGTACACAGTCTACAAAATAAAACAAAAGTTGAAAATCTGATGCTCGTCTTGGCGTATACTCAAAAATGTACTTATTTGGGACTGCTTAGACATGAAATGATGTCACAAGACACATGCGACCAGTCACGGCTTTTATAGAACGAGTTGCCCCTCAATCATACACCTTTGACACATAGTCCTACAATGCCCTAATGTTCTAAAGCATAATAAAAAATATCTTAAAATCCACTATAAAAGAAATAACATAACTAATAATTTTAACCATAAAATTTTATATGAAAAAAAACCCCACATATATTAAAGTTTACATTCATTTCAAATGATAGGAACTATATTTGTAGACAATCGATTACGAGCGACCAAACAGGTCATTTTTGAAAATCAGATCATTTCGTCTTTTTCTATTTAGTTCTTTGAGTCTCTTTTTTTGCTATTTTTTCACTTTATTATTCATGGATTGAAACCTTAACTTCATGTTCTAAAACATATACAATGTACGTGGGCATTGTGCTTCAATGAAAAAATATGGGGTAAACGTCAATGAGACAGCCACCTAGTGACAGAAATAACCAAAAAGACATGTGCTCGGTTTGACGGTAAACCAGATATATGCGAGATTCCATCACGGGATAAAGAAACAAAAGACCATTCACAATTTGTCTTACATTTGTTTTTCTCTCTTTTAATTAAATAAAAAAAAAACTTTCGAATGTTGAGTTCATAAGATAAAAATATTCCCTGTGGAACAACCCCCCCCCCCCTTTCTTTGTTTGGTGCTCTCCAATTTCAACACCCAAATAACTTAAAGGCTTTTCAATCTAATTAAAATTAAAACCTTGCTTTCTAACCAATCTATTCGTGTACCGGACCGGGAACTTTCTTTATTTAATAAGAAAATCTACAGTGCCGTTATATAAATGCATGTTGTCTGCTTGGAGTCCCCGCCCGAAAAGAAAGAAATAGCCTAACTCCAAGATACTACATTCCTGCATCACGTGATTTTTGCCACGTGGAGCTTACATTAGAATGAATACCGAATATGGAAAGTGAAACTACAGTTCAAAACATAAAGTCCGAAGGCACATAGAAGAAAAAGAAGGATTTTTTTTTGCAAAGGGTGCCGGGGTAATCTTCTCTGTGTTCATAATATACACGAAATATTTGCCACTGCCCCTTGTCTGTTCTATAAATTGTAATCCTGAGTTTTCTATCTGTTACATGCCAAGAAATCCTCGCTAAAAATTCCGGTGGACCTCCTACGGCACCTATTAGTATTTAAAGATTTGATTTCATTCAACAAATTAATTTATGACCTGCAAGTACGTGTCGCTTAGAACACGGCCATATACCAAATGGTCAATATTAATCATCCATGTAATTTGCTCTATGGGATGTTTGCAAAATTTCAACGGAGGCAATTTCTTGGCATGACGAGACAGCATCTCAGCGATAAAAGAATATGTTTGAAAGAACTATGCACTTGGCTACCTTTTTTTCTTCAATTCATTTTTAAAACGTCTTGGCTTCTTCAACTTGAATAATAGAAAATAAAACTATATATCAAACGAAAACTGGATAAAGTGAGAAACAAGTTTCTTTCATTAGTGAAAATTACTGCTTCATTGCTTATCTCAGAGTTCGAACCCTACACGTGGTAGCTTGGTTCGACTCCAATCTTAATTGACTAGGATTGACAGTTTCCTTGCCGAAGGTCAGTGGTTCTCTCCGGGCGTCCCAGCTTTCTACACACAAAAAAAAGCTGGTCACCATGAAATAGCAAATAATGATAAAAGTGGCGTTAAAGACCAACAATGAATACATCAATCACTGTACATCTTAGACGTTTCAAACACATCTCGTAGTTTTTTTAAACACGAATCTATTTTTTTTAAATTGAATTTGACAATAGCAATTTTCCCGCATCGTATAATGGTGAATCCGGATAACACTGTAATATGTGCCGTTGGACATGAAAAAGCTTAACCTCTAATAATTTTGAATAACTAGGAGAATAGATGAATTTTAAAGCAGAACAATTTTAAATATTTGTCAGCTACTTTAGGGGAAAGCAATAAGTATTGAGCAGATATTTAAGATTTCCGAGGATAAGGCAACATTAAAGGGACCTGTCTTTAAAGGTTGGTGTGTCCATCATATTACATATGTGGCAACCTTTTGTTTAAGGCTTAAAACAAATTAAACTTTTCAAAGTTAATCAAGTTCCATTACTAACTTAATGTCGACACCTTATAATGTAGAATATCTATTTTAAACAGAAAAGGGTAATTTCTATGTCAAAAGATTGCAAAATTTCTGAGAATGAATAGAACAGTCCCTGTTCGAATGCAGCATTCGCTAACTTAGTAGACATGTCTTTGACAAGCAATACTTTGAACCACTGACAGTGTCTTTAACGATCCCATGCGCAAAAATGACAAAATTAAAAAACAGAGTATTGTCCCTGCTAAACTGAAGAGTGTAGGTTTCAGCTGGAGAGTTCCCGATGAAGACATTTTTTTTTTCAGTTAAAAAATTTGAGGTACACAGTCTACAAAATAAAACAAAAGTTGAAAATCTGATGCTCGTCTTGGCGTATACTCAAAAATGTACTTATTTGGGACTGCTTAGACATGAAATGATGTCACAAGACACATGCGACCAGTCACGGCTTTTATAGAACGAGTTGCCCCTCAATCATACACCTTTGACACATAGTCCTACAATGCCCTAATGTTCTAAAGCATAATAAAAAATATCTTAAAATCCACTATAAAAGAAATAACATAACTAATAATTTTAACCATAAAATTTTATATGAAAAAAAACCCCACATATATTAAAGTTTACATTCATTTCAAATGATAGGAACTATATTTGTAGACAATCGATTACGAGCGACCAAACAGGTCATTTTTGAAAATCAGATCATTTCGTCTTTTTCTATTTAGTTCTTTGAGTCTCTTTTTTTGCTATTTTTTCACTTTATTATTCATGGATTGAAACCTTAACTTCATGTTCTAAAACATATACAATGTACGTGGGCATTGTGCTTCAATGAAAAAATATGGGGTAAACGTCAATGAGACAGCCACCTAGTGACAGAAATAACCAAAAAGACATGTGCTCGGTTTGACGGTAAACCAGATATATGCGAGATTCCATCACGGGATAAAGAAACAAAAGACCATTCACAATTTGTCTTACATTTGTTTTTCTCTCTTTTAATTAAATAAAAAAAAAACTTTCGAATGTTGAGTTCATAAGATAAAAATATTCCCTGTGGAACAACCCCCCCCCCCCCTTTCTTTGTTTGGTGCTCTCCAATTTCAACACCCAAATAACTTAAAGGCTTTTCAATCTAATTAAAATTAAAACCTTGCTTTCTAACCAATCTATTCGTGTACCGGACCGGGAACTTTCTTTATTTAATAAGAAAATCTACAGTGCCGTTATATAAATGCATGTTGTCTGCTTGGAGTCCCCGCCCGAAAAGAAAGAAATAGCCTAACTCCAAGATACTACATTCCTGCATCACGTGATTTTTGCCACGTGGAGCTTACATTAGAATGAATACCGAATATGGAAAGTGAAACTACAGTTCAAAACATAAAGTCCGAAGGCACATAGAAGAAAAAGAAGGATTTTTTTTTGCAAAGGGTGCCGGGGTAATCTTCTCTGTGTTCATAATATACACGAAATATTTGCCACTGCCCCTTGTCTGTTCTATAAATTGTAATCCTGAGTTTTCTATCTGTTACATGCCAAGAAATCCTCGCTAAAAATTCCGGTGGACCTCCTACGGCACCTATTAGTATTTAAAGATTTGATTTCATTCAACAAATTAATTTATGACCTGCAAATACGTGTCGCTTAGAACACGGCCATATACCAAATGGTCAATATTAATCATCCATGTAATTTGCTCTATGGGATGTTTGCAAAATTTCAACGGAGGCAATTTCTTGGCATGACGAGACAGCATCTCAGCGATAAAAGAATATGTTTGAAAGAACTATGCACTTGGCTACCTTTTTTTCTTCAATTCATTTTTAAAACGTCTTGGCTTCTTCAACTTGAATAATAGAAAATAAAACTATATATCAAACGAAAACTGGAGAAAGTGAGAAACAAGTTTCTTTCATTAGTGAAAATTACTGCTTCATTGCTTATCTCAGAGTTCGAACCCTACACGTGGTAGCTTGGTTCGACTCCAATCTTAATTGACTAGGATTGACAGTTTCCTTGCCGAAGGTCAGTGGTTCTCTCCGGGCGTCCCAGCTTTCTACACACAAAAAAAAGCTGGTCACCATGAAATAGCAAATAATGATAAAAGTGGCGTTAAAGACCAACAATGAATACATCAATCACTGTACATCTTAGACGTTTCAAACACATCTCGTAGTTTTTTTAAACACGAATCTATTTTTTTTAAATTGAATTTGACAATAGCAATTTTCCCGCATCGTATAATGGTGAATCCGGATAACACTGTAATATGTGCCGTTGGACATGAAAAAGCTTAACCTCTAATAATTTTGAATAACTAGGAGAATAGATGAATTTTAAAGCAGAACAATTTTAAATATTTGTCAGCTACTTTAGGGGAAAGCAATAAGTATTGAGCAGATATTTAAGATTTCCGAGGATAAGGCAACATTAAAGGGACCTGTCTTTAAAGGTTGGTGTGTCCATCATATTACATATGTGGCAACCTTTTGTTTAAGGCTTAAAACAAATTAAACTTTTCAAAGTTAATCAAGTTCCATTACTAACTTAATGTCGACACCTTATAATGTAGAATATCTATTTTAAACAGAAAAGGGTAATTTCTATGTCAAAAGATTGCAAAATTTCTGAGAATGAATAGAACAGTCCCTGTTCGAATGCAGCATTCGCTAACTTAGTAGACATGTCTTTGACAAGCAATACTTTGAACCACTGACAGTGTCTTTAACGATCCCATGCGCAATAATGACAAAATTAAAAAAACAGAGTATTGTCCCTGCTAAACTGAAGAGTGTAGGTTTCAGCTGGAGAGTTCCCGATGAAGAAATTTTTTTTTTCAGTTAAAAAATTTGAGGTACACAGTCTACAAAATAAAACAAAAGTTGAAAATCTGATGCTCGTCTTGGCGTATACTCAAAAATGTACTTATTTGGGACTGCTTAGACATGAAATGATGTCACAAGACACATGCGACCAGTCACGGCTTTTATAGAACGAGTTGCCCCTCAATCATACACCTTTGACACATAGTCCTACAATGCCCTAATGTTCTAAAGCATAATAAAAAATATCTTAAAATCCACTATAAAAGAAATAACATAACTAATAATTTTAACCATAAAATTTTATATGAAAAAAAAACCCACATATATTAAAGTTTACATTCATTTCAAATGATAGGAACTATATTTGTAGACAATCGATTACGAGCGACCAAACAGGTCATTTTTGAAAATCAGATCATTTCGTCTTTTTCTATTTAGTTCTTTGAGTCTCTTTTTTTGCTATTTTTTCACTTTATTATTCATGGATTGAAACCTTAACTTCATGTTCTAAAACATATACAATGTACGTGGGCATTGTGCTTCAATGAAAAAATATGGGGTAAACGTCAATGAGACAGCCACCTAGTGACAGAAATAACCAAAAAGACATGTGCTCGGTTTGACGGTAAACCAGATATATGCGAGATTCCATCACGGGATAAAGAAACAAAAGACCATTCACAATTTGTCTTACATTTGTTTTTCTCTCTTTTAATTAAATAAAAAAAAAACTTTCGAATGTTGAGTTCATAAGATAAAAATATTCCCTGTGGAACAACCCCCCCCCCTCCCCCCCCCCCCTTTTCTTTGTTTGGTGCTCTCCAATTTCAACACCCAAATAACTTAAAGGCTTTTCAATCTAATTAAAATTAAAACCTTGCTTTCTAACCAATCTATTCGTGTACCGGACCGGGAACTTTCTTTATTTAATAAGAAAATCTACAGTGCCGTTATATAAATGCATGTTGTCTGCTTGGAGTCCCCGCCCGAAAAGAAAGAAATAGCCTAACTCCAAGATACTACATTCCTGCATCACGTGATTTTTGCCACGTGGAGCTTACATTAGAATGAATACCGAATATGGAAAGTGAAACTACAGTTCAAAACATAAAGTCCGAAGGCACATAGAAGAAAAAGAAGGATTTTTTTTTGCAAAGGGTGCCGGGGTAATCTTCTCTGTGTTCATAATATACACGAAATATTTGCCACTGCCCCTTGTCTGTTCTATAAATTGTAATCCTGAGTTTTCTATCTGTTACATGCCAAGAAATCCTCGCTAAAAATTCCGGTGGACCTCCTACGGCACCTATTAGTATTTAAAGATTTGATTTCATTCAACAAATTAATTTATGACCTGCAAGTACGTGTCGCTTAGAACACGGCCATATACCAAATGGTCAATATTAATCATCCATGTAATTTGCTCTATGGGATGTTTGCAAAATTTCAACGGAGGCAATTTCTTGGCATGACGAGACAGCATCTCAGCGATAAAAGAATATGTTTGAAAGAACTATGCACTTGGCTACCTTTTTTTCTTCAATTCATTTTTAAAACGTCTTGGCTTCTTCAACTTGAATAATAGAAAATAAAACTATATATCAAACGAAAACTGGAGAAAGTGAGAAACAAGTTTCTTTCATTAGTGAAAATTACTGCTTCATTGCTTATCTCAGAGTTCGAACCCTACACGTGGTAGCTTGGTTCGACTCCAATCTTAATTGACTAGGATTGACAGTTTCCTTGCCGAAGGTCAGTGGTTCTCTCCGGGCGTCCCAGCTTTCTACACACAAAAAAAAGCTGGTCACCATGAAATAGCAAATAATGATAAAAGTGGCGTTAAAGACCAACAATGAATACATCAATCACTGTACATCTTAGACGTTTCAAACACATCTCGTAGTTTTTTTAAACACGAATCTATTTTTTTTAAATTGAATTTGACAATAGCAATTTTCCCGCATCGTATAATGGTGAATCCGGATAACACTGTAATATGTGCCGTTGGACATGAAAAAGCTTAACCTCTAATAATTTTGAATAACTAGGAGAATAGATGAATTTTAAAGCAGAACAATTTTAAATATTTGTCAGCTACTTTAGGGGAAAGCAATAAGTATTGAGCAGATATTTAAGATTTCCGAGGATAAGGCAACATTAAAGGGACCTGTCTTTAAAGGTTGGTGTGTCCATCATATAACATATGTGGCAACCTTTTGTTTAAGGCTTAAAACAAATTAAACTTTTCAAAGTTAATCAAGTTCCATTACTAACTTAATGTCGACACCTTATAATGTAGAATATCTATTTTAAACAGAAAAGGGTAATTTCTATGTCAAAAGATTGCAAAATTTCTGAGAATGAATAGAACAGTCCCTGTTCGAATGCAGCATTCGCTAACTTAGTAGACATGTCTTTGACAAGCAATACTTTAAACCACTGACAGTGTCTTTAACGATCCCATGCGCAAAAATGACAAAATTAAAAAACAGAGTATTGTCCCTGCTAAACTGAAGAGTGTAGGTTTCAGCTGGAGAGTTCCCGATGAAGACATTTTTTTTTTTCAGTTAAAAAATTTGAGGTACACAGTCTACAAAATAAAACAAAAGTTGAAAATCTGATGCTCGTCTTGGCGTATACTCAAAAATGTACTTATTTGGGACTGCTTAGACATGAAATGATGTCACAAGACACATGCGACCAGTCACGGCTTTTATAGAACGAGTTGCCCCTCAATCATACACCTTTGACACATAGTCCCACAATGCCCTAATGTTCTAAAGCATAATAAAAAATATCTTAAAATCCACTATAAAAGAAATAACATAACTAATAATTTTAACCATAAAATTTTATATGAAAAAAAAACCCACATATATTAAAGTTTACATTCATTTCAAATGATAGGAACTATATTTGTAGACAATCGATTACGAGCGACCAAACAGGTCATTTTTGAAAATCAGATCATTTCGTCTTTTTCTATTTAGTTCTTTGAGTCTCTTTTTTTGCTATTTTTTCACTTTATTATTCATGGATTGAAACCTTAACTTCATGTTCTAAAACATATACAATGTACGTGGGCATTGTGCTTCAATGAAAAAATATGGGGTAAACGTCAATGAGACAGCCACCTAGTGACAGAAATAACCAAAAAGACATGTGCTCGGTTTGACGGTAAACCAGATATATGCGAGATTCCATCACGGGATAAAGAAACAAAAGACCATTCACAATTTGTCTTACATTTGTTTTTCTCTCTTTTAATTAAATAAAAAAAAAACTTTCGAATGTTGAGTTCATAAGATAAAAATATTCCCTGTGGAACAACCCCCCCCTCCCCCCCCCCCTTTTCTTTGTTTGGTGCTCTCCAATTTCAACACCCAAATAACTTAAAGGCTTTTCAATCTAATTAAAATTAAAACCTTGCTTTCTAACCAATCTATTCGTGTACCGGACCGGGAACTTTCTTTATTTAATAAGAAAATCTACAGTGCCGTTATATAAATGCATGTTGTCTGCTTGGAGTCCCCGCCCGAAAAGAAAGAAATAGCCTAACTCCAAGATACTACATTCCTGCATCACGTGATTTTTGCCACGTGGAGCTTACATTAGAATGAATACCGAATATGGAAAGTGAAACTACAGTTCAAAACATAAAGTCCGAAGGCACATAGAAGAAAAAGAAGGATTTTTTTTTGCAAAGGGTGCCGGGGTAATCTTCTCTGTGTTCATAATATACACGAAATATTTGCCACTGCCCCTTGTCTGTTCTATAAATTGTAATCCTGAGTTTTCTATCTGTTACATGCCAAGAAATCCTCGCTAAAAATTCCGGTGGACCTCCTACGGCACCTATTAGTATTTAAAGATTTGATTTCATTCAACAAATTAATTTATGACCTGCAAGTACGTGTCGCTTAGAACACGGCCATATACCAAATGGTCAATATTAATCATCCATGTAATTTGCTCTATGGGATGTTTGCAAAATTTCAACGGAGGCAATTTCTTGGCATGACGAGACAGCATCTCAGCGATAAAAGAATATGTTTGAAAGAACTATGCACTTGGCTACCTTTTTTTCTTCAATTCATTTTTAAAACGTCTTGGCTTCTTCAACTTGAATAATAGAAAATAAAACTATATATCAAACGAAAACTGGAGAAAGTGAGAAACAAGTTTCTTTCATTAGTGAAAATTACTGCTTCATTGCTTATTTCAGAGTTCGAACCCTACACGTGGTAGCTTGGTTCGACTCCAATCTTAATTGACTAGGATTGACAGTTTCCTTGCCGAAGGTCAGTGGTTCTCTCCGGGCGTCCCAGCTTTCTACACACAAAAAAAAGCTGGTCACCATGAAATAGCAAATAATGATAAAAGTGGCGTTAAAGACCAACAATGAATACATCAATCACTGTACATCTTAGACGTTTCAAACACATCTCGTAGTTTTTTTAAACACGAATCTATTTTTTTTAAATTGAATTTGACAATAGCAATTTTCCCGCATCGTATAATGGTGAATCCGGATAACACTGTAATATGTGCCGTTGGACATGAAAAAGCTTAACCTCTAATAATTTTGAATAACTAGGAGAATAGATGAATTTTAAAGCAGAACAATTTTAAATATTTGTCAGCTACTTTAGGGGAAAGCAATAAGTATTGAGCAGATATTTAAGATTTCCGAGGATAAGGCAACATTAAAGGGACCTGTCTTTAAAGGTTGGTGTGTCCATCATATAACATATGTGGCAACCTTTTGTTTAAGGCTTAAAACAAATTAAACTTTTCAAAGTTAATCAAGTTCCATTACTAACTTAATGTCGACACCTTATAATGTAGAATATCTATTTTAAACAGAAAAGGGTAATTTCTATGTCAAAAGATTGCAAAATTTCTGAGAATGAATAGAACAGTCCCTGTTCGAATGCAGCATTCGCTAACTTAGTAGACATGTCTTTGACAAGCAATACTTTAAACCACTGACAGTGTCTTTAACGATCCCATGCGCAAAAATGACAAAATTAAAAAACAGAGTATTGTCCCTGCTAAACTGAAGAGTGTAGGTTTCAGCTGGAGAGTTCCCGATGAAGACATTTTTTTTTTTCAGTTAAAAAATTTGAGGTACACAGTCTACAAAATAAAACAAAAGTTGAAAATCTGATGCTCGTCTTGGCGTATACTCAAAAATGTACTTATTTGGGACTGCTTAGACATGAAATGATGTCACAAGACACATGCGACCAGTCACGGCTTTTATAGAACGAGTTGCCCCTCAATCATACACCTTTGACACATAGTCCCACAATGCCCTAATGTTCTAAAGCATAATAAAAAATATCTTAAAATCCACTATAAAAGAAATAACATAACTAATAATTTTAACCATAAAATTTTATATGAAAAAAAAACCCACATATATTAAAGTTTACATTCATTTCAAATGATAGGAACTATATTTGTAGACAATCGATTACGAGCGACCAAACAGGTCATTTTTGAAAATCAGATCATTTCGTCTTTTTCTATTTAGTTCTTTGAGTCTCTTTTTTTGCTATTTTTTCACTTTATTATTCATGGATTGAAACCTTAACTTCATGTTCTAAAACATATACAATGTACGTGGGCATTGTGCTTCAATGAAAAAATATGGGGTAAACGTCAATGAGACAGCCACCTAGTGACAGAAATAACCAAAAAGACATGTGCTCGGTTTGACGGTAAACCAGATATATGCGAGATTCCATCACGGGATAAAGAAACAAAAGACCATTCACAATTTGTCTTACATTTGTTTTTCTCTCTTTTAATTAAATAAAAAAAAAACTTTCGAATGTTGAGTTCATAAGATAAAAATATTCCCTGTGGAACAACCCCCCCCTCCCCCCCCCCCCCTTTTCTTTGTTTGGTGCTCTCCAATTTCAACACCCAAATAACTTAAAGGCTTTTCAATCTAATTAAAATTAAAACCTTGCTTTCCAACCAATCTATTCGTGTACCGGACCGGGAACTTTCTTTATTTAATAAGAAAATCTACAGTGCCGTTATATAAATGCATGTTGTCTGCTTGGAGTCCCCGTCCGAAAAGAAAGAAATAGCCTAACTCCAAGATACTACATTCCTGCATCACGTGATTTTTGCCACGTGGAGCTTACATTAGAATGAATACCGAATATGGAAAGTGAAACTACAGTTCGAAACATAAAGTCCGAAGGCACATAGAAGAAAAAGAAGGATTTTTTTTGCAAAGGGTGCCGGGGTAATCTTCTCTGTGTTCATAATATACACGAAATATTTGCCACTGCCCCTTGTCTGTTCTATAAATTGTAATCCTGAGTTTTCTATCTGTTACATGCCAAGAAATCCTCGCTAAAAATTCCGGTGGACCTCCTACGGCACCTATTAGTATTTAAAGATTTGATTTCATTCAACAAATTAATTTATGACCTGCAAGTACGTGTCGCTTAGAACACGGCCATATACCAAATGGTCAATATTAATCATCCATGTAATTTGCTCTATGGGATGTTTGCAAAATTTCAACGGAGGCAATTTCTTGGCATGACGAGACAGCATCTCAGCGATAAAAGAATATGTTTGAAAGAACTATGCACTTGGCTACCTTTTTTTCTTCAATTCATTTTTAAAACGTCTTGGCTTCTTCAACTTGAATAATAGAAAATAAAACTATATATCAAACGAAAACTGGAGAAAGTGAGAAACAAGTTTCTTTCATTAGTGAAAATTACTGCTTCATTGCTTATTTCAGAGTTCGAACCCTACACGTGGTAGCTTGGTTCGACTCCAATCTTAATTGACTAGGATTGACAGTTTCCTTGCCGAAGGTCAGTGGTTCTCTCCGGGCGTCCCAGCTTTCTACACACAAAAAAAAGCTGGTCACCATGAAATAGCAAATAATGATAAAAGTGGCGTTAAAGACCAACAATGAATACATCAATCACTGTACATCTTAGACGTTTCAAACACATCTCGTAGTTTTTTTAAACACGAATCTATTTTTTTTAAATTGAATTTGACAATAGCAATTTTCCCGCATCGTATAATGGTGAATCCGGATAACACTGTAATATGTGCCGTTGGACAAGAAAAAGCTTAACCTCTAATAATTTTGAATAACTAGGAGAATAGATGAATTTTAAAGCAGAACAATTTTAAATATTTGTCAGCTACTTTAGGGGAAAGCAATAAGTATTGAGCAGATATTTAAGATTTCCGAGGATAAGGCAACATTAAAGGGACCTGTCTTTAAAGGTTGGTGTGTCCATCATATAACATATGTGGCAACCTTTTGTTTAAGGCTTAAAACAAATTAAACTTTTCAAAGTTAATCAAGTTCCATTACTAACTTAATGTCGACACCTTATAATGTAGAATATCTATTTTAAACAGAAAAGGGTAATTTCTATGTCAAAAGATTGCAAAATTTCTGAGAATGAATAGAACAGTCCCTGTTCGAATGCAGCATTCGCTAACTTAGTAGACATGTCTTTGACAAGCAATACTTTAAACCACTGACAGTGTCTTTAACGATCCCATGCGCAAAAATGACAAAATTAAAAAACAGAGTATTGTCCCTGCTAAACTGAAGAGTGTAGGTTTCAGCTGGAGAGTTCCCGATGAAGACATTTTTTTTTTCAGTTAAAAAATTTGAGGTACACAGTCTACAAAATAAAACAAAAGTTGAAAATCTGATGCTCGTCTTGGCGTATACTCAAAAATGTACTTATTTGGGACTGCTTAGACATGAAATGATGTCACAAGACACATGCGACCAGTCACGGCTTTTATAGAACGAGTTGCCCCTCAATCATACACCTTTGACACATAGTCCCACAATGCCCTAATGTTCTAAAGCATAATAAAAAATATCTTAAAATCCACTATAAAAGAAATAACATAACTAATAATTTTAACCATAAAATTTTATATGAAAAAAAACCCCACATATATTAAAGTTTACATTCATTTCAAATGATAGGAACTATATTTGTAGACAATCGATTACGAGCGACCAAACAGGTCATTTTTGAAAATCAGATCATTTCGTCTTTTTCTATTTAGTTCTTTGAGTCTCTTTTTTTGCTATTTTTTCACTTTATTATTCATGGATTGAAACCTTAACTTCATGTTCTAAAACATATACAATGTACGTGGGCATTGTGCTTCAATGAAAAAATATGGGGTAAACGTCAATGAGACAGCCACCTAGTGACAGAAATAACCAAAAAGACATGTGCTCGGTTTGACGGTAAACCAGATATATGCGAGATTCCATCACGGGATAAAGAAACAAAAGACCATTCACAATTTGTCTTACATTTGTTTTTCTCTCTTTTAATTAAATAAAAAAAAACTTTCGAATGTTGAGTTCATAAGATAAAAATATTCCCTGTGGAACAACCCCCCCTCCCCCCCCCTTTTCTTTGTTTGGTGCTCTCCAATTTCAACACCCAAATAACTTAAAGGCTTTTCAATCTAATTAAAATTAAAACCTTGCTTTCTAACCAATCTATTCGTGTACCGGACCGGGAACTTTCTTTATTTAATAAGAAAATCTACAGTGCCGTTATATAAATGCATGTTGTCTGCTTGGAGTCCCCGTCCGAAAAGAAAGAAATAGCCTAACTCCAAGATACTACATTCCTGCATCACGTGATTTTTGCCACGTGGAGCTTACATTAGAATGAATACCGAATATGGAAAGTGAAACTACAGTTCAAAACATAAAGTCCGAAGGCACATAGAAGAAAAAGAAGGATTTTTTTTGCAAAGGGTGCCGGGGTAATCTTCTCTGTGTTCATAATATACACGAAATATTTGCCACTGCCCCTTGTCTGTTCTATAAATTGTAATCCTGAGTTTTCTATCTGTTACATGCCAAGAAATCCTCGCTAAAAATTCCGGTGGACCTCCTACGGCACCTATTAGTATTTAAAGATTTGATTTCATTCAACAAATTAATTTATGACCTGCAAGTACGTGTCGCTTAGAACACGGCCATATACCAAATGGTCAATATTAATCATCCATGTAATTTGCTCTATGGGATGTTTGCAAAATTTCAACGGAGGCAATTTCTTGGCATGACGAGACAGCATCTCAGCGATAAAAGAATATGTTTGAAAGAACTATGCACTTGGCTACCTTTTTTTCTTCAATTCATTTTTAAAACGTCTTGGCTTCTTCAACTTGAATAATAGAAAATAAAACTATATATCAAACGAAAACTGGAGAAAGTGAGAAACAAGTTTCTTTCATTAGTGAAAATTACTGCTTCATTGCTTATTTCAGAGTTCGAACCCTACACGTGGTAGCTTGGTTCGACTCCAATCTTAATTGACTAGGATTGACAGTTTCCTTGCCGAAGGTCAGTGGTTCTCTCCGGGCGTCCCAGCTTTCTACACACAAAAAAAAGCTGGTCACCATGAAATAGCAAATAATGATAAAAGTGGCGTTAAAGACCAACAATGAATACATCAATCACTGTACATCTTAGACGTTTCAAACACATCTCGTAGTTTTTTTAAACACGAATCTATTTTTTTTAAATTGAATTTGACAATAGCAATTTTCCCGCATCGTATAATGGTGAATCCGGATAACACTGTAATATGTGCCGTTGGACAAGAAAAAGCTTAACCTCTAATAATTTTGAATAACTAGGAGAATAGATGAATTTTAAAGCAGAACAATTTTAAATATTTGTCAGCTACTTTAGGGGAAAGCAATAAGTATTGAGCAGATATTTAAGATTTCCGAGGATAAGGCAACATTAAAGGGACCTGTCTTTAAAGGTTGGTGTGTCCATCATATAACATATGTGGCAACCTTTTGTTTAAGGCTTAAAACAAATTAAACTTTTCAAAGTTAATCAAGTTCCATTACTAACTTAATGTCGACACCTTATAATGTAGAATATCTATTTTAAACAGAAAAGGGTAATTTCTATGTCAAAAGATTGCAAAATTTCTGAGAATGAATAGAACAGTCCCTGTTCGAATGCAGCATTCGCTAACTTAGTAGACATGTCTTTGACAAGCAATACTTTAAACCACTGACAGTGTCTTTAACGATCCCATGCGCAAAAATGACAAAATTAAAAAACAGAGTATTGTCCCTGCTAAACTGAAGAGTGTAGGTTTCAGCTGGAGAGTTCCCGATGAAGACATTTTTTTTTTCAGTTAAAAAATTTGAGGTACACAGTCTACAAAATAAAACAAAAGTTGAAAATCTGATGCTCGTCTTGGCGTATACTCAAAAATGTACTTATTTGGGACTGCTTAGACATGAAATGATGTCACAAGACACATGCGACCAGTCACGGCTTTTATAGAACGAGTTGCCCCTCAATCATACACCTTTGACACATAGTCCCACAATGCCCTAATGTTCTAAAGCATAATAAAAAATATCTTAAAATCCACTATAAAAGAAATAACATAACTAATAATTTTAACCATAAAATTTTATATGAAAAAAAACCCCACATATATTAAAGTTTACATTCATTTCAAATGATAGGAACTATATTTGTAGACAATCGATTACGAGCGACCAAACAGGTCATTTTTGAAAATCAGATCATTTCGTCTTTTTCTATTTAGTTCTTTGAGTCTCTTTTTTTGCTATTTTTTCACTTTATTATTCATGGATTGAAACCTTAACTTCATGTTCTAAAACATATACAATGTACGTGGGCATTGTGCTTCAATGAAAAAATATGGGGTAAACGTCAATGAGACAGCCACCTAGTGACAGAAATAACCAAAAAGACATGTGCTCGGTTTGACGGTAAACCAGATATATGCGAGATTCCATCACGGGATAAAGAAACAAAAGACCATTCACAATTTGTCTTACATTTGTTTTTCTCTCTTTTAATTAAATAAAAAAAAACTTTCGAATGTTGAGTTCATAAGATAAAAATATTCCCTGTGGAACAACCCCCCCTCCCCCCCCCCCCTTTTCTTTGTTTGGTGCTCTCCAATTTCAACACCCAAATAACTTAAAGGCTTTTCAATCTAATTAAAATTAAAACCTTGCTTTCTAACCAATCTATTCGTGTACCGGACCGGGAACTTTCTTTATTTAATAAGAAAATCTACAGTGCCGTTATATAAATGCATGTTGTCTGCTTGGAGTCCCCGTCCGAAAAGAAAGAAATAGCCTAACTCCAAGATACTACATTCCTGCATCACGTGATTTTTGCCACGTGGAGCTTACATTAGAATGAATACCGAATATGGAAAGTGAAACTACAGTTCAAAACATAAAGTCCGAAGGCACATAGAAGAAAAAGAAGGATTTTTTTTTGCAAAGGGTGCCGGGGTAATCTTCTCTGTGTTCATAATATACACGAAATATTTGCCACTGCCCCTTGTCTGTTCTATAAATTGTAATCCTGAGTTTTCTATCTGTTACATGGCAAGAAATCCTCGCTAAAAATTCCGGTGGACCTCCTACGGCACCTATTAGTATTTAAAGATTTGATTTCATTCAACAAATTAATTTATGACCTGCAAGTACGTGTCGCTTAGAACACGGCCATATACCAAATGGTCAATATTAATCATCCATGTAATTTGCTCTATGGGATGTTTGCAAAATTTCAACGGAGGCAATTTCTTGGCATGACGAGACAGCATCTCAGCGATAAAAGAATATGTTTGAAAGAACTATGCACTTGGCTACCTTTTTTTCTTCAATTCATTTTTAAAACGTCTTGGCTTCTTCAACTTGAATAATAGAAAATAAAACTATATATCAAACGAAAACTGGTGAAAGTGAGAAACAAGTTTCTTTCATTAGTGAAAATTACTGCTTCATTGCTTATTTCAGAGTTCGAACCCTACACGTGGTAGCTTGGTTCGACTCCAATCTTAATTGACTAGGATTGACAGTTTCCTTGCCGAAGGTCAGTGGTTCTCTCCGGGCGTCCCAGCTTTCTACACACAAAAAAAAGCTGGTCACCATGAAATAGCAAATAATGATAAAAGTGGCGTTAAAGACCAACAATGAATACATCAATCACTGTACATCTTAGACGTTTCAAACACATCTCGTAGTTTTTTTAAACACGAATCTATTTTTTTTAAATTGAATTTGACAATAGCAATTTTCCCGCATCGTATAATGGTGAATCCGGATAACACTGTAATATGTGCCGTTGGACATGAAAAAGCTTAACCTCTAATAATTTTGAATAACTAGGAGAATAGATGAATTTTAAAGCAGAACAATTTTAAATATTTGTCAGCTACTTTAGGGGAAAGCAATAAGTATTGAGCAGATATTTAAGATTTCCGAGGATAAGGCAACATTAAAGGGACCTGTCTTTAAAGGTTGGTGTGTCCATCATATAACATATGTGGCAACCTTTTGTTTAAGGCTTAAAACAAATTAAACTTTTCAAAGTTAATCAAGTTCCATTACTAACTTAATGTCGACACCTTATAATGTAGAATATCTATTTTAAACAGAAAAGGGTAATTTCTATGTCAAAAGATTGCAAAATTTCTGAGAATGAATAGAACAGTCCCTGTTCGAATGCAGCATTCGCTAACTTAGTAGACATGTCTTTGACAAGCAATACTTTGAACCACTGACAGTGTCTTTAACGATCCCATGCGCAAAAATGACAAAATTAAAAAACAGAGTATTGTCCCTGCTAAACTGAAGAGTGTAGGTTTCAGCTGGAGAGTTCCCGATGAAGACATTTTTTTTTTCAGTTAAAAAATTTGAGGTACACAGTCTACAAAATAAAACAAAAGTTGAAAATCTGATGCTCGTCTTGGCGTATACTCAAAAATGTACTTATTTGGGACTGCTTAGACATGAAATGATGTCACAAGACACATGCGACCAGTCACGGCTTTTATAGAACGAGTTGCCCCTCAATCATACACCTTTGACACATAGTCCCACAATGCCCTAATGTTCTAAAGCATAATAAAAAATATCTTAAAATCCACTATAAAAGAAATAACATAACTAATAATTTTAACCATAAAATTTTATATGAAAAAAAAACCCCACATATATTAAAGTTTACATTCATTTCAAATGATAGGAACTATATTTGTAGACAATCGATTACGAGCGACCAAACAGGTCATTTTTGAAAATCAGATCATTTCGTCTTTTTCTATTTAGTTCTTTGAGTCTCTTTTTTTGCTATTTTTTCACTTTATTATTCATGGATTGAAACCTTAACTTCATGTTCTAAAACATATACAATGTACGTGGGCATTGTGCTTCAATGAAAAAATATGGGGTAAACGTCAATGAGACAGCCACCTAGTGACAGAAATAACCAAAAAGACATGTGCTCGGTTTGACGGTAAACCAGATATATGCGAGATTCCATCACGGGATAAAGAAACAAAAGACCATTCACAATTTGTCTTACATTTGTTTTTCTCTCTTTTAATTAAATAAAAAAAAAAACTTTCGAATGTTGAGTTCATAAGATAAAAATATTCCCTGTGGAACAACCCCCCCTCCCCTTTTCTTTGTTTGGTGCTCTCCAATTTCAACACCCAAATAACTTAAAGGCTTTTCAATCTAATTAAAATTAAAACCTTGCTTTCTAACCAATCTATTCGTGTACCGGACCGGGAACTTTCTTTATTTAATAAGAAAATCTACAGTGCCGTTATATAAATGCATGTTGTCTGCTTGGAGTCCCCGCCCGAAAAGAAAGAAATAGCCTAACTCCAAGATACTACATTCCTGCATCACGTGATTTTTGCCACGTGGAGCTTACATTAGAATGAATACCGAATATGGAAAGTGAAACTACAGTTCAAAACATAAAGTCCGAAGGCACATAGAAGAAAAAGAAGGATTTTTTTTTTGCAAAGGGTGCCGGGGTAATCTTCTCTGTGTTCATAATATACACGAAATATTTGCCACTGCCCCTTGTCTGTTCTATAAATTGTAATCCTGAGTTTTCTATCTGTTACATGCCAAGAAATCCTCGCTAAAAATTCCGGTGGACCTCCTACGGCACCTATTAGTATTTAAAGATTTGATTTCATTCAACAAATTAATTTATGACCTGCAAGTACGTGTCGCTTAGAACACGGCCATATACCAAATGGTCAATATTAATCATCCATGTAATTTGCTCTATGGGATGTTTGCAAAATTTCAACGGAGGCAATTTCTTGGCATGACGAGACAGCATCTCAGCGATAAAAGAATATGTTTGAAAGAACTATGCACTTGGCTACCTTTTTTTCTTCAATTCATTTTTAAAACGTCTTGGCTTCTTCAACTTGAATAATAGAAAATAAAACTATATATCAAACGAAAACTGGAGAAAGTGAGAAACAAGTTTCTTTCATTAGTGAAAATTACTGCTTCATTGCTTATCTCAGAGTTCGAACCCTACACGTGGTAGCTTGGTTCGACTCCAATCTTAATTGACTAGGATTGACAGTTTCCTTGCCGAAGGTCAGTGGTTCTCTCCGGGCGTCCCAGCTTTCTACACACAAAAAAAAGCTGGTCACCATGAAATAGCAAATAATGATAAAAGTGGCGTTAAAGACCAACAATGAATACATCAATCACTGTACATCTTAGACGTTTCAAACACATCTCGTAGTTTTTTTAAACACGAATCTATTTTTTTTAAATTGAATTTGACAATAGCAATTTTCCCGCATCGTATAATGGTGAATCCGGATAACACTGTAATATGTGCCGTTGGACATGAAAAAGCTTAACCTCTAATAATTTTGAATAACTAGGAGAATAGATGAATTTTAAAGCAGAACAATTTTAAATATTTGTCAGCTACTTTAGGGGAAAGCAATAAGTATTGAGCAGATATTTAAGATTTCCGAGGATAAGGCAACATTAAAGGGACCTGTCTTTAAAGGTTGGTGTGTCCATCATATAACATATGTGGCAACCTTTTGTTTAAGGCTTAAAACAAATTAAACTTTTCAAAGTTAATCAAGTTCCATTACTAACTTAATGTCGACACCTTATAATGTAGAATATCTATTTTAAACAGAAAAGGGTAATTTCTATGTCAAAAGATTGCAAAATTTCTGAGAATGAATAGAACAGTCCCTGTTCGAATGCAGCATTCGCTAACTTAGTAGACATGTCTTTGACAAGCAATACTTTGAACCACTGACAGTGTCTTTAACGATCCCATGCGCAAAAATGACAAAATTAAAAAACAGAGTATTGTCCCTGCTAAACTGAAGAGTGTAGGTTTCAGCTGGAGAGTTCCCGATGAAGACATTTTTTTTTTCAGTTAAAAAATTTGAGGTACACAGTCTACAAAATAAAACAAAAGTTGAAAATCTGATGCTCGTCTTGGCGTATACTCAAAAATGTACTTATTTGGGACTGCTTAGACATGAAATGATGTCACAAGACACATGCGACCAGTCACGGCTTTTATAGAACGAGTTGCCCCTCAATCATACACCTTTGACACATAGTCCCACAATGCCCTAATGTTCTAAAGCATAATAAAAAATATCTTAAAATCCACTATAAAAGAAATAACATAACTAATAATTTTAACCATAAAATTTTATATGAAAAAAAACCCCACATATATTAAAGTTTACATTCATTTCAAATGATAGGAACTATATTTGTAGACAATCGATTACGAGCGACCAAACAGGTCATTTTTGAAAATCAGATCATTTCGTCTTTTTCTATTTAGTTCTTTGAGTCTCTTTTTTTGCTATTTTTTCACTTTATTATTCATGGATTGAAACCTTAACTTCATGTTCTAAAACATATACAATGTACGTGGGCATTGTGCTTCAATGAAAAAATATGGGGTAAACGTCAATGAGACAGCCACCTAGTGACAGAAATAACCAAAAAGACATGTGCTCGGTTTGACGGTAAACCAGATATATGCGAGATTCCATCACGGGATAAAGAAACAAAAGACCATTCACAATTTGTCTTACATTTGTTTTTCTCTCTTTTAATTAAATAAAAAAAAACTTTCGAATGTTGAGTTCATAAGATAAAAATATTCCCTGTGGAACAACCCCCCCTCCCCTTTTCTTTGTTTGGTGCTCTCCAATTTCAACACCCAAATAACTTAAAGGCTTTTCAATCTAATTAAAATTAAAACCTTGCTTTCTAACCAATCTATTCGTGTACCGGACCGGGAACTTTCTTTATTTAATAAGAAAATCTACAGTGCCGTTATATAAATGCATGTTGTCTGCTTGGAGTCCCCGCCCGAAAAGAAAGAAATAGCCTAACTCCAAGATACTACATTCCTGCATCACGTGATTTTTGCCACGTGGAGCTTACATTAGAATGAATACCGAATATGGAAAGTGAAACTACAGTTCAAAACATAAAGTCCGAAGGCACATAGAAGAAAAAGAAGGATTTTTTTTTTGCAAAGGGTGCCGGGGTAATCTTCTCTGTGTTCATAATATACACGAAATATTTGCCACTGCCCCTTGTCTGTTCTATAAATTGTAATCCTGAGTTTTCTATCTGTTACATGCCAAGAAATCCTCGCTAAAAATTCCGGTGGACCTCCTACGGCACCTATTAGTATTTAAAGATTTGATTTCATTCAACAAATTAATTTATGACCTGCAAGTACGTGTCGCTTAGAACACGGCCATATACCAAATGGTCAATATTAATCATCCATGTAATTTGCTCTATGGGATGTTTGCAAAATTTCAACGGAGGCAATTTCTTGGCATGACGAGACAGCATCTCAGCGATAAAAGAATATGTTTGAAAGAACTATGCACTTGGCTACCTTTTTTTCTTCAATTCATTTTTAAAACGTCTTGGCTTCTTCAACTTGAATAATAGAAAATAAAACTATATATCAAACGAAAACTGGAGAAAGTGAGAAACAAGTTTCTTTCATTAGTGAAAATTACTGCTTCATTGCTTATCTCAGAGTTCGAACCCTACACGTGGTAGCTTGGTTCGACTCCAATCTTAATTGACTAGGATTGACAGTTTCCTTGCCGAAGGTCAGTGGTTCTCTCCGGGCGTCCCAGCTTTCTACACACAAAAAAAAGCTGGTCACCATGAAATAGCAAATAATGATAAAAGTGGCGTTAAAGACCAACAATGAATACATCAATCACTGTACATCTTAGACGTTTCAAACACATCTCGTAGTTTTTTTAAACACGAATCTATTTTTTTTAAATTGAATTTGACAATAGCAATTTTCCCGCATCGTATAATGGTGAATCCGGATAACACTGTAATATGTGCCGTTGGACATGAAAAAGCTTAACCTCTAATAATTTTGAATAACTAGGAGAATAGATGAATTTTAAAGCAGAACAATTTTAAATATTTGTCAGCTACTTTAGGGGAAAGCAATAAGTATTGAGCAGATATTTAAGATTTCCGAGGATAAGGCAACATTAAAGGGACCTGTCTTTAAAGGTTGGTGTGTCCATCATATAACATATGTGGCAACCTTTTGTTTAAGGCTTAAAACAAATTAAACTTTTCAAAGTTAATCAAGTTCCATTACTAACTTAATGTCGACACCTTATAATGTAGAATATCTATTTTAAACAGAAAAGGGTAATTTCTATGTCAAAAGATTGCAAAATTTCTGAGAATGAATAGAACAGTCCCTGTTCGAATGCAGCATTCGCTAACTTAGTAGACATGTCTTTGACAAGCAATACTTTGAACCACTGACAGTGTCTTTAACGATCCCATGCGCAAAAATGACAAAATTAAAAAACAGAGTATTGTCCCTGCTAAACTGAAGAGTGTAGGTTTCAGCTGGAGAGTTCCCGATGAAGACATTTTTTTTTTCAGTTAAAAAATTTGAGGTACACAGTCTACAAAATAAAACAAAAGTTGAAAATCTGATGCTCGTCTTGGCGTATACTCAAAAATGTACTTATTTGGGACTGCTTAGACATGAAATGATGTCACAAGACACATGCGACCAGTCACGGCTTTTATAGAACGAGTTGCCCCTCAATCATACACCTTTGACACATAGTCCCACAATGCCCTAATGTTCTAAAGCATAATAAAAAATATCTTAAAATCCACTATAAAAGAAATAACATAACTAATAATTTTAACCATAAAATTTTATATGAAAAAAAACCCCACATATATTAAAGTTTACATTCATTTCAAATGATAGGAACTATATTTGTAGACAATCGATTACGAGCGACCAAACAGGTCATTTTTGAAAATCAGATCATTTCGTCTTTTTCTATTTAGTTCTTTGAGTCTCTTTTTTTGCTATTTTTTCACTTTATTATTCATGGATTGAAACCTTAACTTCATGTTCTAAAACATATACAATGTACGTGGGCATTGTGCTTCAATGAAAAAATATGGGGTAAACGTCAATGAGACAGCCACCTAGTGACAGAAATAACCAAAAAGACATGTGCTCGGTTTGACGGTAAACCAGATATATGCGAGATTCCATCACGGGATAAAGAAACAAAAGACCATTCACAATTTGTCTTACATTTGTTTTTCTCTCTTTTAATTAAATAAAAAAAAAAACTTTCGAATGTTGAGTTCATAAGATAAAAATATTCCCTGTGGAACAACCCCCCCTCCCCCCCCCCCCTTTTCTTTGTTTGGTGCTCTCCAATTTCAACACCCAAATAACTTAAAGGCTTTTCAATCTAATTAAAATTAAAACCTTGCTTTCTAACCAATCTATTCGTGTACCGGACCGGGAACTTTCTTTATTTAATAAGAAAATCTACAGTGCCGTTATATAAATGCATGTTGTCTGCTTGGAGTCCCCGCCCGAAAAGAAAGAAATAGCCTAACTCCAAGATACTACATTCCTGCATCACGTGATTTTTGCCACGTGGAGCTTACATTAGAATGAATACCGAATATGGAAAGTGAAACTACAGTTCAAAACATAAAGTCCGAAGGCACATAGAAGAAAAAGAAGGATTTTTTTTTGCAAAGGGTGCCGGGGTAATCTTCTCTGTGTTCATAATATACACGAAATATTTGCCACTGCCCCTTGTCTGTTCTATAAATTGTAATCCTGAGTTTTCTATCTGTTACATGGCAAGAAATCCTCGCTAAAAATTCCGGTGGACCTCCTACGGCACCTATTAGTATTTAAAGATTTGATTTCATTCAACAAATTAATTTATGACCTGCAAGTACGTGTCGCTTAGAACACGGCCATATACCAAATGGTCAATATTAATCATCCATGTAATTTGCTCTATGGGATGTTTGCAAAATTTCAACGGAGGCAATTTCTTGGCATGACGAGACAGCATCTCAGCGATAAAAGAATATGTTTGAAAGAACTATGCACTTGGCTACCTTTTTTTCTTCAATTCATTTTTAAAACGTCTTGGCTTCTTCAACTTGAATAATAGAAAATAAAACTATATATCAAACGAAAACTGGAGAAAGTGAGAAACAAGTTTCTTTCATTAGTGAAAATTACTGCTTCATTGCTTATCTCAGAGTTCGAACCCTACACGTGGTAGCTTGGTTCGACTCCAATCTTAATTGACTAGGATTGACAGTTTCCTTGCCGAAGGTCAGTGGTTCTCTCCGGGCGTCCCAGCTTTCTACACACAAAAAAAGCTGGTCACCATGAAATAGCAAATAATGATAAAAGTGGCGTTAAAGACCAACAATGAATACATCAATCACTGTACATCTTAGACGTTTCAAACACATCTCGTAGTTTTTTTAAACACGAATCTATTTTTTTTAAATTGAATTTGACAATAGCAATTTTCCCGCATCGTATAATGGTGAATCCGGATAACACTGTAATATGTGCCGTTGGACATGAAAAAGCTTAACCTCTAATAATTTTGAATAACTAGGAGAATAGATGAATTTTAAAGCAGAACAATTTTAAATATTTGTCAGCTACTTTAGGGGAAAGCAATAAGTATTGAGCAGATATTTAAGATTTCCGAGGATAAGGCAACATTAAAGGGACCTGTCTTTAAAGGTTGGTGTGTCCATCATATAACATATGTGGCAACCTTTTGTTTAAGGCTTAAAACAAATTAAACTTTTCAAAGTTAATCAAGTTCCATTACTAACTTAATGTCGACACCTTATAATGTAGAATATCTATTTTAAACAGAAAAGGGTAATTTCTATGTCAAAAGATTGCAAAATTTCTGAGAATGAATAGAACAGTCCCTGTTCGAATGCAGCATTCGCTAACTTAGTAGACATGTCTTTGACAAGCAATACTTTGAACCACTGACAGTGTCTTTAACGATCCCATGCGCAAAAATGACAAAATTAAAAAACAGAGTATTGTCCCTGCTAAACTGAAGAGTGTAGGTTTCAGCTGGAGAGTTCCCGATGAAGACATTTTTTTTTCAGTTAAAAAATTTGAGGTACACAGTCTACAAAATAAAACAAAAGTTGAAAATCTGATGCTCGTCTTGGCGTATACTCAAAAATGTACTTATTTGGGACTGCTTAGACATGAAATGATGTCACAAGACACATGCGACCAGTCACGGCTTTTATAGAACGAGTTGCCCCTCAATCATACACCTTTGACACATAGTCCCACAATGCCCTAATGTTCTAAAGCATAATAAAAAATATCTTAAAATCCACTATAAAAGAAATAACATAACTAATAATTTTAACCATAAAATTTTATATGAAAAAAAACCCCACATATATTAAAGTTTACATTCATTTCAAATGATAGGAACTATATTTGTAGACAATCGATTACGAGCGACCAAACAGGTCATTTTTGAAAATCAGATCATTTCGTCTTTTTCTATTTAGTTCTTTGAGTCTCTTTTTTTGCTATTTTTTCACTTTATTATTCATGGATTGAAACCTTAACTTCATGTTCTAAAACATATACAATGTACGTGGGCATTGTGCTTCAATGAAAAAATATGGGGTAAACGTCAATGAGACAGCCACCTAGTGACAGAAATAACCAAAAAGACATGTGCTCGGTTTGACGGTAAACCAGATATATGCGAGATTCCATCACGGGATAAAGAAACAAAAGACCATTCACAATTTGTCTTACATTTGTTTTTCTCTCTTTTAATTAAATAAAAAAAAAAACTTTCGAATGTTGAGTTCATAAGATAAAAATATTCCCTGTGGAACAACCCCCCCTCCCCTTTTCTTTGTTTGGTGCTCTCCAATTTCAACACCCAAATAACTTAAAGGCTTTTCAATCTAATTAAAATTAAAACCTTGCTTTCTAACCAATCTATTCGTGTACCGGACCGGGAACTTTCTTTATTTAATAAGAAAATCTACAGTGCCGTTATATAAATGCATGTTGTCTGCTTGGAGTCCCCGCCCGAAAAGAAAGAAATAGCCTAACTCCAAGATACTACATTCCTGCATCACGTGATTTTTGCCACGTGGAGCTTACATTAGAATGAATACCGAATATGGAAAGTGAAACTACAGTTCAAAACATAAAGTCCGAAGGCACATAGAAGAAAAAGAAGGATTTTTTTTTGCAAAGGGTGCCGGGGTAATCTTCTCTGTGTTCATAATATACACGAAATATTTGCCACTGCCCCTTGTCTGTTCTATAAATTGTAATCCTGAGTTTTCTATCTGTTACATGCCAAGAAATCCTCGCTAAAAATTCCGGTGGACCTCCTACGGCACCTATTAGTATTTAAAGATTTCTTTTCATTCAACAAATTAATTTATGACCTGCAAGTACGTGTCGCTTAGAACACGGCCATATACCAAATGGTCAATATTAATCATCCATGTAATTTGCTCTATGGGATGTTTGCAAAATTTCAACGGAGGCAATTTCTTGGCATGACGAGACAGCATCTCAGCGATAAAAGAATATGTTTGAAAGAACTATGCACTTGGCTACCTTTTTTTCTTCAATTCATTTTTAAAACGTCTTGGCTTCTTCAACTTGAATAATAGAAAATAAAACTATATATCAAACGAAAACTGGAGAAAGTGAGAAACAAGTTTCTTTCATTAGTGAAAATTACTGCTTCATTGCTTATCTCAGAGTTCGAACCCTACACGTGGTAGCTTGGTTCGACTCCAATCTTAATTGACTAGGATTGACAGTTTCCTTGCCGAAGGTCAGTGGTTCTCTCCGGGCGTCCCAGCTTTCTACACACAAAAAAAAGCTGGTCACCATGAAATAGCAAATAATGATAAAAGTGGCGTTAAAGACCAACAATGAATACATCAATCACTGTACATCTTAGACGTTTCAAACACATCTCGTAGTTTTTTTAAACACGAATCTATTTTTTTTAAATTGAATTTGACAATAGCAATTTTCCCGCATCGTATAATGGTGAATCCGGATAACACTGTAATATGTGCCGTTGGACATGAAAAAGCTTAACCTCTAATAATTTTGAATAACTAGGAGAATAGATGAATTTTAAAGCAGAACAATTTTAAATATTTGTCAGCTACTTTAGGGGAAAGCAATAAGTATTGAGCAGATATTTAAGATTTCCGAGGATAAGGCAACATTAAAGGGACCTGTATTTAAAGGTTGGTTTGTCCATCATATAACATATGTGGCAACCTTTTGTTTAAGGCTTAAAACAAATTAAACTTTTCAAAGTTAATCAAGTTCCATTACTAACTTAATGTCGACACCTTATAATGTAGAATATCTATTTTAAACAGAAAAGGGTAATTTCTATGTCAAAAGATTGCAAAATTTCTGAGAATGAATAGAACAGTCCCTGTTCGAATGCAGCATTCGCTAACTTAGTAGACATGTCTTTGACAAGCAATACTTTGAACCACTGACAGTGTCTTTAACGATCCCATGCGCAAAAATGACAAAATTAAAAAACAGAGTATTGTCCCTGCTAAACTGAAGAGTGTAGGTTTCAGCTGGAGAGTTCCCGATGAAGACATTTTTTTTTTCAGTTAAAAAATTTGAGGTACACAGTCTACAAAATAAAACAAAAGTTGAAAATCTGATGCTCGTCTTGGCGTATACTCAAAAATGTACTTATTTGGGACTGCTTAGACATGAAATGATGTCACAAGACACATGCGACCAGTCACGGCTTTTATAGAACGAGTTGCCCCTCAATCATACACCTTTGACACATAGTCCCACAATGCCCTAATGTTCTAAAGCATAATAAAAAATATCTTAAAATCCACTATAAAAGAAATAACATAACTAATAATTTTAACCATAAAATTTTATATGAAAAAAAACCCCACATATATTAAAGTTTACATTCATTTCAAATGATAGGAACTATATTTGTAGACAATCGATTACGAGCGACCAAACAGGTCATTTTTGAAAATCAGATCATTTCGTCTTTTTCTATTTAGTTCTTTGAGTCTCTTTTTTTGCTATTTTTTCACTTTATTATTCATGGATTGAAACCTTAACTTCATGTTCTAAAACATATACAATGTACGTGGGCATTGTGCTTCAATGAAAAAATATGGGGTAAACGTCAATGAGACAGCCACCTAGTGACAGAAATAACCAAAAAGACATGTGCTCGGTTTGACGGTAAACCAGATATATGCGAGATTCCATCACGGGATAAAGAAACAAAAGACCATTCACAATTTGTCTTACATTTGTTTTTCTCTCTTTTAATTAAATAAAAAAAAAACTTTCGAATGTTGAGTTCATAAGATAAAAATATTCCCTGTGGAACAACCCCCCCTCCCCTTTTCTTTGTTTGGTGCTCTCCAATTTCAACACCCAAATAACTTAAAGGCTTTTCAATCTAATTAAAATTAAAACCTTGCTTTCTAACCAATCTATTCGTGTACCGGACCGGGAACTTTCTTTATTTAATAAGAAAATCTACAGTGCCGTTATATAAATGCATGTTGTCTGCTTGGAGTCCCCGCCCGAAAAGAAAGAAATAGCCTAACTCCAAGATACTACATTCCTGCATCACGTGATTTTTGCCACGTGGAGCTTACATTAGAATGAATACCGAATATGGAAAGTGAAACTACAGTTCAAAACATAAAGTCCGAAGGCACATAGAAGAAAAAGAAGGATTTTTTTTTGCAAAGGGTGCCGGGGTAATCTTCTCTGTGTTCATAATATACACGAAATATTTGCCACTGCCCCTTGTCTGTTCTATAAATTGTAATCCTGAGTTTTCTATCTGTTACATGCCAAGAAATCCTCGCTAAAAATTCCGGTGGACCTCCTACGGCACCTATTAGTATTTAAAGATTTCTTTTCATTCAACAAATTAATTTATGACCTGCAAGTACGTGTCGCTTAGAACACGGCCATATACCAAATGGTCAATATTAATCATCCATGTAATTTGCTCTATGGGATGTTTGCAAAATTTCAACGGAGGCAATTTCTTGGCATGACGAGACAGCATCTCAGCGATAAAAGAATATGTTTGAAAGAACTATGCACTTGGCTACCTTTTTTTCTTCAATTCATTTTTAAAACGTCTTGGCTTCTTCAACTTGAATAATAGAAAATAAAACTATATATCAAACGAAAACTGGAGAAAGTGAGAAACAAGTTTCTTTCATTAGTGAAAATTACTGCTTCATTGCTTATCTCAGAGTTCGAACCCTACACGTGGTAGCTTGGTTCGACTCCAATCTTAATTGACTAGGATTGACAGTTTCCTTGCCGAAGGTCAGTGGTTCTCTCCGGGCGTCCCAGCTTTCTACACACAAAAAAAAGCTGGTCACCATGAAATAGCAAATAATGATAAAAGTGGCGTTAAAGACCAACAATGAATACATCAATCACTGTACATCTTAGACGTTTCAAACACATCTCGTAGTTTTTTTAAACACGAATCTATTTTTTTTAAATTGAATTTGACAATAGCAATTTTCCCGCATCGTATAATGGTGAATCCGGATAACACTGTAATATGTGCCGTTGGACATGAAAAAGCTTAACCTCTAATAATTTTGAATAACTAGGAGAATAGATGAATTTTAAAGCAGAACAATTTTAAATATTTGTCAGCTACTTTAGGGGAAAGCAATAAGTATTGAGCAGATATTTAAGATTTCCGAGGATAAGGCAACATTAAAGGGACCTGTCTTTAAAGGTTGGTGTGTCCATCATATAACATATGTGGCAACCTTTTGTTTAAGGCTTAAAACAAATTAAACTTTTCAAAGTTAATCAAGTTCCATTACTAACATAATGTCGACACCTTATAATGTAGAATATCTATTTTAAACAGAAAAGGGTAATTTCTATGTCAAAAGATTGCAAAATTTCTGAGAATGAATAGAACAGTCCCTGTTCGAATGCAGCATTCGCTAACTTAGTAGACATGTCTTTGACAAGCAATACTTTGAACCACTGACAGTGTCTTTAACGATCCCATGCGCAAAAATGACAAAATTAAAAAACAGAGTATTGTCCCTGCTAAACTGAAGAGTGTAGGTTTCAGCTGGAGAGTTCCCGATGAAGACATTTTTTTTTCAGTTAAAAAATTTGAGGTACACAGTCTACAAAATAAAACAAAAGTTGAAAATCTGATGCTCGTCTTGGCGTATACTCAAAAATGTACTTATTTGGGACTGCTTAGACATGAAATGATGTCACAAGACACATGCGACCAGTCACGGCTTTTATAGAACGAGTTGCCCCTCAATCATACACCTTTGACACATAGTCCCACAATGCCCTAATGTTCTAAAGCATAATAAAAAATATCTTAAAATCCACTATAAAAGAAATAACATAACTAATAATTTTAACCATAAAATTTTATATGAAAAAAAACCCCACATATATTAAAGTTTACATTCATTTCAAATGATAGGAACTATATTTGTAGACAATCGATTACGAGCGACCAAACAGGTCATTTTTGAAAATCAGATCATTTCGTCTTTTTCTATTTAGTTCTTTGAGTCTCTTTTTTTGCTATTTTTTCACTTTATTATTCATGGATTGAAACCTTAACTTCATGTTCTAAAACATATACAATGTACGTGGGCATTGTGCTTCAATGAAAAAATATGGGGTAAACGTCAATGAGACAGCCACCTAGTGACAGAAATAACCAAAAAGACATGTGCTCGGTTTGACGGTAAACCAGATATATGCGAGATTCCATCACGGGATAAAGAAACAAAAGACCATTCACAATTTGTCTTACATTTGTTTTTCTCTCTTTTAATTAAATAAAAAAAAAACTTTCGAATGTTGAGTTCATAAGATAAAAATATTCCCTGTGGAACAACCCCCCCTCCCCTTTTCTTTGTTTGGTGCTCTCCAATTTCAACACCCAAATAACTTAAAGGCTTTTCAATCTAATTAAAATTAAAACCTTGCTTTCTAACCAATCTATTCGTGTACCGGACCGGGAACTTTCTTTATTTAATAAGAAAATCTACAGTGCCGTTATATAAATGCATGTTGTCTGCTTGGAGTCCCCGCCCGAAAAGAAAGAAATAGCCTAACTCCAAGATACTACATTCCTGCATCACGTGATTTTTGCCACGTGGAGCTTACATTAGAATGAATACCGAATATGGAAAGTGAAACTACAGTTCAAAACATAAAGTCCGAAGGCACATAGAAGAAAAAGAAGGATTTTTTTTTGCAAAGGGTGCCGGGGTAATCTTCTCTGTGTTCATAATATACACGAAATATTTGCCACTGCCCCTTGTCTGTTCTATAAATTGTAATCCTGAGTTTTCTATCTGTTACATGCCAAGAAATCCTCGCTAAAAATTCCGGTGGACCTCCTACGGCACCTATTAGTATTTAAAGATTTGATTTCATTCAACAAATTAATTTATGACCTGCAAGTACGTGTCGCTTAGAACACGGCCATATACCAAATGGTCAATATTAATCATCCATGTAATTTGCTCTATGGGATGTTTGCCAAATTTCAACGGAGGCAATTTCTTGGCATGACGAGACAGCATCTCAGCGATAAAAGAATATGTTTGAAAGAACTATGCACTTGGCTACCTTTTTTTCTTCAATTCATTTTTAAAACGTCTTGGCTTCTTCAACTTGAATAATAGAAAATAAAACTATATATCAAACGAAAACTGGAGAAAGTGAGAAACAAGTTTCTTTCATTAGTGAAAATTACTGCTTCATTGCTTATCTCAGAGTTCGAACCCTACACGTGGTAGCTTGGTTCGACTCCAATCTTAATTGACTAGGATTGACAGTTTCATTGCCGAAGGTCAGTGGTTCTCTCCGGGCGTCCCAGCTTTCTACACACAAAAAAAAGCTGGTCACCATGAAATAGCAAATAATGATAAAAGTGGCGTTAAAGACCAACAATGAATACATCAATCACTGTACATCTTAGACGTTTCAAACACATCTCGTAGTTTTTTTAAACACGAATCTATTTTTTTTAAATTGAATTTGACAATAGCAATTTTCCCGCATCGTATAATGGTGAATCCGGATAACACTGTAATATGTGCCGTTGGACATGAAAAAGCTTAACCTCTAATAATTTTGAATAACTAGGAGAATAGATGAATTTTAAAGCAGAACAATTTTAAATATTTGTCAGCTACTTTAGGGGAAAGCAATAAGTATTGAGCAGATATTTAAGATTTCCGAGGATAAGGCAACATTAAAGGGACCTGTCTTTAAAGGTTGGTGTGTCCATCATATAACATATGTGGCAACCTTTTGTTTAAGGCTTAAAACAAATTAAACTTTTCAAAGTTAATCAAGTTCCATTACTAACTTAATGTCGACACCTTATAATGTAGAATATCTATTTTAAACAGAAAAGGGTAATTTCTATGTCAAAAGATTGCAAAATTTCTGAGAATGAATAGAACAGTCCCTGTTCGAATGCAGCATTCGCTAACTTAGTAGACATGTCTTTGACAAGCAATACTTTGAACCACTGACAGTGTCTTTAACGATCCCATGCGCAAAAATGACAAAATTAAAAAACAGAGTATTGTCCCTGCTAAACTGAAGAGTGTAGGTTTCAGCTGGAGAGTTCCCGATGAAGACATTTTTTTTTTCAGTTAAAAAATTTGAGGTACACAGTCTACAAAATAAAACAAAAGTTGAAAATCTGATGCTCGTCTTGGCGTATACTCAAAAATGTACTTATTTGGGACTGCTTAGACATGAAATGATGTCACAAGACACATGCAACCAGTCACGGCTTTTATAGAACGAGTTGCCCCTCAATCATACACCTTTGACACATAGTCCCACAATGCCCTAATGTTCTAAAGCATAATAAAAAATATCTTAAAATCCACTATAAAAGAAATAACATAACTAATAATTTTAACCATAAAATTTTATATGAAAAAAAAACCCACATATATTAAAGTTTACATTCATTTCAAATGATAGGAACTATATTTGTAGACAATCGATTACGAGCGACCAAACAGGTCATTTTTGAAAATCAGATCATTTCGTCTTTTTCTATTTAGTTCTTTGAGTCTCTTTTTTTGCTATTTTTTCACTTTATTATTCATGGATTGAAACCTTAACTTCATGTTCTAAAACATATACAATGTACGTGGGCATTGTGCTTCAATGAAAAAATATGGGGTAAACGTCAATGAGACAGCCACCTAGTGACAGAAATAACCAAAAAGACATGTGCTCGGTTTGACGGTAAACCAGATATATGCGAGATTCCATCACGGGATAAAGAAACAAAAGACCATTCACAATTTGTCTTACATTTGTTTTTCTCTCTTTTAATTAAATAAAAAAAAAACTTTCGAATGTTGAGTTCATAAGATAAAAATATTCCCTGTGGAACAACCCCCCCCCCCCCCCTTTTCTTTGTTTGGTGCTCTCCAATTTCAACACCCAAATAACTTAAAGGCTTTTCAATCTAATTAAAATTAAAACCTTGCTTTCTAACCAATCTATTCGTGTACCGGACCGGGAACTTTCTTTATTTAATAAGAAAATCTACAGTGCCGTTATATAAATGCATGTTGTCTGCTTGGAGTCCCCGCCCGAAAAGAAAGAAATAGCCTAACTCCAAGATACTACATTCCTGCATCACGTGATTTTTGCCACGTGGAGCTTACATTAGAATGAATACCGAATATGGAAAGTGAAACTACAGTTCAAAACATAAAGTCCGAAGGCACATAGAAGAAAAAGAAGGATTTTTTTTTGCAAAGGGTGCCGGGGTAATCTTCTCTGTGTTCATAATATACACGAAATATTTGCCACTGCCCCTTGTCTGTTCTATAAATTGTAATCCTGAGTTTTCTATCTGTTACATGCCAAGAAATCCTCGCTAAAAATTCCGGTGGACCTCCTACGGCACCTATTAGTATTTAAAGATTTGATTTCATTCAACAAATTAATTTATGACCTGCAAGTACGTGTCGCTTAGAACACGGCCATATACCAAATGGTCAATATTAATCATCCATGTAATTTGCTCTATGGGATGTTTGCAAAATTTCAACGGAGGCAATTTCTTGGCATGACGAGACAGCATCTCAGCGATAAAAGAATATGTTTGAAAGAACTATGCACTTGGCTACCTTTTTTTCTTCAATTCATTTTTAAAACGTCTTGGCTTCTTCAACTTGAATAATAGAAAATAAAACTATATATCAAACGAAAACTGGAGAAAGTGAGAAACAAGTTTCTTTCATTAGTGAAAATTACTGCTTCATTGCTTATCTCAGAGTTCGAACCCTACACGTGGTAGCTTGGTTCGACTCCAATCTTAATTGACTAGGATTGACAGTTTCCTTGCCGAAGGTCAGTGGTTCTCTCCGGGCGTCCCAGCTTTCTACACACAAAAAAAAGCTGGTCACCATGAAATAGCAAATAATGATAAAAGTGGCGTTAAAGACCAACAATGAATACATCAATCACTGTACATCTTAGACGTTTCAAACACATCTCGTAGTTTTTTTAAACACGAATCTATTTTTTTTAAATTGAATTTGACAATAGCAATTTTCCCGCATCGTATAATGGTGAATCCGGATAACACTGTAATATGTGCCGTTGGACATGAAAAAGCTTAACCTCTAATAATTTTGAATAACTAGGAGAATAGATGAATTTTAAAGCAGAACAATTTTAAATATTTGTCAGCTACTTTAGGGGAAAGCAATAAGTATTGAGCAGATATTTAAGATTTCCGAGGATAAGGCAACATTAAAGGGACCTGTCTTTAAAGGTTGGTGTGTCCATCATATAACATATGTGGCAACCTTTTGTTTAAGGCTTAAAACAAATTAAACTTTTCAAAGTTAATCAAGTTCCATTACTAACTTAATGTCGACACCTTATAATGTAGAATATCTATTTTAAACAGAAAAGGGTAATTTCTATGTCAAAAGATTGCAAAATTTCTGAGAATGAATAGAACAGTCCCTGTTCGAATGCAGCATTCGCTAACTTAGTAGACATGTCTTTGACAAGCAATACTTTGAACCACTGACAGTGTCTTTAACGATCCCATGCGCAAAAATGACAAAATTAAAAAACAGAGTATTGTCCCTGCTAAACTGAAGAGTGTAGGTTTCAGCTGGAGAGTTCCCGATGAAGACATCTTTTTTTTCAGTTAAAAAATTTGAGGTACACAGTCTACAAAATAAAACAAAAGTTGAAAATCTGATGCTCGTCTTGGCGTATACTCAAAAATGTACTTATTTGGGACTGCTTAGACATGAAATGATGTCACAAGACACATGCGACCAGTCACGGCTTTTATAGAACGAGTTGCCCCTCAATCATACACCTTTGACACATAGTCCCACAATGCCCTAATGTTCTAAAGCATAATAAAAAATATCTTAAAATCCACTATAAAAGAAATAACATAACTAATAATTTTAACCATAAAATTTTATATGAAAAAAAAACCCACATATATTAAAGTTTACATTCATTTCAAATGATAGGAACTATATTTGTAGACAATCGATTACGAGCGACCAAACAGGTCATTTTTGAAAATCAGATCATTTCGTCTTTTTCTATTTAGTTCTTTGAGTCTCTTTTTTTGCTATTTTTTCACTTTATTATTCATGGATTGAAACCTTAACTTCATGTTCTAAAACATATACAATGTACGTGGGCATTGTGCTTCAATGAAAAAATATGGGGTAAACGTCAATGAGACAGCCACCTAGTGACAGAAATAACCAAAAAGACATGTGCTCGGTTTGACGGTAAACCAGATATATGCGAGATTCCATCACGGGATAAAGAAACAAAAGACCATTCACAATTTGTCTTACATTTGTTTTTCTCTCTTTTAATTAAATAAAAAAAAAACTTTCGAATGTTGAGTTCATAAGATAAAAATATTCCCTGTGGAACAACCCCCCCCCCCCCTTTTCTTTGTTTGGTGCTCTCCAATTTCAACACCCAAATAACTTAAAGGCTTTTCAATCTAATTAAAATTAAAACCTTGCTTTCTAACCAATCTATTCGTGTACCGGACCGGGAACTTTCTTTATTTAATAAGAAAATCTACAGTGCCGTTATATAAATGCATGTTGTCTGCTTGGAGTCCCCGCCCGAAAAGAAAGAAATAGCCTAACTCCAAGATACTACATTCCTGCATCACGTGATTTTTGCCACGTGGAGCTTACATTAGAATGAATACCGAATATGGAAAGTGAAACTACAGTTCAAAACATAAAGTCCGAAGGCACATAGAAGAAAAAGAAGGATTTTTTTTTGCAAAGGGTGCCGGGGTAATCTTCTCTGTGTTCATAATATACACGAAATATTTGCCACTGCCCCTTGTCTGTTCTATAAATTGTAATCCTGAGTTTTCTATCTGTTACATGCCAAGAAATCCTCGCTAAAAATTCCGGTGGAACTCCTACGGCACCTATTAGTATTTAAAGATTTGATTTCATTCAACAAATTAATTTATGACCTGCAAGTACGTGTCGCTTAGAACACGGCCATATACCAAATGGTCAATATTAATCATCCATGTAATTTGCTCTATGGGATGTTTGCCAAATTTCAACGGAGGCAATTTCTTGGCATGACGAGACAGCATCTCAGCGATAAAAGAATATGTTTGAAAGAACTATGCACTTGGCTACCTTTTTTTCTTCAATTCATTTTTAAAACGTCTTGGCTTCTTCAACTTGAATAATAGAAAATAAAACTATATATCAAACGAAAACTGGAGAAAGTGAGAAACAAGTTTCTTTCATTAGTGAAAATTACTGCTTCATTGCTTATCTCAGAGTTCGAACCCTACACGTGGTAGCTTGGTTCGACTCCAATCTTAATTGACTAGGATTGACAGTTTCCTTGCCGAAGGTCAGTGGTTCTCTCCGGGCGTCCCAGCTTTCTACACACAAAAAAAAGCTGGTCACCATGAAATAGCAAATAATGATAAAAGTGGCGTTAAAGACCAACAATGAATACATCAATCACTGTACATCTTAGACGTTTCAAACACATCTCGTAGTTTTTTTAAACACGAATCTATTTTTTTTAAATTGAATTTGACAATAGCAATTTTCCCGCATCGTATAATGGTGAATCCGGATAACACTGTAATATGTGCCGTTGGACATGAAAAAGCTTAACCTCTAATAATTTTGAATAACTAGGAGAATAGATGAATTTTAAAGCAGAACAATTTTAAATATTTGTCAGCTACTTTAGGGGAAAGCAATAAGTATTGAGCAGATATTTAAGATTTCCGAGGATAAGGCAACATTAAAGGGACCTGTCTTTAAAGGTTGGTGTGTCCATCATATAACATATGTGGCATCCTTTTGTTTAAGGCTTAAAACAAATTAAACTTTTCAAAGTTAATCAAGTTCCATTACTAACTTAATGTCGACACCTTATAATGTAGAATATCTATTTTAAACAGAAAAGGGTAATTTCTATGTCAAAAGATTGCAAAATTTCTGAGAATGAATAGAACAGTCCCTGTTCGAATGCAGCATTCGCTAACTTAGTAGACATGTCTTTGACAAGCAATACTTTGAACCACTGACAGTGTCTTTAACGATCCCATGCGCAAAAATGACAAAATTAAAAAATAGAGTATTGTCCCTGCTAAACTGAAGAGTGTAGGTTTCAGCTGGAGAGTTCCCGATGAAGACATTTTTTTTTTCAGTTAAAAAATTTGAGGTACACAGTCTACAAAATAAAACAAAAGTTGAAAATCTGATGCTCGTCTTGGCGTATACTCAAAAATGTACTTATTTGGGACTGCTTAGACATGAAATGATGTCACAAGACACATGCGACCAGTCACGGCTTTTATAGAACGAGTTGCCCCTCAATCATACACCTTTGACACATAGTCCCACAATGCCCTAATGTTCTAAAGCATAATAAAAAATATCTTAAAATCCACTATAAAAGAAATAACATAACTAATAATTTTAACCATAAAATTTTATATGAAAAAAAACCCCACATATATTAAAGTTTACATTCATTTCAAATGATAGGAACTATATTTGTAGACAATCGATTACGAGCGACCAAACAGGTCATTTTTGAAAATCAGATCATTTCGTCTTTTTCTATTTAGTTCTTTGAGTCTCTTTTTTTGCTATTTTTTCACTTTATTATTCATGGATTGAAACCTTAACTTCATGTTCTAAAACATATACAATGTACGTGGGCATTGTGCTTCAATGAAAAAATATGGGGTAAACGTCAATGAGACAGCCACCTAGTGACAGAAATAACCAAAAAGACATGTGCTCGGTTTGACGGTAAACCAGATATATGCGAGATTCCATCACGGGATAAAGAAACAAAAGACCATTCACAATTTGTCTTACATTTGTTTTTCTCTCTTTTAATTAAATAAAAAAAAAACTTTCGAATGTTGAGTTCATAAGATAAAAATATTCCCTGTGGAACAACCCCCCCCCCCCCCCCCCTTTTCTTTGTTTGGTGCTCTCCAATTTCAACACCCAAATAACTTAAAGGCTTTTCAATCTAATTAAAATTAAAACCTTGCTTTCTAACCAATCTATTCGTGTACCGGACCGGGAACTTTCTTTATTTAATAAGAAAATCTACAGTGCCGTTATATAAATGCATGTTGTCTGCTTGGAGTCCCCGCCCGAAAAGAAAGAAATAGCCTAACTCCAAGATACTACATTCCTGCATCACGTGATTTTTGCCACGTGGAGCTTACATTAGAATGAATACCGAATATGGAAAGTGAAACTACAGTTCAAAACATAAAGTCCGAAGGCACATAGAAGAAAAAGAAGGATTTTTTTTTGCAAAGGGTGCCGGGGTAATCTTCTCTGTGTTCATAATATACACGAAATATTTGCCACTGCCCCTTGTCTGTTCTATAAATTGTAATCCTGAGTTTTCTATCTGTTACATGCCAAGAAATCCTCGCTAAAAATTCCGGTGGACCTCCTACGGCACCTATTAGTATTTAAAGATTTGATTTCATTCAACAAATTAATTTATGACCTGCAAGTACGTGTCGCTTAGAACACGGCCATATACCAAATGGTCAATATTAATCATCCATGTAATTTGCTCTATGGGATGTTTGCAAAATTTCAACGGAGGCAATTTCTTGGCATGACGAGACAGCATCTCAGCGATAAAAGAATATGTTTGAAAGAACTATGCACTTGGCTACCTTTTTTTCTTCAATTCATTTTTAAAACGTCTTGGCTTCTTCAACTTGAATAATAGAAAATAAAACTATATATCAAACGAAAACTGGATAAAGTGAGAAACAAGTTTCTTTCATTAGTGAAAATTACTGCTTCATTGCTTATCTCAGAGTTCGAACCCTACACGTGGTAGCTTGGTTCGACTCCAATCTTAATTGACTAGGATTGACAGTTTCCTTGCCGAAGGTCAGTGGTTCTCTCCGGGCGTCCCAGCTTTCTACACACAAAAAAAAGCTGGTCACCATGAAATAGCAAATAATGATAAAAGTGGCGTTAAAGACCAACAATGAATACATCAATCACTGTACATCTTAGACGTTTCAAACACATCTCGTAGTTTTTTTAAACACGAATCTATTTTTTTTAAATTGAATTTGACAATAGCAATTTTCCCGCATCGTATAATGGTGAATCCGGATAACACTGTAATATGTGCCGTTGGACATGAAAAAGCTTAACCTCTAATAATTTTGAATAACTAGGAGAATAGATGAAATTTAAAGCAGAACAATTTTAAATATTTGTCAGCTACTTTAGGGGAAAGCAATAAGTATTGAGCAGATATTTAAGATTTCCGAGGATAAGGCAACATTAAAGGGACCTGTCTTTAAAGGTTGGTGTGTCCATCATATAACATATGTGGCAACGTTTCGTTTAAGGCTTAAAACAAATTAAACTTTTCAAAGTTAATCAAGTTCCATTACTAACTTAATGTCGACACCTTATAATGTAGAATATCTATTTTAAACAGAAAAGGGTAATTTCTATGTCAAAAGATTGCAAAATTTCTGAGAATGAATAGAACAGTCCCTGTTCGAATGCAGCATTCGCTAACTTAGTAGACATGTCTTTGACAAGCAATACTTTGAACCACTGACAGTGTCTTTAACGATCCCATGCGCAAAAATGACAAAATTAAAAAACAGAGTATTGTCCCTGCTAAACTGAAGAGTGTAGGTTTCAGCTGGAGAGTTCCCGATGAAGACATTTTTTTTTTCAGTTAAAAAATTTGAGGTACACAGTCTACAAAATAAAACAAAAGTTGAAAATCTGATGCTCGTCTTGGCGTATACTCAAAAATGTACTTATTTGGGACTGCTTAGACATGAAATGATGTCACAAGACACATGCGACCAGTCACGGCTTTTATAGAACGAGTTGCCCCTCAATCATACACCTTTGACACATAGTCCCACAATGCCCTAATGTTCTAAAGCATAATAAAAAATATCTTAAAATCCACTATAAAAGAAATAACATAACTAATAATTTTAACCATAAAATTTTATATGAAATAAACCCCACATATATTAAAGTTTACATTCATTTCAAATGATAGGAACTATATTTGTAGACAATCGATTACGAGCGACCAAACAGGTCATTTTTGAAAATCAGATCATTTCGTCTTTTTCTATTTAGTTCTTTGAGTCTCTTTTTTTGCTATTTTTTCACTTTATTATTCATGGATTGAAACCTTAACTTCATGTTCTAAAACATATACAATGTACGTGGGCATTGTGCTTCAATGAAAAAATATGGGGTAAACGTCAATGAGACAGCCACCTAGTGACAGAAATAACCAAAAAGACATGTGCTCGGTTTGACGGTAAACCAGATATATGCGAGATTCCATCACGGGATAAAGAAACAAAAGACCATTCACAATTTGTCTTACATTTGTTTTTCTCTCTTTTAATTAAATAAAAAAAAAACTTTCGAATGTTGAGTTCATAAGATAAAAATATTCCCTGTGGAACAACCCCCCCCCCCCTTTTCTTTGTTTGGTGCTCTCCAATTTCAACACCCAAATAACTTAAAGGCTTTTCAATCTAATTAAAATTAAAACCTTGCTTTCTAACCAATCTATTCGTGTACCGGACCGGGAACTTTCTTTATTTAATAAGAAAATCTACAGTGCCGTTATATAAATGCATGTTGTCTGCTTGGAGTCCCCGCCCGAAAAGAAAGAAATAGCCTAACTCCAAGATACTACATTCCTGCATCACGTGATTTTTGCCACGTGGAGCTTACATTAGAATGAATACCGAATATGGAAAGTGAAACTACAGTTCAAAACATAAAGTCCGAAGGCACATAGAAGAAAAAGAAGGATTTTTTTTTGCAAAGGGTGCCGGGGTAATCTTCTCTGTGTTCATAATATACACGAAATATTTGCCACTGCCCCTTGTCTGTTCTATAAATTGTAATCCTGAGTTTTCTATCTGTTACATGCCAAGAAATCCTCGCTAAAAATTCCGGTGGACCTCCTACGGCACCTATTAGTATTTAAAGATTTGATTTCATTCAACAAATTAATTTATGACCTGCAAGTACGTGTCGCTTAGAACACGGCCATATACCAAATGGTCAATATTAATCATCCATGTAATTTGCTCTATGGGATGTTTGCAAAATTTCAACGGAGGCAATTTCTTGGCATGACGAGACAGCATCTCAGCGATAAAAGAATATGTTTGAAAGAACTATGCACTTGGCTACCTTTTTTTCTTCAATTCATTTTTAAAACGTCTTGGCTTCTTCAACTTGAATAATAGAAAATAAAACTATATATCAAACGAAAACTGGAGAAAGTGAGAAACAAGTTTCTTTCATTAGTGAAAATTACTGCTTCATTGCTTATCTCAGAGTTCGAACCCTACACGTGGTAGCTTGGTTCGACTCCAATCTTAATTGACTAGGATTGACAGTTTCCTTGCCGAAGGTCAGTGGTTCTCTCCGGGCGTCCCAGCTTTCTACACACAAAAAAAGCTGGTCACCATGAAATAGCAAATAATGATAAAAGTGGCGTTAAAGACCAACAATGAATACATCAATCACTGTACATCTTAGACGTTTCAAACACATCTCGTAGTTTTTTTAAACACGAATCTATTTTTTTTAAATTGAATTTGACAATAGCAATTTTCCCGCATCGTATAATGGTGAATCCGGATAACACTGTAATATGTGCCGTTGGACATGAAAAAGCTTAACCTCTAATAATTTTGAATAACTAGGAGAATAGATGAATTTTAAAGCAGAACAATTTTAAATATTTGTCAGCTACTTTAGGGGAAAGCAATAAGTATTGAGCAGATATTTAAGATTTCCGAGGATAAGGCAACATTAAAGGGACCTGTCTTTAAAGGTTGGTGTGTCCATCATATAACATATGTGGCAACCTTTTGTTTAAGGCTTAAAACAAATTAAACTTTTCAAAGTTAATCAAGTTCCATTACTAACTTAATGTCGACACCTTATAATGTAGAATATCTATTTTAAACAGAAAAGGGTAATTTCTATGTCAAAAGATTGCAAAATTTCTGAGAATGAATAGAACAGTCCCTGTTCGAATGCAGCATTCGCTAACTTAGTAGACATGTCTTTGACAAGCAATACTTTGAACCACTGACAGTGTCTTTAACGATCCCATGCGCAAAAATGACAAAATTAAAAAACAGAGTATTGTCCCTGCTAAACTGAAGAGTGTAGGTTTCAGCTGGAGAGTTCCCGATGAAGACATTTTTTTTTTCAGTTAAAAAATTTGAGGTACACAGTCTACAAAATAAAACAAAAGTTGAAAATCTGATGCTCGTCTTGGCGTATACTCAAAAATGTACTTATTTGGGACTGCTTAGACATGAAATGATGTCACAAGACACATGCGACCAGTCACGGCTTTTATAGAACGAGTTGCCCCTCAATCATACACCTTTGACACATAGTCCCACAATGCCCTAATGTTCTAAAGCATAATAAAAAATATCTTAAAATCCACTATAAAAGAAATAACATAACTAATAATTTTAACCATAAAATTTTATATGAAAAAAAACCCCACATATATTAAAGTTTACATTCATTTCAAATGATAGGAACTATATTTGTAGACAATCGATTACGAGCGACCAAACAGGTCATTTTTGAAAATCAGATCATTTCGTCTTTTTCTATTTAGTTCTTTGAGTCTCTTTTTTTGCTATTTTTTCACTTTATTATTCATGGATTGAAACCTTAACTTCATGTTCTAAAACATATACAATGTACGTGGGCATTGTGCTTCAATGAAAAAATATGGGGTAAACGTCAATGAGACAGCCACCTAGTGACAGAAATAACCAAAAAGACATGTGCTCGGTTTGACGGTAAACCAGATATATGCGAGATTCCATCACGGGATAAAGAAACAAAAGACCATTCACAATTTGTCTTACATTTGTTTTTCTCTCTTTTAATTAAATAAAAAAAAAACTTTCGAATGTTGAGTTCATAAGATAAAAATATTCCCTGTGGAACAACCCCCCCCCCCCTTTTCTTTGTTTGGTGCTCTCCAATTTCAACACCCAAATAACTTAAAGGCTTTTCAATCTAATTAAAATTAAAACCTTGCTTTCTAACCAATCTATTCGTGTACCGGACCGGGAACTTTCTTTATTTAATAAGAAAATCTACAGTGCCGTTATATAAATGCATGTTGTCTGCTTGGAGTCCCCGCCCGAAAAGAAAGAAATAGCCTAACTCCAAGATACTACATTCCTGCATCACGTGATTTTTGCCACGTGGAGCTTACATTAGAATGAATACCGAATATGGAAAGTGAAACTACAGTTCAAAACATAAAGTCCGAAGGCACATAGAAGAAAAAGAAGGATTTTTTTTTGCAAAGGGTGCCGGGGTAATCTTCTCTGTGTTCATAATATACACGAAATATTTGCCACTGCCCCTTGTCTGTTCTATAAATTGTAATCCTGAGTTTTCTATCTGTTACATGCCAAGAAATCCTCGCTAAAAATTCCGGTGGACCTCCTACGGCACCTATTAGTATTTAAAGATTTGATTTCATTCAACAAATTAATTTATGACCTGCAAGTACGTGTCGCTTAGAACACGGCCATATACCAAATGGTCAATATTAATCATCCATGTAATTTGCTCTATGGGATGTTTGCAAAATTTCAACGGAGGCAATTTCTTGGCATGACGAGACAGCATCTCAGCGATAAAAGAATATGTTTGAAAGAACTATGCACTTGGCTACCTTTTTTTCTTCAATTCATTTTTAAAACGTCTTGGCTTCTTCAACTTGAATAATAGAAAATAAAACTATATATCAAACGAAAACTGGAGAAAGTGAGAAACAAGTTTCTTTCATTAGTGAAAATTACTGCTTCATTGCTTATCTCAGAGTTCGAACCCTACACGTGGTAGCTTGGTTCGACTCCAATCTTAATTGACTAGGATTGACAGTTTCCTTGCCGAAGGTCAGTGGTTCTCTCCGGGCGTCCCAGCTTTCTACACACAAAAAAAAGCTGGTCACCATGAAATAGCAAATAATGATAAAAGTGGCGTTAAAGACCAACAATGAATACATCAATCACTGTACATCTTAGACGTTTCAAACACATCTCGTAGTTTTTTTAAACACGAATCTATTTTTTTTAAATTGAATTTTCCCGCATCGTATAATGGTGAATCCGGATAACACTGTAATATGTGCCGTTGGACATGAAAAAGCTTAACCTCTAATAATTTTGAATAACTAGGAGAATAGATGAATTTTAAAGCAGAACAATTTTAAATATTTGTCAGCTACTTTAGGGGAAAGCAATAAGTATTGAGCAGATATTTAAGATTTCCGAGGATAAGGCAACATTAAAGGGACCTGTCTTTAAAGGTTGGTGTGTCCATCATATAACATATGTGGCAACCTTTTGTTTAAGGCTTAAAACAAATTAAACTTTTCAAAGTTAATCAAGTTCCATTACTAACTTAATGTCGACACCTTATAATGTAGAATATCTATTTTAAACAGAAAAGGGTAATTTCTATGTCAAAAGATTGCAAAATTTCTGAGAATGAATAGAACAGTCCCTGTTCGAATGCAGCATTCGCTAACTTAGTAGACATGTCTTTGACAAGCAATACTTTGAACCACTGACAGTGTCTTTAACGATCCCATGCGCAAAAATGACAAAATTAAAAAACAGAGTATTGTCCCTGCTAAACTGAAGAGTGTAGGTTTCAGCTGGAGAGTTCCCGATGAAGACATTTTTTTTTTCAGTTAAAAAATTTGAGGTACACAGTCTACAAAATAAAACAAAAGTTGAAAATCTGATGCTCGTCTTGGCGTATACTCAAAAATGTACTTATTTGGGACTGCTTAGACATGAAATGATGTCACAAGACACATGCGACCAGTCACGGCTTTTATAGAACGAGTTGCCCCTCAATCATACACCTTTGACACATAGTCCCACAATGCCCTAATGTTCTAAAGCATAATAAAAAATATCTTAAAATCCACTATAAAAGAAATAACATAACTAATAATTTTAACCATAAAATTTTATATGAAAAAAAAACCCACATATATTAAAGTTTACATTCATTTCAAATGATAGGAACTATATTTGTAGACAATCGATTACGAGCGACCAAACAGGTCATTTTTGAAAATCAGATCATTTCGTCTTTTTCTATTTAGTTCTTTGAGTCTCTTTTTTTGCTATTTTTTCACTTTATTATTCATGGATTGAAACCTTAACTTCATGTTCTAAAACATATACAATGTACGTGGGCATTGTGCTTCAATGAAAAAATATGGGGTAAACGTCAATGAGACAGCCACCTAGTGACAGAAATAACCAAAAAGACATGTGCTCGGTTTGACGGTAAACCAGATATATGCGAGATTCCATCACGGGATAAAGAAACAAAAGACCATTCACAATTTGTCTTACATTTGTTTTTCTCTCTTTTAATTAAATAAAAAAAAAAACTTTCGAATGTTGAGTTCATAAGATAAAAATATTCCCTGTGGAACAACCCCCCCCCCCCCCCCCCTTTTCTTTGTTTGGTGCTCTCCAATTTCAACACCCAAATAACTTAAAGGCTTTTCAATCTAATTAAAATTAAAACCTTGCTTTCTAACCAATCTATTCGTGTACCGGACCGGGAACTTTCTTTATTTAATAAGAAAATCTACAGTGCCGTTATATAAATGCATGTTGTCTGCTTGGAGTCCCCGCCCGAAAAGAAAGAAATAGCCTAACTCCAAGATACTACATTCCTGCATCACGTGATTTTTGCCACGTGGAGCTTACATTAGAATGAATACCGAATATGGAAAGTGAAACTACAGTTCAAAACATAAAGTCCGAAGGCACATAGAAGAAAAAGAAGGATTTTTTTTTGCAAAGGGTGCCGGGGTAATCTTCTCTGTGTTCATAATATACACGAAATATTTGCCACTGCCCCTTGTCTGTTCTATAAATTGTAATCCTGAGTTTTCTATCTGTTACATGCCAAGAAATCCTCGCTAAAAATTCCGGTGGACCTCCTACGGCACCTATTAGTATTTAAAGATTTGATTTCATTCAACAAATTAATTTATGACCTGCAAGTACGTGTCGCTTAGAACACGGCCATATACCAAATGGTCAATATTAATCATCCATGTAATTTGCTCTATGGGATGTTTGCAAAATTTCAACGGAGGCAATTTCTTGGCATGACGAGACAGCATCTCAGCGATAAAAGAATATGTTTGAAAGAACTATGCACTTGGCTACCTTTTTTTCTTCAATTCATTTTTAAAACGTCTTGGCTTCTTCAACTTGAATAATAGAAAATAAAACTATATATCAAACGAAAACTGGAGAAAGTGAGAAACAAGTTTCTTTCATTAGTGAAAATTACTGCTTCATTGCTTATCTCAGAGTTCGAACCCTACACGTGGTAGCTTGGTTCGACTCCAATCTTAATTGACTAGGATTGACAGTTTCCTTGCCGAAGGTCAGTGGTTCTCTCCGGGCGTCCCAGCTTTCTACACACAAAAAAAAGCTGGTCACCATGAAATAGCAAATAATGATAAAAGTGGCGTTAAAGACCAACAATGAATACATCAATCACTGTACATCTTAGACGTTTCAAACACATCTCGTAGTTTTTTTAAACACGAATCTATTTTTTTTAAATTGAATTTGACAATAGCAATTTTCCCGCATCGTATAATGGTGAATCCGGATAACACTGTAATATGTGCCGTTGGACATGAAAAAGCTTAACCTCTAATAATTTTGAATAACTAGGAGAATAGATGAATTTTAAAGCAGAACAATTTTAAATATTTGTCAGCTACTTTAGGGGAAAGCAATAAGTATTGAGCAGATATTTAAGATTTCCGAGGATAAGGCAACATTAAAGGGACCTGTCTTTAAAGGTTGGTGTGTCCATCATATAACATATGTGGCAACCTTTTGTTTAAGGCTTAAAACAAATTAAACTTTTCAAAGTTAATCAAGTTCCATTACTAACTTAATGTCGACACCTTATAATGTAGAATATCTATTTTAAACAGAAAAGGGTAATTTCTATGTCAAAAGATTGCAAAATTTCTGAGAATGAATAGAACAGTCCCTGTTCGAATGCAGCATTCGCTAACTTAGTAGACATGTCTTTGACAAGCAATACTTTGAACCACTGACAGTGTCTTTAACGATCCCATGCGCAAAAATGACAAAATTAAAAAACAGAGTATTGTCCCTGCTAAACTGAAGAGTGTAGGTTTCAGCTGGAGAGTTCCCGATGAAGACATTTTTTTTTTCAGTTAAAAAATTTGAGGTACACAGTCTACAAAATAAAACAAAAGTTGAAAATCTGATGCTCGTCTTGGCGTATACTCAAAAATGTACTTATTTGGGACTGCTTAGACATGAAATGATGTCACAAGACACATGCGACCAGTCACGGCTTTTATAGAACGAGTTGCCCCTCAATCATACACCTTTGACACATAGTCCCACAATGCCCTAATGTTCTAAAGCATAATAAAAAATATCTTAAAATCCACTATAAAAGAAATAACATAACTAATAATTTTAACCATAAAATTTTATATGAAAAAAAACCCCACATATATTAAAGTTTACATTCATTTCAAATGATAGGAACTATATTTGTAGACAATCGATTACGAGCGACCAAACAGGTCATTTTTGAAAATCAGATCATTTCGTCTTTTTCTATTTAGTTCTTTGAGTCTCTTTTTTTGCTATTTTTTCACTTTATTATTCATGGATTGAAACCTTAACTTCATGTTCTAAAACATATACAATGTACGTGGGCATTGTGCTTCAATGAAAAAATATGGGGTAAACGTCAATGAGACAGCCACCTAGTGACAGAAATAACCAAAAAGACATGTGCTCGGTTTGACGGTAAACCAGATATATGCGAGATTCCATCACGGGATAAAGAAACAAAAGACCATTCACAATTTGTCTTACATTTGTTTTTCTCTCTTTTAATTAAATAAAAAAAAAAACTTTCGAATGTTGAGTTCATAAGATAAAAATATTCCCTGTGGAACAACCCCCCCCCCCCCCCCCCCCCCCCCTTTTCTTTGTTTGGTGCTCTCCAATTTCAACACCCAAATAACTTAAAGGCTTTTCAATCTAATTAAAATTAAAACCTTGCTTTCTAACCAATCTATTCGTGTACCGGACCGGGAACTTTCTTTATTTAATAAGAAAATCTACAGTGCCGTTATATAAATGCATGTTGTCTGCTTGGAGTCCCCGCCCGAAAAGAAAGAAATAGCCTAACTCCAAGATACTACATTCCTGCATCACGTGATTTTTGCCACGTGGAGCTTACATTAGAATGAATACCGAATATGGAAAGTGAAACTACAGTTCAAAACATAAAGTCCGAAGGCACATAGAAGAAAAAGAAGGATTTTTTTTTGCAAAGGGTGCCGGGGTAATCTTCTCTGTGTTCATAATATACACGAAATATTTGCCACTGCCCCTTGTCTGTTCTATAAATTGTAATCCTGAGTTTTCTATCTGTTACATGCCAAGAAATCCTCGCTAAAAATTCCGGTGGACCTCCTACGGCACCTATTAGTATTTAAAGATTTGATTTCATTCAACAAATTAATTTATGACCTGCAAGTACGTGTCGCTTAGAACACGGCCATATACCAAATGGTCAATATTAATCATCCATGTAATTTGCTCTATGGGATGTTTGCAAAATTTCAACGGAGGCAATTTCTTGGCATGACGAGACAGCATCTCAGCGATAAAAGAATATGTTTGAAAGAACTATGCACTTGGCTACCTTTTTTTCTTCAATTCATTTTTAAAACGTCTTGGCTTCTTCAACTTGAATAATAGAAAATAAAACTATATATCAAACGAAAACTGGAGAAAGTGAGAAACAAGTTTCTTTCATTAGTGAAAATTACTGCTTCATTGCTTATCTCAGAGTTCGAACCCTACACGTGGTAGCTTGGTTCGACTCCAATCTTAATTGACTAGGATTGACAGTTTCCTTGCCGAAGGTCAGTGGTTCTCTCCGGGCGTCCCAGCTTTCTACACACAAAAAAAAGCTGGTCACCATGAAATAGCAAATAATGATAAAAGTGGCGTTAAAGACCAACAATGAATACATCAATCACTGTACATCTTAGACGTTTCAAACACATCTCGTAGTTTTTTTAAACACGAATCTATTTTTTTTAAATTGAATTTGACAATAGCAATTTTCCCGCATCGTATAATGGTGAATCCGGATAACACTGTAATATGTGCCGTTGGACATGAAAAAGCTTAACCTCTAATAATTTTGAATAACTAGGAGAATAGATGAATTTTAAAGCAGAACAATTTTAAATATTTGTCAGCTACTTTAGGGGAAAGCAATAAGTATTGAGCAGATATTTAAGATTTCCGAGGATAAGGCAACATTAAAGGGACCTGTCTTTAAAGGTTGGTGTGTCCATCATATAACATATGTGGCAACCTTTTGTTTAAGGCTTAAAACAAATTAAACTTTTCAAAGTTAATCAAGTTCCATTACTAACTTAATGTCGACACCTTATAATGTAGAATATCTATTTTAAACAGAAAAGGGTAATTTCTATGTCAAAAGATTGCAAAATTTCTGAGAATGAATAGAACAGTCCCTGTTCGAATGCAGCATTCGCTAACTTAGTAGACATGTCTTTGACAAGCAATACTTTGAACCACTGACAGTGTCTTTAACGATCCCATGCGCAAAAATGACAAAATTAAAAAATAGAGTATTGTCCCTGCTAAACTGAAGAGTGTAGGTTTCAGCTGGAGAGTTCCCGATGAAGACATTTTTTTTTTCAGTTAAAAAATTTGAGGTACACAGTCTACAAAATAAAACAAAAGTTGAAAATCTGATGCTCGTCTTGGCGTATACTCAAAAATGTACTTATTTGGGACTGCTTAGACATGAAATGATGTCACAAGACACATGCGACCAGTCACGGCTTTTATAGAACGAGTTGCCCCTCAATCATACACCTTTGACACATAGTCCCACAATGCCCTAATGTTCTAAAGCATAATAAAAAATATCTTAAAATCCACTATAAAAGAAATAACATAACTAATAATTTTAACCATAAAATTTTATATGAAAAAAAACCCCACATATATTAAAGTTTACATTCATTTCAAATGATAGGAACTATATTTGTAGACAATCGATTACGAGCGACCAAACAGGTCATTTTTGAAAATCAGATCATTTCGTCTTTTTCTATTTAGTTCTTTGAGTCTCTTTTTTTGCTATTTTTTCACTTTATTATTCATGGATTGAAACCTTAACTTCATGTTCTAAAACATATACAATGTACGTGGGCATTGTGCTTCAATGAAAAAATATGGGGTAAACGTCAATGAGACAGCCACCTAGTGACAGAAATAACCAAAAAGACATGTGCTCGGTTTGACGGTAAACCAGATATATGCGAGATTCCATCACGGGATAAAGAAACAAAAGACCATTCACAATTTGTCTTACATTTGTTTTTCTCTCTTTTAATTAAATAAAAAAAAAACTTTCGAATGTTGAGTTCATAAGATAAAAATATTCCCTGTGGAACCCCCCCCCCCCCTTTTCTTTGTTTGGTGCTCTCCAATTTCAACACCCAAATAACTTAAAGGCTTTTCAATCTAATTAAAATTAAAACCTTGCTTTCTAACCAATCTACTCGTGTACCGGACCGGGAACTTTCTTTATTTAATAAGAAAATCTACAGTGCCGTTATATAAATGCATGTTGTCTGCTTGGAGTCCCCGCCCGAAAAGAAAGAAATAGCCTAACTCCAAGATACTACATTCCTGCATCACGTGATTTTTGCCACGTGGAGCTTACATTAGAATGAATACCGAATATGGAAAGTGAAACTACAGTTCAAAACATAAAGTCCGAAGGCACATAGAAGAAAAAGAAGGATTTTTTTTTGCAAAGGGTGCCGGGGTAATCTTCTCTGTGTTCATAATATACACGAAATATTTGCCACTGCCCCTTGTCTGTTCTATAAATTGTAATCCTGAGTTTTCTATCTGTTACATGCCAAGAAATCCTCGCTAAAAATTCCGGTGGACCTCCTACGGCACCTATTAGTATTTAAAGATTTGATTTCATTCAACAAATTAATTTATGACCTGCAAGTACGTGTCGCTTAGAACACGGCCATATACCAAATGGTCAATATTAATCATCCATGTAATTTGCTCTATGGGATGTTTGCAAAATTTCAACGGAGGCAATTTCTTGGCATGACGAGACAGCATCTCAGCGATAAAAGAATATGTTTGAAAGAACTATGCACTTGGCTACCTTTTTTTCTTCAATTCATTTTTAAAACGTCTTGGCTTCTTCAACTTGAATAATAGAAAATAAAACTATATATCAAACGAAAACTGGATAAAGTGAGAAACAAGTTTCTTTCATTAGTGAAAATTACTGCTTCATTGCTTATCTCAGAGTTCGAACCCTACACGTGGTAGCTTGGTTCGACTCCAATCTTAATTGACTAGGATTGACAGTTTCCTTGCCGAAGGTCAGTGGTTCTCTCCGGGCGTCCCAGCTTTCTACACACAAAAAAAGCTGGTCACCATGAAATAGCAAATAATGATAAAAGTGGCGTTAAAGACCAACAATGAATACATCAATCACTGTACATCTTAGACGTTTCAAACACATCTCGTAGTTTTTTTAAACACGAATCTATTTTTTTTAAATTGAATTTGACAATAGCAATTTTCCCGCATCGTATAATGGTGAATCCGGATAACACTGTAATATGTGCCGTTGGACATGAAAAAGCTTAACCTCTAATAATTTTGAATAACTAGGAGAATAGATGAATTTTAAAGCAGAACAATTTTAAATATTTGTCAGCTACTTTAGGGGAAAGCAATAAGTATTGAGCAGATATTTAAGATTTCCGAGGATAAGGCAACATTAAAGGGACCTGTCTTTAAAGGTTGGTGTGTCCATCATATAACATATGTGGCAACCTTTTGTTTAAGGCTTAAAACAAATTAAACTTTTCAAAGTTAATCAAGTTCCATTACTAACTTAATGTCGACACCTTATAATGTAGAATATCTATTTTAAACAGAAAAGGGTAATTTCTATGTCAAAAGATTGCAAAATTTCTGAGAATGAATAGAACAGTCCCTGTTCGAATGCAGCATTCGCTAACTTAGTAGACATGTCTTTGACAAGCAATACTTTGAACCACTGACAGTGTCTTTAACGATCCCATGCGCAAAAATGACAAAATTAAAAAACAGAGTATTGTCCCTGCTAAACTGAAGAGTGTAGGTTTCAGCTGGAGAGTTCCCGATGAAGACATTTTTTTTTCAGTTAAAAAATTTGAGGTACACAGTCTACAAAATAAAACAAAAGTTGAAAATCTGATGTTCGTCTTGGCGTATACTCAAAAATGTACTTATTTGGGACTGCTTAGACATGAAATGATGTCACAAGACACATGCGACCAGTCACGGCTTTTATAGAACGAGTTGCCCCTCAATCATACACCTTTGACACATAGTCCCACAATGCCCTAATGTTCTAAAGCATAATAAAAAATATCTTAAAATCCACTATAAAAGAAATAACATAACTAATAATTTTAACCATAAAATTTTATATGAAAAAAAACCCCACATATATTAAAGTTTACATTCATTTCAAATGATAGGAACTATATTTGTAGACAATCGATTACGAGCGACCAAACAGGTCATTTTTGAAAATCAGATCATTTCGTCTTTTTCTATTTAGTTCTTTGAGTCTCTTTTTTTGCTATTTTTTCACTTTATTATTCATGGATTGAAACCTTAACTTCATGTTCTAAAACATATACAATGTACGTGGGCATTGTGCTTCAATGAAAAAATATGGGGTAAACGTCAATGAGACAGCCACCTAGTGACAGAAATAACCAAAAAGACATGTGCTCGGTTTGACGGTAAACCAGATATATGCGAGATTCCATCACGGGATAAAGAAACAAAAGACCATTCACAATTTGTCTTACATTTGTTTTTCTCTCTTTTAATTAAATAAAAAAAAAACTTTCGAATGTTGAGTTCATAAGATAAAAATATTCCCTGTGGAACAACCCCCCCCCCCCCCCCCCTCCCTTTTCTTTGTTTGGTGCTCTCCAATTTCAACACCCAAATAACTTAAAGGCTTTTCAATCTAATTAAAATTAAAACCTTGCTTTCTAACGAATCTATTCGTGTACCGGACCGGGAACTTTCTTTATTTAATAAGAAAATCTACAGTGCCGTTATATAAATGCATGTTGTCTGCTTGGAGTCCCCGCCCGAAAAGAAAGAAATAGCCTAACTCCAAGATACTACATTCCTGCATCACGTGATTTTTGCCACGTGGAGCTTACATTAGAATGAATACCGAATATGGAAAGTGAAACTACAGTTCAAAACATAAAGTCCGAAGGCACATAGAAGAAAAAGAAGGATTTTTTTTTGCAAAGGGTGCCGGGGTAATCTTCTCTGTGTTCATAATATACACGAAATATTTGCCACTGCCCCTTGTCTGTTCTATAAATTGTAATCCTGAGTTTTCTATCTGTTACATGCCAAGAAATCCTCGCTAAAAATTCCGGTGGACCTCCTACGGCACCTATTAGTATTTAAAGATTTGATTTCATTCAACAAATTAATTTATGACCTGCAAGTACGTGTCGCTTAGAACACGGCCATATACCAAATGGTCAATATTAATCATCCATGTAATTTGCTCTATGGGATGTTTGCAAAATTTCAACGGAGGCAATTTCTTGGCATGACGAGACAGCATCTCAGCGATAAAAGAATATGTTTGAAAGAACTATGCACTTGGCTACCTTTTTTTCTTCAATTCATTTTTAAAACGTCTTGGCTTCTTCAACTTGAATAATAGAAAATAAAACTATATATCAAACGAAAACTGGAGAAAGTGAGAAACAAGTTTCTTTCATTAGTGAAAATTACTGCTTCATTGCTTATCTCAGAGTTCGAACCCTACACGTGGTAGCTTGGTTCGACTCCAATCTTAATTGACTAGGATTGACAGTTTCCTTGCCGAAGGTCAGTGGTTCTCTCCGGGCGTCCCAGCTTTCTACACACAAAAAAAAGCTGGTCACCATGAAATAGCAAATAATGATAAAAGTGGCGTTAAAGACCAACAATGAATACATCAATCACTGTACATCTTAGACGTTTCAAACACATCTCGTAGTTTTTTTAAACATGAATCTATTTTTTTTAAATTGAATTTGACAATAGCAATTTTCCCGCATCGTATAATTGTGAATCCGGATAACACTGTAATATGTGCCGTTGGACATGAAAAAGCTTAACCTCTAATAATTTTGAATAACTAGGAGAATAGATGAATTTTAAAGCAGAACAATTTTAAATATTTGTCAGCTACTTTAGGGGAAAGCAATAAGTATTGAGCAGATATTTAAGATTTCCGAGGATAAGGCAACATTAAAGGGACCTGTCTTTAAAGGTTGGTGTGTCCATCATATAACATATGTGGCAACCTTTTGTTTAAGGCTTAAAACAAATTAAACTTTTCAAAGTTAATCAAGTTCCATTACTAACTTAATGTCGACACCTTATAATGTAGAATATCTATTTTAAACAGAAAAGGGTAATTTCTATGTCAAAAGATTGCAAAATTTCTGAGAATGAATAGAACAGTCCCTGTTCGAATGCAGCATTCGCTAACTTAGTAGACATGTCTTTGACAAGCAATACTTTGAACCACTGACAGTGTCTTTAACGATCCCATGCGCAAAAATGACAAAATTAAAAAACAGAGTATTGTCCCTGCTAAACTGAAGAGTGTAGGTTTCAGCTGGAGAGTTCCCGATGAAGACATTTTTTTTTTCAGTTAAAAAATTTGAGGTACACAGTCTACAAAATAAAACAAAAGTTGAAAATCTGATGCTCGTCTTGGCGTATACTCAAAAATGTACTTATTTGGGACTGCTTAGACATGAAATGATGTCACAAGACACATGCGACCAGTCACGGCTTTTATAGAACGAGTTGCCCCTCAATCATACACCTTTGACACATAGTCCCACAATGCCCTAATGTTCTAAAGCATAATAAAAAATATCTTAAAATCCACTATAAAAGAAATAACATAACTAATAATTTTAACCATAAAATTTTATATGAAAAAAAACCCCACATATATTAAAGTTTACATTCATTTCAAATGATAGGAACTATATTTGTAGACAATCGATTACGAGCGACCAAACAGGTCATTTTTGAAAATCAGATCATTTCGTCTTTTTCTATTTAGTTCTTTGAGTCTCTTTTTTTGCTATTTTTTCACTTTATTATTCATGGATTGAAACCTTAACTTCATGTTCTAAAACATATACAATGTACGTGGGCATTGTGCTTCAATGAAAAAATATGGGGTAAACGTCAATGAGACAGCCACCTAGTGACAGAAATAACCAAAAAGACATGTGCTCGGTTTGACGGTAAACCAGATATATGCGAGATTCCATCACGGGATAAAGAAACAAAAGACCATTCACAATTTGTCTTACATTTGTTTTTCTCTCTTTTAATTAAATAAAAAAAAAACTTTCGAATGTTGAGTTCATAAGATAAAAATATTCCCTGTGGAACCCCCCCCCCCCCCCCCTTTTCTTTGTTTGGTGCTCTCCAATTTCAACACCCAAATAACTTAAAGGCTTTTCAATCTAATTAAAATTAAAACCTTGCTTTCTAACCAATATATTCGTGTACCGGACCGGGAACTTTCTTTATTTAATAAGAAAATCTACAGTGCCGTTATATAAATGCATGTTGTCTGCTTGGAGTCCCCGCCCGAAAAGAAAGAAATAGCCTAACTCCAAGATACTACATTCCTGCATCACGTGATTTTTGCCACGTGGAGCTTACATTAGAATGAATACCGAATATGGAAAGTGAAACTACAGTTCAAAACATAAAGTCCGAAGGCACATAGAAGAAAATGAAGGATTTTTTTTTGCAAAGGGTGCCGGGGTAATCTTCTCTGTGTTCATAATATACACGAAATATTTGCCACTGCCCCTTGTCTGTTCTATAAATTGTAATCCTGAGTTTTCTATCTGTTACATGCCAAGAAATCCTCGCTAAAAATTCCGGTGGACCTCCTACGGCACCTATTAGTATTTAAAGATTTGATTTCATTCAACAAATTAATTTATGACCTGCAAGTACGTGTCGCTTAGAACACGGCCATATACCAAATGGTCAATATTAATCATCCATGTAATTTGCTCTATGGGATGTTTGCAAAATTTCAACGGAGGCAATTTCTTGGCATGACGAGACAGCATCTCAGCGACAAAAGAATATGTTTGAAAGAACTATGCACTTGGCTACCTTTTTTTCTTCAATTCATTTTTAAAACGTCTTGGCTTCTTCAACTTGAATAATAGAAAATAAAACTATATATCAAACGAAAACTGGAGAAAGTGAGAAACAAGTTTCTTTCATTAGTGAAAATTACTGCTTCATTGCTTATCTCAGAGTTCGAACCCTACACGTGGTAGCTTGGTTCGACTCCAATCTTAATTGACTAGGATTGACAGTTTCCTTGCCGAAGGTCAGTGGTTCTCTCCGGGCGTCCCAGCTTTCTACACACAAAAAAAAGCTGGTCACCATGAAATAGCAAATAATGATAAAAGTGGCGTTAAAGACCAACAATGAATACATCAATCACTGTACATCTTAGACGTTTCAAACACATCTCGTAGTTTTTTTAAACACGAATCTATTTTTTTAAATTGAATTTGACAATAGCAATTTTCCCGCATCGTATAATGGTGAATCCGGATAACACTGTAATATGTGCCGTTGGACATGAAAAAGCTTAACCTCTAATAATTTTGAATAACTAGGAGAATAGATGAATTTTAAAGCAGAACAATTTTAAATATTTGTCAGCTACTTTAGGGGAAAGCAATAAGTATTGAGCAGATATTTAAGATTTCCGAGGATAAGGCAACATTAAAGGGACCTGTCTTTAAAGGTTGGTGTGTCCATCATATAACATATGTGGCAACCTTTTGTTTAAGGCTTAAAACAAATTAAACTTTTCAAAGTTAATCAAGTTTCATTACTAACTTAATGTCGACACCTTATAATGTAGAATATCTATTTTAAACAGAAAAGGGTAATTTCTATGTCAAAAGATTGCAAAATTTCTGAGAATGAATAGAACAGTCCCTGTTCGAATGCAGCATTCGCTAACTTAGTAGACATGTCTTTGACAAGCAATACTTTGAACCACTGACAGTGTCTTTAACGATCCCATGCGCAAAAATGACAAAATTAAAAAACAGAGTATTGTCCCTGCTAAACTGAAGAGTGTAGGTTTCAGCTGGAGAGTTCCCGATGAAGACATTTTTTTTTTCAGTTAAAAAATTTGAGGTACACAGTCTACAAAATAAAACAAAAGTTGAAAATCTGATGCTCGTCTTGGCGTATACTCAAAAATGTACTTATTTGGGACTGCTTAGACATGAAATGATGTCACAAGACACATGCGACCAGTCACGGCTTTTATAGAACGAGTTGCCCCACAATCATACACCTTTGACACATAGTCCCACAATGCCCTAATGTTCTAAAGCATAATAAAAAATATCTTAAAATCCACTATAAAAGAAATAACATAATTAATAATTTTAACCATAAAATTTTATATGAAAAAAAACCCCACATATATTAAAGTTTACATTCATTTCAAATGATAGGAACTATATTTGTAGACAATCGATTACAAGCGACCAAACAGGTCATTTTTGAAAATCAGATCATTTCGTCTTTTTCTATTAAGTTCTTTGAGTCTCTTTTTTTGCTATTTTTTCACTTTATTATTCATGGATTGAAACCTTAACTTCATGTTCTAAAACATATACAATGTACGTGGGCATTGTGCTTCAATGAAAAAATATGGGGTAAACGTCAATGAGACAGCCACCTAGTGACAGAAATAACCAAAAAGACATGTGCTCGGTTTGACGGTAAACCAGATATATGCGAGATTCCATCACGGGATAAAGAAACAAAAGACCATTCACAATTTGTCTTACATTTGTTTTTCTCTCTTTTAATTAAATAAAAAAAAAACTTTCGAATGTTGAGTTCATAAGATAAAAATATTCCCTGTGGAACAACCCCCCCCCCCCCCCCCCCCCCCCCCTTTTCTTTGTTTGGTGCTCTCCAATTTCAACACCCAAATAACTTAAAGGCTTTTCAATCTAATTAAAATTAAAACCTTGCTTTCTAACCAATCTATTCGTGTACCGGACCGGGAACTTTCTTTATTTAATAAGAAAATCTACAGTGCCGTTATATAAATGCATGTTGTCTGCTTGGAGTCCCCGCCCGAAAAGAAAGAAATAGCCTAACTCCAAGATACTACATTCCTGCATCACGTGATTTTTGCCACGTGGAGCTTACATTAGAATGAATACCGAATATGGAAAGTGAAACTACAGTTCAAAACATAAAGTCCGAAGGCACATAGAAGAAAAAGAAGGATTTTTTTTTGCAAAGGGTGCCGGGGTAATCTTCTCTGTGTTCATAATATACACGAAATATTTGCCACTGCCCCTTGTCTGTTCTATAAATTGTAATCCTGAGTTTTCTATCTGTTACATGCCAAGAAATCCTCGCTAAAAATTCCGGTGGACCTCCTACGGCACCTATTAGTATTTAAAGATTTGATTTCATTCAACAAATTAATTTATGACCTGCAAGTACGTGTCGCTTAGAACACGGCCATATACCAAATGGTCAATATTAATCATCCATGTAATTTGCTCTATGGGATGTTTGCAAACTTTCAACGGAGGCAATTTCTTGGCATGACGAGACAGCATCTCAGCGATAAAAGAATATGTTTGAAAGAACTATGCACTTGGCTACCTTTTTTTCTTCAATTCATTTTTAAAACGTCTTGGCTTCTTCAACTTGAATAATAGAAAATAAAACTATATATCAAACGAAAACTGGATAAAGTGAGAAACAAGTTTCTTTCATTAGTGAAAATTACTGCTTCATTGCTTATCTCAGAGTTCGAACCCTACACGTGGTAGCTTGGTTCGACTCCAATCTTAATTGACTAGGATTGACAGTTTCCTTGCCGAAGGTCAGTGGTTCTCTCCGGGCGTCCCAGCTTTCTACACACAAAAAAAAGCTGGTCACCATGAAATAGCAAATAATGATAAAAGTGGCGTTAAAGACCAACAATGAATACATCAATCACTGTACATCTTAGACGTTTCAAACACATCTCGTAGTTTTTTTAAACACGAATCTATTTTTTTTAAATTGAATTTGACAATAGCAATTTTCCCGCATCGTATAATGGTGAATCCGGATAACACTGTAATATGTGCCGTTGGACATGAAAAAGCTTAACCTCTAATAATTTTGAATAACTAGGAGAATAGATGAATTTTAAAGCAGAACAATTTTAAATATTTGTCAGCTACTTTAGGGGAAAGCAATAAGTATTGAGCAGATATTTAAGATTTCCGAGGATAAGGCAACATTAAAGGGACCTGTCTTTAAAGGTTGGTGTGTCCATCATATAACATATGTGGCAACCTTTTGTTTAAGGCTTAAAACAAATTAAACTTTTCAAAGTTAATCAAGTTCCATTACTAACTTAATGTCGACACCTTATAATGTAGAATATCTATTTTAAACAGAAAAGGGTAATTTCTATGTCAAAAGATTGCAAAATTTCTGAGAATGAATAGAACAGTCCCTGTTCGAATGCAGCATTCGCTAACTTAGTAGACATGTCTTTGACAAGCAATACTTTGAACCACTGACAGTGTCTTTAACGATCCCATGCGCAAAAATGACAAAATTAAAAAACAGAGTATTGTCCCTGCTAAACTGAAGAGTGTAGGTTTCAGCTGGAGAGTTCCCGATGAAGACATTTTTTTTTCAGTTAAAAAATTTGAGGTACACAGTCTACAAAATAAAACAAAAGTTGAAAATCTGATGCTCGTCTTGGCGTATACTCAAAAATGTACTTATTTGGGACTGCTTAGACATGAAATGATGTCACAAGACACATGCGACCAGTCACGGCTTTTATAGAACGAGTTGCCCCTCAATCATACACCTTTGACACATAGTCCCACAATGCCCTAATGTTCTAAAGCATAATAAAAAATATCTTAAAATCCACTATAAAAGAAATAACATAACTAATAATTTTAACCATAAAATTTTATATGAAATAAACCCCACATATATTAAAGTTTACATTCATTTCAAATGATAGGAACTATATTTGTAGACAATCGATTACGAGCGACCAAACAGGTCATTTTTGAAAATCAGATCATTTCGTCTTTTTCTATTTAGTTCTTTGAGTCTCTTTTTTTGCTATTTTTTCACTTTATTATTCATGGATTGAAACCTTAACTTCATGTTCTAAAACATATACAATGTACGTGGGCATTGTGCTTCAATGAAAAAATATGGGGTAAACGTCAATGAGACAGCCACCTAGTGACAGAAATAACCAAAAAGACATGTGCTCGGTTTGACGGTAAACCAGATATATGCGAGATTCCATCACGGGATAAAGAAACAAAAGACCATTCACAATTTGTCTTACATTTGTTTTTCTCTCTTTTAATTAAATAAAAAAAAAACTTTCGAATGTTGAGTTCATAAGATAAAAATATTCCCTGTGGAACAACCCCCCCCCCCCCTTTTCTTTGTTTGGTGCTCTCCAATTTCAACACCCAAATAACTTAAAGGCTTTTCAATCTAATTAAAATTAAAACCTTGCTTTCTAACCAATCTATTCGTGTACCGGACCGGGAACTTTCTTTATTTAATAAGAAAATCTACAGTGCCGTTATATAAATGCATGTTGTCTGCTTGGAGTCCCCGCCCGAAAAGAAAGAAATAGCCTAACTCCAAGATACTACATTCCTGCATCACGTGATTTTTGCCACGTGGAGCTTACATTAGAATGAATACCGAATATGGAAAGTGAAACTACAGTTCAAAACATAAAGTCCGAAGGCACATAGAAGAAAAAGAAGGATTTTTTTTTGCAAAGGGTGCCGGGGTAATCTTCTCTGTGTTCATAATATACACGAAATATTTGCCACTGCCCCTTGTCTGTTCTATAAATTGTAATCCTGAGTTTTCTATCTGTTACATGCCAAGAAATCCTCGCTAAAAATTCCGGTGGACCTCCTACGGCACCTATTAGTATTTAAAGATTTGATTTCATTCAACAAATTAATTTATGACCTGCAAGTACGTGTCGCTTAGAACACGGCCATATACCAAATGGTCAATATTAATCATCCATGTAATTTGCTCTATGGGATGTTTGCAAAATTTCAACGGAGGCAATTTCTTGGCATGACGAGACAGCATCTCAGCGATAAAAGAATATGTTTGAAAGAACTATGCACTTGGCTACCTTTTTTTCTTCAATTCATTTTTAAAACGTCTTGGCTTCTTCAACTTGAATAATAGAAAATAAAACTATATATCAAACGAAAACTGGAGAAAGTGAGAAACAAGTTTCTTTCATTAGTGAAAATTACTGCTTCATTGCTTATCTCAGAGTTCGAACCCTACACGTGGTAGCTTGGTTCGACTCCAATCTTAATTGACTAGGATTGACAGTTTCCTTGCCGAAGGTCAGTGGTTCTCTCCGGGCGTCCCAGCTTTCTACACACAAAAAAAGCTGGTCACCATGAAATAGCAAATAATGATAAAAGTGGCGTTAAAGACCAACAATGAATACATCAATCACTGTACATCTTAGACGTTTCAAACACATCTCGTAGTTTTTTTAAACACGAATCTATTTTTTTTAAATTGAATTTGACAATAGCAATTTTCCCGCATCGTATAATGGTGAATCCGGATAACACTGTAATATGTGCCGTTGGACATGAAAAAGCTTAACCTCTAATAATTTTGAATAACTAGGAGAATAGATGAATTTTAAAGCAGAACAATTTTAAATATTTGTCAGCTACTTTAGGGGAAAGCAATAAGTATTGAGCAGATATTTAAGATTTCCGAGGATAAGGCAACATTAAAGGGACCTGTCTTTAAAGGTTGGTGTGTCCATCATATAACATATGTGGCAACCTTTTGTTTAAGGCTTAAAACAAATTAAACTTTTCAAAGTTAATCAAGTTCAATTACTAACTTAATGTCGACACCTTATAATGTAGAATATCTATTTTAAACAGAAAAGGGTAATTTCTATGTCAAAAGATTGCAAAATTTCTGAGAATGAATAGAACAGTCCCTGTTCGAATGCAGCATTCGCTAACTTAGTAGACATGTCTTTGACAAGCAATACTTTGAACCACTGACAGTGTCTTTAACGATCCCATGCGCAAAAATGACAAAATTAAAAAACAGAGTATTGTCCCTGCTAAACTGAAGAGTGTAGGTTTCAGCTGGAGAGTTCCCGATGAAGACATTTTTTTTTTCAGTTAAAAAATTTGAGGTACACAGTCTACAAAATAAAACAAAAGTTGAAAATCTGATGCTCGTCTTGGCGTATACTCAAAAATGTACTTATTTGGGACTGCTTAGACATGAAATGATGTCACAAGACACATGCGACCAGTCACGGCTTTTATAGAACGAGTTGCCCCTCAATCATACACCTTTGACACATAGTCCCACAATGCCCTAATGTTCTAAAGCATAATAAAAAATATCTTAAAATCCACTATAAAAGAAATAACATAACTAATAATTTTAACCATAAAATTTTATATGAAAAAAAAACCCACATATATTAAAGTTTACATTCATTTCAAATGATAGGAACTATATTTGTAGACAATCGATTACGAGCGACCAAACAGGTCATTTTTGAAAATCAGATCATTTCGTCTTTTTCTATTTAGTTCTTTGAGTCTCTTTTTTTGCTATTTTTTCACTTTATTATTCATGGATTGAAACCTTAACTTCATGTTCTAAAACATATACAATGTACGTGGGCATTGTGCTTCAATGAAAAAATATGGGGTAAACGTCAATGAGACAGCCACCTAGTGACAGAAATAACCAAAAAGACATGTGCTCGGTTTGACGGTAAACCAGATATATGCGAGATTCCATCACGGGATAAAGAAACAAAAGACCATTCACAATTTGTCTTACATTTGTTTTTCTCTCTTTTAATTAAATAAAAAAAAAACTTTCGAATGTTGAGTTCATAAGATAAAAATATTCCCTGTGGAACAACCCCCCCCCCCCCCCCCCCCCCTTTTCTTTGTTTGGTGCTCTCCAATTTCAACACCCAAATAACTTAAAGGCTTTTCAATCTAATTAAAATTAAAACCTTGCTTTCTAACCAATCTATTCGTGTACCGGACCGGGAACTTTCTTTATTTAATAAGAAAATCTACAGTGCCGTTATATAAATGCATGTTGTCTGCTTGGAGTCCCCGCCCGAAAAGAAAGAAATAGCCTAACTCCAAGATACTACATTCCTGCATCACGTGATTTTTGCCACGTGGAGCTTACATTAGAATGAATACCGAATATGGAAAGTGAAACTACAGTTCAAAACATAAAGTCCGAAGGCACATAGAAGAAAAAGAAGGATTTTTTTTTGCAAAGGGTGCCGGGGTAATCTTCTCTGTGTTCATAATATACACGAAATATTTGCCACTGCCCCTTGTCTGTTCTATAAATTGTAATCCTGAGTTTTCTATCTGTTACATGCCAAGAAATCCTCGCTAAAAATTCCGGTGGACCTCCTACGGCACCTATTAGTATTTAAAGATTTGATTTCATTCAACAAATTAATTTATGACCTGCAAGTACGTGTCGCTTAGAACACGGCCATATACCAAATGGTCAATATTAATCATCCATGTAATTTGCTCTATGGGATGTTTGCAAAATTTCAACGGAGGCAATTTCTTGGCATGACGAGACAGCATCTCAGCGATAAAAGAATATGTTTGAAAGAACTATGCACTTGGCTACCTTTTTTTCTTCAATTCATTTTTAAAACGTCTTGGCTTCTTCAACTTGAATAATAGAAAATAAAACTATATATCAAACGAAAACTGGAGAAAGTGAGAAACAAGTTTCTTTCATTAGTGAAAATTACTGCTTCATTGCTTATCTCAGAGTTCGAACCCTACACGTGGTAGCTTGGTTCGACTCCAATCTTAATTGACTAGGATTGACAGTTTCCTTGCCGAAGGTCAGTGGTTCTCTCCGGGCGTCCCAGCTTTCTACACACAAAAAAAAGCTGGTCACCATGAAATAGCAAATAATGATAAAAGTGGCGTTAAAGACCAACAATGAATACATCAATCACTGTACATCTTAGACGTTTCAAACACATCTCGTAGTTTTTTTAAACACGAATCTATTTTTTTTAAATTGAATTTGACAATAGCAATTTTCCCGCATCGTATAATGGTGAATCCGGATAACACTGTAATATGTGCCGTTGGACATGAAAAAGCTTAACCTCTAATAATTTTGAATAACTAGGAGAATAGATGAATTTTAAAGCAGAACAATTTTAAATATTTGTCAGCTACTTTAGGGGAAAGCAATAAGTATTGAGCAGATATTTAAGATTTCCGAGGATAAGGCAACATTAAAGGGACCTGTCTTTAAAGGTTGGTGTGTCCATCATATAACATATGTGGCAACCTTTTGTTTAAGGCTTAAAACAAATTAAACTTTTCAAAGTTAATCAAGTTCCATTACTAACTTAATGTCGACACCTTATAATGTAGAATATCTATTTTAAACAGAAAAGGGTAATTTCTATGTCAAAAGATTGCAAAATTTCTGAGAATGAATAGAACAGTCCCTGTTCGAACGCAGCATTCGCTAACTTAGTAGACATGTCTTTGACAAGCAATACTTTGAACCACTGACAGTGTCTTTAACGATCCCATGCGCAAAAATGACAAAATTAAAAAACAGAGTATTGTCCCTGCTAAACTGAAGAGTGTAGGTTTCAGCTGGAGAGTTCCCGATGAAGACATTTTTTTTTTTCAGTTAAAAAATTTGAGGTACACAGTCTACAAAATAAAACAAAAGTTGAAAATCTGATGCTCGTCTTGGCGTATACTCAAAAATGTACTTATTTGGGACTGCTTAGACATGAAATGATGTCACAAGACACATGCGACCAGTCACGGCTTTTATAGAACGAGTTGCCCCTCAATCATACACCTTTGACACATAGTCCCACAATGCCCTAATGTTCTAAAGCATAATAAAAAATATCTTAAAATCCACTATAAAAGAAATAACATAACTAATAATTTTAACCATAAAATTTTATATGAAAAAAAACCCCACATATATTAAAGTTTACATTCATTTCAAATGATAGGAACTATATTTGTAGACAATCGATTACGAGCGACCAAACAGGTCATTTTTGAAAATCAGATCATTTCGTCTTTTTCTATTTAGTTCTTTGAGTCTCTTTTTTTGCTATTTTTTCACTTTATTATTCATGGATTGAAACCTTAACTTCATGTTCTAAAACATATACAATGTACGTGGGCATTGTGCTTCAATGAAAAAATATGGGGTAAACGTCAATGAGACAGCCACCTAGTGACAGAAATAACCAAAAAGACATGTGCTCGGTTTGACGGTAAACCAGATATATGCGAGATTCCATCACGGGATAAAGAAACAAAAGACCATTCACAATTTGTCTTACATTTGTTTTTCTCTCTTTTAATTAAATAAAAAAAAAAACTTTCGAATGTTGAGTTCATAAGATAAAAATATTCCCTGTGGAACAACCCCCCCCCCCCCCCCCCCCCTTTTCTTTGTTTGGTGCTCTCCAATTTCAACACCCAAATAACTTAAAGGCTTTTCAATCTAATTAAAATTAAAACCTTGCTTTCTAACCAATCTATTCGTGTACCGGACCGGGAACTTTCTTTATTTAATAAGAAAATCTACAGTGCCGTTATATAAATGCATGTTGTCTGCTTGGAGTCCCCGCCCGAAAAGAAAGAAATAGCCTAACTCCAAGATACTACATTCCTGCATCACGTGATTTTTGCCACGTGGAGCTTACATTAGAATGAATACCGAATATGGAAAGTGAAACTACAGTTCAAAACATAAAGTCCGAAGGCACATAGAAGAAAAAGAAGGATTTTTTTTTGCAAAGGGTGCCGGGGTAATCTTCTCTGTGTTCATAATATACACGAAATATTTGCCACTGCCCCTTGTCTGTTCTATAAATTGTAATCCTGAGTTTTCTATCTGTTACATGCCAAGAAATCCTCGCTAAAAATTCCGGTGGACCTCCTACGGCACCTATTAGTATTTAAAGATTTGATTTCATTCAACAAATTAATTTATGACCTGCAAGTACGTGTCGCTTAGAACACGGCCATATACCAAATGGTCAATATTAATCATCCATGTAATTTGCTCTATGGGATGTTTGCAAAATTTCAACGGAGGCAATTTCTTGGCATGACGAGACAGCATCTCAGCGATAAAAGAATATGTTTGAAAGAACTATGCACTTGGCTACCTTTTTTTCTTCAATTCATTTTTAAAACGTCTTGGCTTCTTCAACTTGAATAATAGAAAATAAAACTATATATCAAACGAAAACTGGAGAAAGTGAGAAACAAGTTTCTTTCATTAGTGAAAATTACTGCTTCATTGCTTATCTCAGAGTTCGAACCCTACACGTGGTAGCTTGGTTCGACTCCAATCTTAATTGACTAGGATTGACAGTTTCCTTGCCGAAGGTCAGTGGTTCTCTCCGGGCGTCCCAGCTTTCTACACACAAAAAAAAACCGGTCACCATGAAATAGCAAATAATGATAAAAGTGGCGTTAAAGACCAACAATGAATACATCAATCACTGTACATCTTAGACGTTTCAAACACATCTCGTAGTTTTTTTAAACACGAATCTATTTTTTTTAAATTGAATTTGACAATAGCAATTTTCCCGCATCGTATAATGGTGAATCCGGATAACACTGTAATATGTGCCGTTGGACATGAAAAAGCTTAACCTCTAATAATTTTGAATAACTAGGAGAATAGATGAATTTTAAAGCAGAACAATTTTAAATATTTGTCAGCTACTTTAGGGGAAAGCAATAAGTATTGAGCAGATATTTAAGATTTCCGAGGATAAGGCAACATTAAAGGGACCTGTCTTTAAAGGTTGGTGTGTCCATCATATAACATATGTGGCAACCTTTTGTTTAAGGCTTAAAACAAATTAAACTTTTCAAAGTTAATCAAGTTCCATTACTAACTTAATGTCGACACCTTATAATGTAGAATATCTATTTTAAACAGAAAAGGGTAATTTCTATGTCAAAAGATTGCAAAATTTCTGAGAATGAATAGAACAGTCCCTGTTCGAATGCAGCATTCGCTAACTTAGTAGACATGTCTTTGACAAGCAATACTTTGAACCACTGACAGTGTCTTTAACGATCCCATGCGCAAAAATGACAAAATTAAAAAACAGAGTATTGTCCCTGCTAAACTGAAGAGTGTAGGTTTCAGCTGGAGAGTTCCCGATGAAGACATTTTTTTTTTCAGTTAAAAAATTTGAGGTACACAGTCTACAAAATAAAACAAAAGTTGAAAATCTGATGCTCGTCTTGGCGTATACTCAAAAATGTACTTATTTGGGACTGCTTAGACATGAAATGATGTCACAAGACACATGCGACCAGTCACGGCTTTTATAGAACGAGTTGCCCCTCAATCATACACCTTTGACACATAGTCCCACAATGCCCTAATGTTCTAAAGCATAATAAAAAATATCTTAAAATCCACTATAAAAGAAATAACATAACTAATAATTTTAACCATAAAATTTTATATGAAAAAAAACCCCACATATATTAAAGTTTACATTCATTTCAAATGATAGGAACTATATTTGTAGACAATCGATTACGAGCGACCAAACAGGTCATTTTTGAAAATCAGATCATTTCGTCTTTTTCTATTTAGTTCTTTGAGTCTCTTTTTTTGCTATTTTTTCACTTTATTATTCATGGATTGAAACCTTAACTTCATGTTCTAAAACATATACAATGTACGTGGGCATTGTGCTTCAATGAAAAAATATGGGGTAAACGTCAATGAGACAGCCACCTAGTGACAGAAATAACCAAAAAGACATGTGCTCGGTTTGACGGTAAACCAGATATATGCGAGATTCCATCACGGGATAAAGAAACAAAAGACCATTCACAATTTGTCTTACATTTGTTTTTCTCTCTTTTAATTAAATAAAAAAAAAACTTTCGAATGTTGAGTTCATAAGATAAAAATATTCCCTGTGGAACAACCCCCCCCCCCCCCCTTTTCTTTGTTTGGTGCTCTCCAATTTCAACACCCAAATAACTTAAAGGCTTTTCAATCTAATTAAAATTAAAACCTTGCTTTCTAACCAATCTATTCGTGTACCGGACCGGGAACTTTCTTTATTTAATAAGAAAATCTACAGTGCCGTTATATAAATGCATGTTGTCTGCTTGGAGTCCCCGCCCGAAAAGAAAGAAATAGCCTAACTCCAAGATACTACATTCCTGCATCACGTGATTTTTGCCACGTGGAGCTTACATTAGAATGAATACCGAATATGGAAAGTGAAACTACAGTTCAAAACATAAAGTCCGAAGGCACATAGAAGAAAAAGAAGGAATTTTTTTTTGCAAAGGGTGCCGGGGTAATCTTCTCTGTGTTCATAATATACACGAAATATTTGCCACTGCCCCTTGTCTGTTCTATAAATTGTAATCCTGAGTTTTCTATCTGTTACATGCCAAGAAATCCTCGCTAAAAATTCCGGTGGACCTCCTACGGCACCTATTAGTATTTAAAGATTTGATTTCATTCAACAAATTAATTTATGACCTGCAAGTACGTGTCGCTTAGAACACGGCCATATACCAAATGGTCAATATTAATCATCCATGTAATTTGCTCTATGGGATGTTTGCAAAATTTCAACGGAGGCAATTTCTTGGCATGACGAGACAGCATCTCAGCGATAAAAGAATATGTTTGAAAGAACTATGCACTTGGCTACCTTTTTTTCTTCAATTCATTTTTAAAACGTCTTGGCTTCTTCAACTTGAATAATAGAAAATAAAACTTTATATCAAACGAAAACTGGAGAAAGTGAGAAACAAGTTTCTTTCATTAGTGAAAATTACTGCTTCATTGCTTATCTCAGAGTTCGAACCCTACACGTGGTAGCTTGGTTCGACTCCAATCTTAATTGACTAGGATTGACAGTTTCCTTGCCGAAGGTCAGTGGTTGTCTCCGGGCGTCCCAGCTTTCTACACACAAAAAAAGCTGGTCACCATGAAATAGCAAATAATGATAAAAGTGGCGTTAAAGACCAACAATGAATACATCAATCACTGTACATCTTAGACGTTTCAAACACATCTCGTAGTTTTTTTAAACACGAATCTATTTTTTTTAAATTGAATTTGACAATAGCAATTTTCCCGCATCGTATAATGGTGAATCCGGATAACACTGTAATATGTGCCGTTGGACATGAAAAAGCTTAATCTCTAATAATTTTGAATAACTAGGAGAATAGATGAATTTTAAAGCAGAACAATTTTAAATATTTGTCAGCTACTTTAGGGGAAAGCAATAAGTATTGAGCAGATATTTAAGATTTCCGAGGATAAGGCAACATTAAAGGGACCTGTCTTTAAAGGTTGGTGTGTCCATCATATAACATATGTGGCAACCTTTTGTTTAAGGCTTAAAACAAATTAAACTTTTCAAAGTTAATCAAGTTCCATTACTAACTTAATGTCGACACCTTATAATGTAGAATATCTATTTTAAACAGAAAAGGGTAATTTCTATGTCAAAAGATTGCAAAATTTCTGAGAATGAATAGAACAGTCCCTGTTCGAATGCAGCATTCGCTAACTTAGTAGACATGTCTTTGACAAGCAATACTTTGAACCACTGACAGTGTCTTTAACGATCCCATGCGCAAAAATGACAAAATTAAAAAACAGAGTATTGTCCCTGCTAAACTGAAGAGTGTAGGTTTCAGCTGGAGAGTTCCCGATGAAGACATTTTTTTTTCAGTTAAAAAATTTGAGGTACACAGTCTACAAAATAAAACAAAAGTTGAAAATCTGATGCTCGTCTTGGCGTATACTCAAAAATGTACTTATTTGGGACTGCTTAGACATGAAATGATGTCACAAGACACATGCGACCAGTCACGGCTTTTATAGAACGAGTTGCCCCTCAATCATACACCTTTGACACATAGTCCCACAATGCCCTAATGTTCTAAAGCATAATAAAAAATATCTTAAAATCCACTATAAAAGAAATAACATAACTAATAATTTTAACCATAAAATTTTATATGAAAAAAAAACCCACATATATTAAAGTTTACATTCATTTCAAATGATAGGAACTATATTTGTAGACAATCGATTACGAGCGACCAAACAGGTCATTTTTGAAAATCAGATCATTTCGTCTTTTTCTATTTAGTTCTTTGAGTCTCTTTTTTTGCTATTTTTTCACTTTATTATTCATGGATTGAAACCTTAACTTCATGTTCTAAAACATATACAATGTACGTGGGCATTGTGCTTCAATGAAAAAATATGGGGTAAACGTCAATGAGACAGCCACCTAGTGACAGAAATAACCAAAAAGACATGTGCTCGGTTTGACGGTAAACCAGATATATGCGAGATTCCATCACGGGATAAAGAAACAAAAGACCATTCACAATTTGTCTTACATTTGTTTTTCTCTCTTTTAATTAAATAAAAAAAAAACTTTCGAATGTTGAGTTCATAAGATAAAAATATTCCCTGTGGAACAACCCCCCCCCCCCCCTTTTCTTTGTTTGGTGCTCTCCAATTTCAACACCCAAATAACTTAAAGGCTTTTCAATCTAATTAAAATTAAAACCTTGCTTTCTAACCAATATATTCGTGTACCGGACCGGGAACTTTCTTTATTTAATAAGAAAATCTACAGTGCCGTTATATAAATGCATGTTGTCTGCTTGGAGTCCCCGCCCGAAAAGAAAGAAATAGCCTAACTCCAAGATACTACATTCCTGCATCACGTGATTTTTGCCACGTGGAGCTTACATTAGAATGAATACCGAATATGGAAAGTGAAACTACAGTTCAAAACATAAAGTCCGAAGGCACATAGAAGAAAATGAAGGATTTTTTTTTGCAAAGGGTGCCGGGGTAATCTTCTCTGTGTTCATAATATACACGAAATATTTGCCACTGCCCCTTGTCTGTTCTATAAATTGTAATCCTGAGTTTTCTATCTGTTACATGCCAAGAAATCCTCGCTAAAAATTCCGGTGGACCTCCTACGGCACCTATTAGTATTTAAAGATTTGATTTCATTCAACAAATTAATTTATGACCTGCAAGTACGTGTCGCTTAGAACACGGCCATATACCAAATGGTCAATATTAATCATCCATGTAATTTGCTCTATGGGATGTTTGCAAAATTTCAACGGAGGCAATTTCTTGGCATGACGAGACAGCATCTCAGCGACAAAAGAATATGTTTGAAAGAACTATGCACTTGGCTACCTTTTTTTCTTCAATTCATTTTTAAAACGTCTTGGCTTCTTCAACTTGAATAATAGAAAATAAAACTATATATCAAACGAAAACTGGAGAAAGTGAGAAACAAGTTTCTTTCATTAGTGAAAATTACTGCTTCATTGCTTATCTCAGAGTTCGAACCCTACACGTGGTAGCTTGGTTCGACTCCAATCTTAATTGACTAGGATTGACAGTTTCCTTGCCGAAGGTCAGTGGTTCTCTCCGGGCGTCCCAGCTTTCTACACACAAAAAAAAGCTGGTCACCATGAAATAGCAAATAATGATAAAAGTGGCGTTAAAGACCAACAATGAATACATCAATCACTGTACATCTTAGACGTTTCAAACACATCTCGTAGTTTTTTTAAACACGAATCTATTTTTTTTAAATTGAATTTGACAATAGCAATTTTCCCGCATCGTATAATGGTGAATCCGGATAACACTGTAATATGTGCCGTTGGACATGAAAAAGCTTAACCTCTAATAATTTTGAATAACTAGGAGAATAGATGAATTTTAAAGCAGAACAATTTTAAATATTTGTCAGCTACTTTAGGGGAAAGCAATAAGTATTGAGCAGATATTTAAGATTTCCGAGGATAAGGCAACATTAAAGGGACCTGTCTTTAAAGGTTGGTGTGTCCATCATATAACATATGTGGCAACCTTTTGTTTAAGGCTTAAAACAAATTAAACTTTTCAAAGTTAATCAAGTTCCATTACTAACTTAATGTCGACACCTTATAATGTAGAATATCTATTTTAAACAGAAAAGGGTAATTTCTATGTCAAAAGATTGCAAAATTTCTGAGAATGAATAGAACAGTCCCTGTTCGAATGCAGCATTCGCTAACTTAGTAGACATGTCTTTGACAAGCAATACTTTGAACCACTGACAGTGTCTTTAACGATCCCATGCGCAAAAATGACAAAATTAAAAAACAGAGTATTGTCCCTGCTAAACTGAAGAGTGTAGGTTTCAGCTGGAGAGTTCCCGATGAAAACATTTTTTTTTTCAGTTAAAAAATTTGAGGTACACAGTCTACAAAATAAAACAAAAGTTGAAAATCTGATGCTCGTCTTGGCGTATACTCAAAAATGTACTTATTTGGGACTGCTTAGACATGAAATGATGTCACAAGACACATGCGACCAGTCACGGCTTTTATAGAACGAGTTGCCCCTCAATCATACACCTTTGACACATAGTCCCACAATGCCCTAATGTTCTAAAGCATAATAAAAAATATCTTAAAATCCACTATAAAAGAAATAACATAACTAATAATTTTAACCATAAAATTTTATATGAAAAAAAACCCCACATATATTAAAGTTTACATTCATTTCAAATGATAGGAACTATATTTGTAGACAATCGATTACGAGCGACCAAACAGGTCATTTTTGAAAATCAGATCATTTCGTCTTTTTCTATTTAGTTCTTTGAGTCTCTTTTTTTGCTATTTTTTCACTTTATTATTCATGGATTGAAACCTTAACTTCATGTTCTAAAACATATACAATGTACGTGGGCATTGTGCTTCAATGAAAAAATATGGGGTAAACGTCAATGAGACAGCCACCTAGTGACAGAAATAACCAAAAAGACATGTGCTCGGTTTGACGGTAAACCAGATATATGCGAGATTCCATCACGGGATAAAGAAACAAAAGACCATTCACAATTTGTCTTACATTTGTTTTTCTCTCTTTTAATTAAATAAAAAAAAAACTTTCGAATGTTGAGTTCATAAGATAAAAATATTCCCTGTGGAACAACCCCCCCCCCCCCCCCCCCCTTTTCTTTGTTTGGTGCTCTCCAATTTCAACACCCAAATAACTTAAAGGCTTTTCAATCTAATTAAAATTAAAACCTTGCTTTCTAACCAATATATTCGTGTACCGGACCGGGAACTTTCTTTATTTAATAAGAAAATCTACAGTGCCGTTATATAAATGCATGTTGTCTGCTTGGAGTCCCCGCCCGAAAAGAAAGAAATAGCCTAACTCCAAGATACTACATTCCTGCATCACGTGATTTTTGCCACGTGGAGCTTACATTAGAATGAATACCGAATATGGAAAGTGAAACTACAGTTCAAAACATAAAGTCCGAAGGCACATAGAAGAAAATGAAGGATTTTTTTTTGCAAAGGGTGCCGGGGTAATCTTCTCTGTGTTCATAATATACACGAAATATTTGCCACTGCCCCTTGTCTGTTCTATAAATTGTAATCCTGAGTTTTCTATCTGTTACATGCCAAGAAATCCTCGCTAAAAATTCCGGTGGACCTCCTACGGCACCTATTAGTATTTAAAGATTTGATTTCATTCAACAAATTAATTTATGACCTGCAAGTACGTGTCGCTTAGAACACGGCCATATACCAAATGGTCAATATTAATCATCCATGTAATTTGCTCTATGGGATGTTTGCAAAATTTCAACGGAGGCAATTTCTTGGCATGACGAGACAGCATTTCAGCGACAAAAGAATATGTTTGAAAGAACTATGCACTTGGCTACCTTTTTTTCTTCAATTCATTTTTAAAACGTCTTGGCTTCTTCAACTTGAATAATAGAAAATAAAACTATATATCAAACGAAAACTGGAGAAAGTGAGAAACAAGTTTCTTTCATTAGTGAAAATTACTGCTTCATTGCTTATCTCAGAGTTCGAACCCTACACGTGGTAGCTTGGTTCGACTCCAATCTTAATTGACTAGGATTGACAGTTTCCTTGCCGAAGGTCAGTGGTTCTCTCCGGGCGTCCCAGCTTTCTACACACAAAAAAAAGCTGGTCACCATGAAATAGCAAATAATGATAAAAGTGGCGTTAAAGACCAACAATGAATACATCAATCACTGTACATCTTAGACGTTTCAAACACATCTCGTAGTTTTTTTAAACACGAATCTATTTTTTTTAAATTGAATTTGACAATAGCAATTTTCCCGCATCGTATAATGGTGAATCCGGATAACACTGTAATATGTGCCGTTGGACATGAAAAAGCTTAACCTCTAATAATTTTGAATAACTAGGAGAATAGATGAATTTTAAAGCAGAACAATTTTAAATATTTGTCAGCTACTTTAGGGGAAAGCAATAAGTATTGAGCAGATATTTAAGATTTCCGAGGATAAGGCAACATTAAAGGGACCTGTCTTTAAAGGTTGGTGTGTCCATCATATAACATATGTGGCAACCTTTTGTTTAAGGCTTAAAACAAATTAAACTTTTCAAAGTTAATCAAGTTCCATTACTAACTTAATGTCGACACCTTATAATGTAGAATATCTATTTTAAACAGAAAAGGGTAATTTCTATGTCAAAAGATTGCAAAATTTCTGAGAATGAATAGAACAGTCCCTGTTCGAATGCAGCATTCGCTAACTTAGTAGACATGTCTTTGACAAGCAATACTTTGAACCACTGACAGTGTCTTTAACGATCCCATGCGCAAAAATGACAAAATTAAAAAACAGAGTATTGTCCCTGCTAAACTGAAGAGTGTAGGTTTCAGCTGGAGAGTTCCCGATGAAGACATTTTTTTTTTCAGTTAAAAAATTTGAGGTACACAGTCTACAAAATAAAACAAAAGTTGAAAATCTGATGCTCGTCTTGGCGTATACTCAAAAATGTACTTATTTGGGACTGCTTAGACATGAAATGATGTCACAAGACACATGCGACCAGTCACGGCTTTTATAGAACGAGTTGCCCCTCAATCATACACCTTTGACACATAGTCCCACAATGCCCTAATGTTCTAAAGCATAATAAAAAATATCTTAAAATCCACTATAAAAGAAATAACATAATTAATAATTTTAACCATAAAATTTTATATGAAAAAAAACCCCACATATATTAAAGTTTACATTCATTTCAAATGATAGGAACTATATTTGTAGACAATCGATTACGAGCGACCAAACAGGTCATTTTTGAAAATCAGATCATTTCGTCTTTTTCTATTAAGTTCTTTGAGTCTCTTTTTTTGCTATTTTTTCACTTTATTATTCATGGATTGAAACCTTAACTTCATGTTCTAAAACATATACAATGTACGTGGGCATTGTGCTTCAATGACAAAATATGGGGTAAACGTCAATGAGACAGCCACCTAGTGACAGAAATAACCAAAAAGACATGTGCTCGGTTTGACGGTAAACCAGATATATGCGAGATTCCATCACGGGATAAAGAAACAAAAGACCATTCACAATTTGTCTTACATTTGTTTTTCTCTCTTTTAATTAAATAAAAAAAAAACTTTCGAATGTTGAGTTCATAAGATAAAAATATTCCCTGTGGAACAACCCCCCCCCCCCCCCCCCCTTTTCTTTGTTTGGTGCTCTCCAATTTCAACACCCAAATAACTTAAAGGCTTTTCAATCTAATTAAAATTAAAACCTTGCTTTCTAACCAATCTATTCGTGTACCGGACCGGAAACTTTCTTTATTTAATAAGAAAATCTACAGTGCCGTTATATAAATGCATGTTGTCTGCTTGGAGTCCCCGCCCGAAAAGAAAGAAATAGCCTAACTCCAAGATACTACATTCCTGCATCACGTGATTTTTGCCACGTGGAGCTTACATTAGAATGAATACCGAATATGGAAAGTGAAACTACAGTTCAAAACATAAAGTCCGAAGGCACATAGAAGAAAAAGAAGGATTTTTTTTTGCAAAGGGTGCCGGGGTAATCTTCTCTGTGTTCATAATATACACGAAATATTTGCCACTGCCCCTTGTCTGTTCTATAAATTGTAATCCTGAGTTTTCTATCTGTTACATGCCAAGAAATCCTCGCTAAAATTCCGGTGGACCTCCTACGGCACCTATTAGTATTTAAAGATTTGATTTCATTCAACAAATTAATTTATGACCTGCAAGTACGTGTCGCTTAGAACACGGCCATATACCAAATGGTCAATATTAATCATCCATGTAATTTGCTCTATGGGATGTTTGCAAAATTTCAACGGAGGCAATTTCTTGGCATGACGAGACAGCATCTCAGCGATAAAAGAATATGTTTGAAAGAACTATGCACTTGGCTACCTTTTTTTCTTCAATTCATTTTTAAAACGTCTTGGCTTCTTCAACTTGAATAATAGAAAATAAAACTATATATCAAACGAAAACTGGAGAAAGTGAGAAACAAGTTTCTTTCATTAGTGAAAATTACTGCTTCATTGCTTATCTCAGAGTTCGAACCCTACACGTGGTAGCTTGGTTCGACTCCAATCTTAATTGACTAGGATTGACAGTTTCCTTGCCGAAGGTCAGTGGTTCTCTCCGGGCGTCCCAGCTTTCTACACACAAAAAAAAGCTGGTCACCATGAAATAGCAAATAATGATAAAAGTGGCGTTAAAGACCAACAATGAATACATCAATCACTGTACATCTTAGACGTTTCAAACACATCTCGTAGTTTTTTTAAACACGAATCTATTTTTTTTAAATTGAATTTGACAATAGCAATTTTCCCGCATCGTATAATGGTGAATCCGGATAACACTGTAATATGTGCCGTTGGACATGAAAAAGCTTAACCTCTAATAATTTTGAATAACTAGGAGAATAGATGAATTTTAAAGCAGAACAATTTTAAATATTTGTCAGCTACTTTAGGGGAAAGCAATAAGTATTGAGCAGATATTTAAGATTTCCGAGGATAAGGCAACATTAAAGGGACCTGTCTTTAAAGGTTGGTGTGTCCATCATATAACATATGTGGCAACCTTTTGTTTAAGGCTTAAAACAAATTAAACTTTTCAAAGTTAATCAAGTTCCATTACTAACTTAATGTCGACACCTTATAATGTAGAATATCTATTTTAAACAGAAAAGGGTAATTTCTATGTCAAAAGATTGCAAAATTTCTGAGAATGAATAGAACAGTCCCTGTTCGAATGCAGCATTCGCTAACTTAGTAGACATGTCTTTGACAAGCAATACTTTGAACCACTGACAGTGTCTTTAACGATCCCATGCGCAAAAATGACAAAATTAAAAAACAGAGTATTGTCCCTGCTAAACTGAAGAGTGTAGGTTTCAGCTGGAGAGTTCCCGATGAAGACATTTTTTTTTTCAGTTAAAAAATTTGAGGTACACAGTCTACAAAATAAAACAAAAGTTGAAAATCTGATGCTCGTCTTGGCGTATACTCAAAAATGTACTTATTTGGGACTGCTTAGACATGAAATGATGTCACAAGACACATGCGACCAGTCACGGCTTTTATAGAACGAGTTGCCCCTCAATCATACACCTTTGACACATAGTCCCACAATGCCCTAATGTTCTAAAGCATAATAAAAAATATCTTAAAATCCACTATAAAAGAAATAACATAACTAATAATTTTAACCATAAAATTTTATATGAAAAAAAACCCCACATATATTAAAGTTTACATTCATTTCAAATGATAGGAACTATATTTGTAGACAATCGATTACGAGCGACCAAACAGGTCATTTTTGAAAATCAGATCATTTCGTCTTTTTCTATTTAGTTCTTTGAGTCTCTTTTTTTGCTATTTTTTCACTTTATTATTCATGGATTGAAACCTTAACTTCATGTTCTAAAACATATACAATGTACGTGGGCATTGTGCTTCAATGAAAAAATATGGGGTAAACGTCAATGAGACAGCCACCTAGTGACAGAAATAACCAAAAAGACATGTGCTCGGTTTGACGGTAAACCAGATATATGCGAGATTCCATCACGGAATAAAGAAACAAAAGACCATTCACAATTTGTCTTACATTTGTTTTTCTCTCTTTTAATTAAATAAAAAAAAAACTTTCGAATGTTGAGTTCATAAGATAAAAATATTCCCTGTGGAACAACCCCCCCCCCCCCCCCTTTTCTTTGTTTGGTGCTCTCCAATTTCAACACCCAAATAACTTAAAGGCTTTTCAATCTAATTAAAATTAAAACCTTGCTTTCTAACCAATCTATTCGTGTACCGGACCGGGAACTTTCTTTATTTAATAAGAAAATCTACAGTGCCGTTATATAAATGCATGTTGTCTGCTTGGAGTCCCCGCCCGAAAAGAAAGAAATAGCCTAACTCCAAGATACTACATTCCTGCATCACGTGATTTTTGCCACGTGGAGCTTACATTAGAATGAATACCGAATATGGAAAGTGAAACTACAGTTCAAAACATAAAGTCCGAAGGCACATAGAAGAAAAAGAAGGATTTTTTTTTGCAAAGGGTGCCGGGGTAATCTTCTCTGTGTTCATAATATACACGAAATATTTGCCACTGCCCCTTGTCTGTTCTATAAATTGTAATCCTGAGTTTTCTATCTGTTACATGCCAAGAAATCCTCGCTAAAAATTCCGGTGGACCTCCTACGGCACCTATTAGTATTTAAAGATTTGATTTCATTCAACAAATTAATTTATGACCTGCAAGTACGTGTCGCTTAGAACACGGCCATATACCAAATGGTCAATATTAATCATCCATGTAATTTGCTCTATGGGATGTTTGCAAAATTTCAACGGAGGCAATTTCTTGGCATGACGAGACAGCATCTCAGCGATAAAAGAATATGTTTGAAAGAACTATGCACTTGGTATGGAACGCCTCAGCTGTCTTATGTGGAACTCTGATATTACTTTATGTTGTTTTATTATTACTTGATGATATTTTGTCTTTACTTAATATGGTTTTGACATTACGTAATGATGTTTTATTGATATAACTCAATATGGAATAGTCATTACTTAATGATATTTCGATATTACACGATATGGTTTTGTCATTACTCAATATGGTTTTGTCATTACTCGATGTGGTTTCACCATTATTTAATGTGGTTGTGTCATTAGTCAATGTGGTTTTAACATTACTTGATGTGAATGTGACTCAACGTTATGTAGTTGTTTCATTACATGATGTGGTTTTGTTATTTCGTAATGATGATTTGCCTATTCTTTATATGGTTTTAACATTACGTAATGATATTTCAAAACTTGACGATTTTACACTACATGATGTGTTTGTTTCATTATTTGATGTGGTCCTGTCATTTTTTGATGTGGTTATCCCATTACTTGATGAGGTAAAATCACGTGACCAATTCGGAAAAAACCTGTTCTATTTTTAGATAGATTTCCATGTTGTATGTGCCTTGGATGAGTGTGGCCATTCATCGAATTAGAGTTCAAATTAAAGTTAGGGTTACTGTTTGAGTTAGTCTCCGATTCCGAATTCAAGTCATTATTAGAATTAAAGTTTTAGTTAAAGCATTGAGTTTCGAGTTGGACTTCAAGTTTGAGTCACATTTAAAGGTAGAGTTCTAGTTACACCATTAAATTTGAGTCACTTTTTGAGTTTGAGTAAGATTCGAATTTAAGTCTCATTTAGATTAATTAAGATTTTGAGTTGAAATTCGTGCTATCTTATATGAGTTCGTAATTAAATTTTCTATCGCGGAACAAGGACTTTTGCTCGGGATTCCGAAAAGAGGGCTCCGGGGGTATGCGTACAAAAGATAAACAATGTTACAGTATACAAAACGCAACATAGAAGTTGAAATAAAGTTAGATGTGGTGTGATTGACAATGAGACAACTATCCACCAGAGTTTAAATGCAGTGGATGTAAGAAATCATATATAGGCAACCGTACAGCCTTCAACATACCATATAGTCAGCTATAAAAGGCCACCTCGTGCTCCTGACTTGGGCAGGTACATAAAGAAAGTGCACGTGGCGGAGTTTAACATGTATGTGAGCGCTAAATCCTAACCTTACATCGGACTGTTACACTTGTGTAACAGCACAACACGAGAAAAAAATGTAAACTAAACAAAGTGATGCCCCGCACTCAACTCATTTAACCGCTTATACCCCAAAAAATGACCCAAAAAAAGTTCAATTATCTCCCAAAAGAGCAAAAGATAATAAAAATAAAAACCCTGACCACATGCACACCTTCAATATATGTACAAACAGCCAGCAGGGCGAAAACTTTCAAGCATTCAAACTGTAGGAGGAGTTATCTGGAAAGGCTCTTCTCATGCAAGTAAATTTCCCAAAAAATTACAAAGTTCAACTATCTCCCAAAAGAGCAAATATTAATAAACATTTAACCCTGACCACATGCACACCTTCAATATATGTACAAACAGACAGTAAAGAGAAAACTTCCTAGGATTCAAACTGTAGGAGGAGTTATGCGGAATAACTATATACCCATAATGGGACGGACAGACGGACGGACGGACGGACAGGGGTAAAACAATATGCCCCCCCCCCCCCCCAACTTTCAGTTGCGGTGGCATACAAAACAGTTTCATTTGGCTGACTCAATAGATCGGTATGACTGGGTAATATAAATCCATCGGGGTGATCTCGGATGCTCCAGAAAGGCACCCGTCGTGTTATTCGAGAAAGTACAAACCCAGTGATTTGGTTTTATTTGGTAGTTCACATTCAAGAAAAAGATGACGGTATTATGGTTACGACCACTGGAACATGTCCGTCGTCACATGTGAAACAGATATTCCAAAAAGTTTATTTTTCAATTAGTGCAAGGTAGATCAGGGAATTCAATTGATTACAAATAAAAGATTGATATTTGTATAAGTTCAAATGATCATTTACGCTAAAAAAAATTCGGAGAATTCTTATTTTATAGTATTGATGCTTTGTCGCTCAGTACAAGCCCCCTCCCCCCGTTTCCCTGTAACTTAAGAGTGAGTCGATTTGAAGTGCTTCATTTGTTTACATTAAAGTTCAAGTCGTTTGATTTGTGTCGAACCTGCGACATCAATGTAGCGGCAGTGAGACCCAACAAACCTATATTTCGTCGTCGATAGTGGAGTCGGCGTCTCCATCTCCATTTTTTTTTTTATTTCTATTGAGTTTAACCTTTCATTATACATGTTACTAAACACGTATGCCATTATAATTTTGTACTTTTAGAATATCATACTGTATTTGTGTACCTCAACTACTGTATCTGTATTTATATTGTATGTTTCTCTGTAAACTTGTAATTAGTTTTTAGAGAATAAAGTATCTATCTATCTATCTATCTATCTATATTTTACATTTTTCAGTTATTCCTCAATTTCAAGTAAAAGCATCTACAGAAAAACGTTTTTTTTTAATTTTGTTTTTACCGATAAATGTATAGATAAATGTACAGCCGATCAACATGACGCTTTTACACTTACAGCAGCAATATATCCGTTTGAGAACTTAGGATAAAAACAACAAGACAAAGTGGTTTGGGGATATCCCAATTATGTAAGAAATACTGTAAACTTTTAAATACTTTTTTTCTTATTATTGTCTGCCGGTTACCTTTTTCATACTAAATAACTCTGAACAACCACTCGAACTTTAATTTGAACTTTAACTCAATGGATAGCGATACCCATCCAAAGCACATTAAACAAATGATATATTGAAATCTGTTTAAAAATAGAACATATTTTATTCCGAATTGGTCACGTGGTTTTACCTCATCAAGTAATGGGATAACCACATCAAAGAATGACAGGACCACATCAAATAATGAAACAAACACATCATGTAGTGTAAAATCGTCAAGTTTTGAAATATCATTACGTAATGTTAAAACCATATAAAGAATAGGCAAATCATCATTACGAAATAACAAAACCACATCATGTAATGAAACAACTACATAACGTTGAGTCACATTCACATCAAGTAATGTTAAAACCACATTGACTAATGACACAACCACATTAAATAATGGTGAAACCACATCGAGTAATGACAAAACCATATTGAGTAATGACAAAACCATATTGAGTAATGACAAAACTATATCAAGTGAATACGAAACCATATCGTGTAATATCGAAATATCATTAAGTAATGACTATTCCATATTGAGTTATATCAAAACATCATTACGTAATGTCAAAACCATATTAAGTAAAGACAAAATATCATCAAGTAATAATAAAACAACATAAAGTAATATCAGAGTTCCACATAAGACAGCTGAGGCGTTCCATAACTTGGCTACCTTTTTTTCTTCAATTCATTTTTAAAACGTCTTGGCTTCTTCAACTTGAATAATAGAAAATAAAACTATATATCAAACGAAAACTGGAGAAAGTGAGAAACAAGTTTCTTTCATTAGTGAAAATTACTGCTTCATTGCTTATCTCAGAGTTCGAACCCTACACGTGGTAGCTTGGTTCGACTCCAATCTTAATTGACTAGGATTGACAGTTTCCTTGCCGAAGGTCAGTGGTTCTCTCCGGGCGTCCCAGCTTTCTACACACAAAAAAAAGCTGGTCACCATGAAATGGCAAATAATGATAAAAGTGGCGTTAAAGACCAACAATGAATACATCAATCACTGTACATCTTAGACGTTTCAAACACATCTCGTAGTTTTTTTAAACACGAATCTATTTTTTTTAAATTGAATTTGACAATAGCAATTTTCCCGCATCGTATAATGGTGAATCCGGATAACACTGTAATATGTGCCGTTGGACATGAAAAAGCTTAACCTCTAATAATTTTGAATAACTAGGAGAATAGATGAATTTTAAAGCAGAACAATTTTAAATATTTGTCAGCTACTTTAGGGGAAAGCAATAAGTATTGAGCAGATATTTAAGATTTCCGAGGATAAGGCAACATTAAAGGGACCTGTCTTTAAAGGTTGGTGTGTCCATCATATAACATATGTGGCAACCTTTTGTTTAAGGCTTAAAACAAATTAAACTTTTCAAAGTTAATCAAGTTCCATTACTAACTTAATGTCGACACCTTATAATGTAGAATATCTATTTTAAACAGAAAAGGGTAATTTCTATGTCAAAAGATTGCAAAATTTCTGAGAATGAATAGAACAGTCCCTGTTCGAATGCAGCATTCGCTAACTTAGTAGACATGTCTTTGACAAGCAATACTTTGAACCACTGACAGTGTCTTTAACGATCCCATGCGCAAAAATGACAAAATTAAAAAACAGAGTATTGTCCCTGCTAAACTGAAGAGTGTAGGTTTCAGCTGGAGAGTTCCCGATGAAGACATTTTTTTTTTCAGTTAAAAAATTTGAGGTACACAGTCTACAAAATAAAACAAAAGTTGAAAATCTGATGCTCGTCTTGGCGTATACTCAAAAATGTACTTATTTGGGACTGCTTAGACATGAAATGATGTCACAAGACACATGCGACCAGTCACGGCTTTTATAGAACGAGTTGCCCCTCAATCATACACCTTTGACACATAGTCCCACAATGCCCTAATGTTCTAAAGCATAATAAAAAATATCTTAAAATCCACTATAAAAGAAATAACATAACTAATAATTTTAACCATAAAATTTTATATGAAAAAAAAACCCACATATATTAAAGTTTACATTCATTTCAAATGATAGGAACTATATTTGTAGACAATCGATTACGAGCGACCAAACAGGTCATTTTTGAAAATCAGATCATTTCGTCTTTTTCTATTTAGTTCTTTGAGTCTCTTTTTTTGCTATTTTTTCACTTTATTATTCATGGATTGAAACCTTAACTTCATGTTCTAAAACATATACAATGTACGTGGGCATTGTGCTTCAATGAAAAAATATGGGGTAAACGTCAATGAGACAGCCACCTAGTGACAGAAATAACCAAAAAGACATGTGCTCGGTTTGACGGTAAACCAGATATATGCGAGATTCCATCACGGGATAAAGAAACAAAAGACCATTCACAATTTGTCTTACATTTGTTTTTCTCTCTTTTAATTAAATAAAAAAAAAAACTTTCGAATGTTGAGTTCATAAGATAAAAATATTCCCTGTGGAACAACCCCCCCCCCCCCCCTTTTCTTTGTTTGGTGCTCTCCAATTTCAACACCCAAATAACTTAAAGGCTTTTCAATCTAATTAAAATTAAAACCTTGCTTTCTAACCAATCTATTCGTGTACCGGACCGGGAACTTTCTTTATTTAATAAGAAAATCTACAGTGCCGTTATATAAATGCATGTTGTCTGCTTGGAGTCCCCGCCCGAAAAGAAAGAAATAGCCTAACTCCAAGATACTACATTCCTGCATCACGTGATTTTTGCCACGTGGAGCTTACATTAGAATGAATACCGAATATGGAAAGTGAAACTACAGTTCAAAACATAAAGTCCGAAGGCACATAGAAGAAAAAGAAGGATTTTTTTTTGCAAAGGGTGCCGGGGTAATCTTCTCTGTGTTCATAATATACACGAAATATTTGCCACTGCCCCTTGTCTGTTCTATAAATTGTAATCCTGAGTTTTCTATCTGTTACATGCCAAGAAATCCTCGCTAAAAATTCCGGTGGACCTCCTACGGCACCTATTAGTATTTAAAGATTTGATTTCATTCAACAAATTAATTTATGACCTGCAAGTACGTGTCGCTTAGAACACGGCCATATACCAAATGGTCAATATTAATCATCCATGTAATTTGCTCTATGGGATGTTTGCAAAATTTCAACGGAGGCAATTTCTTGGCATGACGAGACAGCATCTCAGCGATAAAAGAATATGTTTGAAAGAACTATGCACTTGGCTACCTTTTTTTCTTCAATTCATTTTTAAAACGTCTTGGCTTCTTCAACTTGAATAATAGAAAATAAAACTATATATCAAACGAAAACTGGAGAAAGTGAGAAACAAGTTTCTTTCATTAGTGAAAATTACTGCTTCATTGCTTATCTCAGAGTTCGAACCCTACACGTGGTAGCTTGGTTCGACTCCAATCTTAATTGACTAGGATTGACAGTTTCCTTGCCGAAGGTCAGTGGTTCTCTCCGGGCGTCCCAGCTTTCTACACACAAAAAAAAGCTGGTCACCATGAAATAGCAAATAATGATAAAAGTGGCGTTAAAGACCAACAATGAATACATCAATCACTGTACATCTTAGACGTTTCAAACACATCTCGTAGTTTTTTTAAACACGAATCTATTTTTTTTAAATTGAATTTGACAATAGCAATTTTCCCGCATCGTATAATGGTGAATCCGGATAACACTGTAATATGTGCCGTTGGACATGAAAAAGCTTAACCTCTAATAATTTTGAATAACTAGGAGAATAGATGAATTTTAAAGCAGAACAATTTTAAATATTTGTCAGCTACTTTAGGGGAAAGCAATAAGTATTGAGCAGATATTTAAGATTTCCGAGGATAAGGCAACATTAAAGGGACCTGTCTTTAAAGGTTGGTGTGTCCATCATATAACATATGTGGCAACCTTTTGTTTAAGGCTTAAAACAAATTAAACTTTTCAAAGTTAATCAAGTTCCATTACTAACTTAATGTCGACACCTTATAATGTAGAATATCTATTTTAAACAGAAAAGGGTAATTTCTATGTCAAAAGATTGCAAAATTTCTGAGAATGAATAGAACAGTCCCTGTTCGAATGCAGCATTCGCTAACTTAGTAGACATGTCTTTGACAAGCAATACTTTGAACCACTGACAGTGTCTTTAACGATCCCATGCGCAAAAATGACAAAATTAAAAAACAGAGTATTGTCCCTGCTAAACTGAAGAGTGTAGGTTTCAGCTGGAGAGTTCCCGATGAAGACATTTTTTTTTCAGTTAAAAAATTTGAGGTACACAGTCTACAAAATAAAACAAAAGTTGAAAATCTGATGCTCGTCTTGGCGTATACTCAAAAATGTACTTATTTGGGACTGCTTAGACATGAAATGATGTCACAAGACACATGCGACCAGTCACGGCTTTTATAGAACGAGTTGCCCCTCAATCATACACCTTTGACACATAGTCCCACAATGCCCTAATGTTCTAAAGCATAATAAAAAATATCTTAAAATCCACTATAAAAGAAATAACATAACTAATAATTTTAACCATAAAATTTTATATGAAAAAAAAACCCACATATATTAAAGTTTACATTCATTTCAAATGATAGGAACTATATTTGTAGACAATCGATTACGAGCGACCAAACAGGTCATTTTTGAAAATCAGATCATTTCGTCTTTTTCTATTTAGTTCTTTGAGTCTCTTTTTTTGCTATTTTTTCACTTTATTATTCATGGATTGAAACCTTAACTTCATGTTCTAAAACATATACAATGTACGTGGGCATTGTGCTTCAATGAAAAAATATGGGGTAAACGTCAATGAGACAGCCACCTAGTGACAGAAATAACCAAAAAGACATGTGCTCGGTTTGACGGTAAACCAGATATATGCGAGATTCCATCACGGGATAAAGAAACAAAAGACCATTCACAATTTGTCTTACATTTGTTTTTCTCTCTTTTAATTAAATAAAAAAAAAACTTTCGAATGTTGAGTTCATAAGATAAAAATATTCCCTGTGGAACAACCCCCCCCCCCCCCCCTTTTCTTTGTTTGGTGCTCTCCAATTTCAACACCCAAATAACTTAAAGGCTTTTCAATCTAATTAAAATTAAAACCTTGCTTTCTAACCAATCTATTCGTGTACCGGACCGGGAACTTTCTTTATTTAATAAGAAAATCTACAGTGCCGTTATATAAATGCATGTTGTCTGCTTGGAGTCCCCGCCCGAAAAGAAAGAAATAGCCTAACTCCAAGATACTACATTCCTGCATCACGTGATTTTTGCCACGTGGAGCTTACATTAGAATGAATACCGAATATGGAAAGTGAAACTACAGTTCAAAACATAAAGTCCGAAGGCACATAGAAGAAAAAGAAGGATTTTTTTTTGCAAAGGGTGCCGGGGTAATCTTCTCTGTGTTCATAATATACACGAAATATTTGCCACTGCCCCTTGTCTGTTCTATAAATTGTAATCCTGAGTTTTCTATCTGTTACATGCCAAGAAATCCTCGCTAAAAATTCCGGTGGACCTCCTACGGCACCTATTAGTATTTAAAGATTTGATTTCATTCAACAAATTAATTTATGACCTGCAAGTACGTGTCGCTTAGAACACGGCCATATACCAAATGGTCAATATTAATCATCCATGTAATTTGCTCTATGGGATGTTTGCAAAATTTCAACGGAGGCAATTTCTTGGCATGACGAGACAGCATCTCAGCGATAAAAGAATATGTTTGAAAGAACTATGCACTTGGCTACCTTTTTTTCTTCAATTCATTTTTAAAACGTCTTGGCTTCTTCAACTTGAATAATAGAAAATAAAACTATATATCAAACGAAAACTGGAGAAAGTGAGAAACAAGTTTCTTTCATTAGTGAAAATTACTGCTTCATTGCTTATCTCAGAGTTCGAACCCTACACGTGGTAGCTTGGTTCGACTCCAATCTTAATTGACTAGGATTGACAGTTTCCTTGCCGAAGGTCAGTGGTTCTCTCCGGGCGTCCCAGCTTTCTACACACAAAAAAAAGCTGGTCACCATGAAATAGCAAATAATGATAAAAGTGGCGTTAAAGACCAACAATGAATACATCAATCACTGTACATCTTAGACGTTTCAAACACATCTCGTAGTTTTTTTAAACACGAATCTATTTTTTTTAAATTGAATTTGACAATAGCAATTTTCCCGCATCGTATAATGGTGAATCCGGATAACACTGTAATATGTGCCGTTGGACATGAAAAAGCTTAACCTCTAATAATTTTGAATAACTAGGAGAATAGATGAATTTTAAAGCAGAACAATTTTAAATATTTGTCAGCTACTTTAGGGGAAAGCAATAAGTATTGAGCAGATATTTAAGATTTCCGAGGATAAGGCAACATTAAAGGGACCTGTCTTTAAAGGTTGGTGTGTCCATCATATAACATATGTGGCAACCTTTTGTTTAAGGCTTAAAACAAATTAAACTTTTCAAAGTTAATCAAGTTCCATTACTAACTTAATGTCGACACCTTATAATGTAGAATATCTATTTTAAACAGAAAAGGGTAATTTCTATGTCAAAAGATTGCAAAATTTCTGAGAATGAATAGAACAGTCCCTGTTCGAATGCAGCATTCGCTAACTTAGTAGACATGTCTTTGACAAGCAATACTTAGAACCACTGACAGTGTCTTTAACGATCCCATGCGCAAAAATGACAAAATTAAAAAACAGAGTATTGTCCCTGCTAAACTGAAGAGTGTAGGTTTCAGCTGGAGAGTTCCCGATGAAGACATTTTTTTTTTCAGTTAAAAAATTTGAGGTACACAGTCTACAAAATAAAACAAAAGTTGAAAATCTGATGCTCGTCTTGGCGTATACTCAAAAATGTACTTATTTGGGACTGCTTAGACATGAAATGATGTCACAAGACACATGCGACCAGTCACGGCTTTTATAGAACGAGTTGCCCCTCAATCATACACCTTTGACACATAGTCCCACAATGCCCTAATGTTCTAAAGCATAATAAAAAATATCTTAAAATCCACTATAAAAGAAATAACATAACTAATAATTTTAACCATAAAATTTTATATGAAAAAAAAACCCACATATATTAAAGTTTACATTCATTTCAAATGATAGGAACTATATTTGTAGACAATCGATTACGAGCGACCAAACAGGTCATTTTTGAAAATCAGATCATTTCGTCTTTTTCTATTAAGTTCTTTGAGTCTCTTTTTTTGCTATTTTTTCACTTTATTATTCATGGATTGAAACCTTAACTTCATGTTCTAAAACATATACAATGTACGTGGGCATTGTGCTTCAATGAAAAAATATGGGGTAAACGTCAATGAGACAGCCACCTAGTGACAGAAATAACCAAAAAGACATGTGCTCGGTTTGACGGTAAACCAGATATATGCGAGATTCCATCACGGGATAAAGAAACAAAAGACCATTCACAATTTGTCTTACATTTGTTTTTCTCTCTTTTAATTAAATAAAAAAAAAACTTTCGAATGTTGAGTTCATAAGATAAAAATATTCCCTGTGGAACAACCCCCCCCCCCCCTTTTCTTTGTTTGGTGCTCTCCAATTTCAACACCCAAATAACTTAAAGGCTTTTCAATCTAATTAAAATTAAAACCTTGCTTTCTAACCAATCTATTCGTGTACCGGACCGGGAACTTTCTTTATTTAATAAGAAAATCTACAGTGCCGTTATATAAATGCATGTTGTCTGCTTGGAGTCCCCGCCCGAAAAGAAAGAAATAGCCTAACTCCAAGATACTACATTCCTGCATCACGTGATTTTTGCCACGTGGAGCTTACATTAGAATGAATACCGAATATGGAAAGTGAAACTACAGTTCAAAACATAAAGTCCGAAGGCACATAGAAGAAAAAGAAGGATTTTTTTTTGCAAAGGGTGCCGGGGTAATCTTCTCTGTGTTCATAATATACACGAAATATTTGCCACTGCCCCTTGTCTGTTCTATAAATTGTAATCCTGAGTTTTCTATCTGTTACATGCCAAGAAATCCTCGCTAAAAATTCCGGTGGACCTCCTACGGCACCTATTAGTATTTAAAGATTTGATTTCATTCAACAAATTAATTTATGACCTGCAAGTACGTGTCGCTTAGAACACGGCCATATACCAAATGGTCAATATTAATCATCCATGTAATTTGCTCTATGGGATGTTTGCAAAATTTCAACGGAGGCAATTTCTTGGCATGACGAGACAGCATCTCAGCGATAAAAGAATATGTTTGAAAGAACTATGCACTTGGCTACCTTTTTTTCTTCAATTCATTTTTAAAACGTCTTGGCTTCTTCAACTTGAATAATAGAAAATAAAACTATATATCAAACGAAAACTGGAGAAAGTGAGAAACAAGTTTCTTTCATTAGTGAAAATTACTGCTTCATTGCTTATCTCAGAGTTCGAACCCTACACGTGGTAGCTTGGTTCGACTCCAATCTTAATTGACTAGGATTGACAGTTTCCTTGCCGAAGGTCAGTGGTTCTCTCCGGGCGTCCCAGCTTTCTACACACAAAAAAAAGCTGGTCACCATGAAATAGCAAATAATGATAAAAGTGGCGTTAAAGACCAACAATGAATACATCAATCACTGTACATCTTAGACGTTTCAAACACATCTCGTAGTTTTTTTAAACACGAATCTATTTTTTTTAAATTGAATTTGACAATAGCAATTTTCCCGCATCGTATAATGGTGAATCCGGATAACACTGTAATATGTGCCGTTGGACATGAAAAAGCTTAACCTCTAATAATTTTGAATAACTAGGAGAATAGATGAATTTTAAAGCAGAACAATTTTAAATATTTGTCAGCTACTTTAGGGGAAAGCAATAAGTATTGAGCAGATATTTAAGATTTCCGAGGATAAGGCAACATTAAAGGGACCTGTCTTTAAAGGTTGGTGTGTCCATCATATAACATATGTGGCAACCTTTTGTTTAAGGCTTAAAACAAATTAAACTTTTTTTATCATTATTAAAACAAATTAAACTTTTCAAAGTTAATCAAGTTCCATTACTAACTTAATGTCGACACCTTATAATGTAGAATATCTATTTTAAACAGAAAAGGGTAATTTCTATGTCAAAAGATTGCAAAATTTCTGAGAATGAATAGAACAGTCCCTGTTCGAATGCAGCATTCGCTAACTTAGTAGACATGTCTTTGACAAGCAATACTTTGAACCACTGACAGTGTCTTTAACGATCCCATGCGCAAAAATGACAAAATTAAAAAACAGAGTATTGTCCCTGCTAAACTGAAGAGTGTAGGTTTCAGCTGGAGAGTTCCCGATGAAGACATTTTTTTTTTCAGTTAAAAAATTTGAGGTACACAGTCTACAAAATAAAACAAAAGTTGAAAATCTGATGCTCGTCTTGGCGTATACTCAAAAATGTACTTATTTGGGACTGCTTAGACATGAAATGATGTCACAAGACACATGCGACCAGTCACGGCTTTTATAGAACGAGTTGCCCCTCAATCATACACCTTTGACACATAGTCCCACAATGCCCTAATGTTCTAAAGCATAATAAAAAATATCTTAAAATCCACTATAAAAGAAATAACATAACTAATAATTTTAACCATAAAATTTTATATGAAAAAAAACCCCACATATATTAAAGTTTACATTCATTTCAAATGATAGGAACTATATTTGTAGACAATCGATTACGAGCGACCAAACAGGTCATTTTTGAAAATCAGATCATTTCGTCTTTTTCTATTTAGTTCTTTGAGTCTCTTTTTTTGCTATTTTTTCACTTTATTATTCATGGATTGAAACCTTAACTTCATGTTCTAAAACATATACAATGTACGTGGGCATTGTGCTTCAATGAAAAAATATGGGGTAAACGTCAATGAGACAGCCACCTAGTGACAGAAATAACCAAAAAGACATGTGCTCGGTTTGACGGTAAACCAGATATATGCGAGATTCCATCACGGGATAAAGAAACAAAAGACCATTCACAATTTGTCTTACATTTGTTTTTCTCTCTTTTAATTAAATAAAAAAAAAAACTTTCGAATGTTGAGTTCATAAGATAAAAATATTCCCTGTGGAACAACCCCCCCCCCCCCCCCCCCTTTTCTTTGTTTGGTGCTCTCCAATTTCAACACCCAAATAACTTAAAGGCTTTTCAATCTAATTAAAATTAAAACCTTGCTTTCTAACCAATCTATTCGTGTACCGGACCGGGAACTTTATTTAATAAGAAAATCTACAGTGCCGTTATATAAATGCATGTTGTCTGCTTGGAGTCCCCGCCCGAAAAGAAAGAAATAGCCTAACTCCAAGATACTACATTCCTGCATCACGTGATTTTTGCCACGTGGAGCTTACATTAGAATGAATACCGAATATGGAAAGTGAAACTACAGTTCAAAACATAAAGTCCGAAGGCACATAGAAGAAAAAGAAGGATTTTTTTTTGCAAAGGGTGCCGGGGTAATCTTCTCTGTGTTCATAATATACACGAAATATTTGCCACTGCCCCTTGTCTGTTCTATAAATTGTAATCCTGAGTTTTCTATCTGTTACATGCCAAGAAATCCTCGCTAAAAATTCCGGTGGACCTCCTACGGCACCTATTAGTATTTAAAGATTTGATTTCATTCAACAAATTAATTTATGACCTGCAAGTACGTGTCGCTTAGAACACGGCCATATACCAAATGGTCAATATTAATCATCCATGTAATTTGCTCTATGGGATGTTTGCAAAATTTCAACGGAGGCAATTTCTTGGCATGACGAGACAGCATCTCAGCGATAAAAGAATATGTTTGAAAGAACTATGCACTTGGCTACCTTTTTTTCTTCAATTCATTTTTAAAACGTCTTGGCTTCTTCAACTTGAATAATAGAAAATAAAACTATATATCAAACGAAAACTGGAGAAAGTGAGAAACAAGTTTCTTTCATTAGTGAAAATTACTGCTTCATTGCTTATCTCAGAGTTCGAACCCTACACGTGGTAGCTTGGTTCGACTCCAATCTTAATTGACTAGGATTGACAGTTTCCTTGCCGAAGGTCAGTGGTTCTCTCCGGGCGTCCCAGCTTTCTACACACAAAAAAAAGCTGGTCACCATGAAATAGCAAATAATGATAAAAGTGGCGTTAAAGACCAACAATGAATACATCAATCACTGTACATCTTAGACGTTTCAAACACATCTCGTAGTTTTTTTAAACACGAATCTATTTTTTTTAAATTGAATTTGACAATAGCAATTTTCCCGCATCGTATAATGGTGAATCCGGATAACACTGTAATATGTGCCGTTGGACATGAAAAAGCTTAACCTCTAATAATTTTGAATAACTAGGAGAATAGATGAATTTTAAAGCAGAACAATTTTAAATATTTGTCAGCTACTTTAGGGGAAAGCAATAAGTATTGAGCAGATATTTAAGATTTCCGAGGATAAGGCAACATTAAAGGGACCTGTCTTTAAAGGTTGGTGTGTCCATCATATAATATATGTGGCAACCTTTTGTTTAAGGCTTAAAACAAATTAAACTTTTCAAAGTTAATCAAGTTCCATTACTAACTTAATGTCGACACCTTATAATGTAGAATATCTATTTTAAACAGAAAAGGGTAATTTCTATGTCAAAAGATTGCAAAATTTCTGAGAATGAATAGAACAGTCCCTGTTCGAATGCAGCATTCGCTAACTTAGTAGACATGTCTTTGACAAGCAATACTTTGAACCACTGACAGTGTCTTTAACGATCCCATGCGCAAAAATGACAAAATTAAAAAACAGAGTATTGTCCCTGCTAAACTGAAGAGTGTAGGTTTCAGCTGGAGAGTTCCCGATGAAGACATTTTTTTTTTCAGTTAAAAAATTTGAGGTACACAGTCTACAAAATAAAACAAAAGTTGAAAATCTGATGCTCGTCTTGGCGTATACTCAAAAATGTACTTATTTGGGACTGCTTAGACATGAAATGATGTCACAAGACACATGCGACCAGTCACGGCTTTTATAGAACGAGTTGCCCCTCAATCATACACCTTTGACACATAGTCCCACAATGCCCTAATGTTCTAAAGCATAATAAAAAATATCTTAAAATCCACTATAAAAGAAATAACATAACTAATAATTTTAACCATAAAATTTTATATGAAAAAAAACCCCACATATATTAAAGTTTACATTCATTTCAAATGATAGGAACTATATTTGTAGACAATCGATTACGAGCGACCAAACAGGTCATTTTTGAAAATCAGATCATTTCGTCTTTTTCTATTTAGTTCTTTGAGTCTCTTTTTTTGCTATTTTTTCACTTTATTATTCATGGATTGAAACCTTAACTTCATGTTCTAAAACATATACAATGTACGTGGGCATTGTGCTTCAATGAAAAAATATGGGGTAAACGTCAATGAGACAGCCACCTAGTGACAGAAATAACCAAAAAGACATGTGCTCGGTTTGACGGTAAACCAGATATATGCGAGATTCCATCACGGGATAAAGAAACAAAAGACCATTCACAATTTGTCTTACATTTGTTTTTCTCTCTTTTAATTAAATAAAAAAAAAAACTTTCGAATGTTGAGTTCATAAGATAAAAATATTCCCTGTGGAACAACCCCCCCCCCTTTTCTTTGTTTGGTGCTCTCCAATTTCAACACCCAAATAACTTAAAGGCTTTTCAATCTAATTAAAATTAAAACCTTGCTTTCTAACCAATCTATTCGTGTACCGGACCGGGAACTTTCTTTATTTAATAAGAAAATCTACAGTGCCGTTATATAAATGCATGTTGTCTGCTTGGAGTCCCCGCCCGAAAAGAAAGAAATAGCCTAACTCCAAGATACTACATTCCTGCATCACGCGATTTTTGCCACGTGGAGCTTACATTAGAATGAATACCGAATATGGAAAGTGAAACTACAGTTCAAAACATAAAGTCCGAAGGCACATAGAAGAAAAAGAAGGATTTTTTTTTGCAAAGGGTGCCGGGGTAATCTTCTCTGTGTTCATAATATACACGAAATATTTGCCACTGCCCCTTGTCTGTTCTATAAATTGTAATCCTGAGTTTTCTATCTGTTACATGCCAAGAAATCCTCGCTAAAAATTCCGGTGGACCTCCTACGGCACCTATTAGTATTTAAAGATTTGATTTCATTCAACAAATTAATTTATGACCTGCAAGTACGTGTCGCTTAGAACACGGCCATATACCAAATGGTCAATATTAATCATCCATGTAATTTGCTCTATGGGATGTTTGCAAAATTTCAACGGAGGCAATTTCTTGGCATGACGAGACAGCATCTCAGCGATAAAAGAATATGTTTGAAAGAACTATGCACTTGGCTACCTTTTTTTCTTCAATTCATTTTTAAAACGTCTTGGCTTCTTCAACTTGAATAATAGAAAATAAAACTATATATCAAACGAAAACTGGAGAAAGTGAGAAACAAGTTTCTTTCATTAGTGAAAATTACTGCTTCATTGCTTATCTCAGAGTTCGAACCCTACACGTGGTAGCTTGGTTCGACTCCAATCTTAATTGACTAGGATTGACAGTTTCCTTGCCGAAGGTCAGTGGTTCTCTCCGGGCGTCCCAGCTTTCTACACACAAAAAAAAGCTGGTCACCATGAAATAGCAAATAATGATAAAAGTGGCGTTAAAGACCAACAATGAATACATCAATCACTGTACATCTTAGACGTTTCAAACACATCTCGTAGTTTTTTTAAACACGAATCTATTTTTTTTAAATTGAATTTGACAATAGCAATTTTCCCGCATCGTATAATGGTGAATCCGGATAACACTGTAATATGTGCCGTTGGACATGAAAAAGCTTAACCTCTAATAATTTTGAATAACTAGGAGAATAGATGAATTTTAAAGCAGAACAATTTTAAATATTTGTCAGCTACTTTAGGGGAAAGCAATAAGTATTGAGCAGATATTTAAGATTTCCGAGGATAAGGCAACATTAAAGGGACCTGTCTTTAAAGGTTGGTGTGTCCATCATATAATATATGTGGCAACCTTTTGTTTAAGGCTTAAAACAAATTAAACTTTTCAAAGTTAATCAAGTTCCATTACTAACTTAATGTCGACACCTTATAATGTAGAATATCTATTTTAAACAGAAAAGGGTAATTTCTATGTCAAAAGATTGCAAAATTTCTGAGAATGAATAGAACAGTCCCTGTTCGAATGCAGCATTCGCTAACTTAGTAGACATGTCTTTGACAAGCAATACTTTGAACCACTGACAGTGTCTTTAACGATCCCATGCGCAAAAATGACAAAATTAAAAAACAGAGTATTGTCCCTGCTAAACTGAAGAGTGTAGGTTTCAGCTGGAGAGTTCCCGATGAAGACATTTTTTTTTTCAGTTAAAAAATTTGAGGTACACAGTCTACAAAATAAAACAAAAGTTGAAAATCTGATGCTCGTCTTGGCGTATACTCAAAAATGTACTTATTTGGGACTGCTTAGACATGAAATGATGTCACAAGACACATGCGACCAGTCACGGCTTTTATAGAACGAGTTGCCCCTCAATCATACACCTTTGACACATAGTCCCACAATGCCCTAATGTTCTAAAGCATAATAAAAAATATCTTAAAATCCACTATAAAAGAAATAACATAACTAATAATTTTAACCATAAAATTTTATATGAAAAAAAACCCCACATATATTAAAGTTTACATTCATTTCAAATGATAGGAACTATATTTGTAGACAATCGATTACGAGCGACCAAACAGGTCATTTTTGAAAATCAGATCATTTCGTCTTTTTCTATTTAGTTCTTTGAGTCTCTTTTTTTGCTATTTTTTCACTTTATTATTCATGGATTGAAACCTTAACTTCATGTTCTAAAACATATACAATGTACGTGGGCATTGTGCTTCAATGAAAAAATATGGGGTAAACGTCAATGAGACAGCCACCTAGTGACAGAAATAACCAAAAAGACATGTGCTCGGTTTGACGGTAAACCAGATATATGCGAGATTCCATCACGGGATAAAGAAACAAAAGACCATTCACAATTTGTCTTACTTTTGTTTTTCTCTCTTTTAATTAAATAAAAAAAAAACGTTCGAATGTTGAGTTCATAAGATAAAAATATTCCCTGTGGAACAACCCCCCCCCCCCCCCCTTTTCTTTGTTTGGTGCTCTCCAATTTCAACACCCAAATAACTTAAAGGCTTTTCAATCTAATTAAAATTAAAACCTTGCTTTCTAACCAATCTATTCGTGTACCGGACCGGGAACTTTCTTTATTTAATAAGAAAATCTACAGTGCCGTTATATAAATGCATGTTGTCTGCTTGGAGTCCCCGCCCGAAAAGAAAGAAATAGCCTAACTCCAAGATACTACATTCCTGCATCACGTGATTTTTGCCACGTGGAGCTTACATTAGAATGAATACCGAATATGGAAAGTGAAACTACAGTTCAAAACATAAAGTCCGAAGGCACATAGAAGAAAAAGAAGGATTTTTTTTTGCAAAGGGTGCCGGGGTAATCTTCTCTGTGTTCATAATATACACGAAATATTTGCCACTGCCCCTTGTCTGTTCTATAAATTGTAATCCTGAGTTTTCTATCTGTTACATGCCAAGAAATCCTCGCTAAAAATTCCGGTGGACCTCCTACGGCACCTATTAGTATTTAAAGATTTGATTTCATTCAACAAATTAATTTATGACCTGCAAGTACGTGTCGCTTAGAACACGGCCATATACCAAATGGTCAATATTAATCATCCATGTAATTTGCTCTATGGGATGTTTGCAAAATTTCAACGGAGGCAATTTCTTGGCATGACGAGACAGCATCTCAGCGATAAAAGAATATGTTTGAAAGAACTATGCACTTGGCTACCTTTTTTTCTTCAATTCATTTTTAAAACGTCTTGGCTTCTTCAACTTGAATAATAGAAAATAAAACTATATATCAAACGAAAACTGGAGAAAGTGAGAAACAAGTTTCTTTCATTAGTGAAAATTACTGCTTCATTGCTTATCTCAGAGTTCGAACCCTACACGTGGTAGCTTGGTTCGACTCCAATCTTAATTGACTAGGATTGACAGTTTCCTTGCCGAAGGTCAGTGGTTCTCTCCGGGCGTCCCAGCTTTCTACACACAAAAAAAAGCTGGTCACCATGAAATAGCAAATAATGATAAAAGTGGCGTTAAAGACCAACAATGAATACATCAATCACTGTACATCTTAGACGTTTCAAACACATCTCGTAGTTTTTTTTAAACACGAATCTATTTTTTTTAAATTGAATTTGACAATAGCAATTTTCCCGCATCGTATAATGGTGAATCCGGATAACACTGTAATATGTGCCGTTGGACATGAAAAAGCTTAACCTCTAATAATTTTGAATAACTAGGAGAATAGATGAATTTTAAAGCAGAACAATTTTAAATATTTGTCAGCTACTTTAGGGGAAAGCAATAAGTATTGAGCAGATATTTAAGATTTCCGAGGATAAGGCAACATTAAAGGGACCTGTCTTTAAAGGTTGGTGTGTCCATCATATAACATATGTGGCAACCTTTTGTTTAAGGCTTAAAACAAATTAAACTTTTCAAAGTTAATCAAGTTCCATTACTAACTTAATGTCGACACCTTATAATGTAGAATATCTATTTTAAACAGAAAAGGGTAATTTCTATGTCAAAAGATTGCAAAATTTCTGAGAATGAATAGAACAGTCCCTGTTCGAATGCAGCATTCGCTAACTTAGTAGACATGTCTTTGACAAGCAATACTTTGAACCACTGACAGTGTCTTTAACGATCCCATGCGCAAAAATGACAAAATTAAAAAACAGAGTATTGTCCCTGCTAAACTGAAGAGTGTAGGTTTCAGCTGGAGAGTTCCCGATGAAGACATTTTTTTTTTCAGTTAAAAAATTTGAGGTACACAGTCTACAAAATAAAACAAAAGTTGAAAATCTGATGCTCGTCTTGGCGTATACTCAAAAATGTACTTATTTGGGACTGCTTAGACATGAAATGATGTCACAAGACACATGCGACCAGTCACGGCTTTTATAGAACGAGTTGCCCCTCAATCATACACCTTTGACACATAGTCCCACAATGCCCTAATGTTCTAAAGCATAATAAAAAATATCTTAAAATCCACTATAAAAGAAATAACATAACTAATAATTTTAACCATAAAATTTTATATGAAAAAAAACCCCACATATATTAAAGTTTACATTCATTTCAAATGATAGGAACTATATTTGTAGACAATCGATTACGAGCGACCAAACAGGTCATTTTTGAAAATCAGATCATTTCGTCTTTTTCTATTTAGTTCTTTGAGTCTCTTTTTTTGCTATTTTTTCACTTTATTATTCATGGATTGAAACCTTAACTTCATGTTCTAAAACATATACAATGTACGTGGGCATTGTGCTTCAATGAAAAAATATGGGGTAAACGTCAATGAGACAGCCACCTAGTGACAGAAATAACCAAAAAGACATGTGCTCGGTTTGACGGTAAACCAGATATATGCGAGATTCCATCACGGGATAAAGAAACAAAAGACCATTCACAATTTGTCTTACATTTGTTTTTCTCTCTTTTAATTAAATAAAAAAAAAAACTTTCGAATGTTGAGTTCATAAGATAAAAATATTCCCTGTGGAACAACCCCCCCCCCCCTTTTCTTTGTTTGGTGCTCTCCAATTTCAACACCCAAATAACTTAAAGGCTTTTCAATCTAATTAAAATTAAAACCTTGCTTTCTAACCAATCTATTCGTGTACCGGACCGGGAACTTTCTTTATTTAATAAGAAAATCTACAGTGCCGTTATATAAATGCATGTTGTCTGCTTGGAGTCCCCGCCCGAAAAGAAAGAAATAGCCTAACTCCAAGATACTACATTCCTGCATCACGTGATTTTTGCCACGTGGAGCTTACATTAGAATGAATACCGAATATGGAAAGTGAAACTACAGTTCAAAACATAAAGTCCGAAGGCACATAGAAGAAAAAGAAGGATTTTTTTTTGCAAAGGGTGCCGGGGTAATCTTCTCTGTGTTCATAATATACACGAAATATTTGCCACTGCCCCTTGTCTGTTCTATAAATTGTAATCCTGAGTTTTCTATCTGTTACATGCCAAGAAATCCTCGCTAAAAATTCCGGTGGACCTCCTACGGCACCTATTAGTATTTAAAGATTTGATTTCATTCAACAAATTAATTTATGACCTGCAAGTACGTGTCGCTTAGAACACGGCCATATACCAAATGGTCAATATTAATCATCCATGTAATTTGCTCTATGGGATGTTTGCAAAATTTCAACGGAGGCAATTTCTTGGCATGACGAGACAGCATCTCAGCGATAAAAGAATATGTTTGAAAGAACTATGCACTTGGCTACCTTTTTTTCTTCAATTCATTTTTAAAACGTCTTGGCTTCTTCAACTTGAATAATAGAAAATAAAACTATATATCAAACGAAAACTGGAGAAAGTGAGAAACAAGTTTCTTTCATTAGTGAAAATTACTGCTTCATTGCTTATCTCAGAGTTCGAACCCTACACGTGGTAGCTTGGTTCGACTCCAATCTTAATTGACTAGGATTGACAGTTTCCTTGCCGAAGGTCAGTGGTTCTCTCCGGGCGTCCCAGCTTTCTACACACAAAAAAAAGCTGGTCACCATGAAATAGCAAATAATGATAAAAGTGGCGTTAAAGACCAACAATGAATACATCAATCACTGTACATCTTAGACGTTTCAAACACATCTCGTAGTTTTTTTAAACACGAATCTATTTTTTTTAAATTGAATTTGACAATAGCAATTTTCCCGCATCGTATAATGGTGAATCCGGATAACACTGTAATATGTGCCGTTGGACATGAAAAAGCTTAACCTCTAATAATTTTGAATAACTAGGAGAATAGATGAATTTTAAAGCAGAACAATTTTAAATATTTGTCAGCTACTTTAGGGGAAAGCAATAAGTATTGAGCAGATATTTAAGATTTCCGAGGATAAGGCAACATTAAAGGGACCTGTCTTTAAAGGTTGGTGTGTCCATCATATAACATATGTGGCAACCTTTTGTTTAAGGCTTAAAACAAATTAAACTTTTCAAAGTTAATCAAGTTCCATTACTAACTTAATGTCGACACCTTATAATGTAGAATATCTATTTTAAACAGAAAAGGGTAATTTCTATGTCAAAAGATTGCAAAATTTCTGAGAATGAATAGAACAGTCCCTGTTCGAATGCAGCATTCGCTAACTTAGTAGACATGTCTTTGACAAGCAATACTTTGAACCACTGACAGTGTCTTTAACGATCCCATGCGCAAAAATGACAAAATTAAAAAACAGAGTATTGTCCCTGCTAAACTGAAGAGTGTAGGTTTCAGCTGGAGAGTTCCCGATGAAGACATTTTTTTTTCAGTTAAAAAATTTGAGGTACACAGTCTACAAAATAAAACAAAAGTTGAAAATCTGATGCTCGTCTTGGCGTATACTCAAAAATGTACTTATTTGGGACTGCTTAGACATGAAATGATGTCACAAGACACATGCGACCAGTCACGGCTTTTATAGAACGAGTTGCCCCTCAATCATACACCTTTGACACATAGTCCCACAATGCCCTAATGTTCTAAAGCATAATAAAAAATATCTTAAAATCCACTATAAAAGAAATAACATAACTAATAATTTTAACCATAAAATTTTATATGAAAAAAAACCCCACATATATTAAAGTTTACATTCATTTCAAATGATAGGAACTATATTTGTAGACAATCGATTACGAGCGACCAAACAGGTCATTTTTGAAAATCAGATCATTTCGTCTTTTTCTATTTAGTTCTTTGAGTCTCTTTTTTTGCTATTTTTTCACTTTATTATTCATGGATTGAAACCTTAACTTCATGTTCTAAAACATATACAATGTACGTGGGCATTGTGCTTCAATGAAAAAATATGGGGTAAACGTCAATGAGACAGCCACCTAGTGACAGAAATAACCAAAAAGACATGTGCTCGGTTTGACGGTAAACCAGATATATGCGAGATTCCATCACGGGATAAAGAAACAAAAGACCATTCACAATTTGTCTTACTTTTGTTTTTCTCTCTTTTAATTAAATAAAAAAAAAACTTTCGAATGTTGAGTTCATAAGATAAAAATATTCCCTGTGGAACAACCCCCCCCCCCCCTTTTCTTTGTTTGGTGCTCTCCAATTTCAACACCCAAATAACTTAAAGGCTTTTCAATCTAATTAAAATTAAAACCTTGCTTTCTAACCAATCTATTCGTGTACCGGACCGGGAACTTTCTTTATTTAATAAGAAAATCTACAGTGCCGTTATATAAATGCATGTTGTCTGCTTGGAGTCCCCGCCCGAAAAGAAAGAAATAGCCTAACTCCAAGATACTACATTCCTGCATCACGTGATTTTTGCCACGTGGAGCTTACATTAGAATGAATACCGAATATGGAAAGTGAAACTACAGTTCAAAACATAAAGTCCGAAGGCACATAGAAGAAAAAGAAGGATTTTTTTTTGCAAAGGGTGCCGGGGTAATCTTCTCTGTGTTCATAATATACACGAAATATTTGCCACTGCCCCTTGTCTGTTCTATAAATTATAATCCTGAGTTTTCTATCTGTTACATGCCAAGAAATCCTCGCTAAAAATTACGGTGGACCTCCTACGGCACCTATTAGTATTTAAAGATTTGATTTCATTCAACAAATTAATTTATGACCTGCAAGTACGTGTCGCTTAGAACACGGCCATATACCAAATGGTCAATATTAATCATCCATGTAATTTGCTCTATGGGATGTTTGCAAAATTTCAACGGAGGCAATTTCTTGGCATGACGAGACAGCATCTCAGCGATAAAAGAATATGTTTGAAAGAACTATGCACTTGGCTACCTTTTTTTCTTCAATTCATTTTTAAAACGTCTTGGCTTCTTCAACTTGAATAATAGAAAATAAAACTATATATCAAACGAAAACTGGAGAAAGTGAGAAACAAGTTTCTTTCATTAGTGAAAATTACTGCTTCATTGCTTATCTCAGAGTTCGAACCCTACACGTGGTAGCTTGGTTCGACTCCAATCTTAATTGACTAGGATTGACAGTTTCCTTGCCGAAGGTCAGTGGTTCTCTCCGGGCGTCCCAGCTTTCTACACACAAAAAAAAGCTGGTCACCATGAAATAGCAAATAATGATAAAAGTGGCGTTAAAGACCAACAATGAATACATCAATCACTGTACATCTTAGACGTTTCAAACACATCTCGTAGTTTTTTTAAACACGAATCTATTTTTTTTAAATTGAATTTGACAATAGCAATTTTCCCGCATCGTATAATGGTGAATCCGGATAACACTGTAATATGTGCCGTTGGACATGAAAAAGCTTAACCTCTAATAATTTTGAATAACTAGGAGAATAGATGAATTTTAAAGCAGAACAATTTTAAATATTTGTCAGCTACTTTAGGGGAAAGCAATAAGTATTGAGCAGATATTTAAGATTTCCGAGGATAAGGCAACATTAAAGGGACCTGTCTTTAAAGGTTGGTGTGTCCATCATATAACATATGTGGCAACCTTTTGTTTAAGGCTTAAAACAAATTAAACTTTTCAAAGTTAATCAAGTTCCATTACTAACTTAATGTCGACACCTTATAATGTAGAATATCTATTTTAAACAGAAAAGGGTAATTTCTATGTCAAAAGATTGCAAAATTTCTGAGAATGAATAGAACAGTCCCTGTTCGAATGCAGCATTCGCTAACTTAGTAGACATGTCTTTGACAAGCAATACTTTGAACCACTGACAGTGTCTTTAACGATCCCATGCGCAAAAATGACAAAATTAAAAAACAGAGTATTGTCCCTGCTAAACTGAAGAGTGTAGGTTTCAGCTGGAGAGTTCCCGATGAAGACATTTTTTTTTTCAGTTAAAAAATTTGAGGTACACAGTCTACAAAATAAAACAAAAGTTGAAAATCTGATGCTCGTCTTGGCGTATACTCAAAAATGTACTTATTTGGGACTGCTTAGACATGAAATGATGTCACAAGACACATGCGACCAGTCACGGCTTTTATAGAACGAGTTGCCCCTCAATCATACACCTTTGACACATAGTCCCACAATGCCCTAATGTTCTAAAGCATAATAAAAAATATCTTAAAATCCACTATAAAAGAAATAACATAACTAATAATTTTAACCATAAAATTTTATATGAAAAAAAACCCCACATATATTAAAGTTTACATTCATTTCAAATGATAGGAACTATATTTGTAGACAATCGATTACGAGCGACCAAACAGGTCATTTTTGAAAATCAGATCATTTCGTCTTTTTCTATTTAGTTCTTTGAGTCTCTTTGTTTTGCTATTTTTTCACTTTATTATTCATGGATTGAAACCTTAACTTCATGTTCTAAAACATATACAATGTACGTGGGCATTGTGCTTCAATGAAAAAATATGGGGTAAACGTCAATGAGACAGCCACCTAGTGACAGAAATAACCAAAAAGACATGTGCTCGGTTTGACGGTAAACCAGATATATGCGAGATTCCATCACGGGATAAAGAAACAAAAGACCATTCACAATTTGTCTTACATTTGTTTTTCTCTCTTTTAATTAAATAAAAAAAAAAACTTTCGAATGTTGAGTTCATAAGATAAAAATATTCCCTGTGGAACAACCCCCCCCCCCCCCCCCCCTTTTCTTTGTTTGGTGCTCTCCAATTTCAACACCCAAATAACTTAAAGGCTTTTCAATCTAATTAAAATTAAAACCTTGCTTTCTAACCAATCTATTCGTGTACCGGACCGGGAACTTTCTTTATTTAATAAGAAAATCTACAGTGCCGTTATATAAATGCATGTTGTCTGCTTGGAGTCCCCGCCCGAAAAGAAAGAAATAGCCTAACTCCAAGATACTACATTCCTGCATCACGTGATTTTTGCCACGTGGAGCTTACATTAGAATGAATACCGAATATGGAAAGTGAAACTACAGTTCAAAACATAAAGTCCGAAGGCACATAGAAGAAAAAGAAGGATTTTTTTTTGCAAAGGGTGCCGGGGTAATCTTCTCTGTGTTCATAATATACACGAAATATTTGCCACTGCCCCTTGTCTGTTCTATAAATTGTAATCCTGAGTTTTCTATCTGTTACATGCCAAGAAATCCTCGCTAAAAATTCCGGTGGACCTCCTACGGCACCTATTAGTATTTAAAGATTTGATTTCATTCAACAAATTAATTTATGACCTGCAAGTACGTGTCGCTTAGAACACGGCCATATACCAAATGGTCAATATTAATCATCCATGTAATTTGCTCTATGGGATGTTTGCAAAATTTCAACGGAGGCAATTTCTTGGCATGACGAGACAGCATCTCAGCGATAAAAGAATATGTTTGAAAGAACTATGCACTTGGCTACCTTTTTTTCTTCAATTCATTTTTAAAACGTCTTGGCTTCTTCAACTTGAATAATAGAAAATAAAACTATATATCAAACGAAAACTGGAGAAAGTGAGAAACAAGTTTCTTTGATTAGTGAAAATTACTGCTTCATTGCTTATCTCAGAGTTCGAACCCTACACGTGGTAGCTTGGTTCGACTCCAATCTTAATTGACTAGGATTGACAGTTTCCTTGCCGAAGGTCAGTGGTTCTCTCCGGGCGTCCCAGCTTTCTACACACAAAAAAAAGCTGGTCACCATGAAATAGCAAATAATGATAAAAGTGGCGTTAAAGACCAACAATGAATACATCAATCACTGTACATCTTAGACGTTTCAAACACATCTCGTAGTTTTTTTAAACACGAATCTATTTTTTTTAAATTGAATTTGACAATAGCAATTTTCCCGCATCGTATAATGGTGAATCCGGATAACACTGTAATATGTGCCGTTGGACATGAAAAAGCTTAACCTCTAATAATTTTGAATAACTAGGAGAATAGATGAATTTTAAAGCAGAACAATTTTAAATATTTGTCAGCTACTTTAGGGGAAAGCAATAAGTATTGAGCAGATATTTAAGATTTCCGAGGATAAGGCAACATTAAAGGGACCTGTCTTTAAAGGTTGGTGTGTCCATCATATAACATATGTGGCAACCTTTTGTTTAAGGCTTAAAACAAATTAAACTTTTCAAAGTTAATCAAGTTCCATTACTAACTTAATGTCGACACCTTATAATGTAGAATATCTATTTTAAACAGAAAAGGGTAATTTCTATGTCAAAAGATTGCAAAATTTCTGAGAATGAATAGAACAGTCCCTGTTCGAATGCAGCATTCGCTAACTTAGTAGACATGTCTTTGACAAGCAATACTTTGAACCACTGACAGTGTCTTTAACGATCCCATGCGCAAAAATGACAAAATTAAAAAACAGAGTATTGTCCCTGCTAAACTGAAGAGTGTAGGTTTCAGCTGGAGAGTTCCCGATGAAGACATTTTTTTTTTCAGTTAAAAAATTTGAGGTACACAGTCTACAAAATAAAACAAAAGTTGAAAATCTGATGCTCGTCTTGGCGTATACTCAAAAATGTACTTATTTGGGACTGCTTAGACATGAAATGATGTCACAAGACACATGCGACCAGTCACGGCTTTTATAGAACGAGTTGCCCCTCAATCATACACCTTTGACACATAGTCCCACAATGCCCTAATGTTCTAAAGCATAATAAAAAATATCTTAAAATCCACTATAAAAGAAATAACATAACTAATAATTTTAACCATAAAATTTTATATGAAAAAAAACCCCACATATATTAAAGTTTACATTCATTTCAAATGATAGGAACTATATTTGTAGACAATCGATTACGAGCGACCAAACAGGTCATTTTTGAAAATCAGATCATTTCGTCTTTTTCTATTTAGTTCTTTGAGTCTCTTTTTTTGCTATTTTTTCACTTTATTATTCATGGATTGAAACCTTAACTTCATGTTCTAAAACATATACAATGTACGTGGGCATTGTGCTTCAATGAAAAAATATGGGGTAAACGTCAATGAGACAGCCACCTAGTGACAGAAATAACCAAAAAGACATGTGCTCGGTTTGACGGTAAACCAGATATATGCGAGATTCCATCAAGGGATAAAGAAACAAAAGACCATTCACAATTTGTCTTACATTTGTTTTTCTCTCTTTTAATTAAATAAAAAAAAAACTTTCGAATGTTGAGTTCATAAGATAAAAATATTCCCTGTGGAACAACCCCCCCCCCCCCCCCTTTTCTTTGTTTGGTGCTCTCCAATTTCAACACCCAAATAACTTAAAGGCTTTTCAATCTAATTAAAATTAAAACCTTGCTTTCTAACCAATCTATTCGTGTACCGGACCGGGAACTTTCTTTATTTAATAAGAAAATCTACAGTGCCGTTATATAAATGCATGTTGTCTGCTTGGAGTCCCCGCCCGAAAAGAAAGAAATAGCCTAACTCCAAGATACTACATTCATGGAGCTTACATTAGAATGAATACCGAATATGGAAAGTGAAACTACAGTTCAAAACATAAAGTCCGAAGGCACATAGAAGAAAAAGAAGGATTTTTTTTTGCAAAGGGTGCCGGGGTAATCTTCTCTGTGTTCATAATATACACGAAATATTTGCCACTGCCCCTTGTCTGTTCTATAAATTGTAATCCTGAGTTTTCTATCTGTTACATGCCAAGAAATCCTCGCTAAAAATTCCGGTGGACCTCCTACGGCACCTATTAGTATTTAAAGATTTGATTTCATTCAACAAATTAATTTATGACCTGCAAGTACGTGTCGCTTAGAACACGGCCATATACCAAATGGTCAATATTAATCATCCATGTAATTTGCTCTATGGGATGTTTGCAAAATTTCAACGGAGGCAATTTCTTGGCATGACGAGACAGCATCTCAGCGATAAAAGAATATGTTTGAAAGAACTATGCACTTGGCTACCTTTTTTTCTTCAATTCATTTTTAAAACGTCTTGGCTTCTTCAACTTGAATAATAGAAAATAAAACTATATATCAAACGAAAACTGGAGAAAGTGAGAAACAAGTTTCTTTGATTAGTGAAAATTACTGCTTCATTGCTTATCTCAGAGTTCGAACCCTACACGTGGTAGCTTGGTTCGACTCCAATCTTAATTGACTAGGATTGACAGTTTCCTTGCCGAAGGTCAGTGGTTCTCTCCGGGCGTCCCAGCTTTCTACACACAAAAAAAAGCTGGTCACCATGAAATAGCAAATAATGATAAAAGTGGCGTTAAAGACCAACAATGAATACATCAATCACTGTACATCTTAGACGTTTCAAACACATCTCGTAGTTTTTTTAAACACGAATCTATTTTTTTTAAATTGAATTTGACAATAGCAATTTTCCCGCATCGTATAATGGTGAATCCGGATAACACTGTAATATGTGCCGTTGGACATGAAAAAGCTTAACCTCTAATAATTTTGAATAACTAGGAGAATAGATGAATTTTAAAGCAGAACAATTTTAAATATTTGTCAGCTACTTTAGGGGAAAGCAATAAGTATTGAGCAGATATTTAAGATTTCCGAGGATAAGGCAACATTAAAGGGACCTGTCTTTAAAGGTTGGTGTGTCCATCATATAATATATGTGGCAACCTTTTGTTTAAGGCTTAAAACAAATTAAACTTTTCAAAGTTAATCAAGTTCCATTACTAACTTAATGTCGACACCTTATAATGTAGAATATCTATTTTAAACAGAAAAGGGTAATTTCTATGTCAAAAGATTGCAAAATTTCTGAGAATGAATAGAACAGTCCCTGTTCGAATGCAGCATTCGCTAACTTAGTAGACATGTCTTTGACAAGCAATACTTTGAACCACTGACAGTGTCTTTAACGATCCCATGCGCAAAAATGACAAAATTAAAAAACAGAGTATTGTCCCTGCTAAACTGAAGAGTGTAGGTTTCAGCTGGAGAGTTCCCGATGAAGACATTTTTTTTTCAGTTAAAAAATTTGAGGTACACAGTCTACAAAATAAAACAAAAGTTGAAAATCTGATGCTCGTCTTGGCGTATACTCAAAAATGTACTTATTTGGGACTGCTTAGACATGAAATGATGTCACAAGACACATGCGACCAGTCACGGCTTTTATAGAACGAGTTGCCCCTCAATCATACACCTTTGACACATAGTCCCACAATGCCCTAATGTTCTAAAGCATAATAAAAAATATCTTAAAATCCACTATAAAAGAAATAACATAACTAATAATTTTAACCATAAAATTTTATATGAAAAAAAACCCCACATATATTAAAGTTTACATTCATTTCAAATGATAGGAACTATATTTGTAGACAATCGATTACGAGCGACCAAACAGGTCATTTTTGAAAATCAGATCATTTCGTCTTTTTCTATTTAGTTCTTTGAGTCTCTTTTTTTGCTATTTTTTCACTTTATTATTCATGGATTGAAACCTTAACTTCATGTTCTAAAACATATACAATGTACGTGGGCATTGTGCTTCAATGAAAAAATATGGGGTAAACGTCAATGAGACAGCCACCTAGTGACAGAAATAACCAAAAAAACATGTGCTCGGTTTGACGGTAAACCAGATATATGCGAGATTCCATCACGGGATAAAGAAACAAAAGACCATTCACAATTTGTCTTACATTTGTTTTTCTCTCTTTTAATTAAATAAAAAAAAAACTTTCGAATGTTGAGTTCATAAGATAAAAATATTCCCTGTGGAACAACCCCCCCCCCCCCCCCCCCCCCCCTTTTCTTTGTTTGGTGCTCTCCAATTTCAACACCCAAATAACTTAAAGGCTTTTCAATCTAATTAAAATTAAAACCTTGCTTTCTAACCAATCTATTCGTGTACCGGACCGGGAACTTTCTTTATTTAATAAGAAAATCTACAGTGCCGTTATATAAATGCATGTTGTCTGCTTGGAGTCCCCGCCCGAAAAGAAAGAAATAGCCTAACTCCAAGATACTACATTCCTGCATCACGTGATTTTTGCCACGTGGAGCTTACATTAGAATGAATACCGAATATGGAAAGTGAAACTACAGTTCAAAACATAAAGTCCGAAGGCACATAGAAGAAAAAGAAGGATTTTTTTTTGCAAAGGGTGCCGGGGTAATCTTCTCTGTGTTCATAATATACACGAAATATTTGCCACTGCCCCTTGTCTGTTCTATAAATTGTAATCCTGAGTTTTCTATCTGTTACATGCCAAGAAATCCTCGCTAAAAATTCCGGTGGACCTCCTACGGCACCTATTAGTATTTAAAGATTTGATTTCATTCAACAAATTAATTTATGACCTGCAAGTACGTGTCGCTTAGAACACGGCCATATACCAAATGGTCAATATTAATCATCCATGTAATTTGCTCTATGGGATGTTTGCAAAATTTCAACGGAGGCAATTTCTTGGCATGACGAGACAGCATCTCAGCGATAAAAGAATATGTTTGAAAGAACTATGCACTTGGCTACCTTTTTTTCTTCAATTCATTTTTAAAACGTCTTGGCTTCTTCAACTTGAATAATAGAAAATAAAACTATATATCAAACGAAAACTGGAGAAAGTGAGAAACAAGTTTCTTTCATTAGTGAAAATTACTGCTTCATTGCTTATCTCAGAGTTCGAACCCTACACGTGGTAGCTTGGTTCGACTCCAATCTTAATTGACTAGGATTGACAGTTTCCTTGCCGAAGGTCAGTGGTTCTCTCCGGGCGTCCCAGCTTTCTACACACAAAAAAAAGCTGGTCACCATGAAATAGCAAATAATGATAAAAGTGGCGTTAAAGACCAACAATGAATACATCAATCACTGTACATCTTAGACGTTTCAAACACATCTCGTAGTTTTTTTAAACACGAATCTATTTTTTTTAAATTGAATTTGACAATAGCAATTTTCCCGCATCGTATAATGGTGAATCCGGATAACACTGTAATATGTGCCGTTGGACATGAAAAAGCTTAACCTCTAATAATTTTGAATAACTAGGAGAATAGATGAATTTTAAAGCAGAACAATTTTAAATATTTGTCAGCTACTTTAGGGGAAAGCAATAAGTATTGAGCAGATATTTAAGATTTCCGAGGATAAGGCAACATTAAAGGGACCTGTCTTTAAAGGTTGGTGTGTCCATCATATAACATATGTGGCAACCTTTTGTTTAAGGCTTAAAACAAATTAAACTTTTCAAAGTTAATCAAGTTCCATTACTAACTTAATGTCGACACCTTATAATGTAGAATATCTATTTTAAACAGAAAAGGGTAATTTCTATGTCAAAAGATTGCAAAATTTCTGAGAATGAATAGAACAGTCCCTGTTCGAATGCAGCATTCGCTAACTTAGTAGACATGTCTTTGACAAGCAATACTTTGAACCACTGACAGTGTCTTTAACGATCCCATGCGCAAAAATGACAAAATTAAAAAACAGAGTATTGTCCCTGCTTAACTGAAGAGTGTAGGTTTCAGCTGGAGAGTTCCCGATGAAGACATTTTTTTTTTCAGTTAAAAAATTTGAGGTACACAGTCTACAAAATAAAACAAAAGTTGAAAATCTGATGCTCGTCTTGGCGTATACTCAAAAATGTACTTATTTGGGACTGCTTAGACATGAAATGATGTCACAAGACACATGCGACCAGTCACGGCTTTTATAGAACGAGTTGCCCCTCAATCATACACCTTTGACACATAGTCCCACAATGCCCTAATGTTCTAAAGCATAATAAAAAATATCTTAAAATCCACTATAAAAGAAATAACATAACTAATAATTTTAACCATAAAATTTTATATGAAAAAAAAACCCACATATATTAAAGTTTACATTCATTTCAAATGATAGGAACTATATTTGTAGACAATCGATTACGAGCGACCAAACAGGTCATTTTTGAAAATCAGATCATTTCGTCTTTTTCTATTTAGTTCTTTGAGTCTCTTTTTTTGCTATTTTTTCACTTTATTATTCATGGATTGAAACCTTAACTTCATGTTCTAAAACATATACAATGTACGTGGGCATTGTGCTTCAATGAAAAAATATGGGGTAAACGTCAATGAGACAGCCACCTAGTGACAGAAATAACCAAAAAAACATGTGCTCGGTTTGACGGTAAACCAGATATATGCGAGATTCCATCACGGGATAAAGAAACAAAAGACCATTCACAATTTGTCTTACATTTGTTTTTCTCTCTTTTAATTAAATAAAAAAAAAACTTTCGAATGTTGAGTTCATAAGATAAAAATATTCCCTGTGGAACAACCCCCCCCCTTTTCTTTGTTTGGTGCTCTCCAATTTCAACACCCAAATAACTTAAAGGCTTTTCAATCTAATTAAAATTAAAACCTTGCTTTCTAACCAATCTATTCGTGTACCGGACCGGGAACTTTCTTTATTTAATAAGAAAATCTACAGTGCCGTTATATAAATGCATGTTGTCTGCTTGGAGTCCCCGCCCGAAAAGAAAGAAATAGCCTAACTCCAAGATACTACATTCCTGCATCACGTGATTTTTGCCACGTGGAGCTTACATTAGAATGAATACCGAATATGGAAAGTGAAACTACAGTTCAAAACATAAAGTCCGAAGGCACATAGAAGAAAAAGAAGGATTTTTTTTTGCAAAGGGTGCCGGGGTAATCTTCTCTGTGTTCATAATATACACGAAATATTTGCCACTGCCCCTTGTCTGTTCTATAAATTGTAATCCTGAGTTTTCTATCTGTTACATGCCAAGAAATCCTCGCTAAAAATTCCGGTGGACCTCCTACGGCACCTATTAGTATTTAAAGATTTGATTTCATTCAACAAATTAATTTATGACCTGCAAGTACGTGTCGCTTAGAACACGGCCATATACCAAATGGTCAATATTAATCATCCATGTAATTTGCTCTATGGGATGTTTGCAAAATTTCAACGGAGGCAATTTCTTGGCATGACGAGACAGCATCTCAGCGATAAAAGAATATGTTTGAAAGAACTATGCACTTGGCTACCTTTTTTTCTTCAATTCATTTTTAAAACGTCTTGGCTTCTTCAACTTGAATAATAGAAAATAAAACTATATATCAAACGAAAACTGGAGAAAGTGAGAAACAAGTTTCTTTCATTAGTGAAAATTACTGCTTCATTGCTTATCTCAGAGTTCGAACCCTACACGTGGTAGCTTGGTTCGACTCCAATCTTAATTGACTAGGATTGACAGTTTCCTTGCCGAAGGTCAGTGGTTCTCTCCGGGCGTCCCAGCTTTCTACACACAAAAAAAAGCTGGTCACCATGAAATAGCAAATAATGATAAAAGTGGCGTTAAAGACCAACAATGAATACATCAATCACTGTACATCTTAGACGTTTCAAACACATCTCGTAGTTTTTTTAAACACGAATCTATTTTTTTTAAATTGAATTTGACAATAGCAATTTTCCCGCATCGTATAATGGTGAATCCGGATAACACTGTAATATGTGCCGTTGGACATGAAAAAGCTTAACCTCTAATAATTTTGAATAACTAGGAGAATAGATGAATTTTAAAGCAGAACAATTTTAAATATTTGTCAGCTACTTTAGGGGAAAGCAATAAGTATTGAGCAGATATTTAAGATTTCCGAGGATAAGGCAACATTAAAGGGACCTGTCTTTAAAGGTTGGTGTGTCCATCATATAACATATGTGGCAACCTTTTGTTTAAGGCTTAAAACAAATTAAACTTTTCAAAGTTAATCAAGTTCCATTACTAACTTAATGTCGACACCTTATAATGTAGAATATCTATTTTAAACAGAAAAGGGTAATTTCTATGTCAAAAGATTGCAAAATTTCTGAGAATGAATAGAACAGTCCCTGTTCGAATGCAGCATTCGCTAACTTAGTAGACATGTCTTTGACAAGCAATACTTTGAACCACTGACAGTGTCTTTAACGATCCCATGCGCAAAAATGACAAAATTAAAAAACAGAGTATTGTCCCTGCTAAACTGAAGAGTGTAGGTTTCAGCTGGAGAGTTCCCGATGAAGACATTTTTTTTTTCAGTTAAAAAATTTGAGGTACACAGTCTACAAAATAAAACAAAAGTTGAAAATCTGATGCTCGTCTTGGCGTATACTCAAAAATGTACTTATTTGGGACTGCTTAGACATGAAATGATGTCACAAGACACATGCGACCAGTCACGGCTTTTATAGAACGAGTTGCCCCTCAATCATACACCTTTGACACATAGTCCCACAATGCCCTAATGTTCTAAAGCATAATAAAAAATATCTTAAAATCCACTATAAAAGAAATAACATAACTAATAATTTTAACCATAAAATTTTATATGAAAAAAAAACCCACATATATTAAAGTTTACATTCATTTCAAATGATAGGAACTATATTTGTAGACAATCGATTACGAGCGACCAAACAGGTCATTTTTGAAAATCAGATCATTTCGTCTTTTTCTATTTAGTTCTTTGAGTCTCTTTTTTTGCTATTTTTTCACTTTATTATTCATGGATTGAAACCTTAACTTCATGTTCTAAAACATATACAATGTACGTGGGCATTGTGCTTCAATGAAAAAATATGGGGTAAACGTCAATGAGACAGCCACCTAGTGACAGAAATAACCAAAAAGACATGTGCTCGGTTTGACGGTAAACCAGATATATGCGAGATTCCATCACGGGATAAAGAAACAAAAGACCATTCACAATTTGTCTTACATTTGTTTTTCTCTCTTTTAATTAAATAAAAAAAAAACTTTCGAATGTTGAGTTCATAAGATAAAAATATTCCCTGTGGAACACCCCCCCCCCCCCTTTTCTTTGTTTGGTGCTCTCCAATTTCAACACCCAAATAACTTAAAGGCTTTTCAATCTAATTAAAATTAAAACCTTGCTTTCTAACCAATCTATTCGTGTACCGGACCGGGAACTTTCTTTATTTAATAAGAAAATCTACAGTGCCGTTATATAAATGCATGTTGTCTGCTTGGAGTCCCCGCCCGAAAAGAAAGAAATAGCCTAACTCCAAGATACTACATTCCTGCATCACGTGATTTTTGCCACGTGGAGCTTACATTAGAATGAATACCGAATATGGAAAGTGAAACTACAGTTCAAAACATAAAGTCCGAAGGCACATAGAAGAAAAAGAAGGATTTTTTTTTGCAAAGGGTGCCGGGGTAATCTTCTCTGTGTTCATAATATACACGAAATATTTGCCACTGCCCCTTGTCTGTTCTATAAATTGTAATCCTGAGTTTTCTATCTGTTACATGCCAAGAAATCCTCGCTAAAAATTCCGGTGGACCTCCTACGGCACCTATTAGTATTTAAAGATTTGATTTCATTCAACAAATTAATTTATGACCTGCAAGTACGTGTCGCTTAGAACACGGCCATATACCAAATGGTCAATATTAATCATCCATGTAATTTGCTCTATGGGATGTTTGCAAAATTTCAACGGAGGCAATTTCTTGGCATGACGAGACAGCATCTCAGCGATAAAAGAATATGTTTGAAAGAACTATGCACTTGGCTACCTTTTTTTCTTCAATTCATTTTTAAAACGTCTTGGCTTCTTCAACTTGAATAATAGAAAATAAAACTATATATCAAACGAAAACTGGAGAAAGTGAGAAACAAGTTTCTTTCATTAGTGAAAATTACTGCTTCATTGCTTATCTCAGAGTTCGAACCCTACACGTGGTAGCTTGGTTCGACTCCAATCTTAATTGACTAGGATTGACAGTTTCCTTGCCGAAGGTCAGTGGTTCTCTCCGGGCGTCCCAGCTTTCTACACACAAAAAAAAGCTGGTCACCATGAAATAGCAAATAATGATAAAAGTGGCGTTAAAGACCAACAATGAATACATCAATCACTGTACATCTTAGACGTTTCAAACACATCTCGTAGTTTTTTTAAACACGAATCTATTTTTTTTAAATTGAATTTGACAATAGCAATTTTCCCGCATCGTATAATGGTGAATCCGGATAACACTGTAATATGTGCCGTTGGACATGAAAAAGCTTAACCTCTAATAATTTTGAATAACTAGGAGAATAGATGAATTTTAAAGCAGAACAATTTTAAATATTTGTCAGCTACTTTAGGGGAAAGCAATAAGTATTGAGCAGATATTTAAGATTTCCGAGGATAAGGCAACATTAAAGGGACCTGTCTTTAAAGGTTGGTGTGTCCATCATATAACATATGTGGCAACCTTTTGTTTAAGGCTTAAAACAAATTAAACTTTTCAAAGTTAATCAAGTTCCATTACTAACTTAATGTCGACACCTTATAATGTAGAATATCTATTTTAAACAGAAAAGGGTAATTTCTATGTCAAAAGATTGCAAAATTTCTGAGAATGAATAGAACAGTCCCTGTTCGAATGCAGCATTCGCTAACTTAGTAGACATGTCTTTGACAAGCAATACTTTGAACCACTGACAGTGTCTTTAACGATCCCATGCGCAAAAATGACAAAATTAAAAAACAGAGTATTGTCCCTGCTAAACTGAAGAGTGTAGGTTTCAGCTGGAGAGTTCCCGATGAAGACATTTTTTTTTTCAGTTAAAAAATTTGAGGTACACAGTCTACAAAATAAAACAAAAGTTGAAAATCTGATGCTCGTCTTGGCGTATACTCAAAAATGTACTTATTTGGGACTGCTTAGACATGAAATGATGTCACAAGACACATGCGACCAGTCACGGCTTTTATAGAACGAGTTGCCCCTCAATCATACACCTTTGACACATAGTCCCACAATGCCCTAATGTTCTAAAGCATAATAAAAAATATCTTAAAATCCACTATAAAAGAAATAACATAACTAATAATTTTAACCATAAAATTTTATATGAAAAAAAAACCCACATATATTAAAGTTTACATTCATTTCAAATGATAGGAACTATATTTGTAGACAATCGATTACGAGCGACCAAACAGGTCATTTTTGAAAATCAGATCATTTCGTCTTTTTCTATTTAGTTCTTTGAGTCTCTTTTTTTGCTATTTTTTCACTTTATTATTCATGGATTGAAACCTTAACTTCATGTTCTAAAACATATACAATGTACGTGGGCATTGTGCTTCAATGAAAAAATATGGGGTAAACGTCAATGAGACAGCCACCTAGTGACAGAAATAACCAAAAAGACATGTGCTCGGTTTGACGGTAAACCAGATATATGCGAGATTCCATCACGGGATAAAGAAACAAAAGACCATTCACAATTTGTCTTACATTTGTTTTTCTCTCTTTTAATTAAATAAAAAAAAAACTTTCGAATGTTGAGTTCATAAGATAAAAATATTCCCTGTGGAACACCCCCCCCCCCCCCCCCTTTTCTTTGTTTGGTGCTCTCCAATTTCAACACCCAAATAACTTAAAGGCTTTTCAATCTAATTAAAATTAAAACCTTGCTTTCTAACCAATCTATTCGTGTACCGGACCGGGAACTTTCTTTATTTAATAAGAAAATCTACAGTGCCGTTATATAAATGCATGTTGTCTGCTTGGAGTCCCCGCCCGAAAAGAAAGAAATAGCCTAACTCCAAGATACTACATTCCTGCATCACGTGATTTTTGCCACGTGGAGCTTACATTAGAATGAATACCGAATATGGAAAGTGAAACTACAGTTCAAAACATAAAGTCCGAAGGCACATAGAAGAAAAAGAAGGATTTTTTTTTGCAAAGGGTGCCGGGGTAATCTTCTCTGTGTTCATAATATACACGAAATATTTGCCACTGCCCCTTGTCTGTTCTATAAATTGTAATCCTGAGTTTTCTATCTGTTACATGCCAAGAAATCCTCGCTAAAAATTCCGGTGGACCTCCTACGGCACCTATTAGTATTTAAAGATTTGATTTCATTCAACAAATTAATTTATGACCTGCAAGTACGTGTCGCTTAGAACACGGCCATATACCAAATGGTCAATATTAATCATCCATGTAATTTGCTCTATGGGATGTTTGCAAAATTTCAACGGAGGCAATTTCTTGGCATGACGAGACAGCATCTCAGCGATAAAAGAATATGTTTGAAAGAACTATGCACTTGGCTACCTTTTTTTCTTCAATTCATTTTTAAAACGTCTTGGCTTCTTCAACTTGAATAATAGAAAATAAAACTATATATCAAACGAAAACTGGAGAAAGTGAGAAACAAGTTTCTTTCATTAGTGAAAATTACTGCTTCATTGCTTATCTCAGAATTCGAACCCTACACGTGGTAGCTTGGTTCGACTCCAATCTTAATTGACTAGGATTGACAGTTTCCTTGCCGAAGGTCAGTGGTTCTCTCCGGGCGTCCCAGCTTTCTACACACAAAAAAAAGCTGGTCACCATGAAATAGCAAATAATGATAAAAGTGGCGTTAAAGACCAACAATGAATACATCAATCACTGTACATCTTAGACGTTTCAAACACATCTCGTAGTTTTTTTAAACACGAATCTATTTTTTTTTAAATTGAATTTGACAATAGCAATTTTCCCGCATCGTATAATGGTGAATCCGGATAACACTGTAATATGTGCCGTTGGACATGAAAAAGCTTAACCTCTAATAATTTTGAATAACTAGGAGAATAGATGAATTTTAAAGCAGAACAATTTTAAATATTTGTCAGCTACTTTAGGGGAAAGCAATAAGTATTGAGCAGATATTTAAGATTTCCGAGGATAAGGCAACATTAAAGGGACCTGTCTTTAAAGGTTGGTGTGTCCATCATATAACATATGTGGCAACCTTTTGTTTAAGGCTTAAAACAAATTAAACTTTTCAAAGTTAATCAAGTTCCATTACTAACTTAATGTCGACACCTTATAATGTAGAATATCTATTTTAAACAGAAAAGGGTAATTTCTATGTCAAAAGATTGCAATATTTCTGAGAATGAATAGAACAGTCCCTGTTCGAATGCAGCATTCGCTAACTTAGTAGACATGTCTTTGACAAGCAATACTTTGAACCACTGACAGTGTCTTTAACGATCCCATGCGCAAAAATGACAAAATTAAAAAACAGAGTATTGTCCCTGCTAAACTGAAGAGTGTAGGTTTCAGCTGGAGAGTTCCCGATGAAGACATTTTTTTTTTCAGTTAAAAAATTTGAGGTACACAGTCTACAAAATAAAACAAAAGTTGAAAATCTGATGCTCGTCTTGGCGTATACTCAAAAATGTACTTATTTGGGACTGCTTAGACATGAAATGATGTCACAAGACACATGCGACCAGTCACGGCTTTTATAGAACGAGTTGCCCCTCAATCATACACCTTTGACACATAGTCCCACAATGCCCTAATGTTCTAAAGCATAATAAAAAATATCTTAAAATCCACTATAAAAGAAATAACATAACTAATAATTTTAACCATAAAATTTTATATGAAAAAAAACCCCACATATATTAAAGTTTACATTCATTTCAAATGATAGGAACTATATTTGTAGACAATCGATTACGAGCGACCAAACAGGTCATTTTTGAAAATCAGATCATTTCGTCTTTTTCTATTTAGTTCTTTGAGTCTCTTTTTTTGCTATTTTTTCACTTTATTATTCATGGATTGAAACCTTAACTTCATGTTCTAAAACATATACAATGTACGTGGGCATTGTGCTTCAATGAAAAAATATGGGGTAAACGTCAATGAGACAGCCACCTAGTGACAGAAATAACCAAAAAGACATGTGCTCGGTTTGACGGTAAACCAGATATATGCGAGATTCCATCACGGGATAAAGAAACATAAGACCATTCACAATTTGTCTTACATTTGTTTTTCTCTCTTTTAATTAAATAAAAAAAAAACTTTCGAATGTTGAGTTCATAAGATAAAAATATTCCCTGTGGAACAACCCCCCCCCCCCCCCCCCTTTTCTTTGTTTGGTGCTCTCCAATTTCAACACCCAAATAACTTCAAGGCTTTTCAATCTAATTAAAATTAAAACCTTGCTTTCTAACCAATCTATTCGTGTACCGGACCGGGAACTTTCTTTATTTAATAAGAAAATCTACAGTGCCGTTATATAAATGCATGTTGTCTGCTTGGAGTCCCCGCCCGAAAAGAAAGAAATAGCCTAACTCCAAGATACTACATTCCTGCATCACGTGATTTTTGCCACGTGGAGCTTACATTAGAATGAATACCGAATATGGAAAGTGAAACTACAGTTCAAAACATAAAGTCCGAAGGCACATAGAAGAAAAAGAAGGATTTTTTTTTGCAAAGGGTGCCGGGGTAATCTTCTCTGTGTTCATAATATACACGAAATATTTGCCACTGCCCCTTGTCTGTTCTATAAATTGTAATCCTGAGTTTTCTATCTGTTACATGCCAAGAAATCCTCGCTAAAAATTCCGGTGGACCTCCTACGGCACCTATTAGTATTTAAAGATTTGATTTCATTCAACAAATTAATTTATGACCTGCAAGTACGTGTCGCTTAGAACACGGCCATATACCAAATGGTCAATATTAATCATCCATGTAATTTGCTCTATGGGATGTTTGCAAAATTTCAACGGAGGCAATTTCTTGGCATGACGAGACAGCATCTCAGCGATAAAAGAATATGTTTGAAAGAACTATGCACTTGGCTACCTTTTTTTCTTCAATTCATTTTTAAAACGTCTTGGCTTCTTCAACTTGAATAATAGAAAATAAAACTATATATCAAACGAAAACTGGAGAAAGTGAGAAACAAGTTTCTTTCATTAGTGAAAATTACTGCTTCATTGCTTATCTCAGAGTTCGAACCCTACACGTGGTAGCTTGGTTCGACTCCAATCTTAATTGACTAGGATTGACAGTTTCCTTGCCGAAGGTCAGTGGTTCTCTCCGGGCGTCCCAGCTTTCTACACACAAAAAAAAGCTGGTCACCATGAAATAGCAAATAATGATAAAAGTGGCGTTAAAGACCAACAATGAATACATCAATCACTGTACATCTTAGACGTTTCAAACACATCTCGTAGTTTTTTTAAACACGAATCTATTTTTTTTAAATTGAATTTGACAATAGCAATTTTCCCGCATCGTATAATGGTGAATCCGGATAACACTGTAATATGTGCCGTTGGACATGAAAAAGCTTAACCTCTAATAATTTTGAATAACTAGGAGAATAGATGAATTTTAAAGCAGAACAATTTTAAATATTTGTCAGCTACTTTAGGGGAAAGCAATAAGTATTGAGCAGATATTTAAGATTTCCGAGGATAAGGCAACATTAAAGGGACCTGTCTTTAAAGGTTGGTGTGTCCATCATATAACATATGTGGCAACCTTTTGTTTATGGCTTAAAACAAATTAAACTTTTCAAAGTTAATCAAGTTCCATTACTAACTTAATGTCGACACCTTATAATGTAGAATATCTATTTTAAACAGAAAAGGGTAATTTCTATGTCAAAAGATTGCAAAATTTCTGAGAATGAATAGAACAGTCCCTGTTCGAATGCAGCATTCGCTAACTTAGTAGACATGTCTTTGACAAGCAATACTTTGAACCACTGACAGTGTCTTTAACGATCCCATGCGCAAAAATGACAAAATTAAAAAACAGAGTATTGTCCCTGCTAAACTGAAGAGTGTAGGTTTCAGCTGGAGAGTTCCCGATGAAGACATTTTTTTTTTCAGTTAAAAAATTTGAGGTACACAGTCTACAAAATAAAACAAAAGTTGAAAATCTGATGCTCGTCTTGGCGTATACTCAAAAATGTACTTATTTGGGACTGCTTAGACATGAAATGATGTCACAAGACACATGCGACCAGTCACGGCTTTTATAGAACGAGTTGCCCCTCAATCATACACCTTTGACACATAGTCCCACAATGCCCTAATGTTCTAAAGCATAATAAAAAATATCTTAAAATCCACTATAAAAGAAATAACATAACTAATAATTTTAACCATAAAATTTTATATGAAAAAAAACCCCACATATATTAAAGTTTACATTCATTTCAAATGATAGGAACTATATTTGTAGACAATCGATTACGAGCGACCAAACAGGTCATTTTTGAAAATCAGATCATTTCGTCTTTTTCTATTTAGTTCTTTGAGTCTCTTTTTTTGCTATTTTTTCACTTTATTATTCATGGATTGAAACCTTAACTTCATGTTCTAAAACATATACAATGTACGTGGGCATTGTGCTTCAATGAAAAAATATGGGGTAAACGTCAATGAGACAGCCACCTAGTGACAGAAATAACCAAAAAGACATGTGCTCGGTTTGACGGTAAACCAGATATATGCGAGATTCCATCACGGGATAAAGAAACATAAGACCATTCACAATTTGTCTTACATTTGTTTTTCTCTCTTTTAATTAAATAAAAAAAAAACTTTCGAATGTTGAGTTCATAAGATAAAAATATTCCCTGTGGAACAACCCCCCCCCCCCCTTTTCTTTGTTTGGTGCTCTCCAATTTCAACACCCAAATAACTTAAAGGCTTTTCAATCTAATTAAAATTAAAACCTTGCTTTCTAACCAATCTATTCGTGTACCGGACCGGGAACTTTCTTTATTTAATAAGAAAATCTACAGTGCCGTTATATAAATGCATGCTGTCTGCTTGGAGTCCCCGCCCGAAAAGAAAGAAATAGCCCAACTCCAAGATACTACATTCCTGCATCACGTGATTTTTGCCACGTGGAGCTTACATTAGAATGAATACCGAATATGGAAAGTGAAACTACAGTTCAAAACATAAAGTCCGAAGGCACATAGAAGAAAAAGAAGGATTTTTTTTTGCAAAGGGTGCCGGGGTAATCTTCTCTGTGTTCATAATATACACGAAATATTTGCCACTGCCCCTTGTCTGTTCTATAAATTGTAATCCTGAGTTTTCTATCTGTTACATGCCAAGAAATCCTCGCTAAAAATTCCGGTGGACCTCCTACGGCACCTATTAGTATTTAAAGATTTGATTTCATTCAACAAATTAATTTATGACCTGCAAGTACGTGTCGCTTAGAACACGGCCATATACCAAATGGTCAATATTAATCATCCATGTAATTTGCTCTATGGGATGTTTGCAAAATTTCAACGGAGGCAATTTCTTGGCATGACGAGACAGCATCTCAGCGATAAAAGAATATGTTTGAAAGAACTATGCACTTGGCTACCTTTTTTTCTTCAATTCATTTTTAAAACGTCTTGGCTTCTTCAACTTGAATAATAGAAAATAAAACTATATATCAAACGAAAACTGGAGAAAGTGAGAAACAAGTTTCTTTCATTAGTGAAAATTACTGCTTCATTGCTTATCTCAGAGTTCGAACCCTACACGTGGTAGCTTGGTTCGACTCCAATCTTAATTGACTAGGATTGACAGTTTCCTTGCCGAAGGTCAGTGGTTCTCTCCGGGCGTCCCAGCTTTCTACACACAAAAAAAAGCTGGTCACCATGAAATAGCAAATAATGATAAAAGTGGCGTTAAAGACCAACAATGAATACATCAATCACTGTACATCTTAGACGTTTCAAACACATCTCGTAGTTTTTTTAAACACGAATCTATTTTTTTTAAATTGAATTTGACAATAGCAATTTTCCCGCATCGTATAATGGTGAATCCGGATAACACTGCAATATGTGCCGTTGGACATGAAAAAGCTTAACCTCTAATAATTTTGAATAACTAGGAGAATAGATGAATTTTAAAGCAGAACAATTTTAAATATTTGTCAGCTACTTTAGGGGAAAGCAATAAGTATTGTGCAGATATTTAAGATTTCCGAGGATAAGGCAACATTAAAGGGACCTGTCTTTAAAGGTTGGTGTGTCCATCATATAACATATGTGGCAACCTTTTGTTTAAGGCTTAAAACAAATTAAACTTTTCAAAGTTAATCAAGTTCCATTACTAACTTAATGTCGACACCTTATAATGTAGAATATCTATTTTAAACAGAAAAGGGTAATTTCTATGTCAAAAGATTGCAAAATTTCTGAGAATGAATAGAACAGTCCCTGTTCGAATGCAGCATTCGCTAACTTAGTAGACATGTCTTTGACAAGCAATACTTTGAACCACTGACAGTGTCTTTAACGATCCCATGCGCAAAAATGACAAAATTAAAAAACAGAGTATTGTCCCTGCTAAACTGAAGAGTGTAGGTTTCAGCTGGAGAGTTCCCGATGAAGACATTTTTTTTTTCAGTTAAAAAATTTGAGGTACACAGTCTACAAAATAAAACAAAAGTTGAAAATCTGATGCTCGTCTTGGCGTATACTCAAAAATGTACTTATTTGGGACTGCTTAGACATGAAATGATGTCACAAGACACATGCGACCAGTCACGGCTTTTATAGAACGAGTTGCCCCTCAATCATACACCTTTGACACATAGTCCCACAATGCCCTAATGTTCTAAAGCATAATAAAAAATATCTTAAAATCCACTATAAAAGAAATAACATAACTAATAATTTTAACCATAAAATTTTATATGAAAAAAAACCCCACATATATTAAAGTTTACATTCATTTCAAATGATAGGAACTATATTTGTAGACAATCGATTACGAGCGACCAAACAGGTCATTTTTGAAAATCAGATCATTTCGTCTTTTTCTATTTAGTTCTTTGAGTCTCTTTTTTTGCTATTTTTTCACTTTATTATTCATGGATTGAAACCTTAACTTCATGTTCTAAAACATATACAATGTACGTGGGCATTGTGCTTCAATGAAAAAATATGGGGTAAACGTCAATGAGACAGCCACCTAGTGACAGAAATAACCAAAAAGACATGTGCTCGGTTTGACGGTAAACCAGATATATGCGAGATTCCATCACGGGATAAAGAAACATAAGACCATTCACAATTTGTCTTACATTTGTTTTTCTCTCTTTTAATTAAATAAAAAAAAAACTTTCGAATGTTGAGTTCATAAGATAAAAATATTCCCTGTGGAACAACCCCCCCCCCCCCCCTTTTCTTTGTTTGGTGCTCTCCAATTTCAACACCCAAATAACTTAAAGGCTTTTCAATCTAATTAAAATTAAAACCTTGCTTTCTAACCAATCTATTCGTGTACCGGACCGGGAACTTTCTTTATTTAATAAGAAAATCTACAGTGCCGTTATATAAATGCATGCTGTCTGCTTGGAGTCCCCGCCCGAAAAGAAAGAAATAGCCCAACTCCAAGATACTACATTCCTGCATCACGTGATTTTTGCCACGTGGAGCTTACATTAGAATGAATACCGAATATGGAAAGTGAAACTACAGTTCAAAACATAAAGTCCGAAGGCACATAGAAGAAAAAGAAGGATTTTTTTTTGCAAAGGGTGCCGGGGTAATCTTCTCTGTGTTCATAATATACACGAAATATTTGCCACTGCCCCTTGTCTGTTCTATAAATTGTAATCCTGAGTTTTCTATCTGTTACATGCCAAGAAATCCTCGCTAAAAATTCCGGTGGACCTCCTACGGCACCTATTAGTATTTAAAGATTTGATTTCATTCAACAAATTAATTTATGACCTGCAAGTACGTGTCGCTTAGAACACGGCCATATACCAAATGGTCAATATTAATCATCCATGTAATTTGCTCTATGGGATGTTTGCAAAATTTCAACGGAGGCAATTTCTTGGCATGACGAGACAGCATCTCAGCGATAAAAGAATATGTTTGAAAGAACTATGCACTTGGCTACCTTTTTTTCTTCAATTCATTTTTAAAACGTCTTGGCTTCTTCAACTTGAATAATAGAAAATAAAACTATATATCAAACGAAAACTGGAGAAAGTGAGAAACAAGTTTCTTTCATTAGTGAAAATTACTGCTTCATTGCTTATCTCAGAGTTCGAACCCTACACGTGGTAGCTTGGTTCGACTCCAATCTTAATTGACTAGGATTGACAGTTTCCTTGCCGAAGGTCAGTGGTTCTCTCCGGGCGTCCCAGCTTTCTACACACAAAAAAAAGCTGGTCACCATGAAATAGCAAATAATGATAAAAGTGGCGTTAAAGACCAACAATGAATACATCAATCACTGTACATCTTAGACGTTTCAAACACATCTCGTAGTTTTTTTAAACACGAATCTATTTTTTTTAAATTGAATTTGACAATAGCAATTTTCCCGCATCGTATAATGGTGAATCCGGATAACACTGTAATATGTGCCGTTGGACATGAAAAAGCTTAACCTCTAATAATTTTGAATAACTAGGAGAATAGATGAATTTTAAAGCAGAACAATTTTAAATATTTGTCAGCTACTTTAGGGGAAAGCAATAAGTATTGTGCAGATATTTAAGATTTCCGAGGATAAGGCAACATTAAAGGGACCTGTCTTTAAAGGTTGGTGTGTCCATCATATAACATATGTGGCAACCTTTTGTTTAAGGCTTAAAACAAATTAAACTTTTCAAAGTTAATCAAGTTCCATTACTAACTTAATGTCGACACCTTATAATGTAGAATATCTATTTTAAACAGAAAAGGGTAATTTCTATGTCAAAAGATTGCAAAATTTCTGAGAATGAATAGAACAGTCCCTGTTCGAATGCAGCATTCGCTAACTTAGTAGACATGTCTTTGACAAGCAATACTTTGAACCACTGACAGTGTCTTTAACGATCCCATGCGCAAAAATGACAAAATTAAAAAACAGAGTATTGTCCCTGCTAAACTGAAGAGTGTAGGTTTCAGCTGGAGAGTTCCCGATGAAGACATTTTTTTTTTCAGTTAAAAAATTTGAGGTACACAGTCTACAAAATAAAACAAAAGTTGAAAATCTGATGCTCGTCTTGGCGTATACTCAAAAATGTACTTATTTGGGACTGCTTAGACATGAAATGATGTCACAAGACACATGCGACCAGTCACGGCTTTTATAGAACGAGTTGCCCCTCAATCATACACCTTTGACACATAGTCCCACAATGCCCTAATGTTCTAAAGCATAATAAAAAATATCTTAAAATCCACTATAAAAGAAATAACATAACTAATAATTTTAACCATAAAATTTTATATGAAAAAAAACCCCACATATATTAAAGTTTACATTCATTTCAAATGATAGGAACTATATTTGTAGACAATCGATTACGAGCGACCAAACAGGTCATTTTTGAAAATCAGATCATTTCGTCTTTTTCTATTTAGTTCTTTGAGTCTCTTTTTTTGCTATTTTTTCACTTTATTATTCATGGATTGAAACCTTAACTTCATGTTCTAAAACATATACAATGTACGTGGGCATTGTGCTTCAATGAAAAAATATGGGGTAAACGTCAATGAGACAGCCACCTAGTGACAGAAATAACCAAAAAGACATGTGCTCGGTTTGACGGTAAACCAGATATATGCGAGATTCCATCACGGGATAAAGAAACATAAGACCATTCACAATTTGTCTTACATTTGTTTTTCTCTCTTTTAATTAAATAAAAAAAAAACTTTCGAATGTTGAGTTCATAAGATAAAAATATTCCCTGTGGAACAACCCCCCCCCCCCCCCCTTTTCTTTGTTTGGTGCTCTCCAATTTCAACACCCAAATAACTTAAAGGCTTTTCAATCTAATTAAAATTAAAACCTTGCTTTCTAACCAATCTATTCGTGTACCGGACCGGGAACTTTCTTTATTTAATAAGAAAATCTACAGTGCCGTTATATAAATGCATGTTGTCTGCTTGGAGTCCCCGCCCGAAAAGAAAGAAATAGCCTAACTCCAAGATACTACATTCCTGCATCACGTGATTTTTGCCACGTGGAGCTTACATTAGAATGAATACCGAATATGGAAAGTGAAACTACAGTTCAAAACATAAAGTCCGAAGGCACATAGAAGAAAAAGAAGGATTTTTTTTTGCAAAGGGTGCCGGGGTAATCTTCTCTGTGTTCATAATATACACGAAATATTTGCCACTGCCCCTTGTCTGTTCTATAAATTGTAATCCTGAGTTTTCTATCTGTTACATGCCAAGAAATCCTCGCTAAAAATTCCGGTGGACCTCCTACGGCACCTATTAGTATTTAAAGATTTGATTTCATTCAACAAATTAATTTATGACCTGCAAGTACGTGTCGCTTAGAACACGGCCATATACCAAATGGTCAATATTAATCATCCATGTAATTTGCTCTATGGGATGTTTGCAAAATTTCAACGGAGGCAATTTCTTGGCATGACGAGACAGCATCTCAGCGATAAAAGAATATGTTTGAAAGAACTATGCACTTGGCTACCTTTTTTTTCTTCAATTCATTTTTAAAACGTCTTGGCTTCTTCAACTTGAATAATAGAAAATAAAACTATATATCAAACGAAAACTGGAGAAAGTGAGAAACAAGTTTCTTTCATTAGTGAAAATTACTGCTTCATTGCTTATCTCAGAGTTCGAACCCTACACGTGGTAGCTTGGTTCGACTCCAATCTTAATTGACTAGGATTGACAGTTTCCTTGCCGAAGGTCAGTGGTTCTCTCCGGGCGTCCCAGCTTTCTACACACAAAAAAAAGCTGGTCACCATGAAATAGCAAATAATGATAAAAGTGGCGTTAAAGACCAACAATGAATACATCAATCACTGTACATCTTAGACGTTTCAAACACATCTCGTAGTTTTTTTAAACACGAATCTATTTTTTTTAAATTGAATTTGACAATAGCAATTTTCCCGCATCGTATAATGGTGAATCCGGATAACACTGTAATATGTGCCGTTGGACATGAAAAAGCTTAACCTCTAATAATTTTGAATAACTAGGAGAATAGATGAATTTTAAAGCAGAACAATTTTAAATATTTGTCAGCTACTTTAGGGGAAAGCAATAAGTATTGAGCAGATATTTAAGATTTCCGAGGATAAGGCAACATTAAAGGGACCTGTCTTTAAAGGTTGGTGTGTCCATCATATAACATATGTGGCAACCTTTTGTTTAAGGCTTAAAACAAATTAAACTTTTCAAAGTTAATCAAGTTCCATTACTAACTTAATGTCGACACCTTATAATGTAGAATATCTATTTTAAACAGAAAAGGGTAATTTCTATGTCAAAAGATTGCAAAATTTCTGAGAATGAATAGAACAGTCCCTGTTCGAATGCAGCATTCGCTAACTTAGTAGACATGTCTTTGACAAGCAATACTTTGAACCACTGACAGTGTCTTTAACGATCCCATGCGCAAAAATGACAAAATTAAAAAACAGAGTATTGTCCCTGCTAAACTGAAGAGTGTAGGTTTCAGCTGGAGAGTTCCCGATGAAGACATTTTTTTTTTCAGTTAAAAAATTTGAGGTACACAGTCTACAAAATAAAACAAAAGTTGAAAATCTGATGCTCGTCTTGGCGTATACTCAAAAATGTACTTATTTGGGACTGCTTAGACATGAAATGATGTCACAAGACACATGCGACCAGTCACGGCTTTTATAGAACGAGTTGCCCCTCAATCATACACCTTTGACACATAGTCCCACAATGCCCTAATGTTCTAAAGCATAATAAAAAATATCTTAAAATCCACTATAAAAGAAATAACATGACTAATAATTTTAACCATAAAATTTTATATGAAAAAAAAACCCACATATATTAAAGTTTACATTCATTTCAAATGATAGGAACTATATTTGTAGACAATCGATTACGAGCGACCAAACAGGTCATTTTTGAAAATCAGATCATTTCGTCTTTTTCTATTTAGTTCTTTGAGTCTCTTTTTTTGCTATTTTTTCACTTTATTATTCATGGATTGAAACCTTAACTTCATGTTCTAAAACATATACAATGTACGTGGGCATTGTGCTTCAATGAAAAAATATGGGGTAAACGTCAATGAGACAGCCACCTAGTGACAGAAATAACCAAAAAGACATGTGCTCGGTTTGACGGTAAACCAGATATATGCGAGATTCCATCACGGGATAAAGAAACATAAGACCATTCACAATTTGTCTTACATTTGTTTTTCTCTCTTTTAATTAAATAAAAAAAAAACTTTCGAATGTTGAGTTCATAAGATAAAAATATTCCCTGTGGAACAACCCCCCCCCCCCCCCCTTTTCTTTGTTTGGTGCTCTCCAATTTCAACACCCAAATAACTTAAAGGCTTTTCAATCTAATTAAAATTAAAACCTTGCTTTCTAACCAATCTATTCGTGTACCGGACCGGGAACTTTCTTTATTTAATAAGAAAATCTACAGTGCCGTTATATAAATGCATGTTGTCTGCTTGGAGTCCCCGCCCGAAAAGAAAGAAATAGCCCAACTCCAAGATACTACATTCCTGCATCACGTGATTTTTGCCACGTGGAGCTTACATTAGAATGAATACCGAATATGGAAAGTGAAACTACAGTTCAAAACATAAAGTCCGAAGGCACATAGAAGAAAAAGAAGGATTTTTTTTTGCAAAGGGTGCCGGGGTAATCTTCTCTGTGTTCATAATATACACGAAATATTTGCCACTGCCCCTTGTCTGTTCTATAAATTGTAATCCTGAGTTTTCTATCTGTTACATGCCAAGAAATCCTCGCTAAAAATTCCGGTGGACCTCCTACGGCACCTATTAGTATTTAAAGATTTGATTTCATTCAACAAATTAATTTATGACCTGCAAGTACGTGTCGCTTAGAACACGGCCATATACCAAATGGTCAATATTAATCATCCATGTAATTTGCTCTATGGGATGTTTGCAAAATTTCAACGGAGGCAATTTCTTGGCATGACGAGACAGCATCTCAGCGATAAAAGAATATGTTTGAAAGAACTATGCACTTGGCTACCTTTTTTTCTTCAATTCATTTTTAAAACGTCTTGGCTTCTTCAACTTGAATAATAGAAAATAAAACTATATATCAAACGAAAACTGGAGAAAGTGAGAAACAAGTTTCTTTCATTAGTGAAAATTACTGCTTCATTGCTTATCTCAGAGTTCGAACCCTACACGTGGTAGCTTGGTTCGACTCCAATCTTAATTGACTAGGATTGACAGTTTCCTTGCCGAAGGTCAGTGGTTCTCTCCGGGCGTCCCAGCTTTCTACACACAAAAAAAAGCTGGTCACCATGAAATAGCAAATAATGATAAAAGTGGCGTTAAAGACCAACAATGAATACATCAATCACTGTACATCTTAGACGTTTCAAACACATCTCGTAGTTTTTTTAAACACGAATCTATTTTTTTTAAATTGAATTTGACAATAGCAATTTTCCCGCATCGTATAATGGTGAATCCGGATAACACTGTAATATGTGCCGTTGGACATGAAAAAGCTTAACCTCTAATAATTTTGAATAACTAGGAGAATAGATGAATTTTAAAGCAGAACAATTTTAAATATTTGTCAGCTACTTTAGGGGAAAGCAATAAGTATTGAGCAGATATTTAAGATTTCCGAGGATAAGGCAACATTAAAGGGACCTGTCTTTAAAGGTTGGTGTGTCCATCATATAACATATGTGGCAACCTTTTGTTTAAGGCTTAAAACAAATTAAACTTTTCAAAGTTAATCAAGTTCCATTACTAACTTAATGTCGACACCTTATAATGTAGAATATCTATTTTAAACAGAAAAGGGTAATTTCTATGTCAAAAGATTGCAAAATTTCTGAGAATGAATAGAACAGTCCCTGTTCGAATGCAGCATTCGCTAACTTAGTAGACATGTCTTTGACAAGCAATACTTTGAACCACTGACAGTGTCTTTAACGATCCCATGCGCAAAAATGACAAAATTAAAAAACAGAGTATTGTCCCTGCTAAACTGAAGAGTGTAGGTTTCAGCTGGAGAGTTCCCGATGAAGACATTTTTTTTTTCAGTTAAAAAATTTGAGGTACACAGTCTACAAAATAAAACAAAAGTTGAAAATCTGATGCTCGTCTTGGCGTATACTCAAAAATGTACTTATTTGGGACTGCTTAGACATGAAATGATGTCACAAGACACATGCGACCAGTTACGGCTTTTATAGAACGAGTTGCCCCTCAATCATACACCTTTGACACATAGTCCCACAATGCCCTAATGTTCTAAAGCATAATAAAAAATATCTTAAAATCCACTATAAAAGAAATAACATAACTAATAATTTTAACCATAAAATTTTATATGAAAAAAAAACCCACATATATTAAAGTTTACATTCATTTCAAATGATAGGAACTATATTTGTAGACAATCGATTACGAGCGACCAAACAGGTCATTTTTGAAAATCAGATCATTTCGTCTTTTTCTATTTAGTTCTTTGAGTCTCTTTTTTTGCTATTTTTTCACTTTATTATTCATGGATTGAAACCTTAACTTCATGTTCTAAAACATATACAATGTACGTGGGCATTGTGCTTCAATGAAAAAATATGGGGTAAACGTCATTGAGACAGCCACCTAGTGACAGAAATAACCAAAAAGACATGTGCTCGGTTTGACGGTAAACCAGATATATGCGAGATTCCATCACGGGATAAAGAAACATAAGACCATTCACAATTTGTCTTACATTTGTTTTTCTCTCTTTTAATTAAATAAAAAAAAAACTTTCGAATGTTGAGTTCATAAGATAAAAATATTCCCTGTGGAACAACCCCCCCCCCCCCCTTTCTTTGTTTGGTGCTCTCCAATTTCAACACCCAAATAACTTAAAGGCTTTTCAATCTAATTAAAATTAAAACCTTGCTTTCTAACCAATCTATTCGTGTACCGGACCGGGAACTTTCTTTATTTAATAAGAAAATCTACAGTGCCGTTATATAAATGCATGTTGTCTGCTTGGAGTCCCCGCCCGAAAAGAAAGAAATAGCCCAACTCCAAGATACTACATTCCTGCATCACGTGATTTTTGCCACGTGGAGCTTACATTAGAATGAATACCGAATATGGAAAGTGAAACTACAGTTCAAAACATAAAGTCCGAAGGCACATAGAAGAAAAAGAAGGATTTTTTTTTGCAAAGGGTGCCGGGGTAATCTTCTCTGTGTTCATAATATACACGAAATATTTGCCACTGCCCCTTGTCTGTTCTATAAATTGTAATCCTGAGTTTTCTATCTGTTACATGCCAAGAAATCCTCGCTAAAAATTCCGGTGGACCTCCTACGGCACCTATTAGTATTTAAAGATTTGATTTCATTCAACAAATTAATTTATGACCTGCAAGTACGTGTCGCTTAGAACACGGCCATATACCAAATGGTCAATATTAATCATCCATGTAATTTGCTCTATGGGATGTTTGCAAAATTTCAACGGAGGCAATTTCTTGGCATGACGAGACAGCATCTCAGCGATAAAAGAATATGTTTGAAAGAACTATGCACTTGGCTACCTTTTTTTCTTCAATTCATTTTTAAAACGTCTTGGCTTCTTCAACTTGAATAATAGAAAATAAAACTATATATCAAACGAAAACTGGAGAAAGTGAGAAACAAGTTTCTTTCATTAGTGAAAATTACTGCTTCATTGCTTATCTCAGAGTTCGAACCCTACACGTGGTAGCTTGGTTCGACTCCAATCTTAATTGACTAGGATTGACAGTTTCCTTGCCGAAGGTCAGTGGTTCTCTCCGGGCGTCCCAGCTTTCTACACACAAAAAAAAGCTGGTCACCATGAAATAGCAAATAATGATAAAAGTGGCGTTAAAGACCAACAATGAATACATCAATCACTGTACATCTTAGACGTTTCAAACACATCTCGTAGTTTTTTTAAACACGAATCTATTTTTTTTAAATTGAATTTGACAATAGCAATTTTCCCGCATCGTATAATGGTGAATCCGGATAACACTGTAATATGTGCCGTTGGACATGAAAAAGCTTAACCTCTAATAATTTTGAATAACTAGGAGAATAGATGAATTTTAAAGCAGAACAATTTTAAATATTTGTCAGCTACTTTAGGGGAAAGCAATAAGTATTGAGCAGATATTTAAGATTTCCGAGGATAAGGCAACATTAAAGGGACCTGTCTTTAAAGGTTGGTGTGTCCATCATATAACATATGTGGCAACCTTTTGTTTAAGGCTTAAAACAAATTAAACTTTTCAAAGTTAATCAAGTTCCATTACTAACTTAATGTCGACACCTTATAATGTAGAATATCTATTTTAAACAGAAAAGGGTAATTTCTATGTCAAAAGATTGCAAAATTTCTGAGAATGAATAGAACAGTCCCTGTTCGAATGCAGCATTCGCTAACTTAGTAGACATGTCTTTGACAAGCAATACTTTGAACCACTGACAGTGTCTTTAACGATCCCATGCGCAAAAATGACAAAATTAAAAAACAGAGTATTGTCCCTGCTAAACTGAAGAGTGTAGGTTTCAGCTGGAGAGTTCCCGATGAAGACATTTTTTTTTTCAGTTAAAAAATTTGAGGTACACAGTCTACAAAATAAAACAAAAGTTGAAAATCTGATGCTCGTCTTGGCGTATACTCAAAAATGTACTTATTTGGGACTGCTTAGACATGAAATGATGTCACAAGACACATGCGACCAGTCACGGCTTTTATAGAACGAGTTGCCCCTCAATCATACACCTTTGACACATAGTCCCACAATGCCCTAATGTTCTAAAGCATAATAAAAAATATCTTAAAATCCACTATAAAAGAAATAACATGACTAATAATTTTAACCATAAAATTTTATATGAAAAAAAAACCCACATATATTAAAGTTTACATTCATTTCAAATGATAGGAACTATATTTGTAGACAATCGATTACGAGCGACCAAACAGGTCATTTTTGAAAATCAGATCATTTCGTCTTTTTCTATTTAGTTCTTTGAGTCTCTTTTTTTGCTATTTTTTCACTTTATTATTCATGGATTGAAACCTTAACTTCATGTTCTAAAACATATACAATGTACGTGGGCATTGTGCTTCAATGAAAAAATATGGGGTAAACGTCAATGAGACAGCCACCTAGTGACAGAAATAACCAAAAAGACATGTGCTCGGTTTGACGGTAAACCAGATATATGCGAGATTCCATCACGGGATAAAGAAACATAAGACCATTCACAATTTGTCTTACATTTGTTTTTCTCTCTTTTAATTAAATAAAAAAAAAACTTTCGAATGTTGAGTTCATAAGATAAAAATATTCCCTGTGGAACAACCCCCCCCCCCTTTTCTTTGTTTGGTGCTCTCCAATTTCAACACCCAAATAACTTAAAGGCTTTTCAATCTAATTAAAATTAAAACCTTGCTTTCTAACCAATCTATTCGTGTACCGGACCGGGAACTTTCTTTATTTAATAAGAAAATCTACAGTGCCGTTATATAAATGCATGTTGTCTGCTTGGAGTCCCCGCCCGAAAAGAAAGAAATAGCCCAACTCCAAGATACTACATTCCTGCATCACGTGATTTTTGCCACGTGGAGCTTACATTAGAATGAATACCGAATATGGAAAGTGAAACTACAGTTCAAAACATAAAGTCCGAAGGCACATAGAAGAAAAAGAAGGATTTTTTTTTGCAAAGGGTGCCGGGGTAATCTTCTCTGTGTTCATAATATACACGAAATATTTGCCACTGCCCCTTGTCTGTTCTATAAATTGTAATCCTGAGTTTTCTATCTGTTACATGCCAAGAAATCCTCGCTAAAAATTCCGGTGGACCTCCTACGGCACCTATTAGTATTTAAAGATTTGATTTCATTCAACAAATTAATTTATGACCTGCAAGTACGTGTCGCTTAGAACACGGCCATATACCAAATGGTCAATATTAATCATCCATGTAATTTGCTCTATGGGATGTTTGCAAAATTTCAACGGAGGCAATTTCTTGGCATGACGAGACAGCATCTCAGCGATAAAAGAATATGTTTGAAAGAACTATGCACTTGGCTACCTTTTTTTCTTCAATTCATTTTTAAAACGTCTTGGCTTCTTCAACTTGAATAATAGAAAATAAAACTATATATCAAACGAAAACTGGAGAAAGTGAGAAACAAGTTTCTTTCATTAGTGAAAATTACTGCTTCATTGCTTATCTCAGAGTTCGAACCCTACACGTGGTAGCTTGGTTCGACTCCAATCTTAATTGACTAGGATTGACAGTTTCCTTGCCGAAGGTCAGTGGTTCTCTCCGGGCGTCCCAGCTTTCTACACACAAAAAAAAGCTGGTCACCATGAAATAGCAAATAATGATAAAAGTGGCGTTAAAGACCAACAATGAATACATCAATCACTGTACATCTTAGACGTTTCAAACACATCTCGTAGTTTTTTTAAACACGAATCTATTTTTTTTAAATTGAATTTGACAATAGCAATTTTCCCGCATCGTATAATGGTGAATCCGGATAACACTGTAATATGTGCCGTTGGACATGAAAAAGCTTAACCTCTAATAATTTTGAATAACTAGGAGAATAGATGAATTTTAAAGCAGAACAATTTTAAATATTTGTCAGCTACTTTAGGGGAAAGCAATAAGTATTGAGCAGATATTTAAGATTTCCGAGGATAAGGCAACATTAAAGGGACCTGTCTTTAAAGGTTGGTGTGTCCATCATATAACATATGTGGCAACCTTTTGTTTAAGGCTTAAAACAAATTAAACTTTTCAAAGTTAATCAAGTTCCATTACTAACTTAATGTCGACACCTTATAATGTAGAATATCTATTTTAAACAGAAAAGGGTAATTTCTATGTCAAAAGATTGCAAAATTTCTGAGAATGAATAGAACAGTCCCTGTTCGAATGCAGCATTCGCTAACTTAGTAGACATGTCTTTGACAAGCAATACTTTGAACCACTGACAGTGTCTTTAACGATCCCATGCGCAAAAATGACAAAATTAAAAAACAGAGTATTGTCCCTGCTAAACTGAAGAGTGTAGGTTTCAGCTGGAGAGTTCCCGATGAAGACATTTTTTTTTTCAGTTAAAAAATTTGAGGTACACAGTCTACAAAATAAAACAAAAGTTGAAAATCTGATGCTCGTCTTGGCGTATACTCAAAAATGTACTTATTTGGGACTGCTTAGACATGAAATGATGTCACAAGACACATGCGACCAGTCACGGCTTTTATAGAACGAGTTGCCCCTCAATCATACACCTTTGACACATAGTCCCACAATGCCCTAATGTTCTAAAGCATAATAAAAAATATCTTAAAATCCACTATAAAAGAAATAACATAACTAATAATTTTAACCATAAAATTTTATATGAAAAAAAACCCCACATATATTAAAGTTTACATTCATTTCAAATGATAGGAACTATATTTGTAGACAATCGATTACGAGCGACCAAACAGGTCATTTTTGAAAATCAGATCATTTCGTCTTTTTCTATTTAGTTCTTTGAGTCTCTTTTTTTGCTATTTTTTCACTTTATTATTCATGGATTGAAACCTTAACTTCATGTTCTAAAACATATACAATGTACGTGGGCATTGTGCTTCAATGAAAAAATATGGGGTAAACGTCAATGAGACAGCCACCTAGTGACAGAAATAACCAAAAAGACATGTGCTCGGTTTGACGGTAAACCAGATATATGCGAGATTCCATCACGGGATAAAGAAACATAAGACCATTCACAATTTGTCTTACATTTGTTTTTCTCTCTTTTAATTAAATAAAAAAAAAACTTTCGAATGTTGAGTTCATAAGATAAAAATATTCCCTGTGGAACAACCCCCCCCCCCCCTTTTCTTTGTTTGGTGCTCTCCAATTTCAACACCCAAATAACTTAAAGGCTTTTCAATCTAATTAAAATTAAAACCTTGCTTTCTAACCAATCTATTCGTGTACCGGACCGGGAACTTTCTTTATTTAATAAGAAAATCTACAGTGCCGTTATATAAATGCATGTTGTCTGCTTGGAGTCCCCGCCCGAAAAGAAAGAAATAGCCCAACTCCAAGATACTACATTCCTGCATCACGTGATTTTTGCCACGTGGAGCTTACATTAGAATGAATACCGAATATGGAAAGTGAAACTACAGTTCAAAACATAAAGTCCGAAGGCACATAGAAGAAAAAGAAGGATTTTTTTTTGCAAAGGGTGCCGGGGTAATCTTCTCTGTGTTCATAATATACACGAAATATTTGCCACTGCCCCTTGTCTGTTCTATAAATTGTAATCCTGAGTTTTCTATCTGTTACATGCCAAGAAATCCTCGCTAAAAATTCCGGTGGACCTCCTACGGCACCTATTAGTATTTAAAGATTTGATTTCATTCAACAAATTAATTTATGACCTGCAAGTACGTGTCGCTTAGAACACGGCCATATACCAAATGGTCAATATTAATCATCCATGTAATTTGCTCTATGGGATGTTTGCAAAATTTCAACGGAGGCAATTTCTTGGCATGACGAGACAGCATCTCAGCGATAAAAGAATATGTTTGAAAGAACTATGCACTTGGCTACCTTTTTTTCTTCAATTCATTTTTAAAACGTCTTGGCTTCTTCAACTTGAATAATAGAAAATAAAACTATATATCAAACGAAAACTGGAGAAAGTGAGAAACAAGTTTCTTTCATTAGTGAAAATTACTGCTTCATTGCTTATCTCAGAGTTCGAACCCTACACGTGGTAGCTTGGTTCGACTCCAATCTTAATTGACTAGGATTGACAGTTTCCTTGCCGAAGGTCAGTGGTTCTCTCCGGGCGTCCCAGCTTTCTACACACAAAAAAAAGCTGGTCACCATGAAATAGCAAATAATGATAAAAGTGGCGTTAAAGACCAACAATGAATACATCAATCACTGTACATCTTAGACGTTTCAAACACATCTCGTAGTTTTTTTAAACACGAATCTATTTTTTTTAAATTGAATTTGACAATAGCAATTTTCCCGCATCGTATAATGGTGAATCCGGATAACACTGTAATATGTGCCGTTGGACATGAAAAAGCTTAACCTCTAATAATTTTGAATAACTAGGAGAATAGATGAATTTTAAAGCAGAACAATTTTAAATATTTGTCAGCTACTTTAGGGGAAAGCAATAAGTATTGAGCAGATATTTAAGATTTCCGAGGATAAGGCAACATTAAAGGGACCTGTCTTTAAAGGTTGGTGTGTCCATCATATAACATATGTGGCAACCTTTTGTTTAAGGCTTAAAACAAATTAAACTTTTCAAAGTTAATCAAGTTCCATTACTAACTTAATGTCGACACCTTATAATGTAGAATATCTATTTTAAACAGAAAAGGGTAATTTCTATGTCAAAAGATTGCAAAATTTCTGAGAATGAATAGAACAGTCCCTGTTCGAATGCAGCATTCGCTAACTTAGTAGACATGTCTTTGACAAGCAATACTTTGAACCACTGACAGTGTCTTTAACGATCCCATGCGCAAAAATGACAAAATTAAAAAACAGAGTATTGTCCCTGCTAAACTGAAGAGTGTAGGTTTCAGCTGGAGAGTTCCCGATGAAGACATTTTTTTTTTCAGTTAAAAAATTTGAGGTACACAGTCTACAAAATAAAACAAAAGTTGAAAATCTGATGCTCGTCTTGGCGTATACTCAAAAATGTACTTATTTGGGACTGCTTAGATATGAAATGATGTCACAAGACACATGCGACCAGTCACGGCTTTTATAGAACGAGTTGCCCCTCAATCATACACCTTTGACACATAGTCCCACAATGCCCTAATGTTCTAAAGCATAATAAAAAATATCTTAAAATCCACTATAAAAGAAATAACATAACTAATAATTTTAACCATAAAATTTTATATGAAAAAAAACCCCACATATATTAAAGTTTACATTCATTTCAAATGATAGGAACTATATTTGTAGACAATCGATTACGAGCGACCAAACAGGTCATTTTTGAAAATCAGATCATTTCGTCTTTTTCTATTTAGTTCTTTGAGTCTCTTTTTTTGCTATTTTTTCACTTTATTATTCATGGATTGAAACCTTAACTTCATGTTCTAAAACATATACAATGTACGTGGGCATTGTGCTTCAATGAAAAAATATGGGGTAAACGTCAATGAGACAGCCACCTAGTGACAGAAATAACCAAAAAGACATGTGCTCGGTTTGACGGTAAACCAGATATATGCGAGATTCCATCACGGGATAAAGAAACATAAGACCATTCACAATTTGTCTTACATTTGTTTTTCTCTCTTTTAATTAAATAAAAAAAAAACTTTCGAATGTTGAGTTCATAAGATAAAAATATTCCCTGTGGAACAACCCCCCCCCCCCCTTTTCTTTGTTTGGTGCTCTCCAATTTCAACACCCAAATAACTTAAAGGCTTTTCAATCTAATTAAAATTAAAACCTTGCTTTCTAACCAATCTATTCGTGTACCGGACCGGGAACTTTCTTTATTTAATAAGAAAATCTACAGTGCCGTTATATAAATGCATGTTGTCTGCTTGGAGTCCCCGCCCGAAAAGAAAGAAATAGCCTAACTCCAAGATACTACATTCCTGCATCACGTGATTTTTGCCACGTGGAGCTTACATTAGAATGAATACCGAATATGGAAAGTGAAACTACAGTTCAAAACATAAAGTCCGAAGGCACATAGAAGAAAAAGAAGGATTTTTTTTTGCAAAGGGTGCCGGGGTAATCTTCTCTGTGTTCATAATATACACGAAATATTTGCCACTGCCCCTTGTCTGTTCTATAAATTGTAATCCTGAGTTTTCTATCTGTTACATGCCAAGAAATCCTCGCTAAAAATTCCGGTGGACCTCCTACGGCACCTATTAGTATTTAAAGATTTGATTTCATTCAACAAATTAATTTATGACCTGCAAGTACGTGTCGCTTAGAACACGGCCATATACCAAATGGTCAATATTAATCATCCATGTAATTTGCTCTATGGGATGTTTGCAAAATTTCAACGAAGGCAATTTCTTGGCATGTTTATTATCATGATGACATGTTTCAGTCAACATGGTTTAATACAATCTTTCAGAATTTCTAGATGAGCCCCGTATATTACACAAGGAAAAGAGTTTAAAATCAGTTGTTCGAATGAACCACTACTTTGAGTTGATGTCTGTCGACAGAGGCGGATAATTTAGAGGGGACCTATACATATTATGATAAATGCATAGAGCTTGTATAGCTTTTTAGCCTCCCTTTCAAATCCTGGAACCACACCTGCCATTATGGGTGGTTAAAGTAAGCAAGATATGATCATTTTGACAAATATCTATCTGACTTCCAGAAGATGATCCTGTGAGGCATACTACTCGACCTTTTTGTTTCTCCTCGGGTTGATATATACATCATGTACATTGATCTAACATTTATAGGCCAAATTTAAGACGAAGTACATGTATATATAAATTTTGGTGTTAGTCCTGTATAACCACAAGTTATCCGATGGAGAACGTCTGTCGTAAAATTGTCACATATTTAGACGTAATAACATTTTTATTTGATGTGACGGCATGGTAAGTGAAATAATCATCCTTTACGACAGACAAACTACTTGCCACTATACATCATGTACTGTGTTACATCCCTAGATAAAGCCGACGAGGAAAGGCATTACTCGATCAAAGAAAACTATATTTTATATAGCCTAGTTGGTCGAGTGGTATAGGGCGCTGGACACAGTGCAGGCGGTGTAAAAACGTTGCCACGATGTCTCAGATGCAAGGGTTCGAATCCCGCTCAATGAAAAACACACATTTGCAGTTCTAACATTGTTTGGCTAAATTAGAGACGAAGTATATATAATATATAGGTAGTATTTGTTAAGGATCGGACCTATGTTTTAAGTTCAGGACTCGCGATATATATTCTGATTTTACATACAACTGTGAATTCCTAATATAAGAATCTTACAAAATAGACCAAAATTCAGCTTTCATTTCGTATTTGAATGTTCCAAAATCAACCAAATTCGTATACATGTACATGTATACGTGCATGCACTTGCATAAGATCGATTTCTTTCCGACGCAGCTTATATATATGTGTATAATATAAAGAGAGAGGGAGAGAAAAAATGGGGGTGGGGTCCATTCCCCTGAAGCGCCTGTGCCGGGATATGTCAGTCTATGCACAAAGTAAAAGAGACTCAATAAACTGTTAATTTCTAGCTGGGACCGGGACTAATTCATGTATTATCTATTAATCCCAGTGTGTAGGATTTTTCCGTATAAATTTTAATTAATGGTCCTCAATACCATTTTTTTTAAATGAAGAGGTAGACAAAATGATAGAATAAACATGTAAAAAAAAAATTGAATCATTATATTCAAATTATTAGAAATAAAAATAGTAGAAAATCCAAATATATTATAGGTGTATAATAATTATGTTTGTAAACATAATCTAGGACTATTATATACGTGACACGATAAGCTGTCTATCAAAACAAACAATCAATAATCCGCTATCGGGATAGTGCAATCTCAACAGATTGATCAGTTTCCAGTGCCGTTAGTGTAATAGCCCCAGACATAATCAACTTGTCTTTTTTAGCTGTACATTGACATCATTGTACCCGGAAATTCCGTGCCCAACCGTGAGTGGTTTAATTTTTTAATGGAAAGGGTTACACTAATGTCCTGACCAATGTCCTGACTAATGTCCTGACCAATATGAAAAATGCTTATAACTTTTTCGTTCTTTGAAGTATAAACTTCAAATTTGATGTCAAGGACGATTATAACATTACATATATAAATATAAGAAAAAATATATAAAAAAATAATTTAAAGTGTTGAAAGTCTTGACCTGACCAAAGTCGACTCTGCCCTGACTAATGTCCTGACCGATGTAAAATTGCTAATTTCTTTTTTGTTCTTCAAAGGCTCGACTTCAAATTTGATGTCAAGGAAGATTATAGCATTAAATATAGGAATAAAAGAAAAAATATATAAAAAAATAATTTAAAGTGTTGTAAAACTTGACCTGACCAAAGTCGACTCTGCCCTGACTAATGTCCTGACCGATGTAAAATTGCTAATTTCTTATTTGTTCTTCAAAGGATCGACTTCAAATTTGATGTCAAGGAAGATTATAGCATTAAATATATGAATAAAAGAAAAAATATATAAAAAAAATAATTTAAAGTGTTGTAAAACTTGACCTGACCAAAGTCGACTCTGCCCTGACTAATGTCCTGACCGATGTAAAATTGCTAATTTCTTATTTGTTTTTCAAAGGATCGTCTTCAAATTTGATGTCAAGGAAGATTATAGCATTAAATATATGAATAAAAAAAAAAATATGAAAAAAATTAATTTAAAGAGTTAGAAAACTTGACCTGACCAACGTCGACACTGCCCTGACTAATGTCCTGACCGATGTTAAAATGTTAATCACTTTTTTATTATAGAAACAATTGACTTAAAGTTCGTTACCAAAGAAGATGATAACATTAAATATAAGAATTTATGAAAAAAAAATTTTGCTAATTTTTGAAATGTTAGAAAACTTGACCTGACCAACTTGATCTTTGCTATGATGAATGTCCTGACCGATATAAAAATGCCAATAACTTGTTTGTTGTTGAAAGGGATATTACCAAGATTTGTATCAGGGAAGATTACAACACTTAGTATAAGAATGTAAAAAAAAAATTGTAAAAAAAATATTTAAAAGGTAAAACAACCTTGACCTGATCTAGGGTTACCTTGTCCTCGCCAGTGTCCTAACCGATGAAAAAAGACAAATATAAATATATCTGGGTTTTTCTCTCTCAATAGACAGAATAGACTTCTTTAAATTATATTAATACTTCATTTTTTAAATATAGTTAAGAAAGAAGATGCACTTTTAATTAATTGAAATGAAAAGATGTATAGAAGAAAGCAAAAGGACAGTGACATGATAAAATTATGTTTTAAATGTTTATATTTCTATAAGTATGTGATTCTAACATAATTTTACTTTGATTACTTGTATAAACATTATTTTGAAATCAAACGAAGCCCATTTCCTGTCCTTATTTATGTTATTTGACACTGTATATTTAATCCCTCATTAACTAAAAAAACAGAAATTGAGTGAAATAAAAAGAAAATATAGGTAAGTAAACACTGCAATTTGTGTTAACTGTAATTAATATAGGTGTGATTAAATTTTAATTGTTCATGTCCCTGTCTTTTGACTTTATTGAATTCTGTACATCTATATCATTTTAATTTTTGAAAGTAGGAAAAGTGCATTTACTAAGTATCTTAATCATCATACATAAGGTTATCTAATCACATATCACTTTTATAATTATTTAATATGGTTTAATAAATCAGTAATTAATTTACACTTAACCAAGTTTATAGAATTATGAAAGTAGGGGTCAGTACTCACTGTCAACAACCAGTAATCATATTTACCAAATCATTTCAAATTAACAAAAAAAAAAATACTTTGAATGTTGTGTTTTTGAGGGGATTGGATAAATATGTTTTCATGATTATACAAGGCAAGAATTAAAACAGTTTCTGTGAAGTTTTGATAGGGGTTAATTGTGATCATTTCAAGTTCCATGTTGCTTAAAATTAAAAAGTGCACCTTCTTTCTTAACTATTTTATAAAAAAAATGGAATATTGATAAAATTCAAAGAAGTTTATTCTCACTTTTGAGAAAAAAAAAACAGTTATATTTTTTTATCGGTCAGGACATTGGCGAGGACAAAGTATAGATTGGTCAGGTCGAGTTTTTTTTACCTTTAAAATTATTTTTTTTTTACAATTTTTTTTTTAAAGTCTATTACTAAATGTTGTCATCTTCCCTGATACCAAACTTGATAATATCCCTTTCAACAACAAAAAAGTTATTGGCATTTTTATATCGGTCAGGACATTCACCATGGCAAAGATAAAGTTGGTCAGGTCAAGTTATCTAACATTTCAAAAATTAACAAACATTTTTTTTTCATAAATTCATATTTTTTATGTTATATTCTTCCTTGGTAACGAACTTTAAGTCAATTCTTTCAATAATAAAAAAAGTGATTAACATTTTTACATCGGGCAGAACATTAGTCAGGGCAGAGTCGACGTTGGTCAGGTCAAGTTTTCTAACCCTTAAAAAAAAAAAATTCTATATTTTTTCTTTTATCCATATATCTAATGGTATAATCTTCCTTGACATCAAATTTGAAGTCGATCCTTCGAAGAACAAAAAAGAAATTAGCAATTTTACATCAGTCAGGACATTAGTCAGGGCAGAGTCGACTTTGGTCAGGTCAAGTTTTACAACACTTTAAATTATTTTTTTATATATTTTTCCTTATATTTATATATGTAATGTTATAATCTTCCTTGACATCAAATTTGAAGTTGATCCTTCAAAGAACAAAATAGTTATTAGCATTTTTCATATTAGTCAGGACATTAGTCAGGACATTGGTCAGGACATTAGTGTAACCCTAATGGAAATCCCTTTTGCTAAAATTAGAACTTTGATAGACTAGAAGGGATCGACAGAGTGGTGGACAGAGCTTCAGGTTTGTTTATTTAAAAAGTAAGAAACACAACAAGAAGATGCAAAAAGCTCTTGATTATTTTGATACTTATGTTGTGTCAGTTTATATCTTGTGCAGCATGTGTAGAGCCTTCACAAAAGGGATTACCAAGACCTGATTATAAAAACAATCCTGATACTAATATCAAAGTTGACACAACTTGTCTCTCTGTACTGTTTTTTTTTTATTTTTATTTTATGGTACAGCGTTGCACATGGTAATTTCTGGCGGTACTTCCGATGTTAAGGCACAGGATCGGGATTCAATTTGAATCCATGACAAATCGCCCCACTGGAAAATCGCCCCACACCTAATCGCCCCACTTTTTCACCAACTCGCCCCACTTTCTAAAAAATAGCCCCACTTTTGTTTGCCAACTCGCCCCACTTATGAAAAGGGTAAAATCCCATTGAAAACAGGTTGGATAACTTGCCCCACTTATGAAAAGGATTAAAATCCCGCTGAAATAAGGTCTGCCAACTCGCCCCACTCATGACAAAAAGATAAACCACGACGAATTTAGTAATACCAACTCGCCCCACTTATGAAAAAAGATGCAATCCCGTTGTACAAATGTATGTCTATGTCCCTGCCCCACTTATAAATAAAATCAATACCTAATGAAATGAGATTAAATTAATAATACCAATTAAGAAAATAATAATGATTGAATAATAATCAATAGAAAATGATTATAATAATGTTTAATCAATATAACATTATAATATCAATAATAGTAATATAATGATATACATTTTGGAATGGGTTTACAGGAATATATAACTACGTGAATTTGGATTGGATATTGGCAAAATCAGAGACTTTATTATATGTCTCTGGCAAAATAAAACACGTGTCTCATTACATCAATATACAGAATGAGATATCAAACATAAATAGAATTTGAATGGATGGCACGTGCTATCGTATATACACGTGTCAAATTGTTTCATGCAAGGATATAAGAAAAAAATGTGTTTAATTACTGCTTAGTTTTTTCCATTTTTGAATTAAGATTAAATTCAAACTAACTCAAATATTTTTATTGGTGACTACTCGTGTTTACTAACAAAAACAAAAACATGACACACGCTTATTGTAAATGAATGAATGGACATTCTCTTTGGTATTTACTTGAAAGTAACATTACGAAAATTACATGATAATAGATAATGTATTTACAACTATATTTTAAAAAAGTGAAACATCATTTAATTTCAATAATAATAATTTAATGAATTTTCTTTTTTTTTTGTATTCTGTGTAGATTAGTTTTCATTTAAGTGGGGCGAGTTGGCAGACCTGAAAATTATATATTCATCTAGATTTTACCTTTTTTTTTATTAAGTGGGGCGAGTTGGCAGGAGTAAAATTACCGAGATTTAACCCTTTTCACAGGTATGATTTTACCTTTTTTCATTAAGTGGGGCGAGTTGGCAGGAGTAAAATTAACGGGATTTAACCCTTTTCACAAGTGGGGCGATTTTTTAAAAAGTGGGGCGAGTTGGTAAACCAGTTTGGGGCGATTTTTTTAAAAGTGGGGCGAGTTGGTGAAAAAGTGGGGCGATTTGGTGTGGGGCGATTTGCCAGTGGGGCGATTTGTCCTGCTTCCTTCAATTTCAGGGCTTGTCAGTTCTTGAAATCGCCATGATCTTGCTATATATCCCCCTACAATGCACATATGCCAACTTTTCATGAAGCAAATGCGTGAGATTTGGCTAAAATTGTAAAGATCAAAGAGAAAAAACAATAGATCAAAGGAAAATGCCGCCAACTAAGCATGAAAATGCGTGAGTCTCACGCTAAATGTGTGAGACTTGGCAGCCCTGACAATTTGAGTTGTTGCTTTGTAGCTTTCTCTCTTTGGTGATACATGTAATGTGACATCATGTCTTTTGGGACGTTCAGCATTTCCATTTGTCTTAGCATATCTTCTGTTTCATGATGGTGTCTTGGGCAGTATAGTACTTAATAAATGTTCTGTTGTTTCTTCTTCACCTCATTCACAATATTATGGCGCGAGGGACTGACCTATTTGGTTTCTGTATTTATTTAATCTGCTATAACCTGTTCTCAGTTCTGACAAATTTCTTCCTTTTAGACAAGGGGTTATATGTATCTCTATATAAGACATCTTTGCTAGCCAAGGGTAACGACCCAACCCACTCCTCTTCAGGGTGTCTAATTGTAACCCTTGGCTATCAAAGATGTATATTAGAGGGCCTTAATTTTTAGACCATAATTATTTTCCCACTGGCTACAATTATGCTTTTCTTTGTAAATTCTTTATTTACATGTAGCAATAATTTCAGTTTCTTACAAAATAAATACTTCTTCAATATTAACATGATTAAATCAAGATTTATGGGTGATAACTCAATTGTATTGAATTAAATCAACCATTAATTCCTGTAATTTGGTTTGGTTATTGAATTCAGTTCAGTAATTTTTAAGACTTTCAACAATCTGAATGTAAACATGAACATTTGATAAAAAATATAATCCTGAGGTCTTATTTATAGTAGGCAGATTTCAAGCACAAGGGGACCTCAGATTATGCATCTCTTTTAAGTGGTTCTAATCTAATATATCATAGTTGTGAATGAGTTTATAAGCAAATAAATGCCATTTTAACTCATTTGAATGCATTATGAGGCATAAGCCATTCAGTATATATTTATAATTGGAGATTTTTAAGTGTCAGGTTTACTCCTTATGTTGGGGAAACCCCCATTATTCAGGAAATGGCATGTCTGGATCTTATTTTTGCTGCTGACTTCAGTGCACAGGATTGAGTCATGTCTTTCTAGAATAACTTAATTCCTATAAAGTAATAAAAGTTAATTTGAAGGCATGGAGCACATACTTTTGTTTACTTAACATGCATCCAATGGCAAATTTTTCATGAATTATTCATCACAACTTACAAGTCCATTTTGAAAACAAATATTACAAATTTTTACTAACTTTCAATTTTGCTAAAGTATTTATTTAAATGTAAACAGATTATATGATTATACAATTTTACTATCACTACTACAACCATGCATTCTAACTCCCATATTTTCAATCATTGTTGTGAATTACATGAATTAAGCACTTTAAATAAATCTTTGATGGGTCCATAGTCTGTTGCAAGGCAGACATGTTTGCCCCTACATGTATCTAAAATACCATTGTTTTCTAGGGACAGTCATATTTTCTTGCCCTTTATTCAGGGTTTTCACTATGGGAAGTCCATGAGTCCTGGACTTATCTTTTTGAAAAGTGGTGAGTCCAAAGATGCATCAAGTTGTAAAATGTTGTGTCCACTGAGCACATATATACATCATGTACATTGTATCATCAGTGTATAATAAGTTTATAACAGTAATTAAATTTGATGTCATTTCCTTGCTCTATTTTGTCATTAATTGAGACTCAAATAATAAATTAGATGTATATATATATATAGCAATAAAATGTCATTTTCACACTGTTGGACTCGTCTTCAAAAATCCATAGTGAGAATTGGTCTTCTTCCTTGCAGAACCTACTTATTGCATTAATTGTGAGTAGTTTCTCTGCATGTATTTACATGAAATAATTGCCACTGGATGTTTAGCAAACAACAAACAATAGATCAATCAATTATACCAGGTAATCAATTAAGAAAATCTATTACATGTATGATATGGTGTTAAGTGTACATGGTGTAGATGAATGGCAACCAACTAGTTCCTTTTCATGGTCATGATCATGATGATGGAAAAGTGATACTTTTTGTCGAGCTGCGACTTTTGTCGCAAAAGCGAGACATAGCGATCCTACATTCGGTCGGCGTCATCAGCGGCGGCGTCCACAAATATTCACTCTGTGGTTAAAGTTTTTCAAATTTTAATAACTTTCTTAAACTATCCTGGATTTCTACCAAACTTGGACAGAAGCTTGTTTATGATCACAAGATAGTATCCAGAAGTAAATTTTGTAAAAAAAAAATCCTGTTTATCCATATATTACTCATAAATGGACTTAGTTTTTCTGCCAGTTAACATTACATTCACTCTGTGGTTAAAGTTTTTCAAATTTTAATAACTTTCTTAAACTATCCTGGATTTGTACCATACTTGGACAGATTTTTTTTTAAGCTTGTTTATGATCATAAGATAGTACTCAAAAGTAAATTTTGTTAAAAAAAAAATCCTGTTTATCTGTATTTTACTTATAAATGGACTTAATTTTTCTACCAGTTAACATTACATTCACTCTGTGGTTAAAGTTTTCAAAATTTTAGTAACTTTCTTAAACTATCCTGGATTTGTACCAAACTTGGACAGAAGCTTGTTTATGATCAAAAGCTAGTATCTACAAGGAAATTTTGTAAAAAAAAAATTTCCTGTTTTTCTGTATATTACTTATAAATGGACTTTGACGTTGGCGTAGTCATCGTTGTCGTCATCCGAAGACACATTGGTTTTCGCACTCTAACTTTAGTTTAAGTGAATGGATCTCTATGAAATTTTACCATAAGGTTCAATACCTCAAAAGGAAGGTTGGGATTGATTTTGGGGGTTATGGTATCAACAGTTATGGAATTAGGGGCCAAAAATAAGCATTTTTGTAACTTCCAGACATAACTTGTGTGTTAGTGTATGGATCTCTCTGAAATTTTACCTCAAGGTTCCATATCACAAAGGAAATGCTGGGATTGATTTTGGGGGTAATTGCCTCAAAATTTTAGGAATTCGGGGCCAAAAAAGGGGCAAAAAACAAGCATTTTTCTAGTTTCCAGACAATAACTTGTGTTCAAGTGTATGGATCCCTCTGAAATTGTACTGCAAGGTACCATATCACAAAGGGAAAGCTGGAAATGAGTTTGGGGGTAATTGCCCAAAACGTTTAGGAATAAGGTGCCAAAAATTAGCATTTTTCTAGTTTCCAGACAATAACTTGTGTTCAAGTGTATGGATCTCTCTGAAATTGTACTGCAAGGTACCATACCACAAAGGGAAGGCTAGGATTGATTTTGGGGGTAATTGCCTCAAAATTTTAGGAATGAGGGGCCAAAAAGGAACAAAAAACAAGCATTTTTCTAGTTTCAGGACAATAACTTGTGTGTAAGTGTATAGATTTTTATGAAATTGTACTACAAGGTTCCATATCACAAAGGGAAAGCTGGGTTTGAGTTTGGGAGTAATTGCCCTAAACGTTTAGGAATTTGGGGCCAAAAAGGGGCCTAAAAACAAGCATTTTTCTAGTTTCCAGACAATAACTTGTGTTCAAGTGTATGGATCTCTCTGAAATTGTATTGCAAGGTACCATACTACAATGGGAAGGCTGGGATTGAATCATAAGTGGGTTCAAAAATTTTGGGGGAGGGATTTTTTTTTTTTTTTAATTTTCCATTTTAAATTGGTTATTTCTGATTTATATGTAAAAGCAAATAATAATGATATGGTTTGAATAGGTCAATTAAAAAAATTTAAGTTCTTAGACCACATTCATTCTGTGTCAGAAACCTATGCTGTGGCAAATATTTAATCACAATCCAAATTCAGTGCTGTATCAAGCTTGAATGTTGTGTCCATACTTGCCCCAACTGTTCAGGGTTCGACTGCTGCGGTCGTATCAAGCTGCGCCCAGCGGAGCATTTTATTCTTCCCGTTAACATTACATACAGTATGCAGTTAAAGTTTTTAAAACATTTATTAGATTCATAAACCATCCTGGATTCTTACCAAACTTAAACAGAAGCTTCTTACATTCAAAAGATAGTATCTAGAGGAAAATTTTTAATAATTATTTCCCCATTTTTGTTGAGCCTGCGACTAACAGCAAAAGTAGGTGAGAGACCGGGTTCCGCGGAACCCTTACGAATTTTTGTTTGAAACATTTTAAAGACTTTATTCTCCATGTTCTCTTTTATCACAACGACTATATACACTATTTATGACTGTTTGTCAAATTTTTTTCTTCAGTAAAGTAGTTTTTTATCCCACAGCCAGGCCACAGTTGTATTAGTAAACCAAAACATTACTTAGATGTACATGTATTAGAAGAAAGATTATAATAAGTTTAAATATATCGTAAACACTGATTCTTGTCTTTTTACTCACACTTGAATTGATAAAATTTAGACTTCAAATATAATATACCCTGCACCATTGAGTGTATATTAGAACTGCATGAGCATGCAGCATATATTATATTTTAAGTTAACATTCTATTAATTTAAGTGTACAGTGAAATTCTATTGATCTGAAAAGAAAGAAGGATTATTGATAGCAATATTTGTTCATAATTAATGCAAGTGTTTTTCTTTTCATTAAAAACAATTAAATTATACATGTATATATATGTTGGCTAATTTTATTGTTTGATTAAGATCTTTATACTCCTAATATTTTACATTTGATAATCAAGAATCTGCATTGATAAATCTGAAAGTTTTATTTTGGTGTGTCTAATTTTGATATTTTCACCTTGGGCGTCAATTAAACCAAATTACAACCACATTATCCTATTATGGTATAGCTTAATAAAATGTGAAAATGTGTTAGACTTTTCATGTTAATATTGAAAAGTATGTGCTTTATCATATATCTATTGACATGAGCTTCCTTTCATGAAATAAATTTCAGATTTACCGTTTCTGAGTTCTGGGGTTTTATTCATTAAAAAAGGGGGGATTTTCCAGTTTTCCGACAATAACTCAAGAATGTTTTCACCAACTTGCAAGAAATTTTGGTGAATTGTTGATATCTATTGACATGAGCTGCCTTTCGATTTTTAAAAATTTTAGATTTTACGTTTCCGAGTTACAGGGTTTTATTCATAAAAAAGGGTGATTTTCCAGTTTTCGGACAATAACTAAAAAATGCTTTCAGCAGTTCTCATGAAACTTTGGTGAATTGTTTATATCTGTTGTCATCATGTAAGCTCCCTTTAGAATTTTATAAATTTAGATTTTACATTTCTGAGTTATGGGGTTTTATTCATTAAAAAAGGGGGGATTTTCCAGTTTTTGGACAATAACTCAAAAATGCTTTCAGCAGTTCTCATGAAACCTTTGTGAATTATTTATAGCTATTGATGTAATCTCCCTATTGATTTTCATAAATTTCAAATATGACATTGAGAAGAAATTGAACTTTATTTGTTTATAGTCTGACAACAGATTTACTAAGTATTGCGCAACAGCACAGTGTATTGCACAACAGCAAGAAATCTTTAATTGAATATAAATTCAATTCATATAACCAATTTCAAGTTCTTTGACTACATTTATTCAGAAACCTATAATATGTCAAATATTTAATTACAATCCAAATTCAGACCTGTATCAAGCTTGAATATTGTGTCCATTTTTGCCCCAACTGTTCAGGGTTGGATCTCTACGGGCGTATCCAGCTGCACTCAGCGAAGCAGTTTATTATTATGTAGCAAGAAAACGAGTCCAGTGACCTATATTTATGCCACCTCCGTGGGAGCATTAAGTTTTACCCTTGTCCCTCTGTACGTACGTCCAAAAATTGGTTTCCGTTCTCTAACTTGAGTTTGCCTCAACCAAATGTTATGAAACTTATACACAATGCTTATTACCACAAAACACAGATGAAGTTTGAATTTTGGTGGTGTCATTTTAACCGTTCTAGAGTTATGCCCCTTTATAAATGGAAAAATTGCAAAATTTTTAGTTTCCGTTCTCTAACTTAAGTTCGCCTTAACCAAATGTTATGAAACTTATACACAATGCTTATTACCACAAAACACAGATCAAGTTTGAATTTTGGTGGCGTCATTTTAACCATCCTAGAGTTTATGCCCTTTATAAATGGAAAAATTGCAAAATTTTTATTTTCTTCTAAATATCAAGTAATTTTTAAAATTGGAGTTATCTTCCTTTGTCCATGGTTATAGTTGAATCAACTACAATCAATGCTTTATACAATGCAATGTTTAATTTTGACATCCACTGATAAAACACAGATCAAGCTGAATTTGGGTAGTGTCACTTTAACCATTATTGAGTTATGCCACTTTATATAAACATAAAAATTGCTGAATTTTTCGTTTCCGTTCTCTAACTTTAGTTTGTCTCAACCAAATGTTATGAAACTTATACACAACTGTTCTAGAGTTATGCGTGTTTACAAATAGAAACATTGCTGAATTTTTAGTTTCTGTTCTCTACTTAAGTTAGCCTCAACCAAATGTTATGAGACTTACACACAATGCTTATTACCACAAAACTCAGATCAAGTTCAAATTTGGGTAGCGTCACTTTTACCATTCTTCAGTTATGTCCCTTTATAACTATATGATATGCAAGCGGGGGCATCATCTGTGTCCACATATGGACTCTTTCCACATTTATTTCTTTTTATTATCTGAAAGCATATTATTAAAGCTATCTTCTCATATTTTATTTTAAAATTCTATGTTGTAGTTTTCTTTTCATCATACAAAAATGGGTTTTCCATGCATAATCTATACAAAATCTGACAATTTTGCACAACCTCTAGCGTGAAAAAAAGCCTGGTTACCCATATTTTTTATTATAATTTTGAAAAAAGCATGTTATAAACTACATTTTGACAATTTAAATCATTAAAAAAATTTATGGACTTTAATTTAGAACCCTATCTACCTTAACAGTATAAGATTGTGGTATTTAGTAAGTTCCTGATGGATAGTATGGTATTATCCTTTCCCCTTACTATACATTACTGAGACATGTCAGGGTTGGATCCAGGATTTGATGTTTTTTTTTTTTATTGGGATAAAAAATCCAATGTCATATGATATATGTATTATATTGGAAATGCCTTTTGGTAGGATTAATTTTCATACGACCACAAAAAATTTTGCGGTCGTATATTGGTATCACGTCATCGTCGTTGTCGTCCGAAGACATTTGATTTCCGGACAATAAATTCAGTAAATGTGAATAGAAATCTATGAAATTTAAACACAATGTTTATAACCACAAAAGGAAGGTTGGGATTGATTTTGGGGTTATAGTCCTAACAGTTTAGGAATTAGGGGCCAAAAAGGGGCCCAAATAAGCATTTTTCTAGTTTCCAGACAATAACTTGTGGAATGGTGTATGGATCTCTCTAAAATTATACCACAAGTTTCCATACCACAAAAAGATGGTGAGGATTGACTTTTGGGGGTTATGGCTCAAACCGTTTAGGAATTAGGGGCAAAAAATGGGGAAAACAAGGGTTTCCTGGTTAATGGACAATTTAAAAGCAGTGTAAGGGAGGTAATCCAAACACATTTAAAGTACAATGTTGTGTATGTTTTGATTTACCTCCCTTACACTTCTTTTAAATTATGTATAAAGAAATATTGTATTGTCTTGAGGTGATTAGCTGTCAATTAATTTTTAGAAGTTACTATTAAAGGAATATTAATTTAGCCATGATTATGTATGTCATTTTCTATTTTAAGACTTTTATGATGTATTTAAATTGGTAATTATGGTTGCAAACTCCATTGGAAATTTGAATTGAGATTATGACCATATCTTGAGGTGAAGATTTTTTTTTGGGAAAAAGGGGAGTGGGGGGGGGGGGGGGTGAAAAAAGGTTGGGGGGGCAATCTTTTCTCATTTCAGCTTTCAGAAATTCTTCAAATAATTTTTTTTTGCCAAAAAAAGGGAGGGGGTAAAAAAAAAATTTTTTTGGGGGGCGGGGTCAATATGCAACAGCATAGTGTATTGCACAAAAGCAAAAAAAAGGGGGGGTAAATTTATTTTTTTTGGGGGGGGGAGGGTCAATTCGCAACAGCATAGTATATTGCAAAAAATTGAATATAAATTCAAATCATATAACCAATTCTAATTAAGCTCTTTGACTACAGTTATTCTGTGTCAGAAACCTATTATGTGTCATATTTTTAATTACAATCCAAATTCAGACCTGTATCAAGCGCGAATATTGTGTCCATTTTTGCCCCAACTGTTCAGGATTGGACCTCTGCTGTCGTATCCAGCTGTGCTCAGGGAAGCATTTTATTTTTTTAGCAATCAATCCTTCTCCTTTTTAAAAGTATTCAATGAGTTAAAAAACAGAAGTACAGCTATGAATAAAAAGAGATTTGGGGTATACACCAATAAGACAGCAACCCAATGACACACCAAAATTAAACGTCCAAAAGAATACATTTTGTACCATAAAATCATATTGGCTTGCATATATATAGTTGTGCATGTATAAATGTTCATGATCAATGAAAAACAAGATCATTATGAACTTTTATTTATGTAATAGCCTTTGTTATTCTGATCTAGGAATTCATGCATTGTATTGTCTATGACAATTTTTAAAATTGAGTTATTAAAACTAGAATGTAAACTTTGTAATTTTAGATTATCTTTTTATCTTTTTCAGAATTTGAAATACCAAAATTGGTAGTATACATAATGTGGGTATTTGTTTGGATGGTTTTCATGCTCTTTATGTCAGAAGCTAAAGGTATGTTTCACAAGTATATGTGTACCAAATGTTTGATTTTTATACGACTGCAAAAAAATTTTGTGGTCGTATATTGGTATGACGTTGGCGTCTTCGTCGTAGTTGTCTGGCGTCGTCGTCCGGCGTCGTCGTCCGAAGACACATTGGTTTTCGCACTCTAACTTTAGTTTAAGTGAATGGATCTTTTTGAAATTTTACCATAAGGTTAAATACCACAAAAGGAAGGTTGGGATTGATTTTGGGGGTTATGGTACCAACAGTTAAGGAATTAGGGGCCAAAAAGGGGCCAAAAAATAAGCATTTTCTAGTTTCCAGACAATAACTGGAACGGTGTATGGATCTCTCTGAAATTATACTACAAGTTTCCATACCACAAAGGGATGGTTAGGATTTGCTTTGGGGGGTTATGGCTCAAACCGTTTAGGAATTAGGGGCAAAAAAGGGTGAAAAACAAGGTTGTCCTGGTTAATGGACAAATACTTTAGTACAAAACATAATTTAAAGCAGTGTAAGGGAGATAAATCAAATACATCATCTCCCTTACACTGCTTTTAAATTATGTATAAAGTAATGGTTAATGAACAATAAAGATAATTTAAAACAGTGTAAGGGAGATAATCCAAATACAACGTTTTGGTTACTTCCCTTACACTGCTTTTAAATTATGTTTAAAGAAATGCATATTTATAAAGGAAGACCAGTAAAAATATCTGCAAATGTTGCACCCTTTTTTTTTACAAAAAAATCCATATGAAAGATTTGACACTATATTTTTAATTCTATTATAAAATAGATTAAGTTAGCACTATGGTAAATTTAAATGGGTAATTATGGTTGCCAACTCCATTGGAAATTTGAATTGAGATTATGACCATATCTTGAGGGAAAGAATTTTTTTTGGGAAAAAAGGGGGGGATAAAAAGAAATTGTGGGGGGTCAATTTTTTCTCATTTCAGATTTCAGAAATTAAAAAGAATTATTCTTCAAATATTATTTTTTTTTCAAATTTCAAATATTGAAAAATTTCAAGAAGTAATCTTTAATTGCACAGTATGGTGCATTAGATTTGTAAAATCTTTGATCACATTTATTTATTTATTTGTTATGCCGAATCTAACAGTGTATTTAGATTTTTAATTTTTGGTCCAGTTTTCAAATTGGTCTACATTAAGGTCCAAAGGGTCCAAAATTAAACTTTGTTTGATTTTAGCAAAAATTGAATATATGAGGTTCTTTGATATGCTGAATCTAAACATGTATTTAGATTTTTGATTATGGGCCCAGTTTTCAAGTTGGTCCAAATTGGGGTCCAAAATTAAACTTTGTTTGATTTCAACAAAAATTGAATATATGGGGTTCTTTGATATGCTGAATCTAACCATGTATTTAGATTTTTTATTTGTGGACCCCGTTATCAAATTGGTTCATATTGAGGTCAAAAGGGTCCAAAATTAAACTTTGTTTGATTTCATCTAAAATTGAATTATTGGGGTTCTTTGATATTCCAAATCTAACCATGTATTTAGATTTTTAATTTTGGGTCCTGTTTTTTAAATTGGTCTACATTAAGGTCCAAAGGGTCCAAAATTAAATTAGTTTGATTTTAACAAAAATTGAATTCTTGGGGTTCTTTGATATGCTGAATCTAAACAGATTTTTGATTATGGGCCCAGTTTTCAAGTTGGTCCAAGATAGGGTCCAGTATTTAAACTTTGTTTGATTTCAAATAAAATTGAATATATGGGGTTCTTTGATATGCTGAATCTAAACATGTATTTAGATTTTTGATTATGGGCCCAGTTTTCAAGTTGGTCCAAATTGGGGTCCAAAATTAAACTTTGTTTGATTTCAACAAAAATTGAATATATGAGGTTCTTTGATATGCTGAATCTAACCATGTATTAAGATTTTTTATTTGTAGGCCCCGCTTATCAAATTGGTTCATATTGAGGTCAAAAGGGTCCAAAATTAAACTTTGTTTGATTTCATCAAAAATTGAATTATTGGGGTTCTTTGATATGCCAAATCTAACCGTGTTTTTAGATTTTTCATTTGGGTCCCGTTTTTTAAATTGGTCTTCATTGAGGTCCAAAGGGTCCAAAATTAAACTTAGTTTGATTTTAACAAAAAATGAATTCTTGGGGTTCCTTGATATGCTGAAGCTAAACATGTGTTTAGATTTTTGATTATTGGCCCAGTTTTCAAGTTGGTCCAAGTTGGGGTCCAAAATTAAACTTTTTTTGATTTCAACAAAAATTGAATATATGGGGTTCTTTGATATGCTGAATCTAACCATGAATTTAGATTTTTTATTTGTGGGCCCCGCTATCAAATTGGTTCATATTGAGGTCAAAAGGGTCCAAAATTAAACTTTGTTTGATTTCATCAAAAATTGAATGGGGTTCTTTGATATTCCAAATCTAACCGTGTATTTAGATTTTTAATTTTAAGTCCTGTTTTTTTAATTGGTCTACATTAAGGTCCAAAGGGTCCAAAATTAAACTTAGTTTGATTTTAGCAAAAATTGAATTCTTGGGGTTCTTTGATATGCTGAATCTAAACATGTGTTTAGATTTTTGATTATGGGCCCAGTTTTCAAGTTTGTCCAAGTTGGGGTCCAAAATTAAACTTTGTTTGATTTTAACAAAAATTGAATATATGGGGTTCTTTGATATGCTGAATCTAACCATGTATTTTGATTTTGGACATTGGACCATAATAGGTAAATTAAAAAAATTCAAGTTCTTAGACTACATTCTTTCTGTGTCAGAAACCTATGCTGTGTCAAATATTTAATAACAATCCAAATTCAGAGCTGTATCAAGCTTGAATGTTGTGTCCATACTTGCCCCAACTGTTCAGGGTTTGACCTCTGTGGTCGTATCAAGCTGCGCCCCAGCGAAGCATTTTATTGTAATCTGTAGTCTTTTAGCACATTTACTTAATTTTGTGTCTATATCATTAAATTCAGTGATACTTTTAACAGCTTCTTTCCTACATTTTTGTCCCCTGCGCTCAGTGAAGCATTTTATTTAAAGAGTTATGCCCCTTGGAAATATTAATTATATGGAAAATTGCCTTATGAGCGCTCTCGTGTACAATTCTTGCCAGATTTTTATGAAATTTATATTATAGATTTATATCATCAATGTTTTTGATGAGTTCGAAAATCAGTGCCAATCACTCATTTTCATAAGAGTTATACCCCTTTGAAATATTGACTTATATGGAAAATTGCCTTATGAGCGCTCTCATGTGTACAATTCTTGCCAGATTTTTATGAAATTTATACCGGTATTATAGATTTATATCATCAATGTTTTTGACAAATTTGAAAATCAGTGCAGATCAATTATTTTTAAAAGTGTTATGTCCCTTGGAAATATTGATTATATGGAAAATAACATTCAGTTAGTGCTCTTATGTGTTCAGTTCTTGCCAGAATTTTATGAAACATATATCAGAGGGTTTATATCAGCAATATATATGTCTTTGACACTTTCGAAAATATTTTTAACGAGTTATGCCATTGGAAAAATTAATCATTATAAAAATTGCATTGCATTTGCTCTTAAAAGCCTTCATTTCTCTAAGTAATTTATAAATTGTTTTTAAGAACAAAAAAAAGTGGTTTTTTTAGTAATTGCCCTTGTACCTTGGATAGATAAAATTTGTGCAATGTGGGGGACATTGGAACTCTGTTCTTTTATTTAAAATTATTTTGTCCAAACATTTTTAGATATATATATCTCCTTTTATGGTTGTAGCTTTCATCTTTTTTTGTACACAAAGATACAAAATGTATATATTTCTCCAATCACACTGAACAGTGTGTGATATCAACAACACTAATGTATTGATTTGGGTGACCTATATCCTACAATGGGACATCACATAACCACATTTCCATTGGCTATTTATAAGGTCAATTATAAGGAACAAGGTCAGGAATGAATGCTTTTTATACGGCCGGCCGCAAAATTTTTGAGGCCTTCCAATGGTATGACGTTGTCATTGTCGTCGTCCAAAGACATTTGGTTTCCAGATGATAACTTGATTATAAGTGTATGGATTTCTATGAAATTGAACCACAAGATTCCATACCAAAAAAAGGAAGGTTGGGATTGATTTTTTAGGTTATTGTCTTAACTGTGTAGGAATAAGGGGCCAAAAAGGTCCAAAAAACAAGCATTTTTCTTGTTTCAGGACAATAACTTGTGTATAAGTGTATAGATCTCTATGAAATTGTACTACAAGGTTCCATATTTCGAAAGGAAGGTTTGGATTGATTTTGTTGGTAATGACTCAAACCATTTAGGAATTAGGGGCTAAAAAACAAGGAGTTTCTGGTTTTTATACGGCCGCAAAAAAATTTTGCGATCGTATATTGGTATGACGTTGTCGTCGTCATCGTCTTCGTCCGAAGACACATTGGTTTTCGCACTCTAACTATAGTTTAAGTGAATGGATCTCTATGAAATTTTACCATAACGTTCAATACCACAAAAGGAAGGTTGGGATTGATTTTGGGGGTTATGGTACAAACAGTTAAGGAATTAGGGGCCAAAAAGGGGCCACAAATAAGCATTTTTATACGACCGCAAAAATTAAAAATATTTTGGTCGTATATTGGTATGACGTTGGCGTCGTCGTCGTCGTCGTCGTCGTCCGGCGTCGTCCGAAGACACATTGGTTTTCACACTCTAACTTTAGTTTAAGTAGATTGATCTCCATGAAATTTTACCATAAGGTTCAATACCACAAAAGGAAGGTTGGGATTGATTTTGGGGGTTATGGTAACAACAGTTAAGGAATTAGGGGCCAAAAAGGGGCCAAAAATAAGCATTTTTGTAACTTCCAGACAATAACTTGTGTGTAAGTGTATGGATCTCTCTGACATTGTACCACAAGGTTCCATATCACAGGGATTGAGTTTGGGGGTGATGAATCATAAGGGGTTCAAAATATTTGGGTGGGGATTTTTTTTTCTTTTTTTTTTCTTTTTTTCCTTTTTTTTTTCTTTTAAAATTTTCCATTATAAGTTGGTTATTTCTGATTTATATTTAAAAGCAAATAATAATGATATGGTAGGAGATACACACCAAACAGGATGTGTAAATTATTATATAATTAGTATTGTGCAATAGCAAGAAATTTTCAATTGCACAGTATTGCACAATAGCAAGAAATCTTCAATTGCACAGTATTGCGCAATAGCAAGAAATCTTCAATTGCACAGTATTGCGCAATAGCATGAAATATCCAATAGCACAATATTGCGCAAGAGCAAGAAATTGTCAATTGTACAGTATTGCGCAATAGCAAGAAATATTCAATTGCACAGTATTGTGCAAAAGAAGATACTTCGTATAAATTGCTTATTTCTTGATCAATTTCAATGGGGTTTTATTCTTGAATTCTTGGGGTTCTTTAATATGCTGAATCTAACCGTGTATTAAGTTTTTGGATTTTGGGCCCCGTTTTTAAATTTGTCCACATTGAGGTCCAAAGGGTCCAAAATTTAACATTGTTTGATTTCATCAAAAATAAAATTATTGGGGTTCTTTGATATGCCGAATCTAACCGTGTATTTAGATTCTTAATTTTTGGTTCCGTTTTCAAATTGGTCTACATTAAGGTCCAAAGGGTCAAAAATTAAACTGAGTTTGATTTTAACAAAAATTGAATTTTTAGGGTTCTTTGATATGCTGAATCTAAACATGTATTTAGATTTTTGATTATGGGCCCAGTTTTCAAGTTGGTCCAAATCGGGGTCCAAAATTAAACTTTGTTTGATTTCAACAAAAATTGAATATATGGGGTTCTTTGATATGCTGAATCTAACCATGTATTTAGATTTTTGATTTTTGGGCCCCGTTATCAACTTTGTCCACATTGAGGTCAAAAGGGTCCAAAATTAAACTTTGTTTTATTTCATCAAAAATTGAATTCTTGGGGTTCTTTGATATGCTGAATCTAACCATGTATTTAGATTTTGGATATTGGACCATAATAGGTGAATGTCCAATTTAAAATTTTTAAGTTCTTAGACCACATTCATTCTGTGTCAGAAACCTATGCTGTGTCAAATATTTAATCACAATCCAAATTCAGAGCTGTATCAAGCTTGAATGTTGTGTCCATACTTGCCCCAACTGTTCAGGGTTCGACCTCTGCGGTCGTATCAAGCTGCGCCCTGCGGAGCATTTTATTGTAACTTCCAGACATAACTTGTGTGTTAATGTATGGATCTCTCTGACATTGTACCACAAGGTTCCATATCACAAAGGAAATGCTGGGATTGATTTTGGGGGTAATTGCCTCAAAATTTTAGGAATTAGGGGCCAAAAAAGGGGCAAAAAGCAAGCATTTTTCTAGTTTCATGACAATAAGTTGTGTGTAAGTGTATGGATCTTTCTGAAATTGTACTACAAGGTTCCATATCACAAAGGGAAAGCTGGAATCGAGTTTGGGGGTAATTGCCCAAAACGTTTAGGAAAAAGGGGCCAAAAATGGGCCAAAAATAAGCATTTTTCTAGTTTCAAGACAATAACTTGTGTTCAAGTGTATGGATCTCTCTGAAATAGTACTGCAAGGTACCATACCACTAAGGGAAGGCTGGGATTGATTTTGGGGGCAATTGCCTCAAAATTTTAGGAATTAGGGGCCAAAAAGGGGCAAAAAACAAGCATTTTTCTAGTTTCAGGACAATAACTTGTGTGTAAGTGTATGGATCTTTATGAAATTGTACTACAAGGTTCCATATCACAAAGGGAAAGCTGGGTTTGAGTTTGGGGGTAATTGCCCTTAACGTTTAGGAATTTGGGGCTAAAAAGGGGCAAAAAAACAAGCATTTTTCTAGTTTCCAGACAATAACTTGTTTTCAAGTGTATGGATCTCGCTGAAATTGTACTGCAAGGTACCATACCACAATGGGAAGGCTGTTATTGAGTTTTGGGGTGATGAATCATAAAGGGGTTCATAAAATTTGGGGGAGGGATTTTTTTCCTCTTTTTTTTCCTTTTTTTTTCTTTAAATTTTTCCATTTTAAATTGGTTATTTCTGATTTATATATAAAAGCAAATAATAATGATATGGTTTGAATAGGTAAATTAAAATTTTTTAAGTTCTTAGACCACATTCATTCTGTGTCAGAAACCTATGCTGTGTCAAATATTTAATCACAATCCAAATTCAGTGCTGTATCAAGCTTGAATGTTGTGTCCATACTTGCCCCAACTGTTCAGGGTTCGACCTCTGCGGTCGTATCAAGCTGCGCCCCAGCGGAGCATTTAATTAAACAATAACTTCAGTATAAGTCTATGGATCTCTATGAAATTGTACCACAAGGTTCAAAACCAAAAAAAGGAAGGTTGGAATTGATTTTGGGTATTATGGCCCAACCATTTAGGAATAAGGGGACATACATAATACTTTTCTAATACATGTAATACTTTGTACAAATTGCTGATTTCTTGACCAATTTCAAAGGGGTTAAATTCATAGTCTTAGGGTTCTTTGATATGCTGAATCTAAACATGTATTTAGATTTTTGATTTTGGGCCCAGTTTTCAAGTTGGTCCAAACATGGGTCCAAAATAAAACTTTGTTTGATTTCAACAAAAATTGAATAAATGGGGTTCTTTGATATGCTGAATCTAACTGTGTATTTAGATTTTGGATTTTGGTCCCTGTTATTAAATTGGTCCACATTGAGGTCCAAAGGATCCAGAATTAAACTTTTATTCGATTTCATCAAAAATTGAATACTTGGGGTTCTTTGATATGCTGAATCTAACCATGTATTTAGATTTTGGATTTTAGACCATAATAGGTAAATGTCCAATTTCAAATTTTTAAGTTCTTAGACCACATTCATTCTGTGTCAGAAACCTATGCTGTGTCAAATATTTAATCACAATCCAAATTCAGAGTTGTATCCAGCTTGAATTCTGTGTCCATACTTGCCCCAACTGTTCAGGGTTTGAACTTTTTGTTTTATCAAGCTGCGCCCTGAGGAGCATTTTATTCTCTTTTGCAGTGGTTTGTTTATTTCTGGTTTTTGTGGTGTTGTCTGCATTATAATTTACTTATTCAATCTTGGAGATTTTCTGCATTATAATTTACTTATTCAATCTTGGAGAAAGAAATCAGGAAAGGAGCTCTTATCCACTAATGCAGTGACACTGCACCCCTAACAATGTACCAGTTCTAGTAGGGAGACTCCCTCTTTTTCCTGTAAATATTTGAAATCTCCATCTTTGGACCTGTCACTTTTAAGGGATGTGAAAATCTCCTTTGTTGAAATCAAATGCAAGAATAATGTTATGATTTAATCATTTATCAATTGTGCTCAGTCATAATTAGCAAAATGTAAAAATTTCCAACTATATAAAATATGGCTACAATCAGGCTACTGAAGTTTTGTTTTGATAAGCATTCTTAGCTGATGATGCTTATCAATGAAATAGACTAATGTACAAATTAAAATTTTACCATTGATAAGAGAGATAGTTATCAATTTCTCAGAAATGGATATTGCTCCACATCACATCTTGTCACGCTTTTTATGTACATGTAATTTCAATAACTATAAAAAATGGGATGATGGTTAGTTTATTTTTTATAATGACAATTAATTCATTGTAACTTAGTATTAAATGAGATTAAAAGTTAGACTAAGTTTTAAATTAATATCCATGGCCAATTCTTACTTGTTATGGCAATAATATTACAAGCTGACTATAAAATAGGTTCAGCAATTGAACATTGCATTGTAAGCACTCTCACACCTACATTTCTTGTCAAATTTTTATCAATTAATATCAAGGGCTCATATCAGTAAGGTCTTGGAAGAGTGTCAACTAACTGTTTTACAGAATTTATTCCTCTTGAAAGTAGAAATATATTGAACTAAACATTGTAAGCGATATCATGTCTACATTTCTTATGTATTAAAGAGTTAGAAGAATTTATTTTTGTATTGCCTTTGGACAGATAAAATATGTGCAGCATTGTGAACATTGGAATGCTGGTCTTTTATTATTTCAGTTACATGGAATGTAGAGAAACAAATAACAGATTATGGTGAAGATTTAGAATTGTTTTGTAATATTTCTGATGATTATAAAATAAAATCACAAAAAAGTAAAAGATGGTATAGGGGATCTGAACAGAAGTTGCTTACAATTAATGATGTAGATAAACCAAAGTACAGTGCCTCCATAGAAAGTAATGGATTCAAGTTGATTATCAAAAACTTGACAGAAAATGATGTGAATGTTACATATCAGTGTGAATACGGGTTTACAAAGTCTGAAAATTTACTTCTTCTGGCAAAAGATGTTTTTATTAAAGGTATGTATTAAGATTAATCTTTGGTTAATGTTAACAGATTAAGATTGAAAGGACAAATAGGCAGAAGATAGGTATCAGTTGATCTACAGAAACTGACAATGACATTGCAAAAAACAAAAAATGGTGAAAAGACAAGCAACTGTCATCAAAACACTACATATAAAACTGAAGAATAAGAACAAATACTTCACCAAAATTTCAGGTGCTCCATACAGGTAAGCAAATCCTGCTCCACCTGTTATATTGCTCAAAGTAGGTTGATGGTGATGAGTTCATATACAAGAAATCTATGCAGTATTGTTTGTCAAAACTTTCACTTTTGTCCCTCCTGACATACAATGTATATGCATATTTTCTTCACTTTCAATAACTTACTTAACAATATATATTAGAAATCTTTAATCCTCTGTTTTCCTTTCCTCCTTTAGCCCTGATCATATTTAGAAACAATATGTTTACATTTATACATGAAAGTTCATAAAAAATTATTTTCAGATTTACCTGGACATAAAGAAGAGGCTAAAGAAAGTGGTGGGAAAATTGCTGTAATGTAAGATTTTTATATTTAAGTAACTGTTCAATAGTATTTTACTTTTAAAAGTAAACAAAAATATGTTTATCATGTGGACTCTAAGGGCATATGATACAGTTTTGATCCAACAATGATGTTTTTACAAAAATTGTCGTACAAGCTATATTTCACCTAGTCAATTCAAATATGTTATAAAAAGTATACCTTTATGTGCTAAACATTGCTAAATTTAGAGATAAATGGGGTCGAAATTTTAGACATTGACTTAAAGTTTCGGTTTCTTGGACATTTCTATCCTTTGGACAGACATACTTAACTTTTTAGTTTCAAAAGATAAACACATGGGGATTTTTAAAAAAAAGATTTGTAATATCTTCTTAACAAAAGTATGCTCTTAATTTGTGTAACGCTTCTTTGTAGATAATTCATTTTCATTAAAGGAGTAGGGACTGTAATGGCCTAAAATCATGAAAATGGCCCCAGATTTACAAAATAATAAAATTTTAAACAGAGCAGATTTTTCTCCAAAAATTATTAGAATATGAGTCAATGATTAAAAATACTAATTTTATCTAACAAAAAAAAGGTTTAATGATGTCACAATGGTAGGTGCAAAGGACGTCATAATCATGAAAATTAGCAAAAATACAGAAATTTTGATGGTTTTCCTACTTTTTGACCACCGCACCATGCTTGCATCAATTTGAAATTTTAATATTTTGACAAGTTCATAACTATCAAACTTCAGATAAAAAATCTTTTTGGTGCAAGGTTGGTGTGGTAGTTTATTTAAATTTTTTTCATAGCCAATTGTAGCAATAAAAAGCTGAAATTTGCCTTTAAAATGAGAGCTATTCCTCTGACAAAGTTTAATTTATACATTCATATGCCTATATGAATGTTACTTTTTTGCTTATGAATCAGTAACATGTATTTTTATTTTTATTTTCGTAAGTATACCTAGTTTAACTTAAAAAAAAAACAAACCCAAAAGCAATTCCAGAAGACCAAGTTTACTGATAAATTATTTAAATGATTAAATGATTGAATCTACATAATTAATGGAAAACATGAGATTTTTATTTTGGAAATGATGCCACCCTTATTCAAATTTGATATGTCTTTGGTGGTAGTAAGCATTGTGTATAAGATGTTTAATAAAATTTGGTTGTGGCAAAGTAAAGTAGAACAGAAACCGCAAAATCGCTGATTTTTCCACTTATAAAGGGACATTTCTCCAGAACCGTGCAAGTGACACCACCCAAATTCTAACTTGATCTGTGCTAGGTGGTAAAAAGGATTGTGTATTAGTTTCAGAACATTTCGTTGTGGACAAGTAAAGTTAGAGAAAGGAAACCAATTTCTGGACATACGGATGGACAGGGGTAACCCGTAATTAATCCGGGTCCTTTCACCCAAAATTATTTTTTACCAGTCACATTTGCTCCCTCTCATGTTCCAATCACACCTGTTCGCACCCTGGGTGTGTTCCCACCCTACACGTCTGCACCCTTTTTAAACGATCGCAAAAAAATGTTTGTGGTCGTATATTGGTATGACATTGTCGTCATCATCGTCTCCGTCGTTGTCGTTGTCGTCCAAAGACATATTGGTTTTCGCACTCTAACTTTAGTTAAAGTGAATGGATCTCTATTAAATTTTACCATAAGGTTCAATACCATAAAAGGAAGGTTGGGATTGATTTTGGGGGTTATGGTACCAACAGTTAAGGAATTAGGGGCCAAAAAGGGGCAAAAAATAAGCATTTTTGTAACTTCCAGACATAACTTGTGTGTAAGTGTATGGATCTTTCTGAAATTGTACTACAAAGTTTAATATCAAAAAGGGAAAGCTGGAATTGAGTTTAGGGGTAATTTCCCAAAACGTTTAGGAATAAGGGGCCAAAAATGGGCAAAAAACAAGCAGTGTTCAAGTGTATGGATCTCTCTGAAATTGTACTGCAAGGTACCATACCACAAAGGGAAGGCTGGGATTGATTTTGGGGGTAATTGTTTCCAAATTTTAGGAATTAGGGGCCAAAAAGGGGCAAAATCAAGCATTTTTCTAGTTTCATGACAATAACTTATGTGTAAAAGTATGGATCTCTCTGACATTGTACCACAAGGTTCCATATCACAAAGGGAATGCTGGGATTGATTTTGGGGGTAATCGCCTCCAAATTTTAGAAATTAGGGGCCAAAAAGGGGCAAAAAACAAGCATTTTTCTAGTTTCAGGACAATAACATGTGTGTAAGTGTATGGATCTTTATGACATTGTACTACAAGGTTCCATATCACAAAGGGAAAGCTGGGTTCGAGTTTGGGGGTAATTCCCCTAAACGTTTAGGAATTTAAGGACCAAAAAGTGGCCTAAAAACAAGCATTTTTCTAGTTTCCAGACAATAACTTGTGTTCAAGTGTATGGATCTCTCTGAAATTGTACTGCAAGGTACCATACCACAAAGGGAAGGCTGGGATTGAGTTTGGGGGTGATTCATCATAAGGGGGTTCATAAAATGTTGGGGAGGGATTTTTTTTTTCTTTAAAATTTTCCATTTTAAATTGGTTATTTCTGATTTATACATAAAAGCAAATAATAATGATATGGTTTGAATAGGTAAATTAAAAAATTTTAAGTTCTTAGACCACATTCATTCTGTGTCAGAAACCTATGCTGTGTCAAATATTTAATCACAATCCAAATTCAGTGCTGTGTCAAGCTTGAATGTTGTGTCCATACTTGGCCCAACTGTTCAGAGTTTGACCTCTGCGGACGTATCAAGCTGCACCCAGCGGAGCATTTTATTATTTAAGGTTATGTTTTGAATAATTTTTATACAACCGCAAAAAAATGTTGCGGTCGTATATTGGTATGACGTTGGCGTCATTGTCGTCGTCGTCGATGTCCGAAGACACATTGGTTTTCGCACTCTAGTTTAAGTGAATGGATCTCTATGAAATTTTACCATAAGGTTTAAAACCACAAAAGGAAGGTGGGGATTGATTTTGGGGGTTATGGTACCAACAGTTAAGGAATAAGGGGCCAACAATAAGCATTTTTTTAACTTCCAGACATAACATGTGTATTAGTGTATGGATCTCTCTGACATTGTACCACAAGGTTCCATATCACAAAGGGAATGCTGGGATTGATTTTGGGGGTAATTGCCTCCAAATTTTAGAAATTACGGGCCAAAAAGGGGCAAAAAACAAGCAGATTTCAAGTTTCAGGACAATTACTTGTGTGTAAGTGTATGGATCTTTATGAAATTGTACTACAAGGTTCAATATCACAAAGGGAAAGCTGGAATTGAGTTTGGGGTAATTGCCCAAAACATTTATATATAATTAGGAATAAGGGGCCAAAAAGGGGCAAAAAATAAGCATCTTCTAGTCCCAGACAATAACTTGTGTTCAAGTGTATGGATCTCTCTGAAATTGTACTGCAAGGTACCATACCACAAAGGGAAGGCTGGGATTGATTTTGGGGGTAATTGCCTCCAAATTTTAGGAATTAGGGGCCAAAAAGGGGCAAAAAACAAGCATTTTCTAGTTTCACGACAATACTTACGTGTAAGTGTATGGATCTTTATGAAATTGTACTACAAGGTTCCATATCACAAAGGGAAAGCTAGGTTTGAGTTTGGGGGTAATTGCCCTAAACGTTTAGGAATTTGGGGCCAAAAAGGGGCCTAAAAACAAGCATTTTTCTAGTTTCCAGACAATAACTTGTTTTCAAGTGTATGGATCTCTCTGAAATTGTACTGCAAGGTACCATACCACAAAGGGAAGGCTGGGATTGAGTTTAGGGGTGATGAATCATAAGGGGGTTCAAAAAATTTTTGGGGGGGGATTTTTTTTCACTATTTTTTGTTTAAAATTTTCCATTTTAAATTGGTTATTTCTGATTTATACATAAAAGCAAATAATAATGATATGGTTTGAATAGGTAAATTAAAAAATTTTAAGTTCTTAGACCACATTCATTCTGTGTCAGAAACCTATGCTGTGTCAAATATTTAATCACAATGCAAATTCAGTGCTGTGTCAAGCTTGAATGTTGTGTCCATACTTGCCCCAACTGTTCAGGGTTCGACCTCTGCAGACGTATCAAGCTGCACCCAGCGGAGCATTTTATTATTTAAGGTTATGTTTTGAATAATTTTTATACGACCGCAAAAAAATGTTGCGGTCGTATATTGGTATGACGTTGGCGTCATTGTCGTCGTCGTTGTTGTCCGCAGACACATTGGTTTTCGCACTCTAACTTTAGTTTAAGTGAATGGATCTCTATGAAATTTTACCATCAGGTTCAAAACCACAAAAGGAAGGTGGGGATTGATTTTGGGGGTTATGGTACCAACAGTTAAGGAATTAGGGGCCAACAATAAGCATTTTTGTAACTTCCAGACATAACTTGTGTGTTAGTGTATGGATCTCTCTGACATTGTACCACAAGGTTCCATATCACAAAGGGAATGCTGGGATTGATTTTGGGGGTAATTGCCTCCAAATATTAGAAATTAGGGGCCAAAAAGGGGCAAAAAACAAGTAGTTTTCTAGTTTCAGGACAATTACTTGTGTGTAAGTGTATGGATCTTTATGAAATTGTACTACAAGGTTCAATATCACAAAGGGAAAGCTGGAATTGAGTTTGGGGTAATTGCCCAAAACGTTTATATATAATTAGGAATAAGGGGCCAAAAAGGGGCAAAAAATAAGCATTTTTCTAGTTTCCAGACAATAACTTGTGTTCAAGTGTATGGATCTCTCTGAAATTGTACTGCAAGGTACCATACCACAAAGGGAAGGCTGGGATTGATTTTGGGGGTAATTGCCTCCAAATTTTAGGAATTAGGGGCCAAAAAGGGGCAAAAAATAAGCATTTTTCTAGTTTCCAGACAATAACTTGTGTTCAAGTGTATGGATCTCTCTGAAATTGTACTGCAAGGTATCATACCACAAAGGGAAGGCTGGGATTGAGTTTAGGGGTGATGAATCATAAGGGGGTTCAAAAAATTTGGGGGGGGGGGTTGTTTTCACTTTTTTTTTGTTTAAAATTTTCCATTTTAAATTGGTTATTTCTGATTTATACATAAAAGCAAATAATAATGATATGGTTTGAATAGGTAAATTAAAAAATTTTAAGTTCTTAGACCACATTCATTCTGTGTCAGAAACCTATGCTGTGTCAAATATTTAATCACAATCCAAATTCAGTGCTGTGTCAAGCTTGAATGTTGTGTCCATACTTGCCCCAACTGTTCAGGGTTCGACCTCTGCGGACGTATCAAGCTGCACCCAGCGGAGCATTTTATTATTTAAGGTTATGTTTTGAATAATGTTTATACTACCTCAAAAAAATGTTGCGGTTGTATATTGGTATGACGTTGGCGTCGTCGTCGTCCGAAGACACATTGGTTTTCGCACTCTAACTTTGGTTTAAGTGAATGGATCTCTATTAATTTTTACCATAAGGTTCAATACCACAAAAGAAAGGTGGGGATTGATTTTGGGGGTTATGGTAACAGTTAAGGAATAAGGGGCCAAAAAGGGGCAAACAATAAGCATTTTTGTAACTTCCAGACATAACTTGTGTGTTAGTGTATGGATCTCTCTGACATTGTACCACAATGTTCCATATCACAAAGGGAATGCTGGGATTGATTTTTCGGGTAATTGCCTCCAAATTTTAGAAATAAGGGGCCAAACAGGGGCAAAAAACAAGCAGTTTTCTAGTTTCAGGACAATAACTTGTGTGTAAGTGTATGGATCTTTATGAAATTGTACTACAAGGTTCCATATCACAAAGGGAAAGCTGGAATTGAGTTTGGGGTAATTGTCCAAAACATTTAGGAAAAAGGGGCCAAAAATAAGCATTTTTCTAGTTTCCAGACAATAACTTGTGTTCAATTGTATGGATCTCTCTGAAATTGTACTGCAATGTACCATACCACAAAGGGAAGGCTTGGATTGATTTTGGGGGTAATTGCCTCAAAATTTTAGGAATTAGGGGCAAAAAAGGGGCAAAAAACCAGAATTTTTCTAGCTTCACGACAATAACATGTGTGTAAGTGTATGGATCTTTATGACATTGTACTACAAGGTTCCATATCACAAAGGGAAAGCTGGGTTCGAGTTTGGGGGCAATTGCCCTTAACGTTTAGGAATTTAAGGGCCAAAAAGGGGCCTAAAAACAAGCATTGTTCTAGTTTCCAGACAATAACTTGTGTTCAAGTGTATGGATCTCTCTGAAATTGTACTGCAAGGTACCATACCACAGAGGGAAGGCTGGGATTGAGTTTGGGGTGATTAATCATAAGGGGGTTCAAAAAATTTTGGGGAGGGATTTTTTTTTTCTTTAAAATTTTCCATTTTAAATTGGTTATTTCTGATTTATACATAAAAGCAAATAATAATGATATGGTTTGAATAGGTAAATTAAAAAATTTTAAGTTCTTAGACCACATTCATTCTGTGTCAGAAACCTATGCTGTGTCAAATATTTAATCACAATTCCAAATTCAGTGCTGTATCAAGCTTGAATGTTGTGTCCATACTTGCCCCAACTGTTCAGGGTTCGACCTGTGCGGTCGTATCAAGCTGCACCCAGCGGAGCATTTTATTATTTAAGGTTATGTTTTGAATAATTTTTATACGACTGCAAAAAAATTTTGCAGTCGTATATTGGTATGACGTTGGCGTCATTGTTGTCGTCCGGCGTCGTCTTCATTGTCTGAAGACACATTGGTTTTCGCACTCTAACTTTAGTTTAAGTGAATGGATCTCTATGAAATTTTACCATAAGGTTTAAAACCACAAAAGGAAGGTGGGGATTGATTTTGGGGGTTATGGTACCAACAGTTAAGGATTTAGGGGCCAACAATAAGCATGTTTGTAACTTCCAGACATAACTTGTGTGTTAGTGTATGGATCTCTCTGACATTGTACCACAATGTTCCATATCACAGAGGGAATGCTGGGATTGATTTTTGGGGTAATTGTCTCCAAATTTTAGGAATTAGGGGCCAAAAGGGGCAAAAACAAGCATTTTTCTAGTTTTATGATAATAACTTATGTGTAAGTGTATGGATCTCTCTGACATTGTATCACAGGGTTCCATATCACAAAGGGAATGCTGGGATCGATTTTGGGGGTAATTGCCTCCAAATTTTAGAAATAAGGGGCCAAAAAGGTGCAAAAAACAAGCAGTTTTCTAGTTTCAGGACAATAACTTGTGTGTAAGTGTATGGATCTTTATGAAATTGTACTACAAGGTTCCATATCACAAAGGGAAAGGTGGAATTGAGTTTGGGGGTAATTGTCCAAAACATTTAGGAAAAAGGGGCCAAAAATAAGCATTTTTTTAGTTTCGAGACAATAACTTGTGTTCAAGTGTATGGATCTCTCTGAAATTGTACTGCAAGGTACCATATCACAAAGGGAAGGCTGGGATTGATTTTGGAGGTAATTGCCTCCAAATTTTAGGAATTAGGGGCCATAAAGGAGCAAAAAACAAGCATTTTTGTAGTTTCAGCACAATAACTTGTGTGTAAGTATATGGATCTTTATGAAATTGTACTACAAGGTTCTATATCACAAAGGGAAAGCTGGATTTGAGTTTGGGGGTAATTGCCTTAAATGTTAAGGAATTTGGGGCCAAAAAGGGGCCAAAAAATAAGCATTTTTCTAGTTTCCAGACAAAAACTTGTGTTTAAGTGTATGGATCTCTCTGAAATTGTACTGCAAGGTACCATACCACAAAGGGAAGGCTGGGATTGAGTAAGGGGGTTCAAAAAATTTGGGGGAGGATTTTTTTTCCCTTTTTTTCTTTAAAATTTTCCATTTTAAATTGGTTATTTCTGATTGATATATAAAAGCAAATAATAATGATATTGTTTGAATAGGTAAATTAAAAAAATTAAGTTCTTAGACCACATTCATTCTGTGTCAGAAACCTATACTGTGTCAAATATTTAATTACAATCCAAATTCAGTGCTGTATCAAGCTTGAATGTTGTGTCCATACTTGCCCTAACTGTTCAGGGTTCGACCTCTGCGGTCGTGTCAAGCTGCGCCACAGCGGAGCATTTTATTTAATCATGCTTTAGTAAGTGTACTATAAAATAAAGATTATAAGTGTTCTTATTATATAGAAATAAAGTGAAATTCTAAAAATGTAAACAGGTTTTGATTTGTAAATTATTTTGACATTATAAATAATGAATAATGTCATAATGAGCAAACGCCAAGTCATACGTCTCTTAGACTTGTAAAAGAAAGGTGGAAGATTCCAAACAAATACTAAATTAGTCACAGTGACAACAATGAATTAGTCAAATAATATATATAGAGAATAGAGAAAAATTTAAAGAATACACATATGAAGGACCCAACCTCTACCATTTCTAGCCTTGTTGTATATCATACTTGTCCAAATACACACGCGTATGAGAAAAAGTGGTGAAGCTGTTAAACATGTTAAAAACAATTATATTACATGTTGTCTATTTAAAATCCTCATTATGCTTACTCCTACCAAACTCCAACGAAGCCAAACTACTTGTATGCTTGTATGTTACATTTCACCACTATCAATTCAATTCTTTATTGTTATAAGAGCTATCCTGATTTCAAACACATTGCAATAATACCAAATAAAATAAATACAATTATAATAATCATAAACAATTAATCATCTAATCACCCAAAACATTATTTCATCCAAAATTCACAATTTTTTATACATCTGAAAATACAAATGCACATTTAATAATTCAACTTGTATTTGAATAAAAATAAAGTCCGAACATATAGGGTGCGAACCAACCAATGGGGTGAAGGTGAATGTGTTTTGGGAGCGAACAGACCCGATACTAATCGTTAAATGTCCCCTCCGCCACGGCAGACGGACCCATTTATTAACAACAAGAAGTATTTTAGTGACAAGAAGAAAACAATAAGCGAAAAGAAGAAAAAAAATGCGACAAGAAGAAAAATTTAGCGGCAAGACACTTTATATACTATCAAAACAATAAATTAATAGAAAAACTCAATTAGTTACATCTAATTATCTGTTGTTTAAAAAGGTTTCAAATTTTGTATTACTTAATAGAACGTAACAGTTTTTGTAATGCTATATGTACAGATGTATGTTCCTTTTGAGTCTGAAATAAATAGAGATATTAAGTTAATTTTATATTATGGTTTGAATTTTGAAAATGTCAACCTGTCAACCCTCTACATAAGTACTGTCATGAACAGATATTTAAAAGAAACACCCTCTAATGCATGTTTCTATATTAATTCTTAGTTAAGATAATTAATATTAAGATTTCTTAGAGTTATATTAGTCTTCTTGTCGTAAAATTATTCTTCTTGTCGCTAATTAGTGAGACCCAGTAGAGGGGTAATTACAAACTTAAAAGGACTGCACCCAGCTCTAGATATAAAATCTGTTTATATCAGCAATACTTGGTATAATTATCAGAATATATATAAGATGTACACGTATTGATTCATGAAAAAATGTAAAACCAGCAATTTCACCGTAAGGATAATGGTACATTATTTTACTCCACAGATGGACTTTAGAAGTGCTATTCTTTTTACTTGGTACTGTTGTTTGTCTGTAGTTTTGTTTGTTGATGTTTCAGTATTTATTTTTATCCATTACATATACTTTGGAGTTTGTTACTTTTTACAATGTGCCACTTGAATAGTCTTATTGTTGCAATTAATCAAAAGTAAATATTTTTAAATAGAAAACAAATTGTCGTTGCTTTGGGCAAACACTTGTTGCTAGGGAGAAATTACAATGATTTTGCCAAAAAATGTACATTCAATTGCGTTACATTTAAACAGTGTAAAATTTACTGCATGTTTGACAGGTTTGATTTCAAACATAAATAGGTTTAAGCTGTTTATTTAGCATATTTCATGAGTTAATCTCCACCAATTTACTGGGTGCTAGGCAACAGAATATACGAGATAGACCCAAAATGCCATCATTTTTAGAAGGTCTTTGCTATAGAGTTACAACATGACAAATTCAATTTGGGGATGGGGCCAAAAATGGCCCTTATAGCTCCTTGTCCTTTCCATGATTTTAGAAAAAAACAGCCTTTTTAGCTGCATATTTATCTAATTTTTAAAAAAATTATCGGTTGACATTTTCATAAAAATTGGAACAAATAATCTTCATAAAGTATCAAGTCAAATGTCATTTTAAAAAAGAGGGGTCCATGTACTTTTTTCAAGGTAATGATTAAAATCACTCGAAAATGCATCTTTTCCTGAAATGTCGCGGTTTGACGTCGCGAAAAATAACATTTTACGTTAGCAACGTCATTACCTCCCCTGTAACTGTATCATACGCCCTTAAGGTGACAACTAAACAAGGAAAAGGAGTAAAACATGTATTGAAATACAAATACATACACTCAAAGAGAGTGTATTATTATGCAATCAACTTGTACATTCCTTTGTTCCTATACCATTCTATTTTAAGGAAATATTCTATTTTTGGGTTTGAACTTTATTGTGTTGAGTTCAAGCTATATTCTGAACTTTACTGGACATAAACTTCCAGTTTTAGTATACTTTGCAATTTTATTATATCCACACAAAGCCATGCACAAAGCATGCAACTTTTTGTTTATTATTTGTTCCTATATTCTCATACATGTATTTCATTTGTTATGTCATAACATGATAACAAATGCTTTAATAGTGGATTGATGCAGTGTGATTTAAATGTTGTCCAAACAAAAACAAAGATTATACAGTCTGTTCTTCATTAGGATGTTTCATAAACCATCAAATCTTGTTTTAAGACATATATTTTAAAGACATCTTACAAATAGTTGATCAGGTTTTAAAAAAATACTTGTCAAAGATACCAGGCTTAAAATATGGTACGTCATAAACTTGTTACATGGCAAGTTATATTCTTGCCAAAATTAATATATACAGCTAAAATCTGCTGCAAAAGAAGAGAAGATAATTTCATAGGAAATGTGGTGTCATACATGTATATTTGTTTATCATTAATCTTCTTTGTTGTTTAAAGCAGATGCAATTTAGAAAATCCTGCTACAATCTGATATATGCAGAACTGCACATATATATATATAAAGATAACAAGATGTGGTATAATTGCTAATGAGACAACTCTTCACGAGAGACCAACTGTTGTAGACTTAGTAAGCAACTATAGGTGACTGTACTGGCTTCAACATATGCATATTTGTTTATGTTTTACCATAAATGTTAGGGATAAGAAAGTTTTCAAGTTCAGCTTGAAGCCAAATTAAAGTCATGGGTTTTTTCGAATCCCTTGACTGTCTCATATGTTGCTGGATTTACGGATTTGACTCTCTTGTTTATGTTTGTAACTTAGTTTAAGTTAATGTTTTCAGACTTGGCATAGTGTTTGCAGTTCTAATATTTATTGTTATACCTGTATGTGTTATATATATATTGTACAAAAGAGGTCAACTGGTGATGGTAACTGAAATTTGTAAATGTAATGGAGAACCTCAGAATGCCGAAGGTAAGTTTTTTTGTGGATTTTCAGCACCATATGAAGCTCTGAAGCATGGAATACTTTTGAAATTCCTTTTTTCTCAATATTACAATGAATACTTTGTACACAAAATATGACCAATCAGTTTGCAACATTATTTTTTCTGTGAAAAGACAAAAGTGAAATTATCAAATCAAGTGCAATCAAAACCCTATGGTACTGACTTGATTTCTATATCTACCAAGGTTTATCACTACTTTTGAGATACAAAAATATAATACATTGATAATAATATTCTAAACATCCTATCCATGATCATTTTCAGAAATTTATCAATGAAATATATGCCCGGGTATTCAAGTTACAAAATGATGTTATACTTGTCAAGAAATTTTTTAAAATTACATAACTTGTGCAAGGTGCAGTAATCTAAATATCTGTTCTAAAAATATCAATGATGTGATATAAAGTAATCTGTAAAAATTGAGTTATCTTCCTTTGTTCATATATAATTGTAGTTGAATCAACTACAACCAATGTTTTTATACGAGCGCAAAAATTAAAAATGTTTTGGTCGTATATTGGTATCACGTTGTCGTCGTCGTCGTCTTCATCAGCGTCGTCCGAAGACAGATGTTTTCAGGATAATAACTTTAGTATAAGTAAATAGAAATCAATAAAATTTTAACACAAAGTTTATAACCACTAAAGGAAGGTTGGGATTGATTTTGGGGGTTATAGTCCGAACTGTTAAGGAATTAGGGGCCCAAATAAGCATTTTAGTAGTTTCCAGACAATAACTTGTGTTAAAGTGTATGAATCTCTTAAATTATACCACAAGTTTCCATACTACAAAGGGATGGTTAGGATTGATTTTGGGGGGTTATGGCTCAAACCATATAGGAATTAGGGGCAAAAAAAGGGGAAAAACAAGGGTTTTTCTGGTTAAAGGACAATTGAGACAATTTTAAAGCAGTGTAAGGGAGGTAATCCAAATCAAAATCCAAATCAATTTTTAATAACAATGTTTGATTACCTCCCTTACACTGCTTGTAAATTATGTATTAAGAAATGATGATTGCCTGAGATACTGAGCATAACTTGAGGGAAAGAATTATTTTTTGGAATAAGGGAAAGGGGGAGGTGAAAAAAAAATGGAGGGGGACAATCTTTCTCATTTCAGATTTCAGAAATTAAAAGAAAATGTCTTCCAAGATTTTTTTGGGGGGGGGGGGGGTTAATATTCAACAGCATAGTGTATTGCACAAACGCAAAAAAAAACTGGGTAAATTGTTTTTTTTTTTTTTTTTGGGGGGGGGGGGGGGGGGGGGGGGCGGGAGTCAATTAACATAGTGTATTGCACAAAAACAAAAAAATGAATATGAATTCAAATCATATAACCAATTTGAAGTTCTTTGACTACAGTTATTCTGTGTCAGAAACATTATATGTCAAAAATTTAATTACAATCCAAATTCAGACCTGTATCAAGCATGAATATTGTGTCCATTTCGGCCCCAACTTTTCGGGGTTGGACATTTGCGGTCGTATACAGCTGCGCTCAGCGAAGCAATTTATTACAATGTAGTGTTTAATTTTACTTCTCCTTGAAAAATTAAAGCAATCTTTACCTTTCAGTGCTTACAAGCAATTAGATAATTGTTTAGGACCAAACACTTTTTATGTATTTGGTTTCCCATACTTTCATCTTGAACATATTGAATGGCCCTGGTTCTATAAGCACAATGAATTTGGTATGATGATTATATGATACCTCCACTCTAGGAGAGGGACTATGTTGCTTTCGCCTTGTACATGTCCATCTATCTTTTCTTCTGTTCATCTGTTCATTGGTCTAACAAATATTTTTCTCTGATACTACAAATTAGAATGACTTCATATTTTGTCAGCAGCAAATGAGTTATCACAGTGCTTTAATGAGTTGTATTGTGTGAACACTCTTTGCATCCTGTTTGTCAATGAATTGTACTTTGAATTTTTCCATATGTTGATTTAGTCTGACTAAACCCAGCCCCAATTTTCCACTTGCATTCTTGTTTGCTTTATTTAAATACATTGTATCTGTTTGCAGTTTTGTTTTAAGCAACCAACAATCAAACATTTATTGAATGTGTTTAACTTTTTTACTAAGAAGGTCTGTTAAAATTTTATATCTATATAAGTTTGTGGTATTTCAGATCAATATGATGGGGTACAATATAATCCTGTCCCACCTCGCGAAACAAATGGTACTAAAAATCAGCAGACCAATATAGGTAAGTTTCCGTATTAAAAGCATCTTGATTCTTAATTCCTTAAATCTAAGAAACTGTTCAGGTCTGAGATCCAATATGCAGGATTTTATGTTATCAGCATAGAATAGAAAAACAGAGGATACGGAATATCCATCCATGACACAAAATCAATTCATGCACAGCAAAAAACACACAAAAAGCAAAGGAACAGCGATTTAATTGCTGTTCTTCATCTTAAAGTCACCGTGAGGCCTTCAACTAGGAAAAAAAACTTGCCTCACTGCAAGTTTTAGGTGTAAATATCAAACTTGTAATTAAGATCTTTATAGTGATATAGATCTGGAATTATAAGGGCCCCATTTTGGTAAATACCCCAAATTAAACTTTTCTGCTAATATGCCCACCTATATTATGTTTCCTGTTCTGTACATCACATCAACTTCAAAATTACTGAACATATTCAATATGATGTGATTGGTTTGAAATATATATCATAAATTTTGACCCAGATTTCACATGAAATGGTTTTGATTAAGACCATGAAGACAGTTTGTGTCTCATCAACTTGAATACAAAAAAGGCAGATGTGGTATGATTGCCAATAAAACAACTATCCACCACAGTCAAATGGATGTGAAACTAACAATATATAGGTCACCATACAGCCTTCAAAAATTAGAAGTACCCGAATACTGTAAAGATAGCTATAAAAAGCATTGACATGACAAAATGTGATTTTTTTTTCAACCAAAAAGTTCAACAGCCTGATGTAAGACCAAACAAAAACACTTATAACCATGTTAACAGACAGCAACAAACAACAACCACTGAATCAGAACAGGCACATTCCGAATGTGAAATATAGCACACATGCTATGTAGACGTTTGAGCAGGACATGGTGACATATGGACACATCCAATTTTTCTGTATTTTTTTCTTTCTTTGAAGTTTTACGGGCTAATTAAAGAATTAATGTGTGGGATGGGATATGGTAAATTATGCCTTGACATGCACTTAAATTAACCAAATGCTGTTCTACATATTAAAGTCTCAGTGAGAAGCTCTATACATGGAACAAAAGTATACTACATCTGTGCATTGAAAAAAAAACAGTTTAATGTTGATAAATTTTTAACTATATCTGACAAAGAAATTAAAAAAAATGCTTTGACTCAAATTGATGCATTCTTAAAAAAAAACTTGTCAATTTCACATGTTGTGGCTCATACATTTTCAATGCTACAAGTGTCAAAAGACTAAATATTATATATTAACATGGTAATATTTACAATTTTATTACTCGGGCAAGGTTTTTTTTTTTCTTCCTTAAATCCTTCGATGAGAGGTTTCAGTATTTTTCAGATTTTGCATGCATGTTACTCCAATATTGGAGCACATTATCATAATGCTATAATGGTACTTTATTTGTGATTCATACACTTTCAGTTATAGAATAGTCATTATATAAATCTCTAACTTTAATTTTCAATAAGAATTGTTTTAAAGTTTTGGGGCTATTTGAGGTCAAGGCTGATTAGTTTTATTCTGCATTACAGTAATTGATAATGAAGCAAATAGATGTTGTCATCATCCATCAAATGAAGGTAAGTGGTCAAGTTGTGAAAACAAATTAAGTTGCGGTTTTACACTCACAGTATTTTCATCTATTTGTCGATATCTGCAAACTTCTTTCTCAATAATATTAATTATCATACTGAATTAACGATATGACGAAAGAAACAATAAATGCCAATATAGACATGAAGATTATTTTATTATTAATTCTAAGTGTTTAACATTCAAATTTATTTTCTTTAAAACCATAATGCAAAATATTTAATGGGATATGATATACTTCTGTACTACCTAACAAAACAAATGATACTGACAATCAGCAGACAAATATAGGTAAGTTTCCCTGTTAAAAGTATCTTTATTTATAATAATTAAAATTTAAGAGACTGTTTAATTTAGGATCCAATATGCAGGATTTTATGTTAACAGAATAGAATAGAAAAATAAAAGAAATAGGATATCCGTCCATGAAACAAAATCAGTACATGCACAGCAAAAAACACACAAAAAGCAAAGGAACAGCGCTTTAATTGCTATTCTTCATCTCAAAGTCACATTGAGGTCTTCAACCATGAGCAAAAAAACTCATCTCACTGCAAGTTTAAGATTTAAATATCAAACTATGTGGAATATGTTTTTGTACTTAAGATCTGCATAATGATATAGATCTGGAATTATAAGGGCACAATTTTGGTAAATCTCCAATATTGAAACTTTTCTGTTTATATGCCCCACCTATCTTATGTGTCCTATTATGACTGTCACATCAAATTCAAACTTAGTACACAAACTTATTATAATTGGTTTAAAATATGTATGATAAATTAAGGTTTTGACCTAGATTTCACATGATATGGTTTTGTTGAAGAAAGTTTGTGTCTCATCAACTTGAATACAAAAAAAGGCAGATGTGGTATGATTGCCAATAAAACAACTATCCACTACAGTAAAGTGGACATGAAATAAACAATATATAGATCACCATACAGCCTTCAAAAATTAGAAGAACCCCAATACTGTAAAGATAGCTATAAAAGGCATTGTATGAGTTTGTGGTATTTCAGATCAATATGATGGGGTACGATACAATCCTGTACCACCTTACAAAACAAATGGTACTGACAATCAGCAGACAAATATAGCAAATGGATGTCATCATCCATCAAATGAAGGTAAGTGGTCAAGTTGTGAAATCATATTAAGTTGTGGGTGAACACTTTCAATTGTCCATGTGTTTGTGGATAATTGTAAACTCCTGTTAAAAACATAATGCTTATTTGACAATATGACAAAAGAAAATGCTACTATAGGCATAATGTTCTTGATTCTTAATTCTAAGTGTTAAAAATTAAAAATTCTTTTCATTGAAACCACAATGCCAACTGCGTTTAAATAATGATAAGGACACTTGCTGATTGGTATTATAATTTTTTAACTAGGCACTGACAAATGATTACATGTCCATTCGAAGCTAATGTTTAACCAGATTAAAGTTTCTTAGCAAAATGGTTTAAACACTAAAGAGTATTGACTGGGGAATTAAAAATGTGTTTAAGTTTGTGATGAAGTCTGTTTTAGAGGTGCTGCTGATGGTAATTCAAGGATATAGAGTATATAAAATAGTCCCTCATTCATAGTGTATTGTCATTTAAAACTTTCACATAGTTTACATTTTAAAGTTTGTCAATAGCATTTACTGGTAATATGCAGTTGTATAAGCACTAGCCTATCTCATTAACAAAGATTATATCATGGTCCTACCCCCTTAGTCATGGTTCATTGACTTTGAAAGTTTTGCATAGTTTATATGTTTAAGTGCTGCTGTTTTAATATTACTTGCATTACTGGTAAACTATCAAAATTGCATACAGGTCCTTAAATGTGCATGAAACACAGAACATTTTGTGTGGTCATTTTTTATTCATTTTGCTTTTGGTTCATGACCACAGCTGCTGGACATTAAGTGATGAAATATATCTTCCCCATGTGGTTAGTGTTTTGACATGGACAATGATTTATCACATATATTCTGAAAAATTCTGGGCTGACAGTTATTATTAACTTTGCTAAAATAATGTTGCAGTTCTTATAGGCAAAGTTAGCTAAAGTTTTGGCTTTTCTTACAAGTCCCTTAGGTTATATAATGGATGAAGAATTAATTACCTGTTGATAAAATTTGTATGCCCTGCCTACGATAGCATAGGGGCATATGCTTTCTAGTCTGTGCAACCGTTAGTCAATTTGTCAATACTATAGCAGGTTAGTTTTGGTTTAAGGAAGTTACAAATTTGGTGTTAGATAGTTTGTGGTTACATGAATCTGATACTTAGTACACATGCTCATTTTGATTGATTGATTATGTTGCTGTTTAACCACATAAAGTGAACTGTTTAATATATATATTCTAAATTAGGGTTTTTGGCAGATTTATCATGTTAATTTAACATGGTAATGTGATAGTGCGAGCGTGGCACTGTGTGACCTAAGTTTGTTCATGATAGGTAAGAGATATTTAGTTTGTTGATTTGTTAAGATGAGTATATGTCTGTCTGACTAAATCCTGCCTTCTCATTGCATAATTTTCCTGTACAATTTGGTTATATATCCAGTTAAAGATGAATTCACAATATACAATGATATAAGCTTTTTGTTTATGTTGACAAACAATACACTTCATCAGTCAGGGCCCGGACTCAGGGGTATGACTTAAAGAAGTGATTTCAGGACCCCTTTTTCAGTAATTATGGCATTTTGAAATTGAAAATGTTAATGAAATTTTACACAGAATCTTTAAAATCATCTTATAAGTACAAATTACAGAGAAATTGTCATTTAGTGGAAAATTCATGAAATCTATATTTGAAGATCAAAGGAAACAGGGAATTACTGAAATTTTCAAATTGCTAAACATTGCTAAAATAAGCGATATTAAAATCACTTATGTAGATATTATCCCTGACTGTTCAAAGAAAATGAGAGAAACTTTAAAGTTCCATTGAATGCACCAGATTTCATGTTTGATTCTTTATAATATTGATTTCATTTTTTTTTATTTATTACAGTACCATTTGAAGATATAGAAACAACAGGGAATGCATCATATATTTCTCAAACCGAAGCACTGTCCAACCAAGTTACAGTATTATGTGATAATAAAATGATAGAACGCTCACCTGGTACATCACACACACCTCAGGAGTGCCAACAGCCAGTAATTGTAACAAGCTTTACAAGGCTGGGTGGTTGTAAAGCACAACAATCACAACAATCTTATGATGAAGAAAAGGAAACATCTCATGCCGCTGATACAGAGAGATCTATTGTGTCCTCCCAACAGGAGGAGGGTGCTCTTTCCAATAGTGAATGTCAGATTACAAAACCAAATCAAGAGGAAGAATATGCAATCAGTTCAAGAAAATTTCCAGCATATTCTAAGAAAAGAGTTAGAGAACAAAGTTTTACTGAATGGTCTCTAAACAGCCCATCTATACAAAAGATGGCCAGTGCTGGATTCTTCTATAAAGGTATAGCTATCATGATGCTTTGCTTGTTTGAATATGTTGAATGATTTATTGTTTAAGTTTTTACTTGAAATAAGGGGAAGGTAAACTAAGGTACACCATGGTGTCAATTGCTAACATCCATGTCATTTGGAATCTGGTTATCTGATAGTTGTTGCATTGGCAATCATACCACATCTCCATATATTTATAATTTTTACTCTCTTATGTTTATACATGTATATTCATCAAGAATTTCATACTTTTCTCTTCCATTTTAAATTTACCTTTGATTAATATTGTTTTAGGCTACTGAAAATTATTGTGTATATTGTCTTATATCTGTTCATTGAATTTGAGTGGTTTTTTCAATTTTCGTTGTCTTTTGCCATCATCATTGTTGGTTGTGGTCGTAAACTTAAACAAAAATCTTCTCTGAACCAAAAGGAAAAATTTCAACCACACTCTAACTGAATAATACATAGGGTATCTAGTATAAATTTTGTGCATTTTGTTCCTGCTAATTTATAAATATGGATACCATGGCTAGAAATAGAACATACTAGGGTTAAATATGCATTTATTGTCTGATATCTTGAAAACCTTAATAGATAGTGGAAATCTGAAGGCCTGCTCATTGCAGTTGTTATTGGCTTTAGACTAGCTGTCAGTAACTGCGAGTACTCCCTGATCTGTACTTACTGTCTTTTTAGCTCACCGTTCAAAAGGAACGGTGAGCTTTTGCCATCACTTGGCGTCCGGTGTCCTCTGGCGTCGTCGTCTGTCCGGTGTAAACTATTTCAAAATTCTTCTCCTCTGAAACTACTAAACCAATTCCAACCAACCCTAAGCTGAATGATCCTTAGGGTATCTAGAAAAAAAGTTTGTGTTTTATTTTCTGTTTTGTCGAAAAACATGGCCGCCATGGCTAAAAATAGAACATAGGGGTAAAATGCAGTTTTTTGCTTATACTGTGGATTCATTATTATTCGTTGGATACCAATTTTCGTGGGTTTCGTGGCTATGGGTGAACCACGAAATTAAATGTTCAACGAATGACAACTTTTCGAAAGGCTTGTATGCAGACATAGAAAAAACCACGAAATTAAATATCCACGAACATAAAAGTTTTCCTTGATCCACGAAAATTGGTACCCACGAAAATAAATGAATCCACAGTATCTCATAAACTAAAGCATTTAGAGCAAATCTGACAGTTTAAAAATGTTCATTAGGTCAAGTTCTATCAGCCCTGAAATTTTGAGATGAATCTAACAACCCATTGTTGGGTTGCTGCCACTAAATTGGTAATTTTAAGGAAATTTTGCAGTTTTTATACGACAGCAAAAATTTTGCGGTCGTATATTGGTATGATGTTGGCGTCATCGTCGTCGTTGTCGTCGTCGCCCGAAAACAGATTAGTTTTCGCACTATAACTTTAGTTTAAGTGAATGGATCTCTATGATATTTAACCATAAGGTTCAATACCACAAAAGGAAGGTTGGGATTGATTTTGGGGGTTATGGTACCAACAGTTCAGGAATTAGGGGCCAAAAAGGGGCCAAAAATAAGCATTTTTGTAACTTCCAGACAATAACTTGTGTGTAAGTGTATGGATCTCTCTGACATTGTACCACAAGGTTTCATATCACAAAGGGAATGCTGGGATTGATTTTGGGGGTAATTGCCTCCAAATTTTAGGAATTAGGGGCCAAAAAGGGGCAAATACAAGCATTTTTCTAGTTTCATGACAAAAACTTGTGTGTCAGTGTATGGATCTTTATGAAATTGTACTACAAGGTTCCATATCACAAAGGGAAAGCTGGAATTGAGTTTGGGTGTAATTGCCCAAAACGTTTAGGAATAAGGGGCCAAAAAGGGGCCAAAAATAAGCATTTTTCTAGTTTCAAGACAATAACTTGTGTTCAAGTGTATGAATCTCTCTGAAATTGTACTGCAAGGTACCATACCACAAAGGTAAGGCTGGGATTGATTTTGGGGGTAATTGCCTCAAAATTTTAGGAATTAGGGGCCATAAAGGGGCAAAAAAAACAAGCATTTTTCTAGTTTCATGACAATAACTTGTGTGTAAGTGTATGGATCTTTATGAAATTGTACTGCAAGGTTCCATATCACAAAGGGAAAGCTGGGTTTGAGTTTGGGGGTAATTGCCTTAAACGTTTAGGAATTTGAGGCCAAAAAGGGGCCAAAAAAAAAGCATTTTTCTAGTTTCCAGACAATAACTTGTGTTCAATTGTATGGATCTCTCTGAAATTGTACTGCAAGGTACCATACTACAAAGGGAATGCTGGGATTGAGTTTGGGGGTGATGAATCATAAGGGGGTTCAAACAATTGGGGGGGGGAGGATTTTTTTTTCGTTTTTTTTTCTTTAAAATTTTCCATTTTAAATTGGTTATTTCTGATTTATATATAAAAGCAAATAATAATGATATGGTTTGAATAGGTAAATTAGATTTTTTTATAATTTCTTAGACCACATTCATTCTGTTTCAGAAACCTATGCTGTGTCAAATATTTAATTACAATCCAAATTCAGTGCTGTATCAAGCTTGAATGTTGTGTCCATTCTTGCCCCAACTGTTCAGGGTTCGACTTCTGCGGTCGTATCAAGCTGCGCCCCAGCGGAGCATTTTATTTAAAATTAAAGGAATAAAATAGGGGTCAATATACAACGGCAGGGGGGGGGGGGGTCAAAATACCATGGCTAAGTAAAATTTTCAAAACATCTTTTCCAGCATGTTAAATACATACCAACTACTAATTGGAGTATTATAACTGTGTAAAGGAGTTAGAATAGCTAGAATTTTTGAAATTAGAGGTCTATAGTAGGGGGTTCAATACACCATGGTAAGGGGGTCAACATACCATGGCTAAGTAAAATTTTCAAAACATCTTTTCGAGCATGTTAAATACATACAAACTACTTAGTGGAGAATTATTACTATGTAAAGGAGTTAAAATAGCTAAAATTTTTGAAATTAGAGGTCAATGGTAGGGGGTTCAATATACCATGGCAGGGGGGTCAAAATACCATGACTAAGTTTAGATTTTCGAAACATCTTTTCCAGCATGTTAAATACATACAAACTACTGAATGGAGTATTATTACTGTGTAAAGGAGTTAGAAAAACTAGAATTTTTGAAATTAGAGGTCTATAGTAGGGGGATCAATATACCATGGCAGGGGAGTCAAAATACCATGGCTAAGTAAAAATTTCAAAACATCTTTTCCAGCATGCTAAAAACATACAAACTACTGAATGGAGTATTATTACTGTGTAAAGGAGTTAGAAAAGCTAGAATTTTTGAAGTTAGAGGTCTATAGTAGGGTCTTCAATATACCATTGCAGGGGGGAGTAAAAAAACCACGGTTAAGTAAAATTTTCAAAACATCTTTCCAGCATGTTTAATACATACAACCTACTTACTGGAGTATTATTACTGTGTAAAGCAGTTAGAAAAGCTAGAATTTTTGAAATTAGAGGTCTATAGTAGGAGGTTAAATATACCATAGCAGGGGGGTCAAAATGCCATGGCTAAGTAAAATTTTCAAAACATCTTTTCCAGCATGTTAAATACATACAAACTACTTACTGGAGTATTATAACTGTGTAAAGGAGTTATAATAGCTAGATTTTTTAAAATTAAAGGAATAAAATAGGGGTCAGTATAACATGGCAGATGGGGGGGGGGGGGGGGGGTCAAAATACCATGGCTAAGTAAAATTTTCAAAACATCTTTTCCAGCATGTTAAATACATACCAACTACTAATTGGAGTATTATAACTATGTAAAGGAGTTAGAATAGCTAGAATTTTTGAAATTAGAGGTCTATAATAGGGGGTTCAATATACCATGGCAGGGGGGGGGGGGTCAAAATACCATGACTAAGTAAAAATTTCAAAACATCTTTTCCAGCATGTTAAATACATACATACTACTTATTGGACTATTATAACTATGTAAAGGAGTTAGAATAGCTAGAATTTTTGAAATTAGAGGTCTATAGTAGGGGGATCAATATACCATGGCAAGGGAGGGGGGGGGGGGGTGTCAAAATACCATGGCTAAGTAAAAATTTCAAAACATCTTTTCCAGCATGTTAAATACATACAAACTACTTAGTGGAGTAATATTACTGTGTAAAGGAGTTAGAATAGCTAGAATTTTTTAAATTAGAGGTCTATAGTAGGGGGATCAATATACCATGGCAGGGGGGGGGGGTCAAAATACCATGACTAAGTATAAATTTCAAAACATCTTTTCAAGCATGTTAAATATATACAAACTACTTAGTGGAGTAATATTACTGTGTAAAGGAGTTAGAATAGCTAGAATTTTTGAAATTAGAGGTCTATAGTAGGGGGTTCAATATACCATTGCAGGGGGGTAAAAAAACCATGGCCAAGTAAAATTTTCAAAACATTTTCCAGCATGTTAAATACATACAAACTACTTTTTGGAGTATTATTACTGTGTAAAGGAGTTAGAATAGCTAGAATTTTTGAAATTAGAGGTCTATAGTTTGGGGTTAAATATACCATGGCAGGGGGGTCAAAATACCATGGCAATGTAAAATTTATAAAACATCTTTTCCAGCATGTTAAATACATACAAACTACTTACTGGAGTATTATAACTGTGTAAAGGAGATATAATAGCTAGATATTTTTAAAATTAAAGGAATAAAATAGGGGTCAGTATACCATGGCACGGGGGTCAAAATACCCTGGCTAAGTAAAATTTTCAAAACATCTTTTCCAGCATGTTAAATACATACCAAATACTAATTGGAGTATTATAACTATGTAAAGGAGTTAGAATAGCTAGAATTTTTGGAATTAGGGGGCCAAAGTTGGGGGTTTATTATACCATGGCAGGGGGTCAAAATACCATGGCTTAGAAAAATTTTCAAAACATCTTTTCTAGGATGTTAAATACAAACAAACTACTTGGTGGAGAATTATAACTATGTAAAGGAGTTAAAATAGCTAGAATTTTTGAAATTAGAGGTCAATAGTAGGGGGTTCAATATACCATGGCAGGGGGGTCAAAATACCATGACTAAGTGAAATTTTCTAAACATCTTTTCCAGCTTGTTAAATACATACAAACTACTCAGTGGAGTACTATTACTGTGTAAAGGAGTTAGAATAGCTAGATTTGTTTAAATTAGAGGTCTATTGCAGAGGGTTTAATATACCATGGCAGGGGGCAGGGCTCGACAATAGTGCTTGTCCGATTGTCCGGTACCAGAGGAAAAAAAGGTTGGACAAGTAAAAGCTACATCAAGCTTGTCCGATGGGACAAGTAAAATTATTCTGCATAAAATAAATTTAATCCAACTTTGATGAACAAAGTAATTATAAACAAAAAACAAGAAAAGAAGATAAAAAAAAGTGTTAATTTGACATGTTTACTTGCAATCGATAATTTAAAACTGGTTCTTTGTCAGGTACTTTTTATACGACCGCAAAAAAATTTTGAGGTCGTATATTGGTATGACGTTGGCGTCGTCGTCGTCGTCGTCGTCGTCGTCGTCGTCGTCCGGCGTCGTCGTCCGAATACACAATGGTTTTCGCACTCTTACTTTAGTTTAAGTGAATGGATCTCTATGAAATTTTACCATAAGGTTCAATACCACAATAGGAAGGTGGGGATTGATTTTGGGGGTTATGGTACAAACAGTTAAGGAATTAGGGGCCAAAAAGTGACCGAAAATAAGCATTTTTGTAACTTCCAGACATAACTTGTGTGTTAGCATATGGATCTCTCTGACATTGTACCACAAGATTCCATATCACAAAGGGTCAATGCTGGGATTGATTTTGGGGTTAATTGCCACAAAATTTTAGGAATAAGGGGCCAAAAGGGGGCAAAAAACAAGCATTTTTCTAGTTTCATGACTATAACTTGTGTGTAAGTGTATGGATCTTTCTGAAATTTTAGTACAAGGTTCCATTTCACAAAGGGAAAGCTGGAATTGAGTGTTGTGGTAATTGCCCAAAACGTTTAGTAATAAGGGGCCTAAAAAGGGGTTTAAAATAAGCATTTTTTAGTTTCTAGACAATAACTTGTGTTCAAGTGTATGGATCTCTCTAAAATTGTATTACAAGGTACCATACCACAAAGGCAAGGCTGTTATTGAGCTTGGTTTGGGGGGAAAGGGGGGTGGGGGTGATGAATCATAAGGGGGGCCAGGGTCAAAAAAGGGGTAATTATGGCTCTAATGTTTAAGGAATAAGGGGAAAAAAGGTTAAAAAACATGGGTTTCCATTTTAATAGACAAATAATTGAGTAAAGAACATTATTTAAAAGCAGTGTAAGGTTGGTAATTCAAACTCATTTAAATATCTCATCTACACTGCTTTTAAATTATGTAAATTGGAAATTTGCCAATAACTTTATTGTTAATAAATGCATTGGAAATTTGCCAACAATTTTAGTGTAATAAACTTCATTGGAAATTTGCCAATATAAAATTTTGCTGATGAAGGTTTTTTGTTTACCTTTAGCCTTGACTATGAAGTCATTTTCTATTTTTATAGCCTTATGATGTAGTTGAATTATTTAATACTTTTATGATGTGTTTAAATGGGGTTTTATCATGTTTATGGTTGCAAATTTATTGTTTTAGTATAATAAACTCCATTTAAAATTTGCCAATAAAAAAATTTTTGTTTATTTTTAGCTATGATTATGATGTCATTTTCTATTTTACTTTTATGGTTGCAAAGAAATTTTTATTTTTAGATATTACTGTTAAATGATGCTGATTAAGGTTTTTGCTATGTTTAGCCATGACTATGATGTCATTTTCTATTTTAATATCTGTTATGATGTATTTAAATGGGCTTTTATGGTTACAAAGGAATTTTATTTTTAGATATTACTATAAAATGTTGCTGATGCTGATTAAGGATTTTGTTTATTTTTAGCCATGACTATGATGTCATTTTCTATTTTAATACCTTTATGATGTAATTTCCATTTTTAGATATTACTGTTAAATGATGCTGATTGAGGGTTTTTTGCTATGTTTAGCCATGACTATGATGTCATTTTCTATTTTAATATCTTTATGATGTATTTAAATGGGCTTTTATGGTTACAAAGGAATTTTATTTTTAGATATTACTTTAAATGTTGCTGATTAAGGATTTTTGTTTATTTTTAGCCATGACTATGATGTCACTTTCTATTTTAATACCTTTATGATGTATTTAAATGGGCTCCCATGTATTTAGATTTTTGATTATTTATACATGTTACCAAATTGGTCCACATTGAACAAAAACAGTCCAAATTTCAACTTTATTACATTACATCAAACATTGAATTCTACATATTCTTTGATATATTGAAATTAACAAACAATTTAGTTTATGGATATTCCACCATAATAGGTAAATTAAATTTTTTCCAGTTCTTACACCACATTCATCCTGTGTCAGAAACCTATGCTGTGTCAAATATTTAATGACAATCCAAAGTCATAGCTGTATCAAGCTTGAATTTTGTGTCCATACTTGCCCCAACTGTTCAGGGTTCGACCTCTGCGGTCGTATCAAGCTGCGCCCCAGCGAAGCATTTTATTAACAGGTAAAAGGCAAACTCTTATGGAAACCGGTCTTACTGATCCGAATCGGCGATGAGCTTTGTAGATAGATAACTTTACAAGACAGTTCGTCACCAGCTTGCAAACGATTCGGCTTCAAGTTTAATAGACAGTTTGGCACGGTAGGAGACATATTTAATAGACATGATAAATAGACAGTCTTGTCAACCAGGAGAAATTTCGGGACCAGGACAAATCAGTACCGCGTTTTCCTACCTTGATTCTGTTGCTTTATAATAAATACCAAACCAGTAATTTTTTAACAAAAATATTTTTTAAATAAAAATGAAGAAATTATTTACCATAAAATTCACAAAATCATATTTGATCATATATAGAAAAAAAAACAATATTTGCAATACGGTCACCTATAGTTGTTAATTTCTATGTCATTTGGTCTCTAGCAGAAAGTTGTCTCATTGGCAATCATACCTCATCTTCTTTTTTTTATTGATTGCATTTGAATAAACTTTTTTCAACTAAAAAAAAACAGAATACAAATCCAATGAGTGTACATTGACAGGCCTATCAGACGGGGCCTCATGTGCAGATTCTCATGAGACTTTGGCATCAGTGAAAACTAGAACCTTAAAGTCCTGTTACATGACTAGATTCAGTTGTTCTCGACTCATATTTTTGAAAAGTATATCAAAAGATATAAAACTAACTTCTGTTATATTGTTTGTATGCAACATGCTGGAAAACATGTTTTAAAATTTTTACTTAGCCATAGTGTTTTGACCTCCCTGCAATGGTATATTGAACCCCCTACTATAGACCTCTAATTTTGAAAATTCTAGCTATTCTAACTCCTTTACATAGTAATAATACTCCAATAAGTAGTTGGTATATATTTAAGATGGTGGAAAAAATGTTTTGAAAATTTAATTTAGCCATGGTATTTTGACCCCCCTGCCATGGTATATTGAACCCCCTACTGTAGACCTCTAATTTCAAAAATTCTAGCTATTCTTACTCCTATACATAGTAATAATACTCTAATAAGTAGTTTGTATGTATTTTACATGCTGGAAAATATGTGTCAAAAATTTTACTTAGCCATGGTATTTTGACCCCCTGCCATGGTATATTGAACCGCCAACTATAGACCTCGAATTTCAAAACGTTCTAGCTATTCTCACTCATTTACATAGTTATAATACTCCAATAAGTAGTTGGTATGTACAAACATGCTGGAAAAGATGTTTTGAAAATTTTACTTAGCCATGGTATTTTGACCCCCCTGCCATTGTATATTGACCCCCTTTTACTCCTCCAATTTAAAAAAATCTAGCTATTATAACTCCTTTACACACTAATAATACTCCAATAAGTAGTTTGTATGTATTTAACATGCTGGAAAGATGTTTTGAAAATTTTACTTAGCCATGGTATTTTGACCCCCCTGCCATGGTATATTAAACCCCTACAATAGACCTCTTCTTTCAAAAAATCTAGCTTTTCTAACTCCTTTAAGCAGTAATTATACTCCACTAAGTAGTTTTTATGTTTTTAACATGCTTGAAAAGATGTTTCAAAAATTTTACTTAGCCATTGTATTTTGACCCCAATGCCATGGTATATTGATCCCCCTACTATAGACCTCTAATTTCAAAAATTCTAGCTATTCTAACTCCTTTACACACTAATAATACTCCAATTAGTAGTTTGTATGTATTTAACATGCTGGAAAGATGTTTTGAAAATTTTACTTAGCCATGGTATTTTGACCCCCTCCTGCCATGGTATATTGAACCCCTACAAAAGACCTCTTATTTCAAAAAATCTAGCTTTTCTAACTCCTTTACACAGTGATTATACTCCACTAAGTAGTTTGTATGTTTTTAACATGCTTTAAAAGATGTTTCAAAAATTTTACTTAGCCATGGTATTTTGACCCCAATGCCATGGTATATTGATCCCCCTACTATAGACCTCTAATTTCAAAAATGTTTGCTATTCTAACTCCTTTACATATAGTTATATTAGTCCAATAAGTAGTATGTATGTATTTAACATGCTGGAAAAGATGTTTTGAATATTTAAACTTGCCAAGGTATGTTGACCCCCTACCATGGTGTATTGAACCCCCTACTATAGACCTCTAATTTAAAAAAATTCTAGCTATTCTAACTCCTTAACATAGTTATCATACTCCAATTAGTAGTTGGTATGTATTTAACATGCTGGAAAATATGTTTTCAAAATTTTACTAAGCCATGTTATTTTGACCCTTCTGCCATGGTGTATTGAACCCCCTACTATAAACCTCTAATTTCAAAAAATCTAGCTATTCTTACTCATGGTATATTGACCCAATTTTACTCCCTAATTTTGAAAAATCTAGCTATTATAACTCCTTTACACAGTAATCATACTTCAGTAAGTACTTTGTATGTATTTAACATGCTGAAAAAGATGTTTTCAAAATTTTACTAAGCCATGTTATTTTGACCCCTCTGCCGTGGTGTATTGAACCCCCTACTATAGACCTCTAATTTCAAAAAATCTAGCTATTCTAACTCCTTTATTTAATAATAATAATCTAATAAGTAGTTTGTATGTATTTAACATGCTAGAAAGATGTTTTGAGAATTTTATTTAGCCATGGTTGACCCCCCTGCCATGGTATATTGAACCCCCCAACTATAGACCTCTAATTTCAAAAATTCTAGCTATTCTTACTCCTATACATAGTAATAATACTCCAATAAGTAGTTTGTATGTATTTTACATGCTGGAAAATATCTGTCAAAATTTTACTAGGCCATGGTTTTTGACCCCCCTGCCATGGTATATTTAACACCCTACTATAGACCTCTAATTTCAAAATTACTAGCTATTATAACTTCTTAACACAGTAATAATACTCCAATAAGTAATTTGTTTGTATTTAACATGCTGGAAAAGATGTTTTAAAATTTTTACTTAGCCATGATATTTTGACCCCAATGCCATGGTACTGTGGATTCATTTAGTTTCGTGGGTATCAATTTTCGTGGATAGAGAAAAAAAGACGTTTCGTGGTATACGTAAATTCGTGGATCGCTGATAACAAAAAAAAAAAAATCCGATACGTAATTCGTGGATTTCTTTTTAATTTAGGAGATCATATACCGTCCTTGGTTTGATCAATAATAAAACAAACAAAAAAGAAAGAATTCATTGAAAAGGTTTTGAATTGTCAAAATCCTCGCTTGGTCATTCTAGGTTAAAGTGTTCATTGAAAACTTCTATTACAATAATGGACAGAGACAACTAATTATTTGTTTGTTTTACAATTTATAAATTCTTGTCGGAATTTTATAAGGCATTCAAAACTCTATGATCAAAAGCTCATTTCCCTAATCACGATATAATATATAAGTTTAAGTAAAAGGTGTGAAAATAAATGTTCCTGTCATAAATAATATTACCTACGGGCAATATCCCCGCACCGTTAATCCTATTGATTTTTAATCACCAGTAAACCAAACTATGACACGGTAATTAACAACTTGCATTTATTTCCCATGAACAGTTTAAATCAATTTTAAAAAGTAAATTGTCACTGATATTCGATATATTTATTATTTATATATATTGATTTAATCAAAATACTTGTATCTTCTTTCAAGAAAAACACGTGTTATGTTACAATGTTTATCGTTAGTCAACACTATACTAGAACTGCATAACATAACTGGAAATAAACATCCGACTCCATACACATTTCTCGGGATTATTCTTCGTTTGAATTCTTAAATTCGTGGTTCGCTGAGACCCACGAAACCCTAGAAAATTGGTAAACCACGAATAAAAATGAATCCACAGTATATTGAACCCCCTACTATAGTCCTCTAATTTGAAAATTATTTGCTATTCTAACTCCTTTACATATAGTTATATTAGTCCAATAAGTAGTATGTATGTATTTAACATGCTGGAAAAGATGTTTTGAAAATTTAAACTTGGCCATGGTATTTTGACCCCCTACCATGGTATATTGAACCCCCTACTATAGACCTCTAATTTCAAAAAATCTAGCTATTCTAACACCTTTACATAGTTATTATACTCCAATTAGTAGTTGGTATGTATTTAACATGCTGGAAAAGATGTTTTGAAAATTTTACTAAGCCATGGTATTTTGAACCCCCTGCCGTGGTATATTGACCCCCTTTTACTCCTCCAATTTTAAAAAATCTAGCTATTATAACTCCTTTACACAGTAATGACACCACCATAAGTAGTTTGTATGTACTAAACATGCTGAAAAAGATGTTTTTAAAATTTTACTTAGCCATGTTATTTTGACCCCCCTGCCATGGTATATTGAACCCCCTACTATAAACCTCTAATTTCAAAAATTCTAGCTATTCTAACTCCTTTATTTAATAATAATACTCTGTTAGGTATATATAGTTTGTAGGTATTTAACATGCTGGAAAAGATGTTTTAAAAATTTTACTTAGCCATAGTATTTTGACCTCCCTGCCATGGTTTACTGAACCCCCAACTATAAACCTCTAATTTCAAAAATTCTAGCTATTCTAACTCCTTTTCAAAGTAATAATACGCCAATAAGTAGTTAGTATGTATTTAACATGGTGGAAAAAATGTTTTGAAAATTTTATTTAGCCATGGTTGACCCCCATGTTATGGTATATTGAACCCCCTACTTTAGACCTCTAATTTCAAAAATTCTAGCTATTCTTACTCCTAAACATTGTAATAATACTCCAATTAGTAGTTTGTATGTATTTTACATGCTGGAAAATATGTGTCAAAATTTTACTAGGCCATGGTATTTTGACCCCCTGCCATGGTATATTGAACCGCTAACTATAGAACTCGAATTTCAAAAATTCTAGCTATTCTTACTCCTTTACATAGTTATAATACTCCAATTAGTAGTTGGTATGTATTTAACATGCTGGAAAAGATATTTTGAAAATTTTAATTAGTCATGGTATTTTGACCCCCCTGCCATTGTATATTGACCCCCTTTTACTCCTCCAATTTTAAAAAATCTAGCTTTTATAACTCCTTTACACAGCTATAATACCCCACTAAGTAGTTTGTATGTATTTAACATGCTAGAAAAGATGTTTTGAAAATTTTACTTAGCCATGGTATTTTGATCCCCCTGCCATAGTATATTTAACCCCCTACTATAGACCTCTAATTTCAAAAATACTGGCTATTATAACTCCTTTACACAGTAATAATACTCCACTAAGTAGTTTGTATGTATTTAACATGTTGGAAAGATGTTTTGAAAATTTTACTTAGCCATTGTATTTTGACCCCAATGTCATGGTATATTGAACCCCTACTATAGTCCTCTAATTTCAAAAAATTTTGCTATTCTAACTCCTTTACATATAGTTATATTAGTCCAATAAGTAGTATCTATGTATTTAACATGCTGGAAAAGATGTTTTGAAAATTTGAACTTGGCCATGGTATTTTGACCCCCTACTATGGTGTATATTGAACCCCCTACTATAGACCTCCAATTTCAAAAATTCTAGCTATTCTAACTCCTTTACATAGTTATCATACTCCAATTAGTAGTTGGTATATATTTAACATGCTGCAAAAGATGTTTTGAAAATTTTACTTAGCCATGGTATTTTGAACCCCCTGCCATGGTATATTGACCCCCCTTTAACTCCTCCAATTTAAAAAATCTAGCTATTATAACTCCTTTACATAGTAATAATACTCCAATAAGTAGTTTGTATGTAATAAACATGCTTAAAAAGATGTTTTTAAAAATTTTACATTGCCATGTTATTTTGACCACCCTGCCATGGTATATTGAACCCCCTAATACAGACCTCTAATTTCAAAAAATTCTAACTCCTTTATTTAATATTAATACTCCAATAAGTATATATAGTTTGTAGGTATTTCACATGCTGGAAAAGATGATTTAACAATTTAATTAGCCATATTATTTGACCTCCCTGCCATGGTTTACAGAACCCCCCACTATAGACCTCTAATTTCAAGAATTCTAGCTATTCTAACTCCATTACATAGTTATAATACTCCAATAAGTAGTTGATATGTATTTAACATGGTGGAAAAAATGTTTTGAAAATTTATTTAGCCATGGTTAACCCCCCTGCTATGGTATATTGAACCCCCTACTATAGACCTCTAATTTCAAACATTCTAGCTATTCGTACTCCTAAACATAGTAATAATACTCCGATAAGTAGTTTGTATGTATTTTACATGCTGGAAAATATGTGTCAAAATTTTACTAGGCCATGGTATTTTGCCCCCCCCCCCCCTGCCATGGTATATTTAACCCCCTACTATAGACCTCTAATTTAAAAAATTCTAGCTATTCTAACTCCTTTATTTAATAATAATACTCTAATAAGTATATACAGTTTGTAGGTATTTAACATGCTGGAAAAGATGTTGTACTATAAACCTCTAATTTCAAAACTTCTACCTATTCTAACTCCTTTTCAAAGTAATAATACTCCAATAAGTAGTTGGTATGTATTTAACATGGTGGAAAAAATGTTTTGAAAATTTTATTTAGCCATGGTTGACCCCCCCTGCTATGGTATATTGAACCCCCTACTATAGACCTCTAATTTCAAAAATTCTAGCTATTCGTACTCCTAAACATAGTAATAATACTCCAATAAGTAGTTTGTATGTATTTTACATGCTGGAAAATATGTGTCAAAATTTTACTAGGCCATGGTATTTTGCCCCCCCCCCCCCCCCCCCTTGCCATGGTATATTTAACCCCCTACTATAGACCTCTAATTTCAAAAATTCTAGCTATTCTAACTCCTTTATTTAATAATAATACTCTAATAAGTATATACAGTTTGTAGGTATTTAACATGCTGGAAAAGATGTTGTAAAATTTTACTTAGCCATAGTATTTTGACCTCCCTGCCATGGTTTACTGAACCCCCTACTATAAACCTCTAATTTCAAAACTTCTACCTATTCTAACTCCTTTTCAAAGTAATAATACTCCAATAAGTAGTTGGTATGTATTTAACATGGTGGAAAAAATGTTTTGAAAATTTTATTTAGCCATGGTTGACCCCCCCTGCTATGGTATATTGAACCCCCTACTATAGACCTCTAATTTCAAAAATTCTAGCTATTCGTACTCCTAAACATAGTAATAATACTCCAATAAGTAGTTTGTATGTATTTTACATGCTGGAAAATATGTGTCAAAATTTTACTAGGCCATGGTATTTTGCCCCCCCCCCCCTTGCCATGGTATATTTAACCCCCTACTATAGACCTCTAATTTCAAAAATACTAGCTATTCTAACTCCTTTATTTAATAATAATACTCTAATAAGTATATATAGTTTGTAGGTATTTAACATGCTGGAAAAGATGTTTTAAAAATTTAACTTAGCCATAGTATTTTCACCTCCCTGCCATGGTTTACTGAACCCCCTACTATAAACCTCTAATTTCAAAACTTCTACCTATTCTAACTCCTTTTCAAAGTGATAATACTCCAATAAGTAGTTGGTATGTATTTAACATGGTGGAAAAAATGTTTTGAAAATTTTATTTAGCCATGGTTGACCCCCCTGCTATGGTATATTGAACCCCCTACTATAGACCTCTAATTTCAAAAATTCTAGCTATTCGTACTCCTAAACATAGTAATAATACTCCAATAAGTAGTTTGTATGTATTTTACATGCTGGAAAATATGTGTCAAAATTTTACTAGGCCATGGTATTTTGCCCCCCCCCCCCCCCCCCTTGCCATGGTATATTTAACCCCCTACTATAGACCTCTAATTTCAAAGATTCTAGCTATTCTAACTCCTTTATTTAATAATAATACTCTAATAAGTATATATAGTTTGTAGGTATTAAACATGCTGGAAAAGATGTTTTAAAAATTTTACTTAGCCATAGTATTTTTACCTCCCTGCCATTGTTTACTGAACCCCCTACTATAAACCTCTAATTTCAAAACTTCTAGTTTTTCTAACTCCTTTTTAAAGTAATAATACTCCAATAAGTAGTTGGTATGTATTTAACATGGTGGAAAAAATGTTTTGAAAATTTTATTTAGCCATGGTTGACCCCCATGCCATGGTATATTGAACCCCCTACTTTAGACCTCTAATTTCAAAAATTCTAGCTATTCTTACTCCTAAACATTGTAATAATACTCCAATAAGTAGTTTGAATGTATTTTACATGCTGGAAAATATGTGTCAAAATTTAACTAGGCCATGGTATTTTGACCCCCTGCCATGGTATATTGAACCGCTAACTATAGAACTCGAATATCAAAAATTCTAGCTATTCTTACTCCTTTACATAGTTATAATACTCCAATTAGTAGTTGGTATGTATTTAATATGCTGGAAAAGATATTTTGAAAATTTTACTTAGCCATGGTATTTTGACCCCCCTGCCATTGTATATTGACCCCCTTTTACTCCTCCAATTTAAAAAAATCTAGCTTTTATAACTCCTTCACACAGTTATAATACCCCACTTAGTAGTTTGTATGTATTTAACATGCTAGAAAAGATGTTTTGAAAATTTTACTTAGCCATTGTATTTTGATCCCCCTGCCATGTTATATTGATCCCCCTACTATAGACCTCTAATTTCAAAAAATTTTGCTATTCTAACTCCTTTACATATAGTTATATTAGTCCCATAAGTAGTATCTATGTATTTAACATGCTGGAAAAGATGTTTTGAAAATTTAAACTTGGCCATGGTATTTTGACCCCCTACTATGGTGTATATTGAACCCCCTACTATAGACCTCTAATTTCAAAATTTCTAGCTATTTTATCTCCTTTACATAGTTATCATACTCCAATTAGTTGTTGGTATATATTTAACATGCTGCAAAAGATGTTTTGAAAATTTTACTTAGCCATTGTATTTTGAACCCCCTGCCATGGTATATTGACCCCCCTTTAACTCCTCCAATTTTAAAAAATCTAGCTATTATAACTCCTTTACATAGTAATAATACTCCAATAAGTAGTTTGTATGTACTAAACATGCTTAAAAAGATGTTTTCAAAATTTTACTTAGCCATGTTATTTTGACCACCCTGCCATGGTATATTGAACCCCCTACTACAGACCTCTAATTTCAAAAAATTCTAACTCCTTTATTTAATATTAAAACTCCAATAAGTATATATAGTTTGTAGGTATTTAACATGCTGGAAAAGATGATTTAAAAATTTTACTCAGCCATAGTACTTGACCTCCCTGCCATGGTTTACAGAACCCCCCACTATAGACATCTAATTTCAAAAATTCTACCTATTCTAACTCCTTTACATAGTAATAATACTCCAATAAGTAGTTGGTATGTATTTAACATGGTGGAAAAAATGTTTTGAAAATTTTATTTAGCCATGGCTGACCCCCCTGCTATGGTATATTGAACCCCCTACTATAGACCTCTAATTTCAAAAATTCTAGCTATTCGTACTCCTAAACATAGTAATAATACTCCAATAAGTAGTTTGTATGTATTTTACATGCTGGAAAATATGTGTCAAAATTTTACTGGGCCATGGTATTTTGCCCCCCCCCCCCCCCCCCCCCCCCCCTGCCATGGTATATTTAACCCCCTACTATAGACCTCTAATTTAAAAAATTCTGGCTATTCTAACTCCTTTACACAGTAATAATACTCCAGTAAGTAGTTTTTATGTACTAAACATGCTGAAAAAGATGTTTTCAAAATTTTACTTAGCCATGGTATTTTGACCCCCCTGCCATGGTATATTGAACCCCCTACTATAGACCTTTAATCTCAAAAAATCTAGCTATTCTAACTCCTTTATTTAATGATAATACTCCAATAAGTTTATATAGTTTCTATGTTTTAAACATGCTGGAAAAGATGTGTTAAACCTTTTACTTAGCCATAGTATTTTAACCTCACTACCATAGTATATTGAACCCCCTACTATAGACCTTTAATTTCAAAAATTTTAGATATTCTTACTCCTTTACATAGGAATAATACTCCAATAAGTGGTTTGTATGTATTTTACATGCTGTAAAATATGTGTCAAAATTTTACTAGGCCATGGTATTTTGACCCCCTGCCATGGTATATTGAACAGCCAACTATAGACCTTGAATTTCAAAAATTCTAGCTATTCTCACTACTTTACATAGTTATAATACTCCAATTAGTAGTTGGTATGTACAAACATGCTGGAAAAGATGTTTTGAAAATTTAACTTAGCCATGGTATTTTGACCCCCCTGCCATTGTATATTGACCCCCTTTTACTCCTCCAATTAAAAAAAATCTAGCTATTATAACTCCTTTTCACAGTTCTAATACTCCACTAAGTAGTTTGTATGTATTTAACATTCTGGAAAATCTGTTATAAAAATTTTACCTAGCCATGGTTTTTTGACCCCCCTGCCATGATATATTTAACCCCCTACTATTGATCTCTAATTTCAAAAAAACTAGCTATTCTAACTCCTTTACACACTTAAAATACTCCAATAAGTAGTTTGTATGTATTTAACATGCTGGAAAGATGTTTTGAAAATTTTACTTAGCCATGGTATTTTGACCCCCCCTGCCATGGTATATTGAACCCCTACAATAGACCTCTTATTAAAAAAAATCTAGATTTTCTAACTCCTTTACACAGTAATTATACTCCACTTAGTAGTTTGTATGTTTTAAACATGCTTGAAAAGATGTTTTAAAATTTTATTTAGCCATTGTATTTTGACCCTAATGCCATGGTATTTTGACCCTAATGCCATGGTATATTGATCCCCCTACTATAGACCTCTAATTTCAAAAAATTTTGCTATTCTAACTCCTTTACATATAGTTAGTTTAGTCCAATAAGTAGTATGTATGTATTTAACATGCTGAAAAAGATGTTTTCAAAATTTTACTAAGCCATGTTATTTTGACCCCTCTGCCATGGTGTATTGAACCCCCTACTAAAGACCTCAAATTTCAAAAAATCTAGCTATTCTAACTCCTTTATTTAATAATTATAATCCAATAAGTAGTTTGTATGTATTTAACATGCTGGTAAGATGTTTTAAAAATTTTATTTAGACATGGTTGACCCCCCTGCCATGGTATATTGAACCCCCTACTATAGACCTCTAATTTCAAAAATTCTAGCTATTCTCACTCCTATACATAGTAATAATACTCCAATAAGTAGTTTGTATGTATGTATTTATCATGCTGGAAAATATCGGTCAAAATTTTACTAGGCCATGGTATTTTGACCCCCTTCCATGGTATATTGAACCGCTAACTATAGACCTCGAATTTCAAAAATTCAAGCTATTCTTACTCCTTTACATAGTTATAATACTCAAATTAGTAGTTGGTATGTATTTAACATGCTGGCAAAAATGTTTTGAAAATTTTACTTAGCCATGGTATTTTGAACCCCCTGCCATGGTATATTGACCCCCCTTTTACTCCTCCAATTTAAAAAAATCTAGCTATTATAACTCCTTTACACAGTGATAATACCACAATGAGAATAAGTAGTTTGTATGTACTAAACATGCTGAAAAAGATGTTTTTAAAATTTTACTTAGCCATGTTATTTTGACCCCCCTCCCATGGTATATTGAACCCCCTACTATAGACCTCTAATTTAAAAAATTCTAGCTATTCTAACTCCTTTATTTAATAATAATACTCTTATAAGTATATATAGTTTGTAGGTATTTAACATGCTGGAAAAGATGTTTTAAAAATTTACTTAGCCATAGTATTTTGACCTCCCTGCCATGATTTACTCAAGCCCTTACTATATACCTCTAATTTCAAAAATTCTTGCTGTTCTAACTCCTTTTCATAGTAATAATACTCCAATAAGTAGTTGGTATGTATTAAACATGGTGGAAAAAATGTTTTGAAAATTTTATTTAGCCATGGTTGACCCCCATGCCATGGTATATTGAACCCCCTACTTTAGACCCTTAATTTCAAAAATTCTAGCTATTCTTACTTCTAAACATTGTAATAGTACTCCAATAAGTAGTTTATATGTATTTTACATGCTGGAAAATATGTGTCAAAATTTTACTAGGCCATGGTATTTTCAACCGCCAACTATATACCTCGAATTTCAAAAATTCAAGCTATTCTTACTTCTTTACATAGTTATAATACTCCAATTAGTTGTTGGTATGTATTTAACATGCTGGAAAAGATGTTTTGAAAATTTTACTTAGCCATGGTATTTTGAACCCCCTGCCATGGTATATTGACCCCCCTTTTACTCCTCCAATTTTAAAAAATCTAGCTAGTATTACTCCTTTACACAGTAATTATACCACAATAAGAATAAGTAGTTTGTATGAACTAAACATGCTTAAAAATATGTTTTTAAAATTTTACTTAGCCATGTTATTTTGACCACCCTGCTATGGTATATTGAACCCCCTACTATAGACCTCTAATTTCAAACATTCTAGCTATTCGTACTCCTAAACATAGTAATAATACTCCGATAAGTAGTTTGTATGTATTTTACATGCTGGAAAATATGTGTCAAAATTTTACTAGGCCATGGTATTTTGCCCCCCCCCTGCCATGGTATATTTAACCCCCTACTATAGACCTCTAATTTAAAAAATTCTAGCTATTCTAACTCCTTTATTTAATAATAATACTCTAATAAGTATATACAGTTTGTAGGTATTTAACATGCTGGAAAAGATGTTGTAAAATTTTACTTAGCCATAGTATTTTGACCTCCCTGCCATGGTTTACTGAACCCCCTACTATAAACCTCTAATTTCAAAACTTCTACCTATTCTAACTCCTTTTCAAAGTAATAATACTCCAATAAGTAGTTGGTATGTATTTAACATGGTGGAAAAAATGTTTTGAAAATTTTATTTAGCCATGGTTGACCCCCCTGCTATGGTATATTGAACCCCCTACTATAGACCTCTAATTTCAAAAATTCTAGCTATTCGTACTCCTAAACATAGTAATAATACTCCAATAAGTAGTTTGTATGTATTTTACATGCTGGAAAATATGTGTCAAAATTTTACTAGGCCATGGTATTTTGCCCCCCCCCCCTGCCATGGTATATTTAACCCCCTACTTTAGACCTCTAATTTCAAAAATTCTAGCTATTCTAACTCCTTTATTTAATAATAATTCTCTAATAAGTATATATAGTTTGTATGTACTAAACATGCTGAAAAAGATGTTTTTAAAATTTTACTTAGCCATGTTATTTTGACCCCCCTGCCATATTGAACCCTCTACTATAGACCTCTAATTTCAAAGATTCTAGCTATTCTAACTCCTTTATTTAATAACAATACTCTAATAAGTATATATAGTTTGTAGGTATTAAACATGCTGGAAAAGATGTTTTAAAAATTTTACTTAGCCATAGTATTTTTACCTCCCTGCCATTGTTTACTGAACCCCCTACTATAAACCTCTAATTTCAAAACTTCTAGTTTTTCTAACTCCTTTTTAAAGTAATAATACTCCAATAAGTAGTTGGTATGTATTTAACATGGTGGAAAAAATGTTTTGAAAATTTTATTTAGCCATGGTTGACCCCCATGCCATGGTATATTGAACCCCCTACTTTAGACCTTTAATTTCAAAAATTCTAGCTATTCTTACTCCTAAACATTGTAATAATACTCCAATAAGTAGTTTGAATGTATTTTACATGCTGGAAAATATGTGTCAAAATTTTACTAGGCCATGGTATTTTGACCCCCTGCCATGGTATATTGAACCGCTAACTATAGAACTCGAATATCAAAAATTCTAGCTATTCTTACTCCTTTACATAGTTATAATACTCCAATTAGTAGTTGGTATGTATTTAACATGCTGGAAAAGATATTTTGAAAATTTTACTTAGCCATGGTATTTTGACCCCCCTGCCATTGTATATTGACCCCCTTTTACTCCTCCAATTTAAAAAAATCTAGCTTTTATAACTCCTTCACACAGTTATAATACCCCACTTAGTAGTTTGTATGTATTTAACATGCTAGAAAAGATGTTTTGAAAATTTTACTTAGCCATTGTATTTTGATCCCCCTGCCATGGTATATTGATCCCCCTACTATAGACCTCTAATTTCAAAAAATTTTGCTATTCTAACTCCTTTACATATAGTTATATTAGTCCCATAAGTAGTATCTATGTATTTAACATGCTGGAAAAGATGTTTTGAAAATTTAAACTTGGCCATGGTATTTTGACCCCCTACTATGGTGTATATTGAACCCCCTACTATAGACCTCTAATTTCAAAATTTCTAGCTATTCTATCTCCTTTACATAGTTATCATACTCCAATTAGTTGTTGGTATATATTTAACATGCTGCAAAAGATGTTTTGAAAATTTTACTTAGCCATTGTATTTTGAACCCCCTGCCATGGTATATTGACCCCCCTTTAATTCCTCCAATTTTAAAAAATCTAGCTATTATAACTCCTTTACATAGTAATAATACTCCAATAAGTAGTTTGTATGTACTAAACATGCTTAAAAAGATGTTTTCAAAATTTTACTTAGCCATGTTATTTTGACCACCCTGCCATGGTATATTGAACCCCCTACTACAGACCTCTAATTTCAAAAAATTCTAACTCCTTTATTTAATATTAAAACTCCAATAAGTATATATAGTTTGTAGGTATTTAACATGCTGGAAAAGATGATTTAAAAATTTTACTCAGCCATAGTACTTGACCTCCCTGCCATGGTTTACAGAACCCCCCACTATAGACATCTAATTTCAAAAATTCTAGCTATTCTAACTCCTTTACATAGTAATAATACTCCAATAAGTAGTTGGTATGTATTTAACATGGTGGAAAAAATGTTTTGAAAATTTTATTTAGCCATGGCTGACCCCCCTGCTATGGTATATTGAACCCCCTACTATAGACCTCTAATTTCAAAAATTCTAGCTATTCGTACTCCTAAACATAGTAATAATACTCCAATAAGTAGTTTGTATGTATTTTACATGCTGGAAAATATGTGTCAAAATTTTACTGGGCCATGGTATTTTGACCCCCCTGCCATGGTATATTGAACCCCCTACTATAGACCTTTAATCTCAAAAAATCTAGCTATTCTAACTCCTTTATTTAATGATAATACTCCAATAAGTTTATATAGTTTCTATGTTTTAAACATGCTGGAAAAGATGTGTTAAACCTTTTACTTAGCCATAGTATTTTAACCTCACTACCATAGTATATTGAACCCCCTACTATAGACCTTTAATTTCAAAAATTTTAGATATTCTTACTCCTTTACATAGGAATAATACTCCAATAAGTGGTTTGTATGTATTTTACATGCTGTAAAATATGTGTCAAAATTTTACTAGGCCATGGTATTTTGACCCCCTGCCATGGTATATTGAACAGCCAACTATAGACCTTGAATTTCAAAAATTCTAGCTATTCTCACTCCTTTACATAGTTATAATACTCCAATTAGTAGTTGGTATGTACAAACATGCTGGAAAAGATGTTTTGAAAATTTAACTTAGCCATGGTATTTTGACCCCCCTGCCATTGTATATTGACCCCCTTTTACTCCTCCAATTAAAAAAAATCTAGCTATTATAACTCCTTTTCACAGTTCTAATACTCCACTAAGTAGTTTGTATGTATTTAACATTCTGGAAAATCTGTTATAAAAATTTTACCTAGCCATGGTTTTTTGACCCCCCTGCCATGATATATTTAACCCCCTACTATTGATCTCTAATTTCAAAAAAACTAGCTATTCTAACTCCTTTACACACTTAAAATACTCCAATAAGTTGTTTGTATGTATTTAACATGCTGGAAAGATGTTTTGAAAATTTTACTTAGCCATGGTATTTTGACCCCCCTGCCATGGTATATTGAACCCCTACAATAGACCTCTTATTAAAAAAAATCTAGATTTTCTAACTCCTTTACACAGTAATTATACTCCACTTAGTAGTTTGTATGTTTTAAACATGCTTGAAAAGATGTTTTAAAAATTTTATTTAGCCATTGTATTTTGACCCTAATGCCATGGTATTTTGACCCTAATGCCATGGTATATTGATCCCCCTACTATAGACCTCTAATTTCAAAAAATTTTGCTATTCTAACTCCTTTACATATAGTTAGTTTAGTCCAATAAGTAGTATGTATGTATTTAACATGCTGAAAAAGATGTTTTCAAAATTTTACTAAGCCATGTTATTTTGACCCCTCTGCCATGGTGTATTGAACCCCCTACTAAAGACCTCAAATTTCAAAAAATCTAGCTATTCTAACTCCTTTATTTAATAATTATAATCCAATAAGTAGTTTGTATGTATTTAACATGCTGGTAAGATGTTTTAAAAATTTTATTTAGACATGGTTGACCCCCCCTGCCATGGTATATTGAACCCCCTACTATAGACCTCTAATTTCAAAAATTCTAGCTATTCTCACTCCTATACATAGTAATAATACTCCAATAAGTAGTTTGTATGTATGTATTTATCATGCTGGAAAATATCGGTCAAAATTTTACTAGGCCATGGTATTTTGACCCCCTTCCATGGTATATTGAACCGCTAACTATAGACCTCGAATTTCAAAAATTCAAGCTATTCTTACTCCTTTACATAGTTATAATACTCAAATTAGTAGTTGGTATGTATTTAACATGCTGGCAAAGATGTTTTGAAAATTTTACTTAGCCATGGTATTTTGAACCCCCTGCCATGGTATATTGACCCCCCTTTTACTCCTCCAATTTAAAAAAATCTAGCTATTATAACTCCTTTACACAGTGATAATACCACAATGAGAATAAGTAGTTTGTATGTACTAAACATGCTGAAAAAGATGTTTTTAAAATTTTACTTAGCCATTGTATTTTGACCCCCCCTCCCATGGTATATTGAACCCCCTACTATAGACCTCTAATTTAAAAAATTCTAGCTATTCTAACTCCTTTATTTAATAATAATACTCTTATAAGTATATATAGTTTGTAGGTATTTAACATGCTGGAAAAGATGTTTTAAAAATTTACTTAGCCATAGTATTTTGACCTCCCTGCCATGATTTACTCAACCCCTTACTATATACCTCTAATTTCAAAAATTCTTGCTGTTCTAACTCCTTTTCATAGTAATAATACTCCAATAAGTAGTTGGTATGTATTAAACATGGTGGAAAAAATGTTTTGAAAATTTTATTTAGCCATGGTTGACCCCCATGCCATGGTATATTGAACCCCCTACTTTAGACCCTTAATTTCAAAAATTCTAGCTATTCTTACTTCTAAACATTGTAATAGTACTCCAATAAGTAGTTTATATGTATTTTACATGCTGGAAAATATGTGTCAAAATTTTACTAGGCCATGGTATTTTCAACCGCCAACTATATACCTCGAATTTCAAAAATTCAAGCTATTCTTACTTCTTTACATAGTTATAATACTCCAATTAGTTGTTGGTATGTATTTAACATGCTGGAAAAGATGTTTTGAAAATTTTACTTAGCCATGGTATTTTGAACCCCCTGCCATGGTATATTGACCCCCCCTTTTACTCCTCCAATTTTAAAAAATCTAGCTAGTATTACTCCTTTACACAGTAATTATACCACAATAAGAATAAGTAGTTTGTATGTACTAAACATGCTTAAAAATATGTTTTTAAAATTTTACTTAGCCATGTTATTTTGACCACCCTGCCATGGTATATTGAACCGCCTACTATAGACCTCTAATTTCCAAAAATTCTAACTCCTTTATTTAATATTAATGCTCCAATAAGTATATATAGTTTGTAGGTATTTAACATGCTGGAAAAGATGTTTTAAAAATTTTACTTAGCCATAGTATTTGACCTCCCTGTCATTGTTTCCAGAACCCCCTACTATAGACCTCTAATTTCAAAAATCCAGCTATTCTAACTCCTTTACATAGTAATAATACTCAAATACGTAGTTGGTATGTATTTAACATGGTGGAAAAAATGTTTTGAAAATTTTATTTAGCCATGGTTGACCCCCCTGCTATGGTATATTGAACCCCCTACTATAGACCTCTAATTTAAAAAAATTGTAGGTATTCGTACTCCTTAACATAGTAATAGTACTCCAATAAGTAGTTTGTATGTTTTTTACATGCTGGAAAATATGTGTCAAAATTTTACTAGGCCATGGTATTTTGACCCCCTCCCCTGGTATATTGAACCGCCAACCATAGACCTTGACTTTCAAAAATTCTAGCTATTCTTACTCCTTTACATAGTTATTATTCTCCAATAAGTAGTTGGTGTGGATTTAACATGCTGGAAAAGATGTTTTGAAAATTTTACTTAGCCATGGTATTTTGACCCCCCACCAATTGTATATTGACCCCCTTTTACTCCTCCAATTTAAAAAAAAAATCTAGCTATTATAACTCCTTTACACAGTTATGATACTCCACTAAGTAGTTTGTATGTATTTAACATGCTAGAAAAGATGTTTTGAAAATTTTACTAAGCCATGGTATCTTGATCCCCCTGCCATGGTATATTGAACCCCCTACTATAGACCTCTAATTTCAAAAATTCTAGCTATTCTTACTCCTTTACACAGTAATAATACTCCAGTAAGTAGTTTGTATGTACTTAACATGCTGAAAAAGATGTTTTCAAAATTTTACTTAGCCATGGTATTTTGACCCCCCTGGCATGGTATATTGAAGCCCCTACTATAGACCTTTAATCTAAAAAAATCTAGCTATTCTAACTCCTTTATTTGATGATAATACTCAAATAAGTTTATATAGTTTGTATGTATTAAAGATGCTGGAAAAGATGTTTGAAACATTTTACTTAGCCATAGTATTTTGACCTCCCTGCCATGGTATATTGAACCCCCTACTAATTTCAAAAACTTTAGCTATTCTTACTCCTTTACATAGCAATAATACTCCAATAAGTAGTTGGTATGTATTTAACATGGTGGAAACAATGTTTTGAAAATTTTATTTAGCCATGGTTGACCCCCTGCCATGGTATATTGAATCCCCTACTATGGACCTCTAATTTCAAAAATTCTAGCTATTCTTACTCCTATACATAGTAATAATACTCCAGTAAGTAGTTTGTATGTATTTTACATGCTGGAAAATATGTGTAAAAATTTTATTAGGCCATGGTTTTTTTACCCCCTGCCATGGTATATTGAACCGCCAACTATAGACCTTGAATTTCAAAAATTCTAGCTATTCTCACTCCTTTACATAGTTATAATACTCCAATTAGTAGTTGGTATGTATTTAACATACTGGAAAAGATGTTTTGAAAATTTTACTTAACCATGGTATTTTGATCCCCCTGCCATGGTATGTTGACCCCCTTTTACTCCTCCAATTTTAAAAAAATTAGCTATTATAACTCCTTTACACAGTTATAATACTCCACTAAGTAGTTTGTATGTATTTAACATGCTGGAAAAGATGTTTTTTTAAATTTTACTTAGCCATCGTATTTTGACCCCTTGCCATGGTATATTGAACCACCTTCTATAGACCTCTAATTTCAAAAATTCTGGCTATTCTAACTCCTTTACACAGTAATAATACTCCACTAAGTAGTTTGTATGTAATTAACATGCTGGAAAGATGTTTTGAAAATTTTACTTAGCCATGGTATTTTGACCCCCCTGCCATGATATATTGAACCCCTTACAATAGACCTCTACTTTCAAAAAATCTAGCTATTCTAACTACTTTACACAGTAATTATACTCCACTAAGTAGTTTGTATGTTTTTAACATGCTGGAAAAGATGTTTTAAAAATTTTACTTAGCCATGGTATTTTGACCCCAATGCTATGGTATATTGAACCCCCTACTATAGACCTCTAATTTCAAAATTTTTTGCTATTCTAACTCCTTTACATATAGTTATATTAGTCCAATAAGTAGTATGTATGTATTTAACATGCTGGAAAAGATGTTTTGAAAATTTAACTTAGCCATGGTATTTTGAACCCTCCCCCTTTTTTACCATGGGAAATTTAACTCCCTTTATATGTTAGGATTTCAAATAACCAAAGCTTCAAGGTACATGGTCTAGTCATAATGCTCCAATAAGTATTTTGAATGAAATTTTGTTGGTAAAGACTTCATCATGTTCAGAGCACTTATACCAAGCCATGGTATTTATTTTTTCCTATCATGGAAAATTTACTTCCTCTTTTGGAATGTCTGATTTTCAATCTATAATAAGCTTTAAAATAATGTATTATGTTCTAATAATTATCTAGAATGAAAAAAAAACAGGGGGGTTCAATTTACCATTGGGGGTCAATTTTCCATACAGGGGGTAGGGGTTCATTTTACCATAGCGGTATTTTGACCCCGGGTCAATTTTCCATGGGGTTCAAAATACCATATGACAGGTACCGGTCTGTATTTTTGTTACTTGTTTTTCTGCTTTGTATCGATCTGATAAGGTAAGCCCTTTTCAACTGATTTTTATACGACCGCAAAAAAATTTTGCGGTCGTATATTGGTATGACGTTGGTGTCGTCGTGTTCGTCGTCGTCGTCGTCGTCGTCCGAAGACACAGTGGTTTTCGCACTCTAACTTTAGTTTCAGTAAATGGATCTCTATGACATTTTACCATAAGGTTCAATACCACAAAAGGAAGGTTGGGATTTTGGGGATTATGGTACCAACAGTTAAGGAATGAAGGGGCCAAAAATAAGCATTTTTGTAACTTCCAGACATAACTTGTGTGTTAGTGTATGGATCTCTCTGACATTGTACTACAAGGTTCCATATCACAAAGGGAATGCTGGGATTGATTTTGGGGGTAATTGCCTCAAAATTTTAGGAATAAGGGGCCAAAAAAGGGAAAAAAAACAAGCATTTTTCTTGTTTCATGACAATTACTTGTGTGTAAGTGTATGGATCTTTCTGAAATTGTACTACAAGGTTCCATATCACAAAGGGAAAGCTGGAATTGAGTTTGGGGGTAATTGCCTAAAACGTTTAGGAATAAGGGGCCAAAAAGGGGCCATAAATAACAATTTTTCTAGTTTCCAGACAAAAACTTGTGTTCAGGTGTATGGATCTCTCTGAAATTGTACTACAAGGTACCATACCACAAAGGGAAGGTTGGGATTGATTTTGGGGGTAATTGCCTCAAAATTTTAGGAATAAGGGGCTAAAAAGGTACAAAAAACAAGCTTTTTTTCTAGTTTCAGGACAATAACTTGTGTGTAAGTGTATGGATATTTATGAAATTGTACAACAAGGTTCCATATCACATAGGGAAAGGTGGGTTTGAGTTTGGGGGTAATAGCCTTAAACGTTTAGGAATATGGGGCCAAAAAGGGGCCAAAAAACAAGCATTTTTCTAGTTCCCAGACAATAACTTGTGTCCAAGTGTATGGATCTCTCTGAAATTGTACTGCAAGGTACCATACCACAAAGGAAAGGCTGGGATTGAGTTTGGGGGTGATGAATCATAAGGGGGTTCAAAAAATTTGGGGGGGGGGATTTTTTTTTCCTTTTTATGCCCCCGCCGTAGCGGAGGGGGACGGCGGGGCATTAAGTTTTACCCTTGTTCGTCTGTACGCCCGTCCGTACGCCCCAAAGTTGGTTTCCGTTCTCTAACTTTAGTTTGCCTCAACCAAATGTTATGAAACTTATACACAATGCTTATTACCACTACATACAGATCAAGTTTGAATTGGTGCCGTCACTTTTACTGTTCTAGAGTTATGCCCTTTACAAATGGAAAAATTGCTGAATTTTTTTCATTTTTTTTTCTAAATATCAAGTATTTTTAAAATTGGAGTTATCTTTCTTTGTCCGTGATTATAGTTGAATCAACTACAACCAATGCTTTATACAATGCAATATTTAATTTTACCTTCCACTGATAAATTAAAGCAATTTTTACCTTTCATTTCTAAAAATATTTTTAAGTCTTCTATGAAAATTGGAGTTATCTTTCATAATGGTAGTTGAATCAACTACAACCAATGCTTTATACAATGCAATATTCAATTTTACGTCCTACTGATAGATTAAAGCAATCGTTACCATTCAGTGCTTACAAGCACTTTGATTACGATTCTAGAGTTATGCCCATTTACAAATGAAAAAAATTGCTGAATTTTCGTTTCCGTTCTCTAACTTGAGTTTATCTCAAATTAATGTAATGAAATGTATATATAATGCTTTTTACCACATAACTCAGTTTAATTTTTTGTTTCCGTTTTCTAACTTTAGTTTGCCTCAACCAAATGTTATGAAACTTATACACAATACTTATTACTACAGATTAAGTACGAAATTTGGTGGCGACACTTTTACCATTCTTGAGTTATGTCCCTTTATAAACATAAAAATTGCTGAATTTTTCGTTACCGTTCTCTTACTTTAGTTTGGCTCAACCAAATGTTATAAAACTTACACACAACCGTTCTAGAGTTATGCGTATTTACAAATAGAACAATTGCTGAATTTTTAGTTTCTGTTCTCTACTTAAGTTAGCCGTAACCAAATGTTATGAGACTTACATACATTACTTATTACCACAAAACTCAGATCAAGTTAAAATTTGGTTAGCGTCACTTTTACCGTATTTCAGTTATGTCCCTTTATAACTATATGATATGCAAGCGGGGGCATCATCTGTGTCCACATGTGGACACTATCCACATTTATTTTTTTTTTTTTAATTTTCCATTTTAAATTGGTTATTTCTGATTTATATATAAAAGCAAATAATAATGATATGGTTTGAATAGGTAAATTAAAAAATTTTAAGTTCTTAGACCATATTCATTCTATGTCAAATATTTAATCACAATCCAAATTCAGTGCTGTATCAAGCTTGAATGTTGTGTCCATACTTGCCCCAACTGTTCAGGGTTCGACCTCTGCGGTCGTATCAAGCTGCGCCCAGCGGAGCATTTTATTATAGTTTGTTCATATGTTGTACTGTTACACCACTGTCCCAGCTTAGGGGGAGGGTTGGAATACCGGTAACATGTTGAACCCCACCACATTCTTTATGTGCCTGTCTTCAGTCAGGAACCTGAAATTCAGTTGTTGTCGTTTGTTGCTGTATATCTTATTTGTATTTCGTTCATTGTTTTTACATACATCAGGCCATTGGTTTTCTAGCTTGAATTCATTTCGGCGCCTTTTATGTGGTATGGGTTTTGTGCATTGTTGAAGGCTGTACGGAGACCTATAGTTGTTATCTTCTATGTCATTTGGTATCTGGTGGAGAGTTGTCTCATGGGCAATTATACCACATCTTCTTAATTTTATATACATTTGTATCTTGCAATTTTTGTGTTAATATTTTGATACTTGATGGCTTACCTTGGTGGGTTTTTTTTCAGGATGCAATACCTATGCGCAATGCTTCTGTTGTGGATTCAATCAGAAGTGGAGAGAAAATGATGATCCTTTAAGAAGCAGTTCACATTATGATGATTGTTCATATTCTCAAAAAGTAAATGACAGCTCTGCTCAGGTATAAATATTTGTTTTAAAATTTTTAAAAAAGTATGATACTGATAATTTGCTTATTGAGATCAGTGATTTTAGTTGTAATAATTTAAGTTTACGAACAGCTTAATGAACTATTTTATATTGATTTTATATGAATGAAATGTGATATGGGTTTAAATATTTTCTAGTAAGCAGATGATAGCTATTCACATTTAAAATTAATGTATTAAAAAATAAGACAAGCTTCGATTGTCAATTATCAAAATGTGTCTGGACAATTCAAACAGTGAAAATGTGTAAGTTGAATTGTACATTTGTATAATAATTAACATATACATTAAATTAGAAAACAAGCATGCTGTCTGTCCTTTCTAAAGAAGCCCTAGTCAGTTAAGTGTAATGTTTGAATTGTATGAAATATGAATTCTATTGATTTCAAAATTTGAAAAGGTCATATAATAGCATGTAGAGTCTTGTCATCTTGAAAAAATCTCTGAGCATGACTTTGCAGCAAGGTTTTAAAAAAAGTCAAAGACAGAGAAAGGCTTTGTCTTTACCTGTTACATGTATAACATTTATTTTTGAGTCAGATTTGACTTATGACTTGCAATGAAATAAATTCTTAACCAAGGGAGATGGATCATAATCTTAACATTAAATATGTGGCCAAATCAATATATTTGAATAACTATAGTTCAGTAGGAAAGATATTTCTTTAATCATAAACATCGATCATAAAGTTATTTCTGTCCACTTTCTGCAGGAATCATAAGGTGGCATTTGAAGAGATGTAGCTTGTATTTGAGATTAAATCTGTTTGAAGTACATAACTTTTATTGTAAAAAGTGATATTAGTCAAGAATTGTCAGAAGGTCACAATATGAACTGATGTAATATAGATTTATTTAACATATGAAATATCAATATCAATTTAATATCTAATATAAAAAAACACTTCATTGAAAAGTTATAAGCAATTTTGATTGTTTAAATAATCCTCTTTAGAAATAAATATAAGCTGGCATGAATTACACAATTATTATTTAAAATACTTCAAAAGCACAATTTAATATCTGCTGCTAAAACTTGTTTTCAATATTTAAGAAAGAAATGTAATTACTGTAGCTTTAACTTTGATTTTTAAAAGAGATCTACTTTAATGATTTTTCCATAAACCATGTACATTTTCACCCACAAAGAAAACTTCAGTTTTGTTGTACATATAAAATGACAGATCTGAAGATGTTTATAATTTTGTTTATTCATAAATAAAACTTCCATTTCTATTTTCAGGATAGTAACCCCAGTAGTCCTGATAGTGAACAAACAATTCCCAAGTCAATGGAGTTACCTCAATTTTTATGATGCATTCAGTGAATTGTTATGAGATTATTGTTATGGCTAAATGAAATCCACCTGGATACATCACAATATTCTACTATTGGTGTAAAATATTCAACTCAGTTTTTATACGCCCGTTTACGGGACGTATTATGGTAAACCGTTGACCGTCCGTCTGTCCGTCCGTCCGTCGTCAACATGTCGGACATTAATTCAAAAACGCTTTTACCAATATGCATGAAACTTTGGTGAATTGTTTATATCTATTGACGTGAGCTCCCTTTCGTTTTTTATAAATTTCAGATTTACCATTTCCGAGTTTTGGGGTTTTATTCATTAAAAGAGGGGTGATTTTCCAGTTTTCGGACTATAACTCAAAAACAATTTCACCAATTTGCATGAAACTTTTGTGAATTGTTTATATCTATTGACGTGAGCTCCCTTTCGTTTTTTATAAATTTCAGATTTACCATTTCCGAGTTTTGGGGTTTTATTCATTAAAAGAGGGGTGATTTTCCAGTTTTCGGACTATAACTCAAAAACAATTTCACCAATTTGCATGAAACTTTTGTGAATTGATCATATTTATTGATGTGAGCTCCCTTTCGATTTTTTTAAAAATTTAGGATTTACCGTTTCCGAGTTTTGGGGTTTTGTTCATTAAAAAAGGGGGGATTTTCCAGTTTTCGAACAATAACTCAAAAACAATTTCACCAATTTGCATGAAACTTTTGTTAATTGTTCATATCTATTGATGTGAGCTCCCTTTCGTTTTTTATAAATTTAGGATTTACCGTTTCCGAGTTATGGGGTTTTATCCATTAAAAAAGGGGGGATTTTCCAGTTTTCGGACAATAACTCAAAAAAAATTTCACCAATTTGCAAGAAACTTTTGTGAATTGTTCATATCTATTGACGTTAGGTCCCTTTTGATTTTTATAAATTTCAAGACTATACGTTTCCGATTTATGGGGTTTTATTCATTACAAAAAGGGGGATTTTCCAGTTTTCAGCATTTTTTATGAAACTTTGGTAAATCTATTTTTGTAAGCTCCCTTTTGATTTTTATAAATTTTCGATTTAATGTTTCCGAGTTATAAGATTTTATTTGTTTATAGTCTGACAACAGATTTAATAAGTATTACGCAACAGCACAGTGTATTGCACAACAGCAAGAAATCTTTCATATAACCAATTTGAAGTTCTTTTACTACATTTATTCAGAAACCTATAATATATCAAATATTTAATTACAATCCAAATTCTGACCTGTATCAAACTTGAATATTGTGTCCATTTTTGCCCCAACTGTTCAGGGTTGGACCTCTGCGGGCGTATCCAGCTGCGCTCAGCGAAGCAGTTTATTTTCAAAAAATTTAACGATCTTCTAACACAATTTATGATAATTGAATTATATAAGATTTTAATGTTGACTGATAGCAGAATCGATTATAAGACATAGTCACCATTCCTGTGGTTGGGTACTAACTTGTTACTTTTAAAATAATTTGAGAATGAAATATTTTACTGTTATGAGTACAGTTGAAAATAGTCATGATACAAATTAAATTGATTACAAGAAATGCCTTCTAGGGCTTCCATGTTATTTTTTCCAGATCACATGTTATGCAATTATTTTTTTTACTGTATAAAAGTTGTGCAAGGCCAAATATTATGCATGAAAGGGTGAAAATGATGTGATATAAAATTTACAAATTATTTAGTCAATCTCTGCAATAGGTTCAAAACTGCATTAGCATATAAGTGGCATAATAGAAAGCTGTTTTAAATCAGCAAAACATTAATCATAGGATGTTTACATATACATTTATGTTGAAAGTTTAACCTTTAGTTTTTATACGACCGCAAAAAAATGTTTTGTGGTCGTATATTGGTATGACGTTGGCGTCGTCGTCGTCGTCTGGCGTCGTCCGGCGTCGTCCGAAGACACATTGGTTTTCGCACTCTAACTTTAGTTTAAATGAATGGATCTCTATGAAATTTTACCACAAGGTTCAATACCACAAAAGGAAGGTTGGGATTGATTTTGGGGGTTATGGTACCAACAGTAAAGGAATTAGGGGCCAAAAAGGGGCCAAAAATAAGCATTTTTGTAACTTCCAGACATAACTTGTGTGTTAGTGTATGGATCTCTCTGACATTGTACCACAAGGTTCCATATCACAAAAGGAATGCTGGGATTGATTTTGGGGGTAATTGCCTCAAAATTTTAGGAATTAGGGGCCAAAAAAGGGGCAAAAAACAAGCATTTTTCTAGTTTCAGGACAATAACTTGTGTGTAAGTGTATGGATCTTTCTGAAATTGTACTACAAGGTTCTATATCACAAAGGGAAAGCTGGGTTTTAGTTTGGGGGTAATTGCCCTAAACGTTTAGGAATTTGGGGCCAAAAAACACATTTTTCTAGTTTCCAGACAATAACTTGTGTTCAAGTGTATGGATCTCTCTGAAATTGTACTGCAAGGTACCATACCACAAAGGGAAGGCTGGGATTGAGTTTGGGGGTGATGAATCATAAGAGGGTTCAAAAATTTGGGGGGGGGATTTTTTTTTTTTTCCTTTTTTTTCTTTTTTTCCTTTTTTTTTTTTTTCTTTTAAAATTTTCCATTTTAAGTTGGTTATTTCTGATTTATATTTAAAAGCGAATAATAATGATATGGTAGGAGATACACACCAAACAGGATGTATAAATTATTATATAATAAGTATTGTGCAATAGCAAGAAATTTTCAATTGCACAGTATTGCGCAATATCAAGAAATCTTCAATTGCACAGTATTGCGCAATAGCAAGAAATATCCAATAGCACAATATTGCGCAATAGCAAGAAATTGTCAATTGTACAGTATTGCGCAATAGCAAGAAATATTTAATTGCACAGTATTGTGCAAAAGAAGATACTTCGTATAAATTGCTTATTTCTTGACCAATTTCAATGGGGTTTTATTCTTGAATTCTTGGGTTTCTTTAATATGCTGAATCTAACCGTGTATTTAGTTTTTGGATTTTGGGCCCCGTTTTTAAATTGGTCCACATTGAGGTTCAAAGGGTCCAAAATTAAACTTTGTTTGATTTCATCAAAAATTGAATTATTGGGGTTCTTTGATATGCCGAATCTAACCGTGTATTTAGATTTGTAATTTTTGGTTCCGTTTTCAAATTGGTCTACATTAAGGTCCAAAGGGTCCAAAATTAAACTTAGTTTGATTTTAACAAAAATTGAATTTTTAGGGTTCTTTGATATGCTGAATCTAAACATGTATTTAGATTTTTGATTATGGGCCCAGTTTTCAAGTTGGTCCAAATCGGGGTCCAAAATTAAACTTTGTTTGATTTCAACAAAAATTGAATATATGGGGTTCTTTGATATGCTGAATCTAACCATGTATTTAGATTTTAGATTTTTGGGCCCCGTTGTCAACTTTGTCCACATTGAGGTCAAAAGGGTCCAAAATTAAACTTTGTTTGATTTCATCAAAAATTGAATTCTTGGGGTTCTTTGATATGCTGAATCTAACCATGTATTTAGATTTTGGATATTGGACCATAATAGGTGAATGTCCAATTTAAGATTTTTAAGTTCTTAGACCACATTCATTCTGTGTCAGAAACCTATGCTGTGTCAAATATTTAATCACAATCCAAATGCAAAGCTGTATCAAGCTTGAATGTTGTGTCCATACTTGCCCCAACTGTTCAGGGTTCGACCTCTGCGGTCGTATCAAGCTGCGCCCTGCGGAGCATTTTATTGTATCTTATGACTGTCTAAGATATATTCATAAAACTTATGATTTCAGACAGAAAAACCATTATGAAATTTATGGCATTACAAAATTATTAACATCAAAATACAGCTTTTGAACTGAAACCAAGTTTTATCATCTGTTAGAAAGGTTTTTAAAATTGTAATAATTAGTAAAATTATTGATTTTTTTTGTGGTACAATAAGTTCTGAAAGGGACTATAAATGCAGCGTGAGTCTTTCAAAGGACTATAAACTTAGTTTAAGAAAAACTATGGGTATGTTTTTGATATTTTCAGACAATTTGAAGTAAGGACCTAAAATCTAAATATAGTCCGTGATTATCAAAAGATTAATACAATTTTGGTGGGCTAGTAAACTTTTTCTGGAACTCTTAATTGCTAATCTGAAGAGCAAATGCTGCTTGGGATTGTAACTATATTATGTGGTAGTTATATAAAAACAAACTGTTATTATGTTTTGTAGTGGTTCGTTGCCATCTGCCCTAGTATGTAGCTGTTGGTTATTTTAAGTTGGCATTAATTACGTTGAAATTCCATGTTTATTTCACCATAACAGTTACAGCATAAAACTACAAATTACCATGGCCTTCCACTGAAGGATAAAACGTAGAACTACAATAGTGGAAAAGTCTTCATTCACTATGCTATTGATGTAAGAGAATCTGAAGAATATATTTTCAACACTGATAAGTAATTTAGTAATTTGCAATATAAAGGATGGTGGTCATATGCCACTACAAATCATTACAGTTTATTTTGTTATATTTTATGAATATTTTACCAATCAAAACTTCAGAGGTTTTCAATAATGTAATGGTGATGTACGATTTAAAAAAAAATTGAATTCAAACAATTTTTTTTAATATTAGTAAATCTGCTTCTTTACCTCTATAAAAGGTAAAATTATAGATATATATATATATCTTTTTTAAATATTTATATTTCTAAACTCATTTTATATTGTTATCTACTGTTGTTATATTGATTTTGTGAAAATATTAATTTTCTTTTTGATGTGTACTGCTTCCATAGAACTGTCAATCTGACAGTATTTTCAATAAATTCATTGAATATTATGTATATTCAAATGTATATACATGATACATGGAGGAGGTATGTTTATATTACCATTGTTCGCCTAGTCACTTCAATTAAAGTCAGTTTGGTAACTATGCATAGTAAATAGATTTTTATTTGATTGATATTTGTTTTGTAGTGTAAATGATTTTAAGGTATTCCCTTTTTAACTACATTTTTTTTTGTAAATGCTTGTAAAATATACATTTTGATAGACAACATTGTGTTATGTTATCCCATACAATTTAATCATTTATTGTGTAAGTTTATTTTATATAAGTAAGGATGGTAATATTGAATGATGCCAAAGCCCAAGGTCAAAATTGTTTCCTTATGTTGACAATGTGTGATATGAAATTGTTATAAGTGTAAATATATTTCCTGATGAAATCATAAGAAAGGTTATAAAACCATATTGGAATGTACTGTATTAATTGCTTATGCTGAGCATTTTCCATTTAGAGAGTCATGGGCTATTTTTATACGCTCGTTTACGGGACGTATTATGGTATACCTTTGTCTGTCTGTCCGTCCGTCGTCAACATGTCGGACATTAACTGAAAAACGCTTTTTTGCAAATTTGCATAAAACTTTGGTGAATTGTTTATATCTATTGACATGAGCTCCCTTTCGTTTTTTATAAATTTTAGATTTTACGTTTCCGAGTTATGGGGTTTTATTCATTAAAAAAGGGGATTTTCCAGTTTTTGGACAATAACTCAAGAATGCTATCACCAACTTGCAAGAAATTGTGGTGAATTGTTTATATCTATTGACATGAGCTCCCTTTTGATTTTTATAAATTTTAGATTTTATGTTTCTGAGTTGTGGGGTTTTATTCATTAAAAAAAGGGGGATTTTCCAGTTTTCAGACAATAACTCAAGAATGCTTTCACCAACTTGCAAGATATTGTGGTGAATTGTTTATATCTATTAACATGAGCTCCCTTTCGATTTTTATATATTTTAGATTTTACATTTCCGAGTTACAGGGTTTTATTCATAAAAAAAGGGGGATTTTCCAGTTTTTGGACAATATCTCAAAAATGCTTTCAGCAGTTCTTATGAAACTTTGGTGAATTGTTTATATCTATTGATGTAAGCTCCATTTAGAATTTTATAAATTTTTCATTTATCATTTCTGAGTTATGGGGTTTTACTCATTAAAAAAGGGGGGATTTTCCAGTTTTCGGACAATAACTCAAAAATGCTGTCAGCAATTCTCATGAAACTTTGGTGAATTATTTATATCTATTGATGTAAGCTCTCTTTACATTTTCATAAATTTCTAATATGACATTGAGAATTAATTGAACTTTATTTGTTTATAGTCTGACAACAGATTTACTAAGTATTGCGCAACAGCACAGTGTATTGCACAACAGCAAGAAATCTTTAATTGAATATATAAATTCAATTCATATAACCAATTTTAAGTTCTTTGACTACATTTATTCAGAAACCTATAATATGTCAAATATTAAATTACAATCCAAATTCAGACATGTATCAAGCTTGAATATTGTGTCCATTTTTGCCCCAACTGTTCAGGGTTGGACCTCTGCGGGCGTATCCAGCTGCGCTCAGCGAAGCAGTTTATTTCAGGATGCTTTGGAATAACTTTGTCTAAGTTGTATCAATACTAGATAGATTTTCTTTTTCACCACCATATTGCCGCTTCCATGTTTCACAAGTGATAACGTGATTATTATTTTGAGTTTTACAGTCAGATGTTGCATAAATATAATATAGCTGTTTTGTTACTGAACTGAAGTGTTTTCGTATATGTTTATATATATATATATATATATAAATGTTACTTAAAACTACTATGAGAATATTGCAGAATATATTGAATTAAAATATGTAGTAATGACAAGATGTAGTAAATATTGTGAACACCAAAGATTGAGATAGCTCTCTGCATTTCTTTTTTCTCTACATTAAAGGAGAAAACATTTATTATGTTTCCAAATACCAATTTATCTTGGAACTGATGCATTATATTTGAAATAAAGATGGAATAATACCAAAATCTATAGAACCAATAGGATGTTAATCTAATGAAATCTTTTTTCTGTTAAAGAATGACTTAGTAGTTCTTTTCATCTTGTAAATAAAAATACACATTAGAAAACTACCTCAAAAGTTTTGACATCGAATACTAGCCATGAGATTTGACATAAAATGCTGGAAATTGTAGCAAATAAAATATAAAATTAAGATATATTTTGAAAGTTTGCGAACGAAACAAGTAGTTTTAATTTTATAGATTGAACTTTATTGCAGATTTACAAGCCATGCCTCTCTTTTTGGAAGATACTTAACATTCAAAGATATTCGGTTTTGTTTACCTACTGGTTCCAAGATATAATCTCCATGTTTAATCTAATAAAAATTAAACCTGCGAATGTTATTAGTTAACAGTTAGAAAGTGTTCAAATTAAATTCTCAGGCAACCTCAAAGTTAAAGGAGGGGTAGTTCAAAATTTAGAATTTCAAGGCATTTAAAAAAAATTGTTGAAAAGATGCAGCACTACCTTTTGTTTTGATCTTTGAAAAATTGTAGTGCATTTGAAATTTCCATTCAAGGATATAATTTTTTATGGAACTTTATAGTAAATTTAGTTTTTTAGGCGTAGATTTTCTATTGGAAATCGTAGGTCTATACATACAGAAGTGCAAATTATACTGTTAGCAATGGCAAATGTTAATTTTTGCAATTTTTTTGTTAAAAAAAATGTAACAACACATTGTATTTTGTGTCTTTTTTTATACTGACTGCTGTGCTAATGAAACCCATACTATTTCCAAATTAAGACTTTAACTTGATCAAGTTTTGAGATTGTAAATCAATGCGTATGTCGTGAGACTTTGTTTGGATATACTTTATGTAATAACTGTTAATCCCTACTCCAGGAGTGGGTTCTGTATTCAATCTGTTAGTCCATTCGTCTGTTTATCCTTTTGTCAAGTACTATTTTTGTTGCAACTTTTTTAAGTGCAACGGAATAGAATGACTTCATATTTGGTCAGCAGCTTGACAGTGATTAGTGCAACATGTGCACTTTTTTCTGTCAGAAAACTACTCCTGTTTGCTGATATTGTACAAGTTGCCATATGTGGATTGAACCTAGTATTTTTTGTCATACATTTCTTAGGACTGAACAGAATGACTATATATTTGGTCAGCACTTGACATGAAAGAATTCTAAAGTATGAATACTCTCTGGATCTGTCAGAAGTCTATCCTCTGTTTGCCAATACTTTGACCCTTTCAATATGTTTTATAAACCTTATTTTTCATCATACATTTCTTCTGTAGTATTGAACAGATTGACTTCACATTTGGTCAGCTGTTTGATATGTGGCGTTTCAAGGTATGACCACTTATTGGATCTGTCAGACAACTAATACCTGATTTTTATATGACCTCAAAATTTTTTTGTGGTCATATATTGGTATGACGTCGTCGTCGTCGTGTGAAGACACATTGGTTTTCGCACTCTAACTTTAGTTTAAGTGAATGGATCTCTATGAAATTTTACCCTAAGGTTCAATACCACAAAAGAAAGGTTGGGATTGATTTTGGGGGATATGGTACCAACAGTTCAGGAATAAGGGGCCAAAAATAAGCGTTTTTGTAACTTCCAGACATAACTTGTGTGTTAGTGTATGGATCTCTCTGACATTGTTCCACAAGGTTCCATATCACAAAGGAAATGCTGGGATTGATTTTTGGGTTAATTGCCTCAAAATTTAAGGAATTAGGGGCCAAAAAAGGGGCAAAAAACAAGCATTTTTCTAGTTTCATGATAATAACTTGTGTGTAAGTGTATGGATCTTTCTGAAATTGTACTACAAGGTTCTATATCACAAAGGGAAAGCTGGAATTGAGTTTGGGGGTAATTGCCGAAAATGTTTAGGAATAAGGGGCCAAAAATAAGCATTTTCTTGGTTTCCAGATAATAACTTGTGTTCAAGTGTATGGATCTCTCTGAAATTGTACTTCAAGGTACCATACCACAAAAGGAAGGCTTGGATTGATTTTGGGGGTAATTACCTCAAAATTTTAGGAATTAGGGGCCAAAAAGGGGCAAAAACAAGCATTTTTCTAGTTTCAGGACAATTACTTGTGTGTAAGTGTATGGATCTTTATGAAATTGTACTACAAGGTTCCATATCACAAAGGGAAAGCTGGGTTTGAGTTTGGGGGTAATTGCCTTAAACGTTTAGGAATTTGGGGCCAAAAAGGGGCCTAAAAACAAACATTTTTCTAGTTTCCATACAATAACTTGTGTTCAAGTGTATGGATCTCTCTGAAATTGTACTGCAAGGTACCATACCACAATTGGGAAGGCTGGAATTGAGTTTGGGGGTGATGAATCATAAGGGGGTTCAAAAAATTTGGGGGAGGGATTTTTTTTCCTTTTTTTTTCTTTAAAATTTTCCATTTTAAATTGGTTATTTCTGATTTATATATAAAAGCAAATAATAATGATATGGTTTGAATAGGTTATTTAAAATTTTTTTAAGTTCTTAGACCACATTCATTCTGTGTCAGAAACCTATGCTGTGTCAAATATTTAATTACAATCCAAATTCAGTGCTGTATCAAGCTTGAATGGTGTGTCCATACTTGCCCCAACTGTTCAGGGATCGACCTGTGCGGTCGTATCAAGCTGTGCCCAGCAAAGCATTTTATTGAAACTGTTTTAGAAGAAGGAGGGTGTGAATAGTGCGACAATGAATGTGTTCATTTTAGAGTTGATATCGTACTTAAGCTTGTTATTGAGTTTTAAGATGTTTTACTTTTGTATGTCTTGTTGTATATTATTGTTAAGGAGTTCTAAAAGCTAAGCATGATGTTTATGAGGTGTTTAAGAATTAATGTAAAGGTCAGAAGTGTTTATAGTACATGTAATGGAAGGTAAGGATTAGCATATTGTTTGTTTCCAGTTTTACAAACTCAATATTTTTCATTGTTAGGGTTAGACAAAATTTCAAGGTACTGGTCATTTAAAAGGGAAAAAAATAATTGTTTTTTTCACATGATGTTACTTCAGACAAAAGTTGAAAAATAGAAGTGAAAGATACCAAAGGGACATTCAAACTGATAAGACGAACATAAACTGAAATTGTAATGGCATAAAAAGAAAATAACCAAAAGACAATCAACAGTATACAAAACACAACATGGAAAACCTAAAGACTGAGCAACATAAATCCCAACGATATCAAATGTTTCTATCTTATATATAAATTTTAAAATAGTTTGTCATTTAATTCAACGGTTGATTTGCTTTGAAACGTGCATTATGTTCATTGCCACTACCCATACAGGAGATACTGGTTCAGCAATTATGAATCAAAGTAGAAATGTCAACTTTCCAGAAACATACTGTACATCTAAGATCTAAATCTGCGGCTCTTTACAAAAAAACTCATTTCAGTATAACTTACGATCAATTTTAATCCTAAGATTTATTGTGAAAAGAGTCGCTGGCTTTTAACTTTTGAAATCTAGAGTAATACATTCATTCAATGGAATTTGAAACATTTAGAAGGGATTTAGAATGTTTGATTTGTAGCTTTAGATGAGCGATTTAAATGCCTGCAACTAATGCTGAAGTTGCAATCTTAGGTCAAATACAGTAAACTTAGATTTTATACAGAAATGGTTTTAAGCTAATGCAATCTAAACCTTATTAATATTAGAATATTTTCTGCTATCTGTAGGTTTCAGTAGACATACTTGAAGATGTCCAGCTAAAACGTAGCAATATCACATCTTATGTAGTTAACATGACAGAAAATATGTCAAAATAGTCAATTTTTTCATCACATTGAATTTTAATTGTTTGCTTAATATGTTTTCTTGTCAAATAGAGTGTTTTTGAAAAGATGACGAAAGATGAAAAACAAATATTCAATAAACAGCAAACCTTGTTAAATGTCCTATCAGATGAATTACGTACAGCTTAATTGTTATCCCCTTTTAAAGGGTATGCAGTATTCTTATAAAATTATCACTACCTCTTGTTAGGTAAAACTGATGTGTTATTTTACTGCACATGTCATCTGTTGATGTTCTTATTTTCTTTTAATAATTACAATTTCATGTAAATGTCCTATTTTGCCTTTTAGAGCATTATGATTTTGGTGCTCAATTATATATTTTTATTGTTTTTTAAAATAAAAGGTCCAAAAATCAGTTTTTAATATCTTTTGTTGTAACTTTACTCGATCAATTTACCTTCTATATAAAATAAGGAGATATGGTATGATTGCCAATGTTACAACTATCCACCACAGACCAAATGACGTAGATATTAGCAACTATGGTTCGACAATTAGCAAAACCTATACCTCATAGCAAGCCATAAAAAGCCACACACTTACAAATCAAATGAGAAAACAATCTGTCTTATTTATGTACAAAACAACAAACGAAAAACAAATATGATATACAGTAAAAAAATATGACAATTTTTTAATTACAGGTGTTGGACTATTTGGGGCAATTAAGACCATTGAGCTATAAGTACAAAATAGCATCATAAGTAAAATTCAGAACATTAAAAATAGGTAATACAACCCAAATCAAACAAAGAAAGGTAAGTTTTATTCCTTATTATTCACATAGGGGGAAAAGCTATTGGATGGAAGAAATAATCAACATTTGAAATGAGGAAGGATTAAGTCATTGCTTTTACTGTATTGTATGGAACTCTGTTATTAAAATAACGAATTGGGGATAATGCTCCTCAGTTTGTAATGAACCAGTCAGCAGATCAAGATCATTCCAGGTGAACAATATAATGATATTTGCTTTATAGTTTGTTATTATTGTTTTTAATGTAGAAAAATGACTCGGACCAGATACCTCCATATAGATTAAATAGTTGTTTAGGACAATCTTACTCTCTCTCATACAATGATAAAAACTAAAGAAAAAACAACCTCAACCTGCGCGTTTAGAAGTTGGTAGTCACTCATATGTTGATATTAATAAACAAGTAATGTGTTCAAGTTCGGGTATAGGTGTAGGTCTTCACTTTAGGAGGGTTAAACAATTTGTTTGTTCGGGCTGTCTACTGCTAGAGAACTTTAATATTGGTTTTTGTCGAGCTTGCGACTTTTGTCGCAGAAAGCTCGACATAGGGATAGTAATCCGGCGGCGGCGGCGTTAGCTAACTTCATAAAAGCTTTATATTTTAGAAGCTAGAAGACCTGGATGTTTCATACTTTGTATATAGATGCCTTATGTTACGAAGTTTCCGTCTGTCATATGTCCATTGTCATTGACCCCATTTTCATGGTTCAGTGACTACTTGAAAAAAAAGTCAACATTTTTTGTAATGTTAATTTCTTTCTTATTATGAGTAATAAGATAACTATATTTAGTATGTGGGTACCTTGCAAGGTCCTTATGCCCGTCAGATAATTTTCATTTGACCTCGACCTCATTTTATGGATCAGTGAAAAAAGTCAAGTTTTCGTGGTCAAGTCCATATATCAGATACTATAAGCAGTAGGTCTACTTTATTTGGTATATGGAATGATTGTAAGGTGAACATGTCCAACTGGTAGGTGTCAACTGACCTTGACCTCATTTTCATGGTTCAGTGGTCAAAGTTAAGTTTTTGAGTTTTGGTCTTTTTTTCTATTACTATATATAATAGGTCAACAATAAATGGTGTATGGAAATATTTGTGATGTACATGTCAGTCTCGCAGGTTTTATTTGACCTTGACCTCATTTTCACGGTTCATTTCTCAGTGTTAAGTTTTTGTGTTTTGGTCTGTTTTTCTTCAACTATAAGCAATAGATCAACTATATTTGATGTATGGAAGGATTGTAAGGTGTATATGTCTGCCTGGCAGGTATCATCTGACTTGACCTCATTTTCATGGTTCATTGGTCAATGTTAAGTTTTCATGGTTAAGTTTGTTTCTTAGATACTATAAGAAATAGGTCAACTATATGTAATGCCTAAATTGATTGTCAGGTGTACATGTTTGTCTGGCATTGTTCATCTGACCTTGACCTCATTTTTATGGTTTATTGGTCAATGTTAAGTTTTCTTGTTTAAGACTGTTTCTTAGAAACAATAAGCAATAGGTCAACTATGTTTGGTTTATTGAATGATTGTAAGGTGTACATGTATTTCTCGTTTGATTTATATGACCTTGACCTCATTTTCTTAGATCATGTTAATTTTATGTGTTACTTGTAGTAAAACTGTGTATGTAGGACTATCAACATAAAATCAATGGTTAGTAAAGAAGGCGAGACATTTAAGCGTGTGCACTCTTGTTAGGAATAAATGGGCACTCAGGTAGTCCCACATACAAAAATATATCATTTGACAAGGATGAGATTTTGGCGAATTATAAGCCCTTCATGTCTTCAATGAACAATACATTGAACAGCAAATCTGAGGACTTACCTTGTTTGTATTGGATACCTAAGCTTCACAAAATTCCATACATACAACGGTACATTGCCGGCTCATCTGCATGTTCTACAAAGGAGTTGTCCATTAGATTGACAAAAATTCTATCCGCAGTGAAAGAGGGTCTTCAGAAATATTGTGAACCTGTTTACTTGCATAGTGGTATTAACCATATGTGGATTCAAAAAAACTCTAAAGAACTTCTGGATAATTTTAAATCTCGATCTTTCTCTGGAATTAATTCGATCAAAACATTTGAATTTTCAACCCTGTATACCACTATTCCCCATGTGAAATTGAAAAATCGTCTAAAAGAAATAATCCACAATGCTTTTCAATATAAAAATGGTAGCATACGCTATAAATTTATTACTTTGGGATACCTTTTGGTATATTTTGTTAATAGTGAACAAAATGGTAAAACATGCTACATAGAGGAACAAGTGATCAGTATGCTGGAGTTTCTTATTGACAACATATTTTTTGAATTTGGAGGTAGACTTTTTCAATACATTGTCGGCATTTCTATGGGAACGAACTGTACGCCTCTCCTTGCCGACCTCTTCTTATTTGCATATAAGTCGGAGTTCCTTCAGACACTTGTCAAAAACAAGAAGATCAAAGAAGCCTGATCATTTAATTTCAAATATAGATATATTGATGATCTGCTTTCCATTAACAATCCAAACTTTTCTCATTGGGTTCCATTAATATATCCTCCAGAACTAGAAATTAAAGAAACAACAGACACGGCTTCCTCCGCATCATATTTAGATTTATACCTCGAATTTGACATCAGCGGTCATCTCAGTACCAGAATCTATGACAAACGAAACGATTTTAATTTTGAAATTATCGATTTCCCCCACCTTAGTAGCATTAATATACCAACTTCACCTGCATATGGGATATACATTTCCCAATTCATTCGGTATTCAAGACCTTGCAGCTGCTATTCAGACTTTATAAAACGTCACCAGTGTCTGAGCAGAAGGTTGATGAACCAGGGTTATGTCAAAGAACGTCTCGTTCTTTTTCTAAAAAAGTTCATCGGACGATACCAAGACCTTGTTGATAAATATTCCGTATCAGCTTCACAAATAATACATGATGGTCTTGAAGTATAGATTCTAGATACTGACGTTGTTTATCATCTTAATTGTGTGTTATAGTGTTCTTTTATTTGTCTTTGTAAATTATTAACCTTTACCGTTTAGTCCTTTTTTGGTAATACCCTTTTGGCGTGGCTCGGGACTTATGCATCCCGCTATTGTGTTGTTGTGCTGTGGTCATTTTTTTGTATTATTGTCTTTCATTTGTGCTTACGTGCTTTGTCTATATGCCATTTTGTTTTTCTTTGTTGACATATTTGTTTGTCTTTATAGTGATTACGATTATAACACGATGTTGACTGCTGTACCCCTATTTTTGACATTTTTACCTATTATGTCTGTTTATTTTGTTCACACATTGTTGTCAATATAATGGAATTTTATGCGACTGTCATACAAGTGAGAGCTCTAGCTAGCTATAAAACCAGGTTTAATCCACCATTTTCTACATTAGGAAATGCCTGTTCCAAGTCAGGAATATGACAGTTGTTTTCCATTTGTTTGATGGATTTGGGCTTTTGATTATGCCATTTGATAAGGGACTTTCCGATTTGAATTTTCCTTGGAGTTCGGTATTTTTGTTATTTTACTTTATGAAACAATGAAATTTCCTGTAATGAAGAAGTCTTTCAACGATCATTCTTGGTTTTTTAAAACTATAGTATACAAAAATAAACCATGTAGCCTACAAAAATAAACCATGTAGCCTACATAAAATATTACCATTATGAATTAGCTAGTTAACTGGTTATTTTACGAAAAGTTCTTTCAAAAGAAGATAAAAATCCTTTTTACATCTGTATCTTTGGTATATTTTTAACTTTTATATACCATCAGATGATAATGCTTTGTAAACTTTAAGAAGAGTTTTGCAGACAAACTTTCACCATATGAGACTTTTGCAATAAAATTGACTACGTTGAACAAAAGTATTTCAGAGATTATTTGAAGGAGATTTAAACTCGGAATATTTGTAGCCCTGTTCTACATTTTTAACTGCTGTGAACTGCAATGAGTTTTTAGTTCTGTATCTTTATGTTAGAAATTTTTACAAAATTAAGGTCAATATTGGTACTGCCATATGGTCAACATCTGGCAATTTTGTGAAAAACTCTTATACAAAAGATATGATATACATTTCTTTACAAATTTATTTAGTAATTAATGTTGTCCAATAAAGTACTCTAGAGTCACATTGATTTGTTTGTTGATATCAAGTCAAGGTTACTGCTTCAATAGTGTGTTTGTTTTGTTATATCTTATTTTCTTATTTTTTTTTTTTTTTTTCATATTAAAAGCTATCATACTCAGTTATCATAACACTTCCTTTCGAGTTACATCATACTGCTATTTTTAAGTAAAAGCAGACTTTTATTTAGTACCCAAATACGAGCGATTGAGCCTCAAATTATAATACATTCAATATATAAATTGCTTAAATGTGGAGTATATATTTCCAAGATACAGATATCTCATAGATAAGTTTTTCTTGTCAATATGCCGATAATAGACCGTTGCGCTTTGCAGGGAAACTACTGCACCTCGGATTATCAATTTCGAAAAAAAAATGTAAAGTTTTAACCTGGATTTATTACCTGCAATTTAGAGGGTAGGAATGTATTATTTATAAATTGGAGTCTGCTGAATAACTATAAACAGATTAATTGTAATGCACCATATCCGCATCTCGACAATTAACGTCTCTTCACTGAATTTTGAAGCCTTGATATATGAAAATTCAAACCCTGATAATACTTTGAAGTGATGATATAACCGAAAAAGACAGACAAAGTTTTAACTTATTAAATCAGTGTACTCTTGTTCAGTGTCTTTGTCGCATCTTGTTAAGGCAGCATATGGATTGACATATCCATCTTCATTCTGCGATACAACACCTTGATCTCTTTCGTCTGCTGAACTTCCGGAATCTGATGATTCAGCAAAGTCTACCATCGGCATAAAGTCTTCCTTGTTTTGGTTGCAACATTGATACAATTTATTGTCACTGTTAATTGATATATTGCGATTACTGATTCCTCCTCCACAGCATGTAGGAATATTGTCAGCCACAAGCCAATTTTGGTTTCCGAAACAAACATTATTTGATGCCTTGGAATTTTTCATATCTAGATCTTCGCTACTTAACTCGTCTTCATTCGAAATTAGATCATTTATTTGTTTGTCTTTCTGCAATGCTAACTTGATTCCATAATCTGATGGAGTCATGCTTTGCAAATCATCAGATTTACTACTAGATTTTGATGACATACAAGGAAATAGATACAAGTTATCGTCAATGACTTCAAAATACAATCTCTCTCCTGTAGAATTTTGATCTGTATTGTTATTATTTTGTGTGGCATGCAATTCTTCAAACGGGACCTCTACATTCAGATTTTATACATTTGGAAGCATCTCGCTTTCGCATATTGAATCGTAATTGGAAGAGAGATCTTCAGTATCTTCAGACAAAGTGTTAGCATTGGCAATTGTCGGTTTATTCTGATTACTCAAATTTTCTGTTCTGTATTTGTGGATAATACACATGTTACATAAAATTGATAAGCACAATACCACAACAAGACTACCTCCTAGCAGGCCATAGTATACTAGCTTCTCAGACGAAAATCCTATAAAAAATTTAACAAAAACATTTGATGTTTGCTTGTTCCAATCATCAAAATTGAGATTACAAAGAATAAGACACAAAATTAATGTCTACTGTTTAAATACATTAGCAAGACACAAGGAATTGCAACATTAGTGTTTAGATGAATCTCTGAATACATATACAAGAAATACACAAAATTTCTCTCTAGTCCTTCCTTTAATTGGGAACTTATATGTGAACAATACATTACAATTAATTAATCGATACTCTACCCAATGGAAAAAACTTACACGACTGGGAGAACACGAATTGTTTATTAGGTGTAATTTGCTTTGAACTACTTTCAGTAACTGCGAGTACTCTTAGATCGATACCTGTTAATGTCTTTTGCTTTTCTGTTGTCTTTGCTTCATACCGATCTGTTGACTGAAGCCATTTACAACTGAGTTTAACATTTTGTTCTAAGGTTCTGTAGTTATGTCAATGTCCGAGATTAGGGGTGGGGTAGAGAAGGGCTGATCATGAGCGCTCGTAAGTATTTCAGCTCCATCACATTATTAGACTATTTAGCGGATTTGTAATAACATAAGCAACACGACGGGTGCCACATGTGGAGCAGGATCTGCTTACCCTTCCGGAGCACCTGAGATCACCCCCAGGTTTTGGTGGGGTTCGTGTTGCTTAGTCTTTAGTTTTCTATGTTGTGTCATCTGTACTATTATTTGTCTGTTTGTCTTTTTATTTTTGGCCATGGCATTGTCAGTTTGTTTTCGATCTATGAGTTTGACCGTCCCTCTGGTATTTGTCGTCCCTCTTTTATAAAAGGATAGGCGAAAGATATCAAAGGACCATTGAAACTCATAAGTCGAAAATAAACTGACAATGCCATGGCTGAAAAAGAAAAAGACCAACAACAGTACACAAAACACAACATAGAAAACCAAAGACTGAGCAACACGAACCCCACCAAAAACTGGGGGTGATCTCAGGTGCTCTGGAAGGGTATGCAAATCCTGCTCCACATGTGGTAACCGTCGTGTTGCTAATGTCAGTACTAACCAGGTGATAGCCTAAGAAGCCATAATTTCAGTGGTTGTTGTTGTTTATCGTGTTCTTTTGTTTTTCTAAAACTGCTTTCTCAAAAATTATTATGTTGGTTTTCTCGTTTGAATTGTTTCACATTTTGATTCGTTGGAGGTTTTTTTATAGCTCACTAAATAGTGTGGGTTTTTCTCATAGTTGAAATCTGGACGATGACCAATAGTTACTAACATCGACGTCATTTAAACTCTAGTGGATACATGGAGTTGTTTCACTGGAAATCATATCTGATTTTATTATTCTTATATGTACTGAAATCAGAGTACTCTATACTTTTGTGAACGCATCCATAACATCGTATAGTATTATTTTGTCTGTCGTGGTTCAAGTTTTAAAGGATCTTCATCCGTGTCTAAGGTTTATCTTTATGAAAAGGGAAAATTTGACCACATGAAGTATTTAAGAAGTAAATGGTATCAGTCGGCAATGTGTTTTTTGTTGTTGTTGCAACGCAACTTATATTTGAAGCGCCATGATATAAGATGCTTTAGACAGCAGTGACAATGTTTGAGTTTTAATTTAATGAATCATCTCAACACATTAGCATTGACTTCTTTCATTTTGTGAAATGGAAATTATGATCTTAGGTGAGAAATATTTGACCAGATTTGTTCTTTTGTTTTAATCCAAGACTTCGAAAATTTAAACATGTGGATAGCTGACCAAACTAATGTCAAACATTACCAAACGAAAACTCAAACTGATACGTCAAAGAGAGATCGACAAAATTATGGCAAAACAAAACACTACACAAGACACAGTATAAATTGGATGCGTTCGTAGCAATACCAATGATATATAAATACATGAATACATGTACGTTGTGCGTTAGATTACCAAGATGGACCTAAAACATAGCCGGTTTAAATTGCCTAAGGGAGTTTAAACATAAGTTAAATGCGTAATAATTCCTAAATTCAACAACGACGAATTTCGGAAAAGTTTATTATAAGTCTGGTCAGTACCGACGTACTGACTACTGAGCTGATGAAACCCGTAAGCATTTCACAGTTTTATTTAAAAATAATATTTCATATAATTAAAGAATTTATAGTAAATGCCACTGAACATCAATATATATCACCTGTTTTTTGTCTTTTCACATCGATTTCGTCATTATGATTGCTTGTTGGTGGATGGATGTCTACATATAAATATTGGGATAAAATATAAAGTATGTAATATATACCGAAATAAGAAGATAAAACGTATAAATGAATATTGATAACTAAAGTTCTGATAAATATATAATTCGTAAGCGTTTAAGCTAATCATAAACTCGTGTTTATAAATTTAACGCATATGAAATAAAATATAGAGTGCTACATATATCTTACATCAATTTTAACAAATTATTAAAAAAATAGCAATGCTAAAAGATTTGTATTCGATTAAAAGATATTGCACTTTTAAAAGAAATTCGCACGCCAATTTACTTGACCTACATATTCAGTATGCTCCAAATGTATCAATAAAATGCACTGTCTTGTGGATAAAAATTTGATATCTCCTGCCTCTGTTGGACGAATGTTTAATATATGTTTTTACTCTGGGAAAAATAATTTTTGGGACTTCATTTTTTTTATAAAGTAATTGTCAAATCCTTTGTGCACATACGCAGTTATTATAAAGCACTAGATTTTTTTTGTTCACATTGATAAGTCTTTGGCTGAATGACATTCAACTAACATAAACCTGTCAATTTTTCTTTATAATTACCCCCAAAAATATGTCTATAAACGTTTCACCAATAAATCAAAAATGTGACCATGCAATAAAACATTGTTTCAGAAAGAGATTACTGATTTAGTCACCTATTTTCCCAACAACGTCAAAATCATAGTACACGGAGAGATGCACAATATTAGTTTTGCTAAACAAAAAGAACATGAAATCTGTGCAAAATGAGTTGTAAATACATTTAGGTAGTAAAGAAATACATGTTTAAGGAAGTTTCTGAATACCTACGTACATAATATTTACAGAAATTCTAAAAATAATTTACAACAAATATCAAAATTACTGTGTTTGTGCCGAAAATATTTAAATAGAAAATTAGAATAGTATTACATATTGGAAAGGAAATTCATCAATGTATAAAATCAAGATATCTCATACGAGTAAAAAAAACCAATCTTGTTGAAAATTAAACGAGTTAAGGTAAATAAGTTTTAATCGATGAAAGATCTTATCGGCTTCGATTTTCTTAGATGACAAAATCCAAAAGTAAAAACATTACAACGGCTCTTGCACTTTCGGCATCATTTCAGTACCTTCGTTAGAAATTATTCTATGGAAAATAATAATAATTTGTAGCGATCTTGATATGATGCAGCCTCTCTTGTCCTAATAGAGACTCCAGATACCTGACATAATCTATACACAATTTATACTCACAACGAGCATAATTAAAGAATCATTTGTTTTCCAGGAAATTAAAACATATAAACATTTGAACTGCATTCTATGTAAATGAGAAGGGTCAGAAAAGTCTTCTTTAGTGTAAATTGGAAGTAACAAACGAAATATAACCACACCACAACATTTCAGCAGATGTTAATGAAAAAAGGAGAAAAAAGGAAAAGGAACACAAGTCAAATATAAACAGACAACGCAGTGGCAAAATCCATAAACGACAAAAACACAAAAAGACAAACAACATCCAAAAAAAACACATCAAATGAAAATCTAAAGATTGAGTAACACAATCCAATCAAAAGCCGTGGAGTAAACAGGTATTCCAGAAAATTCAGCAGTTCCTGCTCTAAAAGTTACACCTGCAGTGCTACTCCTGTTATAATATGTTGATGGGTCATGGTGATTAGGAGACTTATAATAGAGGATTATAAAATGTCACTTATCTAACCATAAGACATGAAAAAATTCATACACCATCGGTCACTAGTTAGCATATAACAATCAATCAGTAATAATACAAAGGCAAAAAAGGTATCATTTCTTGTCCTAAGATATAGTATTATAGAAAACAAAACATAGCTCCGCAATTATTTTTATCGCAAATAATAAATGTTTGCATATTAGTTGTTCCAACATTACAGATCACATAAAACGATCCTTAGAAAATACAAAGAGAAGGTACGATTAGTCTAGAACTCGTTAACTGATGCAGTTCTTTTTATAAGCATCGAAAGGGTTTTTATCAGTTACTTCGTTTCCATCTATATATCATGCATATTTTTAGGACAATTTAAAGCTTAATGACATAATAAGGTCAGCGATCGAAGATTCAAGTGTCAAAACGTGACATTGTTTTTATGACATAGATTCCACTTACTGTTGGGTATATTTTGAAATTCTGTTTGAGATAACTTATGTGATGCAGTTTCTTCACTCGTTGTAGTAGGTTCTGTCTCTAGAATTATAAAAACACTTAATACATAAGATAAATAAAATAATGCAATGGTTATGCGCCATGGTCTTTTACAAGATAATTTCGGTCTTGAGTAATAGCTTATACCTTTTTTTTTACAAATCCGACGTATCTTATATACATGCACATTTAAAGCGACTTTATTATTGAGATTAAGCCTGGTAAACTTCATAAGGATTTGCATCATCGTCTACACTACGAATACTTTATACATCTGATACTTGCATTAAGTATACATAAAGTATGAGTTATTATATAAAATCCGGAAATTTCCTAACGACGTTTTTTATGTAATCGTAAACACAAAGACCTACAACATTTAAATTTGTCTTTGGTTTTAATCAAATTAATAAGTTTGGATAAATTCTAACTGGTTGAGGTTTTGTCAACAACCAGTTCCATTAAACAAATGAGTTTCCGTTAAAGACAGCAATAACTGCATGGTCGGATTATTTCATCAATTTAAGTGATTAAAATGCAACACTTTAAAGTTTGATATTTAAAGAGAGAGAGAGACAATATAACATTAAAAATATAAATCCAATAAAAGCATACACTATAACGCCAAAAACGAAAAACGACGAAACGGCAACCAACAATAACAGAACATATTGATGATTGGGCAAAACGTACCCCGCCCCAAAACATAGGTTAAATGTTAACCACGCTCCACGCAGTTAGGGGAGTTAAACTCCGCTCTTAATTGAAAAAGATGGCCAATTTTACTGCCGAAAGTTGGTAGTTATTTTCAAATTATCCGGCTTTCTCCATCATACTAACTGGCCGGTAAAGGCCGATGAAAGTTGTATTAATGCTAACAAACAATTAAGCAATCAAGCAAGGCTAAAACACAACTATTTTCAACATAAGGGACCCCGGTAATAACGTTTCCACTTTATTCCAATATTAAACACCTCTGTTCGACGCAATACGAGACACGATACCAGGCATCAAAAATATACAATATCTGCAGTTCACTCCGTGTCAATGGATGGTTTGGTATCTTTTGATTAAAAACATTTAGGAAATCACTATGTTTGAAATAACAGATTTACATATTATCGAAGCTCGATTCACTATAGAACTAATGTTTTGAAATAATTATGGACATTACTAACCACAAGCTATTATATCAAATCAGTAAACAGTTATCAAAGGTACCAGGATTATAATTTAATACGCCAGACGCGCGTTTCGTCTACATAAGACTCATCAGTGACGCTCAGATCAAAATAGTTAAAAAGCCAAACAAGTACAAAGTTGAAGAGCATTGAGGACCCAAAATTCCAAAAAAAGTAACAGAGCTTCGAAAGATGACGAAAAAAGTAGTTGTTTTTAATATAAGATTCATAATAAGGGTTTCGATGCTATCAACATCAGCAATATTTCAACCAAAAACCTGTACAGAAAACAATATATGATTATTTCAAGTAAAACTACATCTGACATTTCATATACTTACAACAAACCTAATGCAGACAAGAAACTCAACCACAAGAGCATAATAGATACTTTTCACTCTCGTGAATGTAAAATCATACCTCCCGTTGCTTTTGTTCACATAAATATATAGTCCCGTTGGTCAAGTTTTGTCTGAAGACCTTGCCATCGTAAACAATGGACAAATTCGAAAGTTGTTAGCCAAAATCCTAAATTATCAATTTCACCGGCAAATCAACAGGAAGAAGAAATTTAGACTACCGATGAATGGAGTTGATTACTATGTCTATAAATTAGTAAATCGCAGGCCAGATGAACCAAAACTAGACACTTTATAAGAATGGATCTAAGCTATTTGGTCATGTATTCAGATGCGCATTAAATATTTGCGACGTATAATGAGCTCACGCGGGTTTCTAACCCTCTCATGAGCCGGGATAGTTTATGCTCTCTTTACGATAAAATATGTTGATGTTCCAGTAGAAAAAGTTTTTAAAAATATTGTTATTATATGCAAACATCCTTATATTGAATGTCAACCTTAGAATACACAGCAAAACAGGAAATCCCACATAAAACCCCTTCATCATTCAAGAAAGAGGTATTTACATAAAAAGACGATGAAAATCTCCGGTCTTTATTCAGAATACCTTATCTTCACAAAAATTCATAAAGAACGATATATAGCCGAGTCATCAAGATTTTCGACACTTAATCTTTCTAGAGTTCTTACCATGATGACCATTCTATCCGCAGTAAAATATTTTCAGAAATTTTACTATGAAGTATATTCCAACACCAGTGTCAATCAGATGCGTATTTAAAAAAAAAACACTAAATATTTACTGCAAAATATTCAATCACATTCTTTAAAATAATACAGTTATATCAACACCTTTGATTTTTCCACGTTTTACACTACTTTTCTTCATTTTCAATTGAGGGAACGACTACATCGTCCTATGGAACAGAGCTTTTTTTTTATATAGAATTAGAAAAGTAGATGCGAATTTCTTGTTTGAGGCCGTGAGATATCTTACTTTGTGAAGAACCACACTAATTCCGAAAAATGTATACGCCAACGGTTATATCATCAACATGCTTGACTTTTTGATTGGCAACATATTTGTTGAGTTTGCTGGATTGATATTTTAACAAACAGTCGATATTCCAATAGGTACTGTGCACTCCTACTGGTCTACTTGATTTTGTTAAAATATGGCGCAGAATTCATCTCAAAGACAAACATAAAAAACATCTTGCAAAGTTTTTTAATTTTACTTTCAGATATATTGATGATGTTCTGTCACTCAATAACCAACATTTCAAGGAGTGCTTGCATCTCAAATATCCCAGTAAACCTGAGATTGAGGATATTACCGAAACTATAATAATTCCTTCATATGTTTATCGTTTCCTCAATATTGACACAGATGGACGACTTCAAACAAGAATCTAAAATAGATAAATCTTTAGGAGTAACTAACACTATGCTCTATCGTATAGCGTTTACATATTTAAATTGCTACGTCACGCTCGTGCATGTTCATGCTATACGGACATCATTAGGCGACATTTCATAGGTTTTACAGTCACCACAACGTAATGGTTGACCGAAAAATATTTATGTGATTCAATTAAGGATGTACACCTCTGATGAGCCAAACATTTCTAGAATTAAACTTTTTTTTTCTTAACCTGATTTTTGGGTTTATATGACTGTAAGAAAGTAACTGATGAAGACAAAATCATATGGTGGTGCACTTCTTTTCTGCTATAGCCATTTGAAAGTACCTATTTTTTTATGATTTTTCCATTTTTCATACATCTTTACTAATTTTTGAGCTATTATCATGAAAAAAATTACAATTTTACAACTAAACTTTTTTTCATACTTTCACTTAAGATGAAGTGGACCAATCTGAATAAATTGAACTAAAACAAACTATAGGTTGGTTTTAATATTAGAAAGTTTTTATAAAATTTTGTTGCTTTTTCGTGTCAAATTGACCTTGCTGTCAATTTTGTAAATTTGGGATTTTTCTCCTTTTTTTAGAACAAAAAATATGTTATTTCAACTTCTATGTTATAAATGATTGAAAATATATATATCTAAGAATTTTGAAAAGAAAAAAAACTGATATGGGATGTACTTAATTTTGGTAAAATCATTTCTTTGTACCCTCACCTATTTTCTCAATATTTTGGCTGATGACACTTACCAGATTGGTTAAAAAGTTTCAAAATTTTATTACTCAAAAACTACTTTTTGTAAGTACACAATTTTTTCACAGAGTTTAGTTTGATCATAATATTTTTTATATTCATTGATATCTTCCACTTGTATCACATGTTTTGGAAATAATTCCCAAACGAGATTTCAACGAGACTGAAACCTCAGAAGAATACATCCTTAATTAGCGACATATTTTTCTCAGTCTTATATCTGAATAAACATAAGAGACACCTGATCTGTAATTCGGAGAAAGTGTCATGTTCCCGATTGTTGAATTTGGAAGTAGGCTTTTTCAACAGATTATGGGTATTCCTATGGGAACGAACTGTGCGCCTCTCTTTGCCGACCTCTTCTTATTTTCATATGAGTCGGAGTCCCGTCAGTCACTTGTCAAAAACAAGAAGATCAAAGAAACTAGATCATTTAATTTCACATTCAGATATATTGATGATGTTCTTTCCATTAACAATCCAACTTTTCTGATTGGGTTCCATTAATATATCCTCCAGAACTAAAAATTAAAGAAACAACAGACACGGTTTCCTCCGCCTCATTCTTAGACTTATACCTCGAATTTGACATAGGCGGTCATCTAAGTACCATAATCTATGACAAACGAGACAATTTTAATTTAGAAAATATGAATTTCCCACACCTTAACCGCAATATACCAACTTCACCTGCATATGAGATATACATTTCCCAACTCATTCGGTATTCTGTGGAGCTGCTACTCAAACTTCATAAAACGTCACCGGTGTCTGAGCAGAAAGTTAATGAACCAGGGTGATGTCGAAGAACATCTCGTCCTTTTTCTAAAAAAAAAGTTCATCGGAAGATACCAAGACCTTATTGATAAATATTCCGTATCAACTTCACGAATAATACATGATGTCTTGAAGTATAGATTCTAGGTAATGACGTTGTTTATCTTCTTCTTTACGTGTTATATTGTTTTTATTTGTCTTAGTACATTTTTTACCTTTACAGTTTAGTCCTTTTTTGTGAAATACTTTTGTCGTGACTCGATATTTATACTTTCCTCCTTTGTGTTATTGTGCTATGGTCATTTTTTGTATTTTTGTTTTTCATTTTTGCTTATGTTCTTTGTCTATAGAGGGTCTAAATGCCATTTTGTTTTTCTTTGTTGAAATAGTAATTCATTTCTAAAGTGATTAAGATTATAACACAATGTTGACTGCTGTACCCAATGTTTTACAATTTTACCTATTATGTCTGTTTGTTTTGTACACACATTGTTGTCAATATGATGGAGTTCTATGCGACTGCTATACAAGTGAGAGGTTCAGTTAGCTGGAAAAAAAAACAGGTTTAATCAACCATTTTCTACATGAGGAAATGCCTGTACCAAGTCAGGAATAAGACAGTTGTTTTCCATTCGTTTGATGTGTTTGAGCTTCTGATAAAGGGCTTTCCGTTTTGAATTTTCCTTGGAGATCGGTATTTTTGCTTTTTTCTTTTGTTACATTTTGTTTATGGATTTGCTAGGCAGGTGAGGCATTCCTGTCAACGCACCCTGTCTAGCTCCGTTTTTAACTTCATACGATTTTTCTCAATTTTTGGTAGTTACTTTGATATGTATTTTTGTTTACAGTGCGCTTAACAGATGCTTTTGGAATTTCGTTTTAGGATATTATCGATCCTCAAGTGTAATTGTCAAAACATGACACTTCAAATTTGAAATTAATTTTGCTTACCTATTAGTACATTTTGAGGTTCTGCTTGAGATACTTATTTTTGTAGATTTTTTGTTCGTTTTAGATTCTTCATTTGTTGCAACACGTTCTTTATCTAACACGTTAAATTAATAATATATCTAATGGTATAATGGTCATGAATCATGGTTTACATGGTTTATGAAAAACACGATTCGTGAATTCATGCATACTTTATAATACATTTAGAATCTCTCTGATCTCACATATATACATATGATTCATTCTTAAAGCGGAGTAATTCTTTTTGAGATCTAACCAAAACGATAAGAACTTACGTCAATTATACAGTCATGAGCTTTCTTACAATTTGATAAAATGTTTATTTGCTTGATGTATCATACGTAAAACCCGTTTGAGGGATTCTTTATTTGACTTTTGAGTCATTTCTAAATTAAGACATATTCATGTAATCTTAATGAACTTAGTGAAGGATGTCATTAGACATATCAGACTTTCCATCTCAATGTTTCCCTATCGCAGACGATAACACTACATGCAACAGCACATGTCAAACATGCATTTTCGTTCGACATAAGGATTTCCGGCTGTACGACCGAAGGGTGAAATATAACAAATACAGGGGGAGGGAGATAACTATACAAAATTTGATAAACATTGGCTCCTCAGAAGATAAAGAAAACACTACAAATCAAATAAAATTGTGCTCCACTACACATATACCCCAACGAAAAATACCTCTTTACAATTTAACCGAATAAATGTCTTTCCCAAAAAATAGAATACTTCCACAATTCTAAAATTTTGAAAACACCACCTCCCACCATAGTTTCTTTTCAAAAAAATAAACCACATACAATGTATAATGTTTATCGTTAAATAGGTCTTGTAGAGTCACCTGGACAATGCCTCTTGTCATCTTGTGGTGAGTCCATATACCCGTATCAGATACAGGTCCTTTAATATCAATCAGTACACTTCCGACTTCCAATGGGTTTAGTGTAAAGACGTCATGTACAGTCAGAGAAATACATGACCTAAAGCATTGCCAAAATATAGGTATCGACAGCAGATTGTAGTACCGTAAACAACATTTAGTATGGTTTTGATTTACTGATAACAAAATAAATATTTATATCAATAAAACCATTATTCAAACATCTAATTGCAGTGTTTAAACCTTTTAGAATAAGTTCATTTAGAGAAGGAGGGTACATTGTTTTATAAAAAAGGGAGATGTGTTCAAATGAAGTGGATGTAAGCAATGATAGGCAAGAAACTATAAAAATCAGCTGAAAAGGGTTTAACTCAGATCGATAAAAAAAGGAAAAAACGTCTCACAAAAACTCAATCCGGACGTGGCAGGGTATTTATACATCGCTCACAACAAAAAAGACACAAAATACATATCTGAGAGTACTCGCAGTTACTGAAAGCTAGTTAAAAGGCAATATCAACTAATAAAATATCATTTATCTAAGACTTAAATATCTTGGCGCCTTCAAACACGTTTGTCCAAACAATTTGTCTAATTTACGATTCTTATATCTATTTCAGCATACATTGTAGATACTTTTTTTTCTGTCGGGGATTGCGAAAATTGAAACGTTCTAATATAAAGATCTTTCCTTTCTCCGTGATCAGAATAATTTGAGATTTGTTTGGGAAAAACAGCCCCCCTCCCCTCCTGTTTAAGGATTAGAATGTCGTTCCCCTTGATTTTTGTAACGAATGCAGGTGAGCTCGACATAAAATTCATAGTGGAAAAGGATTTGCGAATAAACGCTAAAAGGTTCATGAGAGTCTATTACACAATTTCAAATGTAACATTAAGCTACAATAAATCACCTGCAGTTTACTTTCTTGAAGGTGTCATTTTCAGTTGGTATCTGTTGTTGTTCACTTTTTTGCCAGTATTTGGGTTGCCCTGTCTTTATTAGTTAGTAAATAATTGTTTCTGGTACCCTTTTGTATCTGTTTGATCATCTTTTTTCTACAATTTGTCTAATTTACCCTCATTGTATAGTTGAGCGGTAACAAATGATAGATCAGAACAGCCGCCTTTGTCTTCAGTTAAAACTACCCCTAAGTTTTCGCAATATTTACCATTCTCTTTAATATTGCTTGTATTCGAACGTATAATAAATGTATGTGCATTACGATCGACCGTACAGTTTTGTACGAGACTGTGCGTAACCAACATTTAATTTGCATGCATTCAAAAAGAACTTTCAGATTGATAAACTAATAAACTACATAAACAATTGCCAATTCAAAGAATGAACAACAAAAGAAAAGTATTTTCATGGTGATTTAGAGGAGAGATAAATCGCTATCCACATGTTTACTTCCAATGTTCAACTCTCATGATGCTATGCTTAACTAATTGACTGAAACACCAATAGTCTCTACGATACTATAGTTTTAAGAAACATGCCAAATGTTAGGCTTATTTGACCAATGCTTATGAAGTTAATTAAAACTACGTACTGTTATTAATTTAGCAGGTTAAATGTATCTATCAAAATGAGAAATACATCTGATAATGGCAACGCATATTATCGTAAAGGCACAGTTAGGCATGGGGAGCGTCAAGAGATATACCAACATTGGGATTCATTTTGGTTGCCAGTATTTACTGGTACCTAAACGGTTATCCGCTTATACATTTTGCAATACCATTGAAATAGGTTTAAACCATTATACAAACAGGAGCTACGAAAAGATTTCGTTGGAGATTCGATATTTTAGATCTTCATTTATATACAAGTGTCTGTACAATATGTCATTCTCCCCACTTTATAAATCAACAAATTAATTTATCAGAAAAAAATCAAGGAAAGCAATAAACACCATATTTTCTCCAAATAACGATTTTTAAAACATATAAATCACTAGAACGATTTTCTACTTGAAATAGACGAATGAATATGTGGCTGTGTAAAAATGATTTGTTGGGTTCTGACTCGCCCGCTTTAATCTTGATCACTGGATAACAAACCGAACAGAAATATCCATTGCATTAAAATCAGACCATGAAAATAAATTCGCTGTAATTAGCAGTAAAATATAGGCATTCTAAAAAAGCAAAGGTATTCTTTTGTTTATATTTTCTTTTTTATTCTGATTGCAAAAAACGCATTTTTATTTTAAATGTTGTATATGTTTTCAAGTTTTATCAAACGTTTACGCCGGTATAAGTGATGTTACATATTTAAGTGTGTGAATTTTCATTTGTCCTCAGTTTTTTGTGATTTGTAGTTATCGTAAAACAATATCGGGACTTAAAAGAGGTCAATTAAAACAGACCTTTACTGTTGATCCAAAAGACTAAATGATATAGGAAATAATTTATAAACTTTTGCTTTTTTCACTGCTTCTAGTGTTTTTAGTGATCATTTACAGTTTGAAGCAACACTTGAACGTTTAGTTTATTTTTCTCATTAGTTCGTACTGCTTACAACGTTTAAAACGTTTATGATATGTATAACGTTGTTGTTCTTCTATGAAACAAAAAAATCAATATAACGTTGTAGGACGGCTAGATAACTAACCTGAAGACACAGTGTTCCTTCCGTAACTACGGTCATCTATTTCCAAGTTATTATTTTGGTCATCATTTTAAGATTTTGTTCGATATGATAGAAGTCTTTCGACTAAATTGGCAAACGTTGTTTTGTATTGAAAATGGTGTAAACATTATCAGCAAAATTTATTAGTTAATCAAAAATCCAATGAATTTTTATCAGTTTTCTCTGTTCTGCAACAACGTTTGCAGTATGCAGAAACTAACTCGTTGATAATTTTACAACATCCTTTTAATTATTCTTGATAAAGAACGATTTCCTGTCCTGAAACATAGCAAATCAAAACCTCTTGGACATTGTTGAGGTTTCTTGAAACTAAGGTTTTATCTTAACCATGAATACACAGTCTTAAGTAAAATAAATGGTTTATTTTCAATATCAACGTCGGCTGTAATAGATTTATAGTAAAGATGTTAAATCAGTTTTCGAATGCATCACATGAATTATCCTTCAATATACAAGTTAAATTCATAAAATCAGGTCGAAAACTATGTTTTTGATCTTACCTGTCTTCGTTAATGGGAAACTTTTAGATAACTAAAACCCCGTTGTGACCGAAGTTTTTTTGAAGATCAGATTGAAAATTGATATATCTCTACAATCTGCTCTGATCGTTATAACATGTTAATAACACTTTATTAAGTTAAACTTCCTTCATCCAAACTTTTATCAAGAACGCCTAATTCCACGCTTTTGAAAACCAACGATGTATTACAAGTTGAATACATTTGGAACTATAGGCACATTAAAAGAAAAGCTAAATTCATCTACGGTAAACTTTGTCTTGGGGAGTTTGAACCTTTGTTTCTAAATAATTTCGTAATTTATTAACAGAGATTTCGCAGAAAGTAAGTTAAAAATCATGTCTCTAACACATCTGAAAGTAGTAGGTACACGTTTGATTTCTCAAAAATATGAAAAAATAGAATAAAAACGCCATGTTTACATTATTTCGTTAGTGTCTCGATAATTCCAAGTTCAACACAATTCAAATATTTTCACTCAGGTCTCACGTTAGCTTGAAAACCTGTAATGCGGAACCGGATATTTTAAAATTTACACGTAACAAGCTCCCATCAATATTAAAACCAGGTATACAAATTTAAAATGGAATGCCTTGAAGTGTTAAGTAAAAGGCGTAAATTCAATATAATTTTATAACTATGAAATATGCACTAACGATTTGCCAATAAAACCCAAACCGACATAATTTGAAATGTGCTAATGCCATTCAACTGTTGAAGGGACAATTAGCTAGATGGACAAATATGTTTTAATTTAATTACTAGACGCATTGATGACACAGTTTCTTTTATTATCCTTCGAACTTCCATGCTATAATACCAGTCCTGAATGTACAATACAACATATAACTTAATGTTTATAATATTGTTAATCTTTGAATTTTCTTACTTTGGTATGTTTGTTAGCTAGTAATACATATATAAACCTACAATCTAATCTCAGGGTAACCTTCGTCAGATTGATGCCTTTTTTTATTTAGACCTCGCACCGATATACATCAAGATCCTCCACCATTATTTCTCAAATTTCTAAATTGTATTCGCCTTTTAATGAATCCCCAGTTATCCTGAATCTATCGTAACCGTCAACTGCATTGTTTATATCTAAATCAACCGAAATCATATCATCTTTTCGTCGCCATAGTGACATTGATGTGTAGTATTTTGATGATGTAGCCAAGATGATGGTTTCCCCAAGACTCGCATACTCTGCCTTAGTATTTATTCTTCCTTCTACGAAAATAGCAACTGAAAATGAATAAAGGGTCACTTGAAAAATGTTGATATATTTCGGATTAGTTGCATGATAAATTAAATTTTTACTTACGAGTGAAAGCTACAGTTTAACAGATCAAAATTTAATGACTACATGTACTATGAAAAGCATGCAAAATGTATTGCAAGTTTTCCCTTTTTAAACTTCCACCTTTAATCAACAATTATTTTTTGTTAATTGTGTTTTAGTTTCTCACTTGATACTTTGCATCATATATATTTATGGTTGTATCCGCTTTGTTTGGTGTTATAAGTAGATTCTAGCTTCTGATAACCGGAATCGAGCTTAGGAATATTGAAAACGTATAGTTATAATACTTTTTATAATACTTAATGAAAAATTTTCCTTTTTTTGCAGGATCCCTTATTTGTTATTTGTTATTTTTCAAGCGATACATTAGGCTTAAAGCCAAAAGAACGTTTTCTATGTTTGACCTGAATGCTTGCTGGTTGATTTTAGTTAAAGTTCTATGCACTCGATTGATTTAGATAGTTATCATGGACTACACTTAGACTCACACAAATAAAATAAACTCTATTTGAGCTCATACATACAAATGATTTAATTAAAATCAATATTGATTAAAACAAGAAGTGTAATGAAGAATACAAAATACTTGCAAAGCCAATTTTAACAACACTATTAAATTGTGTGTATCTAATAATCAACTTTCGGAGTAATGTTTATGTAGGATTAACTCGATTGTGCGAATCAGTTGCATTCAAACATTTTTATTTGAATACTGGTTTCTTTTAGGACGTATTTGTAAATTATATATTTTCGATTTATAGTATGTTCATACTCATCAGCGATACCAGGCTTATAACTTTTTTTTTATGTCAGACGCACATTTTGTCTATTTAAGACTCATCGAAAAAACTCGAACCGAAACAGTTGACAAACCATATATAAGTTTACCATTGCTATGACATGTATGAGCAAGACCTATTTATTAACCCTGATGATCATAATTAACTCTTCAAATTGACAAAAGGTAAGCAACTTGTCAACTGTTCATCTAATATTTTTATTTCTAATGTGTGAACAATTAATTTAAAGTCATTCTTTTCATTAACCGTGGTGTAAAAGGTATGAATGTTTCCCTTTTCGCTTTATCATATTGAATTTTTAACGTTATTTTATAAAGTCTGCATTGGCTAATTTTCTAATGGAATTAGTTAAAAGTATAAAGAGCTACTGTTAATATGTGTCATTTGTATTTTCCGTCAGAGGGCATCGAACTCGGCTCTTGAAGTCTGTATTATACCATACACATCCCCTGGCGTACAAAATTTTAATCCTGGTATATCACATATCTATAATGGATTTATTGATATGGTTATATGACACTGTTCGGAAATCAATTTTATTTTGGCACATTAGTGGCTTATATTTCATAAAACACAATAAGCATTTGTAAATCTTAAGCTAGCCATATAATTATAAATAAGAGAGTGAGTCTTGTGGGTTACCTCCTTATACATGTTATATGAACTTTTGATGGATACTAAACCCTTAAAAAGTAGCGAAAGTTAACTTCACTGTTATCAACATATAAAACATACCATACTGTGAAACAACCAAAATCAGGTGGAAATGTACTTTGTACTTTTAAGGTAGAGTATATGTACCTCATTCTACATTCTACAAAACATAAAAAAAATTGTGCAATTCACTTAAAATGCATCTTCTAGAAAAAAATGATGGGTTCTTTGAACACATATCATATGCGCCTCCAAAATAAAACGTATATTCAAAGAAGATATTTATTGCAATAACAAATTATGCTATGTAATATCGGTTGACAACACAAAGAGTTGGTGTGACTATTTTCAAAAGTTTGATACGCACAGAAGTCAATTTAGGAAGGAAATGTTTTGGTTTTTTTTTATTTGAGACTAAGTTAAGGAGATTCTATCATAGTAACAAGATATTGAAGATTTACAACCTCATGTTGAAATTATAATATGAAATATAATTGATTTTAACAGAATTAAACTATTTTCTGCAAACTGTAATTGTATTTTGAACGGAACTAAAATATCAACCTTAATGAATTGTATTGAAAAATAAGATTATAATTACCTTAGACATGATTTCTATTTACAAGTGAATTATTGAACATCAGTATCTCATCAATCATAATATGAAATTTATTTCTATCATACAAATTTTGGTAATTTCCTGGTCCCTCAAATAACAATAGATTTTTTAAGTCCGAAAAATTTATTGAGGAAATGTTTTTGAATAATAGTTCATTAGATGTTTTCTTTTAGGCGAGTGACATTTACCATAAAATTTCATTTTAAATGCACCCACCTAACATACGGCTAAATCATACACCATTCGAAAGCATATGTCATCTGTACTATCTTTTTTGCCCGGACGTCAAATATTCGTACTGTACAATTTCAGTCAAATCACGATGAAAGGTAAATGACGGACAATTTCTTATTTTTCAAAATGCAAGCATGTCTGCATATTCTGTCGTCTAAACAATTGATTATGTATGGAAATATGAAAAACATTATAACAAGGATTAATAGTTACTTGTCAAAGGTACTTTTTTTAAACAGATAGCGCCCTTTTCCGGAAGTTCCAATGAAAATGATAAATATGAGTAAATACCAAAATATTTGTCTGTGATTTAATTTGTAATCGCCATACAACCAACTAACATATTTTACTTAGTATTAAAGAAGATTTTGACATTATTGAATTACTGCAATCACGCTTTTTGCTAATGAAACAGTCAATCAAAAAAACTCATACAGTTGCCCATAATACCACCATCTGCAAAAAGATGGCTTTATAGTTCTTATGATACCTGTTTGCAGATGGTGGTAATTAGGTAAGCTGCAAAAGCTTCATTAGAAGGACTATTTCTGACAAATATAACATTAATCATGTTGTTTGCAGTTTAAAATCATGAACAAATCCCTGTACGTATAAACGACATATTTATATCATTTATGACTAATAGATTTTGAGACGTCAAGAAACGATTTGCTTTTAGTGTAGTATTATCATTTTTGGAGGATTTTTAAGAAATACAATTTTCTGAAATTATTGCGAAAGTAACATATTTTTCACTTAAATTAGACTTCATGTAATCTGGTCTATAATGTTCCTATAATTTTTAAAAACAAAATAACACACATGAACCAGAAATGGACTTTTTGTTTAATTCTTGCAAAATATAAGAGTTTTCTTTCTTGACCTTTGACCTTGATTTAACGAAAATTGCACCAAACAAATTGACGACCGGGCAAAACAGAAATTACAGATAATAAGCTTTCGAATGATATATTTATATCCAACTCTTTTTATCATATATAATGATATTTATTCATGTATGATATTATATTGTAGTATGTATGACGCACTTTCATCTACTGCTTATTTATGCAGATCAACACAAGGTCATGTTTTTCTCTGACTGTTAATGACGTCTTTATACTAAATTCATAGAATGTTGGATGTGAACTGATTGATAATTTAGTCTTAAATACATCGTTTTTATCTTATTAGTTGTTATTGACCTTGAAACTAGTTTTCAGTAACTGCGAGTACTCTCAGATCTGTACGTTGTGTCTTTTTTGTTGTTAGAGATCTATAAATACCCTGCCATGTCCGGTCTGTGTTTTTGTTTGATGTTTGTCTGCTTTGTGTCGATCTGATGAGTTAAGTCCTTTTCAACTGATTTTTATGGCACCCTCAACGGAGTTGGGGTGACATATTGTTATTCTACGTTTCTTTTTTTTTCTTATTATGTCACCCCTTTGGAAAAGGGGGGACATATTGTTATTCTTACGAATTTTTTGTTCCACACTTTTTGTTCAGCTTAGTTCTCGGAGATGACTTGACATACATTGATAAAACTGCACCAGAATGACAATCCCCATGTGCAGATGTGCACTTAGGGTTTGGAATTTTTAAGATGGCCGCCGTTACAATGGAAACGGCAAAAATGTGAAAAACCGAAAAATGGTCCAAATTAAATGAAACTTGCAGAAATTATAACTCATCATTCGAAAGCGTGCCATCCATCTTAAGAATTTTCAAAATGGCTACCATTGCCATGGAAACAGTCCGAACGTTAAAAAAACGAAAATAAATCCTTAATTAATTCATGTTCAATAAACCGTTACAGATACGACCCCCAAACCTACCCCTGCGTAACAACAGTATGAACTGTGGAATTGATTGCCGTTGGATTTTTTAAGATTGCTGCTGTTACCATGGAGATAAGGCTAAAAGTGTAATATTGACCCAGATGGGAAAAAACGTCAAAGTAACATTTTCTTACAAATTTTAAGCTCAATCCCGATTAAATGCTATTGAAATGTCATCTGTCTTTGAAATTTTCAAAATGGCCGCCGTTGCCATGGAAACAGCAAAAAAAAAACCCATAAAACTCTTCGCAAATTTGAGGCAAAATTCTGTAATCAAGAGTATGTGCATACGATCAAATACAAATCTGTTCTGCAAAACATCTTCTAGAATATGCTAGAAAAAAACGAATAAACAATTTAACGTGCTTCTATTCTATACAAAAATCGTGCTTTGAAGAGAAAATCGCCACTGAGAGAAGGAGAAACGCTAAGAGTACACATTAGTGACATTTCTGCACTTGCATTAAAGTACATCATCCGGTAATCAAACACCTGCTAAAATATACACATTATCTGAAATCAATCGATGAGCGTGTAATTAAATTGTACAAGATAAGATACAGTATCGTGTGATACGCGAGCTATTGAAGAACAAAATGAACATTTAGTATGCCGCTCCGTTAATGTATACACATGTTGTCTGTTCCAAGGTCCCCTCTAAAAAGATTATTAATGTGCTAAGTCCACGATAGTATACTTGAGTATCACGTGACGCCACCTTCTTCCTCGCGCGTGTGTCTAATTTAAGATTCAAAATAATTCCCCAACTATACACAGCTACAATAGTACAAGTAATATTGATGTACAGTTGTAAAGATGCATATCGAATGTACATCTGTAAAGCTGTAAAGCTGTATATCAACTGCACAGTTTTACAGATGTACAGTTTATATACATCTTAACAGCTGTACAGTTGATATACAGCTTTACAGATGTACAGTTTATATACAGCTTTACAGCTGTACAGTTAATATACAGCTTTACATATGTACATTTGATATGCATCTTGAGAACTGTACATCAAGATTACTTGTACTAAAGTAGCTGTGATATATATAGGCATCAATCTTATTCTACGAGAAGAGAAAAAAAAAGGGGGTGGAATCAAAGACATGTATAATAGATGTGCCATTTGACTTTGGTACACTCAAAATGATTGCTACTACCCTGACAATGTCCAGTACGGGGTGACATCCTCCGCTATTGCTTGCAATAGCAAATCTAGTTAAGTCGCCAAAACGGAGTTTTGGAGACTTTATGTTTTTGTCCCGTTTCTTATTATGTTACCCTGACGGAGGTCGGGTGACATATTGTTATTGTTCGATTCTTTTTTTTATTATTCTTATTCCACACTTTTTGTCCAGCTTAGTTCTCGGAATTGACTGGACCATTGTTGATGGAACTATAGCATAATGTTAATCCCCATGTGTAGTTGTGCACCTGACTTTGGAATTAAAACAATGGCTGCCATTGCCATGGAAACAGCAAAAATGTGAAAAATAGAAATGTGTTCCAAATTATATGAAACTCCTATGATATAAAGAGACCCATGTACACTTCAACATGGAACATTTTTATTTCATTTTGGGGGTCTCCTTGGCATAATTTAAGGGGGGTGAATTTTTATAGAACATTCCAGAACATTAGTCTGAGATTAATTATACAGACATTGAATGTTATATCCAAAATGAATAAAACTTTGTGGAAATGTTACTTGGCATGCAAAGACTTGCCAACCATCTTTGGAATTTTCAAAATGGCGGCCGTTGCCATAGAAACAGTTTAAACATAAAAAAAATCAAAATGCTTTAAACTTTCTGAAAATTAGCAGAATGATGAATTGTGAAGTGAACTTGTTAATCAAATGTTAAGAAATTTCGAAATGGCTGCCACTTAGTGGCAATTGGCGGACCAGGGTGACATCCGCTATTGCTTGCAATGGCAATTCTAGTTATGTCACCCGATCGACAATGTCGGGTGACATATTGCTTTTCCTCTGTTTCTTTTTCCCTATTATTATTATTAAGCCGCCAAAACGGAGTTTTGGGGACTTTATGTTTTTGTCCCGTTTCTTCTTCTTATTATTATTATTCTTAACCCTAATTTGTCCGACCATTTTCTTCCAAGCCTTAAATGATGGAAACTTTATATTTGGTATGATGATGGGGTAGTATCCCTAGGGGTGCATTCACTATTTTTTTATTTCAAATGGGGGTCAACTTGGCACTATTTGGGGGCCGGAACATGGGTGGGGTCATTTTTCGACTATTGATTCGCTACTGGTAGAACCTTTAAGTTTTGTGTAATACAAGAGACCGATGTCCAGGTGTCCATTCCACATTTTTTATTTCAGCCTGGGGTCATCTTGGCATTATTTTAGGGGGTCAATTTTCATGGAACATTCTAGAACAATAGTCATGTGATTAGTCATGTGATAGTGTTGAATTATTCCTATGTACTTTTTATGTTATATAATGATAGATTATTTCAGGTAGCACCATATGTAGCTGTAATTCGACTTTGGAATTTTTAAAATGGCCGCCGTTACCATGGAAACTGCAAAAATGTGAAATTTTTTTAAAATGCTTCAAATTTAATGAAATTTTACAGAGATATTAACGAGTGTATGTAGATTTGGAATCTGACTTTGGAATTTCCAAAATGGCCGCCGTTGCCATGGAAACAACAAAAATGCGAAAAATCTAGATTTGGTCCAATCTTTATGAAACTTGACAGTAATGTGACCTGTCATGTGTAGATGTGCCATCCGACTTTGGAATTTTCAAAATGGCTGCCGTAACCATGGAAACTGCAAAAATTTCAAAAATTTCAAAATGCTTCAAACTTAATGAAACTTTACACAAATGTTGACTGTCTTTTGTAGATGTGGCATTTGACTTTGGAATTTCCAAAATGGCCACCGTAACCATGGAAACACGAATGCCTAAATTTAAAAAATTGGTCCGTTTTTTATGAAACTTGTAAGAAATGTGACCTGTCAAGTGAAGATGTGCTATCCGACTTTGAAATTTCAAAATGGCTTCCGTTACCATGGAAACAGCAGAACAATGGTTGGGGGCCGTTTTGGCGACTTTTGTGTTAGCATCCTAACACAGGATTACTTGTTATTATTATTTTTCTTCCACCTAATTTTGTCCGCCCGCTTTCTCAGAGCCAAAGGAACCAATCTGAATGATGGTTCACTATAACAAGGAACCCTGACTTTCCAGTTGCAGTGCAACTTTGGAACTAAAAAATGGCTGCCATCACCATGGAAACTGAAAAATGGTGAAAAAAGATAATTTTGGAGTTTGGTGATTTATTTTAGAATGCCTAAACTTAAAATCATTAGATTTTAATAAAATGTAGGTGCCCACTATATACTGGTTTTGGATGATTTTGGCAATCATTGGAACTACTATGTTGTCATGGAAACAACACCAAAAATTTCAAAAATATCAAAATGCTCCAAATTTCATGAAACTTCACAGTAACGATGGGCAACATTGGTAGATGTGGAATTTGGCGTTGGAATTTCGAAAATGTCTGTCGTTACCAAGGAAACAATGCAAAAATGGTCAAAATGCTTCAAAAACCTTAAAGTGGCATTTACTTTCTTAAAATGGTAGGTCAAATCCATTGAAACTTTGATGGTATGTTGCCTCCCATGTACCAATGTGGCATCTGCCATTAAAATTTGGGAATGGTCTCTGTTACCATAGGAACCATCACAAATGTCAAAAATTTCAAAAAATTCAAAATGCTCCAAAATTGATGAAACTTAATAGTATTGTTGACTGCCAAGTCTGGATGAGACTTTTGACTTCGGAATTGCAAAATGGCCACCGTCGCGATGGAAACTTCAAAAATGTCAAAAATTTTCAAAATGCTTTGATCGTCATGAAACTTGATATTTTTGTTAGCTGCCAAGAATAGATGAGACTTTTGACTATGAAATTTTCAAAATGGCTGCCGTTGCCATGGAAACGGTAAGAATGCGAAATTTTTTAAAATGCTCTGGATGTACTGAAAATTTACAGAGAGATGTATAGCCATGCATATATATGCATTCACTGTTGACATTTCTTGAAATGGCTGCCGCTTATTGGCAATGGGGGAAGGGTGACATCCGCTATTGCTTGCAATGGCAATTCTAGTTATTATTCTTATTCTTCTCTTTCTGACCTCTTAAACTGTCTTACCATTTTCTTGGAAGCTATACAGGATGGAAACTTTATATTTATTATGGGTATGGGTCTGTATCATGGGGGTTGCAGAACCCAAAATTCATGATACCAGGGTGTCCACTTGGCATAATTAGGGGGCCTCAAAGATGGATGGGGTCAAAGAAATTTTACATTTCTTAGATTAGCTGCTGTATGTAGAGTAGATAAAATTATGATTACTTCTATGAATATTTAGAGACATATGTCCACTTCAACATGGAACATTTTTTATTTCAGTTGGGGGTCTCCTTGGCATAATTTGAAGGGGGTGAATTTTCATGGAACATTCTAAAACATCAGTGTTGAATTAAATCTAGAGACATAAAATGTTATATGATGGTATATTATTATGGGTAGCACCATACGCAACAGCAGTTTGACTTTGGAATTTTTAAAATTTTATTATCATTATGGCAACCTCAACGGAGTTGGGGTGACATACTGTTATTCTACGTTTCTTTTTATTCTTATTATTTTTCTTGCACAAATTTTGTCCGCGCGAGTTCTTGGAATCCAATGGAACAATGTTGATGGAACTCTACTATAATGAGGACCCCCATGTAAAGTTGTGCACCTTGCTATAGAATGGTAAAATATGGCTGCCGTTTCCATGGAAACAGCAAAAATGCCAAAAAAGTGTTCCAAACTGGAAGAAACTCCACAGGAATGGTAACTGGCATATGCTGATTTGCAGTTTGACTTTGGAATTTTCAATATTGCTACCGTTACCATGGAAACAGCTAAAATATCAAAATTTCTAACTCTTCCGTTATAAAACCGAACTGGATGAAACTTAATGAAAATGTTACCCAGTATGCTAAGATTCCAAGACAATATTTAGATACCTCAAAATGGCCGATGTTGTCATGGAAACTGGGGGCAAGTTTAACATTGACCCTATGGGAAAATGCATAAAATCAGCATTTTCTTAAAGAGTATTTCACCAAAGTCAATGAAACTGTATTGATATATAACATGACATGTGGCAATGAGATGTCTGCTTTTAGAATTTTGCAATTATCGACTGTAACCATGGAAACAGCAAAAATTTCAAAATTTCCAAAAAATTCAAAATGCTGCAAACTTGATGAAACTTTACAGAAATGGTAACTGGCATGGGCAGAGTTGCATTTTGAAGTTGGAATTTTCAAAATGGCCGCCGTAACCATGGAAACAGCAAAAATGTCCAAAACTTCAAAATGCTCCAAACTTAATGAAACTTTACAAAAATGATAATTTGCATGTGTAGATGCACTCTTTGACTTTGGAATTTTTCTAAATGGATGCCGCTCGCCTGGCAATGTGGGAAGGGTGCCATCCGCTATTGCTTGCAATGGCAAATCTAGTTATAGTTTGTTCTTATATTGTACTGTAACACCACTGTCCCAGGTTAGGGGAGGGTTGAGCGCCCACAAACATGTTTTATCCCGCCATATTCTTTAAGTGCCTGTTCCAAGGCAGGAGCCTGTAGTTCATTGGTTGTCGTTGGTTCATGTCTGCCATTTTTGTTTTTCGTAAACTGTTTTGTTATAAATTAGGCTGTTTTCTCAATTATATGTTTTCATAGTTGTCTCATTGGCATTCATACCTCATCTACTTAATTTTAATTTAATTTCACTAAAATTCTAGTCACCGATTTCAATGTTTATCAGCCTTAGGTCTTTAGATACTAGTAAAGTCGTAGCTGACCTGAATGCAGAGCAGAAGCCAGTTACCAATTCAACGCATAGGCCTACCGTTTACAACATATGCGATTCTAATTTGATTTGATATATTTGAACATGGGTAAACTATTGTTGACTCTAATATTATCAAAATGGAAAACTTTGAGATAAGTAAATGCATATATCTTAGACTGAATATACTTTTATGTTACAGAGAAAGTTGGGCTGACGTCCATTATTTCGCATGCACAGACAGTTATTTTGACTTCGACAAAATTAAATCTTGAACGATTTGTTTTAAACACAATACTATTGTATAAACTAGCAAGTAACGCTAAGAATTTAATCATATTTTTGAATAATGTACAAACACCGAGCAGCCCTTTTTGTTTAAGGTATTTTAGATGCAGCAAACGTTTTTTCTGTACGAAATCAGAATACGACATTTTAGATTTCATCCAAATGACATCCTAATAAATATTTAAATGACATATATTTTCATTATTGAAATAAGTTATATAGTGTTCAATATTACAAATGTTTCAAATAAGTTTTAAAAAAATCATATTTTGTATATGAACAGAAGAGTAATGGATAGTATTCGTTTTCACGCGCTTGGATACTATCTGATAGAAATTCAAATGCAGCGGATAATAAAATTTAATGATAGAAAATGAAAACAACACTTTATAAATTTCAGACTGTCAAACTTAGGTAAACTGTGCATTTATGACTATTGAATTATTGAATTGATATTGTGTTTGAATCTTAGTGAATACGATACTATATTTTATACGATGGAATAAAGACTCGCAAATGAAACCGTTTTCTCATAAGAGATACTTGGTTTTCAGTGTATTTCTAAGTTGTCATCACTACAAACCGGACGATCCTACCATAAAGTGCAGTATAAGTTGATTAAGAAGTTTTCATCTTCGTTCAATATCGCACATTTTCACTAGCCAAGGGTTACGATCAAGTCTCCTCTTCCCCCACCCACCCCCCCCCCCCCTCCCCTTTTGCGGATTGAGATAAAATTTCGGATCCACATTTAAATCATTTCCATTGGTCGCAGTTGTAACTGGCTGCATCCAATCAAAAAACGCCTTTAAGATGATCACGTGTAAATGTAGAAAATGTAAATAAACAATTGCGACGTGCTGATTGTGCAACAAGTCTTTACCCAAAAACATAGGACGACATTTAGTAACAATTCTAAAGTGATCAATCCAATGTTACTCAAGGCTCTAACTTGAAACTGACTATATATTTGCAGGACCAAGTCAATCAATACACTCTAAAAATAGTAAGTGTGTACACAAATTTGAAAGTAAACCAAAATGACCTTCTAGTTGACAAGTAGGATTTTGGATAATTCTAACATTAGAAAAGGATTAATATGGATTAAATAAGATGCATTAATAACATTTGAATAAGGTAATTATGCTGTAACTATGAAGGATCATTCCGTATAACAAGCAAGTGTGCAAAAGTGAAAATTAGTATGATATAGTTTCGCGGAAAATATACGCCGGGAAAAAAGAATGAAATGAATGAATGAAGGCTATTACTAAATGAATACTGTCAATAATCGTGGCACAACAAAACAAAAATTTAGCCCAAACAAAATATGTTTTTTATTTAAATAGAACTACGAGGGTTTGAACCATTCCACCACCGTAGAACACTCCTGATTTTTAATGTTGATATGAATATTGGAAGGCTATTCAAAATGTCGCCTCAACAAAATTCAGTATCAGGCTATTCTGTATAAGTAACAAAACATATAAACCGAACAGGAACTTATTGTTTAGGCATTATGAATTGTTAAATATTCACAGATCTTATATGACTTATTTGTAGTGACTGCACTTGCTCACTTTATCATTACAGAAAAAAGATCTAGATAAACAGTTAAATCATCGTACAAAATCTTAAATCATATTGTTTTAAATACAATATCAAAATGTGATTTCTTTATGCTATACATTGAGGGTTAATAATGCATACAATGATTCACAGGTTTTTTAATGCTTCTAATAATCAATAATAGATTTAAACGTAAAATTATGGTCTATTATTCTAAAAGATTTTTAAAATCCCTTTTGTTCTCGACAATCAATAACAGTATCAGTCATAAATCATGATATAACACTAAAAAACAAAACAAAACACATATGAATTATGTTTCCTTTCAAATATACATTTTAGCATTTCATCTATGATTTCATTAGGACCAATGCCTTTCTTTGCTTTTCGTGGATTTATATGTCATCAGCACCTTTTCTGTTGGTATCATTTATTCAGGTCTTTATTATCACTTCATATTGAATATTTATTATATTTTTTAAAGTATTCTTATCATTCATTTGATTATATATTAGAGCTTAGGTCATTTTTTTTTTTTTTTTCTTTCTGTCATTTTTTAATATTTGTTATTTAAACATATTAAACTTTTCCCTGAAATTTATCAGGATTACTTTGTTGAGACTCAATCAGATTTGACGACATTTTTTCTGAACTTTCTGTATTTCTTTCAGACGGGTTTACGATATTCTTTTGTTGGATACTATATTTACAAGCAGGCTTTTTATTCCATGTTTAAAAATATAATATTTTCTTATCAATTGCAAAGACCAATATTAAACAGTCGTCGTCAACTTTTCTGTAGTGAAAATTAAGAACGAAGCATTAAACAGATATATTTTACTCCGGGGACCCCTTTTTCACATTTCTGTGTTATCGTTACATTTAAATTCAAACAATTTGTCCATATTAGATATAGAATTTTTGGAAAGTTAGGTTTTCCAATGGTAGATAAATATTTCAATAAATTATTTTTCTAACGGTCCTTATATTTACGAACCTGACATTTTTATTATGTTTTCTATTAGTTTAGAACGTTGTGTGTCCTGATTGTTCAATTGATTTTAACATTGATTATATTGATTTTTAAAAATATTAACTGTATATACAGTAGTTATCTATGTATTGTAAATTACGAATACAAAGTTATCTAGCCTTTCAAGTTTCTAACAGCCCAAACAAAACAAATATTCAACTGATTTACAGTGCTTAAACTTCAATACGCGTTATATATCATAGAGATATAAATCTGATATTAAATGTACTCTTTAAAGAGCTTTAAAAATCGGATGGACGCTCAGACGACTGCAGGACATGTAATGATTTAACTCTCCGTGTCGAGTTGCGACAGGGGACAAAATTATCATTAAATATGGTTGTGTGTTCACTTATTTTCTAGAAAGTTTGCTAATTATAGCATATTTCTTCAGAAACTTCAATATTGATTCGACTTATTTTAATTGTCTTACAATATATTCATATACGACACTTCTTTCTTATCCAATTAACCATGTGTGTTATTCAAGTATTTATGTATACGATTGAATCTAGTATGTCGACATGTTATGGTTATCGTGTACAACAGATGATTTTTCCCTCAAATACACTGTAGAAACTACATATTAGACATTTTTGTAATGTCGTATACACAGACTCTTACATCGACACCGATACATACCCAGACTACAAAAACAGATGGACCGTATCAAAATATCGAAGCATACTGAATGAATGACTTCGTAAAACTTGGTTGTAGAGATAAGAAATACATTTTGTAATTTTTCTCATATATTTTTTTATTCGAAATCGGAGCTAGAAACATCAAATGCTCTCATTAGTTTGGGATTATTTTGAGTAATGAATTTGTGTTATTCAATCTGTTGTTGGTTTTTTTTAAATGTCTCAGTTTGCAACCATTCAAAAGGATTACAGTGTTGCGGTAGAATATACAATTGGCGAATTGAATTGCTTAAAAACTTTTGGAACACTTTGAGACATCCAATGAACAAATTATCTGCCATAAGTGATATATGTACAGGCTTACTTTATCGTCAGTTGTTCTCCTAATTAAAGTATCGTACTTCTAATGAAGCAAGCGTATGTTGATTTGTAATTGGCGTTTCTTTGACTCAAGTAGAAAATATACATTTCAAAATAAAAAGGGTGTAGTGTGAAATTCCACCAAAACAATTACTGCCAAAAGTAAAAGTAAATTGCGAAAATTATAAAAGATCAATACCAAAATTTGGTCAAAATAAATAAAAAAGAAAAAAATTTAAGCCCAAATTCCCCCAAAAAAATCAAATTTGAAAACCCTAAAACAAAAATCAAGTTTAGACAAAATTAAACAACAAAACAAAAGAAAAAACGATAGCCAAAATACAACGTGCAGCAACATCGGGGTTGAAAGATGAAGTGATAGTTCTTCTTAAGAATTTTAAAAGTTATAAATAATAGAAAAGGAACGTTTCATACGAAATAAATTAGTGTTCTTGGTGTAATCAGGGGTTACGGAATTTTACAATACATTTTCAACATCGGTGTAAAATTCCGTACACCCCTTATTAGACCAAGATAACTATTGATATTATCAATATATCTATACGGTATGTTTCACGCTATAAAATGCTTTACAAGTTCCTGTTTCTGATTAATGTTCTACTAATTTACACAAAGCCCCCTTTTTTATACAAACTACAATATGAGGATCGCTCAATTCTCAGCTACTAAATAAAGCCAATAAAGTGAAATTCATTCCAAATAATTGTTTTCTACAATATTTAGAATTTAAATTAGAAAACAATATAATATAAATGCCTGTGATCGTTGTACACATTGAGATGACCCTTTCTCAAAAATATACCTGTAGGCAGAGACATAGCTGTAAGCGTCGTTATCGAATAGTTTTCGAAAATGCCTATTATTTGAGTTGTTACCTTATTCTCTAGTTGTTCGTATTATAATTCATTTAATAATATCATCTACAGGGTAGGTATAGTGGCCAGCTGTGATCGTGTATTTTTTCGAGTGAATCGGTCCACTTTTTGTTGAGTGTAGATAAGGTTTTCTTTTCATATTACATTCGATCAGATCGATTTAATGCTATTTCGCGAGTATAATAATTTTATTCATGACTGTTGATCTTATTTTGAATACATATATGTTTTGAGTACAAACGACGCAAAATGTCCTTAGTGTTCACATACAATTCAGTGTTTTACATTGTTAGCAACATTTAAAACGTTCATGTTTTTTTGCAAATGCTCCGGCTTTTTTTCAAAGAACATTTAAATGAGAAAAAAAGGCATTCTTGAAGTTCTTAGGTTTAAAATCTGACTTTTTCTAGTTTATAACTGAAATTAGCGAAAGACAGTATTATATATTCCAAATAAGTCCCAGAAACTTATTACTATGTTAATCAAATTAAAGCCTTTTCAATTCAAATTCAATGAAAATTTTCTGACCTGAAACATTTCACCAACACCTTGCAGTGTAAGTATATATGAAATTAATTGATCATTTATAAAACTGTCGTTAGAACCGAGAACAGGAGACTGATAATGTTTTCAATTTCATTGTATGCAACATTTTGTTTTTACGGTAAATGATATTTTATGATTTATATATTTCAGCGGTGAACCTAGAGTTTTCAAAATATAAACACAAGTATTCTACTAAGAGAGGCATGGGGCCAAGCCAGCTTCCCTCCTCTCCTTAAAAAAAATACAAAAACAAAAAAACATAATCCGCTTTTGTACTAATACTCATTGAAAAAAAAAATGGAATGGAATATATACTAATAATGAAACTATGAAATAAATCTATAAACTTTCATCATGATCCTTTTGAAATAGAAATAAGAAAAAAATGTGCATATGCAAGAATACACCTCGTGTATATATAAACAATGTCTTCGCAGAGTTCCGTTGATATACAATGTTAATTGTAATGTTTAGGCATAAATCCGCATTTTTTTTTTCATTTTTGGAAGCACTACTATCTTATAGAAAGGAAGCTATCATTGTTTTTTATTGTTGTGTGACCAAGAATAATATATAGTGGAGTGACAAATCAAGAAAAAGGTGCTTAATTTACGAGTTTAATGGACCGGCATAACTGCAGTTTAAAAGTAATTGTTTTCGCAAAGACAATACCTTAATCTTACTTTTTTGCCCGGTCGTAGCTTTTTCTGCGGTGCAGTTTTTCACAAAATGGAAAGAAAAAGACATGGTGATGTTTTCATTCAAAAGGCAACTCGACAAAAAAAAAAATTTTGTTTCTTTTTTGTAGTCCTCAAACTCTTGATTTGGCATTTTATGAAGAGTTTAAGTGCTAATTCATATTTTAAAACCATAATTTCCTCTATTTATCTTTATTATGTTCATTTTCATTCAGTTTTGAAAATGTGGACTCTGTTTTATTTCAATGGAGTGATTACAATATTCGTAAGTTTACATTTCATCGATATCTTTTAAATTTTTCAAGATAAAAAGTAATGACACTTCATTTTGTAAAGTTATGAGACTATTCCGGCTCAGTTATTTCACGTTTTTGACATTTTTTTATAAACATTATAGTTCTGTGAATTTCCGGATTTATTTCTCTAACCAATACGAAGTAGATTTACTTTTTATTGTCGAATGCATCATACCATTGTTCTTGTTGGTGCCAATTAGATATAATTGTATAGATATTTTTGTATCACATGACTATTGAACAATGTTTTAAAAGTTTAAATCTGATATTTTTTTGTTTGTCAAAAAGATATGTATCGTGTTTTTTTGAAAGTAAAAAATGGATTGTTTCTAACAGTAAAAGTCAAATTGGAGTGGATAAGTGTTATTCCCGAAATATATATACTTTTAGTAGTTTACTAATACTGACATTTTTGCAAGCCAAAAGAAGCCGTGCTTTAGACAACTGGAATTTGTGAATTATACATCCGATTTAAATAATTAAAAAATTTCTTGTCTACATGTAACTGCAAAAGGAACTCTGCATAACACTGTGAATAAAAAAAGTAAGATGTGTACCACCGATTCCATTGAGTTAGTCTAGAAAGCTTGATGATGTTGATATATAATCTTTAAGGTTTCATTATCACAAATCATCTTGTAACAAATCCTAAACTAGTCCATGTATGGTAAAGTTGGAAACTTTTACACAGCATGATAGTTTAGATGATCATACAGATATATTTTTTTGTACTTTGTATGTCGATGATCAACCATGTTTATTTTTTCCTAGTCTGTCCTGACCAGATCAATGTCCACTCTTTTTGACTTGACTGCTAGTACTTTCTGCAAGCACAATTCGTACAAACGCCACACACATCTACGTTATACTGAAACTGATGAAGGACTCCAAAATATTGTAGAATTATTGAACAAAAACGATATTTATATTGATTGTTAACAAAAAAAAAACCTTTGCAATGTCTTTTCTTTATGAAATATACTCTGCAAACTGAAATTGAGACAATACCTATAAATGAAGACTATACAGTCCACACAGCCGATTCAATAGATCCTTGTTGAATGCAGTACTTAGATGTATCAAATGGGACTTACCCAACACCATTGCTACATTAAGAGAAGGCTTTCATCTTTTATAGCAGTTAGTAAGTTATTGGCTTCAGCTTGGTTATTTGTCTCTGGAATAATGCTCGACAAACAGTACAAATTCTTATTAACAAACAGTTTAATCGTGATGTTCAAGAATTAACACAACCTTATCGGCCTATGAGGATCTCATTGTTCCTCATTTTTCAATGTATTCATAAACTGTACAAAAGTGAAGAATGTATTAAACTAAAGGTACTGAAGGCGTTCCTTGACTGTCATCAATCATTTTTTTATCTCATTCAAATGAACTGTCTTTGCTGTTTTTAAATACCATACATTTGTTTGAAGAATTTCTTCGAGGAACCTATGTCATGAGATTTCCTTCAAGATAAAATTGAGAATGGAAATGGGGAATGTGTCAAAGAGACAACAACCCGACCATAGAGCAGACAACAGCTGAAGGCCACCAATGGGTCTTCAATGCAGCGAGAAACTCCCGCATCCGGAGGCGTCCTTCAGCTGGCCCTTAAACAAATAAGTATACTAGTTCAGTGATAATGGACGTCATACTAAACTCCAAATTATACACAGGAAAATAAAATTAAAAGTGATACAAGACTAACAAAGGCCAGAGGCTCCTGACATGGGACAGGCGCAAAAATGCGGCGGGGTTAAACATGTTTTTTGAGATCTCAACCCTCCCCCTATACCTCAAGCCAATGTAGAAAAAACAAAAGCACAACAGTACGTACAGTAATACTCAGTATAAGAAAAGTCCGAGTCCGATGTCAGAATAGGAAACAAAAGAAAATAAATAATATAATACATAAATAACAACAGACTACTAGCAGTTACTGACATGCCAGCTCCAGACCTCAATTAAACTGATTGAAAGATTATGTTTTCATCATATGAATATCAGGCACAATCCCTCCTGTTAGGGGTTAAGTATTATACCGTCATAAAATATATGAGAAGAACATAACCCGTGTCATGCCAACAACTGGTTTTAGAATAAATGTGTTAATTCCGATGCAAAGACCCTATAAGTGAATCAATATTAAAGCCAAAATATGCAATCTTTGATGACCTGACAACAGTATCGTAACTATATCCCTTCTTAATAAGTCTGATTAAAGGTTTTGTTAGCTTTTGAGGTGAATACTGACATTTTTGTGCTTTGTAAAGAATGTTACCATAAAAGATTGAATGTGAAATACCCGAACGTATAAGATGTCTGCATGTTGAGTTATATTTACGAATGATGTCCTTATACCGATGATAAAATTTAGTAAATGTTTTGACTAGTTTATGATATCGAAAACCCTGGTGTAATAATTTTTCAGTAATACATAAATTTCTCTCGCTAAAATCTTACTCTTAATCGTAAGACCTTATTTTTGTATACAAGGGTAAAGATTTTAGAATAAAAGCTGTGTATGCAACACATATACTTTGGCTTGTGGAAGTAATTGATCACGTGGAAGGTCTACGGGATATAGAAATTATCTTACTCTCTAAGCAATTTCTGAAGAAGACGACGATGAAAACGATGTCAAAATAAAATATGTAAAGTCAAAAATATTGGGAAAGTTATTTAGCACAAATATACTACAGCAGAATTCATTTAAGGTGGATACTTTGACCACTCTTGACCACTTTCACTATGCGGAATGTTTAAATCAAGCAAAGAACAATGATAATCACGGTGTTCTTGAAATTTTGGGCACTTTGCACTTTGTATGACCCTTGCAACAACTTCTTCTTAGCGTTCCATAGTAGCCTGCTGATGTCAAAATTCCTACCCATACAATCTCATTGTTAATAACAGAAATATATACGCTAACATATGCGTACTTCATTTAAACCATTTTATCAAGTAAACTAAAGTGAACTATTTGCAGGTAGACTTTTTCAATTTTTTTTGGTAAACATGTCACATATTGCCATTTTCAAACTATTATTGTGCTATCTTTAGGTTTTTTTTATCCTAATGATATATCTGAAATGGTTATCAATGCATAGTACGTTGTTTCTGTGATACATTTAACAGTTTGATATAGGTTAATTACAACAACAAAAAATTGTCGTCATGGAGAATTCATGAAATTATCTGATTTTTACCTGCTTTAATATTTACTTATATTGAATGATAAATGTTTCATGACCATACCTATATTATTGATCAATATTTAGTCCATTACTGATAACTGAAGAACAAAGAGGGAGGCAATATTCCTTGACACTTCTTTGATGTTTTACTAAATTCATGGTAAAGGAATTAAAAGTCTTTAGAGCAGTAGGACAGTACAGAGACGAAAATATCAACCAAAATCGATCTTGACATTGAGTGTTTATGTTCATGTATTAAGAAATTGAATTTCAAGTGTTTTCTATAAAATTGAGGCATTACCATAATTACTGCAAATTGTTATGGCCAGACAGGATTGGGGTAGCATCAATACAATCTGAAGTTTGAGTCATTTAATAAAACGAAAAAAAGGAAGAACAACAAAATATGAATTACAGTTTTCAAAGTAAAACAACTTAAAAATCATAAATAATTCAAAACATGGATAGTCCACTAGCAGCGGTATCGACCAAGTTCTATAAGAAAAAGAAAAATAACACTTTATAAAGTTGATGAGTCCGAAGCACTCAAATCCAAACATTGTGAAAGCCAAGGAAGTACCAAAACACGTGAGGAACTAAATGACAAAAAGGAAATCAAAATAATGATTATCAAATCCATATGAGGCCAACTTTGCCGAAGAGAGTTTGAATCTTAGTTTCATAATATTTTATCAATTTATTAACGATTTATACATGTTATAATGAGGTAGTAAAAACATTTTTTTTCAAACTAAATCAGTTTAAAGAATTATGTCAATTAGGAGTACTAGTATTATGAAATACAGCGTGATGATTAATAACAATGCGGCGATACAAGATTGAAGTCGGGCTTCTCAAAATCTTAATGCATTGAAATGTATTCAGGCGTAGCATATGTTACCTATTATTGTGTATTATGAGGTATCAGGTAAATCCAAGGAAGGTGTATCTGAGCAATCTGATTGATTGATAGTTGCTTTCTTAATATTTAGTTAAAACTTTATCATGCATTTTCAGGGAAAGCTGTTAATAATAATACACAATTATGTTGTTTCTGCAAGATGGGAGAACAGTGATCAAGGGTGGGCTATTTTGACTACTACTAGAAAACTGTAATTGTTGGATAAGGACAGCTATGTTGCCAGACCCCTCAATAAAGTGTAGCGAGGTTCTTAAAGATTTAGAGGGTGTTGCACTCTTTCTAGTTGAGGCGCCGATGTAACATTGTCATAAATAAGAAAAGATGATGGTCATTTCTATAGCATGTAGTGGTATTTGTATACGTATTTAGAGGCGAGAGACATTTTGATTTGAAGGCTTACAGATGTACATAAATATTTACATAATATCAATGATGAGATAATATTGTATCAAGCAATGTTGTAGTACATCCAAGTAAAAACATTGTCCCACAAATTTAACTCAATGCAATTATGAACTCTACAGAATTTTGATGAAATTAATATAAGAGGGAAGAATTTTCGGACTTCATTCTTTTGTTACCTTCGGCAAATCCTTGTTTTTTAAGAAAGAAAATATGTGTATTCTTATTTTAAAGTGAATGTTTCTTGTTTAAGTATTTCACTTTTTAAAAGGAATAAACTTTGATAAATACGAATATCTGCTGTGCTGTGAATCCTTGTTTAGACAATAAAAAAGAATACTAGTTATCATGAAACTATGATATAAACATTTTCTGACTCATCAGATAGCATCCAAAAACACTTCTCGTAATAAAAATGTTAAGGGTTATTTACTTGCGTCACTAAAGGCGGAAGCAGGTCTGGTAACCCCACGACGTCGACTCCATACAACCGTCCGTCCGAAAGACCTTGGGTAGAAAAGATTCATGACTTGTATGTAAGGTATTTTTTTTTATATTTGGTTTACGGCTTCATAATGATAAGTTGCAGCTGGCTAGTAAAATTTACATCTGCCGTGCATCTACTTCCAGTTTGCTGATAGTTTAAAACCTTACAATATTCATTGTACTATGAAAAGTTCGTCAAACTTACATCTGCAGTGCAGCTACTTCCTGTTTATCAGTGATTTGATATTAAACAAAACTCAACAAACAAGAAAAATGTGCCGTCAAAGTTTTATTGGTTTCAATTAAATGGAATGATTTCTATTTATAGATATATGATTCTGGCATAATTTGATTTCAATTGAAAAAAATCAATCTGTAATAGGTGCGCAATTTTCCTTTTTTTAACATTTGTATTATCCATGTTCACATCTATATTTTTCCAGTATATATAAAAATAAGAATATGTGGAAGGATTGCAAATGAGGCAACTGTCCACCAGAACCCAATTGTTGACATAGAATTTAACAACTATAGGTAATCGTACGGACTTTAACAATGAGAAAAACCCATACCGCATAGTCAAAATAAGACCGCAATAAAAGGCCCCGAAATGACATATGTAAAACAATTCAAACGAGAAAACTAATGGCCTGATTTACTTACAAAACAATGAACGAAAAACAAATATAATATGTAGCAACAAAAGACAACCACTAAATTACAGGCTCCTGACTTGGGACAGGCACATACATAATGTGACGAGGTAAAACATGTTTGCGGGTGGCCAACTCTACCCTAACCTTGGACAGTGGTGTAACAGCACAACATATGAACAAAAAATCAGTTGAAAAGAGCTTAACTCATCAAATTGATACAAAGCAGAGAAGCGCAGTTAATAAAAAAACAGGCCGGACATCCCCCTCCCCCAACAACAACAACAACAAAGACACTAAGTACAGATCTGTTACCGACAGCTAGTTCAAAGCAAATAACAACTCATAAAAAAACATGTATCTAAGACTAAAATATCAATCAGTGCACATCCAATATCCAATGGATTTCATTAAACATGTATACAATATTGGAAAACCAAGACAACTAACTGAAATTTTGAACTTCTAATTAATGTTTGATATTACAAATTACCATCTTGTGCAGCCTTCAATTTTATGTAAAATTGTAAACTGAAAGAAGTAGACCAGTTTCACATGTATGTGTTCAATCACCTTGCCAAATCTGAAAGTTGTTTGAATCTTAGTATCAGAGTATTAATATTAATATTCCCAAACAAATTATCAACAATTGTATAATGTCAATCAAAAATTTTCCTGTTGAAGGCAATATTGTAAATTTTACAAGTGTTTTTGATAACACCAAAGTCAACCAAATTGAATTAATTTGCATTCAAAGGACAAATTATAGCAATTCATTCCCATGAGTTTTGGTTAACGATGTTTTTCATAAACATTTTTCGGATAAAAACACAAAATCTGTTAAAATTTCCATATTTAGCCAAATTAAGGCATTTATTATTTGGTCACTTGTGCGAAAATACACCAAATTGGTGTTAAAACTTTAAAATGCACTTTTAAATTTATGGTACTATGAATTTGAGAAAAGCTTGCAGGACTTTTAAAAAAGCCCCGGTTTGAAATTAATTCAGTGGAAATTGGTTATATCTCTTTTCTTAATATGCAGTCGATGGAGACCTATATAAAAATAAAAAAAGATTTTTTCCTCCGCGCGTGACAAAATGAACCCATATCGCATAGCAAGCTATAAAAGGCTTCGATATGACAAACTAAAAAACGACGACCTGTTTTATATACAAAACAATAAACAAACAAAAACAAATATGATATACATGTACAGCAACAAACGACAATCACTGAATTACAGGCTTCTGCCTTGTCCCAATTCGCTCCCTACCTTGGGACAGCGGCGCAACTGCACAACACAGGAACAGACAATACAAAAGAATAAACGAATAACAAATTTGATATACGGCAACAAAAGACAAACACTGATTTGAGACCGGCACATACAGATTGTGGCGGTGTTAACATGTTTGCGAGCGCCCAACACTTTGACCAACATGTGACAGTAGGATAAGAGCAGAAAATATGAACCAACTATAAAATCAGTGGGAAAAGGCTTGAATCATCAGATCTACACAACAACAACAAGTAACAACAGACTTTAGACATAAAGTTTCGGTCTGAGAGTACTTGCAGTTACTGAAAGCTAGTTCAAAGCAAATTACTAGTCATGAAACATCATGGATCTAGGACTAAACTATCAATGCGTACACATCCAATGAATTAGTGCCAAACGTTATAAAAAGTTGTCCCTTCAGAGTGAAATAACATGATTTATATGTGACTGGAGTATGTATTTGAAGAATTTTAAACATAATAAAAGAACCGAGTTCCAATGTCTCCCGCTTTGCACATATTTTATCTGTCAAAGTGCAATAACTTTAAATTTCTTGGAGAAATGAAGGCTTGAGAGCAAGTGCAATGCAATTTCTAATATAATTAATGTTTCCAAAGGTCATAACTCTTTTAAAAATAATAGATACGCACTGATTTGTGAACTTGTTCAAGATATTGCTGATATACATGTAAACCTATGATATAAGTTTCATAAAAATCTGGCAAGCATTGTACACGTGAGAGCGCTAACAAAGCAATGTTCCATATAATTAATATTTCCAAGGACCATCATTCTTTTAAAAATAATTGATATTGCTGATATTACCCTATAGTATAAGTTTTATAAAAATCTGGCAAGAATTGTACCCATGAGAGCGATAACGAGGCCATTTTCCATAAATTTAATATTTCCAAGGGGCATTACTCTTTTTAAAAAAGTCGATCGGCCACCATTATAGAACGTATCCGAGATATTGCTGATATTAACCTATAGTATGTTTTATAAAAATCTGGCAAGAATTGTACCCGTGAGAGCGATAACGAGGCCATTTTCCATAAATTTAATATTTCCAAGGGGCATAACTCTTTTAAAAAAAGTCGATTGGCCACCATCATAGAACTTATCCGAGATATTGCTAATATTAACCTATAGTATAAGTTTTATAATTATCTGGCAAGAATTGTACCTGTGAGAGCGCTACCAAGACCGGACGGACGGACGCCCGGTATTTCTGTGTCCTCCGCAAAAGTGTGCGCGGGGGACAACAAATCCGAGACATGTGTCAAAATTGGCTTTTTGTGCGGTCTTACATAAGTAGGAACGTTTTCCAAATGGTGTCACCGAAAGTGCTTTTTAACATAAGGAAATCATTATAACTCCTCTATTGTAAGTCAAATTGAGCCGTAGAAAAACTTTCAGAAGCAGAGCGGACAAATTATTTTTCAATATTTTAAATTTCAAACATTCTCAATCGTTTCACTATTAAAACAAAAAAATGTATTTGATCATTTTATCCTTTGTTAAAAATAGTAATTTTGTTTTCTTAGAGATTAAACTTAATACTTTAACTGCATGTTACAATATTCTTCTAGTTTATTTGAATAACCAATCAATCCTAATTCACTGGTAGAAAAACTGGACAACATCATTTGCATACATTAAACCATACAGATAACTTTTCTTTTACTCTTTAGCAGGTATATACTAATTTTGTAAATATTCTTGGTAATCGTTGACAAATATTGGTAAAAATTGGAATTTATGTTCTAATCGTACACCTATGTCTGCTTTCAATTTATCTGTTCAATTAAAGACTTACTCCAGTTAATATTTTCGACGTATAATAAGTAAACAAAATAAATCTTCAATAATATGAGATCGTCATAGGCATCTAAAACCCATTAGATTGCGTTGAATAATAATGACAGCTGCCAGAAAAGGATTGTGATGATGTTAAAATTGCCTATTGCTGTGTATACATGTATATCAATTGTTCATGTCAATCAATTTAATAATATATGTAAACCGCTTTGGTTGTCTCGTGGTAGCGTGTTCGCCCCGAGTGCGGGAGGTCGTGGGTTCGAATACCGACAGGGTCAAACCAAAAACTTCAAAATTGGTTTTTGCTGCTTCTTCCTTAAGTTCGCGGCATTAAGGAATAAGAGCAAAAACTGGTAGGCTTGGAGTCAGAATAATGTGTCCGGGTAATGTGACATATCTTCCTGTGGATTGTTACCTTGTGAACTACACGGTTAAAAATCTGGCTCAGCGTGTCTGTCTAGTACAAAGCAGGGATAATATTCATATTACATTAACATGTTCCATTCCTAAATATGAATATTAATTTGCCGCTGGACGTTAAGCAGCCATTTATCATCATCATTATTATCAATTCAATGTAATACTACTGTTGCTAAGGGGTCATTTTAAATACTTTACCCAATTCAGTTTAGTTTTACACCTCTGCAGGAACAAAAACAATGCTCACTAAAATCCAGGAAAGTGTTTAACTTTCGTCTGAAACACAGAAGGCATTTTTCTATTATATAGGTACTGCTAGGCTTCAAAACTTTCACAATTGCATATATATTTCTCTGTACTCAGCGTAAACTAATTGGTGTTAGCACAACTTTTGTCATACAGTTAAATCATATAATCCTTCAAATTTGATTAAAAAAACGTTGAACATGTATATACACTGAATGGCTATTTTTTATTATAAAACACGTGTATATATATATATTTTCTTTTAACAGAAAAGCCTTTATTTGGACCCAATCGTCAGGAAATGTACTACTATTGAATTATTGTCTTCCCGTACTCCGTTTCACCGACAGCTTTTCCGTATGCAGTGACCTCGGGGATACACACCACTATTTATTGGCCATTTTTATTTCTAGTATGCAAAACTCATGACACCTTTTGTAAGAAATTCGGTAAACGCACTACCCAAAAGCAAAGGGGAAAACTAGTGATTGAGAAAAAAATACACAAGGGTGGAAGAAAGATACTACTTGCTGATTCTGAAAGACAACTTTTCAATACGCCAAATCATTTAACAATTGTTCATGTCGTTATGACAAAAATTAATTTACAAAACGAAACGCATGGAAAATATATAAAAAGAAGTCAGCTCTATTATTTCACTTGTTATACACATGCTAACTGTGCTTAATTTCCATGATTTTGTATTGCTTTATCAGTGTAAAGATCGGTAAATTTCGGAAACAAAAGCCGTCAAATAAGTTAACAAACAAAATTACCAATCACCGCATGATTTATTTTTCTCAATTATGTACAGGGGACTTTAGTCTTTAGTTTGTATATATCCATGCATTGATTCAAAATTTGTTCCTAACATTATAATTACTTGAAACTTGTTTCATTTGACTTTTAATACAAACTTTAATTTACTAAGGTGAACATAGTGATAACCCATATTTTCTGTGCAGCAGAAAAAGGGTGTTAATAGAATATTTCCAGTGCAGTAGACACAACTTAGAATATACATAATTTGTTAACCTATTTATTACTTTCAAGGAAAACAGAATTAAATATTCTCCATATGAAAATAAATACTTTGCTAAGGGGTCATTTGAGTTCTTCGTTCAACTCATAATAAAACCAAAGTTGCAAAACGAGGCATTATGAAATGGAATTTGTTTGGTCCCTTGAATTCGAAAATCAAATGTATTATAAATCAACAAAATAATTTCCTACATACTATCATCAGACATTTATTACATTTGTTTATAGATATAAGTATTTACATGTAGTTTTAAATGCTGTTTTAAGATATTGTGCTTCAAAATACTAATGTTAAAGTATGTAAAACATGATTTTGGTAAGGTCCTGGCTAATATCTATTTTTTTCCAAAACCTGTGTAAAAAATTGAATTTCAAAACATTTTTTCACAGTACATTGGTAAATCATAATGACGTTTCTGCACTGAAACCAGATAATATCAACTGGTTCATGTATCAATAGAATAAACATAACTTTAAAAAGTCGTGAATAATTTTACTATTCCTTCATTTTCTAAGGTCAAATAATTAATTTTTGATGAACCTTGAACATCATAGACATTCATGGACTGTGACTGTTTAAATTTTCCAAATCTTTAAAAAAAAAACATTGGATAAAATTCATATTTTTTTCTTTAAAACCTTTCATTCGAGCGTCACTGATGAGTCTTTTGTGGACGAAACGCGCGTCTAGTGTACAAATATATCAGCCTTGTATCTTTGGTGAGTTTTTTACATTCTTTCTCTGCATTATTTTTGAGTTCTCAAGTGAAAATTGTATGGCACTATTATCCCTTGGACGAATTGATATATTCAAATTATAATACTCAAGGTTGGATTCTTTTCCTAAGAAACATATTCCCGCTTACATCAAGCCAACAGACGGCAAATCAAATGTATTCCAAAATAAAATGTCGCTATCTAAGTAGTATCTTTGTGTTCATGTAGGTTACCTGTTAGCCATATCTTTTACTAGCTAAGGATGGTTATTCAGATAATACCTTGCAGAAAACTACCGTGTGTATTAAAAACCAAAGACATACAGTTAATTTAAGCCTATCACTAAGTACTGAGACATTATAACTTCATCATTCAACTATTTTTTCTCAAATCAATTCATTCCCAAGCCACGTGCACATGCACCCAAGATGTTATCTAAATGATGTCAATACTCATTCCCAAGTACATAGGCGTTAGATTTGTTTAATGTATTAATGATCATTTTCTACCTTTTTCAGCTTTTGGTTTTTCAATCTTTAAATGTAATTCCTTAACTAAATGATTGGGTGGATTCAAAATTGTCTAATAGTTTTAGATGATGTTGCATCATTCTCAAAATCAAATGTAAAATCAATAAATGCTAAGTCACTCTTTCAATAACCGCTTTGAAAAACGCACAAATGACTTCCAATACATTTGTTAGAGTATACCCCAGGACAAGGTCATTGTATCTGCGTCTATGTTCTGGTCGTACATTTTGCAACCCTATCTACAGAAATATTTTGATTTTACCATTTATCACATTTATCTAAACCGTAATTTGGAAAATTTTCCATTTACAATATGCATAAGTTAACTCATCGTACTGACGTATATTTCATACCTAATAAACGCCTAAAGGGCATACTATATCTTGGTCTTAAACCAGATATTTTGACGGAAATATAACGATTGGAATCATTCAAAGGAGTAGGTCCGGTAAGGGCCGATTTTGGCCTCAAAATTCAGGTTCATTTGATGAAAGATTTTGGACACTTTTTAAACATTTAAGTGTCTACTTCAGTCGATTTAATTAGTTTATGTGAAAGATTTGAACTGATTTAGTCATTAAAGACGCTCAAATTCAAGCTTAAATATGAAAAATCTATCAAATATGCCATAATATGTCACTTTTCAGATGGTTTTTGTCAAAAACGAAAGTGGCCGCATCCGTGTTCATTCTCAACCTTTATATATGTAATGTATTATCATCAAATACAACTTGCATTTAAATATTAGGAATGAACACAAATGCGGCCACTTCCATTTTAGACGAAAACCGTCTAAAAATTAACCAAAATGCTAAAATTTGGAAGATTTCAGTAATGTGACATGACTTAATGATGCTATTACCAGATACATGTGCATTGTATTGTCAAAAACAGCCCATGTTTATGTAACAGAAGTATTCTACTTTCTATTAAATAGCTAAAAGTTTACATTTTAACAATTTTGTAAAACTGCTATATTTTGGGGCCAAAAAGGGGTCTTACTGGACCTACTCCTTTCGTATAATGATAACTTTAACAATTTAAATGCTCATTTTTTTTACAGTACCAATGGACCAACTGAAAGCAATTTTTTTAGCTGTCATGTTCTGCATGTGCTGTTTAAGTTTTGCTGATGGTAAGAAAACAACTAAATGAATTCCACAATTTGATTGTTACTTGTTTAATGCCAAGAAGCAAATATTTTATGCATATTCAGGACGAGAACAAATAACGAATCAATACAATGATTAGTTTATCCAGGGTTGGACGACAGTTATGAATTACTGGACATTTTGACTTCCATTTACATTCAGATAGTGGCAATCTCACTACACGAGGCGTAGTATTCAACGTCAAACTTCCGACCAGGCGTGGCTGAAAACTTGTATTCCCCGCACAGCCAAACAGAAGATCCCCTTTTATCAAACAAAAGTAACTTGAAATTAAATATTACGAAATGATTTTTGAAAAACTGATATATGAGATGAATTGTCTTCTGCGTTTAAAAAAACGTATATTTCACCAGAAAAATAACAATAAATAGTTGCAAACAAAGGTTATAGAACTAAATGCATTTCTATTTCAGAAAATAAAAAGAACAAAAAAACAGTTTAAATATAAAAACCTCCTCCTCTCCATAAAACAAACTTTTTTTGGCAATAATAACAGAATGTTTGCCAAATTTTCAATCTCGTCTTTTTTTTCTTTGGATATATGGGATTTCCTTACATTCAAATACGTTTGACATGTTTGGTTACTGATTAACAGGAATTGGAATAGTCTGCCTGATTCATATATTTATGCCGATAAATACCCTCTTGTCTAAAAAAGAATCCGGGGCCATGGTGGCCGAATGGTCTAATTAGTCAAACTACTACTTATATAACTACCTTGTTAACACTAGGGTGTCTATTTAAGACCCTACGGTGATCTGTAATTACTTATATACAATTTATTTGAACTCTGGTGGATAGTTGTCTCCTTTGTAATCATTATTCATTTCCTTTTTTCAACATTGAAAAGTTTTGTTTTTCTGTTTATCAACTTTGAAATATTTCATCACCCCATAGATTTCAAACAGGTATCCATCAACCTTCTGAAAAATACATGTATATGTCTAATGTACACTGTCAACACCGTTTTAATGACACCATCTCATATATAAATGTATATCCTCAAACAGGCAAATTGTGTCTCTATCCTACAAAATTTCAACACATTTCTTTACTTCTGTCAATAACCTTTGAATTTTATCACCAGATGTAAGTTTATATTCATTCACTGTGTTATCATTGCAAATTTCATAAAGATTCTGATATCATATAATAGGTTATTTATTACTTATATTTAAGTTGAATGAAGTTGTACATTTCAGTATTTAATTGTTTTTTTTAATTTTTCGAGTAAAGTAGTTTTTCATCCAAGGTAGTTTTGTACTATATAAAAGATATGCATTCCTCAAGAAAAAGAAAAACATGTTGAATTTGTTTTTCGTTGAGTATAATTCATTTGGATAAATCAAATAATTAGAGAGTTGTGTTTATAACAATCTTTCAAGAAGTTGGAAACCAAGTGCACCATGGCTTGGCAGAACCACAGTGATCTCCGTTCCGGAAGACAGAGATTTGTTTGAACTTGCAGAATTATTTTTCAACTACAGAATTTAGATGTCACAGAGACTTATATAATTATCAAAAGGTTGACGATGTGTATGAACAGACTTAGGGAAAGAAAACCAGAGACCGTTTCTGCTTCTGACGCTGCTTCTGATGTCAAGCCCAGAAAATCCAAGGAGCATGGCACGTTTTGAGAGAACAGGCACTTGGACAACATAACCAACAACGACAGTATAGTTTGTTGATGGGATGAGATTTCTAAAAGTCAATGAATCGGAACACATTGTCGAAAATCAGAGATGCCAACCTTTTTGCCTACGAAGTCTAATTCCGCGGTAGCTGTTAAAGCAAATACAATAATGACCCTGCGAAATGGAGAAGTGGGAAGTAAGGTTGGATGGAAAAACGGCAAACTAAAAAGGAAGCTGGTCATAACATGGCATTCAAGAAGGAACGAGCATGGGCGTTTCGATGGACGTGTATTTTGTCAGAAATTGCAATGGCCGACTTTGAAAACTCTTATAACAGGGCTGAAATCTTAAGCTTAGTGTCATAAATGATAATTTGAAAAATATTAAGAAGAGATATGACAAAAGCTGGTTAATATGCCTTTAACATAGTTTTCCAGTGCAGAAAACTTTTTTCTCTTTTTTTTTCTTTGTTTGTTCTTTCAGGATAGACTCCTTTCCTCCTTTGCTTTGCCCAGTCTCCGTCAGTAAGACATCGTTTACGCTCACTTGAACAGGACTTATGTAGAACGGTTACCAATATTCGTGATGGGGAACATCAAATTAATAATTTGGTGTCGATTTCAGTCGTTCTTCCTTATAACTCTGTTTAAGTAGTATTTATGTGATGAGCACACTCCTGTTAACATATTCAGCATAGTGTGAACATGCACGAGCATAACGAATCAATTGAGATCTGTTAGCGCCATGCAATGCAGCTGTGAGAAGTTAACTGTATCACTTTTAGCATAGATTCAAGTTGTCCATCTGTGTCAAATCGAGGAAACGATCAAGATATGAAACTTTTTCTTTAGATGGTATCCTTTATATCAAGTCCATTGGATATATGAGATGTAAGCACTTATTGAAATGTTGGTTATTGAGCGACAGGACATCATCAATATATTTTAAAGATAAATCAAAATCTTTTCGTCGTTCAGAAGGGTCTCCATGAACGCTGCTTTGTTTGGGTACAAAAACGTATCGGCCAGTAGTGGTGCACAAGTAGTACCCATTAGAATACTACCTGTCGTCTGATATAGCAGTCCATCAAACTTAAAAACATGTTGTGGATCAAAAGGTCCAGCATTTTGATGATCACACAGGAATTTGTTCCACACAGTAATGAACTTGATGAACGCAGACTGCTGTAAAGGCAAAGGTAAAAATGTGTCATATCCCGTTGAACAAGGGTAAGTGGTAAGGTCTGACAGAGTATTTGAGTTTAAGCAAAGTCACCATTCTGTGGATAATTGACAGGTATCTTAGTTCTTTCAATATTCACGAGTTATCCGGTTTTATGGGGTTTTCATTCGGTAGTGACAGTCTTCCAAGGCTAACCACTACTACTAGTATTTATTATCTTGTCATAAAGCATCATATCTCTTACAAAAACGAGGATTAAGAGTTTTGGGCAAAAGAAATTTACCAGGCGTACCTGACAATAACAATTGATTTTGTGTGAGTATGAAGTACTTTTTTATTTGGAGTCATCCACTTAAATATGAAAACTATATAATAATGATTGGAACTTTCAATGCTTTGTGCGCATTATTATAACTGCTTGGAAAGAATATGGAAGGCACTAGATTAGACATAGTGTGCGAGACCCTTATGGCTAGTCGTGGTCATTATACACTCTTGTGGTACTACACTAAGATTATCGGATAACTTTTTAGAAGCAGGTATGTCAGATTACGGGTCTTTTAACGGAGTAGCAAACATTACAGTATGGCAAATAAACTGTCATAAAACTTTGCTTGAAGCACTGGAAAAATTGTTGTGTAAAATGATTCAGATTCTCAATAGGAGAGGAACAGCCCAATTCAGCTCTTCCTGAGATAATAATCTATACTGTTGATAATCATTTGCAGGTCTGGCATGGTTGTTCGGTATCTACGATTCATAACAGGGTTGGATTTGCGTAGCACATGAGGGACAATTAGATCGAAGTACTTTCGGAATCGCAGATATGTAGAGAAAAGAACAAGCGAAGGTCACCAGCGTGAACTGCGTTCATTTGAATAAAACATAGTTAAAGATGTAGACGCTATAATGGGTTTAATTAATCGCTTGATACAGAGAAGGATATATTGGTGCTTAGTCTTCTGATTGTGTTGCAGATTCTGCTACTGGGCATAATGTAGAAGAAAAGGGGAAATCTGTAAAGCCTGCGTTCATCAAAAGCTGTCTTTCAATCAACACCATTTTTGCTTTGAACTTATCCGTTTTCCTAATGTGAATACTAGTATCGAGCTTACTTCAAAAACAAAGGTCAAATATTCGACCGATATGGTTTTAGAATACAGACAGAAGCACAATTTTACATTCCAGTTGAAAACATGCCGCACAATCAGTTGAAAATATGCCGCACAATCATATGTTTTGACTTTTGCTAAACGTAGTAGTACAAATGAACTTTCCATTTCAGGATATTATTTTTTTCGAAACTTCATAGTAAAAGTGGCATAGTTTTAACCAGTAAAATGAGTTCCTATGTGAAATTGCATTGTTCATATTTACAGAAACACAACCTAAAATATTTTACCATCTCGGCTAGGATATCAAAAAATTTCAATATTGATGATACCCTTTTTCATAACTAAATGAAATTTAAAACAGTTTTGCTTATTATTTTCAAAATCATAGTAATATTAAGAATTATGATAAGTTACTACCAGAAAGACATTAAAATGTGATTTAACTTATGCATGTATCGTAACATGTGATAAGTAAAAATTTTTCTCCAGTTTTCTTTTCTTACAAATTCAGATATCGACAAATGCCATCCAAATCCATGTTTGCACGGTGCTGAATGCAAGGATGCTATTGACGATTACAAGTGTATCTGTAAATCAGGTTACAAAGGACAGAACTGTGAAATAGGTAATATAAAGTTGAAAAGAATTGTTTGTTATTGTCTATTAATGCTGCTTTCTTTATCCAAAATCCCTCCTGATGGCTTGTTTCTATTTCAACTCGACAGAACATAAACGAATGTGTTACTTATAGATAGCAATAAAATAATTTTCAGGTATTGTTCGTCACTAACTTCATGAAAGATAGACGGGTTGAATACAAAACCCAAGGATCATTATATATATATCGTTAAAAAAAAACAGAAAGAGATGATAACAAGTTAGCTATAAAAGACCATTAGTCATAATAAAAATAGCAACATCATAGCCTAAATGAAAAGACGTCACAGAGATAAATAAATGTTCACTACACAGCAAAAACTCAACTTTGAGCTACTGAAACCACAACACATAGCCAGGTGAATGTACGTGCAATAGGAGTCTGTTTAGTTCCAGCAGCCCATTAAGCAAGTTGATCTTCCAACTTAATGTTTGGTGTAAAAACCGTGCATATCAATTTGTTCAAGTATATCCTCTGCTTGTGTGCTTTAGCTTTTAGATCCATATGATTCCCTGTCTATGTGTTGCAGATATCGACGAATGTTTTTCAAATCCATGTAAAAACGGAGCTTTGTGTAATGTTAGTGATAACGATTACATGTGTATATGTAAACCAGGCTACAAAGGAAAGAACTGTGAAATAGGTTATAATATGATAACTTAAGGAAATTGGGGAGATGCAAATCATTTGTAAGATTTATCCATTTCTATTGTTTCCATATACTATAATAATTATATCAAATGCATTTGAAATAAGATCTTCAAACAGAAAAATATCATGTTTTAATTTATCACCAACAACACAAATGAAGGACGCCTTTTATTTCGAATCTCATAGTTCAGTTTAAAAAAATTTTAAAGTATATTATGTGGGGGTTTCCTTTTCCTACTGATTTGGTCAACGGATAAAATAATAGACCTCTATCAGTGGAATTACATACTATGCATATTTAAAAAGTACAATCTTTTTAAAAAATCTAAATTTTTACTTGCAACAAATTATGTTGCACACATGTTTAGACATACAATTGAAGTCCCAAAAATACCGCGACGTTTAAAACAATAAATTTGCAGTGGTTTTTGCATGACATTTTTTATTATTTGTGTTATTTGGAATAATTTGCGCATTATAAATTCTATTTTATTTATTCACAAATTTTGTAAATCCTTGCTGATTAAGAGTTTGGTATACCAAAACTGTAACTAATTCACAAATAAAACTATTAAATAATGCTTAAAAATTTGGATAGTCATATCTCAATGAGTTAAAGTGCAAACATCGAAATAATGATTTCTTTCATATACAAATGTACCAGCACGTCATGAAAAGTGAGGAAAAATATGGATATCTTTGCCCAATTCTTTAAAAAAAATTTCATAAAACATTCGAAACAAAAAAGAAAACAGAAAACGATAAGTTCATCAATTAATGATACTAGAATATAAATTTTAGTCAAAATGAAACATGAAGGATTATTCCTATAATTTTAATAAATCACTGCATGTAGTAGTACTATAGAACTTTGTGAGGTCTCATCATTGAATTTTGTTGAATACAGTGAAATGAAAAAAGGACATTTATGTAGGATAACTTCTTGTCATATCTATATTCTCATAAATTTATAACTATTGGAATACAAATATTTGATTTTTTAGAAACTATGGAACAGCGTAAACGCTTAATTAGGAAAGCGGTCGAAGAAAAAGTGTAAGTAAACATTTTTTTTTTCTATATCAATTTTTACAGAAAGCTTTAAATTGTAGAATCTTGCTTTCATTTCTGATTTGAATATACAATATATTCGAATAGTACACATTTTTTCAAGTAAACCAAAACGATCCATGCATTATTTATTAAAATATACATTTTATTCAGGACGGACTTGAGGAGAACAGCTCTTAACTAATAATTCAAAAAATTATAAATAAATGCTAACGATGAAAGTTTTCCCTTGACCTTTCTTTCATAGATGGTTAATATAAACTAGCGTTTAGACTTAAGTTATGCATTTGATCAAGTTGAGCAAGTTATCATAATTGTGTTAACAGATTTTCATTTAACTTTGATATTAATGAAATACAGTCATAAGAAAACTATATGATCTTCTTTTCAGGTATGGCATAACTGCAATAATAGTAGGCACCATCGAGTGTGGAGTTATTACTATATATTGTTTTTGGAATAATAGACGATAAAAACTAAACTCAAAAAAAGTTGTGATAATGGAAGTTTATGTGCATAACCGTTTCATATGTTTTTTTTTATTATCCTATTTCTTAACAGCACAACGTTGTTATGACATAAATGTTATGATAATAATTTATAATGGATTGTGATATATATATTTGCTGAACTATGAAGTAATTGTATGTTAAGGCTTTCTAAACTGTTGCGCTTGATCTTGCTGTTGATGACGATCACATAAGGAATTTCGCCTACTAACAATGACCACGTATCTCTATAACACAAAGCTTTCGCAGAGATGATGTTGTTTTGTCGACGATACTTGAAATTCAAAGAGACTAAAATGAAAAATAATTCTATGCATTTCAAAAAAGTTTTGGTAACCATGATGGTCAGCACAAAAACGCTCAACACATGTATATCAGGATGAATCAAGACGAACTAACAACATGATCAAAGATTCAAAACGACGATCGAAATGGTTCGATGAATTAAAAATATGTGGAACGGTTTTGAAGTCAGAATGTTTGTTAATAGCGATCTATTCGCACTTAACCATGACGTTTAAACTGGACGGACATTGCTTGAAACATTTTATTTGACTAACTCCTTTCGAAATGTCAATATTCTTTTTCTCATTTTCTCATTTACGTAACGTTTAATTCCACATCAAGGTTTAATCACTGTTGCATTTCTGTACATAACAACAAAATTATTTTCATTTATCTGTGTATAATATGACGCAGGTTTCTTCAAAAGTGATGATTTTCTATAAATTGTTTGAAATTTCACAGTGATATCATACTTTAACTTTGTTTAAACCGGTTTATTTACTTTTGACTTTAATTATTTATCCCTTGTAATTTTTTTTTAACTGTGTATTTGCATTCAGGTGTCACAGGTCAAATTTATTCGTTCATTGTGTGTTAATTTACGTTTTTTGATTGAGTTAAGCCTTCCAATTGATATTTAATAGTGTGTTTTTCTTTGTTGTGATGTTATACTATTGTTTCAGAAAAGGGAGAAGGTTTGGTACCATTAAAACGTTTAATCCCGCTGCAAATGTTTGCACCTGTCCTAAGTCAGGAATCTGATTACAGTAGTTGTCGTCTGTTTATGTAGTTTATATGTGTTTCTTGTTTCTCGTTTTTATATAGATTAGAACGTCGGTTTTTCCGTTTGAATGGTTTTGCATTAGTAATTGTTTTGGGGCCCTTTATAGCTTGCTGTTCGGTGTGAACCAATGCTCCGTGTTGAAGGCCGTACCTTGACCTATAATGGTTTACTTTTATAAATTGTAACTTGGATGGAGAGTTGTCTCATTGGCACTCATACCACATCTTCCTATATCTATATCACCACATTCATTCGTTGCTTAAGCATATTATATTTTGATAAAACATTGTCATGTTCTTCAAAACAATAATTGTAAATGTCACAAGGCATATTCGTATTTCCAAGTATATAAAGGGCATATCATCAATAGAGTAAACATTTGTCAAAATAATTCTTTCGAATTAATTAAGTGTCTATCATTTACCTGGCGACAGTTTAAACGGTTTTATTGTATGCAGTTACTTAAATTTTAATCGTAAAGTAAGTTGTTTTCATATTTCCTTAACAGGGTTGGCCTTTCTGAGAAATCGAACAAGAAGAACTGCAGGAATTCAATAATGTGTCCAACAAATACGAAGAGTTCCGTAAATAATATGTTAACAGAATATTTATAATTAATTCGTGTTTCGTGTCATTTCAGATATTTACAAATAATTCAAATGTTGTATGAATATTGTCCATCCAAATTGTTTAAAAGACCAGATTTCGTTCAATTCATTAAATGAACCTTTTGGGAGTTTTATTCTTTGTTTACCATAGTCTGATAGTAACGAAATGATTGTATGACCTGAAAATTATAATGTTTTTCATAAAAACATCGTTTCAATATAATATTAGCATTTCCCTAAATTCAAAATCGAAAAACAGCAAATAACTAGAACTGCTATTGCCAGCAATAGCAGATGTTACCCGCCCCCATTGCCACAATAACGGCAGCCATTTTGAAAATTCCAAAGTCGAAAGCCAGATATATATTTAATCTATATATGCTAGTTAACATTTCTGGAAAGTTTCGTTAAATTTGGTGCATTTTAAATTTTTTATATTTTTGCTGTTTCCATGGTTACGGTGACAATTTCTAACATTTTAATGACAGATGCCACATTAGTACATGAGAGGGAACATACCATCAAAGTTTCACTGGGTTTGACCTACCATTTTAATGGAGGAAATTCTACTTCAAGTTTTTAGAAACATTTTGACATTTTTTGCATTGTTTCCATGGTAGCGGCAGCCATTTTGGAAATTCAAAATACAAATGCCACATATACACATGGTAGTCAACATTTCTGTGAAGTTTCATAAAGCTTGGAACATTTTGAAATTTTGACATTTTCTGGTGTAGTATCCATGGCAATATAGTATTTCCGATGATTGTCAAAATCATCCAAAATCTGTATAAAGTGGACATCTACATTGTATAAAAATTAATAAATCTTAGTTCAGGCATACTCAAATAGTTCACCAAGCCCCAAAATTTTATTTTTTTTTTACATTTTTTCAGTTTTCATAGTAACGGCAGCCATTTTTTGGTGCCAAAGTGGGATTTCAAATCTACATATGCTGATTACCATAATGCTTTAGTTTGATCAATATTGGCCCATTAGTCTTACAGGAACGCTCTGGAGAAAAATAGGTGTAATAATAATAATAACTAGATTTGCCATTGCAAGCAATAGCGGATGTCACCCTTCCCCCCATTGCCACTAAGTGGCACTCATTTCAAAAATTTTAAACAGTGAATGCACACATATGCATGGCAATACATCTTTCTGTAAATGTTCAGAAAATTTAAAGCATTTTGAAACATTTCACATTTTGACCTTTTTTGCATTGTTTCCATGGTAACGGCGGCCATTTTGGAAATTCCAACGCCAAACGCCACGTCTACAAATGTTGCTTATCATTACTGTGAAGCTTCATAAAGTTTGAAGCATTTTATCAAAATCATTCAAAATCTGTATATAGTGGACAACTACAGTGTATCAAAATTAAATGATTTTAAGTTTAAGCATACCCAAATAATTCACCAAACCTTAAAATTTTATTTTTTCACCTTTTATCGGTTTCCATAGTAATGGCAGCCATTTTTAAGTTCCAAAGTTGCACTGCAACTCGTACGTTAGGGTTCCTTGTTATAGTGAACAACCATTAAGATTGGTTCCTTTGGCTCTGAGAAAACTGCAGGACAAAATTAGGTGGAATAATAATAATAATAACTAGAATTGCCATTGCAAGCAATAGCGGATGTCACCCTTCCCCCATTGCCACTAAGCGGCAGCCATTTCAAAAATTTAGTGAATGCACATATATGCATGTACATCTTTCTGTAAATTTTCAGTACATTCAGAGCATTTTTAAAAATTCACATTTTTGCCGTTTCCATGGCAACGGCAGCCATTTTGAAAATTTCAAAGTCGAAAGTGTCATCTTTACTTGCAAGTTAACAATCCTATCAAGTTTCATTAATTTGAAAGCATTTTGAAAATTTTTGACATTTTTGCAGTTTTCATGGCAACGGTGGCCAATTTGGAAATTCCAAAGTCAAAAGTCTCATCCAGAGTTGCCAGTCAACAATCATATTTAGTTTCTTCAATTTATGTGCATTTTGAAATATTTGAAACTTTTGACATTTTAGATGGTTCCTATGGTTACAGAGACCATTCCAAAAATTTAATGGCAGATACCACATTGGTACATGGGAGGGAACATACCATCAAATTTTCAATGGATTTGACCTACCATATTAAGAAAGTAAATGCCACTTTAAGGTTTTTTGAGCATTTTGACCTGTTTTGCATTGTTTCCATGGTAACGGCAGACATTTTCGATATTCCAACGCCAAATTCTTTATCTACCAATGTTGCTCATCGTTACTGGGAAGTTTTATTAAATTTGGAGCATTTCGATATTTTTGAAATTTTTAGTGTAGTATCCATGGCAACATAGCAGTTCCAGTGATTGCCAAAATCATCCCAAACCAGTATATAGTGGGCACCTACATTGTATCAAAATCTAAAGATGTTAAGCTTAAGCATTCTCAAATAATTCAGCGAACTCCAAAATTATATTTTTTCACCATTTTTCAGTTTCCATGGTGATGACAGCCATCTTTTAGTTCCAAAGTTGCACTGAAACTGGAAAGTCAGGGTTCCTTGTTATAGTGAACCATCATTCGGATTGGTAGCTTTGGCTCTGAGAAAGCGGGGGGACAAAATTAGGTGGAAGAAAAATAATAATAATAATAATAATAATAATAATAGGGAAAAAGAAACAGAGAAAAAGCAATATGTCACCCGACATTGTCGATCGGATGACATAATAATAATATAAAAAAGAAACGGAGGAAAAGCAATATGTCACCCGACATTGTCGATCGGGTGACATAATAACAATAATAATAATAGGGAAAAATAAACGAAGGAAAAGCAATATGTCACCCGACATTGTCGCACGGGTGGCATAATCATGGTTTCATGTAGTTAATATAAATCTTGATTAAGGATATTAATATGGTTGCACTAAATTTCAGGTCCTACATTTTTTTTTAAATATATTGTTACTTAGATGTGGATTTACATAATTTTGTGAGCAATTTATGCACAAAACTTCCAGATAAAAATAGTCCATCAACAAAAAACAAATCTCTTGATGTCGAAGCAGACATACATATTGTAACAGAACTCACTCCGGATGCCGTTATCATGACCAAAATGATCAGTTATTTATCAGCATATATGCGTTATTTGTTCAGTGACGATAATGATCGAATAAGTACAGTCAGGATTCTACTTCGTCAAAATTATCCCCCCATTACGCCACCTAAATTTTCATAATCGTAAAAATGGAAGCCATTGTAGTGATGACGCGCTGTCAATTTAGCTCTTGAAAACCGATCAATTTATCCACATAGCATTATTACGATCCGTATATGCCAGTTGTATCTTAAAAGACAAATCTACTAGCTATTGAGTATCACATGTATCATTTAATGTACTTTTATGCATTTGGTCAACTTAAAACTATTGTCTGATCGGTTGTCAGTGGGAATTTTCGAAAGTTAAAAAATATTCTAAAAAATTCGAATTCAATATTTCGTGGAAGGGCAGACTTAAAATTTTCAAAGGTTGAGGACTAGTTACCCTAGATAACACACACAAAAAAATCAATTTTTTTTGAAGTTATGCATTTTTAAGATCCACTTGTAAACACTATCGTCAAGTACTTTTAGTAAAAATTTGTTATTCGAACTTGCACTTGACACCTACTTTTGACTCATGAGAAAGATATTTCAGTGGACCCATATATTTCATTTCTTAGTACTGTAAGTTTTCAATGTTATTATATCAACCTATAACATTAATATATAGAAATAATATAATCTGAATCTGAAGCCAGATGATGTATCAAATATTTTTGTTTTATACGTTTTCAAGACAGGATAGTAAACTAAAACACGCCTGGACATAAGAAGGTGTACTCGACTTTCTCTTTTCGATAAAATAATGGCCCATTTTTGGGATGTTTTTCAAAAAAACTGCCGCCGGGGCAGAGATGCAAATTACTGCTTTAAAAAAATCAATCTATTGTCTTTTTTTTCATTTTTTTTTCGGCGAAGTTTATGCTTATGCACAAAAAAGAACCACAATAATTTGCACCTACTACAATCGACTTTTTTGTGAAAATATGTCTTTAATTTAAAAGTTTACAAGTATCCCGGAGCTCCATACCATGATTTAAGTAAAACACATATATAAAATTCATAAAATCCTTAATTATGTACATGCATTAAACTTAAACTTAAACTTAAGCCCATAGAAACAAATGTAAACAATTCAAATTTACGAACTTGGCCTTTTGTATCTTCTCTAATAAAGAGTTCAATTTCTTTAGTTTAATTTCAACTAGGTTTCCACCTGAGTAGTTTTGAGGAACAAAAATAGAACAAAAGCTGACGCAGAAATTCAATCAAATTTTATATAAACAAATAAATAGTGAGGCATCAAAAATACGTTAGGTTGTAAATAAGACTGTAGATGCACTGAGGTCAGATATAGATCGGGATCTTAAAGTAGTTGAAGATAAGTTAGACGGAATCTCTAAAACAGTAGGTGAAATAGGTAGTAGATCAACAAATTCAACACAAGATATTTCAAAAACGTGATAATTCGAAATCTTCCAGAGGTCGAAATGAAATGAGAACCTGAAGTTAACGATAGCGGCCTGATTTACAGAGGGTCTGAAAATAGCGAGAATGGGTACATTTAGTGTCGAACGCAAAGTCAACAAGTCTGGCCGGGATGGCGTAGTTGTAGTAACTTGTAAATCAAGAGATGACCGAGATACTATCTTTTCAGCCAAAAATAAGCTTAAAGTCAGTAGACAATATAGTAACATGTATATACACCCTGAAATGACCCTACAACAACGCATTGAATCAGAAAATATGAGAGTGCTAGCAACAGCTCTGAAGTCTGTAAAACAAAAGAGAGTGTGTGAGAGGATCTAAATTTGTTGACGAATCCATGCGTCAAGATTCCCACAACAATGTTCGTTCGAATAGGTGTCGTCAAAATAATCGTCATACTGGTATTTACAATCGACATTCTTCCACCAGTCAACACAGAGACAGTTCCGATTACCAAACACAACGTAGCAGTTACAGTGACACCTTCGATTGCCGACCATCAAGAAATAACAATGAACATTATATGCATGACAGTTCGGAACAATACCGTTGAGAGAAAAAGGTTAAAAAAAAAATGTTTTTTGGAATATCAATGGATAGAGTAAAAATACCTTTTCTGACAATTTTATGGTACGTTTAAATTCAATTTCATGTTTAAATCTTGATGTGATATGTATTGCTGACACTCATTTGAAAAAGAAGAAGTACTGATTATAAATGGGTTTAAATGGTTTGGTCATAAGAGAAATGGTATCCGTAAAAACGCTAAGTGCGGTGCAGGTGGAGTTGGTATTTTTACAGTAGGTATAGTGTCCGACTGGGATCGTGTTTTTTCGAGTGATTTGATCGGGTTTTTTCGAGTGTGACCGCTTTTTTTTCGACTGACTATGATCACAAATGTAAACAAACAGACTTCTTTTTTGTGAGATGTGAAACAGATGCTTAAACTTAATATACAAGATCAAACAAGATAAGTTAGTATTGGTGATAAAAAGAAATCATCACCCCTACATTGTGTTGTGTATTAGCTTTACAAGGCTTGTATTCCAAAATATAGAATAAAGCGGTTTTTATAAAAGTACCAATGCAAATGTCATAGGAAATACATATTTGGAATCTATATGTCCTTAGATATACAGACACTTTAAAAAAATTCTTGTTATTGCATTGAGAAGGACATTTTTAGAACAACTTCATTTTTATATGTACGTGTTTTTTCGAGAGCAGTCCGGATTTTTTGAGTGAGGTCCAGGTTTTGATCCAGTAATTATACAAAACTTCAATGGCTTAAAATGTTATATGTCAGTGCGATTACGTTTAAAAAACAATGAAAAAGTTCAAATAATGTATTTTTCAAAGCACGAAACCAATGCATTTAACCAGTTTGATATAACTGTAGTACGTATTACGTACATTCGTAAAGAGCATCGTATATTTGTATATATTATTGTTTGCCACATCTCATAAATTGCATGGACACCGGCATTGGTATATTTGGATAGATCAAACATGTCCACGCCCATGTAAATATGGTGGAACTATCCAACACATCAACCCCCAGGTACACATGTTGTATCGATCCAAACATACGTATGTCTATGTCAATTCAACCAAATATGGATATCATACAGTACATATTCGTGTTGTAAACAATATTAATGTAAACACAGATATATATATATATAAAGAAAAGAAAATTTGTTCTATGAACGCAAATGAGACAACTAACCACAAGAGTTCAAATGACGAAGATAAAAGTAGATATAGGTCACCGTACGACCTTCAATAATGTGAAAACCCTATACATTATACTCAGCTCTAACAGGCCCCAACATGAAAAAATTGAAACAATTAAAACGAGAAAACTAACGACCTAAGTTTTACAATACAAAGTACAAAAAAAAACAAATTTGACGAACCTGAACAAACGACAACCACTGAATTACAGGCTCTTGACTTTGGGACAAGCATTTAAAGATTGTGGCTGGGTTAAACATGTTTGTAAGCCCTCAACCCTCCCCTAACTTTGGACAGTGGCGTTACAGCACAAAGTAAGAACCAATTGTAAAAATCAGTTACAAATGGCTTTACTCAATAGATCGGTACAAAGCACAGACAAACCAACTGACATAAAACCAATAGACAAAAAATATCGATATAAGAGTACTCGCGGTTACTTAAATAAAGGCAACAGTAGTATACCGCTGTTCAAACCAGTTACAAATAAATCATGTTTTCTCAGACTAAAGTATCAAGCAGTAGAATGTTGGATTGAAACGTACACGTACATTGTGTGTGTTAAGCGGATATGTGTTTTTTTAACAGAAAATACATCCTAGATGTTTCATTTACTATTGGTCTTGATGATAATTTGTGTTATCCTTCTATGAATAGAAAACCAAGAACAATTTGTAAATACTACTACTGTGATGAGGAGTATGAGCAAGCGTTATTATACTAGGTCACACAGCAATAAAACACCATGATAGCTTCCTTAGTTAGCAGTTAGCAGTGCTTTAAAAACATGAAAATACGGATCTTTATCTAGACATTAAAATTACTTGTGTATATCTACGGAACTTTGCGAAAGACATGAATTAAATACACGAGGTGTACCCTATTGTATAACCATTTTTTTATTATTATTTCAAAAGGATCATCTTAAAGCTTATAGATTTTTTATTTCACTGTTTATTATATATTCCATTCAAATCAAAAATTTTTGTCAATAGGAAATAGTACAGGGGCGGATTAAGTGGGTTTTTTTTTGTTTTTTTGTTTTTTTGTTTTTTTTAGGGGGGCTTGGCTGGACCCAAGCCTCTCTTAGAAGAGTATTTGTGGTATTTTACATTTTACTGAATTTAAAGCTTCTGTCCCTTTGTTTTCTTAACCTTATCTTTAAAACTCCAGGTTTCGCCACTGTGATATATATATATAAATAGTAAACTATTATTTACTGTCAAATATATTACAACATGAAATGATATTGATAAGATTATGAGTCCCCTGTTCTCGGTTCTAAAGACAGTTTTACAAAGAATCCAGTAATTTCTAATATATCTTAATACTGCAAGGTTATGGTAAAATGATTTCAGAACAGAAAATTACCATTAAATTGAAAAGGGTTAACTAGTAATATGTTTTGTTATATATATATATAATATTGCCCTTCGCTAAATTACATTTACAAACTAGAAAAAGTTAGTTTTTAAGCCCAAGAATACCTTCTTTCTTATTCACATTTATTTTGAAAAACCCGGACCATTTGTTTAAAAAATTTTTGAGGTAAAATTATCGAAATATTCTTCTATAAAGCTGAGGACAACCCATGCTGTGCAAATTTTAGGGTGCACACGCCCGCAACGCCCCCGCCTGAATCCGCACCTGGGTCCTCCGGAAGGGTAAGCAGATACTGCTCAACATGTGGCACCCGTCGTATTACTCATGCGAGTACAAACCCGGTGATAAGTCTAATTCGGTAGGTCAGATTCGATGAAAAGATGAAAAGAGGATGTATTACTTTAGAAAAATCAAATATTAATAATGGTCCTTCAACAATGAGAAAATCCATACCGTATAGTCGCCTATAAAAGGCCCCGGTATGATCATTTGAAACTATTCAAACGAAAAAAAAACTAATGGACTTATTCATAACAAAACAATTTATGAAATTCAAATATGTCAGACATGAACCAACGACAACCACTGCACTACAGGCTTCTGACAGGCACAAATACAGAATGTTGAGGGGTTAAACATATGTTTGTCAGCTCTCAACCACGCTACCCTAACCAGGGCAGTTGTGTAACAGAATAACATTAGAACAAACTGTATTAAAAGAGTAGCCAAATCTATTGATGGTAAACCATATTTTTTTTCGATAATTCCAAATTTGCCAACGACGAAAGGTGTGTTACAAATCATGGCAGTACCAAGGTACTGACTACTGAAGTTTTGATATCCTTTAAGACAAGGAATCCACATGGCGCGATATAGACCCAAAATTAATAATACGCTATAAAATTGGTACGTCCGAAGCTCTTTTCTAGATTTACTTTAATCGGGAATTCTTAATCCCAAACTTTCGAAGCCTAGATTGAATAACTACTTGATTACGAGAAGAGACATTCAAAAATAGCCAAATTCATCTAAGGTCAACTTTGCCAGATGAATTGAACCTTAGTTCCTAAGATTTTTTTAATTTGTCAACTTCGGTGGTATTCACTTGAGTGCTAGCAGATAAACAAAAGTCTCATAAAGCTAAGTATTGTAACTACTTGAATACGCGAGAGACCTTTAAAGAAAAGTCAAATCTATTTAAAGTTGATTTTGCCTCAGGATGTTTATACGTTACTTTCCTAATAATTACTAAATTTATAAATGATGAATTAAGAAAAGTGTTTTTTAAAGCATGATAATGCCGAAGCACTTACTTCTGTGCTGATGATACTCTCGGTGATCATCAGTATAGATTCCCGAAACCTAAAGCATTTTCCCGGTGTATATAGTGATGAAAATAACACTCAACGGGTGGCTACTTATCTGGAAATAATTAGTCATAATGTTTGCAGGGGGAAAGCATTTCTACTATATTAATTCATGATGATTTTTAAAAATCGTTCAAAAGATTGCGGTAAAGTAAATGCTTTAAAACAGGAAGATATCTTTATCTTAGAATAAATAAGAGCAAGGATATGTAAAAAATCAACATATAAAAGGTAAAACATTCAATTTTTCTGTTCTGACTTTTCTTGTCGCAGAAATTAAAATATATAACTTAAAAACAATAATATTAACCATCTGAAAGGTAAAAGAGATGTTGAAAGGCTAACAAATAAACGCAACAGTAGTATACCGCTGTTCAAAAGTCATAAATCGATTGAGAGAAAAACAAATCCGGGTTTCAAACTAAAACCGAGGGAAACACATCAACTATAAGAGGAAACAACGAAATAACAGAACACAGAAGTGCAACAAAAATCAAACAACAATGCAACATTCATAGAAACGAACTATTAAATAACAACTGCCATATTCCTGACTTGGTACAGGACTTTTTCAGACAAAATGGTGAGTTGATCCTGGTTTTGTGGCTAGCCAAACCTCCGCGCTGCATGGCAATGTTAAATATACCGCTAAAATGACAACATAACATGACGGGAACAGAGTACAAATAAATGCAAAAACACCAAAGACAGAGAAATACATAAATAAATAATATAATAGTACATTTCGACATGTTAACCACAGAATAACAACGAATAACTTAATAATTTAGGACAGTACACAAAAACAGCTTAATAGAATTACGAAGTGTGAGTCTGTAACACGAATGGATCAACGCCACAAAAAGTAATGTCACAGGTAAATTTCTAAAAATTGGATATAAATCAAGATTAGGTTTCTAATTATGTTATTTGATGTACTTTATAACAATTACAAGAATATTAATATAGAACTGTGTTAGTAATAGTGCAACTAACTATGTCGGCTTTTCTTCCAAATCAAACTGTGTAAAACAAATATATCCTGTGCACATAATTGCTTTAAACTAAAATCATACAAATGAACTGAGTGATTAATTATCTCTACTTTTACATACGAATAGAAAATAAAAGATAGAATCACAACTACAAACGATATATGATGAAGTAAACATTATATAGTATATGTATTGAAATATATCTCTCAGCACAATTGTCAACATGTATGATTTGAAGATAAGGTATTAAAATAAGATTCCTCTTCGTTGTATAAATAAAACAAAAGTCAATTATTTGGTTTGGATATAATTGTCTCTAAGTGTTCTTTTATCACACGGATTTCAACGGAAACTAAGACTTGTGTGAAAGTATAATTGTATGAACATGAAATACAGTGGTAATAACGGTAACGATGCAGTCCAATCATCACATTGATTGATTGATTTATTTATTGATTGACTTAATGGTGTTTATTTTGCGTCGAAGCAGACAACAACGTCTATGTCACGGCAAAAATATTTTTTTTTTTTCAAAATAGCACAACACAAATCCGGACAAAAGACCATGACATATATGAAATAGTTGATTTAAACAAAATAAAAATGTAATCCAAAACTTCTGTGTTAAAGTTATCTGATATCTTGACTTATTATATTAATTTCAAATTTAGGTTTCTTTTGCATTTATATAGTAAAGTTCGCCTGGTAACATGTGTTAACAGAAACAAACATGTGCAGCTAGAACATACGATGACATAAATTAGCACTGTTGGTAGTCTGTTCTCTCCTGCCAAATAGATTTAGACATATATATTTCATCACATGTGATACAATCAAATATCTACATACAAAAATATATCTAAATTATTCTTTTGAAATGCATTTAAAAACGATAGGAATAACATAAATATAACTGCGGGTCTGACTTATCGTTTGTTTTTGTTTGTTGCTGTATATCATAATTGTTTTTCGTTTATTGTTTCGTACATACATCAGGCCGTTGGTTTTTTGTTTCAATTGTTTAACAATTGTAATTATGTCACGGCCTATGCTTGTTGAAGGCCGGATGGTGACAGATAGTTTTTAACTGTTATGTCATTTTGGAATTTGGTTGCAATTGTCGTAGCCATAATTCCGTCCCCTTTTCCAGGAATGTGACCTCCCGAATATAACTTAACATTGTTACTTACATTAATAATTGTCGGGTGTCATATGGTGAGCGGAATCTGCTTACACTTCCGGAGCACAAGAGATCATCCCTTGGTTTGTTTAAAGTGGTTCATGCTGCTCTTGTTTTTGTTTTAAGGTAGATCGGGTGTATTCCGCCATCTAGGATTGTAAAGTAGTAGAATACAATCGGTTTTGATCTTTATAAAATGTGGATATTTTTTGGAAAACATGTAATTCATTTGTAAGACTTTTCATCTACAAGAAGGAAATTTTGTGTTTACTCATATTTGTATGACTTTTTATATTCCTGTCACGTAATATGTAATTTTAGCGGTATTTTTTAACATTTCCATATAAGCGGGAGGTTTGGCTAGCCATAAAACCAGGTTCAACCCCCCTTTTTTTACTAAATGTCCTGTACCAAGTCAGGAATATGGCAGTTATTACCACATAGTCCGTTTCTATATATGTTTGCGTGTGTTTTTGTAGCAGTTCAGTGTTTTTCTGTTGTTCTGTTTTGTTTCCTCTTATAGTTGACGTGTTTCCCTCAGTTTTGGTTTGGTACCCGGATTTGTTTCAGTTAAATCGATTTATGACTATTGAACAGCGGTATACTACTATTGCCTTTATTCAACAAATACAGAATACTTTTTGTTTGATTCCTTTCTTTCATCAATTTTAATTTAGACCCCCCATCTACCTCAAGTGTTGCTCTTTGTGGGGTTTTTTTTTTTAATTTTTAACATTTTTTGTTGTTAATACAGGTAACAGTCTTTTCAATCAAAATTTCACATTCGGTCAAGTTTCAGGATTAGAAAATTTACATGACCGATTGTTTATGAATCTAGTGATGTCTTGGGATTGGATAAGAGTTAATTCCCAATATGTTATTGAATGATGCCGAATCACTTCATATAACATTTTTGTATAGGAGTAACACGACGAGTGTCACATGTGGGGCAGGATCTAATAACACTTCCGGGCAAATGAAATGATCCCAAGTTTTTGGTGGAGTTCGTGATGCTCATTCTTTTGTTTCCTATGTTGTATTTTTATAGACTGTTGTTTGTCATTGGTAGCGTTTCGTTTCATACCATGACATTGTCAGTTTCGTTTTGCCATTGGTATCTTCCACCTCTGTCTTGGTCTTTTATTGGCAATCACACCACATCTTCTTATTTTTATTTTATAGTAGCTAAGTATATCTAATTATTACATATCATATTGTCTTAAACGGAAGTATTTGGATTGTCTCATAAGGTATGATAAAAGTCAATAGACGGTCTCAAAAGCATGCAGAATAGTTTAAATTTACAATACTTTAAACAATATTTTATTTCTATTGAAAACACGATCTCAAAATGGGGCTATGTTGGTGGGTTTTAAAGCTTTAAAGCAAATATTCAAGACAAAATATCAAAATTTACATTTGTAATCACTAATAAGGGACAAAACTAATGTGCTGTGAACATCTGACAACACTTTTTATTTTTAGAGTTCAAGGTACAAAAAAAGAGGTCTACTTACATCTTTTTTCCTTTATACCTGTATGTGTAAATTACTCCATTGCACAACACATGATAACGTACTATTGTTGTTTCAAACATTGTTTCCAATTATGTTTGCCATTAGGTAATCTAAGTCTGGAAGTTTTTGAAAAATGTCTTACCATCATTATTTAAACTCTCACAATAACAGATTTTATACTCAAAAACAATATATATTCAATTGTAGAAAACTGAAGACTACGAGTTTTTCTAAAACATAATGAACAAACGTTGTTGTGTTCATCTTTGTATAGCCATAAACAACACATATTAACTCTGACGTTGGAAGAAGAAAAGTCTGGTAACTACTTAGGCTATAATATACAAAATTTGTCTCATCAGCTTCAGATAGGTCTTCAGTAAGTAATCAAGATCTTTTATTCTAGGCAAAACAAGATATACTGCTGGCAAGGCTAACAAAGATACCCCTATCACGTCCGCCACTGTTGATTGGAGACCATATCATCAAGCATTATTAATATTTTGTAAAGCGTTCAAAAGTTCTGACCAGGACAAGACTTGCACATATAGACAGACTGACAGAGTGTTTTTTATATAATCAACTTCCGGGACCTTCGTTTGCGGGGGTCTGATTAATATAATATGTGAACATGAAAGAAAATATTGTAAGTAGGAGTTGTTTTGTGTTGATCATAGTCTTTACAAAAACATTAAGATTTTGGATACAAATGAATTGTTTCTATTATGCCTTATGCTTTTGACTAACAGCTTTGACGTGTATAATAAAATGCATTTAATTAACTGAAACTGAAAGACACGAATAACTTATTTTTCAAAATGTGATTCAAAGAGATTGTGACAGACTATTGGCTTAAAAAGCTTATACTAAGACCGGCATTTCCCATTGTTTTATAAATTTCATTGGCAGTAGAAATATGGATTGTTCAATATCATTCCTGTTTCTAAATGACTGATTTAAATGTCCCTCGAATCAGCCGTACGTTTTAAACTCAATCAAAAGCTCAAACACATAAAACGAATGAAAAACAACTGTCATATTCCTTACTTGGTACAGACATTTCCTTATGTAGAAAAAGGTGGATTAAACCTGTTTTTATAGCTAGCTGAACCTCTAACTTGTATGACAATCGCGTAAAATTCCATTGTATTGACAGCAATGTGTTAGCAAAACAAACAGACACAATAGGTAAAAATGTCAAAAAGTGGGGTACAGCAGTCAACATTGTTATTTTCTTAATCACTATAAAAAACAAATACTATGTCAACAAAATGGACTAAACAGTAAAGGTTAGAAATGTACAAAGACAAATACAAAAACCTTATTACACGTAATTAAGATGATAAACAACGTTAGTACCTAGAATCTATACTTCAAGACCATGATGTATAATTTGTGAAGTTGTTACTGAATATTTATCAACAAGGTCTTGGTATCCTCCGATGAATTTTTTTAGAAAAAGGACGAGACGTTCTTTGACAATTGAATTATCAGGGACACTCAAAGTAAAAGGAGTGGCAGTACAGTATTTTAGTATAAGTTTTAACTCTTAGAAGTTATAAATGATGAAAATATGTCGCACATTCGTATTTTTTACCTTTGCATAATATAGTAGTGCATGCAAACTTTCCATTCCAGGATATAATTTTTTACGAAACTTTATAGTAAGAGCGCCACGTAAAAGGAGTTCCTATGGGAAATTGCATTGTCAATATCTACCGAAGTGCAACATATAGAGTTCTGTATGCAGGGTGGCTCCAGGACAACGAATTCTGAAGAATAAATGCGGAAGTACTATCTTTCTTAACTTCTTCTTTTCGACATGACCGAATGCGACTTATCGACAGATTTTTTAAAGTAATTTTTCTTTTGTTTTTGTTTTTGTTTTTTTTTTTTTCATAGTGTTTTTTGTACATTTTTGATACCCGATGATATTGTTCTACTATTTTTACACATTAGATTATAACTAGTTTTTTAATAACATTCTTTCTGAAGATGATTTTATTGTGACTTGACAGTAAGTTCTGGCGTTCCGTCTTTGCAGGTTGATAAATACTTTACCGATTTGCAGTTTGTAACATCAGACATGTCTAAACAATATGACCAAACTAAATATCATATAGCAAGACCTTGCTACACCAATACTTGAGCAAGTCAGCAAAGCAAGTGCAAAAATAAACTACTGTAAATTCACAAATTATAGAGTGTATTTATTATTGCGATTTTTGAAGAATGGACAAAAATGCGAGATTAATTATTGAGATTTTAGATATCTGTACTGTAAACCGGGAAATTTGCGCCTTCTTTTTCGGGATTTACCAACAAAATCTGAACTCGTGCCGTTTTGAATTCGCGATACCCCGATGTCCTACATAAATATTTCATAAATGATTTTGAAATTTTACAGTTGTATATAAATCAGGTGATCAAATCAATCGTGCAGGAATCTTTTTTTCACGCTGAACAAAGTTATTAGAATTCGTCGGTTTATTGATGTAAATTTAGATTTAAAGTTATTTATAGTCATGCTTGTAAAAACACATAGTACACAATAAACAGAGAAGAATTACCTAATTAAGAGTGAATTAAATGCCGACAGGATTACTGCTAATTAATTAAATCTTTGATCTTATTGTGCTGTCAAATATTTGCGGTAGTTCTATATTCGCGTTTCCACTCTTACCGCAAAATAGCGAATATAAATCTGCCGCGAAATTTTCCCTGTTTACAGTATCAGATATCAGAATGCGAGTTCTTATTATTGCGATAATCACCAAGTCGCATTATTCGAATTAATAAAAAAAAATAAAAAACTCGCAATAATTTCTGAATTTACAGTTTATAAATAAAGTGTCTTCATTATGTTTTCCATTTCGATTTGGACGATAAAAACTCAACAAAGATAACCGTCTTATATCTGGTACGCCAGACGCGCTTTCCGTCTACCCAAGTTGTACAATCTACGGCTAAGGCAACCTCTGCCTGGAGGTAAAAAAACTAACTATTTCGAATAATGCAGCATTTTATAAACAGTATTAAACTATACAGGAAATAAACATATCAATCATCGATATCAAATGTCAACACAAAAGGGATGATTACTAAGAGACTGGCTATACCCTCTGGAACAAAAAGTCCAGCAGCAGTGACATAGACCCAGGGGTTGTAAAAACTCATTATTGTAAAAAAAAACTTTCTCAATCCAACAAAATGATTATAAGTACAATGTATAAAGCTTAGGACAGAATATGCATTAAAAAACACAATGTGTTCAATATCAAATCTTGAACCTATACTAAATTAACATCATTTCCTCATTTCTGAACATTAAAACGAGAGTATGATACTCACTAATATTTCATAGAGTTGTTTTTTTACAAATCGAACATGACTTTTAAAGAACCAATAGTTCATGTCCTAGGATCAATCACATTGATGAGCATACTCCGTTTGTATACCCTAATAAGACTTCAACATCATAGGTTTAGGATAACGTACATTTGTCATTCGGTTCTATTTACAATATTGGGCAGGCTCGTCTGGCTAATATATGATTTAACCTTTTAGTATCATTTTGTTCTATGGAAGAGATACAAGATAATTCACAAACTAGAAAAGATGTATACCCAAAAAGCGTAAGGATGGCTATACAGTTTCATGAAATTTAAGTTCCGTAATTTTTAGTAAAAACTTGAAGAAAAAATTATGTAACAGTATCTGACAAGTACAAAATCACCAAGCTTGGGTGAGTTATTATGAAGTCAATACTCTAATGATGAAAATCTTAGTTATGACATATATTTTGCTAAATTGGTTTAGATGACATTGGGTACCTGACTCTTGTTAGGATGTGTATCTCACCCGTATACATCATTTTATGATAAACTTATTTTGTTCGAAGGATGACAAATGATTTTGAGGTTGAAATAGACCTTTATCATACATTTAAAAAGGAAATGTGACAAAAGAATTGTAAATATTAAGTCTTGGAGGTTATCAACAGAAAGCAGAAAATAAGTCTTATCTATCTTAATTTGTTAAGATAGTAGTTTTTGGTATTTAGACATGATATTTAAAAACATCCAAATTAAGACCTTTTTGGTTTAGACAGCAGAGGTAAATTGTTTACAAATATGAATATCTTGGTGGAACAATACAAGTATTGTAGTCGTGTTCGTCGTCTTTATCAATTCTTTTTAGATTTTCATAAGGATTGATTTGTCCGTCTCCATTTTGTAATACGGTACGTTGATCACCTTCGTCTACAGTACCTCCGGATTCTGTTTGTTCAGCAAAGTTTACCATCGACAAAGAGTCTTCTTTTTTTGGTTTGCGATAAGGATATACTTCGTTGTGACTGTCTAATGATTCATTACTGAATTCACCTTCACAGCGTGCAGGACAACTGTCTGACGCATCGATATTACGGATACTCACAATAACGGATGCTTCGGAATTTGTCAGATCTTTGCTTCCATTTTCATTCATACAGGAATCAAGATCAGAACTGTTTTGATCTTTCTGTGATGTTTCACAATATTCTGGTGAAGAAATTTTATGCAAACTATCAGGTTCACTATTTTCTTTTGACGGCAGACAAGGATTTAGGTAAATGTTATCGTCAATGACTTCCAAGTACGATCTTTCAGATGTTAGAGAATTATGATCGGAATTGTTTTTATGAAGATGTAATGCTACAACAGACAACTCTGTATGTAGTTTTGATACATTTGGGATCATTTCACTTTCGCAGATGGATTCGTAATTAGATGAGAGATCTTCGGTATCTTTAGACGCATTGTTTGCATTTGCATTTACAGTTTTGTTTAGCTGCACATTCAAGTTTCCTGTTTTGTATTTGTGGATAATACATATGTTACATGTTACTGATAAACACAACACTAAGACAAGACCACCTGCTAACAGGCCATAGTACACTAGCTTTTCATTCGATGAAAAACCTGTATAAAGAAAACAATGATCAAATTAATACAGTCGTGGTTTGTCTCTGTTGTGCATCAAAATTTTCTACATTATACATTATTAGATATACCATGTACAAACACTAGCAGAACGCATATAAACTGCAAAAATATAATCCTATTCTATAATGCAACTTAGTTCAATATTGTATTAAAAATACATAAAATCCTATATAGATAAAAAAAAAAAATACATCATTAGGTTTTTGTAGACTGTTGTTTGTCTTTTCGTCGCTTTATGTTTTTGTCATGTTTTCGGTCGCTCTTTGACTTTTGAGTTTATATTCTCCCTTTCGTATCTATCGCTTCTTGTTTTTGTTTTTGTCAAGGAAAATATTTAATACATATTATAGATAAGGTGTTTTAGTACCACTACATAACAATTTGTCTTACCTGTTTCTGGTCTATTTGCATCAATGACTTCATTGTGAATGGTTGTTGATGGCTTGATGTCTTCATATATAAGGGAATATAATAGATCATTTGCTTAAATCTTTAGTTCCTATCGCATAGAAGTCGAAGCGTACAAAAGCACATTAAATACCGGAGTTCTGATGAATATGTAAATCGTTAACGTATACCGTTTTCTACTTATGATGAACTGCTTATGAAGTAAATATATGCAATATGATATAGAGCCAACTATCTCTTTATGAAATTCAAAGACAATAATTGACGATTAGTTTGATACAATATAATTACTTAAAGCTTGAGATTCGGCTTGACGTTTCAAATATTTGCAAGTTTATTTAGCCCTACACATCCAGTATGTTCCGAACGATATTTCACTTGTAAAGAAACGACAAAAAATTGGAACAATAACTATTGATATATGGAATTTTGAGGAGCCTGGCAAAACATTTTCCTCCTCAAATTCATTACCTCAAAAAAATAAGATATTCCGTACTTTATTGTTCAATTTGCCCAAATATGACCAAATATATCAATGCTATACTACGAGGGATAATAAACTTGAAATTCACATCATCGATGAATAGATATCAATACCTTGCGTTTTAATCAATTAAATGAAAGGGCAGTTTATATTAATGAAAATTGGAAAGTACTGAGGTTGAACATGAACTAATGAATGATTTATAACCATTAGGAATAATTGTTCACAAACAATTAACTACATTAATAACTGTGAGTATTTACATCTGTATACAGAATATTGTATTTAAGGTTTTCTTTCGGATATTGTTTTGCAGAGATGTATATAAAGCTGACAAGAAATCTATTAAATAATTGTGTAAAAAGCCCCCCAAAAATATGATTGAAAATACCAGACTGAAAAGAATTGAGATGCAAAACATAAACGCTTTTATTGCGAAACAAATGAAAGTTTTCAATGGAGACATATGCTATTGGTCAGTCTATTTAAACTTTTGTCAGTTCTATTGTCCCATTTGAATAAATACAATAGCTATTGTTCTCTGTGTAGTTTATTCACTGGGACCTTTAAATTTCTTCTAAGAGAAATCCATCACTCATTGATTAATTTACCTGAGTAAAAAATTTTCTTCTAAATAGATCTTCTAAATAGACGAAAAACAAGAATGTGTCCATAGTACACGGATGCCCCACTCGCACTATCATTTTCTATGTTCAGTGGAATCTGGGGTCAAAACTCTAATTTGGCATTAAAATTATAAAGATCTAAGTTTCAAGTTGATTGGACTTCAACTTCATCAAAAACAACCTTGACAAAAACTTTACCTGAAGCGGGACAGACGGACGGACGGACGGACGAACGGACGCACAGACCGAAAAAACATAATGCTCCTCTACTATTGTAGGTGGGGCATAAAATGTTTCAACTCACAAAACTGCATGTGATGTTGCATTTAAATGGATATCAATAATATATTTTCAATCTATTCTTTGTAAACACTGATCATGTTGAATCAACCATTAATATTTGATTCCTGGCAAAGTTTTGAACATTGTCCTTATTGAGATTTTTTTTTTTTTTTTTGTGTGTTTGACATAAAAACTGGAAAATGACGATGTTTAAATAAAGGCCTTTCTTAAATGTATTCTATTACTAAACAAAAACAAAAAAATGCAATTTATTTCAATAGGAACAATGCTACAAACTTTGTCAGAAATCAACTTTTTATGATTAAATCATTATTTATATTGAACAGATACAGTTTTGAGAGTTGATGCATGTATTTTCATCTAAATTGTACGTCTTAGAAGATAATTTTTTTTACTCATGTAAATTTCTCTTAGAAGAAATTTAAAGGTCCAAGCGAATAAACTACACAGAGAACAATAACTGTTGTGTTTATTCAATAGGACAATATAACTGACAAAAGTTTTAATACCTTGACCAAGAGGATATGACTCTATGGAAATGTTTCATTTGGTTCGCAATAAATAATTTAAATATACAAACCTGTCAGTCTTTGAGTTTGCATATCAGTAGTTATAACAGTTTCACTCAAAGTATTGTAAAATGATCCTTAAAATATATTAAACAGAAATGGTATATAGGAACCGTATTGAACTTGCATTGACGTGTGAGCTTTTGTTCTGTATTGAAGGTCTTGTTGTGATTTGAAGTTGGTGAACAATAATAAAAGCGGGGTTATTTCGCTAAGGGTTTTGTTAAGTGTTTTTGAAAATTTTGAATCACGAATACATACACCATATCCCTTCGTTTTCATTGTGTACCTTTTACATATAGCTCAGTCACTGAGGGACAAACGTAATCTTTTTTTTCTCACTTTTTAAAACTTTTGTATCAGTAATTGTGCTGCTCTTTATTTATCTCTAAGCCTTTTCATAGAGAATGTAATGGTAAGATGCCAACTGAAGTGCGCAAGACGTTTTTCTGGAATACCATCCATTAAGGTAGAACAACAGACAAATTCAGGAAAATGTTTAGTTATCCTATTGAAATATCGTAGCTATAAAATATAAAAACAAAATAAAATCACCACATTTAAAGGAGATTGCAAAGAAGCATTTCCAAGAGATATTCTAAATCCACCATCAATAAATGTTTCTAATTGGACGAAAATTGAAAAAATTACATTGTTTTTATTCTAAAATTTTACATCAGTACATAACAAAGATGCAGCATTTCAAATAAAAAGGGTTACATTTTCAAACAAATAGACTGTTGTGAAACTTTAAGAGTAAATTTAATCATTTAGGCCACACCAATTTGATTTTTAGTTCTTCGGACAAAAGCTCCAAAAAATATGGGGCGAGCGAGCGAAATTTTTTTTTATTGTATTTATTTCTTGAAAATGAGTTTTGTTGAGGCGGGTGCTCTACAAGTGGAGCGAGCGGTATAATTTTTTTTTTTAAATTGTGCGATTTAGAATATTTGTACATGTTAAAACTGGGTTACTTCAAAGAAAAAGGAGGATAAACATGCTCTTATGCATATAAATTGATGTATTTGTGCCTGTAGTACAGTCTGTACCATACCCAACTTTTTGGTTCGCTTTGGTTTAGTATAATGTTGATTATTTTCGTCAAATAAGCTTTGACTGCGTGAATTTTCATTTAAATTCATACATGTGTATATATTAAGGAAGCATATCAGATGCAGTTTAGCAAGAGGAATTATGTTAGTTAGGTAAATGAAATGTGTTGAATACAATTGAAATATGTGTATACATTCCAAAACAATGCTCATGAAAAATATTAAATATCTTTTGATATAGTTGTTTTCATTATATGGTAATGATTGTTTATTGGCTGCTTGACATCCAGTTGGAACTACTTATCCATAATAGGATCAACATAATGAGTGAGGTGAATATTTCAACAACATCCTGAGTAAGATAATTATATTGCTATGCATGCAGATCTCAATGTATTAAAACATTTAATCCCGCTGCAAATGTTTGCACCTGTCCTAATTTAGGAATCTGATGTACAGTAGTTATCGTCTGTTTATGTAGTTCATACGTGTTTCTCGTTTCTCGTTTTTATTTAGATTAGACAGCTGGTTTTCCCGTTTGAATGGTTTTACACTAGTAATTTTCGGGCCCTTTATAGCTTGCTGTTCGGCACTCATACCACATCTTCCTATAAATATTCCCTTAAAATACATTTAACCACATTCACATGCATTATTCTGACTTAGCAAAATACTTTTTCCTTTTGCCCCTGAAACCTGCAATGTATTTCAAACTGGAAGTGGTTGCACCAATAACACATCCCTAATTATTATTAGCATGCCAATCCCAATACCACCACTTTGGTCTCGAATGTTGGAACTCTTAAATTTTCCCTTACAAAAGAGTTCTGATTGCATGTCAATAGACTAACAAGGGGATATGGAGTTTTCATTAAAATTAGATAAATCTGTCATTTTTCAAAAATTCATGTGAATTTAATATTAATTTCATCCAAGACAGATAGCTCTAGATATCTATGTCTGTTGTAGTCCGAGATTACTCTGACGTCCAACGGCTGCTTTGCCAGACAAGCTGGGGCCGTGGGACAACAGCCCCCCATCTTGTCTGGCAAACAGCTGTTGGACGTCGGAGTAATCTCGGACTATGTCTGTTGAAACAATGATCGGGGATGACAATGGTTCTAACAAGTACTGATGTGATCGTGGTCATCTAACGAAAGATTTTTTATTTTTGTCTCCTAGAACAGGTAAAACGAAATGCATTTCAAATAACTGTGTGTTTAATAACTACGTGTCCTCGGCAATGATCTGACACAACTTCATGTTGGCATCCCGATTTTTGACCTTTTATTTACAAATCGATTTATCACACGTGCGTTTGAATCGCTCGGAGCAATATATGCACGATAAAAATGTCAAGGATAAACTAATTTTGGAGTGGCATGCGGCCCAAAAATTGGCGGAAGCGGTAATTATTTTTTTTTATTGAAAAGTCAATTTCTCCAAAACAGGAGCGGGAAAATCCAAAGAACTATTAATCAAATTGGTGTGGCCTTAACCTGAAATTTTGATTGAAATAATTTGTGAACTTAATTTCACTTACTTGTTGTTATATTTTGAGGCTCTGTTTGGGATGTGTGATCTGTTATAGATTCTATAATTGTTGTAGTAAGTACCTTGTCTAAAAATATATGAATATTTGATATTCTATCAAAAATTCAATATTTCAATCATAGCGCACCATGTAATTCTATCGAGTTTCCAACATTATGGAAAACAACGAAAGCCTACAATATCATTTACTGTGATTGGCGGTTGATATGTATGTGAATACTATGATTGGCGGTTGATATGTATGTGAACTATTTTTTTTTCGATGAAGCCTGACTGGTTGAGGTTGATCGTCTTCTAGTTTCCATTTAAGACTTTATCAAATAACTGTGCCGTCAAGATGAGTTTTTTCTTCGATTTCTAGACTATAGAACGCAGTCAAAATAACACAACCTATTCGACGTTTGATATATATTGGTGTAATCATCTCCTCCTACATGTTTCAGATAATGTCCTTCATAAGTCACATGATGCTTACACACACAATGAAATAATGAACCTGATTGTTCGACTTTGAAATAGATTGAGAAATAATTTTCATTTTTCCGGTTTTGTGGTGTTCATTGTAGACAGTATACCAGTTCTTGTTTATCAACTGCTCTTTCATGTTCAGGTCAAATCTCGCAGGATGTGAAAAAATGTTTACCATGGAGAAATTTGAACTTCTGTGCTTTTTTGATAAATTTTAGTCCTCAACCGATTTTAACTCTCGATTTCTAGGTGCAAATCAAGATGTGATGTATTAAACCTAGTAATTTGTGTGGGATTATTTATTTTACGTTCAATGAAACAATGATATTTTATGAATTTCACTAAGTCTGAATCACTCAGTGAAAAGATATCATCTATAATTAAGTTAAATTAAGAAATTGTCTTTTTTTTTTTTTTAGTTCTTTAAGTGAAATTTACGAGAAATCGACAAGAAAAAGAGTACAAGTTTCTATTGGGTGTCGAATTTCTGCCCACTAAACAGCAAATTATTCAAAGAGAAATAACTAGAAGTATCTATACCTTTAGTAGTATACTCATCTGTAACTCGTGTGTCATTGATATGAGCTGTCAAAATATGTAAAAAGTTTGATTTCAAAAATATATTTAAAATGTTCTAGAGTAAAACATATAATTTTGAAAAATATATATTCATAACATTCTTTAATGATCTTTATAAATATAATATCTTTAGTTCACGAATGTTTAGTATCATCTAATTAAAACCTATTTACAATTTTTTCACTTGGGTTGAAATTAGATACGGCATAATAAGTTTTATACTGCACTCTTTCTATTTGAGCAGTCAAAATGCGTTGACTGTATATTTCTATGTCGTATACAGTCACTGACCCGATATCCCTTTTCCTCATGAATATTTAAATAGTAGTTGCCGAAATTACATTTAATTATTCATACGACCTCTTCAACCAGACCTTGTTTCCAATGTATACAACGAAGCGTGGAACGACTCACACTTATTTCTTGTACAATTGTTGGAAAAACATATTTCACTTGTTAATACTTTTGGTTTTAAACCTATAAATCATTATGTGTTATGCTTGTTGATGATATTTAGTCCATACTCAAACGAATTCGTTCACCATCGATTGGTCTCAAAAGGTAATGTACATTTCATTGTGTTGTATATTTCTCCGCCAGATGTGAAGCCTTTTTAAAGGGTTTTTTTTTCCAAATGTTTAAATCTTTAGATCAAGTAAATAACAATAACACAATAAACAACAATGGAAAATGTTTTTTTTCTAGATTGCAGTATAAAGACAATAATAGTGTACTGACTTGACATATCAACGATAAAAGGCTTCGGCCCGAAACGGGGAAAAAGCTCGGCAGAGCCTCGCATTTCCCCTTTTCTAAGCCTTATCCTTATATAGTTGATATGTCAAGTCAGTACACTATTATTGTCTATATAAATAACCTGCCAAGTAAAAACAATTAAATTAAATTTTCATCACGTACTTTAAGAAAATAATATGTGTTGAAGCTTTATCGTTAAGATTACGTAAGGACATATTTAGACATGTCAAAGCAATGAAAGGGACAAAAGAATTGTCTGCATGTAGGGAAATATGTATTTATAATTGAACTCTCTCAGGTAAAGTTGACCTTATATGAATTTGGCTATAATTTAAGTTCCCTTTTGGTCTTTTCACGTATTTCGGTTCTTATACATCCCTGGCTTTCAAATATTTGGCTATGAGCGTTCCTGTTTATCCAGAAAAGCGCTCTAGATGCAATACAAAAATAAAATATTATTTCTATTTTGTTATGTGAACTTATGCGATACTCCAACTCATGGTGAAGTGGTGTCATTTACATTGCCTACAATGTGATACTTAGTACCAGTCTAAAGCGTTACATACCACATTTAGTCAAAGTTGTGTTTGTACGTGCTTTGCGTCCGCTTGTTGAAAGATTTTTTATGACTTTTTTCAGAATATTCTTAAAATTGCGTGCAAAGCAAGACATTATAATTTTTAGTGGGGACATTTACAGTTACATCATACTATGTATGTCCTAAATCATTTTGTTTAGATTAAAGCATTCAATAATGATTTTTAGTTTGCTAGATGAAATTATTGAATTATTTTTACGTTAAGAAAGTGGTGGGTTAAGATCATTGCAGGGGTGTGTTTTTTCCTCCTTGCTTGATGGTAGGTTTTGAAAATTTAAATGACGCAAAAAATGAATAAGCAGACAAGGCCAAAGCACTTCAGTGTTGTTAAAGTTTAAATTTGATGGTTAAAAACGTTGTAATTCTTGTTTTGTTCTGCTTGTATGGTTTTGTATGGTTGACTTCAGCCTTACCCTTGCGTAGAATTGTACCGTAAACAATAAAGTTGAAGGACGTTTATGTTTATTTACTTACATTGCAATCTAAGTGTCACTTTTGTCTGTTTAGCAACGTTGTTGATAAGTACCTCGCACCAATATAAACCAAGGTCCTCCTCCGTTATGTTTGAAATTTCTAAATTGTATTCCCCTTTCATTGGATCTCCAGTTATCCTTAATCTGTCGTGACCCTCCGCCTCATTGTTCATAACTAAACCAGCTGATATAAAGGAATCTTTTCGTCGCCATAGTGACGTTAATGCTCCCGAATTCTGACATTGCAAGGTTATGGTCTCCCCAAGATTAACATATTCTGCCTTAGTATGTATTCTTCCTTCCACAGAGAGAGCAACTTAAATTGATCAAAGACTTTTTACGAATTCATTTTGCAAAATAATTATATTTTCATATTTATTTGCATGACAAATGGAAGCATAATTTAAAAGTGATTGCTTTTGAAAATATTTTAGTGGATTTATCTTAACTGACCAACACTGAAAATGTTCAGTCTATATTGCAATGAAGCAACAGAGTGCAAAAATCTTCCGTAAATAGCCTCATAAATAGAAATACTATTAATCAATAAAATGTGTATATTTCTATTTAATACTTGGTCTAGTACATTTTAGGTTGAAACCACGTTCTTGTTTAAACTCGGGGTATTTTGTAGCTTACTATACAGTGTGGGTTTTGCTCATTGTCGAAGCCTTGCGGTGACCTGTAGTGGTTGACATCCTTGTCATTTGGTTGTCTCATCGCAATTTATACAAAATGTAGCACAACATCATATTCTTTTTATATTCTGTGACTATAATTGACTTTTGAATAAAGATTTAAGCCGACGAACCGATTATAACTAGCGAAAAAGTATATTGTCCATGCCTATCCATCCCAATGAAATATTCGTTTCCTCTCTTTTATGACATCTTTTTCTGTATTCATCTTTTCAGTTGATATCTTGACAGCTTGATTGTTTTGAATCTGTATGAAATATTTGTCACTGAACGTTAAGCAAACAACAAACAATCTAACGCACATAGTCCTGAATACGTATGAAAATTTGGACGTTAAGGGATTGTAATAAACTATTTCACCCTAGTATAAACCGCTACACAGTTCTTTTGTAGATTTCATATAATAACGTAATGCACACTATTTGTTCTTAAATTGTTTCATATTCTACTCTAAGTGGTATAATATATCGGAGATACGCTAGTTGAACTTCAACTTGTATTATTTAAGAAATGAATGCTTCTCTTTGTAATTTTATTGGAGTATAAAAGTGTTGACCGAATCACATTTTGTATGAAGCGCGGAAGCGCTTCGTTCAATAAAAAAATGTGTGCACAATCAACACTTTTACACCCAAATAAAATTACAAATAAGAAGCATTCATTTCTTATAATTACATTATGTGCTAATAAGAACATGAAATAAAGTTTTATCAGGTTTTTCTTTTATTTATCTGTGCACTTTGTTTTGGATGAACGTGTCATCACGAATGTAGCATTTCATTTTGATATATGAAGGTTAATTTTTGATGACCAATCAAACTAGTCTAACGAATTCTCGTGAAACATACATGTAATGTAATTCTTAAGATAAAACACAATATTAAGGTCTTAATAATAATAGGCAGCAGATAACGCTGAAGACTATCTAACGTAGCCAATTTTACACATGTTTGCACCCACCTTTAGTTTTTTTTTTTAAATTCCCTGTCAAGTTCAAATTCAAACCGGACAGCTTTCGTATACATTTTCTGAATAACTTGATTTTTGAGACATTAAAAGTTATTCTAAATTGAAATAATTTGTTCTTTTCTTTATCTTTCTTATATCTTTTAGGTAGCAGTTATCATTTTCATGTTTTCACTCTAAAGTATTTTTCAATTATATGTTTTAGATATCTAATTTAGAAATTATTGTTCAAGTTACTACTAGTTGCAATCTTTAAAATTGTAATTGACAAAACATATAGGGTAAAACCTAGTTCTGAACCTTTAAATACGTATATAATTTACCCTTGAAATATATATGTGGCTGATTTAACATTTAGTAAAATATATTTACATACCATTCTGCAAAGCAACCAAAATAGACAACAAACATGCTTTCATTCTATCGTTTATACATCATATTCTAGTTTCTACAAAAAAAAAACCAAAAGGTGCTTTTAACTCACCTTTAATACAATGCAAATTTTAGAGTAGATGGATGTTTCAGTTCGAATTAATAGCATCAATGCTTGAGGAGACGCGAACTAGCCAACCAATTTAATAAAAAAAAACTAGAACTATATAAGCTCATGTGGTACAACGGAGAGTTGCTGTGGCTGTGGTCATAAAGATCCGTTTGCAAGGAAGGAATTTTTTAAGAAAACTTTTGCATTTGGGCTGGTTTTGGACTAAAATGAAGAAAAAACACTGCACAACTGAGATAAAAATATTTAAAGTTATATTTACCGGTATGTCAAATCTAAAATAATGATTTGTGTTAATTCAAGAGTTATGGTAATAGCCTTGTCAACATGATTTCGGTAGGGTCTCTGTGGTCGATTGGTCTTAGAAGTTCATCTACTGTCAACACTGAGGTCGTGAGATCGACAAATCCCGCTCTTGGCAGGTGTGTTCGACTCCTATATATCTTAATTGACAAGGATTGCCACTTTTCCTGCCGAAAGTTACAGTTGGTTGTTCTCTCTTGATACTCCGGCTTCAATAAAAACTGGCCGCCACGAAATAGCCAAGAAAAGCCGAAAGTGGCGTTTAACACCAACAATCATTTAGTCAATGATGGTCTCTGCAAAGTTGAACAAAAATACTGTTCAAAAACGTATTAGTTGTAAACAAAAGGATAATTACCTGAAATTATGACTTCTAAATGAATATATGATGGATTTTTAGCATGTTACATTTTGATGGATACTTTTGAAAATTATTTCCATATAGTATGTGAATTCCTGTTACGCAAACTCTATTGATTTCCTGGCCCCATGAAATAACAATAGATAGTTCAATATTCCGGAAAATCCATTGACATGTTGAGGAAATATTATTTAACACATTTTAGCAAATAATAAAGTTTATACATTGACAACTATTTTTAACTTTTTTTTATTTTCATCAATAGTCATGCAAAAGTATGATGTATAACTTTCTAAAACGAAATAATTTATTCTACACGTACGCGTTGGTCACTATTTTATAAAATGATACAAAATTTGACTAAATCTTTCCATATGTATTTAAGTTTGGAATAATAATTACTTGTGAAAAGGAGAGAGAAGTTAGCGGAAGATTCGGGGGAGGGGAGGGGGTTCGTAGAGTGCGTACGCCTTTTTTGACTGGAAAATATATCATTTTAAGCATAAAATCATCAAAAAAAATCGCAATATGTATACTTTCTAGAACTACGCCCCCTTTTAAAAATCCTGGATCCGCCCCTGGAAGTTTTATAGTATTGCACGAGAAAAGAGACTTAGATTGTATGTACTCTAACAAATCTTTGGTATCAGGCCCATATAGAATATGGAGTTTCACAGCAACATTGAAGCTCAATTTCAATTTCTGCAAAAAAAGATGTTAATAGTTTACAGAGAAGTTTCGTGCAGCATTTGATAGACTCAGCAATATAGCGTTGTTTGCAAGGACATTTATGTAATTTGGGTACCTATTACACGGGTAATAACGTCCGTTTAGTACAGTGATTTTGTCAAAGTTTGGTTAAGTTGGTTATGGTTCATTTATGTTACTTCCGAGAACGATTGGCTCATTTCTTATATTTCAAATAAGCTATAAAAAGCAAATAAGATGTTTTAATCTATATTGGTAGTCAAACGATCTACATTGAAATTGTTGCTTGTAGGAAATTAGACGGTAGGATAACCAGAATATCGAATTTGATATGGTTTGGTTAAGCGATTGACATGGTTCAGTTAAGTGTCTAGAAATTCGTCATGGTTTGAAACAAATTGGTCGTGGTTTAGATCCTAACTAATGCATATTTGTTTCACCTTGATATTGATAGTTTGTTTGAAGGCGTTTGTGAAAAAACGAAGTTACACAATTAACCACCAATTGACTTAGAAGAAAAAATGCCTTTTTTAACAAATTTAGTGGGCGTAATCGGCAAACCGTACATTATACATTTTTACTGTTCGTGTGTTTCCTAAGATAGATAGAATATATTAACTGCTCTTTTTAACTGGCATTCGATCAAATAAATTACAAAAACAGAAAGCGTTGCTTCTGTCTCACCTGAAACTTTTCTCCATATGCCCATGATGGACTCTGCCGGTGATATCGTGAGCGTCGTCACTAGTCAAATGGTTAAAGACGTCAACTAAAGTTGCAAAACATAGCAGCTAATTTTTGTTTTATATTTTTTTTTCTTGCAAACTATACATCTGTTGTTTTTATTTTGAATCAGATTATGTTTATGGTTAATAAAAAGAGATGTGGGGGTTGTAAGCCAATGATACAGTAACTACAAAACTAACCAAACGATATCGAGAGGTCACCATTCAGTCTTCAGCCCTCCACGGGACAAAATGTTCAAAATGGACAACAGTTAAAACATTTTTTAATAAACTATAAATGAAATTACTATTAAAACTACTTACAAAGTTCCGAATTTAAATATATGAAAGCTCAAAATTTCGAATTTGAATTAGGTCGATATAATGTCCATTTTATCAATTATTATTACGAATGAATACAAATGATTATGTTTTTATCATATTGTATAAATGACTGTGTAGTATCACTTAACCTGTTTAAGTTTTCTTCTTTTATGCAATTAAGTTTCGATAATATCAGTAAAAGTTCTGTCGATCTAGTATTTAGGACGCAAAATTGTACATCATTAAATGTGATTGAAAAAAATAATTTAAATTCCAAGATACACGTGTTATTTGTTTGGTACAAGAACATTTAAATTGTGTACAGCCTTATTTTTGACCTGACAAGACAAGAAACCATCGTTCGTAATAGCAGAGAAAAAGATTGATGAAGATGAATGTTGGCAGCAGAATTCCATTCTGAAATAAAAAAAAAAAAAAAGTAACGTAAATATTGTCCTGGATTTATAATTTTTTATTAGTTGTTAGTGGCTTGGAACTAGCTTCCAGTAAATGCGAGTACTCACAAATCTGTTCTTTCTGTCTTTGTTGTTTATGTTACTTGATTATTTTGCTTTGTATCGATCTGATGAGTTAAGTCCTTTTCAACTGATTTTTACATTTATGTTTGTTTGTTCTTCTTTGCGTTGCTGTTACACATCTGCCCAGGTTAAGGCGAGAAGATGGTTAGGAGCACGCAAACATATTTAACCCGCCATATTCGGTATGTATATGTCCAAAGTCCAGAGTCTGTAATGCAGTGGCTGTCGTTTGTAAATGTATATCATATGTGTTTTGAAGATAAATTAGGCGTCGGTTTTCTCATTTGAATTGCTTTATATTTAATTTGTCGGAGTCTTTTATAGCTTTCTAAGAGGTATGGGTTTTGTGTATTGTTGTAAGCGAGATATATTGCCTCGAAATAGGATAGAATGGGTTAAACGCGAGAGAGAAAAAGGTATCGGCGAAAATAATTTTTGAACAGTATTTCAATTGTTGTATAATTTCTGTTTATTTTGATCGTTACTCTTCCATCATATCCCATAACTGAACCATGTCGAACATGAACTAAACTATGACATTACTGAACCAAACCATGGCACCGTATTTTCAGTAATCTTCATTTGTGTGCAAATGTAGCTATTTGTCGGAATAATTGACGGCAGTCTTATATCACAATGAAATATGTGATGTTACAGACAGTAAACAAATCACTTTTTTATGCATGAGAAAAAAATACTCAACTTTTAGATTTTGACATACGCAAGCATCATTCTGTGTCAAATTATCAACTATATGATACAAATTTTAACGGACTAACATATTAGCTATATACAAAGATACTAACCAGCTTGGATTTATGTTCAGAAGTTCCGTTAGCAAGAAATCCGAATGTTTATATTGTGTCATTGTTTGTCATTCAAAATACTTAACACAATCATGATCAACTAAACCAAACTATGAAAAAATCACTGTACTAAACGCTCATCGATATGACGACGTTACTACCCGTGCATTAACAGTGAGGGAAGGTCCAGTTATTTATATTTGATCGGATTTCAAAGGAACATAGAACAAAACTATGATTATTTTTAGATTGTTTCTTTGGTTACACAAGAATAGGATAAAATATACTCTATTCCAAATTAATGGGACCCACAAGGGGCAACATGAGATTATAACAATAAACAATTAAACAAATACAAAAGAAAACTACTGAGGGAATGAGTTACTTGATTGATAAAATATAAATGAGACAAATAAAAATATATCTTTGGTTTTCAATTGAATTATTTTTACATAGTTCTTTTATTCAAGAAGTTTATGTGATGTGATTTACAACGAAGGCGGTATTGTTGGGGGCTTTGTCTGTGAGGACAATTACATATTTTTCATGAAGATAGGACAAGTTAAACACTATTTGAGTTTTTGAAGATAGATGTAAAAAAAGAGGCAAAAGACACCAAAGAAAAATAAAAAATCTTAGATAGAAGAAAACCCGAAATTTCATGGCAACAAACGATAGTCCACTAAAAAGAAAACTTAATACTGAGCTAAACGAACTCCAACAAAACCAGTCAGTATGATTTATACAGTGTTTAACATTAATTGTGGTTGTATTTGAAATTGAATTAATATAACATTTGCTATCCAATTTGAAGTTTTACTAACTGATACTGTGAGATACTCCCCAGATCATTTGTTTTAACAGGTTCGTCCATAAGCCCTGTTAAGGTTTTAATGTGGCGTTCATTTTGCTTAACTAGTATACATTATTGTTTAGGGACCATCTGTAGCTCGCCTTCGGGGCTGTTTTCTGTTCTTTGATCGGGTTGTCTGCTCTTTGAGACATTCCCTGTTTCCATTCTCAATTCCATTTAGCAAATATTATCTTTGTACATTACAATTTATTTTTAGCTCATTTTTATTTTGATCAATATCTAGCCATGCAGCAGAGTATGATTTATCTCATATTTGTATTTACGTTTGTCATTTTTTTACTAAATGAAACAAAGCTTGACTAAGTCTTTCGATCTGTTTTTAAGTTTAGAATGAGTATTACTTGTCTATGTGTGTTTGCGCGAATTTACCTGTAGTTCATTTGTATATACAATATCTATATATATAAAGTATATCAAGAATTGATTTATATAGTATAGCTTACTATATTAATTCTTGAGTAAATTTACTTTCAGTAGAACCAGTACAATTTATTGTTATCACTATTTTGCTCATTTTTCCAATAGAACACACTTTATATTCGCTATTTGTTATTTTTCTACAATTGAATATTTTGACGTTGCATCTCCAGGAAATGATTCCATTTATTAACTCTTTATCTTCAGGTAACGTAAATCCATCAAATATCAAAAACTCAAGTTCCCCCTTTGCTTGTCTCTGGGATGGTAATCTCTGTCTTCAATGTCGATTTTCAAATTGTCATTCCAGTGGATTTTTTTTAATTTAATTCTCTTTTGTTTTATTTCATAATTCATCATATCTATTTTAAAGATTTGATATTTTGAGATTTTCCAATCGTTTTTCAAAGATTGATAGCCTTCCTGGCAGACGAATTCAACATACTGTGGAGTTATGAAATTGTCGCATGTATGAGGACACTATAATTTTCATTTATTTGCGACTTCATTACACAGATGTTTCAATATGATTCTATCGTTTTAATTGGAAGACATGCAACAATCAGGTGGTTTTTAAAGTAATATTTTATATTCCAATAAAATGACACACATCCATGACTGTACACTGGTCATATGCATGCTCTCAGTGACAACGTCACAAAAATATGTTGGACCATTTAAACCAAAAACACAAAAAGACTCTTGATTTAAAATATACTAGCACATTATTTCCTGTTTTAAGCATTAAATCTTATCATAACAAATGAATGGTATGAAAATTATTATTGCATGTTTTACATCTCTTCAGCACTGACCAGATTTTACGGTTGCAAATTTTTAAATGTCATCTGTTATAGGCCGTCTTATTAGAACTTATATGAGCATTTAGTGGCAGTTTTTTTATGTGCTATATATAGTAATTTACTTGTTAAATAATTGTTTATTACATGCTTGTTTTACATGTTTTATTTGTTACCGTGTTACTGTATTCTAGTATGGTTTTATATTCTGTAAAAATCTCATCACAGTTAATGTTTTGAAATGTTTATCAATATGCCGAATCAAAATAAAGATTTACCTATACTTATACTCACATTACTTTAATACAAGTCGGCTGTGGTTATGAAGCGCTTTTGCGCACTTGGCGAACTAGTAGTCTGAAACTTCTAAAACTCGGCGGAATCTAGCAATATATAATCTATTTCTATATAAGCCTCTGACCATTTTCTATTTTCAACATTTTTCCCCTAGAAGATCCCAGAAAGTGGGTGGGTTTTGAAAGTGTGTGATGCACCCTCTTGTTCCCCACCTCATCCTCCTTTTTGCACCGGGCTCATATGCCTTGTTTTTTTGTTTTTTTTTTAAGTGTCATAATTAATAAGAAATATACATGCATGAAGTTCTGTTGTTTTGGTTTTTTTTTGTCTCATTTATGATTCATTTATATTTTATCAATCAAGTTATTCTTTTCTTTTTTTGTATATTTGTTTTATTGTTTATTGTTATATCTCATGTTAAAAATTGCCCATTTTGTGCGAATTCGGGTCCGTTCTCCCATAATCACGTTCGCTCCCATTCTCGTTCGCCCCTTTTTTAAGGTTTTGTGTTGAATAAGTTTTTAATCGTGCTTTAGTTAGTGTATTGCTATAAAATAAAGAAAATAAGGTTTTTTTTATTGTTTTGAAATGAAATAAAGTGACATTCTAAAAACGTAAACAGGTTTTCTCTTGTGAATTATTTTGACGAAATGAATAATGAATATTGTTATGATGATCAAAGACTAAGCCATTCGTCTCTAAGACTTGCAGAAGATTCCAAACGGCTATCAAACGCGTCACAAACTGCTAAAAATAACTATATCTTTCATTTTTTCATTACAACATGTACAAATATTCATTGTTTTTACTCCTACCAAGATAATTACTTGTAAGTTTACTTTACACCAACTTGTGACCTGGGACTATAACAGTATTAATTACATGTAGTATAATAGTCCCAAACCGAACACATAGTAACAATAATACCAAACCAGCTTTGTAAATAAATCTTGAATAAATCACAATTAATTGATCATCTAATCACAAAAAAATATTGCATTAAAAAAAATCACGAATTTTATTCATGAAAATATTGATATTTTGATAAAAAAAAACATCTCCTAATTCAACCGGTATTTAATCAAAGTAGGGTGCGAACGGACCCAGGGGCGAATATATGTGGGGTGCGAACGTGTTGGGTGTGAATGTGTTTTTAGAGCGAACGGACCCGATATCATTTTGTGCCAATTAAAATATATATTCTATTCTATCTTTATATGAATTTATAATTTGACTCGAGGAGAGAGAGAGAGAGTGATTTTTTTGTTCGACTCTATCCGAAATGTTCATGTTATTAATTTGTACGTTCGTAAACTATTTTGAGGTAAAGAATTTTCCAATGTTTATTTTTAGGTTAGGGACTTTCCTGAATTGGGTCTCACTAATTAGCGACAAGAAGCGTCAAGAAGCGACAAGAAGAATAAATTTAGCGACAAGAAACGACAAGAAGACTATTTAGCGACAAGAAAACTTAAAAAAAATATTATTAGAATAAATATATTAAAATAAATATGCATTGACAGCAATAAAGAGATTTTCATTTTTTTTATTATATTGATCTGAGACTACTATAGTAGTCTCAGTATTGATAGATGAAGAAATTAATGAGTCAAGATAACATTTGGAGGTTTGCCTGTTATCTGAACAATTTCTTTCAAAGAATTAATATTGATGACAGCTTGCATATATCATCAGCAATATTTTGTTTGTTAAATAGGATAGGTACCTATGTATTCTGCTATTGCTTTATTCATGGTTTCAAGAGAATGGCCAGGCATTTTTTTCGGACCAGCTGATTATTTTCTTGTAAGAATTACTTCTTTTCATAGAAGCATAATGACGCTTAAGGGTGAACAAATTAGAATCATGATTGGAGTAAAGGACGTGTGTCCCTTATTGTATTGCTACAATAACATTCAATTAACACCTATAACTTTGTACACGCGTCAGACTATACAACTACACGCGCCAGAATATACAATAATTGCAAATAGTGAGCAACTGTTGAACACTCAACATTGTCTTTAATTACCTTTAATCTTCAATCAACTGTAAACTATGCATAAAAATCATGCATATCGTTTGATAAGTCAATTACCCAAATAAAATATTCACGTTTTAGTAACATTATCTTTTCTGGACACTGATTCACGTATAATGCATTTTGCATGCAATCAGTTTATTATATTTTAGACAAAGAGAGTGTTAAAAAATTTATAAAATAAATATATTATTGTTCTAAACTGAAGAACATGTAAAAATTAATATCATACTATGACAGGGAAATTTCTATATTTCTATATTTATCAATTTATTTAAAAAAAAAAATGAAAATCACTTTACTTTCCGTATATTAAAAAATGTCAATGCATATTTTTTTAATATATTTATTTTAATAATATTTTTATTAAGTTTTCTTGTCGCTAAATAGTCTTCTTGTCGCTTCTTGTCGCTAAATTTATTCTTCTTGTCGCTTCTTGACGCTTCTTGTCGCTTCTTGTCGCTAAATTTCTTCTTGTCGCTAATTAGTGAGACCGCCTGAATTTAAGACACTAACGGACGGAGGAAAATAACGACAGACCTTCATATTCACATTAAACTGAGATGCTATCTGCTCTCTCCCAGACACGGAAAAGGACCATAAAACTGTAGACAGGTAGAAAAGGTTAGAAACATCAGGGACATGTGTATTGCATGTCTCTGGACATATGCAGATGTAAATATTATTATTTTTAAACATCGAATGTCTCTGTCTTTTTTTCTGAATTGTATGGTTTCAGCCACATACGTTCAGTAATATGGATAGTCGATCTTAATTCCCATCGATAGAAACAAGTGCCTGTGGTTTCAGCGTTTTTAGCTGCATTTTTTACATTAAATACCATAAAATGTGCAGTATTTAGTGAGGGTAGTAATGCCCTTTACCGTCAGGCGTTAAACGGTCATTTACGGTTACCGTTAGCGTCAAATTGGTTAAAATTTTACCGTGATTCGTCAAAATATCCTTATCGTGATTCGTCAGAGGTCTCAAATAATTATCCTTATCGTGATTCGTCAGAGGTCTCAAATAATTATCCTTATCGTGATTCGTCAGAGGAATCAAATAATTATCGTTACCGTTATTTTTGGAAAAAAATTAACGTGATTCGTCAAAATCAAGCGATTGTTTTATCGTCTAAAAGAAAGTGTACATTGTCATGCACCAAAAATTACTGTTAACGTCATTTAGCAAGAACTTTACCGTTATTCGTTATGAAGGTACACCCATTACGACCCTCTTTAATTAAAGACGAAAAGGTTTCACACTAGCAAGCTAGTTCAATCCTGCCATTTTCTGTATGTGCCTGTCCCATGTTAGGAGCCTGTAACTCAGTGGTTGTCTTTTGTAGCTATATTTGTGTCTCATTCATCACAATGTTCGTTGTTTTGTAAATTAATCAGGCTGTTCTGTTTTCTTGTTTGAATTGTTTTACATTTGTCATTTTGTGACCATTTATTGCTGACTATGCGGTATGGGTTTTGCTCATTGTTGAAGTCTGTATGGTGAACTATTAGTTGTTAACTTCTATGTCAATTGGTCTCTGGTGGAGAGTTGTCTATTCATGAAATTGAGGTTCCTACAAAATATAATTTCCAAGTAAAAGAAATATTCTGTAATATTATTTCCAACAGAACAAATATTACTGCATTTGTTCCTTAATATGGAATAAAGGGTATAGAATATTTGTACCAGCAGGAACATATATTTTAGGACATTGTAATTTACAGTCTCATTGGCAATCATATCACATCTTAATTCTTATTTTGATATTGTCACTCATATCAGATCAATACAAAGAAAAACCAACAACTAACAAAAACACTAAAGACATTCACAAAGTACCATTCTGTAAGTACTCACTGTTACTGAAAGCCAATACCAAGCCAATAAAAACTAATAAAAAAATCATGTATCCAAGACAAAAAATTAATCAGTACACATCCAATGGATTTAGTGTAGAAAACATCATAAACTGTCTCAGAAACATGACCTTTAGCAATTCCAAAATGTAAGTATTGTCAGATGTAGAACTTTCACCTTAAACCTTATCAATCATAATTATTTGAAATCTCATAGTTATTCTTTACAGATACAATGGATAAAGTGATACATCACCTGTTTCTTTTGAGTTTTATTGTCTGTGTCATTGCTAAAGGTAAGAATGAATCCAGGTAAAAAAAATTTGTTAATTTTATATTAGTAATTTTATAAACTGATAATTGAACTAGTATAATTAAGAAATAACTCATGGGTGCTTGAATTTATTGTGATTTTACCGTGGGTTGGCCCGTTATGCAGAATATAATACCATCAGCAATAGTGAGGGGTAAAATATCAGCATAAAGGGACAACCCGTGGTAAATCATTATAAATTCAAGCCCCCATGAATTATTTCTATTCTAATAGGACAAAGACAGAATTATTAGAATTGCCTAGTTGAAGGGAAATATTTGTTGTTCCTGTAATTGAACATACTATTAACATTGACATAAAATACGAAGAAAACTGAATAAAAGACATGCTTAAATTATTTACAATAACATACTAAGACCGGTTTGGACGAAATTGATTGATTATCTTATTTTTATTTAAGAAAATCATGGCTTTCAACAAATTCTTATCTTTGTTAATGTTTCCATGTTTTGATGACTTTCAGTTTCAAATATGTGCATTTTCTTGTAGAATGCTAATATTCTTACATCATTGTTTAATGACGTCATTTACACTGTCTGACTTGAGGTAACTCATTCATAAAAAGCAAATGATGTGGGAGTAAGATTTGAACAGTGCAAACAATTCATGAACTTGATAATCAGCTGTCATATAAATATATTCATGTTTTACCAAGAGTGTGTACTCAAAGCATTTGTAGAATGTCATGATATTAGAATTAGTTTTTTGGTATAACAAAAGCATGCATCTGCCATCAATAAAAATATTTTAGTAATAAGGTGTAATTGGTCTCTAGACTAAGGCATTTGCATGTTCAAGAGGGAAGGATATGAGTAAATTAAATAATATCAACGACTTATCTGAAGCTATAACATATATGAATACTAACCTTTTGCTGAGACAACTTCATTAGTTCATGATTCCATAATGCTCTTGGAGCACTTCATAAATTCATCTTAATGTCAATCTTGGATATAGGGATGTTTTGCTAGCATAAACTTTAACCAGCATGATAATACATCATAAAATTGAGTATTGAAATGGGGAATGTGTCAAAGAGACAACAACCCAACCAAAAGGCAGAACATCATAAAATTGAGTATTGAAATGGGGAATGTGTCAAAGAGACAACAACCCAACCAAAAGGCAGAAAACACCCCAAGGTCACCAGTGGGTCTTCAACACAGCGAGCTTCAGCTGGCCCCTAAACAAAAATGATGTGTGCTAGTTCAGTGAAAATGGACGTCACACTAAACTCCAAAACATATTATTAAAATGAACTAAAATTAAAAAAACATACAAGACTAACAAAGGCCAGAGGCTCCTGACTTTGGACAGGCGCAAAAATGCGGTGGGGTTATAAAACATGTTTTGTGAGATCTAAACCCTCCCCATATACCTCTAGCCAATGTAGAATAAACAAACACACAGCAATACGCACAGTCAAAACTCAGTTTAAAATAAGTCAGAGTATGATGTCAGAATAAGGTAACAGAAGAAACTAAGCAAAATGACAATGATACATAAATTAACAAGGGACTACTAGCAGTTACTGACATGCCATCTCCAGACCTCAATAAAACTGAAGTAACATATATTTTAAAGTCCTTCCATTAATAATTTTGACCTTCTTGTTTTAGTGGAATGGAAAGTAGAAGAAAAAATAATAAGATATGGAGAAGATTTAAGACTGCTTTGTATTGCTGATAATTATACTTTTGATGGAGTGGAGATTAAAAGATGGGAAGGAGGACCTAAGCAGAAAATGCTGACATTTAACGGGGCTCCTGATCAAGATGATGTTATGAAATATAACATGTCCATGCGTCAAGACGGTTTTGATTTGTTGATTAAGAATGTTACAGAAATTGATTTAAATGTGACATATAAATGTACTTTTGGATTTAAATCATCAGGAAAAGTTATGCTGATATCAGACGATGCTTTTGAAGGTTTGTTGAAAAAATGTAGTTTATATGATACCTCTCAAGCAATAAGAAAAATGTGAATTTATTGCAGCCATGTTTCCTTGGCATTGTATTATAAGTACTACATTTAATTAACGCTGTGTTATTAAGCTCTTTTGTTGTAAATTTAAATGAAAACAAATCTACTTTAAAATTATTAAACAGACTGGTAAACTGTAACAGTCGGTTAATGTACCAATCCAACATCATCTAGATCTTTCTATTTTTAACAGGAATATTTCAACAGGTCATAAATACTGGCATAACCCACTTTGTTCACAGCTGCGTGTCAAACAATACTTATTAATATTGACTCAGTGACTGATCTTATATACTGAAAGCCCAGTCATTCCGAAGGTTCGTCAGACATTGGCAAAATTGGGTTTGGTATGGTAAAAGTTGTTGCTCAACTGGACAAAATGTCCAGTCAATATTCAGAATTTTTTATATGAAAAAAAACAAAACGACTGGTAAAAATGGTCTTCTGTTCTGTGAAGTTAACTTTATTAGCTGGATTAAATGCCTGGTAAGGTTTGAAAGATCTTGGGAGGTACTGCTTTGAAAGCTCAAAGTACTTTATATTAACTTTCTTTTTTACACTCTAATATTGGCTACTGTGCTTACCTACATGTATATAGTATGAGCAGCACAGGTAAATAAAATATGGTCAAGGTTTTTTGTACAAAATGGAAAAGAAAGAAAAAAAATAATGAAAGAATAAAATGCTAAAAAATACAAGATGCAAGGATTTATAAATGTGTCAACAATATTATGATTATATTCTTTTCTGCAAAATTTTGTAGCCAAAATAGAATATTAATCACATTCATTAACTTTTAGTTTGCTTATAATCTTATCAGAAAAAATGTTTAAAAGATCCCAACTTATAGTGCAATCATAATATTATGTTTGGAGGCCTGTTCTATTTGGTACTTCTGCTGGCAAGCACATAGTGGTTGTAAAAGATTAAAGGAGATGATCAAGTATAAGATGTTATTTCAGTACTATATACATATATCACTTTTGAGCCAATGCATTTTCTGATTTTTTTATTATTTTCAGTACCGGTAAGACAGACTATGAAACCTAGTAAAATAGAAAGAAAGGGAGATAACACATCAATAATGTAAGGAAAAAAAGTGATAGTTTTTGTTTGAAATTTCTTAGTATTATAGATTCTAAAATATCTTATATAGTTTATAGAACTGCTCAGATGACCATGATGACATTTATTTAAAATTTGCAGAAGGCTTTTAAAACAAATAGACTTAAGCAGTTTAATGATTCAGCAAAAAACACAAGAAAGTAAAAAAAAGTTCAAGGTTGCTGCTGTAAAAAATTGTGCATTGTATGTACCGGTGCTTCATTGCTACAACATTTCTGGAAAAAAAGGATTTATATCATTCTGTGAAATACCTGAGTTTGTAATTATATTATAGTATGTGATATTTTCAAGAAAAACTATAAATTATAGTAAAATGATTTCACAATTCTTGATAGAACCATACCATAAATGATCCTTAATTATTTTCAGATGGTCTTTTTATTCGTTTGGCTTGTTAACAGGGAATTGTTAAATATTTACTTAAGGATCAAGTTCAACATTTGTTACCATACAAATAGCTATTGTATATGTAAATGAATGGCATGGTTTTGTTAAATGTAGTTTCAGTGATTAGTTTACTACTTGATGGATATAATACTCATTTTATTCAAGTTCTAACTATATATATATATATTTAAAAGTCAAGTCTGTTAAAAAAAAATCCTAGTGCTGCAATGTTTTAAAGAAAAGATATTGTAAGAGTTCTATAATCCCATCTATCGTGTTATATTAATATCTTTATTAAACATAAAATGCAAAGGTACCAAATTCATCACTGAAATTGTTTAAAGAGGTACTACACGTATAACGCTAAAATCATGTTTGTCTTATTCTAAAGTTCCTAATTAACGTTTAAGAATGCAAAAAACCCAATAAATTTTCATGTTGTAATTATCGAGATATTTGCAAATTACTGTCAGTTTGTCATTTGAACACCTGAATGATTTAGTAAAACACACCACTACAACTCACTACTTATACCCAACGGAAGTGACGCACAGTGGGTCACCCTGATCAAATATGTGTGTTATATCGTATGTAAACAGATCACGGCTTGCTAAGTAAAATAACAGTTTTGATATATATCGGTGACAATTATTACATTGAGAATATTGATATACATTTATCGAGGCTTGATAATCACATAAATATTTTAATTAAATGTTTATAATTAGAAAAGTATTGAAAAATCAAAAGCACCAATCAAACTTTTTTTCTATAAAATATTAACATGTGCATCCTAAAGTGGCGGTAGAAGCAGAAGTAGAACTGTGCATGTTATTTTCCATGGCGGAAAAACAGCATTCAAAATAGGACACTCCCAACATGTGCTTCCAAAAGACAATGGAGGGCGTTACTAGTTGATTTGTTTAATTAAACTATGTGGGTTTTTCTGAGCTACAAAAAAATAAAAGGAGTAGGCTCAGTAAGACCCCTTTTTGGCCCCAAAATATAGCAGTTTTATAAAATTGTTTAAATGTAAAATTTTTAGCTATTTAATGGAAAGAAGAATACTTCTGTTACATAAATATGGACTGTTTTTGACAATACAATGCACATGTATCGGGTACTAGCATCATTAAGTCATGCTAGATTACTGAAATCTTCGAAATTTTAACATTTTGGTTAATTTTTAGACGGTTTCCGTCTGAAATGGAAGTGGCCGCATTTGTGTTCATTCTTAATATTTAAATGTAAGTTGTATTTGATGATAATACATAACATATATAAAGGTTGAGAATGAACACGGATGCGGCCACTTTCATTTTTGACAAAAACCATCTGAAAAGTGACATATTATGGCATATTTGATAGATTTTTCATATTTAAGCTTGAATTTGAGCATCTTAAATGACTAAATCAGTTCAAATCTTTCACATAAACTAATTGAATCAACTGAAGTAGACACATAAGTGTTTAAAAAGTGTCCAAAATCTTTCATCAGATGAACCTGAATTTTGAGGCCAAAATCGTCCCTTACCGGACCTACTCCTTTCTCTTACTTACTTACCGAAGGACTTTAGTTACAGCAGCATTTCAAAATTATATAAGTTTATTCTCCAGATAATGTGAAGAATTGAGTACTGTCAGTCACAGTAATCTGCTTGATTGGTTTAGCAAAAACCTGAATATGTATTGATCAAGCTATTTCATTAAAAATAAAATACTGGATAGACTTGTAATTAACCTATACGGAGATTTAAAGATCATACAAAATTTTGAAATGGAAATCAGTATAAGTATTAAAATTGTGAAATGAATATATGCAAGTAACCAAAAAAATTGTAAAATTTTTCCTATGTTTTCAAACAAAACTAAACAAATACTGTGGATTCATTAGTTTTCGTTGGATACCAATTTTCGTGGATTTCGTGGTTACAGGTGAACCACGAAATTAAATGTTCAACAAATGACAAATTTTCTATATATATATATAGGCTTGTATGTAGACTTCATCAAAACCACGAAATTAAATATCCACGAACATGCAAGTTTTCGCTAATCCACAAAAATTTGTACCCACGAAAATAAATGAATCCACAGTAGTATGTGTGACTTTCAGGGGGTGTGCATTCCCAAATTACTTGTGTCTTAAATCCTAAATGTTATGATCACACCAATTTATTTTTTAAATAAAAAAAATTATACCATACTGCTTTTAAAATATTGACCTTTTCTTTCATTTGAAATTAAAAAGCAATGACAAATGAATAACCAAACAAGAAAAATATTAATCCTCTTGATCATCTTTTGATCCTGGTAATTAAAACAGTCCGTACTTTGACACCTACTGATAAGTAAACATCCTGTAAGGTAAATTAATAAAGATCAAACAGTAGCTGTTATCCCTCCACACAGGTAATTAACAACTTGGCCATGCAGAAATGCCACCTGTTGTTTATAAAGTGATAAACTTTATAGTTTGATAATTAACATTATTAAAAAGGTATTGCATATACCTGGTTTTTAACTTGCAATTATTATTTTTATTACATGGAACAGAAGCCTCTACCGTCATATCTTGTCAAGATGTTATGCAACTTTACGTACATGTAAATATAAACCATATTTTTTCTCAACTCAATAATTTTTTTTAATTAATAGCTAGAATTTAAATTATAGACCGTCTATTTGTCTCAGTTCTACGATCAGGAACATTGTTTTCAGTTGAAAACTCAATGTTGAATAACCCCAACCCCATCCCCCCTTTTTCAATTGAAACACATTATAAATACACGTCCCTTCTGAAACATATTTTGTTCCTTTTGACAAATTGGTCATAATGAAGATTGAGCCTTGAAGGGGTAGCGAAATTCATTGGCAGTGCTTTCAAAAAAGGATCAGAAGAAAGTTCATTTATTAAAAAACGTTTAGATAAGCCGAAGAAGTGACCCACAGTGTGTCACTTACGGTAGATTTGGTTTTGGTGCTGTTTCCGGAAGTAGCGTTGATTGGATTTTCCTAAGGTAAAAATAGTTGAAATTTACACGCTATTATCTCTGTAATTAGTGGACCAAATTGCATCGGGTTTTTATACGACCGCAAACAAAATTTTGGGATCGTATAATGGTATGATGTCGTCTGCGTCGTCGTCCGAAGACACATTGGTTTCTGGACAATATCTTTAGTTTAAGTGAATGGATCTCTATGAAATTTTTTGAGAAGGTTCAATACCACAAAAGGAAGGTTGGGATTGATTTTGGGGATGATGGTCCCAACCATTTAGGAATTAGGGGCCCAAAAGGGGCCAAAAACAAGCATTTTTCTAGTTTCAGGATATTAACTTGTGTATAAGTATTTTGATTGCTCTGAAATTGTGCCACAATGTTTAATATCACAGGTAGAAGGTTGGGATTCATTTAAGGGGTTATGGGGCCAACAGTTTAGGAATAAAGGGCCATAAAGGGGCCAAAAACAACAAATTTTGTAGTTTCCGGACAAAAACTTGTGTGTAAGTGTATGGATCTCTCTGACATTGTACCACAAGGTTCCATATCACAAAGGGAAGGCTGGGATTGAGTTTGGGGATAATTGCCCCAAACTTGTGGGAATTAGGGGCCAAAAAAGGGCAAAAAACAAGCATTTTTCTAGTTTCCATACAATAACTTGTGTTTAAGTTTATGGATCTCTCTGAAATTGTACTACAAGGTACCATACTACAAAGGGAAGGATGGGATTGAGTCTTGGGGTAATTGCTCCTAGGGGGGTTTCCAAAAGTTTTTTAAGGAATTCATATTTTTTTTCAAAAATTTTCAAATTTCAAATTTTTGAACAATTTAAAGAAATCTTCAATTGCGCTGTATTGGGCAATAGATTTGTAAGATCTTTGACCACATTTATTTTGTGTCAGAAACCTTTATTATGTCAAAAATTTGATCACAATCAAAATTCATACCGTATCAATCTTGAATATTGCATCCATATTTGCCCCAACTGTTCAGGGTTGGACCACTGCGGTCGTATCAGGCTGCGCTCAGCGAAGCATTTTATTTGCATTATTTATCAATTATTTCGAACTTTTAGATAAGAATTACTTGTTATGTGCATTTTAGTACCTCTTTAAGGATTATGATAAAGAATGCCAATTGTGCTAATAAAATAAAGATGAGAGATTAACATCAATGATTGAAGATCATTCAACACAAGAAAATACAAAAATTGAAGGAGAAAAAAAAGGTTAAAATATAAACATGATAGTGTAATGTGTATAAATGTTGCTACATGTATGTCCTGTATTTTTTTCAGTTATGTTATCCTATTATCTGTGTTACCGGTACTTGTTGTTGCTGTAATTGTCATCCTATTTACTTTACAACGTAAAGGAAAACTAAAAGATCTGAAAGACAAATTATGTGATAACAAGGCAAAAGCAGAACATAGAGGTTTGTGTTTTAAATGATTTATTTATTGTATAGGCAAGGATTAATGTTACTTTAATCTTGTTAATCATATGTGCCATTACATGTTTATGAATAAAACATAGCTAAGAAGGTGATTTATGAGCAGATTGTAACCCTGAGAAAACATTGTCAACCCAGGCAAAGCCTGCAAGCTTGACAATGTTTTTTCTTAAGGGTAACAATCTTTTTTATTGGTAATTTGTATATTTTTCCTTTGATGTGTACTCTCTGATAATGTCGGTATCAGTGGACTGGGTGTGATAAAAAAATTATTGGGTCAGTCTGCAATTGACATGCCCGAGTGCATCGCTTAAGGATCTACTTTCTCTTTCATTCACAAAAATCATGCGTGATACTTTTCACAGAAAGTTTTTTGGTGAATAATTCTTGTCATTGTTTCAGTAAAGTAAGTTATAGCTTTTTTGAACAATTTTGTCTAAATTGTGTGAAAATTTGAACAGAAAATGTACGAAAAAATCCATAAACTTAAAAAATGTGTGTTATCCGCAGTATTATTGATAGCTAACCTTACTATCCCGATCTGAGTTTTCATTTATAAGCTTGAATGGTAAATAGTCATATGCTGTTGAAATGTGTCTTCTTTTTCTGTTTCTTGTGAAGGATTTGTCAACCTGTTCAGTCACCATTAAGTGTTACAATTCATATTTAGATACAACACACAAATAGTGATCAAAAAGGTATCGCAATCGCATGAGAGAAGCTAAAAAAAAAAATGAATAAAGTATATATATACACTTTCAACATTTTTTGTGAGACAATCATATAAGATTAAGGAGATGTGGTTTCATTACTAATGTATAGACAGTTATTCATTGACCAAAGAACAAATTACAGGTTAAAATAGGACCTTCAACGTTTCAACGGTTCAGGTTGACATGACTTAAAAAAAAAACAAAAGTAAAAGTAAATAGACCAAAGTTGAGTTACATCCATTTAAATGTTTGAAATAATTATTAGGTCAACAAGAAATGAGCTTTCAGATAATCTACAGACTCGCTGCCCACACCTAAAAAATAAGTGTCTGCTTACACAGTGCTTTCCTTAAATGAATGTTATCGTCTCACTTATGAACGCCAGCGAATACCGACAAATTAGATTTTTAAGCAAATTAGCCATCTGAAAAGAAACAAGAAAGTAAAAAATTTACTTGAACTTCTAAAACAATGACAACTCTGCTGATTTAGATCGTATTATACTTTTCTATGTATAGAAATAAGGAAATTTGACGTACCGGTATGTTACCATGATATTCTGCATTGTTTAAGGCAATTGTTCAAAGGAAAAATAATGAAATCATGCAATATTTATTCATTTTCAATACGTTGTTTACTGCACTACGACAAATTTTCAAATGACGTGATGCAACCTGTGACGTCAGGAGTGATTCAATGCGATAAAGTAGTTTGTTTGTTATTTTCTCTTTTATTAGAGTGGTTTTCATTTTTTCATAATTAACGATAAAAAGAATAAAAGACTGTTTATACGACTGCAAAAAATTTTTGCGGTCATATATTGGTATGACGTTGGCATCTGCGGTGGCGGCGTTGACGTCGTCGTCATCCGAAGACACATTGGTTTTCGCACTTTAACTTTAGTTTAAGTGAATGGATCTCTATGAAATTTTACCATAAGGTTAAATACCACAAAAGGAAGGTTGGGATTGATCTTGGGGGTTATGGTACCAACAGTTAAGGAATTAGGGGCCAAAAATAAGCATTTTCTAGTTTCCAGACAATAACTTTTGGAACGGTGTATGGATCTCTCTGAAATTATATTACAAGTTTCCATACCACAAAGGGATGGTTAGGATTTGCTTTGGGGGATTATGGCTCAAACCGTTTAGGAATTAGGGGCAAAAAAGGGACAAAAACAAGGTTGTCCTGGTTAATGGACAAATACCTTAGTACAAAACATAATTTAAAGCAGTGTAAGGGAGATAAATCAAATACATCATTTGAATTACTTCCTTTACACTGCTTTTAAATTATGTATAAAGTAATGGTTAATGAACAATTAAGACAATTTAAAAGCAGTGTAAGGGAGGTATGGTCCAAATACAACGTTTTGATTACTTCCCTTACACTGCTTTTAAATTATGTTTAAAGAAATGCATATTTATAAAGGAAGACCAGTAAAAATATCTGCAAATGTTACATCTTTTTTTTTTTACAAAAAAAAACATATGAAAGATTTGACACCATATTATAAATTCTATTATAAAATAGATTAAGTTAGCACTATGGTAAATTTAAATGGGTAATTATGGTTGCAAACTCCATTGGAAATTTGAATTGAGATTATGACCATATCTTGAGGGAAAGATTTTTTTTTGGAAAAAGGGGGAGGGGAGGTGAAAAAGAAATTGTCGAGGGGGGGGGGGGGGGGGGTAAAAAAAGAAATTGTGGGGGGAACATTTTTTTTTCTTATTACAGATTTTGGAAATTAAAAAGAAAATTTCTTCACATATTTATTTTTTTTGCAAAAAAAAGGGGGTGAAATTTTTTTTTTAGGGGGGAGGGGGGGCAATTCGCAACAGCAAAGTGTATTGCACAAAATCAAAAAATTTAATATAAATTCAAATTATATAACCAGTTCTAAGTTCTTTGAATACAGTTATTCTGTGTCAGAAACCTATTATGTGTCAAACATATAATTTCAATCCAAATTCAAACTTGTATCAAGTTCTAATATTGTGTCCATTTTTGCCCCAACTGTTTAGGGTTGGACCTTCGTATCCAGCTGCACTCGGCGAAGCAATTTATTTAGATTTAGCATTAGAAGAAAAACAAGAAACAGGTTATTTTCTTCAACAGCCTTTTGTATCTTTTAGTCATCATTCAAATGGAGGATTGTAACTAGCAAGTTATTATCATATGATTTAATTAATTGCTACTTCTTCAACATCTAACAGGAATTAATGTTTTCAACATAGGTTTACTCTAGAAGCTTTCAGATAGGTTTGCACATTAAACATGTTTAAAGCTTTTTATAAAAATAGTTTCATAAAAATGTAATCTGTCAAATATTAGATTCTCTAAATGATAAGTATAGATTATTACTTGGCATTTTTCATATCAGACCCTTAATTGTCCCTAAAGTCATAATATCACCTGAAGAAGCGAAAGGCTCTAGGGATGATATTATGAACAAGGGCCGATGAGGGCTATGATATGAAAAATTATGTGTAATGATCTTTTTATCATATACTTCAGCAGTAGAAATACAGACAAGAACTAATTTTAAAACTCTGAAAAAAAGCATTTATTGTATTTTTTGCTTTGCACTTTTCATAAAATTGAGAATGGAAATGGGGAATATGTCAAAGAGACAACAACCCGACCAAAGAGGAGATAACAGCTGAAGGCCACCAATGGGTCTTCAACACAGCGAGAAAAATCCTGCACCTGGAGGTGGCCCTCAGCTGGCCCCTAAATAGAATTGTGTACTGGTTCAGTGAAAATGGACGTCACACTAAACTCCAAAACATATAAAGGAACTAAAATTAGAAAAACATACAAGACTAACAAAGGCCAGAGGCTCCTGACTTGGGACAGGCGCAAAAATGCGGCAGGGTTAAACATGTTTTGTGAGATCTAAACCCTCCCCCTATACCTCTAGCCAATGTAGAATAATGAAACACATAGCAATACGCACAGTAAAACTCAGTTCAAAAGAAGTCAGAGTCCGATGTCAGAATAGGTAACAAAAGAAACTAAGCAAAATGACAATGATACATAAATTAACAAAGGACTACTAGCAGTTACTGACATGCCAGCTCCAGACCTCAATTATACTGATTGAAAGATTATGTCTTCATCATATGAAAATCAGGTACAATCCCTCCCGTTAGGGGTTTAGTATCATACCATCATAAAATATATGAGAAGAACATAACCCGTATCATGCCAACAACTGGTTTTAGAATAAATGTGTTTATTTCTGATGCAAAGACCCTATGAGTGAATCAATATTAATACCAAAATATGCAATCCTTAATGACCTGACAACAGTATTGTAACTATATCCCTTCCGAATAAGTCTGTTTAAAGGTTTGGTTAGCTTTTGAGGTGAATGCCAACATTTTTGTGCTTTGTAAAGAATATTACCATAAAATATTGGATGTGAAATACCTGAATGTATAAGATGTCTGCATGTTGATTTATATTTACGAATGATGTCCTTGTACCGATGATAAAATTTAGTAAATGTTTTGACTAGTTTGTGATATCGAAAACCCTGGTGTAATAATTTTTCAGTAATACATTTTCCTGTTTCCTAATTTTTAACCGGATTTTCAAAGGAAATATCGGTTATTAAATTGAGGATGTACGGCGGGTGGTCGGGCTGGCTGGCGGATGGGCAGGCTGACGGGCAACTGCCAAACAGTGTCTCCACAATAACATGAAAAAGCTTTAACAAATTTTGTTCAAATTTATATATGTTGTTTCCTGGGACTTAATGAAGGTCTAGTTCAATTTTCAAGATTTTAGTATTTCTCCTTTTTGAGTTATTATTTGAAAATTTTCATTTCCTCAGTGGTGATAATTATAAGCTATATTATTAGACATTTTGAAGTTAATTACATTATTAATTATTAATTAGATCTGGGTTATATCTTAGCATATGATAATCATTGGAGTGACAGATTTATTTGAAAATTTTCTGTTTCCTGATAAGATCTGTAGGACTGTATATATAAAGTTTGAAATTTACTGTTCATTATTAGACATTTTGTAGATAATTAAGTCTCCCTAAACCATATATATTCTTACCCCCACCCCCCTTCAATTTGAGAATGTGCTTTTATCTTGTAAACGGTCGAGATCCCCATTCTAAATCATATATATTCTTGTATGGGACAATAAAACAAATCAAATGAAATATAGGGGAAGTCCATGGGGGTAACCCCCACCCCCCTTCTTTTTGATAACTTGTAAACAGGCGAGATCCTCACCCCTAAACCATAATATATTCTTGAATGGGACAATAAATCAAATCAAATGAAATTGAGGGGAAGTCCCCTGGGGTAACCCCCACCCCCTTTTTTTTGAAAACTTGTAAACGGTCAAGATCCCCACCCTGAAACCATATATATTCTTGAATGGGACAATAAATCAAATCAAATGAAATTGAGGGGAAGTCCCCTGGGGTAACCCTCACCCCCTTCTTTTTGAAAACTTGTAAACGGTCGAGATCCCCACCCCGAAACCATATATATTCTTGTATGGGACAATAAAACAAATCAAATGAAATATAAGGCGAGTCCCCTTGGGTCACACCACCCCCATCCTGTTTAAGAACTTGTAAACGGTTGAGATTACCACCCCTTAACCATATATATTCTTGTATGGGACAAAAAAAATCATATGAAATAAAGGGCGAGTCCCCTGGGGATCACACACCTCCCCCTCTTTTGAGAACTTGTAAACGGTTGAGATCTCCACCCCTAAACCATATATTTTCTGGTTCGTAATTTCAAGAAGATTGGAATGACATACAGGGTCAATCCATAGGCGTCACTTATGCATATCACAAACCAATTAGTACTGGACTTTGCCCAATGTCAGGCGACCATGGGAATGACAAATTATTGGAGCTTTGTTTGGGAGACTTCGTAACAGCGTCCTGTTACGCTTAATTCTTGTTACTGATAAGTTTTGTAGATTTTGAAAAGACATTGTATTATTGATAAATAAAATTTTGGATTTTTTTCTTCTTTTCTTTGGTAAATTGTTTGAAGAATTTTGTGGCAAGTTTGTTTGTTATTCTTTAAAAACAAATTTTCTGAATGCTATATATTTGTTTTTGATGAAGTGAACTCCTTTAAAAACTAAGTTTATATTGTCTATTAATAAACATATATTTAGATTTCTGATTTTGGGCCGTTTTCAAGTTGGTCCAAATCGGGGTCCAAAATTAAACTGTGTTTGATTTCAACATAAATTGAATATATATAGGGTTCTTTGAAATGCTTAATCTAAACCTGTATTTCTTTTCATTATTAATAAGATAATACCACTTTGAGGTCCAAAGGGTCCTAAATTAAACTTTTGTTTAATTTCATCAAAAATTGAATTCTTTGGTCCTTTGATATGCTGATTCTAACAATGTTTGAGTGTTAAATCATATCTAATTTTAGAGAACTTAGTCATCACTGGTTGTTGTTATTACATTATTGATTATAATTTGAAAAATTGCATCATATCTTATTTTAGAGAACTATTTATCCAGTTTGAGTTATTCCCTTTGCACAGAAAATATTATGGATAAAATTAACCTGTGTTTCATTTCAACATAAATTAAATATATATAGGGTTTTTTCAAATGCTGAATCTAAACCTGTATTCAAATATTAGATTTTTTGGCCCAGTTTTTAAGTTGGTCCAAATCATGTATTGAGAGATTTTGGATTTTGGGCTCCTTTATCAAATTGGTCCACATTGAGGTCCAAAGGGTCCTAATTTAAACTTTTGTCTGATTTCATCAAAAATTGAATTCTTGGGGTTCTTTGATATGCTGGTTCTAATATCATGAATATGTACTTAGATTTTGGATATTGGACCATAATAGGTATTTAAATGTCCTGATTTATATATAAAAGCAAATAATAATGATATGGTTTGAATAGGCAAAGTAAAAAAAATTTAAGTTCTTTGACCACATTCATTTTGTGTCACAAACCTATGCTGTGTCAAATATTCAATCAAAATCCAAATTCAGAGCTGTTTTAAGCTTTAATGTAGTGTCCATACTTGCTCAACTGTTCAGGGTTCGACCTCTGCAGGAAAATCCCGTTTGCTGTCACTCTGACAGCCTCTTTTTATTTTTTATCCTACTTTGTTATATGTTTTACTGTAAAGCTACCATTGAGGTGTATTTTCCGGAATTTGTAGTGTGACGTCGAAACACCATGCGATAACGATATGGAAAGGCATGCGATAATAACAAGAAGCAGATAATAAATTATTCATATAAGCCTGCTGTAACACCATTTCGGAGAATAAGGAATTCACCTAAATTCAATGTTATTATCATACTGTAAATGATATAAGTTATTTACTCTAAGTATATGATAAATAAAGTTATTCTTGTACCTTAAATGGAAATTACACTTTATAAATTATGTGCATCCGAAGTTCTTTTTTTTTAAGGTTTTCCTACATCAAAACTGTTAAAGGGAAAACATTTCAAAACGAACAGATATATAAACTGACACGATTTGTGTGATAAAAGAAAATAAAATGACTAAATAACATTAAAAAACCAGCAATAAAGTTTGAAGTGTTGTTCTATTTTTTATTAGGAACAAGTGTTGCTTGGAAAGCTGAAGAAGATGCCTCATTACTCCCACAGCCAAATGAGGGAAATTTAGGTATTTGATCTTTGCATGTATACATGATATGTATTTTATAATTGTCTCTATTGCAATGGAGTCATGAATTTGAGACTTAGACATACTGTTTCCAACATAGTTTTCAGGATTCAGTCACTTTAAAGGGAAACCACTTTTGATAAGTCAATGATATTTGGTATGCAGTTACCGGTATGTATTACCATTGACTTATCTCATTTTCATGGAGATGATTTGGCCTTTTGACTTAAGTCATGGTTCATTGACCTTTCTGAATTTAATTCTGTTGCAGGTTATTTTTTTAAGACCAATCATTATCAGATATGTCATTATCGGTATAAACAACATAGGGGGTTCTTATTCACATTATATCTAAAGCATGCACTTTGAGTAGATTGGGTGTCTTCTTCAATCTTGGATTGTAAAATAGCAGAACACAATCAGTCTAGATCTTTAGTAACATATACAAATTTACAGAGAGGTAATTGTATACATCATTTATTATACTTTTCATCTAAACAAAGACATTTATATGTTTTATCTATCTTATTATTACAACAGTATTAAAAAAATGTTTTGTATGATTCATTTTTTAACTTTGCAATATAAGGGGAGATAAATAAGAAAACTTTAAAGAAATGTGTACAAAATTAACCTATTTTGTTTTGAAGCAAGAAAACGAGTCCCTTGACCCCAAGATTTCTTTTTATTTTCTGAAAGCACAATGTTATAGGAATTATCTTCTCATATTTTATCTTACAATTCTATAGTTTAGATTTTTTTCTCTCCTGCAAAATTGGGTATTCCATGTATAACCTATACAAAATTTGATTATTTTGCACAAACTGTAGCTCCATGACCATACTTTTTATTATATTTTTGCAAATTATTACAAAGTTCTATCAATTTCCTGGTCAACCTTACCATCATTAAATATTGTTGAAAATACAAAATAGCTAGTAAAACCTGCTATAAAGGCCACCTCTATTGAGCAAAAACCTTTCTGGTCATGTGACCCTCTTCTTGACAAGCTGTAGTAAGACTTATGCAGGCTGGCTATTTGAAAAGGATGCTATTGAATAAAAATTTACAAAATCAAAAACCTTGGTTCTGTTGTCATGGTGGTATACATTATTTGATGATTTTGCATGATTTTATTTTGCCTTAAAATATCCTAAACTCTTCATGCAATGTTAAGTATTTGAATACACATCTGGTCCTTATAAATCCTGTATATGAGGGCCAGTTGTATTTTCTGAGAAAAGATTTCAAAATTATAATTACCATATCAAAGCTCCTCTCAACTGAGTAGCCTAACTGACTACTAGTACACAAGGAGGGTAAACTGGTCTGTGTACATCAGATATTACAAATATGTTTCAAAAGCCAGAAAAACTGAAAAGAAACAAGATTTTAGCTAATTTCATTTTATGTATTAAACATGTTTAAAATAAATGATAATAGGAATTATCAAATATTTAGGATAGTGCAGCAAATCACACCAATTATCATTTCCTCTAAGGAAATAGACATAAACAATAACAACCTGAAGGAACAACACATTGCCCAGATAGTCATAAAATGTGTTTGGGTTAAAACAGTTAGTTTTACATCCCTATTGATATGACAAATATATGTCATTGTTAAAAAAAAGATGTGTTTTATTTTAAAGAAAACATAGAAGATGTTCCATTTGTTTCAATACAACCAAGCCAGCCAGAAATTATAACAGAAACTAATATAGTAGAGCCAAGTAACACAGAACTTGTTGATGAATTCTCCAATGATGCCTCACTTAAAAGTGTTACTGTTCCCAAAGACCCTGCATCATGTACTTTCACAGAAGTTAACGAATGTAACTCATTTCCTCAACTGCAAATTGGTGGACAGGAAGGTATGTGCACTATATGCATGTATGATATTATGATGGATAAAACATGCTATTGTCATTTTTATGCTCCACCTAGGGGCATTATGTTTTTCTGTCTGTGCTTCTGTTCGTCCGTCCGTCTGTCCCGCTTCAGGTTAAAGTTTTTGGTTCAAATTTTTGGTCAAGGTAGTTTATGATGAAGTTGAAGTCCAATCAACTTGAAACTTAGTACACATGTTTCCTATGATATGACCTTTCTAATTTTAATGCCAAATTAGAGTTTTGACCCCAATTTCACGGTCCACTGAACATAGAAAATGATAATGCGAGTGGGGCATCTGTGTACTATGGACACATTCTTGTTTTTTATATAGTTTAATGTTTTCTTGCTATTATAAAAGTCAAAATATGGAAATGTTATCCATTTGTTCTATACAAATATATCATGCTTACAAGGGGTATTTGCCAAAAATACCAGTTGAGAGGTAAACAAATTTCCAGAGCCATGAGGGAAATTTGTTTACCTTGAAACCGATATTTTTGGCAAAAATCTCTTGTAAGCATGATATAATTATTTAATTCCACCAAATGCTCTTTGTATGCATCTCAATGAAAAGTCTAGAGGTCTTCAGAAGTCGTGTTATTTGTAGACATGGTATTGCCCACCTGCTGTAATATTTGCTAGCACATGGAATTCCCTAATGACAAATACACTGGTAGAGAACAGAAAATCTCAATATAAGGAAAATTTGTGAAAAATACCATTTCTCTCATCCAATCAAAATACAGCTTTATTACACAAGGTGGAATTAAACATAATATTGCATAGAATTTATGTCCAACAAAAGCACAAATAATATATATAATACTGCCTTTAACCAAACAAGAAAGAATGCTAACAAAATCAAGTGTATTTTATGAATTATGAAAAAAATGCTTTGCATATCTGATATTAAATATGTTTTTTTAAAATCCCAAAACACCAAAAATATTGTTGCAAGTAGCAAGTTTTTCGCTTATTTTACAAGTCTATGCCTTTTAGTTGAAAGTGTACATATCATTGTTTATTCATTTTTTTTATAGAGTGTCAAGATGTTCCAGTTGTACCTATGACACCTCATCAATTAGAACTACCAGTAGTAGCAAGTGTAACAGAAAGTAAAACATTGGAGCCATGCATCACTGACCCAAATGGGGAATCAGTTGATGAAACTTCGCTTAAACATGCTAATGCTGTCGGAGACCCTGCATCCTCTCTGACAGCAAGTGTTCCTGATAGAGGTTTCCAATATAGTATATTAGATGAGCAAGAGAATAAAAAGCATACACCTGCTCATAATAAATATAATGCAGCATATAAATGTCCAAATACAAGAGAGAAAAGCTTCAAGTCACAACATTGCAAATGGACTCTCTCACAACCATCCATACAACAAATGGCCAAAGCTGGATTCTTCTGCAGTGGTATGATTTATCAAATTGATTGTAAATTTTATATATATTGCTCACAAGAATCACTGATTTTCGGACAGTCATACTTTGAACAAAGCAAGGTACCAAACATTGCAAACAAATAGGAAATATTTTTAATGGTTAAAATAATTTCATTAACCTTAAGTCATCATTGTTTAATATTCACCAACCTTTTTTTAGAATATCATAAAAATGAATTAATTTGGTAATAGAATAAGTGAGACCTATAGTTTATTAGTTGTTAATTTCTGTGTCATTTGGTCTCTTGTGGAGAGTTGTCTCATTGGCAATCATACCACTTTTTATTTTTATATTTACTTGCACAGATCTTTATAATTTTGTATGGTTGGATAAAGGGAAAGTAATTTTGCAGTAAGCTTGCAACAGGATACTTTCAGACTTTTTTTGTCAGCTCGGTTCTTTGATTTGAAGAGGGCATGGCAAACTTCCCAAAAACTAGCATACTCTGCCTCTTAAGGGAATGTAATCTGTCTTAACTTATTATAATTCTAGTTTATATGTTTTAGGACATAAATCGAAAGTCCAGTGCTATTCCTGTGGTAAAAGGAGTGATTGGCAAGAAGGAGATGATCCATTTGATGAAATCTTTCATGAAAATTGTCGACATCTGAAACACATAAAGGGAAAACAGGTTTGTACTAAGAATAAAATAATCAGAGATATGATATGATGTAAGGATTAAGTGCTTTGATGAATCCCATTTTCAGCTAACTATGTCAGACTTTTTTTCAAATTCTCCGAAATATTGGACAGTTGAACATAGGTTGACCACAATCACTCTTATGATATAAAGATGTGGTATGATTGCCAATCATTTATTAATTTGGATAAACATTCTTCAAAAATATGATTTACTTTTTAATATAAAAACTTTCTAAAAAGTAAAATACCATATTCTACACAACTGTGTACTACACACGGCTGAATATGCTAAACGTCTCGCATGTATGACAGTCACATAAAATTCCATTATATTGACAACAGTGTGTGAGCCAAACAAATAGACATAATACTTAAACATGGAAAAATTCTAAAGATTAAAGGGAGGGTTTAGTTCTCACAAACATGTTTAACACATTTATGTGCCTATTCAAAGTCATGAGCCTGTAATTCATTTGTTGAACAGATATAGATGGTTGCTGTCTTTCATATTTGTTTTTCAATGATTTTTATACGACCGCAAAAAAATTTTTGTGGTCGTATATTGGTATGACGTTGGCGTCGTCGTCGTCCGGCGTCGTCGTCCGAAGACACATTGGTTTTCGCACTCTAACTTTAGTTTAAGTGAATGGATCTCTGTGAAATTTTACCATAAGGTTCAATACCACAAAAGGAAGGTGGGGATTGATTTTGGGGGTTATGGTACTAACAGTTAAGGAATTAGGGGCCAAAAAGGGGCCAAAAATAAGCATTTTTTAGTTTCCAGACAATAACTGTGGAACGGTGTATGGATCTCTCTGAAATTATACTACAAGTTTCCATACCACAAAGGGATGGTTAGGATTTGCTTTGGGGGGTTATGGCTCAAACCGTTTAAGAATTAGGGGCAAAAAAGGGGGGGAAACAAGGTTGTCCTGGTTAATGGACAAATACTTTAGTACAAAACATAATTTAAAGCAGTGTAAGGGAGATAAATCAAATACATCATTGAAATTATCTCCCTTACACTGCTTTTAAATTATGTATAAAGTAATGGTTAATGAACAATTAAGATAATTTAAAACAGTGTAAGGGAGGTAATCCAAATACAACGTTTTGGTTACTTCCCTTACACTGCTTTTAAATTATGTTTAAAGAAATGCATATTTATAAAGGAAGACCAGTAAAAATATCTGCAAATGTTGCATCTTTTTTTTTACAAAAAAATCCATATGAAAGATTTGACACTATATTTTAAATTCTATTATAAAATTGATTAAGTTAGCACTATGGTAAATTTAAATGGGTAATTATGGTAGCAAATTCCATTGGAAATTTGAATTGAGATTATGACCATATCTTGAGGGAAAGAATTTTTGGGGGGAAAAAAAGGGGGGGGTAAAAAGAAATTGTGGGGGGTCAATTTTTTCTCATTTCAGATTTCAGAAATTAAAAAGAATTATTCTTCAAATATTATTTTTTTTTCAAATTTCAAATATTGAAAAATTTCAAGAAGTAATCTTTAATTGCACAGTATGGCGCATTAGATTTGTAAAATCTTTGACCACATTTATTTATTTGTTATGCCGAATCTAACCGTGTATTTAGATTTTTAATTTTGGGTCCAGTTTTCAAATTGGTCTACATTAAGGTCCAAAGGGTCCAAAATTAAACTTTGTTTGATTTTAACAAAAATTGAATATATGGGGTTCTTTGATATGCTGAATCTAAACATGTATTTAGATTTTTGATTTTGGGCCCAGTTTTCAAGTTGGTCCAAATTGGGGTCCAAAATTAAACTATGTTTGATTTCAACAAAAATTGAATATATGGGGTTCTTTGATATGCTGAATCTAACCATGTATTTAGATTTTTTATTTGTGGACCCCACTATCAAATTGGTTCATATTGAGGTCAAAAGGGTCCAAAATTAAACTTTGTTTGATTTCATCAAAAATTGAATTATTGGGGTTCTTTGATATGCCAAATCTAACCGTGTATTTAGATTTTTAATTTTGGGTCCCGTTTTTTAAATTGGTCTACATTAAGGTCCAAAGGGTCTAAAATTAAACTTAGTTTGATTTTAACAAAAATTGAATTCTTGGGGTACTTTGATATGCTGAATCTAAACATGTGTTTAGATTTTTGATTATGGGCCCAGTTTTCAAGTTGGTCCAAGTTGGGGTCCAAAATTAAACTTTGTTTGATTTCAACAAAAATTGAATATATGGGGTTCTTTGATATGCTGAATCTAAACATGTATTTAGATTTTAGATTTTTGGTCCAGTTTTCAAGATGGTCCAAATTGGGGTCCAAAATTAAACTTTGTTTGATTTCAACAAAAATTGAATATATGGGGTTCTTTGATATGCTGAATCTTACCATGTATTTAGATTTTTTATTTGTGGGCCCGCTATCAAATTGGTTCATATTGAGGTCAAAAGGGTCCAAAATTAAACTTTGTTTGATTTCATCAAAAATTGAATTATTGGGGTTCCTTGATATGCCAAATCTAACCGTGTTTTTAGATTTTTAATTTTGGGTCCCGTTTTTTAAACTGGTCTACATTAAGGTCCAAAGGGTCCAAAATTAAACTTAGTTTGATTTTAACAAAAATTGAATTCTTGGGGTACTTTGATATGCTGAATCTAAACATGTGTTTAGATTTTTGATTATGGGTCCAGTTTTCAAGTTGGTCCAAGTTGGGGTCCAAAATTAAAACTTTGTTTGATTTCAACAAAAATTGAATATATGGGGTTCTTTGATATGCTGAATCTAAACATGTATTTAGATTTTAGATTTTTGGTCCAGTTTTCAAGTTGGTCCAAATTGGGGTCCAAAATTAAACTTTGTTTGATTTCAACAAAAATTGAATATATGGGGTTCTTTGATATGCTGAATCTTACCATGTATTTAGATTTTTTATTTGTGGGCCCGCTATCAAATTGGTTCATATTGAGGTCAAAAGGGTCCAACATTAAACTTTGTTTGATTTCATCAAAAATTGAATTATTGGGGTTCTTTGATATGCCAAACCTAACCGTGTTTTTAAATTTTTAATTTTGGGTCCCGTTTTTTAAATTGGTCTACATTAAGGTCCAAAGGGTCCAAAATTAAACTTAGTTTGATTTTAACAAAAATTGAATTCTTGGGGTACTTTGATATGCTGAATCTAAACATGTGTTTAGATTTTTGATTATGGGACCAGTTTTCAAGTTGGTCCAAGTTAGGGTCCAAAATTAAACTTTTTTTTTTTGTTTGATTTCAACAAAAATTGAATGTATGGGGTTCTTTGATATGCTGAATCTAACCATGTATTTTGATTTTGGAAATTGGACCATGATAGGTAAATTAAAAAAATTAAAGTTCTTAGACCAGATACTTTCTGTGTCAGAAACCTATGCTGTGTCAAATATTTAATCACAATCCAAATTCAGAGCTGTACCAAGCTTGAATGTTGTGTCCATACTTGCCCCAACTGTTCAGGGTTCGACCTCTGCGGTCGTATCAAGCTGCGCCCAGCGAAGCATTTTATTTTGTCACAAATCAGGCCGCTGATTTTTTTGTTGCAAATCAAGCTGTTGGCTTTTTTTGTTTGAAATGTTTATCATTTTTCATCTCCAGGCCTTTTATTACTGATTGGTATATGGTATGTGTTTAGCTCATTGGTGAAGGCTGTACGGTGACCTTTGATTGCTTACATCAAGGTCATTTGGACTCTGGTAGATAGTTGTCTCATTGACAATCAAACCACATCTCCTTATTTTTTAGCTCACCTGGCCTAAAAGGCCGAGTGAGCTTTTCTCATCACTTGGCGTCCGTTGTCCGTTGTCATCGTCGTTAACTTCTTACATTTTGAACTTCTTCTAGAGAACCACTGAATGGAATGAAACCAAACATTGCATGAATATTCCTTATGAGGTGCTGACCAAGTGTTGTTACTTTGTAGCTGATCCATCATCCAAGATGGTGGCCAGGAGGGAACTTCTTTTAACATAGGACCCTATGGACAATACATACAAATGTCTTCTTTTAGAGGACCACTAAATGGAATGAAATAAAGCATGGCACGAATGTTCCTTATGTGGTGCTGACCAAGTGTTGTAACTTTGTAGGCGATCAATCATCCGAGACGATCGCCAACAGGGACTTAGTTTAACATAGGACCCTATGGGGAAATATATACAAATGCTTTCTTTTAGAGAACCACTGAATGAAATGAAACTAAACATGGCTTGAATGTTTCTTATGAGGTGCTGACCAAGTGTTGTTACTTTGTAGCCAATCAATCATCCAAGATGGCTGCAAGCGGGGAACTTAGTTTAACAAAGGACCCTATGTGAAAAACATACAAAAGTCTTCTTTTGAAGAACCACTGAATGGAATGAAACCAAACATGGCATGAATGTTCCTTATGAGGTGCTGACCAAGTGTTGTTACTTTGTAGCAAATCCATCAACCAAGATGGCTGCCAACGGGGGACTTAGTTTAACAAAGGACATTATGGGAAATATATACAAATGTTTTCTTCTAGAAAACCGCTCAATAGATTGAAACCAAACATGGTATGAATGTTTCTTTTGAGGTGCTGACCAAGTGTTGTTACTTTGTAGCTGATTTGTCATCCAAGATGGCTGCCAGCAGGGAAACTTAGTTTAACATAGGACCCTATGGGAAATACATACAAATGTTTTCTTCTAGAGAACCACTGAATAGAATGAAACCAAACATGGCATGAATGTTCCTAATGAGGTGCTGACCAAGTGTTATTACTTTGTAGCCGAACCATCATCCAAGATATCTGCCAGCAGGGGACTTAGTTTAACATAAGATCCTATGGGAACTACATACAAATGCTTTTTCTGGAGGATCACTGAATGGAATGAAACCAAACATGGCATGAATGTTCTTTATGAGGTGCTGATGAAGTGTTGCTACTTTGTGGCTGATTCACTGTTCAATATGGCCACCAGGATTTTTGATTAAATTACAGGGCCAATATTAAACCAAATTTGGCCTCATTCATTATTAGGGTATCTGTTATGATTTCAGTCTATTTTTACATGATTTCCAAATTCCAAAACCAAAGTAGAATCAGGTGAGCCACACAGGCTCTTGAGAGCCTCTAGTTATACATAAAAATTGTGTCCCATATTATCTATGGATGTTAATTTTAAGAATTATGCTGGCTGACATTAGCAGCAAAACAAGGGGCTGTTTTTATTGTTTAGAGAATTTGGTGGTGATTGCAGATTTTTTATAAATCTGTTTAACTACCTTCACAACTTTTGTAGACATACAACCATTTTGAGCTTGAGATATTTTCTTGAAATCTATCTATAGTTTTAAATGCCCTTGTGGTTATATGTGTTGTAGGTGTAAGGACACCTGTATATTGTCTATTGATTCTTTTAATTATTTTTGTCATTGGTTTGCTGTCTCATTGATGTATACCCCCATATCTCATCTCATTCAGTTTTTCTTTGCAACAGTCTATTATAGTGACAATTTATGAATGAAATGCTTTTCTCTTATGATTTTACAACAAAAAATTCCAAATTATTTATATTCATACTACTGAATAGTTCATGTCATTTGATATAGATATTGATATTGTTTAGCTTTTAATAAAGCATGAATAAATCAAATGAAGATCAAACATACATGCTAATGTTATGCTGAAAATATTGTAAGTAATTCCAACCTGATGTTTTATTCTTGTTTTGCATATCTTTTTAGGCTTCAGGTGAAGGCTTGTAGCAGGAACAAACTACCAACTGAACTGCAGCTGAAATGTTAAAATGGAGTAAAAATAATGAAATTTGCTATTAATAGACAAAATGCATAATTTCAAATTATCCCATTTGAAAATAAACTTCTTTATACAGATGACAATTGTTCCAAGAGCAGATAGATGTTGATCTGATGATAAAGCTATTTTGTGTATTTTTCGTTTGATCTTTTTTTGTGATAATTTTTCATATCATGCTACTCGCTTGAGATAGAAAATTATCATCAGAAACTAAGGGCGCACGTGACGTTGTGAATGTAAAAATTAACGACGTCATAGGCAAAATAGCGATAAAAAGATTAACAATGGTCTTTCAAACTCGAGGATGTTTCTCGGCCACATCTCATCTCCGGGATGTCGCCGTTCGATGAGGTTGTAGCAGAGAAACACCCTCTCGTTTTAAAAACCATCGATAATCTATAGATATGGTTTGTTTAAAACAAGTATTGAGTTAATGGTTTGTAGGATAATGTTCTTTTTTATAGAGAAGGTAGAAATATGTTGAACTTAGCATTGACCTCAAATACAACTATTTTATAGAGTAAGTTATTTTGAAGTGCATCAAATGCATGTTTACCAGTAAATCATATTCATTGGTATATTTAATTATACAAGTAATTGTTTTGAAGTCTTTGCTTGTTTTTTTATTTTAACGTTTGATGTTATTTATTTATTGTAAAGTTACAAATCATTAATATGTTGTTATTTGGTTTCACAGTCAAGATTAGTTTTTTATACGACCCCAAAAAAATTTTGTGGTCGTATATTGGTATGACGTTGGCGTCGTCGTCGTCGTCGTCCGAATACACATTGGTTTTCGCACTCTAACTTTAGTTTAAGTAAATGGATCTTTTTGAAATTTGACCATAAGGTTAAATACCACAAAAGGAAGGTTGGGATTGATTTTGGGGGTTATGGTACCAACAGTTAAGGAATTAGGGGCCAAAAAGGGGCCAAAAATAAGCATTTTCTAGTTTCCAGACAATAATTGTGGAACGGTGTATGGATTGCTCTGAAATTATACTACAAGTTTCCATACCACAAAGGGATGGTTAGGATTTGCTTTGGGGGGTTATGGCTCAAACCGTTTAGGAATTAGGGGCAAAAAAGGGGGAAAAACAAGGTTGTCCTGGTTAATGGACAAATACTTTAGTACAAAACATAATTTAAAGCAGTGTAAGGGAGATAAATCAAATACATCATTGAAATTATCTCCCTTACACTGCTTTTAAATTATGTATAAAGTAATGGTTAATGAACAATAAAGATAATTTAAAACAGTGTAAGGGAGGTAATCAAAATACAACGTTTTGGTTACTTCCCTTACACTGCTTTTAAATTATGTTTAAAGAAATGCATATTTATAAAGGAAGACCAGTAAAAATATCTGCAAATGTTGCATCTTTTTTTTTACAAAAAAATCCATATGAAAGATTTGACACTATATTTTTAATTCTATTATAAAATAGATTAAGCTAGCACTATGGTAAATTTAAATGGGTAATTATGGTTGCCAACTCCATTGGAAATTTGAATTGAGATTATGACCATATCTTGAGGGAAAGAATTTTTTGGGGGAAAAAAGGGGGGGGGATAAAAAGAAATTGTGGGGGGTCAATTTTTTCTCATTTCAGATTTCAGAAATTAAAAAAATTATTCTTCAAATATTTTTTTTTTTTCAAATTTCAAATATTGAAAAATTTCAAGAAGAAATCTTTAATTGCACAGTATGGCGCATTAAATTTGTAAAATCTTTGATCACATTTATTTATTTGTTATGCCGAATCCAACAGTGTATTTAGATTTTTAATTTTGGGTCCAGTTTTCAAATTGGTCTACATTAAGGTCCAAAGGGTCCAAAATTAAACTTTGTTTGATTTTAGCAAAAATTGAATATATGAGGTTCTTTGATATGCTGAATCTAAACATGTATTTAGATTTTTGATTTTTGGCCCAGTTTTCAAGTTGGTCCAAATTGGGGTCCAAAATTGAACTTTAATTGATTTCAACAAAAATTGAATATATGGGGTTCCTTGATATGCTGAATCTAACCATTTATTTAGATTTTTTATTTGTGGACCCCGTTATCAAATTGGTTCATATTGAGGTCAAAAGGGTCCAAAATTAAACTTTGTTTGATTTCATCTAAAATTGAATTATTGGGGTTCTTTGATATTCCAAATCTAACTGTGTATTTAGATTTTTAATTTTGGGTCCTGTTTTTGAAATTGGTCTACATTAAGGTCCAAAGGGTCCAAAATTAAACTTAGTTTGATTTTAACAAAAATTGAATTCTTGGGGTTCTTTGATATGCTGAATCTAAACATGTGTTTAGATTTTTGATTATGGGCCCAGTTTTCAAGTTGGTCCAAGATAGGGTCCAGTATTTTAACTTTTTTTGATTTCAACAAAAATTGAATATATGGGGTTCTTTGATATGCTGAATCTAAACATGTATTTAGATTTTTGATTATGGGCCCAGTTTTCAAGTTGGTCCAAATTGGGGTCCAAAATTAAACTTTGTTTGATTTCAACAAAAATTGAATATATGAGGTTCTTTGATATGCTGAATCTAACCATGTATTTAGATTTTTTATTTGTACGCCCCGCTATCAAATTGGTTCATATTGAGGTCAAAAGGGTCCAAAATTAAACTTTGTTTGATTTTATCAAAAATTGAATTATTGGGGTTCTTTGATATGCCATATCTAACCGTGTTTTTAGATTTTTAATTTGGGTCCCGTTTTTTAAATTGGTCTTCATTGAGGTCCAAAGGGTCCAAAATTAAACTTAGTTTGATTTTAACAAAAATTGAATTCTTGGGGTTCTTTGATATGCTGAATCTAAACATGTGTCTAGATTTTTTATTATGGGCCCAGTTTTCAAGTTGGTCCAAGTTGGGGTCTAAAATTAAACTTTTTTTGATTTCAACAAAAATTGAATATATGGGGTTCTTTGATATGCTGAATCTAACCATGAATTTAGATTTTTTATTTGTGGGCCCCGCTATCAAGTTGGTTCATATTGAGGTCAAAAGGGTCCAAAATTAAACTTTGTTTGATTTCATCAAAAATCGAATTATTGGGGTTCTTTGATATTCCAAATCTAACCGTGTATTTAGATTTTTAATTTTAAGTCCCATTTTTTAAACTGGTCTACATTAAGGTCCAAAGGGTCCAAAATTAAACTTAGTTTGATTTTAGCAAAAATTGAATTCTTAGGGTTATTTGATATGCTGAATCTAAACATGTGTTTAGATTTTTTATTATGGGCCCAGTTTTCAAGTTTGTCCAAGTTGGGGTCCAAAATTAAACTTTGTTTGATTTTAACAAAAATTGAATATATGGGGTTCTTTGATATGCTGAATCTAACCATGTATTTTGATTTTGGACATTGGACCATGATAGGTAAATTAAAAAAATTCAAGTTCTTAGACCACATTCTTTCTGTGTCAGAAACCTATGCTGTGTCAAATATTTAATCACAATCCAAATTCAGAGCTGTATCAAGCTTGAATGTTGTGTCCATACTTGCCCCAACTGTTCAGGGTTCGACCTCTGCGGTCGTATCAAGCTGCGCCCCAGCGAAGCATTTTATTTTACTAGTATATATATGCAATACTACATGTAATCAAGGATTTGTATAGTAATACTTGATAAATCCTTGATGTAATGTAAAAAAATAATTTTAAACAGTAAATTAGTGATAGTGATAAAATACTTTACTCTTTTAAGTCTTTCAAATAATTTCAATGTCTTTCATTTTGATATATTATGTGATATAATTTTATAAGGTTTTTAAATTTTTGTTATATTTTTGTCTTTCATGTAGTGCATTGCTTGCAGAACAGATAGATTAATGTTTTATCAAACTTTTTTAAGCCTCTGTCAATATTGTATGATGTTGTATAAAAATGTGTGAATTTCAAAAATAATCATATTGTTACAATGCCAAAAAGGATAAAGCAAATCCAACACAGTTTCCAAAGAAAATGAGGGGGGTTTTAACGACCTTGACTACCCATGAGGGTCTTGCATGGTCGGTGTGTTTCAAAAGACTGATTGTCATAACTTATATAGTCTTACAGACATGTAAAAGTTTGATGAGTTAGGGGGGCTATCATTTGAAATGAGTAATCATAGAAGCAGTACATGAACATTAAAAAATAAGGGTATTAAAGTTTTGGAATTTCTGGGTTTTAGTGTTTTGAAAGCTGGAAGTATTTAAAGTATACTGTTTTATATGTCTATCAATCTGTCTTTTCTCCTGTTACCTCTTGGGGTATCTTGAGTATGCATCAACACAACTTTCATTATTTTGACAAATGCTAGGTTTTATAAAGAGAAGCACACTTATGGTTTTGAAAATTTTCCAATATGTATCTTTACTTTTCAAAAATGTGCAAGTTTCATATATCTAGAGTTTCTTTGGCTATATTAACAACAATGATTATTTAGGAAATTATTACACATTTTGAATACTAAAAATTAGGTTTTTATGCAGACAAACTACATTTTAATGACTTATATATACTCAGTAAAAATTCCTAAATTCCTGAAGCAGCTCGATATTAAAAGGTTGTACTTTTACAAATGAAAATATTCCTAAAACAGTTAATTCTCAGCTTTATATATGCCTTAATGCAAGATTTTCAAAAAAATTGCTGATAAGTGTTAACTCTGAATTTGAAAACTTTCTGACAGTGTGATTAGTCAAGTTGTTGAATTTCATCAGTTAAATTGTACAGTATGTTTTATACTATTGGTAGTGCCAATTTGTAAGGTCTCACCAAGGTTATTGTGAAGGTTTTCTTGTATATTGTTTATATGTGTAAACCGAAATCCTGTCACAAAAAAATGTTTCTGGGAAGAATGGTAACATTTATACAAAATTTTAACATGAGATTTGTAACTCAGCTTTTTGTGGGTTTTTTTAATGTTTATAGAATACCTCAATACTTAAATGTACATTTATCTGTTAATATATTTTATGATTGCTGTGTTAAATTTTTCATATTTTTTCTTCTTCTGGAATCTAGAAATTACCATGTCCTTGTTATGTAATATTCAGATTATTAAGCCAGAATTAATAGGGCATTTTTAGAATATTAAAACAGTACATTAAATAAGGTTGTGACAAACAATGTAAACATTTAGGGTTGGTTATGTAATATCATCAGATTTGTAATATGAACAGCATTTACAGTTTTCGTCAAAGGACCCAGTGCAACTAGGGCTTTATTTGGCCTAATTCATTACTAGAATTTGACCTGTTTTTTAGATTGTCATTTATGATTGCTCTAAAGTTGATGTATTTAATCAGTGAAATCTCAATAAATGCAGTTGTGACGTCATCAAAGTGCCCTTCACTGGTTTCCATGAAAAATATATACTTTGTCTATAAAAATTCAGGTAATTATTTTTTTCTTGGATGTGATCAATATTTCCATATGTGTGATTAGGCAGTTGAATATACATTTAAGAAAAGTTAAACTGTAAACTGTCAAACATATCTAATATATTTTCTAGAGAGCCACACTGATGTTTTTGAACTGACACACTTTATTAAAATTTTGTAGACCGACCTTAATTGTTGAAATATTTAAAGTTGGACTTTGCAGCACTTTCATAGAGCAAGTTTTTAAAATTTGAAAAAAATGCATTTATGATATAATTTGTTTTCCATATCCCTTATATTCATCGTAAATAGTACTTTGTTATTTTTTTCATTAAAAACATATCGTTTAGGTATATTTACTGGAATTTGTCAAGTGAAGACCAATTGCCATGCCATAAAGTTACGAAACGGCAAGGGGCGGGTCCAGCCATTTTTAAAAGAGGGGTTCCAACTCAGGATAAAGGGGTGGGGGGGGGGTTCCAACCATATGTCCCCATTCAAAAGCATTGATCATCAAAATAAAGGGGGGGTTACAACCCCCAAAAAAGTTTTAATGAATGTAGATTTTATATTGGCGATTAATTATTTAAACTTGTGTTCATTTTTTTATATATATATAAAAATTGTCCTTCTCAAACTGAATATAGTTTTCCTATGATAAAAGTTCTTTAACCTTCTAAAAGTTCAGTGGCAGCTTTTTCTATAGACTCTCTAAATGATTGTTATGTTAAAAAATAAATTTTGAAAAAATTAATGGTTTTATTTTGAAACACTATCTAGTCATTCATATGTTAAATGCAGCTGTAACTGTAGGGCAATTTTGTGTATTTTCATCTGTTATTGAACCTCAATTTTTTTTTCTTGTAAATATAACTTGTAGAAAAGATGCCTTTCTCATCATGTAAACATACTTACATGACATAGTCTGACATATATTTATTAGACAGGTGTTGGTTCTAATGTTTCAGTTAACTTATATGAATGTGCTAAAAAATATATTTATGATATATCTATATGCAGTTTTGGTAATAAATAAGAAATCAAAAGAATTGGGGCAAAACTATGTTTACATCTGCAAAATTGATTATGTTTAAACCTACAAAAATTCTAGTAAATCTACCAAAAATTATAGTAAACCTACAAAAAATTATGATTTTGTACTCAAGAGTGTGTATTGTTTAGTTCATTATTGTTCATATTTAAGAATTGTTTATTGATATTGTAGAATTATTGTTATTGATATTGCATAGGTAAGTTGTTCAGTTATTGGATTATGATTGTTGATGATTTATGACTAATGTAAAGTAGATGCATTAACATATAGAGTATAAACATTAAATAAAAAAAAAATGTTGGTGCTAAGTCCCTTTCAAATTGAAATCAGGTTTTAAGATAAAGTATATTGAACAATTATATTTTATAAATGTTTGTAGCATTATGTGGGGAAAAAGATTTCATCAACAATAATTTTAAATTGACTAATAATAAAATATTTAAGCATGATGCCATAGGGTTGAAAATTTACCATTTGGTATGCAGAAAATGAAACATTTTTTAAAATTTTATTTGGAGCCATTTTACTTTGAGAAAGTATTTATTATTTTATACAGATTTTAAAATTCTTTAAAAATGGACAAATATTAAGAAAATGTAATTCATCCTGAAACTTTGATAAAAATAATACTGTAAACCAACTAAATTTCGCAAGCGATTTATTTTCGTGACTTTCACGAGTAGTAAATTAACGCGAATATAAATAGTCGTGAATATGTAAAACTTGGAAGTTTCCTTATTTAACTGCATCAATCAAATTTGAAAATTGTGAAATTAAATCGCCGCGAAGTGGGCTAGTAAGGGCTAAACGCGAAATAAAGTATCCGTGAAAATAAGTTGGTTTACAATATATGAAAGTTCTTGAAATAAGTTTTATAGTGAAAAAAATATATGCTTTCATATTGTACATGTTTTTTAGTAGCAGGTAAATTATTTCATATTTCCAGCAGTAGGTATGAAGTCAAAATATGAATGGTTTAAATGTAATATATAAATGTTTCTTTTAAGTTTTGTATTATTTGTATTATAGAAACTCTGTTACACAGAACTGCATGTTTTGTTTAAAAGGAATGTTATAAATGTGTTTTCAAATTATTTCAAATTTGTTTATAATGTTATAAGAATGATCTGTGAAAGCAATTTTTTTGGAAATAAATAATTTGAAATGATATCTTTGTGAATATTTTATGTTCTTGGCAAAAATCTATATGTGTTGGTATCATTTTGTTTATACCCCTACGCTCTGAAGAAAAGGGTATACTAGTTAACCTTTGTCTGTCCATCACATGTTTTATTGCATTTTTCCCAGGGACTACAAATCAAGCTTTATACATTCTCACATTCATCACTTATCAACTTCCTGTTTACTGAACTATGAATCAGAGCTTCGGTAAATTTGTAGCAAGCATTATATAAGCATGCTTTTACATGTGATGCATATGCACATTCTTCACTTATCAATTTCCTGTTAACCAAATACTTGATATGTACTCTTATACATAATGGCCAAGTATGAAATTTCTGTCACATTTTTCTTAGGAACTATGAATCAGAGCTTCCTGAAATTTGAAAATTTGGTTTCAAACTTCATGTGAGCAGGTTATACCATGTGATCAGTTTTCTCATACATTGCGTATCAACTTCCTGTCAAACAAATACTTGTAGGGGTATCATAAGTGCATCAACGGCAGTTCAGCTCACAGTTCAGCTTGTTTCATTCTTGGTTAATCTAATCAACTAATTTAAATACCTATTAAAATGCATGTTGGTTTTATTTCATTTGGTTATGTTAATGTGAAATCATAAATTCAAACAGTAAACAAATCATTATAGTGATAAAGGTTATGATTGTAAGGAGTATTTTATGTGAACACATAGCTTTAACCATAATTCGCATACATCTTTCAAAGTCTGAAATGAAAAATTAATCCACTGACTCGCTCGCATACTGAATACAATCAAGAAAATATCAATGTATTACTTATAATTCCAATAAAATGCAGTATAAAGTGTGTCAACACTTACACTAACTACTTTGCCTTTGTAGGAATTTATACTCATAAACAGGAAAGATTATAAGACCTGGCACTTATGTATGAATATCTATTGGTCCTTTGATAGGACTAACTAACCCTTGAATTGTTTTTTTTTTCTCTATCTCTCAAAATGCAAAATTTGGAATATATGGATGATAATTAGTTTTAGTCAAGTAGTGAAAGAGAGGAGGAAGATAACAAAGGGATATCCAAACTCATGAGTAGAAGACAGACTGACAACACCATGGCAACTAATGAAAAACAATTAAAAGACAAACAAAATAAAAAAACAAAGACTGAGCAATCTCAGGTATGACTAAGTCAAACTTTACTTATACTTTGGTGAATTTTGTTAAGTCATCAACATCGTCCAGAAATCCAGGCAAAATCTATATTGAACCACAGACTATATTTTTCACTTAAGTTAGTTTATAATGCCCCATGAGATGAAGATGACTCCTGATGCTATTGAGATTACTAGGTCAAAGGTTAAGGTCACAGCAGCTATTGATGGACTAAAATTTGAGCAAAATAAAAGTTTCTGGATTACATCGTTTGAACCGTACGTTCAAGTCATACCAAACTTTGTATGATAATGGTCCATAAGATGAAGAAGACCCAATTCCATTTTGAAGGAACTGCTATGGATATATTATAATTTTGTCATTATAAGGGGTTTCCAGATTATATCTCTGATCTTGAATCATATGTCCAACCTTCGCCAAACCTGGCTTGAATAATTTGTGATCGACACTGTTCATTGAGATGAAAAAAGTCCCTATTGTTTTTTTTTGCTCTGGGACTACTGGACCTGTTTTTAGCAAAACATTTAGCTTTATGTTTGAAGTCTTTTATTTACATGTTTATCGTCATCAGCTGAGACAATTCATTATTTAACTTTATATTATTTTCTTTTCCTACTTTTTGTCAAATTCAAGGCAAAGTTTTATGAAACCTTGTTTCAAACTTTTATTCATAAATGTTCAGAAACTAGTACTACGTTATTTTCAAAACATGCAATTTTGTAAATGGGTATATATATTGTGAGGGATTCAGAATTTATGGATTTACCCAGATACCAGAATTGTTACTTTAAACAGTTACATTTTCCAGCAAATAATATTAATGTTTATCTTTTACTCGCATTGGTTTTGTTCTCAGTGAAAATTTTGTTATTACTCTATTTTCAAATGACAAACTCAAACACAGATTAAGCTTCATTTGAATAGCTCTTTACGATTTAATTCCGTCAGCAAAAATCGAAAGTCAAAAGTTTGAGAACTAAAGATTTATAACCAAAAACTTTGAGCAATGAAATGTTTTCAAATGATGAATATAACACTTTATGAATTTGGTGGGTCCGAATCGCTTTTCTGGATTAACCTTCATCAGAAACAAAACATTTGAAAGCTAAGGATATATATATAAATACCTAGATACGTGAGGCGTAATATGGCCAAAAGATATATAAAAAGTATAGTCAAATTCATCTACTAAAGTTATCTTTGCATAAAAGAGTTGGAACCTTAGTATCTTAATAATTCATAAATTTATCTACGGAGAGTTTAAGAAACGTATGTGATAAATATGTCCGAACCGACCCACTTACTTCTGAGTTTGTGATACTCTCCGGGACTAAAACTTCTCTTACAGTGGTATCGACCCAAGGCTAAAAAACAATCAATCCAACCTAAATTTAAGGTCGGATTTCAAAGATCAGGTTCATGTGATAGCATCATAGAAATCGTTTATGCAATGTAGTGATTGATGCCTTTTAAGATCTTTTACACCCAATTGGCATCAAGTTTCAAAACGGAAATATCCTATTTATATATAAAATCGTGATCATCGTTCAAAGGTTGCATGATATCACCTGATAGCTTTCTGGAAATAAGCTTTCACGTTACTAGTATATGAAATTTTGCACAGAATTTTATGTTGAGATTAAAAGGAAGCAGTAAAAAAACGTGAGTTGAAGGTAGACAGACGAGATCGTGGTCAAGAAAAAAAAAGTTCAAAAAAACGCTATACAGAAAACTAAAAATTAAACAACATGAAACAACATAAAACAAACGAGAAGGCCAGCAGTTCCTTCCTGTTTTATATTTATATTTAATTACCCTCTTAAACCCCAATGAAAGAAGACTAAAAGGAAACAGTAATATCCATCTCAGCGTGTCAGTCTTCTTCAAAGCAGGGTTCATATAAATAACACATCAACATGTTTTGTATGCTTGTGATATTTGCCACTGCACGTTAAACACCAATTCGTCATCATCCTTCACATAGTGCTTATAAATGGATAAATATCTATGAAATTTATGTACCTTAATGTGCTAATATATTTCTTGACAGTAGCTGTTATATTCCGCCTAATCGGATGTCTTTATTGTTGTAAAAGTTAACGAAATGTTATGCTTTCTCTTACGGTGCACTTGATACTATTATGTTGTGTTTGAGAGCTTATCTTTTTTTCTGGAAGAAAGTGCGGTATTAACAGTATAAATCTCTTGCTATGCAGAGTTAGTACAGATTACAAAGCTCTGCAAATTACGATGATGCACTTTTAAACTTAAGTAATTGAATTCAAAATATTTGCGCAAAAAAGGAGTGGGGCCAAATTTCCCTGAAATTATTTAAATTCATAGTATCACAACCCAATGTGTGTTTGTAATAGTTTTTACATTATGGCTTATTTCTAAACAGGTCATCAATCTACAAATGCCTAAAGACAGCCCAAAACCGCCATTTTGAGTTTTGGCAAATTTTGCGTATTTAGCCCTAAAACGTATAAGGACATCGTAAACCAAAACAAACCGAAATTATTTTTTAGGAAAGCTATGTATTGACTTTCGGAAACAAATTAATTCATTTTGGTTAGCGATGTTTTACGATGCAAAATTTGACAAAATCATGTAAAATTGGCAATTTTCTATCAAAATGCCATTAACAAAAACATGATTTAATGGAAATATGTAAAATTGTGAAACAATATTTTAAGTATATGATATAGACTCCTTAATAATATTATTTGACAACTTTTAAATGTTGGTCCTCTGAGTGAAACAAATAAAGGGGAAATTGACCTACTGCTTTATATTTATTTCTTTTTTTATTTTTTCAACCATTAAACAAAATTTTTTCACCATTAAACACGCCAAAACAACTGAACAGCATCTCATCAGATTGGAAAAATCGCGAAAAACTTTTGTCGGTAAAAAAGCGGTCCCATGATGGTGGATTTTTATTCAGATGTCTCCAAAATTTTATAATGCAGTAGTTAGACTTTAAAATGCATTTTTAGTTTTGCTTTGTGCATTTTTGTGCTTGCTCTTTGAATTCAAATCTTCAAATGGTTAAACCTTAATACATTTTATTTGTTTATGATTTGAATCTAAGTAGTTTTTTAACATCTCCTGTTCAGTTAATGACCATAAAATCTTTTTTTATAATTTTTTAATTGATTGTGAAATATGTTTCATTATTATTATTATTATTATTATTATTATTATTATTATTATTATTATTATTATTATTATTAACCTTAATACATTTTATTTGTTTATGATTTGAATCTAATTATTTTTTTAACATCTCCTGTTCAGTAAATGACCATAAAATCTTTTTTTTTATAATTTTTTAATTGATTGTGAAATATGTTTCATTATTATTATTATTATTATTATTATTATTATTCTTATTTTTATTATTATTATTATTATTATTATTATTATTATTATTATTATTATTATTATTATTATTATTATTATTATTTCCATACTTGCACTAAATAATTGTAGTCAAAACACATTGTCATTTACAAAAATCCTTTCACCTTCACCTGTCACACCTGTATAATCAAACCCTTAATTATTGGGACCCTACTTCACTAATACACAAATATACAATACAATATCCTGCACCTGACACGATATTTCCGACGGTTCGGCTGTAAAATATTGAAAGGAGTGGCTTCCCCATGGTTGATGACACGGAGATCGACCATATAAACAAAATCTTCCAGAAGTGTGATCATTCCTATTCCAAAGACCCAAAGAGATATATGTAAGTACTGCGTTATATTATTTGTTGATGTTTATATATTATGTTACACTCAGTGCATATGTTGGTTTGTGTTATTGGAGGGACAGAGCAATTAAGAGATTGTTTTTCTATACTTTGAATATATTTATTTGAACTTTATATTTCTGTTTTTTATATTTTCACTAAGAGCTATTACTGAAATTTTATATTCAAACGGAATTTTTAGGGAAGACAATACAGACAATTTTTTTTCTAAAATTTAGTTTTAAAAAATGAGTAAAGGCGTACCCATAAAACAACAAATAAAATTGGTATTTTTTTTTGAATATTTGTTTTATGCTTAATAAAGCTTTAATAATCTTTGAAACCTAAATATTTTAAGGTTAAAATAAATGGTTTATTGGTAATATATAAAGATACATCGTTATAAGTTAAGTGTTCATTACTAAAGTGCTGGTCCAACTGGCTTTTTTATTTGGGTAGTCGGCCGAGTTGCGCTTGGGTCGACTTGTCACTTTAACCCTCTTTAAGACTGGTCCATTCGTTTGATATTTTTATAGGTCTTTAACCTTCCCGGCAAACTATTCAATCGGACGCAGCAGGTTTTTTTTATATACAAGAACATAATAGTTTGTCATACTGAGTATAAGCAGGAACATATATATTGATATACTGTGAGTAACTGTTCCCAGGTTTAAGTGAAACGCCACGTTTATAGATAATATAAGATATCTTTTTAACTCCATTCTATATTCATAATGATCTTATTCAAATGGTACTAAAACACAATCATACATTCCGACTTAATGCAAAAAGTAGATATATATAAAATAAAAATCCAGCAAATACAATCCTTTGTCTTAATTTCTAATGAACTCGTATACTTTTCATTTACTTTAAACGTGTCTGCAAACTGAGTCTAAAGCTTGAGAAAGACATCTCTTGATCCCAGTGAAAATTTAGTTTATTTCTTTTCTTTACATTTTCATATAAATCTATCAAAATTCCGATTTTAATTTTTCCTTCAAATAAATGCTTATTAAATGATCATTACAGGGAACTGAAAATTTATTCGTCTAAAGAATGACGACTGAAGCTTAGTCTGTGTTCTCTGGACTCTACTTTTAAGTTGCAATCTACATATTAAATATATATATGTTATATTAATATTACCGAGACATTGATATTACTTCTCAGTTTCCAACTTCGTTTTAACAGTTATCATAAGTATTGTTATTCTTGCACGTTTTCTATATTATTATTTTATAAAAAATGAAAAAGGTTCTCATATTTTATAGATACACGATTAAAAACCATAGATTACCAATTTTTAAAGTATGGATCTATGATGTCTAAACCATTATGTAGATAGACCCTTTTTAATACTGATAATATCAATATCAACTGTGTGAAAGAAAAAGAATCGAGTCTATGTCTAAAAATATGCTTCATCGTTTGTGCAATGTCGTTATAAAGAATGGCAAATAAAAAAGGACTAGAATTTCTGATATCTCTCCCCTCTTAAAAAGATTTTAAATAGATCTGAATACTGAATTGATATTTGTATTTTTATAATATTACCCTGTTCCTGTACATGACATTAATGAACGCAGACTTTACTTGATGTCAGTCTATTAGACATTAAACCTTTCCATCTTATTCCTTTACCCCTTTCTTGTTTCCTTGTCAATTGTAATCGATATTATTCATCATAAATATTTCACAAATAATTATTTAAAGTTTGCGTTTTCTCGTTTGAATTGTTTTACATTGTTATTTCGGGGCCTTTTATAGCTGACTGTGCGGTATGGGATTTGCTCATTGTGTTGAAGGTCGTACGGTGACCTATAGTTGTTAATTTCTGTGTCATTTGGTCTCTTGTGGAGAGTTGTATCATTGGCAATCATACCACATCTCCTTTTTTATATTAACAAAAATTTTGTTAAAAATTAATTAATAAAAATATATCATCAGAGTAGTCTTTATTCGTTTGCATAAACACGCCCCACGTGTATGTAAAAGCTTAGTTTTTGAATTAAATTCAGTTTGTACTTTCTTGAACGGACCACATACATACTCTAAAATACACTACGTAATAATAATAATAATAATAATAATAATAATAATCTACAGAAAAATCTAGAAGTCAAATCAGGCCTTTTTGATAATTGTATTCCATAGAATTAAGATAACATGGGCTTGAAATTTCCGCAGTTTGAAATTGAAAAAAATGCCGGTGAACTGAATGTTGCCCTATTCTGTTCTATGGTTCATGATCGTGTATTTGAATGTACTTAATCGCGACTTTTTTGCGTTCATTATTTTCATGAATGTGCTCCTTTGTTCCAGAAACAATTCATTGGTGCATATTTTCTTGGTGCAAAAAATCTCCAAAAAATGCGTGCAACTTTTACTCAGCACTGTGGTATATCCATCGAACATCAAAAGCGTTATAATCCATTTGTTTGTCTCAGAGATGGTTAACTTTTGAATGTCAATTTTCGCATTGTCATTTTCGTGATTACGAGAAATCCACTTTTTATGTCCCCGCCGCTAGGCGAAGGGGGCATTAGTGTTACCCTTGTCCGTACGTACGTATGTCCAAAAATTGGTTTCCGTTCTCTAACTTTATTTTGCCTTAATTATGTGACTTTATAACGTTATATGCAAGCGAGGACATCATCTGTGTCCCATGGACACATTCTCCATTTATTATATTAAAAAATCTTTGATATTTAAAGTATATATTTTGTTTAATAGAAAACTTAAATAATTATTTCATAAGTGGTAGTTTTTTTCAACAATTGTTTTTTGTTTTCTCCTGATGTGAACAAGTATGATAATATTTTACAATGTAATTTGGTTGAAATATATAGCAAATTTCCCGACAAAAAATGAAACTTTTTTCTATAATATCCTTAAAAAATTAGAGCGCTTCACAACAACAAAAACAAAATAATAAGCCTTTAAAATTCTGTTTCTATTGCTAGCAAATTGATTTCATTCAACATTGATATAGTAACAACAGACTTGTTGAACATATTCCCGTACATATATATGTAGGACTCGGAGGTGCGATGGGGACCCTGAAGTGCGATGGTCACGCTGAAGTGCGATGGTCTACGCCGAAGTGCGATGGTCCGTTCGCTGATGTGCGATGGTCTATTTGACGCTTGACGGCTAGTTTAAAATATTCAAATGTGCAGTTATTATGAGAAGTACATGTAGATTTCTTCAATAGTTAGTAAATGAATTTACATTCATTATTGTATATGTCTGTCCTTAGTTACAGTTGCATACTAAATGAGAGATCGTCCTCTTTGATTTTCTACATGTGGACATAATTTTGCATTAACATTTTGTCTTTACTTTGTTCTTCTCATGAATTCCTCGTTTACCGTAATATAGTAATACGGAGAGTCTGTCTGCGGACCCGTATGTATTTACAGAATGTCACGCTCCATCGTACGTAAAGAGGAACCTTTCGAAGATTTCGGGAAAAAAAATCGCTACAGAATGTTAACTTTCCCCTATCCACCAATCCTCCCCTCGTAGTATTCAAAGTTTATAAGCCCCTTATCAACTTACAAACATGGAAAACTGCTCTTAACATACACATTGACTTCTACATCGACATGAAAAGAATTGAAAATGTAGTTTGTGTAGACCATCGCACTTCAGCGTTATCACCATCGCACTTCGGCGTAGCTATAAACAAGATCACAATGCCACCATCGTACTTCAGCGTCAAACCATCGCACCTCAGCGTGACCATCGCGGTTCGGAGTACCATCGCGGTTCAGAGTCCTACATATATATATACATTTTATGGGTGCAGGACGACTGTGTTTTTTATTACCTGACACTTTCGCTCCAAACACTTAAAAATGGAAACTGTATTCCTCTTCTGTAAAATCGATTGCATATAAAGTCACAGAAACTGTAATAGTTAATCTAAGCTTATTTAAATTTGTGAAGACCGAAATTTGAGTTTTTAAACCACCTGCTGTTTATGTTGACTTTAAGAAAAAAATCTATGCTGTTATAAGGAATTTATTTTTATCCGACCTCTTGAAGTGGTGTATTTTTCAGATGACATGACACAAGCATAATGGCAAAGATATAAGTCTTTTATCAGTATATATACATGAATTGTGTTTTTGATATTAAAATAGAATTTTCAACTTTTAACCATGATAAATCAAATGTAATGTTGATAAAGCGCAAATATCCTATAGAATAAGTTAGCACAAACGTCGTGTTTGTTAAAAATATAAGAAATAAGCATATTTTAGAATATTACCACAGGTATCCAAATGTTTAGAAAATGAAAGGGCTGCTTTCAATTTGCAATATTAAAGTTATGAAGAACTTATCACTTTTTATTAACAAATTAGTTAAAATATTGTAATTATACTCTCTTGATATATATATGATTATGTTAACATTGTTCTATAGCAACCATAAATATGATTATGTACTTTGCCTCTTGTTACACATGTATATGTGTCAGAGTATTTCAAAATAAAGTATTGTTATTGTTATTGAATAAGCGTTAATATCCTAAAAATTAAAGCGCAAATGTCCCTTAAAAAACGCATTTGTTCTAAAAGTATCAAAAAGCGCAATCGTCCCGCGCCGCATGTTATTAGGCCGTATACATCCTTATGAAATTGTTATTCTCTGTAAACTGAATTTGAGGGAAAAAAATATTTGTGTTAAACAAATCTTGTATATAAGAAACTCATAAATAAAATGTTGTTTTTTTAACTTTATCTTTCAATTTTTCTGTAAAGTATGTTTTTTTTTTTACTTCATTTTAAAACAGCACAGCCTTGCAAGTATTGAGTATAACATTGATATTATTTTTGTCTATTTTTCAAAATTATATATTTACTACAACATAGTAATGTTTGTTTACATGGGTAGAACCGGCGGAGGACATTTTAGTGCATTGATAGGACAATTTTAGCGACAAAAATCGGACGTTTTAATGCCAAGGTATAGCCTTGTTTTAGCGCCAGATTTTTGACCAATTTTAGCAAAAGATTTATTGCCACTGCCCTTTTAAGGGAAAGAAATTTATTCATAGTAGAATAATAAATTTTAAACGTATCAGGACAGCACAATGTAAAAAATGTTATGTCCATAGACATACAACACTAAACTAAATTAAAGTTTAATATAAAAAAAAATTCCAAGTGAACATACGAAATGATCTCTTGATATACCCCCTGTATACAGTACTGTTCATAAAATTGTGATAGAGTGCTGATTCACTGATGCTCCTTATTTTAATATATGTTGTTCTTTGTACTTTAATGATAGTAACCACAAAACGTAAGTGACTAGGTGACCGTATACTTTGCGCTTTTATTTCCTCTGCTTGTTTCAGCAGAATGTATTTCCGTAACTATCCAAATTGTAAATTCAACTGAACAACTTAAACATTATGCCGCCATAAATTACTGTTCACGGTTTTAGTATTCAACTGGTATGATTTCGCTAAAATTGGCTATCGATACAGGTGAACGGATTAGTCATGCGCTTAAATGGGCTATAATGTCTGCGCTTTTATGTATCCTGGTAGTTACCGACCGTGAGAGGGATGTACATCCAGTCAAGGTCGTTAAACACTTCCAGTTAGCTCATGGTAGTTTGAAATTTTTCGTCTAAATGTCCTGCGACCGGCTGAAAAGAGACGTATAATATATATGTCCCTGGGTTGAAAAACCATGCATTTTGTCGAGAATACTTGGACAATGTTTCGAGTAAACGTAACACATATATAAAAAGAAGATGTGGTATGATTGCCAATGAGACAACTCTCTGCAAGAGACCAAATGACACAGAAATTAAAGCTATAGGTCACCGTACGGTCTTCAACAATGAGTATGCACCAAATGTCCGCGATGTCAAATGTATTATTGGAAAATTTGCACTACATTCTTCTCAACTAGAAAATCATAATTAAAAAAGACTATTTACCCTTTTGAAATTGTTTTTGATATTTTAGGCAAAAACTTAAATTGATAAAACATAGAAAGATATTTTTTATTATAATAATGGTTTTACCATAATAATTTCAACAACAAAGTATTCAAATCGTTTTTTGAAGTTTCAGGTATTTTATATCTTTGTCATTATATTCTCCAAAAATGTAACACTCGCTTTTGAAACTTTAAAATGTTGCTCTAATCGAAGATAATATTTCACCGTTTTTTTTCCTGTTCATACAGATCTGTAACGTACCATGATATGCTTCCTTGCAATAGCAGGTAAATTAATCGGGTCACCTCGGTACTTTCATAAATTGAAAACTTCTATAATGTGAACAGGCTCATATTTACTTTTGAAAAAAATTAATAGTAAAATTGACGTTTCTTTCTTGTGTCAATGAATGAAATCTGGTCTAAATGTGTGTGATATATTTGCAAATTGGCGTTTAGCAGATTTCAATTAGTTAATCAATAAATAAGTAGAATATTTTGATATCCATACAACATTTATTTTTTTGTTGCATTTTTTTTCAATGTACGTGTTATACGCGAGTGCTTTTTGTCTTCCTTCCGAATATAATACCTTGAGAACGTTAAAATGATACAATAATTGTAGAAGTCTTCTATCGATTTGGCGCGGAAAACCCTCTGTCTTTAGACTAATCTGAACATGATTGTGTGAAGTGTCTTTTATGCCACATTGAACCCTGTTGCAGTGTTATGTTTCTAAAATCTCAATTGGTCGGATATCTTAAAAATATAAGTTGATGTCTAGATTTCTATTTCTGTTCTTATATTGATGTCTCATCTCCTTTTATTATACCGGTATATAACAATAAAAACAGTCAATAATGAAAGAATGTTCAAACATGGTGTTTTCAAGGATTGTCATCTTATAACTAGATATTTTTATCTAAAAGGATTGGTATCCATGGCATTGTCAGTTTGTATCGACTGATGAGATCCAATGTCTAATTCGCCTCTCTTTTGCAGCTTGCAGATGTGATACTTGTACTGGTTCTGAATAAAAACACAATTCTTTTGTTTTTAGTTTTTTTCTATCTATTTAAGTTTTGCGATAAACTGTTATTTTGGTTATTATTTTGCCTTTTAAGGGCCTTTTATGTGGTGACATTATCAATTCGCATTTCGATTGGTACATCACTATTTTGATTGAACGTGATCATTAATAATATTCCAACAGTATGATAATAGTTTTTTTCTATCTCTAAAACAATTGGAAGTATTTCATGATCAAAAGAAAAATGATATAGAGTAATCAACTTTATTTCTTTAAATTGTCAATTACATTATATCTTAATGGTTAAAGATTTTGATATACTAATATGAAAAATAGAAAACAAATCGAAAGCAAATTAAAATAAATTCGATAGTTCTTTCACAATACCAAGCAATGTAATGGAAATTTCATGTACATTATTAAATACATTTGTTAAAGTCATATGGATGTACACGGACGCTTAGTGGCATGGGCTCCCCTATTTAACTTTTTATTATGCCCCCACTGCAGCGGAGGTGGGATTACATGTAACCCTTGTCCGTCTGTATGTCCGTATGTCCGTCCCGAAATTTGTGTTTTCTGTTCACTAACTTTAGTTTGTCTTAACCAAATGTTATGAAACTTATACACAAAAATTAATGCTTATTACATCAAAACACAGATCAAATTTGAATTTGGGTGGCGTCACTTTTACCCCTTTAGAATTATGCCTCTTTACAAATGGAAAAATTGCTGAAGTTCCGTTCTCTAACTTAGTTTGCCTGTACCAAATGTTATGATGCTTATCAATCCAAATTACAGATCAAGTTAGAATTTGGGTGGTGTCACTTTTACCGTTCTTTAGTTATGTCCCTTATAACGTTATATGCAAGCGGGGGCATCGTCTGTGTCCTATGGACACATTCTTCATCTATTTTTTTTTTAATTTTCTTAAATACGTGCTGCCTTTTACTTTTATTTTCCATAATGCAGGAAAGATAGAAAATTTGAATATCGTACATCTTATACATAATTGACTTTATTGAGTTATTTGCTGTAAGACAGAGTTATCTATCTTGATGTGGAAAACGTGGAAATTATGATTTAAATAATATACACTGAAGATTCTTATTTTCAATTAATTTATAAACGTTCTGGGTTTTTAAAAGTATTATCTTTTATATTATATAATGGACTTTCTTTGTGACTAATTTTTAATTGCTTTTTGATACCCGATTGTAGTATCCCCGAATATGAATAATTTTAACCGGCTCTCTATTTGAAAGCAAGTTCAAACTTTTAAAATCGGCGTAAGCCCTCCCTTAAAAATCAAATATCTAAAAATTAAGTTAACTCGTTTGATCACAATGATACAATTATCTTCTAAACCAATGAAGGTCCCTTTATACGTCCAGTGGAAAATATTTCATGAACCAAAATGAATTAACAATGAATCAAAAATGTAGATATTGCAAAATGGGTCGATCGATATTAAACGAAAACATACTGAAACTTTGATGTGCTAAGTAATAGTCCATGATTTTGTCGCTCACCAAACAGAAATTTACTTACTTACCATCTGAATTTAACACAAAAGATACAATCACCGATATCATTTAACCATTTTGTATTTGTTTTGCAGACATAATGCTTCGTCAAGATATTCTAACCTTGTCCTTATTGCCGCCTGTGTCACCATTTAGTGAGTCATCCAACAGCAGTACAGATGAGCTTATCAGCGTTGCAAGGTATGTGTACATTATATAATACTTTGGAGGGCAGAAGGGCGGGGGTAGGGGCACCAAGGGCGGGCCGCCCTTCTATTTAGGGCAGGCGGGAACACTGTATATCTATAAAAAGTACTTGTACAAGCCATTTGTCTCCATCTACGAGGCCCCTCATGGGGTGTCCAAGTAATCACATAATCACAATTTTTTTGCCAATATAATCACATAATCATTAAATTTTTTTTTATACAAGATAATCAAATAATCAAAAATACAGTCCTAGCTTATCAAATAATCAAATAATCATGAAATATTTGATCTGGTAATCAAAAATCACTATAAAAACGGCCAAGTAATCACATAATCAAAAACCCCACGAGGAGGCTCATTTACTCAAATGAAACAAATGCTATAGAATAGAGGACTTTGAATTGAACTTTTGATTAAAACCATGTAAATAACACTTTTGTAATCTGGAATTATACTACCTTGTACGGACATCGGTATCTTACTTTTTTCAAGTCACTGTGAAAAATTTGACACTTCCCATTCTGTCAAAAAAAGTCAATATCGGTTTTGTTGCTACTAAGCTTTCTTGATTTCTAGACGTTACGTTTTAAGGTAGGTTCACTGTATACCGCCATCTTGGATTGTACAATAGCAGTACACAATCGGTCTAGTTCTTTGCCTAAATCAGCAAATTTGGAGACAGATTTGCAAATTATGTGTAAGACTTTTTATTTGTACAAAGAAAAGTAAGTGATTTATTGCATTATCCAATACAAATACCAAATACTTGTGTTTTTAGAATAATTTTTTTAACATGGCCATTTAAGGGGAGATAGCTCTTATAGTAAAATTTTTATACTTGAATGATAGTGAAATTTTAATTTTTTACTTGTAGAAAGAAAACAAGTTCTGTGACACCATTTTTTCTTTTTATTTTCGTAAAGCATCTTACAAAACCTATCTTCTCATATTATATTTCAAAATTCTATCTCATAGATTTCTTTTATTCACAAAAAAGAGTTTTTTCATGAACAATCTATGCAAATTTGGCAAATTTGCACAACTTATAGTTTGAAAAATAGCAGGGGGACCCATACTTTTTATTATATTTTTGAACAAAGCATGGTAAAATCTTCATTTTGGCAAAGTATAAGAAAAATCTATCTGAGGAAATATATACCTACGATCCACCTTTAGGCAATTTAAAGAATTTCGATTATGTGATTTCCAATCCAAACCCCTTTAGAATTGTATTCTTGCTACTTGATTCCTTTCTTGTACATTTTTTTCCCCAATATTTTCTATGGATAAAGTGTTGTTTGTTCTTATGGTTGTATTTCTCATGATATAATAAATCTACCCCGAAAGTAATTCCTATGAAATTATTTGAAGTACTGTATACAGTTTTGATGTTATCCAATTTCTATTATGTTTTAAATATTGTTATCTGTTATTGTCCTATCAATCTTTATCAAGCTCTGTTTTCATATTAACTTTCATTTTTTTGTATATCAAATTGTTCCTTTTCCATCATTATGTAAATGTAATTTTCTATGAAAATGATTTTATCGATATTTAAACAGTGCATGCATGCGTTAAATTTCTTTTTTTTTATGTATTTCTTTACACAAAGATCTATATAAAATGCTTATTGATGTAACAGTAATAATTTCTTTTACTGTATGACATGAATGTGTTGAATGATTGAAAGAGTCGGGGAATTCAACAATGAAACGGTTCAGAACATACAAACAAAACTTTCACCCACAATTTTTTCTTCAAATTTTAAATTTACTTTCATTTTCTAAAAATGACAAGCTGAAATTGAAGATGCTGCAAGTCAAAATAAATTAAGACATTCTGAAATTATTATTTTTAACTATATTTACACTAAAAGCGGTAGGGCCAAATTAGTTTCCTCTGGAGTTATTTCACGCCAGGATCATTTTCAAAAAGTTGTTCAATCTTTATTAAAATTCGCCTGTACCACAGCTCCATGTGTATACTTTGAGGTGTAACAATAATATGACTTATTTCTGAATATATTACCAAATCAGAAACGCCTTAAGTAAGCGCAAAACCGAAAGTTTGACAGATATTGGCAAATTTTGTCAATGTGTATGTATCCAAAAGAGGGACATTCGTAACTTAAACAAAGTTCTGTTGGAATAAAGGTCTTGTTTTGTTTTCGGATTTAAAGAGATTTATTATTTTTAGAGACCCAATGCAACAATTTAGAACATTGAAATTATGAATATTTTTTTTCTTCAATATGCCGTCAACAGCAACACGATATAACGTATGAAAATATGTTTAATTGTTGACAAAACTGTTATTAAGTATAAAATATAGTCCCATAGAATATGCAAACGCTTAGATTTCGCCCCTATTGATGAAACTAACACTAACTTAAAAGTGACATTAGTCCAACCTTTCTGTTTTTAGGCGAAGTAAATTTCGCTTTCAACAACTTAGTTAAAAAATAAACTTACTTTATCAGATGTAGCTTGGGTCTTTTCTCTTCTTTCTTTGTCTGTTTTATACTCTAACTAAATATTGATTAACTAGCTTTAATTGCCAAAATGATTTAACACGATTATGAGGAGAAATCATGTTTGGTAGACAAATGTATATCTTGATTCATTATATGAGAATTTTGAAACTTGCAACAATAACCGCGTTTTAACAAAAAGATACGAATTGATATTCATAAAAACGTCATATCATCAACAATCCTCATACTATGTTAATTTTAACACTGTTAAATCTTTCTTCTTAATCATCATTATTTGTTCTTCATTACAGTCAAAGGGCTATGGCATCGCAGCATCAAGACACGTCTATGGTATCTGATGGAAGCCAATCTGACAACTCTGACATCTCTGTTACAACTTTATCAACTACCCAAAGTATAGAAAGTGTAAAGAGGTTAGTTATCCTAGCTTTACATCGGGGATAATTTTTAATAAGGCAGCAACCAAACAAAACAAGGATACACATGTCACAATACAGTCAGACAGGTGCCCAAACTATACGCTGGAAGTTGCAATCGATCTGGCCTTAGATCTGTCATGAAAACGACCGTTCGGCTTCATCAATAAGGCAACTTGTCGTTGTCTATCATAATAGTTTTTCGTTTATAATTGTTTAGTATATGCAATATAAATCAGGCCGATGGTTTTCTTGTTTTATTTGTTTTTTTCAATTTTGTCGTTGTCTTTTTTGATATAGATTACTTAAAAGTTTTGCTCATTATTGAAAGCCGTCGTAATAAAATTGACATGATTTGGTCTCTGGTAATATTGAAATATTTTTTTTATAGAAAATACATCAACTTTAGTTTGTTTGACTTCGAAAACATAAGGGAATATAAAGCAAATTAACAAAAAAACCTGCATGTTCGTATACCTATATTGACTTCAATTGTTGATATTGAACATCTTAGTGTTAATTAATTTCTATTCTAAATTTTTATCATTTAATGAATAGATATGTTAAAAATGTTTTTGTGGAACCGTAAATCCATCTATTTTTTTTTTTTGAGAGGGGGGATTATATATTTTAATTTAATTGTTTGATTGAAAAAAAATATGAAAGCAAATGAAAAATATCAGAAAGGAAGTGGAAAGAGAGTTTGTGTGTAATGAAAATTAGAGAAAATAATAAATGCAATGTTTTGAAAAACAATGTCTGGCCTTGTGAAAAATCTTTTTTAATTATACATCGAAAAACAAATATGGATCGTCGGTACTTGACCAAATAGTCTTTTAATGTGTTGGCAAAAAAAATAGCATGGTAGAATAGCACATTACAGGGCCGTAACTACATTGAGGCAAATGCCTCATGTTTGAAATTTCTAAAAAAAAAAAAAACTATAAGTTGAAACAAAAGCTTGTCTTCACGGTGATTGTCTTGCAAGAAGCAAGTTCTGTACTCCCTCTGACACTCATTTATTTTTAGTTTTCAGTGTTGATTGTCTATGATTGTTTGTCGTTTATATGACTGTGTCTTTCCGGTATCTGTTCCCGGGTTTGTCTATTGTTCATTGGTTACCCTTCTTTATGACTATTGTCTTAGCGTTGAATTTCATTTGTAAATTTAATTTTTTTTTAAACTTGAGTTTCATTATATTTAAGGACCGTGTTAAGGCCCTTAAATAGGAAATAAAGGGATATGGAGTATATGTGCATGGTACAAAATCGCACACAACACATAGAAAAAATACAAATTATCAATGAACAGGGCTTTTATTCCTGTTCTTCATCTTGACAGTCGCTTGAGGGTTTTCAACAATGAACGAATCATTCATATCCTACAAAAAGGTCAAGACGGCCCCTAGCATCGATTTTAGCGGTACTTATTAATTTTTGTACTGTTATTTAATTTCAAAGTCACAAAAAAAATACACAAAAGTCTAAACAATACAAGACCAGAACAGACAGATCCGACATTAATCAGCTTGTCTACATATTAAGATAGCACATAATGTAGCAATGAGGTCTACGAACAGTTTTCCTGAGTCTACCCTTTTATCCCAGTAAAGAACTACATCAAGTTGTAATTGAAATGTGTTATAAAAACTGAATTAATGTAGTTCTATCAATGATAATCAGCCCCCTCTTAACTTAATTTGAAAAACAAATAATTGACAGGTAAAATACGTTTTCCTGCATACGGCTCCCAGACCCCTCGCCGAAAATATTTTGCCTCCCTTTTAAAAGAAGCTAGTTACGGCCCTACATTATTTAAAAATTCTATTCGTAAATGACAATAACAAATCTAGTTAATATATAATATGTGTTACGTCTATCATAAACCTATACATGCACATGATGCTCAACTTCGTTGCAAGATTACAAATACTGAGACCCAAATCAACCACAGAGGAACTTTCTAATCTTTTTTTAAATTAGATTTAGCTTTTTTACACACGAGATTATTACCTTATGAAAAGTAGTTCAAAAAGTCTGGGAGAAACTATTTTCTTGTTATCTGTATTAAATTTAATTTGTAATTTTTTTTTTACTAGTTTAAAGTAAATACGAGTACTCATAAATCGTAATTTGTATCTTTTGTCTTTGTGGTAGTTAATTTTGTTCTGATGAGTAAAGACATTTCCAACTGATCTTTAGTTTGTTCTTATGTTATACTGTTAAACACCCCTGTCACAAGTCAGAGGGAAGGTTGAGTCCACCAGTCTGTCCCAAAGTCTGCAGCATGTAATTTAGTTGTTGTCGTTGGTTGCTGTCTGTCATGTTTTTCGTTAAGTGTCATTTCATATATATATATATCAGGCCCGATGGTCTCCTTATTTTATCATGTCGGGGCCTTTTAAAACTGATAATACGGTATGGGTTTTGTTCATGTTAAAAGTCGTACGGTGACTCTTAGTTTTTTTTTGCATCCACGGCATTTTGACTCAGATTGATAGTTGTTTCAATGGCAAACATACCACATCTTCTTATCTCTATAAAGTGTCACTGAAAAGACATTATAAAATTACTTTTGCCATTTGAAGTTTACATCTGTCATTTTCATTACTAGAATGAATTTGGGAATAATTAAGACCGACTTGCCCGATAGCGAGAATCAAATTGAACATAAATAAATATTTGGCAGACAAAAAAGTAACATGACATTTTCAGACCACAAAGAATACCATCTTATGTTAACCCCTGATTAACCCCTGATAAAAATATTTCAGTGTTTTCCTATTCAAAATGTAGCTATACACATTTGTTCTTACTTTAAACATTTTTGTTTGAATTTTTCAGCAATCAGACGTCTGCTACTACAAAACCTAGCTACCAGCGCCACCCTAAGCCGCCATATTCCTATCTTGGCATGATCATCATGGCTATCGAGATGTCTCCCGATAAAGCACTTTCATTGTCTGAGATCCATCTCTCACTTGTCAGCATGTTTCCATTCTTCCGAGGCTCGTACCGGGGTTGGAAAGATTCAGTTCGTCACACTCTTTCTTCAGGTGCTTGCTTCTTTAAGTGTCTACGTGGCCGTATCAACAAATGGGCTGTTCATCTTCACTTAGCACCTTACAACGCCCTTCTCCGACAAGACACAGCAGTCTCAAGATCCTCATACTGGCCGCCAACCATATATGACTATCTTGGTGTACCCGAAGTTATGTTGCCTACAAAGTACAACACTGCCACTCCATCAGCTACTACATCAGACATCATCCTGGAGACCAAACGTCCTACAGACTTCAGCATAGATCGTATTCTCACTCCTGAGATAGCAGATGACTCCAGACCACTTCTGACAGATGAGACCTCACCAACATTCAACAAGATGAAGCTAAAACTCAAGACCCGAAAGACAACTACAAGACGTTACCAAAGCTCACCACTAACAAAACTGGTTACAGACTCTGCTACCAAATGGGGTGTTACCGAAGAAACCGCAGTCGACCAACTTCGTTCCTTGTGTAAGATTATGGACACTACAAGTGCTCTACAGCAACATCAAGCATCCGAACAGTTACTTCCAGTTAAGTCCGAGAAACCATCACCAAGTCCTACCGATACGTCTAACCATTCACCTCCTAGTGACCTACAAGAGTCATCATCCTACCGTTACCAGCTACCGACTGCATCTGTTCCAAGTTGTTTTATGACTCAGCCATCTTTCGACTACCAGTCTCAAGCCTGCCAGCAGAATTTTCCAACTCAGTCTTACACTACCAGCCAGCACCATCAGCTTTATACAACGGAGTACTTTCAACAACTATATGCAGCTCATCAATACCAGCAACAACTTTATACACAACAACTATACCAAAAACAACAAGCAGCCCAGCAATATGTTTACCCTCCTAGTTTCCAAAGTTACCAACAGAATGGTTTCTTCCAAGTGCCAGCTGATTTCAACACACTTGCAGTTGACCTGCCGTCTCCTTCTTGTCAGCAGTTTATCAAATATGAACAAACAACTAAAACTGTTTCATGATGCATTGTTTAAAGTACTTATTGACCCTAAATTTCACTAAAATGTATGCAATTAGTATTATCATTGAAGTAAAATTTATAGAGAGGGATGTTATGAAGGAATTATACTTTAATTTTTTAGACAGTTAAGATGATAATCTTATGATTTGTATATTTATTTATCAGTTGAACAGAATGTATAAATATATATGTATATGATATGAACATAATAAATAATTTATTACAATTATAATAACTTGTTCTTCTCAAAGCATGAGTCCTTTAGAGTCAATTGACCAACAGTAACCGGCCTCGTGACTAAGAATTCATAATTATTTTTTATTTTTAAGTTATCTCCCTTTACCTGGCCATCAAGTAACGACAAATATTTATCATTTTATTCTTCAATCTGTGGACTTTTGAGGCTATTTGTTTTGTAAACGTTACGTCAGTGTACTTTTATTAAGTCACAAAGTGGGAGAGAATTTATAAAATGAAGTACAACAACAAAACACCAAAAAGTCTTATGTTGTAATGTTATACTACTGTTTCAGGTTAGGGGGAAGGTTGGCGCCTGTTAAAACGTTTAAACTCGCTGCATTTTTATGCACCTGTCCTAAGTCAGGAGCCTGTTGTTCAGTGGTTGTCGTTTGTTGGTGTGGTTCACAAGTGATTCTCGTTTCTCATTTTTTATATAGATTAGACCGTTGGTTTTCCTATTTGGTTTGTTTTACACTAGTCTTTTTAGGGCCCTTTATAGCTTTCTGTTCGGTGTTAGCCAAGGCTCCGTGTTGAATGCCGTACTTTGACCTATAATTGTTTACTTTTTACACATTGTGACTTGGGTGGATAGTTGTCTCATTGGCACTCAAACCACATCTTCTTATTTATATTTATAACAACAAAATTAATGACCTTCATGTGCATGAGATTATCGCATTATCAAAATATAATAAAATCACTATTTCAAAAGATTGGTTGATTGATGGCGATATAAAATATAGTCATCAGACACGAGTCGTGTCGCAGTGATCATATTTTGTTCAAATATCACAAAAACATGTACTGTTGTTTAAATTTATATAACTATTCACGTGTAAAGGAACACTATAATTATTTAATAGTGAACCATTTTTAATTAATATATATAGATAAATACTAGTAGCGGGATAGAACCCTGCCTCGTCGGTTGTATGTGGCACATACTATAGGTTAGAACAACATGATTTATTGTAATTTGCTTTAAAATAGCTCTGAGTAACTTACTATACTATGAGTAGTCTTAGATCGGTACTTCGTGTCTTTATACAAGTATTTTCTTACTTCGTACCGATCTGATGAGTCAAGTCATTCCAACTGATTTTTATAGTTTGTCCTTATGTTGAGCTTTTAAACACTGTGCCATGCTATGGGGAGCTGAATGCTCACAAACATATTTTACTCTGTCTCATTCTTTGTTTGAATGTCCAAAGTCATTGCAAATTTGTTGCTCTCTGTCATACACATGCATTTGTTTTTTTTTCTTTTTTCGTTCATTGTTTTGTCACAAATTGGGAATTTTGTTTTCACTTTGTTTTCCATTTTGCCATGGTCATTCTATACCTTACAAACTACTAGAATATGGATTTTGCTCATTGTCGAAGGCCACACACGCCATACGGACCTTGTAGGGAGCGGTCTCATTTGCAATTCTACCGCATCTCCTTATTTTTATATAGTGGGTTTGAACTAGCACGTGGCAGGTGCGCTCGACTCCAATCTTACCTTAATTGACTAGGATTGTCAGTTTTCCAACCGAAGGACGGTTGTTCTCTCCGGGCAATCAGGCTTCTTCCACCATTAAAAACTGACCGCCACAAAATAGCACAGTAGTGCTGAAAGTGGCGTTAAACACCAAGCAATCAATCAATTGAACTAGCTTTTGAGATCGCCCCCAGTTGAATAAGGTACATATAAAAATGTTCAGAAAAAAATATTTATAATCATCAAAGCAGCATAATAGAAATAAAAAACACAGGTACACGCAAAACAATAATAACTTATACCTTATAGAAAATACTTTAGGTTACTGATGTAAGCACAAGTTACTTATACAAATCTTCTGGTATATGATCTTGCCCTGGAACGTACATTCTAATATCGACGTCAGTATTCCGTAGATTTTATACAGCAACATAGTGTTTGACAGAACAATGTTGACTGCAAAGGACATTCTTCAGTAAAAGTTTCGTGCAAAAAAGAAAAAGACGAATAACCTGTACCTAATATTTTTTTTCCTCTACCTATCCTTACTATGAGTACTCTTAGACCGGTACTTGGTGCTTTTATTTAAGTTCTTTCGTGCTTTGTACCGATCTGACGAGTCGAGCCAATCCAACTGATTCTTATAGTTACTTTGTCCTTGTGTTGAGCTTTTACACCACTGTCCCATGCTATGCGGAGAGCCGAATGTTCACAAACATGTTTTACTTTTAAAAAAACTTATGTTTCTTGTCAGGAATTTCCTATAGTTACTTTAATTAGTAGACAAACATTTTTACTACGAAAACAAATAAAAGGAGCAGTGGTGTATATAACATTGAGACAACAACCAACCAACTTAAACACACAAGAGATGTATATACAGTCTTAAACAAAAGACTTAATATAAAGTATCTACTACTAGAGATTTACAATAACTGTCGGACTCGGAGTCCGAGTACGAGTAAGACTACAAATCATACAGTAGCTAGATGACAAAGCACGATATAATGTTTGCTTGATGAACGGAGTTGCATTAACAAACGAAAATATTTATTGAACCATTATTTGTTCCACAATTACGACTGAAAAACTGCATATCACTTTGAAGTTGTTTATGGCTATAATAAGGTTAAATGTAGATCCCGCAAATAAAACAAACTTTAACAATATAGAATCGATTGGACTTTTATAATTAATCTTCCATTGCCACATAGTTTATGCATTTTCAAGAGGAAAACATTGACCTAATGGAATATTTTAAGAGCGACTTATACTTAGTGTTAATGCAAGGAGACTGTTTAATAATAGTGTAATGCTTTACGAGTTAACCTAGTGTAGTGCTATATGAATTGTGCCTATAATGAAAATGGATGGATTCAATATAATGCTTGCTGTATTTTGACATAAGCGATAGCGAAGAGTAATTCTATGTTGAATTTAGCAGTATTATTGTAGAGTTTATGAAAATGAAAGGACATTGGTTTTTAAATTGAGAAAAAAATAAGTCTTTGAATTCTACAAAATTTTAAAAGTATGAACTCATGTCACCTCTCATTCCACCAAATATCAAATAAACTACCCTTCATTAACCATGACGGGGTTAAAATTGCAGTAAACAAGTGTCAGATTTTTTTCCTTGAAACTCATAATTTAAAAAAAAAATCGACTTCTAACTTTCATTCACTGCTTCAGAATGATACACAACAGGACAATAAAAGAAAACATTTTTCGCTACCCCTTCGAAATTGAAATTTGAAGATGATGATAAAGAAGAAATGTTATGTTCTATTTTTATCATACACGTGTTACTGTGAAGTTTCAAATTAAACAATGATTCAAAATTTAGATTTTATTTTCCCAAAAAAAATTGCGGACGGAAAAGAAGACTCTTGTTGATTTTTAGCACTTATGAATAAAATTAATTGCTGAAGTTGAATGACATAGCTTTTACCTTTTTCCATGATAAATTTTAGAGTGGGGTTCTTGCTCGAGCTCAATTTAAATTTTCTATGAAGTTTTTTGAGGACGGACTCTGTTGGTTCTTTTTTTAACGTCTTTGTTTCTCGGCTTGTAAATGTTACACTACTGTTCGATTGTTACTGGCCTTAGTATATTCTTACTTTTTGTTTAATAAAACATGAAATATGTGCTAAAACTTTGAATTGCATTCATATACCTTATACTCAGCTTTGTGTCGATATAAAAACGAAAACACACTCACATATCATCATGTCATTCGTAATCTCTTTCAAATCGTGATTCTGCGAATTGTTAGTACCATTTGCTTGAGATTCATTAAAGAAATTATAAACAAATCAGAATTCGCAAAATTCCCCCAAATTGATTTCTTTGTGATTTTTTTCAATATTATGATTTGTAGCCAATGTGTTTCTGTTTTGATGTGATTTCTTTATGATTTGTTACTTAGAATATCGTATGGAATGATTTGAAACAGATTTATTAACTTTGTAAGCTAAAATGGTGTGATTTTTTTATGATTTCTTTATTAAGAAAATCATAATAAATGATTTGAAAATGATTTGTTATCCTTGTTAGTTATCATGGTTTGATTCATTGATGATTTTCTACAATGAATGCAATTTTGTTGCATTCGGATTTTCTGGGTTTATGTATATCTCTGACTTCCGGTTGAGATCAATTTCAAATAACAAATACTGTTCTAAACTAATTGAACGAAACTGCAAAATGAAGAGTAAATATACTATCAATGATGACAGTGGTAAGGAATCTCAGTCATTTATCTATAATTTCACACATTCAATTAATACTATTCAAACATGTCAAAGGTGTTCACCTTTTAAATTCGGAAACTGTGCATTTCAGTATCTCGTAATCATTTTGTACTGTCAGTAATTAATTTTCAAAATAAAAACGAGTAAAAGAAGAGACATGCAATTAATGACTAGCTTCCCGAGTCAGCAGAAGAAATTAACTGGCAAGTTATATGTCTTTATTTTTCATGATGTTTACTAGCGATGCCCAGGGCTGTAGGGGCACAGCTATATTAGCAGATTTGGACCCAGACTAAGACACATCGCCTATTCGACATCCTTCTAGTAAACGTGGTTGCCCATGTGTTTGTCAAATCTCGTTAGAGGCACATTCGGGAGAAGTAAGAGGAATCAATTCGTCCCTCATGGCAACCGGAGATAGTAACCCATTAACAATGGGAGGAGGGGCTAATTTAAGGTAAAATGAAGTTTGGGGGTCTCAGGGACAAAATATATTTTGATCTAGATGTAAATGTTTTAATCTGTGAATTGATGATTGATGTCAATTTGTTGACGATTTGCTTGTGATGTGCTTGAGGTAGGAATATGATTTAACTCTGATTTGTTAAGGATTTGATAACAATTTGTTGATAATTTCTTCATAATTTGAAAAACAATTTGTTTGTGATTTGCTTGAGGTAGGAATATGATTCACTTCTGATTTGTTAAAGATTTGATAACAATTTGTTTATAATTTCTTTCCAATTTGAAAGCAATTTGTTGTTGATTTGCTTGAAGTAGGAAAGAAATTACCTCTGATTATTGATGATTTCAAAACTATTTCTTGACAATTTGTTTGTGATTCGCTTATGAATTGTAAGCAAATTGTTTGTGATTTGTTGCCGTGATTTGTTAGCTCATTTGCATGTGAAATTTTATCACTTTTAAATCATAAAAAATTCATACGATTTGGTTATCATTTGCTACCATGATTTGTTCCTCAATTTATTATGTTTGGATGTGGTTTTCAAAAAAATGAACATACGTCTGCCCTAAAATAAAATTTCATTTATTTGGCATTGCCACCCGATCCACTGAAAAACTTGCGGCCCCAATAATTTTATTTTCGTTTCAAAATTTATATATTTTTTTTGTATTACAAAAATCGGAATCGTGCCGGAATTTTGATCGAATCCGCGGAGTTTGTTTTCAGGCTTTACTTATTTCAAATCACGATCTTAAACGCTTGTTATACACTTAGCCTGGGATCCTGGCTCACTGCTCGACAGTAGATATTAAATTGGGTCTGGATGCCAGGCTAGTTATACACTGTATTGAGAGCAAGCGTTTGAATGACATAGAACTTGATAGAAAAACGTCTGCCAAAAGTAAATAATGTCACAAGTTTGAGCTTTCTAAAAAGCTGTGGACTGCTTCGCTCTATCATAATTTAAGGTAATATGTGTGCATGTGGTTGTTGATTAAGTATTGGAAATGTGGTATTTTTAGATATTGATTGATATAAAACGGATGTCTAAGACTTGGAATATCAATTTTTGTATATATATTAAGATGATTTTTTTCTGAAATTTTAAACTGGCTGTTCAGTGTTTAGTTGTCAATGTGTTTTTGTGAAGTGTGGTTTTCTAGTTCTTTCAGCTGGTCATTGACTTGCGATTTTGATTGCTAGTTCTGTATATAATTTATTTAGATATATATGAATGTTTAGGTATGTTGATTAAGAGTAACATGATTTCGAGTGATGAAGACAATAACAATCAAAGCTTAAGCATTTATACAAATAGACACGACTCTGGAGGTGTGCCTAGATTGGCAGAAGTTATAAAACACAGATAATGCATTTTTGTAAACATTGTATAGGAACATTGTTTAGCAAAACAAATCGTGCATATTGCAGATAAACAAAGCAAATAAACACGTATTAACAATTGATATTTCAATATTGAATTTCAGTGTGCAATATATGCATAATAAAACGAACATGAATTAATGACAGTTGATCGGAACTGAAATACACATAGTTAATTTTCCGGCATTTGATGTCTTATCCTGAGACGAGAAAAGTCTGTAATTCTTTATCTCATTTAAGCCAATAGCTGTTGCTGTATATCAACCGCATCATAAAGCAACCAATCAGAATCTATCTAGTAATTATTTCAAGATGGCGTGTATATCGACTGAAACTAATAGCTCCGCACGGTGATGCGAAGCAAAAAGGGCCGACAGTGGAGAGCATCCCCCTATGCTCCAGTTAAGGGAGGTTAACATTTGATCAAAAATAAGACTTTCACCTATTCTTTGGACGGCACATGGGAGGACGTTCTGAAAGACCTTTTAGAGAACACAAATATAATCTTTGGTAAAGCAGACATTGTTGATGTCTGCTTTACGTCGTCACTTCATGGGATAGAAGCTTTTCACCCGGACATGACAGAACTTATATCTGTTGCTTTAACATCTGATAAATTTCTTAAATATGCGAATTTTATTATTGACAAATTTTGCCCTGAACCAGAGAACAAAGAATCTACTAGTCAAAACCAAAACGATGCATTCAAGATGATGATGGCTGAAAGGAGTAGTAGCACGAAAGCACAGAAGCTTAAAGGTCAAAATGGTCCCAGATTTACGGGTTTATAATAGTTTTGTACCAGTAGAGGCTAGCCTGGTACAAAACATACATATATTTAAGACTAGCCTCTTGTGTAATATTGAATTTACTACCCCCACCCCACTCTTGTCTGTCCTGTGGCATATTTCCATTTTGAAATTATCATACATGTTTAACCTAGCCCTTTAAAAACTTTCACTAGGATTATTAGTATAAACGCCCTGTCAGGCATTCATGTTTGTAATTGTGTCAACCTTCCAAATTTGTAATATTTTGCTACCCTAGTTTGGTACGGATCCTTTATCCTCAAAACTTATCAGGGGCTGCGGTGGCCGTGATCGTATGGTAGTTCGTCAAAACTTACATATATGAATACTACCCTATCACCTCTAGGTATATGTATGCAGTCGCAAAATTACAAATTCGTGATTACTAATTGAACTCGTTATCACAGATTTTTGTAATTCGTGAGAAAGGTTAAAAATCGTTGTAACAACTTGTATAACTTGTGACAACGGATAAAATTCATGAAAACGAAATCCATTTTTATTTCACTGTTATATCCGAATTTTCTATCGACTTTCTAATGATTAAATATGAATACGTACAATCATAAAATATGATATAATTTAATGTAATATACAATTGTTACAAATAAATACTGACATAGCACTATTACATGTTATTAATTATGTCATTAAAACAAACGACCGGAGTATGATGTCAGTCGTTTTTGTCCAGCATACCACGATTTAGATTTGGACCGGAAATGACGCAAGTCATTTTTGTGATCTTTGCTCAACATTGGAACGTAATCCATGGGAGTACACAATGTCTTATAACTTCCATAAAACTCTTTGTATCCTCCCTTTAGAATGTAAAGTTCAGGAAAATACAAAGAAGGATAATTTTCAGCATTTAATTCTCTGTCATGGTTACGAAGAAAGCGGCACATTTTTGGTCCTCTCTCAGAAGAAAATTCACAATGGAAAATAATTATGTCACGCTTTCCATCTGAGCGGGATATATTTGGATTTTTTAATAGTTCTAAAATATTGTCCTGATTATGAATATTTTCAGCGCCTCGTATGTGACCACCTTCAAACTCATACGAGTATCTACTGTCAATTATACGAACGCTTCCAATTGTATCATCGTATTTACCGTTTAAAACATGATTCATGGTGGCTGGAGTTATGTATCTTAAATCATGGCAGTGTCCCTGAACGGTTGGTAAACAACATTTTTCCTTTCCATCTCCAGTGAGTACGGCGTCTTGAACTAAGATGTCTTCTGTTTTAATGGAGTTGAGCTTGATGGCGTCAATGGACAAGTCTTTATTGGTACTGAGAATCTGTGCATCAAACGACAAAGATTTTTTTAATGATAGTTTTTTAGCTCTGATGTACCTTTTCTTGCTATACGATACAGGGGTATCACAGTCAGTATTGTTGTCAAATTTGTCGGCTCTTTTTCTCTTTGAGCTAAAGTCTGATTTAAACAAACTTAGTGTTGGTGGGTCGTCAAATTCAGAAAAGTCCATACCAAGTCCGGAATCTTCGTCGAACAAGCTTTTTATAAAGTCTGGAGTTTTTGGAATTTTACAACTGTCACAGTTATCTCCGCTTGAACAATCCATCTCAGTTACTGAAATATAGAAAAACAGTGAAAATGTTTTTCTGCTAAGATTTGTTTAATTGTAGATTGACTGGAAATTATTCAAATACTTGCATAATTATAAGAATGTAATGTTCGGAATACAAAAACATATTAGCACGAGATGCAAGTAGAATTACTAGACATGTCGAGCCTTTTCCTCATGATTCTAGGCGGGTGAAAATAAGGTTTCTTTCCGAAACTGTTTATGATTACTAGTATATCTTTTATACTCATATGGTAATACCTTACTGTACTGTAAATAATTCGTGTTTGGACGTAAAATTGGTTATTGCGCTCTCAAACATTTTATAATATTTTTAGTTTTTCTATACTCGGTAAGTTTCGAGCGTCCCTGATGAAAGAAAGTTCGTCCGGAAACTCGAGTAATGCGCACGAAAATTAAATTTTTTTATTAACAATGCAGCTGAATTATTGTTATTTACGTCAATAGAGTGAAAGCATCAAAAGTTTGAATAATGAAAATAAAGAGATATTATAAGAGGGTGGTAAAGGGTTATTTTCGTGCAACGTGTTTTGCCATTTTTATTTCACGTGCAGCCGTGAAAAAAGGTTCGTTATTCACCATGTTTCGTGAAATCGGTAAAAAAAATCAACGTGCAAGAAAATTTTAATTGTTCGTTCATCGTGAAATGGCAATTTTATTTCGCGTTCTTCCGTGCAGATACCCCCGCCCCTTTACGCCCCTCTTATAATAACGGAATTTTTATACCATATTACATTGCTACAAAAACAGTTTTAAAATAAGGAGGACTTTGATGTTAATAACTGTTTATAATTAGGTCACCAAACGACTTCCGAGTCGACAATGAGCAAAATCCATGCCGTATAGTTTTTATAATTTTTGCTTAATAATTAATGATATCCTTATTACATGTAACTGAAATAAATAGAAAATATTTTGTAATGATTATCATTTTTCAATAAGTAAACTTACTTTTTTCGAACATTTTAGTTGTGACCAGACAGTATTGACTGATGTCAGACAGAAAATGACCACTGTTGTAATCGCCAACTATTTTATATTCTGAGCCGAAAATAATCATATTCTTCATCTCAATTACATCTATACATTTGTAATACCCTTTGTGAGATATAATTATGACTAATTATATTGTATATTTCATTGTCATACAGGAAGATTTTTATGATACCAAGAAATTATGTTGTAAAATATTGTAAACAAACGGTAAATACCGTTATTTACGTCTGCAGGGTGTACATTTCAAGATGCTTCACCTTAAGATTGCTTTAATTTTAAATAAGAAGTTAATCTTTTAAATATTAGAACCATAGGGTTATGAAATTTGTATATACATGATATATCATTAAAGACAAGTTATCTGCAATAATCTGTTTGATGATTGGATCTCCAAAATCTACAGACGATCTCATTAGGTGACGACAATTTGATTTTTTTTTCTTTTAACTTATATATGTTTTGTTTTTTGTGTATTTGTTTGTTTTTGATTTTTTTTTGGGGGGCGGGGGGAGGGAGGATTTTGAAAATGATTATTTTGGTCTTCTGGTAAAGGCTGAAAATGAATAACTTTAAAAAAAGACACGATGCAAATATTCTGCAACACAAAATGCAGGAAACAGTTGTGTACAAGAATAAATACGAAGCTGTGGAAAAAATAAGCGTGCATAACAACAGATGAAAATAGATAAAAGTAAATCCGCAAAAATTCCTCCTGCTCCAACCCCTATCCCACGAATATCAAATGGTCGTCCCCTTAATTTTATTTAATGTTTTATTTATCTAATGTGGGTTTATTGACGTCACGAGTAAATCCATAAACTTTTATCCGGACATAAATGTCATCATTGTCTGAGCAGAAAGTTCATGACCCAAGTTTATGTCAAAGAACGTCTCGTCCTGTTTCTTAAAAAAAGTTCATTGGAAGAAACCAAGACCTTGTTGATAAATATTCCGTATCAACTTCACAAATAATACAGGATGGTCTTGAAGTATAATAGATTCTAGGTACTGACGTTATTTTTCATCTTAATTACGTGTTAAAGTTCCCTTTTTTGTCCTTGTATATTTGTAACCTTACTGTTTAGTCCATTTTTTATTATATACTTATGACGTTGCTCGGTACTTGTGCGTCCCACCATTGTGTTATTGTGCTATGGTCAATTTTGCATTCTTGTCTTTCATTTTTGCTTATGTGCTTTGTTTATAGAGTGTCAAAATGCCATTATGTGTTTCTCTGTTGAAACAGCTATTTGTTTTATAGTGATAAGGATTATATATGACAATGTTGACAGCTGTATACCCCAATTTCTTGACGTTTTTACATGCATATTATATCTGTTTGTTTTGCTCACACATTGTTGTCAATATAATGGAATTCAATGCGACAATCATACAAGTGAGAGGTTTAGCTAGCCATAAAACCAGGTTTAATCCATTTTTTACATAAGGAAATGCCTGTACCAAGTCAGGAATATGACAGTTGTTTCCAATTCATAAGATGTGTTTGAGCTTTTGATTTTGCCATTTTATAAAGGAATTTCTGTTTAAAATTTCCATTGGAGTTCTGTATTTTTGTTATTTAACTTTTTTCTCATCAACTTAAATATACATTTCATCAAAATTTGAACCTTTAACTGATGAGCAAAAATAGACTTTCATCCTCAGAAAAGATGGTCACTATTCTGTTTCAGGCAGTGTTGATGAATCGGATTGAGACGTTATGACTATTGTAATCAATAAAGCGTATTATCCTGCAATCAGCCACCTATTGTACAAATAACAGGAACACAAATATGTTTTTGCTTTATTTGTACATGTACAAATAAAGTCGCCTGTTACCCCACTTCCATGTTGAGCAAGCGGTAATGCGGATATTTCTTTTTGCGGACCAGTTTATTTTGGGGTCCTCTTCGCGGTCCGCGTTTAAACTTTGTCGATTTCTTTGAAAAATTAGAGACAATGAGTTACATTTTGACAACGAAAATTTCAAGTGTTGGGTGTAAATTTCAGAATAAAAACAATATATGTACATTGTCGGAAAATATAAAATTTATTTGTACTCGCTACGAAACAGGAGAAAAGCTCGGCAAGCCTCGCTTTTCATCCTGTTTCTAAAGCTCATACAAATAAATTTTATATTTTCCGACAATGTCCATATATCGTATATTTATTTTACTTTACTATACAGTCATTTAATAGAAATATTTAAAAAAATAATCACCAATTTTTTTTTTTTTACGGCGCGTTGTCAAAACATAACTGTTTGGAGAAAGTGAACGTAGTAAAAATAATTCTTTTGTCCAGCGAAAATAAGCAAAATAACAGGCAATGTGCCCGTAGTAAAAATAACACTTTCAAATTTGGCGTGCATTTGCTCGTGAAAGATATAACTAGTTGTCGTCTGGTGAAAACGGCTGCGGCTACAAGATTTGGTTGTATTTCCGATTTAGAAAAATAAAAGACTCTCATAATAACTGTCCATGTGAAGTTATTATTTGTCTTATAATAAGATAGTACTTACATGGTGAAAAAAATTCCCTTCCTTTTTATTCCAAAAACTAGCTTAAGCGTATATCATGAGTTTATTTTGTTTCAATTCAAAAAGAACGAATGATAAAATATTAGAAAATTCTGCAATATTTAATATGTTTCAAACGTCAAATTATAAAAGGTGAGAAAATAAAAGACAAGTACTTAACGAGTTTTAAGTATTTTACTTAACAAGTACTTGGTATTGTTAAAAGCAGACGCATGCAATCTCGATGTTGTTATAGTCTTGTTAATTGATATTACAGGTGTGTTAATTACAATTAGGGAGTAATTTTTTCTAATTTCTGTCTAATCTAATTTTGTATTCTTTTTAACATTTGTAAATTATTTAATATCAATTCAAATTTTTTGAAATCATTAATTAGACAAATCCGTGACATAGTATTTTCAAAGGCTCTTATGAATGACAATGGGCATGGAAATGATGAGTGTGTGTGTTGGTGGGATGCAAGACAAAAAAATGTTCAGGTCTTGTTTAGAACTATTGGTCAAAAATCACTGCAGTTATTCTTAAATATTGATAAAAAAAGGAGGAGAGTAGTTCAACAATTGTTTTGTGTGATGGGGAAATTTTCAAAATTCCGTGTTTTTTCAGATATTTTTTAATTGATTATTTGAATGAAAATGAAAAAAAAAAGAATAAGTTTTATTTCTGTGAAACTTTATCAAAATGGTTACTATTCTCATCAAGCGGCCTTTTATAAAACTAACAATATAAAGATAAGAAGATGTGTTATGATTGCCAATGAAACAATTCTCCAACAGAGACCAAATGACGCAGAAAATAACAAGTATTATAAGTCACCGTACTGCTTTGAACAATGGGCACAATCCATACCGCATAGTAAGACACAATAAAATTGAGAATGGAAATGGGGAATGTGTCAAAGAGACAACAACCCGATCAAAGAGCAGACAACAGCCGAAGTCCACCAATGGGTCTTCAATGCAGCGAGAAACTCCCGCACCCGGAGGCGTCCTTCAGCTGGCCCCTAAACAAACTTGTATACTAGTTCAGTGATAATGGACGTCATACTAAACTCCAAATTATACACAGGAAACTAAAATTAAAAATGAAACAAGACTAACAAAGGCCAGAGGCTCCTGACTTGGGACAGGCGCAAAAATGCGGCGGGGTTAAACATGTTTTTTGAGATCTCAACCCTCCCCCTATACCTCTAGCCAATGTAGAAAAAACAAACGTACAACAGTACGCACAGTAAAACTCAGTTTAAGAGAAGTCCGAGTCCGATGTCAGAATAGGAAACAAAAGAAAATAAACAAAATGACAATAATACATAAATAACAACAGACTACTAGCAGTTACTGACATGCCAGCTCCAGACCTCAAATAAACTGATTGAAAGATTATGTCTTCATATGAATATTAGGCACAATCCCTCCTGTTAGGGGTTTAGTATTATACCGTCATAAAATATATGAGAAGAACATAACCCGTGTCATGCCAACAACTGGTTTTAGAATAAATGTTTTTAATTCCGATGCAAAGACCCTGTAAGTGAATCAATATTAAAGCCAAAATATGCAATCTTTAATGACCTGACAACAGTATCGTAACTATATCCCTTCTTAATAAGTCTGTTTAAAGGTTTTGTTAGCTTTTGAGGTGAATAATGACATTTTTGTGCTTTGTAAAGAATATTACCATAAAAGATTGGATGTGAAATACCCGAACGTATAAGATGTTTGCATGTTGGGTTATATTTACGAATGATGTCCTTATACTGATGTTTTGACTAGTTTATGATATCGAAAACCCTAGTGTTATAATTTTTCAGTAAAACATAAATTTCTCTCACTAAAATCTAATACGTTGTTACATAAACGAGCGAATCGTACAAGTTGAGATGTATAAAATGGTGACAAGGGAACGTCACCATCTAAAAATGGATAATTAACGATAGGAAATGAAAAATCATCTCTTTTATCATAAATTTTTGTATTAAGCTTCCCGTTAATGATATAGATATCAAGATCGAGGAAAGGACAGTGGTCATTGTTAGTATTAGCTTTATTAAAGTAAGTTCAACAGGATAAATTTCTTTAGTATACATACTGAAGTCGTCATTATTGAGAGCCAATACATCATCTAAATATCTAAAAGTATTGTTACATTTTTGTATCAAATGTTGTTTCGATGGGTCTTTGCTGATTTTAGTCATAAATTGTAACTCATAACAATACAAAAACAGGTCCGCAATAAGTGGTGCACAGTTATTCCGCATTGGAATTCCGATAACTTGACGATATACGGAATCTCCAAAGCGAACAAAAATGTTATCAAGTAAAAATTCAAGGGCAGATATAGTATCAAAGCATATCCAATTGACATAGTTCTTTTGTTTGTTGCTACTAAAAAATGACCTAAAAGAGTTTGAACATATGTATTCGCATTCCGACTTTTTAAATGCCCATTTAATTAGGGGTGTGAATTTTTTCTTAATAAGAATATGAGGCAAAGTGGTATATAGGGTAGAAAAATCAAAACTTTGAACAGATTCAAAATCACCAATATATGCATTCAATTTATCACGTACTTCCAACGAGTTTTTGACACCCCAAAAGTTATTAATTCCACTATTTTCAAAGGCCTTATTTGAACAATTTATTACCAGGTTTTTGATTGTACCAAGTGTACTAGTAAGTAGAATAGACAATTTAGTAGTGGAACAATGACTTGAAGACGAAATAAATGTATATTTGTAAGGTGATTTGTGTAGCTTCGGAAGCCAGTACATAGTTGGGACTTTCACTGTATTTGGTTCTGCTTGTAAAGAAGTAGCTAATAGTTTATATTGTTACAGATATCGTTTTCTGAAAATGAAGTCAGTTGGAATGTTGGTGAATTCGTGATTTTCTTTTGCAGAACCTCAATGTAAAATTTACGTCAAACTATAATGATATTATTAGCAGCTATATCAGCCGGGACAAAAACAAATTCCTTGGCTAGTTCTTTTAGTCTATGTTTGATACGAGATTTCAATTATATGGTTAGAAAGATTATACTTAAATGCCACACCATTTGAAAAATACTGGATTCCTCTTCTTTTCTTTTCGGAAATATATTTGAGAAAGAGAACAGTTTACACAGATGAACCTGGGACTATTACACTGAACATAAGTGATATATAGTCCAAGGTAGTAGTATTAAAAAAGCTAATGAAGGGGTCTTGAAATTGAAGATTAAAAAAAAAATAAAACTGAAGTCTTCCCTTCGACTGTTTTACGGACGATGTCATGATTTGGTTGACCGTTATGACAAAATTGTGACTTTTGATACATTTCCACTTGTCGTAGCCTCAATCCCGTCCTCTTTTCCTCGATCATGACATCACCGAAAGTAACTTATCATAGCAGTTTGACTTGTAATGAGCAACAGGATGTGTGCCACTTGTGGTGCATCAAATACTAACCCTTCCGGACCACCCGAGTCCATACTGTTTTGTTTTTTAGGGGGTTGGGATGGGGGCATTCGTGTTGCTTTATCTCTACTTTTCTATGTAGTGTTTTGAGGACTGCAGTTCGTTCATTTTTAGTCGTTTTTCTATTTAACCGTGATGATGTTTTTTTTCCCTTTAAAATAAGGTTTTTGATTTCTCCCTTCATTTTAATAACGTTTTAATTTTTTTTTATTATTGTTGAATATTGTTCTATTAACATTATAAATATTTAGATCAAAATATTTCCGAAACTAGTAACACAAATGTGTTGTACTTACTTTAAAGGAAATTTTATAGATACGTATACGTATCGGAAAAATAAAAATCAACTCTTTTGTTGTAAAGTTTGGTTCCCAACTGACCCCAGTTGTCAACTTCTAGATTTAAGTCATATTTATGAATCAGACATTAAATATGATGAGATAAGCGCTTTTCGACTGATTTTTATATTAGAAGTTTGTTTTTATGTTGTGCTGCTACTCAACTGCCCCGCGTTAAGGCTCGGAGGGTTGACGCGTCCGCAAACATGTTTACCCTAGCCACGGCCTGTCCCAAGTCAGGAGCCTACGATTTAGTGGTTGTCGTTTGTTGCTGTGTATCTATTAATTTCGTTTTTCGTTTATTGTTTTGTACATAAATCAGGCCGTTAGTTTTCTCGTTTGAATAGTTTTACATTTGTCATTTCGGGGTCTTTTGTAGCTTGCTTGCGGTATGGATTTTGCTCTTTGTTAAAGGCCATACGGTAACCTATATTTTATAACATTCTACGTCCTGTGGTCTCTAGTGGAAATTTGTCTCATTGGCAACCATACCACATACTTCTTATTTTTATATTAGATGTATATGTAGTATCTTTTATTTCAAGTCAAAGGGATGGAAACGATATGCAGTCACTTAACAATGCATTATTCAATGAAAGGACACAATCTAGTTGTTTATAGCGGAACGTGTATTATAAAGGTTAATGTCAGCATCATTTAATTGTTCTTGAAAAGATCCTCTTTAAAATTAGTCCCCTAAGAATAAAGAAACACCGCTCTTCTTTCTTTCCTTTTTTCTTTCTTATGTATAAACTTCCTATCTTAGGAACACCCCCTTATTGGGTAAAAGAGGCGCATGCCTAGTTGGTTAGCGTATAACAATTGATTATCTGTTGAAAAACACGTTTTTGAAACGTTACAAATATGTTGTCAATAAAAAACCGTCATTTTGATGTTGTCAGTTTCAGAAGACTTTTGTTTAAATCCGAATTGTTTTTCTACAAAGTATAATGTCTCCCTTGCTAAGAAAAGATATTAGTACTTGCGATTACCATTTTTTTTTTTGTATGAAACAAAGATAAAATGTGTTATCAATTTCTTCTTCCAAAGCATAGAATGAAGAATACTTATGTTTGGGTACATAATTTAAATATTTTCAAACCATTGCACGAGTACACCGAAGGACAATGTTACAAAATATCGCTAGAGCCTCAAAATACATTAATTAATACTGTATAACTTAGTAAACTGTTCTTTTACTCAAATACAATTCAGAGAAAAATAAGAATCCAGGGTTTTTCAAATGGTGTGACACTTAAGTATTATTCTGACCATATCATAGTTGTAATGTAGTCTGCTATTGCTCTCACGTCCTCACGGCCCCAGCAAGTCCTAAGAAATACAGTCAGACGTCAGAGCTGTCTCGGAAAAGTTGAAATAAAGTTGCAGATGAATGCCATTTCTTCTTTCATCGTCACTCAAAAGATCAATTAAGTATTTATTCAGAGAATTTAAAAAAAAACACGGAATTTGGGAAATTTCCCCGTAACAGACAAACCTTGAAAAATTGAGGATTTTATATTTACTTTTTTTTTTAAATCTCTCCGCAATAACACGAAAACTCATTGTTTCCATTTTTGTAATAATTTTGTGTAAATAACGATATTGAATTATTTTTATAAAATAATTGTCACAAATGTTGAAAAAATAAACAAATTAAAATTACTTGAATAATGGGCAGAGTAGAAGAACTTACTCCCTAATCTGCTAATTGTAATTAACACACATGTAGTAACAATTAACAAGACTGAAACAACATCGAAATTGCATATGTCTGCTCTTAACAATACCTTATAAGTAAAATACTTAAAATCTCGTTAAGTACTTGTCTTTTATTTTCTCACCTTTTATAATTTGGCATTTGGAATAAAATAATTATAAATATTTGAGAATTTTTTCTAAATTTTCATCATTTGTTCATAGAGAATTGAAATAGAAGAAATAATTCATATACGAAAAAGCAAGAAGAAAGACGGGTAATTTTATCCGTAATTATCATTTTTTCACAAAGTAAGTTTTATCATTTCTTTTGAAACAAACAATAATTGAACATGAAGAGGAACCGATTAATAAATGCATTCGACAAAGAACAGACATTTGATGAAAACTGCTAAACATCATTTGATTATCATTCCTGTTTTTTTCCTACATTTTAGTGTCTTTTAACTTACACCCATTCGTATGACATTTTTACATCTGTACAATTGTATGTCAATATGAGGAAGACATCAATCTAAAAAATTAATGTTAAATAACTTTTTTTTTTAATTTTTCATTAAAAAAGATAAAAGGTTTAAATGCTGATGAGAATGTCAATTGTTTCTAAGTGCATTTTTTGTGAAAATTAGGTCAAGGAGATTTACTAGTCTAAGAGTTGTTTCGAATGTTAGCAAGTCCATTAAATTACAAGTTAAATTAAATCAATGAAAGCGACGGTAGATTTCGGAGATCCAATCATCAAACACATTATAAATTAAAAAGATTATTGCAGATAACTGACTTTTATGATATTTGTAGATACAAATTTCCTAACCCTATGGTTCTAATATTTAAAAGATTATCCTTAAAGACATTTTAAGATGAGGCATCTTGAAATGTTCACCCTGCAGACGTTAATTAAGCTATTTACCGTTCGTTTACAATATTTTACAACATAATTGTCTGGTATCACACAAATCTACCTGTATCACAATGGAATATACAATATAATTAGTTATAATTATATCTAATAATGGGTATTACAAACATGACAAATGTCTAGATGTAATTGAGATGAAGAATATGATTATTTTCCGCTGAGAATATAAAACAGTTGGCGATTACAACACTGGCCATTTTCTGTTTGATATCTTGGCAAATACTGTCTGGTCACAATTAAAATGTTCGAAAAAAGTAAGTGTTTTAATAGAAAACGATAATCAATTCAGATATTTTCAAGTTTATTTCAATATACAGTACCATATATGTCTCTGGTAATAATATTAATATTATTTATAATAAAGCATGTACAGTATCTGCAGCGATGCAACCGAAACACATTCATCGATGCAAAACTGAGAAAGCTGCGTTTATATAGCACAACACTTTTATTTTCATATTAACGCTTTTCTACTTACAAATCGTATATATACATATAAACAGCAACAAAAATTTAGCTGAACTAAGACGAGAACTATAATATTGCAGCTCACCATATTACCTTCAACAATGAGATAAAAAAAAATCGTAAGGGTTCCGCGGAACCCAGTGTCTCGCCTATTTTTGCTGTTAGTCACAGGCTCAACAAAAATGGGAAAATAATCATTAAAAATTTTCCTCTAGATACTATCTTTTGAATGTAAGAAGCTTCTGTTCAAGTTTGGTAAGAATACAGGATGGTTTATGAATCTAATAAATGTTTTAAAAACTTTAACTGCAGACTGTATGTAATGTTAACTGGAAGAAAAACTAAGTCCATTTATAAGTAATATACAGAAAAACAGGAAATTTTGTTTTACAAAATTTCCTTCTAGATACTAGCTTTTGATCATAAACAAGCTTCTGTTCAAGTTTGGTACAAATCCAGGATAGTTTAAGAAAGTTATTAAAATTTTAAAAACTTTAACCACAGAGTGAATGTAATGTTAACTGGCAGAAAAACTAAGTCCATTTCTAAGTAAAATACGGATAAACAGGATTTTTTTTTTTAACAAAATTCACTTTTGAATACTATCTTATGATCATGATAAACAAGCTTCTGTCTAAGTATGGTACAAATCCAGGATAGTTTAAGAAAGTTATTAAAATTTGAAAAACTTTAACCACAGAGTGAATATTTGTGGACGCCGCCGACGACATCGACGACGACGACGGAATGTAGGATCGCTATGTCTCGCTTCTGCGTTTTGTCGCAGGCTCGACAAAAAACAAAAAAACAAAAAACAAAAAACAAGACATGCCATAATGGAAAAAAAGAGAAATTTGAGACAAAACTAGAAAGAGAAATCCAATAGTCTAACTGAAGAATATTACTTTAAAAGAAAAACAAATGTAAGAGAAAGACGACGTGCATTGTTTGGGTTGTAATATATGATTGAACTCAGCAAACGCATTTATAATCACACTTAAAATGGCTTTAATCACCAACTGTTCCATTGAGGATCGTATGAAGAGATTTCCCCCTTAAAACTACTAACTAGTTCGTATTTTTACATTGATTGTTCAGGCAACCTAAACAAATAAATAAAACCTATTTAATTGTAGAAAAATATATTTATTGTTTTTCTTTATTTCAGTAAACGAGATGGATTGTTTTACCAAAGATAACTGTCACCACAAAGTTTCAAAAACTCCAGACTTTATAAAAAGTTTGTTGGACGAAGATTCAGGACTTGGTATGGATTTTAATGCATTTGACGATTCACCGACACTGAGTCTGTTCAATTCAGAACTTAGCTCAAAAAGAAAAAGAGCCGACAAATTAGACACTAGTACTGACTTTGATACCCCTGTATCGTACAGCAAGAAAAGATACATCAGATCCCAAAAACTATTACTGAAAAAATCTTTGTCTTTCGATGCTCAGGTTATCAGGACCAGTGAAGACTTGTCAGATGACGCCATCAATCGCCGCGAAATTAAAACAAAAGACGTCTTAGTTCAAGCCGCCGTACTCACTGGAGATGGAAAAGAAGAATGTTGTTTACAAACCGTTCAGGGGCACTGTCATGACCTAAGATACATAACCCCAGCCACCATAAATGATGTTTTAAATGGAAAATACGATGATACAATTGGAAGCGTTCGTATAATTGACAGTAGATATTCGTATGAGTTTGAAGGTGGTCACATACGAGGCGCTGAAAATATTCATAATAAGGACGATATTTTAGAACTATTAAAAAATCCAAATACATCCTGCTCAGATGGAAAGCGTGACATAATTATTTTCCATTGTGAGTTTTCTTCCGAGAGAGGACCAAAAATGTGCCGCTTTCTTCGTAATCATGACAGAGAATTAAATGCTGACAATTACCCGTCCCTGTATTTTCCTGAACTTTATATCCTAAAGGGAGGATACAAAGAGTTTTATGGAAGTTATAAGACATTGTGTTCTCCCATGGATTACGTTCCAATGTTGAGCAAAGATCACAAAGATGACTTGCGTCATTTCCGGTCCAAATCTAAATCATGGTATGCTGGCCAAAAACGACTGAAATCATCCTCCGGTCGATTGTTCTATTGACATGAAAATAATAGTGCTAAATCTGTATTTAATTGTACCAATTGTATATTACATTAAATTATATCATAGTATATTAATTGATTGATTGGTTTTTAACGCCACTTTCAGCACTATTGTGCTAATTCGAGTCATTCAGTTTTTATTGGTGGTATATCAAAGTATAAGTAGCATGGTGCGTGTTCATGCTTATTCAGTCCATAAAACATTCTGATACAAACGAATGAATAATATAGTATCTCACATGTCTTTCAACTGACTATGTTAAAAGAACATATGTGAAGGACTAGCTCTGGTATCTGGCTAAGGTTAACCCATGGTATCTTCTACTTTCTACTTGTTTTCGTTGACAGTATTTTTGTCATTTTTACTTAGATGTATACCCCGACTACAAATCTCGTGCACTGAAATTACATATATTGCATATCAAAGAACGAGAATAATAACATCGCTGGTTACCGTATTACTTACCATTCTCAACTTTCAGATAAAAAAAAAACAAACGCACGATGGCAAGACATGCCATAATGAAAAAGAAAACAAAATGTGAAACAAAACTGGAAAGAGAATTCCAATAGTCTAACTGAAGTAACCAAATGTAAAAGAAACGTGAACCGTTTGGGTTGTAATAGATACATACGTATTTTACAGACTAAGCCTTTTAGTCCCAAGACTCTCTTTTTTATTAAGCTACCAATATATATATATATTCTCTTTGAGCGCTTTCATGTTTTGGAGAGGTTTACATCGGTATATTTTTAAAACAAGCGACACCACCTATTGTGATTAAATAATCGGATGCAAAAACTAATCACGTGATTCTACATTGCGATTAAAAATGCCATTGAATTATTCCTTTGGTTGAAAATTGTCATAACTGAGTTAAATTTAAAGTTAACAGTCACCATCATGATTGATTGACCGACGTAGAATGTTTATGTAAGAAATATTCCATTTGTTGTGGCCACACTACAATTCTTTCACCGTTCATGATTTAGTACTGTGCTACTTGCCCTCAGATTCAACTTTTCATCGACACTCGACGGGTTCTGTTAATAAAGCGGAAACTAAATGACCTTCTTGAGCACCTGCAGTTTGATCCACCATCTTCGATTTTCTATATAATATTTTATGTTTGTCTTATACTCTGTTTTCTTTTGCCCAGTGTTGTCTGTTGTGTTTTATTTAGAATTTTTACCCCATCTCCCCATTTAGTAAAATTCTATCTTTGCTTTTTTATGTGTAATGTTAATAGGATATAACCATTAAGTTAGAAATCTTCTTTCATGTTAGCATAGGAACACGCCACGACAATTGTAACCACACATGAAGGTATACAACGAACTTCAACTCAATAATAATAATGATTTTACCTAAATAGATATATTTTCCGTGTGTTTTTCAAAGCAATGCAATACATTATTTGTGAAATAATAGGTGGGCAAAATTATAATTGAAACTTTCTGCAAAATTCAATTTTTGAGGAAATTGAAAAACTATTTTTTGGTAAACTTTGGTTTTTGCCATCTCCATACGAAGGTCTCTGCATGCTGCAGTTTAAGCCGCAACACGAAAGAATACATAAAGATGTTATTCGAGTATGAAAATGAATTTTTGATGCAATTGATTGGAGATTATAAGAACAGTTTCTTATATGCCTACTCCTGTATATGTCTTTCTTAAGACCATTTATTCTTTTCACCTTAAACTTATTAATACATATTGGTCAATGAACTAAATCATTGACGTACATTGGTAACTGTACTATATCATTGACGTATGTTGGTTACTGTACTAAATCATTGACGTATGTTGGTTACTGTACTAAATCATTGACGTATGTTGGTAACTGTTCTAAATCATTGACGTATGTTGGTAACTGTACTAAATCATTGACGTATGTTGGCTACTGTACTTAATCATTGACGCATGTTGGTTACTGTGCTTAATCATGTCACATGACGCATATTGGTTACTGTATTAAATCATTGACGCATGTTACTGTACTAAATCATTGACGCATGTTGATTACTGTACTAAATCATTATCGCATGTTGCTTACTGTACTAAAGCATTGACGCATGTTGGTTACTGTACTTAATCATTGACGCATGTTGGTTACTGTACTAAATTGTGGATGCATGTTGGTTACTGTACTAAATTGTTGATGCGTGTTGGTTACTGTACTAAATTGTTGACGCATGTTGGTTACTGTACTTAATTGTTGACGCATGTTGGTAACTGTACTAAATTGTTGATGCATGTTGGTAACTGTACTAAATTGTTGACACATGTTGGTAACTGTACTAAAGCATTGACGCATGTTGGTTACTGTACTAAATTGTTGACGCATGTTGGTAACTGTACTAAATTGTTGATGCATGTTGGTAACTGTACTAAATTGTTGACACATGTTGGTAACTGTACTAAAGCATTGACGCATGTTGGTTACTGTACTAAATTGTTGACGCATGTTGGTAACTGTACTAAATTGTTGACGCATGTTGGTTACTGTACTTAATTGTTGACGCATGTTGGTAACTGTACTAAATTGTTGATGCATGTTGGTAACTGTACTAAATTGTTGACGCATGTTGGTAACTGTACTAAAGCATTGACGCATGTTGGTTACTGTACTAAATTGTTGACGCATGTTGGTAACTGTACTTAATTGTTGACGCATGTTGGTAACTGTACTAAATTGTTGACGCATGTTGGTTACTGTACTAAAGCATTGACGCATGTTGGTTACTGTACTAAATTGTTGATGCGTGTTGGTTACTGTACTAAATTGTTGACGCATGTTGGTTACTGTACTAAATTGTTGACGCGTGTTGGTTACTGTACTAAATTGTTGATGCATGTTGGTTACTGTACTAAATTGTTGATGCGTGTTGGTTACTCTACTAAATTGTTGATGCATGTTGGTTACTGTACTAAATTGTTGATGCATGTTGGTTACTGTACTAAATCATTGATGCACGTAGGTTACACTGTACTAAAGTATTGACGCATGTTGGTTACTGTACTCAATCATTGAAGCAATGTTCTTGTATTATTCATAGTGTATAAGCTGTTTAATTGAAATACGAATAAAGAGAAAATTGAAGGTCGCAACTCGAGAAGCTGGAGAAAAAAAATTTTCACTTAAAAAAAAAATATAAAGAAAAACCGATATATGGCATAATATACGCCCTGTTTTCAAGCGGGCAATACATACATATTGTGTTATGGGTGTTCATCCGTTCGTTTGCCCGTTCATTTGTTCATTCGTCCATCAGTCTCTATTTAGTTTATACCGCTTAAACCGAACATCATAATTGATTTTGTGAAAATTTCCGAGGCCAATGCTTGGGTACTGTAATGTATAGCGATACGTACGTTTACAAAACTAACCACTACAGGATCAAAATCTAAAAGTTGTTGAGACGTTACGCACGATATTGCGTCTCAATTGGAAACGTCAATTTGACGTTTTATGCAGATAATCGGGAATATTTTTTTTGGCAAATTTTTTTCTGCACATCAATATGGATACTTCTAAATGTTTGGTTGTACTGAATATGCATGAAATATTTCAGACTGGAAGTTACACAAGCAACAAAAAACACGATATATGTATTTGAGTATGATAATAGGGTCTATATAAAAATAAGAAGATGTGGTACATGTATGGGTGCCAATGAGACAACCCTCTACCAGAGACCAAATGACATAGAACGCAATAACATGCAATGTTTCCCAATTTAAGTCCGAGAAGAGGGAGGAAGATATCCATTTTGATTTTAATAATGGAACAATTGAATTCAGAAATAAAACGATTGTCAGAAAAATTCCCATATGCTTACAAGCTTTGTATGATATCGAAGTGTAGCTCTTCAGGCACAACCATTTTACTTTTACTTTCAATTTCTATTCTTAAGAATTGTATTGCAGAGAAATAGCAAATTGCCCTTTTACGCCTCACAAATTTGAAAATAAACGGCTGATTTGTAATCCTCTCGTAATACAGCCTTTTCACAACATTAGGACCTCGGCTAAACGAACAATCCCAGTCATCGGAAATACTTCTGTTATTAATATTGTTTGTGGTCTTGTTGATACTATTACTACACATAATCTTTATCGTCTGCCAAAACCGTAACTCTCATGTCCTTTTAAACAATGTCTTCGATGATATCATAATTTGTACCGGAATTCAAAGTCCCTGACATTTTCAATCATATATACCTTTTTGAAATTTCGTATTAATTGCGTTTTCTCGCTACTTTAAATCAGTGATCACAATTATAAAGCGAAAAGTCTCTGGTAAGAAGATTTGTAACGAAATTTGTGGATATTATTTGGTGTATTTTGCGAGTCTGTTCCACGCGTTTACAATTTATATTACAACAAAGGTTCTCCGACTTCCACTATCATAAAAAAAACTGTCCGATATGATACAACCAAGGGCGCTGAAAGTTGTGTTAAACACCAAAACACAAAACTAACAAACAATTTGATTCAATTTTAAAAAACATAAGTAGCGTGCCGAATCGACAACTATGAACACGTGAGAAAACCGTTCAGTGGCCATGGACAAACTTGCAAGACATTGGATTTGTTTAAAAACGAAGTCGTTTTAACTACGCAAATTATCAAAAAAGTATGTAATTGTTTTAAAAGGTTAAAGTACAATTACGGAAAAAGCACTATTTTGTATGCAACCAATCGAAATTTTTAATAAAAGACGTCGCAACTGACAGTTAACATGTAAAAAGCGGCAAAATGACGTATAGTCTTCAATGTGCCGATGGATCGTCGTACAATGTAGAAATTCGACACTGGATATTCTTGCAAGACATTTGCCAGAAGCCGTTGCATTTTTTATTTCGGGTGTGAGTGCTATAAAAATTTGGTTTTGAAATGGTCTATCTATGTACTTTTGTTGGCTTTTAAAAATAAAGAACCCGCCGATTATTTTCAATGTCAAAATCTTCGGCTTTTAAAAATTCACCGCCGATTATATTTTCAATGTCGAAATCTTCGGCTTTTAAAAATTCACCGCCGATTATTATATTATAAAATCTTCGGCTTTTAATCAAATGGCCGCCGATTATTTTCAATTATAAAATCTTCGGCTTTTAAAAGTCTGACCCCCGCCGATTATTATCAAATGTAAAATCCTCGGCTTTTAATCAAGAGCCCGCAGATTATTTTCAATAATAAAATCTTCGGCTTTTAATCAAGAGCCCACCGATTATTATCAATAATAAAATCTTCGGCTTTTATAAACCAAACCAAAAATAATCTCCGGGACCCGAATATTATGATTGTTATAATCTGCGGGGAAATATTAAAATGCAAACACTTACATCAAATGCAGACGCGGAACAGAGAAATACATTCAAAACTCTCTAGATTTGCATATTCTGGTTCATTACACCAAGAAAGGTTGAGATAGATAGGTGTTGAAAAGACAACTGAAAACCTTAAACACGCAAGCACATGCAGACTATATTGTATGTATGTATGTATGTATGTATGTATGTATGTATGTATGTATGTATGTATGTATGTATGTATGTATGTATGTATGTATGTATGTATGTATGTATGTATGTATGTATGTATGTATGTATGTATGTATGTATGTATGTATGTATGTATGTATGTATGTATGTATGTATGTATGTATGTATGTATGTATGTATGTATGTATGTATGTATGTATGTATGTATGTATGTGTGTGTGTGTGTGTGTGTGTGTGTGTGTGTGTGTGTGTGTGTGTGTGTGTGTGTGTGTGTGTGTGTGTGTGTGTGTGTGTGTGTGTGTGTGTGTGTGTGTGTGTGTGTGTGTGTGTGTGTGTGTGTGTGTGTGTGTGTGTGTGTGTGTGTATGTATGTATGTATGTATGTATGTATGTATGTATGTATGAACCATCATAGGTCACATAACGGTCTTCAACACGGAGCCTTGGCTCACACCGAACAGCAAGCTATAAAGGGCCCCAAAAATTACCAGTGTAAAACCATTCAAACGGGAAAACCAACGGTCTAATCTATATAAAAAAACGAGAAACGAGAAACACTTATGAACCACATCAACAAACGACAACTACTGAACATCAGATTCCTGACTTAGTACATGTATGTATGTATATATTTAAGTGTGTGCGTAAGCGTCTGTATAATTTTTAAGCCCCCCGTGACAAAATAGGTGGGGGGGGGGGGGTATAAATTTACCCCTGTCCGTCCGTCTGTTCGTCCGTAAGATGCATTGTTTGTCCGGCTATCTCCTACAGTTTTGGAGGTACAACTTTAATATTTTGTAGGATGTTCATACACATAATAAAGGTGTGCATGGCCACAGGATTTTGATTTCTTCCAAATATTGTGACAATTATAGCTGATCACAGCTGTAGTTGCCTAAGTTGGTACTACAGCTGCAAATAGAGATCTTGGTTCAGAGGCGGATTTAGAGTTTTTTTCAGAGAGCCCGGACCCCCCCCCCCCCCTTTTGTGGGAAACATTTTGTTGATTATATAGGGAATCACTGAAGCATGACTGAAACGGGCCCCCTCTTAGGCAGTCAGTGCCCCCCCCCCCCTCCCTCCTTATGAAAATTTCTGGATCCGCCACTGTGGTTTGCCCAGCTATCTCCTCCTACAGTTAAATCATCATATATATTGTAAAATTTATAATTTCCTATGGTCAGGCGGGGGTATCGTTTGTGTCTTATAGACAACATAACAATTTCAATTTTTTTTTGGCCCTTTTTAAGGAGCTTCATTCATGATAAAGGCAGAGTTTTTACAAGTATCACTTAAAGGGGGCCCCTTTGATTGGTATGAAGTTATATCATGACAAGTTACAGATCAAGTTATAATTAGAATTTTGGTCTGGTCTAATGATTTTGTGGCATAGTTTATATGGTCCTTGACTTTGATGTTAAATGGTATAATACATTTGTAATACACAGCTGTAGGTAACAAAATATCAATTAAGGTAAATTAATTTGATCTTGTACAATAACAATCATGTGTAAATTCACTAATCCCACCATATTCTATAAATGCCTACTCTAAGTCAGGAGCCTATAATTCATTGCTGTCTGCCATATTTAATTTTCATTTATTGTTTTGTCTTTAATTAGGGCATTTCTGTTTTTTGTTTGCATGGACACACATTTGGTCATCTTTTTAGCCAATTATAACTGACTACAGTATGGGTTTTGCTCATTTTTGAAGGTTGTAAGGTGACCTATAGTTGCTTACACCCCTAGTCATTTGGATTCTGTCAGCTACTGGTAGTTGTTTCTATTGGCAATCATCACATCTCCTTATTTTATACAAAAGTCTGGATAGGGTTTTGGGGTCTTTCATTCAATGTCATTTCTGTATTGTTCAAATTTTTAGGTATTTTGTTCTGTATTCTTCATATTTTTCCCCATTATTTTTCAATCACTCAATACAACACTCCATTATTCTATATTCTCCATTTCATTGTTCTTTTCTTTATTTTTTTATACGCCCGTTTTTGGTTTGGTTTATAAAAGCCGAAGATTTTATTAATGATAATAATCGGTGGGCTCTTGATTAAAAGCCGAAGATTTTACAATTGATAATAATCGGCGGGGGTCAGACTCTTAAAAGCCGAAGATTTTTTAATTGAAAATAATCGGCGGCCATTTGATTAAAAGCCGAAGATTTTATAATTATAATAATCGGCGGTGAATTTTTAAAAGCCGAAGATTTCGACATTGAAAATAATCGGCGGTGAATTTTTAAAAGCCGAAGATTTTGACATTGAAAATAATCGGCGGGTTCTTTATTTTTAAAAGCCGAAGATTATACAATTGATAATAATCGGCGGGATTCTAAAAGCCGAAGATTTATTTAAATCCATGTATTTCTAAGGGAAAAATAATAATGATCGGGGGGTTCACTGTGGCTTTCCATAACTGTGGCTTTCCATAGTAATTGACATAAATCCGAATGTTTTTTATTACGTTGTGAAACATTGTAATTTGAAATATTTTCTTCTAAATGTTGTTTCGTCAAGCTTCGTGTGGTGCATTATTGTTTGGATACATCAAAAGTGTTCAATGATGTTTCCCTTATATCATTATTTGCAACAACGGGAAGCACAAGTATTGATATGAGTACTATTTTGTAACGTTAAAAGATATTGTGCGTTGTGGTTGGTTTTTTTAGTTATGTTTTATCGAATCTTGTTACATAAAGGTATTTTGAAGTGTGTTGTTCTTTGGATTTTGTTGATTTAAAGTAACATATTTACCATGTGATCATGTGCTACAAGGTATAAATAATAGTATGATTAAAATGACTGAACGGATGTTCAAAAATCAATTTATCACCATAAAAAGTATTTCCTAGATAATCCAAAAAAAATATTTAAAAAAGATATAAACTTACATCAAGACACAGAGTCATATCGATAAGTTGGAGAAGCGACACAAAAGACGTTATCATGCTTTTATTATAAAGACTCACACGGGGTTATTTATCTAGTTTGACTATATGAATGTAGCATAAAAAGCGGCTTGCAAGTCAATAATTCAACCTCATTTGAATCTGTATTTGTCTATCTTTGAATTTGACCCTTTGCTGTAGATTGGTTACGAATATGCCAAGCACGTTCGTATATTAAAAAGAACAGAATGTGAATATTGACAAGTGAAACAATGATGCCACGAAAAAACGTTTTGTTGACCGATTTGGCCCACAAAATTCATTGATATACCAGAAAAACGATGAATTTTACATATTTTTCATTCTCTGACATAAAATCAACCAAACCTAGAAACATTGTCATTGTACAATTTCACGTCCTTGTCTGTCTATTTGTATTAATGTTTATACCGGTCGTATGACTGTCGACAGTCTTCGGATGTATATCGACATTCAATTAGATAGCAACTAGTATAAAATACAAGTGAGAGATTTAGCTAGCTATAAAACCAGGCTTAATCCACCATTTTCTACATAAGGAAATGCCTGTACCAAGTCAGGAATATGACAGTTGTTTTCCATTCGTTTGATGTGTTTGCCATTTGATAAGGGACTTTCCATTTTGAATTTTTCTCGGAGTTCGGTATTTTTGTTATTTTACTTTTCATACGTACGAAATACTGATTACTTTATAAAGAGCCCACGCATTGTTGAAAATTTCCTTTTGACTTTTTGTAATTGAGATATATGTTTTAGACTATTAGAAATCAAAAATGAGAAAATAAATCAAATCGGTGATCACGAATTTGACAGCTTATATCCCTTTAACAATGAAAAAAAAATCATGCCTTAAATATTATGCTACATTTGAGGATTTCAAATACATAATGGGGCTTATCCTGGGCAGAAGAAGTACTTCTGAAACATGCTGTTCTTCATGGAAGCTTATATATTAATTCTTTCATTGTTGGTCTGGTTCCGTACAAAAATATCCCTCATCTAAACAGTTGAATTATCAAATATATGAATTTATCTTACCTATGAGTGTATACAGTTCATCTGGCCATGCATGCCAATCAGTGTTTGATATAAACATGGATATCCAACCTTAATCTGTACATGGAATTTTTTTACCTATGACACACTACTGCCAAAGTCCAAAATAATGCTCAGTTTCAATTACTGCTGTTAAAGATACATTAAAAATCTTCGAAGGAACGAAAAAATCAGCCTCAAAATTTTTCGTCAATTACACTGAATAATCAGGTATACTAATTGTAATCCAGAATTTAGTAGAAATTCCGATACTCCACGAAAACAATGCCACTGTTGTTGATAGTAAAAGACATTTGTTTAGAACATTTAATGATTTCCAAGTATCAGTGAATGTCATGTTGGATATTTTGTTGTTTCATTTCATTTTGAAAAGTCCCTGGCATTTAATGATGTAATAGAGAATACTTGATATGTGATGTTTGCAAAGTATCCCTCATCCATTATTAGAAGTCTGATCAATTTTTAGTGGAGAGAAAGAAAATCAATTGTCCGTATAATGTAATTTATATCCGAATTCATGTCTTATGTTTTATGCATATTATCATTTCGCCTGTTTTTGTCGATACTAATTGTTTAAGGATCTATGGTTTCTAAATCACATTTGCCTGCTTTATATTACACAATGTTGTTTTCGTTTTTGAATTGACACTATTTGAATCCAAACAATACATTTCACAATCCTTTTTAAGTTTGTTTAACATATTTGAACATAATGTGGATAAGCTTTATTTCGAATCCGATGATAAATCATATAAATATTACGTTGCCTCATATCTTGACTTACATCTAGAAATTGACAAATGAGGGTCGGTTGAAAACACAACTTTACGACAAAAGAGATGATTACAGCTTCCCAATTGTGAACTTTCCATTTCTATGCAGCAACATTCCAGCAGCGCCAGCATACGGAGTATATATCTCCCAATTGATACGATATTCCCGGGCTTGTATTTCCTACCATGATTTCCTTGATAGAGGATTGCTGCTCACAAGGAAGCTATTAAACCAAGAGTTCCAAATGGTGAAGTTGAAATCATTCCTTCGTAAATTTTACGGACGCCATCACGAGTTGGTTGACCGTTATGGAATAACCGTTTCACAGATGATATCGGATATGTTCCTTATGTCGTAACTACAATACCCTTCCCTTTTCACCAATGTGACATACCGAATTAGACTATTTACCGGATTTGTAATAACATAAGCAACACGACGGGTGCCACATGTGGAGCAGGATCTGCTTACCCTTCCGGAGCACCTGAGATCACCCCCAGTTTTTGGTGGGGTTCGTGTTGCTTAGTCTTTAGTTTTCTATGTTGTGTCATCTGTACTATTATTTGTTTGTTTGTCTTTTAATTTTGGCCATGGCGTTGTCAGTTTGTTTTTCGATCTATGAGTTTGACTGTCCCGCTGGTATCTTTCGTCCCTCCTTTCCAAAATTATAGGTAGCAACATTTTGCATCTGACGAAAAGAATAATGACACGAAAAAACAACTTCAGTCCATGAATTCAATACAACAAACTTAAGATGGAGTACCTCGAACCCAATAAAAAACGGGGCTCAATTATATGTTCAAGAATATTCTTGTTTCAATAGTGACGCCATCTTTTAACCAATGATATACAATCAATCAATATGCATTCAGTATTAAATCCCTTTTTTTTTAACTATTTTATCCAACACAAATATGGAGTCAATTTGCCCACAACTATATATTGTGTACATTCTTGAATATTACAGTGTTTGTCAAAAGCTGGCGAATGGCACGGTTATATTTATTGTTAAGATTGGACAGTGGATATAACTGGGATATTTGGTTTCCTTATTATTATTAGCTAGAGCTTGGGGAAATATCTGTTTGGGTGAAGCCTTGGCTTAAATTTAAATCTAAATGGCAAGATCTCAAAATGTTTTTTATGCAGTTTTGCACTAAATCAATTAATTAAGGAACACAAAATGCAATTATTTACACATGTTAGATACTGATATCTGTCAGATTAATGTCTAATGAACAGCTGAAGTAATTTATTTTGTAGATTTATGATAGCTTTCGATTTTCGAAATCAAGTGACCAAAAATGGGGCCTTATTGTACATTCTCTTTTCACCTCCTGTACATCCCTATATACTATACAGGACGCAATTTCAAGCAATGAAAATAGCATACATTTTGCCCTATTACAGAGCCACATGCTGTAAGAATAGTTTAGCGTATATAAAGGGAAGGACTCTTCTGGTTTACCTTCATCAGGATCGCTCAAATCCAAAATATTGAAAACCAAGTATGATAACATACCTTTACACGTCCAGAGCTATATGTCAAAAGGGACCAACAACGAATAGCGAAGTCTATCTGAGATCATGTTTGCCTGTTAAATTTAAAGCCTTATAATAAATTTCCTTATATATAATTTTTCAACTTATAAACGGAGTATTTAAGAGGTATGTTCTAATTCATATCAGTACCGAAAGCAAGGCTTATTTAAACAAATGTTGGATGACTTTTTAAAATTAAAAAAAAACTTCATTAAATGTGGCTATTCTGAATCCTGAATTAAAATCTGAAAACAAACGGTTTCTTCCAAGTTGAGACTTAATTGATTGTTATGCCCAACCTACAATTGTGGGGGCATTATTGTTTTTTTCCGGTATATCTGTTCCTTTTCCATCAGTGCAGTTTCAGGTTGAAGTTATTGTTTGAGGTAGGTGACAAGTTTGGGTTTGTGGTCATATCAACTTGAAACATGGTACCCGTGCTCGTTATGAAGTTAACTTTTAATATTATATACCAAATTTGGGTTTTGTCTATGTTTTCGCGGTTCACAGCACATGCAAATGTGATAGTGCGAGCGAGGCATTGTGTCCAATTCAGGGTCGATAGAGTTGGCATCAAAGGATATAGCGTTCCTGCAGCATAATTTATTCGATTGGTAACAAACTTCTTTTATTCTAATACTTTGGTGTAAATTCCGATTTAATATGGCAAATACGAAGGCAAATCCTTTTAATATGCATAACACTGCCCAAATAGAGATCATCCAGGAAGAAAAACTGATGTAAATATTTTTATTACTAAATACTGTAAATTCAGAAATTATTGCGATTTTTTTATTAATGCGAATAATGCGACTCTTCGAGTATCGCAATAATAAGAACTCGCATTTTGATAACTAAACCATAGATCTGTATGTAGATTTTTCTAAAATCTCAATAACAAAATTCAAGTTCTTGTCCATTTTTGAAAAATCGCAATAATAAATGCACGCAATAATTTCTGAATTTACAGTAGGTCATACATTTCCAGAGAAGGAACAAGAAAGCCTCTTGGAAAATAAAATATTAATTTCAAACAGGAAGTCGAGACAAAAAAGATATGGAGTTAACTGGATACTGATAAAAAGTCGTTAAATTCTAACCTACAAGAAACATTCAATCATTATAAAACCATGACAGCAATCATTTATTTTATGAAGTAATATGCCCTCTTTCCATCTACACTGCTCTTCAACATAAAGTTCAGTTAAACCTTTTTGTGACTCGATTCAAAAAAAATTCGGGCAGGGTTTGTGCTTACTTTATATACTATTATTTTGTCCTTAGGTGTATTCCCTTATTCGATTGTCGGGAATAAATCATTTGAACTTTGGTGGATAGTTGTCTCATTGGCAATCATATCACATCTCCTTATTTTATAGGGTTTCTCGAGCCAGTCTAACCCGATTTGTCTTGGGGCATCTGTTCAATTTATATACTATTGCAAAACATATACACTTTTCTTGAAACATTATTTATATTGTTAGTCTCTATCAGTAAAACCCCTTTCTGTTCTTATTCCAAAAACATGACACAATGATCCCCCTTACCCAACTTACTTCGGTATAATTTTAGGAGCAATTGTCAAATCATTTATATTGAGTTATAACAATAACAGTACAAATTTAATGCAATGATGCGTATTAAGAGAGTTTTAAAATGTCTATTTAGTGAAACTCAAGGCCAAACATTTGAAAATCCAAACGTAATACAAATTTTGTAGAGCTGATACAACCGACAAGAACCTTAAGGTTTGGCCAAACACTTAACTATCACGGTGTCATTGTCGTTGATATTCAAGTGATATTCTGTAAACACCTATCATAGTTTCCTTACGAATGTTTCAATATTACAATCTTTTGGCAGTTCTAGCTGTATTCATTCAGCCTCATTTTCTTTTTAACCTGTTATGCGCATTTTTCGCTTTTTTCAGACGTGCACAGCATTTTTCAAACTTTAATCGGATTTCGTAAAATTTGAGGCTTCGGAGGAGTAAAATATGTTATTTACCTTTCCAGCTTTGCTGATACTATAAACAAATATACTGAATTCAAATTTAAATTTAAAAAGAGGGAAGTCCCTAAAACCTGACAAGATCAAACGTTACACTATATCAACCAATGGAACGAATGGAAAACAACTGTCATATTCCTTATATGGTTCAGGCCTTTCCGAAGAAAGTGGTGGATTTGTTTTGCTCACACATTGTTGTCAATATAATGGAATTCTATTCGACTGACATACTTTTGTGAGGTTTAGCTAGCTATAAGACCAGGTTTAATCCACCTTTTTCTACATAAGGAAATGCCTGTACCAAGTCAGGAATGTGACAGTTGTTTTCCATTCATTTGGTGTTTGAGCTTTTGATTTTGCCATTTGATAAAGGACTTTCTGTTTTTAATTTTCCTTGGAGTTCGGTATTTTTGTTATTTTACTTTTTAAAGCTGCTTTTATAGCTAGCTAAACATCCCAATTGTGTGACAGTTGTTTATAGTTCCGTTATATTGACAAAATAGACAAAATAAACAAAAATAAAACCCTAAAACTGAAACCATTTTTGTTGTTGATATCAAATATATTTTCAAACGAAACCTCATGAAATGTGCATGGGGGGCTATTTATTCAAACATCTTTGGATCAAGCCTTCAAGTCTCTCATTACCTTTTAATAAACTGTTGGTGAATATTTTAACTCCGAGTTAAGATTTCTCAATAGTTCTGTCATATAGTTCTACACATGAAATATATGTAAGAAACATAGAACTGCTTTGCTTTTAATAATTTTTTCACGCTCTCAGTTTCGTTGAAACTTTTCACGGTCCCTCAGCAGAATTATCAGTTTAATCAATTATCAATTGCCTACGCCCTCTTGTTTACAAAGGAGGTAATATTCTGCTAACAATTTAAGATATGCCTCTGCCAATGCTTAACACCGTGGTTGAACAGAAAGTCATATGTAAATGAAAATAAAACTTTATAAATTCCGTGCATCCTTAGCGCTTTTCTTGATTTACCTTGATCGGGGACGCTAAAACCTAAACATTTGAAAACCAATGATAATAAATACATAAAACCGTCGGGAGCTATATGATGAAAGGGGGTATTTAGAGAATACTAAAATTCGTCTTAGGTCAAATGGGGAATTTAATAACAAAAACAAATATGCTATTAATCATGTCAGTACCGAAGCATTGACTACAAGGCTGCTGATAACCTCGTGACTCACTGTCAACAAGCAGTGTTACGCAATAAAAGAGCTGTTCCTTTACTTTTCGTGTGTTTTTTGCTGTGCATGTACTGATTTTGTGTCATAGATGGATACCCCATATCCTTTGTTACTACATACTTCATACTACGGCTTGCTTAGATTGTGATTTAATTTTCAATGCCATTGCGTTGTTGGTTTATCTCGACTTATAAGTTTTGAATGTCCCTTTGGTATCTTTAACATCTTTCTTTCTAAGAATGGGACATAATTTTCAATGCGTCAATGACAAACAACACCGATTTTTTTTTCTCATTCCGTATTATAGGCTACCAGCTATACGAATAATTCCTTGTAATAATACTTTGCATGTAGATTATCATTTAACAAATGTTATGCCATCAATATTCTGTTACATTGGGGAATTTCACATAAAAAAGGGATTTTCCCTGAAGTAGAAGGGTATATTGACCACATGACATTAGAGAAGTGTTATATAAAGGAGCGGATTCATTATCTATTCAAAAACTGTTGGCCTTTTATTCGAAAGTTTTTATCAAATAACTTATTTTTTTTCTTTGATTGTTAAAGACGTAAGATGTGCGCAAATTATGCGTTAATCACCTCAACAACCCCGACCTCTCATTCTTAAGAGAGAAAAAAAATCCCGTATCTTTCAACGTTTATTTATTGTTCCTTTTAAGAATATGGCATTCTGTTTTTTGTCTAAAATTATTATTTTAAAATAAAGTGAATTCTTCTTACCTATGAGTGAATAAAGCTCATCTAGCCATGCATGCCAAAACGTGTTAGATATAAAACCGGATATCCAATTTATTGGAATACAACCGTTAAATCCGATACAACACTGCCAAAGTCCAAAGAACTGATCATTTTCAATTACTTTTGTCAAAAGTGCTTTAAAATTCTTCGAGGAAACGAAAAATTCGGCTTCAAAACTTTCTGTAAATGACCATGAATTTTCAGGTATACTCACTGTAATCCAAAAAGGAGCAGCAATTCCGATGCTCAGCGTAAATATTGCAACTGTTGTTAATAGAAATAGACATGTGTTTAGAACATTTGATGATTTCCAACTATCAGTGCACGTCATATTGAGTAGTTTGTTCTTGTTTATTTTTGATTATCCTTAGCAGTTAACTATGAAATTGAGAATTGAGAATATTCTTGATAGTTGATGTCTGTAATAGTATCGGTATCAACTTACATTAGAAGTCTGATTGAAGACTGTATTGATAAATTTTCTGTATGGAGAAAGACAATTTTCCTTATATATCGATTACATCATAATTCACAAATTGAGTATATTTATAATAATTATGATGTCTGTGTTTTATACTTTTAAAATATACACGGTTTTAATAATAAAAGAACGAATAAAAAAAGCACACATTCCACGAATTCAGTACAGCAAAACTCACACAGGATTATCTCTAACACATTGAAAAAAACATTGAGTTAAATTATATGTGCTTAAGAATATTCTTGTATCAATACTGATGCCATTTTTACAAATAATATGTAATCGAATAAAATGCATGAAGTGTCAAATTTAATTTTAATACTTGAATAAAGAATATCAAAATAAAAATAAGCAGACGTGATATTATTGCCAACAAAACAACTATTCATCGGAGTCCAAAAACGTCGATATGAGCAACTTATAGGTCAGTGTACGGCCTTGAGCGAAACCTATACCATATAGTCAGCTACATTATTTAAGTGGCCTCGACATTACAAAATGTGAAACATATCAAATAAAACACCAACGACCTGATAATGTCAAAACAATTAACGAAAAACAAACATGGCAGACATTTACTATCAACAACCGCTGCTTTACAGGTTTCTGACTTGGGACAGGCGCATTTAGAATATGGCGGGGTTAAACTTGTTTGTGAGCGCTTTACTCTCCTTCTAACCTGGGACAGTGGTGTAACAGCACAACACAAGAACAACCTGTTTGAAATCGTTTGAAAATGGCTTGACTCAACATATCGGCACGAAGCACAAAAATTAAAACAATACATCAAAGCTAATGACAACTAATAAATAAATTATGTTCCCCTAGACAAAAGTATCAATCAGTACACGTCCAACGAATTTGGCGTAAGGTTAAACAGTCTGAAAAGCATGACCTTGTGCAATGCCAAAATATAAGAACATGATATCTACAAAATGTAGGACCATAAGTTTGCATTAATGTTAAGCAATGCAATTAGTTAATTTATCCCAAAAAAAATCAATATTAGTACTGATAAACAAGTATTCAACTAAGAGTTGAGTTTATAACCTTTCAGAACAAGTTGATATAATTGCAAATACTTGAATCTTAACACCACCATACAAATGTGTTTATGACATCCAATTTCTAATAAGAACTCTACAGGTACAGCCGTTAATTGTGGCATTTTCATTTGTACATTGTTGAATGTTGCAATATTTGTTAAAAAGACCTTGAGTGGCACTTTTGTGCAAAAGAACGTAGCTAAAAGAAAGTATCAGGCAGTATCAATCCATAGTAATACAAAAGGTGTAATCGGAGGAACACACTATACGTATCTTTTCCTCGAAAATTGAAAAGGATGTTGGAGGCTTTAACATATAATTAAAAAATATATATTATGTAGTGTCTTCCAATTTCATATTGTAAGTTGTATTTATTAAAAGCGAAGAATGGAAGGTATGAAAATCAATGTCTTTTCACAAGTCGTTTAGAATGAAGGGAAAGTTATTTTAAAATAAGTATTCCTATATTTGCTTAACATGCACAGCATTTTAGCTTCATGTGTGTACTTTGTGTGTTCTTTGGGGTTTATGGAATAAAACAACTAATTCATAGCCCCCTTGCGTTTTATGTTAAATTCTGCAATTTCAAGTATTCATAGCTATTTTGCATAAAGTTAAAATAGAGAAACATTCTTTTCATATAAAAAAAAGTATAAAATAGAGTGCGCTGGTTCCCCGAAAATTTGGTAATTCAAAAACAGGTACTTCTGATTAGAGCTTCATTTGATAGCTTGCATTTGTTACCAAAATTATCCAAATATTTCACTAATTGACAAAGGTATAGCCGATAGAAAGTATATTGTTTAAAATATGTACTACTTTATGGTATGTTCTTTCTATCCAGGCCCGAAATAGTGGTTCTATACCTTAAACAACAGTATGGCGTATTTCTAAACGGTGACCAAATCATAAATGTCTAAAGATAGATCACAACTGCAATTTTGGTAGACTATGGCAAAATTATTTTTTTGTCTAACTAAGAATATTCCTTACCTTAAGCAAACTCCAATCGGCGGTAAAACTGTGTATCGTCTTTCATATAAGAAAGATTTTATTTATGTTAACGATATCATTCAATGCAAATTCAACAAAACTAAATGCAAGATTGGAAATTGCCAATGTTTGTAGTTAAAACAGTTGTTGTCGAAACTTTGTCGTTCGATGTTAAGAGGTCATTTCACTTTTAACTGTTGTAAGAACGACGCTTGTTTACCTCAAGATGATATCCGTAGTGTTATGAGTCGTTTGATTGCTTTCTTATTGGCGTTTACTTCAAATACTCTTTTGCAATTGGCATACAGACATAACAAATCATGATCACCAGGAATTGTCCCATTCGACAGTAAAAACCATGCATTGGTTGTGGAATAAGTTTGCTGAGCGGAATGTATAATTGCGCAGTCACGTCAGTTCAGATCTCTTTTGTGTTTTATTTCTTCTTTTGCTCCCTTCTGGAGCACATGAGATCACCCCCGGTTTTTCTAGGAGTTCGTGTTGCTCAGTCTTCAGTTTTATATGTTGTGTTTTGTAAAGTGTTGTGTGTCTTTTCATTTTTTATTTTTTTTTTGTGTTTTGCCATGGCGTTGTCAGTTAATTTTCGACTTATGAGTTTGAATGAACCTTTGGTCTCTCTTTTAAAGAACATATGTGTTTTTAGATCTTATAGTTTTTTAATTGTCAAACCAATCATTGTAGTCAAAAACGTAATAAACTGTATGTACTACAACCTGATTGTAAACCTCGTTGTTTGGCTTCGTGGTTGGCAAAAACTCTGCATGGTATTGTATTGTATCGTATGCTTTAAAGAATTAATTTTTAGATAAATACGATAATGCCAAATTCATTCAAAATTAGGTATTTCAAAGGTAATATTTTCAGAATTATGTCAATGTGTTGTTACAACAACAAAGTTAATTTATATGCAGCTGTGATATTGTTTAAGTAAAGATTGGAAGACCTTTTTAAAATGACCTTCATATTAAATAAACTCAGTAGAAAATAACCTGTTCTCTTTAAGTTGTACCAAACGATTACATCACAAAAATAAGCATGCAAAAAGACCTAGTTTCCATTTTTACCTATACTAGATATATGTTTTCCAGTGTCAGTCTCAATAACACGCAAATTATCCCGGCTGACCAACTTTGCAAAATCTGCTTAATCAATTTTGTTATCGTCCTGAACATGCTTGACATATTTGTCTTTGGCTGTGATACAAGCAACACTCATCCAATCGATCGAAATTTCCTCTAAGTTTGATGAAATCAAATAGTAAATCATATTTTGTTGGAAAAAAAACCAAAATCTTTGAATACCGAGTTTTAGCAGAGAACATCCATGAACTCGTCCTCAAAATTTAAAAAAAAATCATTGCTAGGACTTTGTTCGGAATGCATCCTTATAAACTAATTTTACAAATTGCTAACATAACTTGCCGTTCTCTTGTACTTTTCATGTTCAAAAGATACTACTATCTTTTTTACTTGTATTGGTGAATAAAAAGATTGATTGGTTGATTGTTGCGTGTTTAACGTCCAGTGGTAAATTTTGCATCTATGTGCATGACGAGAACAAAGTAACAATTAAAAGAGATTTCGGAAATTGTATTCTTTTTACAATTTATAAACACTCATTGGGGTGCTTTTTTGGAGTAAATTTATAACCAAAGTTGTCCTTGTGGATAACGTGACAAACATTGCAGAGTTCTGTAACGGCGCAGGACGTTTGCGCTTTTTGTTAGGACATTTGAGCGTTTTTAAAATGACATTTGCGCTTTAATGTTTAGGATATTCGCGCCTTTTCTTTATTACATTTGAGTTATCTTGGCTAAAAGTTTAAAAACCATTTGATATCAAGAACACAACACTTTCATGTATTAATCTTTAAATATGTCGCCATCATGCTTGTGTCAGATGTATATATACGACAGCACTTAGTTTAAACAATATTTTACTCAGATAAATCATCACATAACGATATAATAAAATTATAAATATTTAGGATTCAAAAACAAGCAAATTTGCTTTTACAAATCTGTCTCCTATTACACAATTACTACCCTTATTGAACAATATATAACTATAAATACTGGCATACTCTGTAATAAATATACAGATATGAAAAGGTGAAAAATACAATAAAGAAAAAAAAATAAACATGAATTTTTGTAATGTATACAGTGTGAAATGCTTGGGTTCTATTGAAAGATGAAGCAGTAACATCAAGGGTTATAACGTTTGCTTTTGATAATGTATTTCTGCACCAAACTAAATAAATGACTATTTTGCTCATCTGAGAGTACCGTTAGCAAAATTTTTGTGTCAACTTGCACAGGAAAAACTGAAACAGAAGCTAATAGTTCGTGTCTTAAATCGGTGTATATGGGACAAGATAACAGGAAGTGAGAATTTGTTTCTTTAAGGGGACGGATGATAGTAAATGCCTTATGACAACCATTACTCTTTTTTCGGAGTCATCAGGAAAAGCAGATGGCTCAAAAATAAAACTTCGGTCTTCATAAATTGAAACAAGCTTAGATAAACTATGATGGTACAGTCCTCGGACGTACCATGAAATAGAATGGACACAAGACGAATGTAGTTTCCATATCTTAAATTTCACGAATTCTACAAAACTGTTTGAAGAATTTAAGGCAACATTTGAAGGTTCCATCCATAAACAAATCTTGTCTCTATCATGTACTGATTGTGTGGTTTGTACGAGAGAACTTTTAAAGAATGTGTGAACATCTTTCCTTGACTTTAGTAAATTCTGTTTGGATTACCGGTAAACTTTCACAGGTAAAAAGTGCAAATGTCCGGTTTGTATCCAAGTTTAAATCGCAAATGTCCATAAAGTTTGGAGCGCAAATGTCCTCTCGTGTTACCTGACAATTTAAAACAGCTTTGAATATAAAATATAAAAATAAGAAGATGTGGTATGGTCGCCAATGAGACAAATCTCCACAAGAGACCAAATGACACAGAAATTAACAACTATAGGTTATCGTACGGCCTTCAACAATGAGCAAAGCCCATATAACATAATCAGCTATAAACGGCTCAGAAATGACAAATGTAAAACAATTCAAACGGCCTAATTTATGTACAAAATAATGAACGAGAAAAAAAGTAGCCTTTTTAAACTCGTACTTGTGCTTCTTCTATTTCTTCGTAAAGTCAGTGGTATTTACTAAGCAATAATGAGCAAAACTAAATTGAGCACGGCGGTTTGCGCATTTTTACAGGAAATTTCAGTATAAACATATTTTCTTTGAGTAAATATAACGATTTTAAAGTTATGTCTTTTCATGTTAAAAATAGAAGTAAGATATTTTGTTTACAAAGTTGATAAATCGTTAACAAATCTTACTTTTTCAACAATAGAAAATAAGAATACAATATAGGTAGTCTCGATATTCTTATATAACTATATTGTAGTTGGTATAAAATGATAATATCGGAATAAATCTGTTAATTTTAACGGGTGACTTCTTAATTTAAAAGAGAGGCGAAAGATACCAGAGGGACATTCAAACTCATAAGTCGAAAATAAACTGACAACGCCATAGCTAAAAAGGAAAAAGACCAACTCACAAACAATAGTACACAAAACACAACATAGAAAACTAAAGACTGAGCAACACGAACCCCACCAAAAACTGGGGGTGATCTCAGGTGCTCATGAAGGGTAAGCAGATCCTGCTCCACATGTGGCACCCGTTAAGCCAATTTGTTTTTCTCCTGAACATCTTTGGTCTAGTTGCAAACATATACAGAGAATTGTAATTTTCCTGCGATAGTATAGATAGTAGAAAAAAATAACGCGAGGCTGGTACATGGGGATTTATTTGTGTATAAGCAAAATATCAAATGATTCTTTTTTTTCTAATTTTAATAGTATAACATGCATGCATAACAATAGAATTGTTTGATAAATTATTACTACAAAGCTACCCGCCGATATACCACAATTGCCCATATTATTTTCATGTTCAGGTGCTAAACTCTTTTAAAAAATCCTCACTCGCGCCCAGTATTTTTGGCATGACAATACGTATAGTGTTATTAAACTTTGCTGTTACAAAATTTTATAAATTGTCTAAAATGAAGGAATTTATCTCCCTCATGCAAAGCTCTGATTACTTGCCCCGCTTTGGCTATACTTTTTTGATTTAAAAGCACTTCTTTTTTTACTATGTTTTGGATTTTCAAATATTTTGGCCTCGATCATCACTGAAGAAACACTTATTGTCGAAACTCGAATTACGCATCTGGTGCAGATAAAATTGGTACCGTTAATGTTATCTGTCACAATTTTTCATAAAAAAAATTAGAGGGACGGACTGAGTTGAGCAAAATGGAATACGAACATAAATGTATCTTCTGGCTGTAATAAGTCGGGTTTGTTTGTGTTCTCTCTTACATCTACCTATTTACATTTTTACGTCAATGTTCTGGGTTTAGCCAGGTGCTAAAATGAACTTTTATGCAAGCTTTGACATAATGAATCTATGAGGCAAATGTGCACTTTTGCAGATGTAAGGTTGGTTATTGCCAATTGTAGATAAATTAGCACATTACTATTTTAACATTTTCATTAGAACTCGATAAAAGTCGCTTTTGTTACCAGAAAAAAACACAATATGTTTCTTAAAATGTCGAAACACCTTCCAAGGGCAGCATAAAACAAGCTTAGATTTATCTCTGAAATATATCTAACTTTTGAATACGAATACACATACATATTATAAAACTAGATGTTACACGTATTTAATTTTGAAGGAACATACATATTCTTGGAAAAAGTCACAATATAATTGTATAAGCAAGAAGCATCACTTCACAATTGTAAACTCAGTAGTTAACACACTCCTCTTCTTTAAGCTATTTGGTATTTTTTCTTCCGATGGTGCCAGTCCCAGTACATAAAGCAACTACGATTGTAAATCCATTGAAACTATATAAAATGGCCGCAATGCAGGTCATCCCGAAAGAAAAACTTATATTGATGTTTTGATTACTGGCTAGATTATTGACTGCTGTAAGGAAAACTGCCACAGAAACGGCTAGTAAGCCCCCTGAAAATAAAAGCTGATTCTTTTTTGGATAAGCCTGTGGCTCATATCTACACATTAATGACAAGATCGCGAAATGAGACTAATAAATTTGCAGTGTTGCATCAAATACCAAAAGCGCGATCCTGAAAGAAAATATATAAGGACTAAATCAAAAACTGTCTGACAGGCAAATTTTACGAAATCATCCGGAGGATGTTATTGGTTTTTATACACTGATACATGTATCGTAAAATATAGACGCGAGTCAAAAGTTGAACCTTTTTGATGCGTGAACGCAGCGAACATTGGGATATGTTGATGAAATCTATTCCAAAAATACCCGATATAATAACATGTTTGTTGTAATATATCTAGTCATGTATATTTAGTTGTATCCATTTGATATTTTTTATGCTTTATTGTCAGGAGGGGTAGTTTCTATTTTGCTCTTGAGACATCGCTGATAATAATGATATCACGAAAAGTAACGTTGTCACGTCATCTGATTCAGTTTTTTGGCCAATGTCTTTTTTAAGTCATATTTCAAATTCGTTAAATCATATTATTGGAAATGCACTGTTTAAAAAGAAGCAATAGTTGATTGGGAATTCTATTTTGAAAATTGATTTCAAATATTTCAGTTTTGTAAATCCGAAACATCAATTCATTCACTTTTTTAAAAAGATCCAATACGAAAGTATGATAACTTTCATTTTAGAAGCATACTTTTATCATGTTTCGCTTTTGTGGAAATAATGGAAAACAATTCTCATTTTCTTATGAACAAAATACCATCATGTTCCCTTATAAAAAGTAATATCAAATAACCTGTAACGAAACATCCAATCACGATAAAACCGTGATAGCAACATCCAGTGCCTGTTCGTCTGCAAAGAAACCATAGAAATACTGCAGTTACAATGACAGCAGTTATAAATCCAAGCGTTGCAAAAACTCGTGTTGCTATCCAGAAATCTAAAAATGATGTAAAGAAAAACAAGTTATGTTTATAATTTCCAGGGGAAAAAACTCTCAAACGAATTTATTTACTTTGTTTGTTTACTTTGTGAAAGGATGTGATGATTTGGATTAAATCTTGGTGTACGCCGGTAAAAAAAATGTGGAAAGTCAACTTTGCCTACTTTGACCTTATAAAAGGTTTTTTTCTGACGAAATTACAGGCCCTATAGTAGTTCTCGTTAAAAAGCAATTCTAACCTCGTTACCTATGCTCAAAGCGGTACTAGGGGCCGTCTTAAACTTGCAGTGAGGTGAAAAATGTTTTGCTCTGTGTTGAAGGCCTCACTGTGACTTTGAGATGAAGAACAGCAATAAAAGCGCTGTTCCTTTGCTTTTTTGTGGTTTTTTCTGTACATGTACTGACTTTGTGTCATGGATGGATACCAAATATCCTTTTTTTCTATTATGCATGAACTTAGTATAAATAAGAATAAAAAGGAGATGTGAGGTATACATGTACGTCAATGAAATAGTAGCGTATAGTTTCGTTTGACTCGACTTTTCAATGATCCATTTTGTTTTTATCTTAAAGTTTGATTTTGAAAATACAATAAAGTAATCTTACCTATGAGTGTATTAAGTTCATCTGGCCATGCATGCCAATCCGTGTTGGATATAAACATGGATATCCAACCTAAATCAATACAACCGTTCCCTCCGATACACCACTGCCAAAGTCCAAAGTACTGATCATTTTCAATCATTTTGATTAAAAATGCTTTAAAATTTTTCGAGGGAACGTAAAAATCAGCTTGAAAATTCTCTGTAAAGGACAATGAATTTTCAGGTATATGAACTGTTATCCAAAATGGAGTAGAAATTCCCATGATAAGCGAACAAATTGCCACTGTAGTTGATGATAAAAGATATTTGTTGAGAACATTCAGTGACTTCCAACTATCAATGCACGCCATATTGAATGTTTTGTTGTTCTACATGTATTTAGTATGGAGATCTTGATGTCTCACGTCGGTTATAGTACAAGTATTCTATATAAATATAAAACAATTTAAAAGTCTTGATTCAAGACAGTATTTCTCAATTTTCTGTATGAAGATTGAAAATTTCCATTCACTTACGTATAAATTCTATTTTAATACACATCTTAAGTATAAACTATATATCATTATGTCGCCGATGAGTTTTTCTGTACTGTTAAAATGTACGAATAAGGATGCAATTTTTACTACAAGTAATTTACCGCATTTACCTTGTTCAACACTATTACACAATGTTGTGGTTTTCAACTAAAACTAATTGAACCCAAATGAATATATATTTTGATTGAAGTGTCATTAAATTTTCCTTCAATAATTCGGCTGAATAAAAAACTAGAGGCTCCCAAGAGCCTGTGTCGCTCACATGATTCTACTTTGGTTTTGGAAATCATGTAAAAATAGATTAAAATCATAACAAATATCCTAATAATGATTGAGGCCAAATTTAGTTTAATATTGGCCCCGTAATTTAATCAAAAGCAGAAGACATTTGTAAAGTTTACAGAAATTACTTATAAATTCATTGAAATTGTAGAACATGACTTTATAAGGACAATGACAAATTAGCTACAAAGTAACAACACTTGGTCAGCACCTCAAAAGAAACATTCATACCATGTTTGGTTTCAATCAATTAAGCGGTTTTCTTGAAGAAGACATTTGTATATATTTCCCATAGGGTCCTTTGTTAAACTAAGTCCCCCGCTGGCGACCATCTTGAATGATGGATCGCCTACAAAGTTACAACACTTGGTCAGCACCTCATAAGGAACATTCATGCCATGTTTTATTTCATTCCATTTAGTGGTTCTCTAAAAGAAGACATTTTTATGTATTTCTCATAGGTCCTATGTTAAACTAAGTCCCTCTCTGGCGGCCATCTTTGATAATGGATCGGCTTCAAAGTAACAACACTTGGTAAGCATTTCATGTGGAACATTCATGCCATGTTTGGTTTCATTCCATTCAGTGGTTCTCTAAAAGAAAACATGTGTATGTATTGTCCATAGGGTTCTATGTTAACGAAGTCCCCCGCTGGCGGCCATCTTGGATGATGGATCGCCTACAAAGTTACAACACTTGGTCAACACCTCATAAGGAACATTCATGCCATGTTTTATTTCATTCCATATAGTGGTTCTCTAAAAGAAGACATTTGTATGTATTTCACATAGGGTCCTATGTTAAACTAAGTCCCTTTCTGGCGGCCATCTTTTATGATGGATCGGCTACAAAGTAGCAACATTTGGCCAGCACCTCATTAGTGGTTCTCTTAAAGAAGGCATTTGTATGTATTGTCCATAGGGTCCTATGTTAAACGAAGTCCCCCGCTGGCAGCCATCTTGAATAATGGATCGGCTTCAAAGTAACAACACTTGGTCAGCACCTCATAAGGAACATTCATGCCATGTTAGGTTTCATTCAATTCAGTGGTTCTCTAAAAGAAAACATTTGTATGTATTGTCCATAGGATCCTATGTAACAAAGTAACAGCACTTGGTCAGCACCTCATACGGAACATTCATGCAATTTTGGTTTCATTCCATTCAGTGGTTCTTCAAAAGAAGACTTTTGTATGTATTTCATAAAGGGTCCTATGTTAAACGAAGTCCCTCTCTGGCGGCCGTCTTGGATAATGGATCGGCTTCAAAGTAACAACACTTGGTCATAAGGAACATTCTTGCCATGTTTGGTTTCATTCCATTCAGTGGTTCTCTAAAAGAAGACATTTGTATGTATTGTCCATAGGGATCCTATGTTAAGCGAAGTCCCCCGCTGGCGGCCATCTTGGATGATGGATCAGCTACAAAATAACAACACTTGGTCAGCACCTCATAAGGAACTTACAAGCCATGTTTGGTTTTATTCCATTTAGTGGTTCTCTAGAAGAAGTTCAAAATGTAAAAAGTTAACGACGACGACGATGACGGACGACGACGGACGCCAAGATATGAGAAAAGCTCAATTGGCCCTTTCGGCCAGGTGAGCTAAAAAGTCAATAAAGAAGATTACAAACCTTTCCGTGAAGTTTTCATTGTTAATCAACGCTAAATAATTCTCTAAGATACCTGGGACGATCTCATTTCACAAAGGATCTCTTTTGTTTTGTAGGTCTTTAATTTGAGGTTTTATTTACTAAAGGTTAATCGGATGTGACTAATAAGACACGCCCCCTTGGAATCAGGGGGTCCAAAATAGGATTGTAAATAAAGCAGTCAAGAGAAATACCATCATTGACAATTTCAAAGAATAAAAGTGCATTTGATTATCTCCAGTTAAATATTAGACTGTATTAAAGTTCAAAACTGTCCGAAACCTATAAAAAAAAATGCCTGCAATGGGAATTGATATACACAATAAGTACAAATCTTATTTACTTACATCTTTAGGTGGCCGTCATTGCCTTTAAATTCGTTTACTGTTTATGTTTATTTTTTGCATCCGTCTATCGTGGAGTAAAAAAAATGAAAAGGGGGGGGGGGGGGGGGGGGGTAAATAGTTTACCTTACGACATAGGTCAAGGCTTGCCCTGATGCTTGTCAGGCATAGTTTTACTCTTTCCAACGTACGATTATGTGATTCAAGTGACTAGTGTCTATATAAAAGGTTTTAAACGTTTGTTCTCAGTCGACCCATATTGCATTTAGGGAGAAATCAATCATTCAGAGGCATCGGATTTATCATCTTCATTTTAAATATGGCTGAGTATTAATACATTTCGCACAGACAGACGGATGCCCCTCTTTAGCAAGGGTTTACTGTTGATCGAGAGAAGTCATGGGCTGACAAATGTGGAAGGGTTAAGTAGCTCTCAATGACCAAAATGTGACCGATTTATCATATCTAGTGTTTGAAGCCCAGTAATAGGGTCATACTTAACAAATCGCTAATTAAGAAGATATACCAGACGTTGCATTTCATTTTGCTAGTTAAACGTAAAGTTCGGCTTTTCCTTAATCAAAGCACGATTTTTCAAACTGTTGCGCACAAGATTAAATCTCCGACAAACGAAAACATTTATATCTACATGACACCTAAGGGGGTCCGTAACTATGCTTTACTATATCGACTGTATTATCAACTACAGAAACTTTTTTGTTGGCGTCTTTGTTTGTTTTAATTGTAAGTGTGTTTGAACGTTAAATTAAATTAAGTTGTGGTGCATGTCTGTGATGAATGTTTACACAGTTTTGGCTGCCCAGATGCCCAGATACAAATGTATAGCCATTTTAACCAATTATGTCTGTATGGGTTGCTCACCCAATTTGAAAATATTACGGAACATTAAACAATTGTCATACAAGTGGGCGTATTAGATAGCTAGAAAACCAGATTTAACCCTCCATTTTCTTAGGAAAATGCCTGTGTCAAGTCAGGAATATGAAACTTGTTTTCCTGCTGTTTTTTTTTAACACTGCTGTTTTCAATTTTTACAAAAATCAACAATGAGATCCGTTTTATAGATATGGCTGTGCATAAAAAAATAATGGAAATCAGAGGAGACAAACGATAATAAAACGTATGCAGGACGGACAGACGGACTTATATTGTTACATGTACAAGAAAACTAGCCGGTGTGGTATTATTAAATAATCAGACCCAATGGCATTGAACCATCATAGCCGTATTCACAAACAAAAGTGAAGCGGAATAAGTCATGCAAATCCAATCTTTTGATATATCAATTACGCATTTTATTATCATTTGTTTAAAGAGAGATTTCGTTTTCGTGGTTTTTTTTGCAATACGAATAACCGGCAAAAGATCTTTCACGATCCTTTTCACGATCATCAAAATGCGGTACCCGATCTTTTACGATCCGAAATATCAAGTTTTTACAAATATTATCGTTTTTGCAAAGTTTCTGATTAAAAGAAACCAAAATAACTTTAAGAACTATTTTAAACAGTAATATTGAACGATATCTTTAGGAGAAAAGTAGTTTATGCATTTAAAATTTGAAAAAATATCATGTTTGTTTACATTTTTATTTCTCTGAAATTTCGAAGAGCAATCTGCCTTTTGTAGTTTTGTAAAAACGGTGTACTTTTAAGCCTCGATATTTCTCGGATACTAATCATAATGTTGAACCATTTTGACAGACAGTTTTATTTTTCCAATATTTGTCATTATAATTGATTAAATTAGATTATTTACTGACGTTGTTGTGTCTTCTTGATAAGATTTCAATCACGATCCTATACCAGATCGTTCACGATCCAATCGCAACACTTGACCTTATTCTTTCACGATCATTTTTCTCGATATACCGAATGACAGACGTGACTATCAACGAAGCCCGTTTATTTACCTCAGTATCAGTTAACAGTGTTGACTGACTATTGCAGTACTAACTATGACGTTTACTTTACATCCATTTAGAAAATAATGCGAATACATTGTATCCTATCAAGCGAAGCTAAAGGAAGGGTGTAAAACAGGGGGAAATGAAGGGCATTGACTTTATATTAAACCGAATTGCGATCACAGTCTGGCATGTTGACTCATTTGCAGATCTTGTTCCAGATTATCTTTATCTATTACCGTTTTTGAAAAGGCAAATACTGATAAAAAAAATCTTTTAAGGACAATAATTTATATAAATAAATCAACTGACGATTTTGTCCGTTTTTCTTTTTTGTAAATCTTGTCTTGCTGACTGTTTTTCTGTTTCAATTTTCTTTCTATCTTCAATTGTCTCAACCGAAAACAAAAGAAATGGGTAAAAATCGTCATTGAAGGCAACTGATAATTTCAGTCTAGTGACTAATTTGAAGACTGTTTAAAATCTCTATCGTATTCAGGTTAAGCAACAAACAATCATTTATATGACTCATTGTTGCCAAAAAAGCAAAATGGGTTCATTTGCTATTGAAGGACAATAACTCCTATTGTGTAGTTGACTTACGTTTTCGGTCATATTGACTTATTTGCAAATCATCTTTGCTGATTTTAGTTTATCTCTGTCAACTAAGTTTTTTGCTAGAATCACAAAACTGTGATGACCTAAATCGTCATTAAATGGCAATAACTCCTATTAAGATCCAACTGCTTACTTAGGTCATCTAACTTGTGTTTAAATCTTATTTAGGGGTTGGCGGTTTTGCTCTATCAACGCAAAACTAGGTTTAAAATCGTTGCTAAATAACAATAACTACTTGAAGGAGTCGGTCGACTACCCATCCCCTTTGAAACAGACCTTCTCTAAAAAATTGTTCGCGATTGGATTTTTTTATAGGCGAGCTCATCCAAAAGTACTGATCACACCAAAATCTCATGAAAAGAAAAATGATGAATACGAGGCAAACATTGCACACGTTAATCTCTATATTGTATGTGTGTTGAGCACAATCGGATGTAAAAAAAAAGAAAGATTAGTTGATCATTGATTAACGTCCAGTCCAGTGGCAATCATTACATGCATATTAAGGACCAAAACAAATCAACAAGTAATACAATTGAAAGATCGGCCTAAATTGATTGATTTTTCTTGTTAAAAGTCCAACGGCACTGAATTATTTCATACATACATGTATTCAGGACCAGACACTATAACTAATCAATATAATATGTAGGTACTGTAAAATGGGACAAGTGTGAAGGGCAGTATATTTGCTTAACTGCCATTGACAAAATAGTATATTGGGAAGGGATATACATTTTATCTTGCAACAGGCCATGTTCGGACCACCATCAAATAGTTACTCCAATAATTCCTAAACGAATCAATTCGTTTTTTTTTGGGGGGGGGGGGGGGGGGGGGAAGGGGGGTACTTCAATCATCTGGTAGGAATGATTAGCTGAGAAATCCAGTACCCCATCTTTTTTATTTATTTGAAATAACAAAAAAAAACATACCCATTTCCTATTTTTTCTAACAAAAAATACACCTGTAGCTATCATGATTACGCTATTTTATGTAGAAAAAATAAATTCCGACTGTGGTTTTAATTGCATCAGTGAAAAATATCAAAATCAGATTAGTTTCAGAAACTTTTAATATACTCAACAACCTTATGATATGTTTCATCTTTATTTCTCAACCTTGCTATATATTTTTAAGCTCGAAAAAGACCTATTCTAGTGGCTCATCGCTACCACTCATTACATAGGAAGTGGCCCACGAGTCAAACCTACATTACTTGATCCTGAAGATGTTGTATTAGGACTGTTTAAATACGATTTTATCTATTGAAGTTTACAGGCATTGTTTTGTTTTGTTTTTTTCTTTTAAACATAAAGAAAAAAATATAAATCAATGGGACTCGACAGAGAGCACTGTAACTATTTTGCATTTGGATGTCTCGTAGCGTAGGCAAAGTGCATAATTAAAACCTAAATAAACATTTGCATTTATATAATAATAAAATGAAAAAATGTTAAATATTTCGGATAACAGATATCCTTCATCAGTATGAACACGATGTAAAATGAATCATATCAACCTAGTCTGATTATAAAACTATAACAATCTTTAAATTTATAGAATAAAACAGTCAAAACTGAACATCATAGAGACGCTTGTACACTTCTAAAATTTTTTAAACATGACGTAGGTTATGTAGCTATTTACAACAGAGACTGCAAAGATATCCTCAAATAAAAATAGTAATGTGCGATATGAACTGGTACAACTCTAAAATTTCAAAGGTGACGACAGTTAAGATGTTACAACAACGATTGCGTGGAAATACATTTCCAATAATCAGCACTGACCGATCCAAGCTAGTATGATATTTCAAATTTGACAACGGTAGAGTAATTAAAACAGAGGCTGCGCATTTAAACATCCCAAATAGATAGCAGTTTGATAATGATTAAAAAAATAATAATAAATTTTGACTAAGGTTAAATAATTGCACGTGACTGCGTACTTATACATCCCTCCTAAATGAATAGAACCCTGTAATTTAAACTGGTATAATTAAAGAATTCCTTAAAATTGTAAGAGTCCAGTACGGAAGCCTGAGTTACTGGAAATAAGTTATGGTAGGAAAATGAGTGACTCATTCTATGTTTTTTTTCATTTATGCCTTCTGGGGAAACTGTCCTTATCTCTTTCTTATCCAAAACCTTTCCCGAGCGAGTCTGTCGGCCCTTGACCATACCTCGTTGTGGTCTATGATTGTGATGGTAAGGTTTTTTTAGATCAGCTTGGGCGTGCCCAGGTGATCTCAAATGACGACTTACGGGAAGGTCGGGCTTGCAGGTGTAGTCACTTCGATGGCCATTCATGCGTTTGTTGAATGGCTGTTCTGTCTCGCCAACGTTCTACATGACACATCGACACTGAAGAAGGTATACAACATTCTGGGTTTTGCAAGTTACATTGCAAAATATTGTGTACACAGACCCAGTGGAGTGGCAAGTAAATGTTTGAGTATTCAGTATTTGTTGGCAAGTAAGACATCGTCTGTTACCACACGACTTGCACCATCCTGCAGTTGTACCGCTTTTATTAGAGGAGACGTCAGCTCTCACAAATAAGTCTTTTAGACTTGCTGGTCTCCGAAAAACTAAGACAGGAGGTTTGGGAAAGATCTTGGATAATTTTTGGTGCTTTGCAATAATTTGCCAAATGGCACGGATCAAACGTGAAAGGTTAGTAAAGGCGGGATTGTATGTTAAAACAAACGGAACTATTTTGCTGTGCCTCTTCTGTTTGTACTGTAATAGGTCATTGCGGATGTTATTGTTAGCACGCGCAAACCCCTTATCTATGTCCCATTTCTTATAACCTGGTTTGGTCAAAATTCCGCGAAGTTCCTGTAACCGTTTAGTGACAACCTCCTCAGAGGAACAAATCCGCTTTACTCTGAGAGCTTGACTGTACGGGATACTTTTTGTACAGTGTTTGGGGTGACAGCTTTGGGGAGAAAGGTACTGATGTTTATCTGTAGGTTTACAGTAGAGGTCTGTTGATATGACACCGTCCTTTATAGATGTAGTTGTGTCTAAGAAAGATATTTTAGAGTCGGAAATTTCAAATGTAAATTTAATTGACTGGTGTCACTTTAGATGTCACCTCATTGTATACCAACATACCTCATGATGACGGAATACAAAATACTCAATACTCAAACATTTACTTGCCACTCCACTGGGTCTGTGTACACTATATCTTGCAATGTAACTTGCAAAACCCAGAATGTTGTATACCTTCTTCGGTGTCGATGTGGCATGCAGTACGCTGGCGAGACAGAACAGCCATTCAACAAACGCATGAATGGCCATCGTAGTGACTACACCTGCAAGCCCGACCGCCCCGTAAGTCGTCATTTGAGATCACTTGGGCACGTCCAAGCTGATTTCAAAACCTAACCATCACAATCATAGACCACAACGAGGGTTGGTCAAGGACCGACAGACTCGCTCGGGAAAGGTTTTTGATTAGAAAGCAAAGGACAGTTTCCCCAGAAGGCATAAATGAAAAAAAACATAGAATGAGTCACTCATTTTTCCTACTATCACTCATTTTCCTACCATCACTTGTTTCCAGTTAATCAGGCTTCCGTACTGGACTTACAGTTTTAAGGACTTTTTTAATCATACCAGTTTAAATTACAGGGTTCTTTTCATTTGAGAGGGATGTATAAGTACGTAGTCACGTTCAATTATTTAACCTTAGTCAAAATTTATTATTATTTTTTTAATCATTATCAAACTGCTATCTATTTGGGATGTTTAAATACGCAGCCTCTGTTTTAATTACTCTACCGTTGTCAAATTTGAAATATCATACTAGCTTGGATCGGTCAGTGCTGATTATTGGAAATGTATTTCCACGCAATCGTTGTTGTAACATCTTAACTGTCGTCACCTTTGAATTTTTAGAGTTGTACCAGTTCATATCGCACATAACTATTTTTATTTGAAGCATATCTTTGCAGTCTCTGTTGTAAATAGCTACATAACCTACGTCATGTTTAAAAATTTTAGAATTGTACAAGCGTCTCTATGATGTTCAGCTTTGACTGTTTTATTGTATAAATTTCAAGATTGTTATAGTTCTATAATCAGACTAGATTGATATGATTCATTTTACATCGTGATCATACTGATGAAGGATATCTGTTATCCGAAATATTTAACATTTGTTCATTTTATTATTATTTTTTGTTGATGTTGTACCCTTTTTGACTTGTTATATATTATAATTTGTAGTGTACTGTATCATAATTATATGATCCATCGCCCCGTAAGATTTATCGTTGGCTATTATTCAGTCATTGTATCTATATATATATATATAGCACACACCCTAGAAAGACTGGATATACAATAAGTGAATCTTTGACCTTTTGTCAATATCAATTACATCTCAAAGAAGAGTAATGCATATATATTTTTGAGCTAAATGTTAATCAAAGAAAATGACTATAGCATGTCATTTTTTTAAGATTTAAGACAAACCTCGATGATCTGATGAAAAACAACTTCGAAGTAAGATGTTTTATGAAACACTGGCAAGTCTGACTTATTGTTTTCTGTAATTTTTAGATGACGTAAAACATTTCATCTAATAATCTGTCTATCAATCTATAATTACAGTAGCGAAATAGAACCTAAGCTTACAAGAATATATTAATGCAGAACTTTCTGAACCGAATCACAAAATGTAAATTTGAGATTGCCTTTCATTTATATTTGTCAATTATTTTTCAAAAAAGTTCATCCCCTTTATATAAAAATAACAGGAAAATATAAATGTAGAAGGTCTTAAAGGAATATTGTACTACTCAATCGATATGTTTGTTTGCACAGTAGGAAACCCAAATGAGTGACATACATTGTACATTTACATATAAATATTTGTAAGATATGGTGGATTCAAATAGTTATATTTCCATCAAAGAATTTTGCTCAAACCAACATTTGACCCATGATGTAGAGATGTCATATCTAAGTTATGGAGATACATTTCATAACGTGCTTCCTTATATATAATAATTGCCTTCATTCATATTAAAGGAAACAAAATCCTCTCGATTCAACTTGTTCTAATCAGTAGAATTTCCAGGGAAGAAAAGTAGATTTAGCTAAACATGTTTAACTTCGCCACACTCTGTATGTGCCGGTCTCAAGTCACGAGTAAGCATATCAGCGGTTGTCATGATTGGTTGCTGTCTGTGATATTTGTTTTTAATTAATTTGTTTGTCATAATTTCAGTTAGTTGGTCTTTTTGTATGAATTGTTTCACATGTTATCACATGATGTATGGGCCTTTTGTTTAGCAAACTATGCATATAGATTCTTATATTGATACCGGTGGAATATCCAATCGAGATGGTTAAATTATCGAATTTTAGAGTCCGAGCCTTATCATGTAAGAATCTGTTTCTCTAATGATTATCAAATAAATTTTTATATTCGATGAACTAAATTCCCCTTCGAGTACCCCTTTTCATGGTTAAATGTTCCCTTTTTTGTTGTGTAGGTATCATGATGCATGATTTATTGATTTTTCGTTTGCTTTATGTCCAATGCGAAATATTTCATACATGTCACAAGAACAAATTAACAATAAATACAAAAAGTATATTCTGCAAGGTAAGCCGACCAGGACTAAGGGGGAAAGGGGGATTTGGACTGCCACTGGAAATTAGAGAATGTTTGATAGGGACAGAAATTTAGCCTAACAGCTGGCAAACCTTCAGAACCGGAAAGAGATGTTGTAAGGGTTCTTGAACAAATAGAAAGTGTGGCAATCTCTCTGCATTAAGCATCGGATTTAACATCCCTATTCTGACCACACGTTCATGCTATAATATATGAATTCAAAACAAACACAAAAGTACCATATACATGTACATGTATATTTATGCATTTTATAATGAAAATGTATTCATTTCAAAAGAATGAACTCAGGGTTAACAGACTATGTGGGCGAACGAGTGTAGAACAAAAATGTGCAGGGGCAAAACCAGAAAGGTTTTAAGACCTACTCCATGGAATTCGAAAGTCGATGTAACATACTCATAATACTTAAACAGTATTCAATTATTTTTTCATATTTCCTTAAATATTCAGTGATATATTACTGTTAACGAAAATATATCAATTTTCAAATTTTCCAAGGAAGGAAGAATTTAACCTGAATAAATTAAGGTGTATCCGAAAGATTCGACTAATTTTGTATTATTGCTCAAATTATTCTAAATTCTAGCAAGAATGCATGCAGTTTTGAGTCATCTTTATGCATTGATAACTTTCAAGTGAAATATTCGGAAATACGTTAAGATGATGATCGTACCTTACAATAAACATAAAAATCGGATAATGTATGTTTTAGTAAAGATTGGTGGACTTTTAAAAAGTGACCCTGTTTTGATTTGAATTCATGGAAAATTGATCATACTTCCTTTATTATTGTTGTAGAAGGGAAGTGATAAAAATGTTTAATTTAAATCGAAATAGATTTAAAGATAATCTTGATCATGTATTGTAGGAGTTGAAAAATATATGCATGGTTGTCTCTAGAAAAAAAACATGTCCCTCTATCAAGCAACACCCATGAAAGATGAATGGTCGGTATCTTAGAGATGGGACAACTCAGATAAATACGATGTTTTGGAACTTTTTTTAAACTAAGATTTTACTAACATATAACATAATTAAGCTGGATGATTTGCTACAAGATAATGTGGAGTATTCATTTAGCGACTCCTCATGTGAGTTTTGTTTGCTATAAAAAAAATGCTAGTGGATAATTTCAAAATATTTTGATATTTTATCATTCATCATTCCATTCATAAGTTGCCCCACTTCTCTTGGATCTCTTAAGAATCTCTCCTCATGATATTTTCTGTACTTATTATATTGTTTTTATGCCCCGCCTAGGGGCTTTATGTTTTTCGGTCTGTGTGTTCATTTGGTCGTCCGTTCGTTCGTCCGTCTGTCCCGCTTCAAGTTAAAGTTTTTAGTCAAGGTAGTTTTTGATGAAGTTGAGGTCCGATCAATTTGAAACTTAGTACACATGTTTCCTATGATATGATATTTCTAATTTTAATGCCAAATTAGAGTTTTGACCCCAATTTCACGGTCCACTGAACATAGAAAATGATAGTGCGATTGGGGCATCCGTGTACTATGGAATCATTCTTGTTTCCTTCTATCATCATGGGTGACTGGGGAATATGAATACGGTCAGTTTGGTATCAGTCCGAGCGGCAGTAAAATCCTTGCCAATGTAGGGCGTCCGTTTGGCTGTGCGGGATGTATAAATACGCAGCCACGTCCGTTCAGAATGGGGACGTTAAGTCCGATGCTTCTTGTAGAGAGAGTGCCACGCTCTCTGCATGTTAAGAACCCTTGCAACAACTCTTTGAGAGCTCTGTAGGTGGCCTGTTGCAAGGCCAAATTTCTGTCCCTATCTAATATATCTTCATGTTCCCCGACTTTCAGGATCTACCTGTTTTATTTATTGTTAATTTGATTTAGTCCTGAACATGCATAAAATATTTACCACTGGATGTTAAGCAAACATCAACAAATCAATCAATTTCTTTCCAAGCCCCTATACTCTCCTGTCGTAAATGTAGGGATAATTTTGCAATACAAATATTTTTTTCCTTCCCATGCTCGTCCTTCAAAACGACCTTTTTCTGTTATGCGCCAATTTGAAATTTGTTTGGACATTTTAATTGGTTACGTATCTTTTAATTGTTTTACACACCACCATCAATTTAACCCAAGTTCTTGTATGTATTGTTCAATAAATGTAAATAATCAAAACAAACTTTGCACGGATGAGTACATGCGATGAGCTAACATATAGCATACGACTTAACTTTTTAATTTTACTTAACTAAGGGAATTCTCAGTGAAATTTAAATTTAAGGAACACATAAGTTTAGATGTTTTATGCATACGGGCCCAGGATTTTAATTTCAGAAATGTCTTTTCTAAAAGATTGGATTTCGTGAACTAAAATGGAAATTATACAAATATGATACGCTTTTTAAAACAATACAGTGAAAAATTTCCGTGTATCAATATTATTAAACCATTCTCCCTACTCTTGCAACAAATCGGGATATTTTCCGACCCATTTGGCCACCAAAAACAGTAAGTATTTTTACATGTAATAATTAAAAATGTTTGTGTGTGTCACTATCACATATTTTTGGCAAAACTAAAAACATCGATTAGACATGTGTCTTGAGTATTTGTGATTATTATAGCTCCAAACGTATGTTGACATCCCTGGCTTTTAAAGGTTTTGGTTAGAGCGTTCCTGATGAAGGTAAATCCATAAAAGCACTTCGGACACATGCAATTTATAAAGTGGTATAACCATTTATAGTTGTTATTTTCATTTAATAAATGTGTTTAAAAAATGATCAGCAAACCAAGATCTACAAATAAGGCAATATGCCCAAAATCATGACTGGGTTAACGGAAGATATTTATTTGACATGTAAATCACAGTGTAAAATCCATAGTTCCGAATATTTTTTGGTGCATTTAAATTTCATTACATCTCATTTTCTTTGTACTGGTATACTATATATATCTCTTTATTTTCATACAGCCAATGAATCATTAAGATTTTTTCAGTGTTGTCATATTTTGACGCAAAGAAGTAGATTCATTCAAACGCAGATCAACACGGACTGAGTCCTCGATAAATCGAATGACGCCCTTGAATAAGATGTTTAAAAGTAAGAATATACCAATGGATCCTTACTGGATCTTACGTCGAGGAAGTGACTACATGTACGTCATCTTGCAATTGGCAAAATAGGAAAACGACCAGAGAAAACACAGTCCATGAAATCAATATTGCAAACTAAATATTAGGCAACTCGAACACGCTTAAAAGAAACCGGGGTGAAATGAGGCGCTAAATATTGGTTAGCATTTCTTGTTCCACAAGTGGCCTCAATGATAATATGTAATCAATCGAACTGACTTATGTTTTGTCATGTTTTCTATTTATTGAAAATTGGTATTAGTGAAGTAAATTTGGTTTTCTTGATTGCATTTAAGGATTCTAAAGCTAGTATAGATCTTGAGATTTAGATAGATCTATAAATACCATAAAAAATAAGTAAAAATAATCTTAATAGTCGATCAATTCCTAAGAAACTTTGAATTGCAAATATGATCAGCAAGACAATATGTACAAATGAGTCATCATGAATAAAACGCATCACTTAATGCAAATCACTTTATATATCATTTCTTCTGTAAATCTATATTTTATGTATGTCTTACTGATATACTCAAATGTTTATTAAAACAGGTCAGTGATGGATTTCTGTTGGAGTGGAAATCTTATTGAATTTCATTGTCTTCATACTTATTTACGATATATATGATCTTTACTCTCGTACAGCTAATGCATTGCATCGGTACAGAAAAAACATTTGCATAGTTAACAAAATAAATATAAAATTAAATGATGAGAGAGGCACAATTGAATCAATACACAACTGATTTAACAAAGCTATTCAGGAGGACAAACATAGTTATTTACACATTTGATATACAAACAAAGTTTCAGGTGTTTGTTCATTTTTTAAAGTTGTATTATGACCTCTACATGTCTTTTGTGGTTAACTTTCTTGCCAAGTTGTCGTCAAATTTATTTTTAACCCGCATCTCATTTATTCAGAGATAACTAGACATCATTGAGATGGGAGCCATCTCTGTGGGCCCCGCTGTAAATAACGTGGGGTAAAAAATTTGTATGAATAAGCTGATATGAAGCACTTTTTTAAGTTATTACGTAGTCTCGTTATGTGCTGAGAGTGATTTTTTCTATGTTTTAAGTTAAAGTGTTATATTTGGCCTATGAAGTTGTACATACATTATGACACACCCTCTAGTGTTGGTTAATATACATGTCAAGTATAAACTTTGAAATCATAACGGTTCTCAAGATATACAGCAGACATGATCTGTACCATAGAACATGGGGTTGTCAACTGAAACCAAAGTTTTTGACCTTGACCTTTAACCTAGGAAGTTGTACATACATTATGACACACCCTCTGGTGTTGGTTAATATACATGTCAAGTATAAGCTTTGAAATCATAACGGTTCTCAAGATATACAGCGGACACGATCTTTACTATAGGACATGTGGTTGTCAAATGAAACCAAAGGTTTTGACCTTGAACTTTGACCTAGGAAGTTGTACAAACATTATGACACACCCTCTGGTGTCGGTTAATATACATGTCAAGTATAAAATATGAAATCATAACGGTTCTCTAGATATAGAGCGGACACAATTTGTTACGGACGGACGGACAAACTGAAACCAAAGTTTTTGACCTCGAACTTTTACTTTGATAGTTGTACAAACATTATTACACGCCCTCTGGTGTTGGTTAATATACATGTCAAGTATAAAGTATGAAATCATAACTGTTCTCTAGATATAGAGCGGACACAATGTGTTACGGGCGGACGGACGGACAGACTGATCAGTATAGGGCGACTCGCCACTAGGCGGGGCCCTAATTATAAAGATTTTTCTCCTATCTTACTCAAAAAAAAAACAAAGATCAATAAAGTGAGTTCTTGATAAATCAAATAACGCCCTTGAATATTATGTTTGAACGTAAGAAGAAACCAATTGATCATTATTTTATCATTCGCCGACGAATTAGCTACATCACCTTGCGTTTGGCCAAAAAGAAACGCCGAGAAAGAAACAGACAATGACTTCATGAAACAATTATAGCAAACAAAAGGTTGAGCAACTCGAAAACACTATAAAATTGGTTATAGAATTAGGGGCTCAAGGAGAATAAGCAATTTAAATTTCCTTTTCCATGTTTTCCATAGGTGGCATCCATCTCTGTACAAATGATAAGAGATTGATCGATATGCATTAAGTGTATCAATTCATTTTAGATTGTCCCGAAAATCGTTGTGTATAAAAATAACTGCTGCTTTTTCAAGTAGAGTTCCATTAGCTACAATCTTGAAAACTGCAGTTTAGCAAAACGAATGTAGTTTTAGAAAATTTAATAACAAACCAGTTGTTCTGAATAGATCATATAGTGAAAGTATACCTAATTCTTTTTTATGAATATCAGAGGTAAGCCTGTTTAGTTAACAGTTCATCTTACTTATAATGTACATTACATATTGCAGTTTGATTACATAAAAAAGTTTAGTAAAACGTATTACTTTAGTATTTCTTTTGGCTCCCTGGAAATTGTATCCAGCAACTCTAAAAGCTCATGTAAGCCAGAGATTCACAAATGGGAGCAGTAATTAACCAGTTGAATGAGACTTATACCTGTAAGTTGATGTTTGGCGGAGATTAATTCGACCAATTGGGGAACAAAGGGATTAAATGCCTTACCAATTATCCCACTCTTTGGGATATAATGAATACAATTTGCCATGAAATATGAATCACGTGGTCAGTTTATCAAATATAAAATGTGTTTGCAAGTGTTGGCCATACATGAAACTGTAAATCAAATAAATGTCATTCAAGACAATATTAATACTTAGGCTACATTTTTTAATTTTTTGTAATAAAGAATGGAAGAATAAATAAGAATTTTTATAAACCAGGAATAAAAGGGTGTGAATCTACCCATTTTTTTTTTGTGATGGAATAAAAGACTGGAACTCGCTACCAGAAATAGTTAAAAGTTGCCCAAAGAAATATAATTTTAAAGTAGAAGTGAAAACATTTTAGATGGATAAATTTAAATCCATCTTTAATAGTGATTTTGGTTTTTTTTTATTAATTTTACTGAGTCTTTGACCATTTATTTGTGATAATTTTTAATGACTTTTGTTATTTATATGTGTCAACCGTTGGTGTGAACTTGAAGTCTCTTCTTAAAAGGACCCCACTGGAAATAAGTTTCAATAACTTTTGTGTGTCATCCTAGGGTATTAGGCTGCAGTGATAATCTAGTCTATATAATTTATTTACTAAAATCTAGTCTAGAACAGTCTCCGGGACAAGTTTGCACTTCCGCTGAGTGCAAAAGTTGTCACCTAAATTTTTGGAGTTAAGTCAAAATGTAGTTGATAACTTGGTTGGTATTGGTTCCCTGATATTTGTCCTAAAATTTTTTGACTCTAGCACTACTGTTGAAAAAGTTATGCCCCTTTTTTCAACAATTTCCTCAGAGGAAAAGTAATTTTCCTCAAGGGAAATCAAATTTCCCTAAAGGAAAAAGATTTTTCCTCAAGGGAAAAAGATTTCCCTTAGGGAATTTGCTGCATTAATATTTCCTTTGAGGAAATTCTATTTCCTCTGAGGAAATTTGCGGCTTCAAATTTTCCTTTGAGAAAATTCTATTTCCTCTGAGGAAATTAACGGCTTCAAATTTTCCTCTGAGGAAATACTTTTTCCTGTGAGGAAATTTTGTCAACTGCAATTTCCTTTGAGGAAAGTTTTTAACAAACACTTTTCCTTGAGGGAAAATTCAATACCACAAATTTCCTCTAAGGAAAACATTGTTCTCCAAATTTCCTCTAAGGAAATTTCTGTACATCAACTTTCCCTGTAGGAAATGTTTTCCCCTATTTTTACTCATTGTAAATTTCTTCACTATACAAACAGTATGAACATAATGTTTACAAGACTTAATAAATGATACAAATGATATTTAAAACTTTAATAAATTTTTGACTCAAAATTATTATGACATACAAAAACAATACAGTGAGTCTGACTGTTTAGGTCAAGGTATTGTACATACTTTATATGACTTTAACTTTGATTTATATAATATTTTTTTGTAGCAAAGTATTCTGTTTTCTTTGTTATTGTTTCAATTGTATACATTAATAAGCAACCAATTTGAATGTCATACCATTTGTGGTGTTCATAAGAATGCGTTCATATTTGCAAATTAAATAATAAAATAAACACTTTTCTTGTAAATTTTAATTTTCCTCTGTTTCAGCTGCTGTGTACAGTTATTCAATCCACTACGTAAAAGTTCAATGCATAAATTATTCCATTCACTAAACAATTTCCTTCAAATCTTAGAGAAAACATTTTTGCAATTTGTTCTTCGAAGATCTTCTTCAGTATATTTGATATGAGGGAGCGATGTAAATGAGTGGTTTAGCTGGTGTTCCTTTCAACAACAAAATACTATTTTTTTCTTCATTTCTCCTTTCTTTTGACGAATATATATAATATGTTGTTGCATTTATACAATTTTGTTTTTCTGCATCTATGATAGAACTCCATTTTGTTTATAGCCATTATCATGTGATTATGATGAAATTTCCTATTTCTTTTTTGCAGGAAAACACACATTCCATTTCACATTAATCCAATTAGCACACCATGTAGATAGATATCAACTTTCAGTTTCCTCTTCAGTATTGACCTATTGATCATGAAAACCAAGATGTCTGATCACCTATAAATACACAAAATAAACAAATAAAATGTTATAAATGGAGAGAGAAACAGCAATAAAAAAGCTTATTTTGTCATGTTTATGAACATTTTAAGAATATTTCCTTTCTTACTTGTAAGTTCTCTTAATTCCGTGCTTTTTGTCTATGGGTTTTTATATTAGTTGATTTTGTGCATTTTATCAATCTTTCTAGTTGAGTCAATTGCAACGGTTATTTTACAGTTTGTTCTTTATATGTTGAGCTGTTAAACCACTGTCCAAAGTTAAGGTAGGGTTGAGTGCTCACAATCCTGATTTTTTTATTACATGTATTAGTTTTTATTGATTTTTAACTAGCTGTCAGTAACTGTGAGTACTAACAGATCTTTGTGTCTTTTGGATTAAGGGAAAGGTATAAATTTCCTGCTTAGTCCGTACTGTTTATTTTTTTGCAGGAAATCTACTGGTATGTCATTTGTTGTCTGGTGAAGAGTTGTCTTATTGGCAATAATGCCACATCTTCTTATTTTTATATAACTTTGCCATATTCTGATTGTGCCTGTCCCAAGTTCAGAGCCTGTAGTTTATTCTGACACTAAAATTTAGTGGTTGTTGTTGTTTCATATCTGTCATATTTATTTTTTTTAATTTGTTTTGTTATAAACTAGGCAATTAGTTCTACAGTTGGGATTATTTCAATTTTTTGTCTGAGGGCCTTTTATAGCTGACTACTTTGACAATAGGGTATGTATTTTCTCATTATTGAAGGCCGTCACTGCTTATAATTGCTTTCTTAGAGCCATGATCAATAGTTTTCATATTGAATATACCACATCTTTTTATTTTATAATAATCATGATAATCATCTTTCAAGGGCAATAACTTTTATAAAAATGGCCTTATGAGTCTTATCGAGCATCACTGAGGAGTGTTTTGTAGACAAAATGCGCGTCTGGCGTAAATACAAAATTTAATCCTGGTATCTATGATGAGTTTACTTACCATTTAGGTTTTGTTGACTTCTAAAAATTATAAATTGCCTATCATTTCTGCTGTTTATAATTTCTCTGTATCTTCTATAGTTCTTGTCCTACACATAAAAAGAGTAAAAATTATTATTAAATGACATCTTGCATCAATAATTATTTTGCTGTTTAATGTATATATCAATACGTGTTTAATAAAAAGCTGTACCATGAGTCCATGAGAGCCTGTGTCGCTCACCTGACTCTATTTGGGTTTTTGAAATCATATAAAAAAGATAAAAATCATAACAGATACTTTAATAATGATTGAGGCCATATTTGGTTTAATATTGTCCTACTCCGCTGGCGGCCATCTTGGATGATGGATCGGCTACAGAGTAACAACACTTGGTCAACACCTCATAAGGAACATTCATGCTATGTTTGGTTTCACTCCATTCAGTGGTTCTCTAAAAGAAGACATTTGTATGAATTTCCTATAGGGTTCTATCTTAGACTAAGTCCCCCGCTGCCGGCCATCTTGAATGATAGATCGGCAACAAAGTAACAACTCTTGGTCAGCACCTCATAAGGAACATTCATGCCATATTTGATTCCATTCCATTCAGTGGTTCTCTAGAAGAAGTTCAAAATGTAAAAATTTAACAACGGCAACGGACGACGGATGCCAAGTGATTAGAAAAGCTCACTTGGCCTTTCGAGCCTGGTGAGCTAAAAAAGGACATGCACACAGAGTGGTATTCATTGAAACAAACATGAAAATAATTTGGCTCCATTTAGGGATATCGCAAGTGTATATAAGTTTAAGGCTGTGATTTTTGAACAAATACAATTCTAAAACCTTCCAAAGTGTGAAAATGGACAATTTTAAACAATTTTCCAACAACTAAAATTCCATAACTCTGCATCTTATATAAAAATAAATAGGGGATGATACTCTGGCTTGCATATCATATAAAGTTCTAAAGGAAGATAACTGAAGAATGGTAAAATTTATACTACTAAAATTATAACTTGATCTGATTTTGTGGTAAAAAGTATTGCGTTAAAGTTTAATAAAATTTGGTTGAGGCAAACTTAATTTAGTGGACGGAAACGAAAAATTCATCATTTTTTCCATCTGTAAAGGACATAACTCTAGAACAGTAAAAGTGACACCACCAAAATTCAAACTGTTTTTTGTGGTAATAAGCATTGTGTGCAAATTTCATTACATTTGGTTGAGGCAAACTAAAGTTAAAGTTAGAGAGCGGGAAACCAAAAATTCAGCAATTTTTCCATTTGTAAAGGGGCATAACTCTAGAACAGTAACACTGACACCCCCAAAATTCACACTTGATCTGAGTATTGTGGTAATAAGCTTTTGTAAAAGTTTTATAACATTTGGTTGAGGCAAACTAAATTAGAGAACAAAAACCAATGACTTTGGGACAGACGGTCAAGGGTTGACCCACCAATATATAAAATCAATTCACCAAAGTTTCATAAAAATTGGTGAAAGCATTCTTGAGACTATCCAAAGTCCCAATATACAACAAAAACTTAAATCAGAATTTTTTTAAAATTGAAAGGGAAATTATCATGATTATGTTAATTGGCAATATTAATAAATGCATGCAATAATTTCTGAAATTTACAGTGTATAGGCTTTTAACCCCAAGTCAGGAGCCTATGGCATTTGTCAGTTTTGTATGATTTTTAATTTTAGTTTCTTTTATATATTTTGGAGTTTAGTATGACGTCCATTATCACTGAACTAGTATACATTTTTGTTTAGGAGCCAGCTGAAGCACGCCTCAGGTTGTGGGATTTTCTCGCTGCATTGAAGTCACATTGGTGACCTTTGACTGTTATCTGCTCTTTGGGCGGGTTATTGTCTCTCTGACACATTCCCCATTTCTATTTTCAATTTTATTTTAAATTCTATTATCATGATTATAAATGTTAGGCTTCTTGTTGATTTGTTTTACATTTGTCATTTCGAGGCCTTTTATTATATTTACAGCTTTCTATATGCGTAGGTGCTTGAAGACAGGATCCTGTTTTGAACCCCCCATAGTCCCTCCCCCTTATTATCATAAATCTTAGATTTTTCAATATATATCACTTATTTGTACCATATATATACTAATATACCATATTTTTACTCTTAATATGCATGTTTACTATCAACGTGAATCTCGACTCCTGTCTTCAAGCACCTATGTCTATATATGGTGTGAATTTTGCTCATTGTTGGTGGTCGTACTGTTATCTATAGCTCAGCGAAGCAACATCACAACTGTTTCCAAGTTTGTGAAGTCAGAGGACTATATTCATCTTTCCGACTTTCGGATCATTGGTTGATTTTTCATGAATATGTGCCATTCCAATATGAAATAGCTATATCATGTATATTAAAAAAACCTTTAAACATGTTAAACTAGGATACTCATTTGGGGAACTAATGATTTGTTGGTTTTTCCCTAGTCCAAATAATTATGACGTCTGGCAAGGCTATTTTTTAATTTTTTTCTAAGACGCCTAAATAGCCTTGGAAGACGTCATAATTATTTGGACTAGGTTTTCCCCACCATCGACATCGTCCTGTTGAAGAAACGAGTTTGGCGCATTAACAAAAAGATCATGTCTGTAGTGACAAGTTAGTGTGTGTGCTTACCAATATTTGAATTTTATGAGCCTTCTTTTTGAATATTTTGGTACAATACTGACGTCGAGTGCTGTTGTTGTTGTGCTGTTTATTTTTTACAAAAGCGATCAAGTAATGCAGGGGAAGGAAACTTACTTAAAAGACCAAAATGAGCCGCAACTAATAGGTACATAAATATTTTACTATGCAGTCAGTATCCCGATATACATGTATGATCATGTATATACTCTTAGACTCATTTCACAGAAAAATCGTACAAGTGAAAATACTCGTTAGTCATGAACATTTTAGATCACTTTAGATTTTATAACTTTAAATTACGAAAGATGATGATTGGTCAAATGAGCCCCTGTAACCAGAAAAAAAACAGTTAAAAGTGCCGGGATCTGACAGAGCTTTCAAGAGCTATTTCTGTTACTGTGAGTTTATTATATTTTTATCACAAAAAGCTAATGCTAATTTCTTTTCTTTTAATATGAAGCCCCCACCCCTCCTCCAGCTTATCTGATTAATTTACGATCACTCTGAGTAAAGAAAGTAAGTATTAATTGCTTATATCAGACATTTTAAATTCTGGTTGATAGTTGTCTCATCACCAATCATACTACATCTCCCGGTTAGTTTTTTTTTACAATAAAGCTATATTCAGATGCGGTATAGTACGTGATGAATGTGTAAACATGCAGCATGCTTGTAAATAATTGTTAAAATACAGCACAAAAGATGCATAATATATCAAACTCGAGTCAACGCCATGTCAAAAACTAAAAAAAACAAAAAAACTATAGCATACCAAAATATATAATTTGTAAAGACTTGCATGCAACTAGGCCTATACAGTAGCTCTATGTTCTTATAGATCTCATAACATTACGATTAAAAGTCAGATTATGTGTGTGTAAGTTTATTAGAAAATTCAACGAGACACGTCCTAATCAGGTAAAATCCAAAATAACAATTTACAAATTCAGATCTACTGCCTGTTTTATATTGCCTGGGAACAGTATATCTAACATCTAAGTCAATATATATGTTCCTGATATTGCTTACATGATTGTATATTGCCAAACGAATAGATATGTTTGGTACGGGATGGCGGCTTCGAAGCGGAGACAAAAAGACCCAGATAAATGAAAGTGTAGAATTTTGTTGTGGAGAATTTTTTTTAAAGAACTAGATTCATATCTCAGGATTTGAATATAGCATCTCGTTTTCTTTAGATAAATTGTTAGCTATTACTGGCTATAATAATTATCCCCTTATAAATATTCGCAAAACATGAAGTTAATGATCAATGAATATGAAAACACTTTATAAAGTATAAATATTGGTAAACGGACAGCAAGTCATAGGACTATTATAGTTCGAATAAATTAGTTTACAATAACTGTTGAAAGGTTATGAGAGAAAAATCTGGATGCATTTATTTTTATCAGAATGATTTATTTTACAGTAAAGGCTCCATATTTTTAATCAGTTATTTGTAAAAGAAAGGTGACATGTTTAACACCATGGAGCCAGTAAATTAACAAACTACTATGATGGATTTTTTTCTTTACAATCATTGATCATTATTAATATTCCAGCCAAACTTAGGTTGAATGACCCTAGGGTATTTAGAATAAAGCTTGTGTTTTATTTTCTGTTTCATCAATAAACATGGCTGCCATGTCTAAAAATAGAACATAGGGGTAAAATGCAGTTTTTGGCTTATATCTCAAACACTAAGGCATTTAGAGCAAATTTTATGTGAGGTAAAATTGTTCATTATGTGAAGTTCTATCAGCCATTAAATTTTCTGATGAATCTAACAATCCATTGTTGGGTTGCTGCCACTAGATGGGTAATTTTAAGGAAATTTTGCAGTTTTTATACGACCGCAAAATAATTTTGCAGTCAAAATATTGGTATGATGTTGGCGTCTTCGTCGTCCAAAGACACATTGGTTTTCGCACTCTAACTTTAGTTTAAGTGAATGGATCTCTATGAAATTTTACCTTTAGGTTCAATACCACAAAAGGAAGGTTGGGATTGATTTTGGGGGTTATCATGGTTATGGTACCAACAGTTAAGGAATTAGGGGCCAAAAAATAAGCATTTTTGTAACTTCCAGACATAACTTGTGTGTTAGTGTATGGATCTCTCTGACATTGTACCACAAGGTTTCATATTACAAAGGGAATGCTGGGATTGATTTTGGGGGTAATTGCCTCAAAATTTTAGGAATTAGTCGCCAAAAAAGGGGCAAAAAACAAGCATTTTTCTAGTTTCATGACAATAACTTGTGTGTAAGTGTATGGATCTTTCTGAAATTGTACCACAAGGTTCCATATCACAAAGGGAAAGCTGGAATTGATTTTGGGGGTACATGTAATTGCCAAAAATGTTTAGGAATAAGGGGCCAAAAATAAGCATTTTTCTAGTTTCCAGACAATAACTTGTGTTCAAGTGTATGGATCTCTCTGAAATTGTACTGCAAGGTACCATACCACAAAGGGAAGGCTGGGATTGATTTTGGGGGTAATTGCCTCAAAATGTTAGGAATTAGGGGCAAAAAAGACGCAAAAAACAAGCATTTTTCTAGTTTTAGAACAATAACTTGTGTGTAAGTGTATGGATCTTTATGAAATTGTACTACAAGGTTCCATATCACAAAGGGAAAGCTGGGATTGAGTTTGGGGTAATTGCCCAAAACGTATAGGAATTTGGGGCCGAAAAGGGGCCAAAAAACAAACATTTTTCTAGTTTCCAGACAATAACTTGTGTTCAAGTGTATGGATCTCTCTGAAATTGTACTGCAAGGTACCGTTCCACATAGGGAAGGCTGGGATTGAGTTTGGGGGTGATGAATCATAAGGGGTTTCACAAAATTTGGGGGGGGGGGGGGGTGATTTTTTTTTCTTTTGTTTTCTTTAAAATTTTCCATTTTGAATTGGTTATTTCTGATTTACATATAAAAGCAAATAATAATGATATGGTTTGAATAGGTAAATTAGAAATTTTTAAGTTCTTAGACCACATTCATTTTGTGAGCCTCTTGTTTTAATTGCTTCTGTTAGTAATATATTAATTTAAAATTTTGACTACAGACACATACAGATTATACTGTTAAGAATATTTCAGAGTTTAATGTTGTCAAGCACACAAATCATAGAAGAATAGTTAATCACGTCATTGTTGTCCATTGAAAAATTAGTATGAACACAATGAAAAAGTACGGGAATGTTTGTTTGTTAAACTATTGACCGTGGTTATGTCTTTGAAACTGTTGACTGGCAAATAGTCTGTGAAATGTTATAGCACAAATACTTCATTCCTTTTTTATACGACCGCAAAAAAATTTTTGTGGTCGTATATTGGTATGACGTTGGCGTCGTCGTCGTCGTCCGAAGACACGTTGGTTTTCGCACTCTAACTTTAGTTTAAGTGAATGGATCTCTATGAAATTTTACCATAAGGTTCAATACCACAAAAGGACGGTTGGGATTGATTTTGGGGGTTATGGTACCAACAGTTAAGGAATTAGGGGCCCAATAGGGGCCAAAAATAAGCATTTTTGTAACTTTCAGACATAACTTGTGTGTTAGTGTATGGATCTCTCTGACATTGTACCACAAGGTTCCATATCACAAAGGGAATGCTGGAATTGATTTTGGGGGTAATTGCCTCAAAACTTTAGGAATTAGGGGCAAAAAAAGGGGCAAAAAACAAGCATTTTTCTAGTTTCATGACAATAACTTGTGTGTAAGTGTATGGATCTTTCTGAAATTGTACTACAAGGTTCCATATCACAAAGGGAAAGCTGGAATTGATTTTGGGGGTAATTGCCAAAAATGTTTAGGAATAAGGGGCCAAAAATAAGCATTTTTCTAGTTTCCAGACAATAACTTGTGTTCAAGTGTATGGATCTCTCTGAAATTGTACTGCAAGGTACCGTTCCACATTTTTTTCTTTAAAATTTTCCATTTTAAATTGGTTATTTCTGATTTATATATAAAAGCAAATAATAATGATATAGTTTGAATAGGTAAATTTAAATTTTTTAAGTTCTTAGACCACATTCATTCTGTGTCAGAAACCTATGCTGTGTCACATATTTAATCACAATCCAAATTCAGTGCTGTATCAAGCGTGAATGTTGTGTCCATACTTGCCCCCACTGTTCAGGGTTAGACCTCTGCGGTCGTATCAAGCTGCGCCCAGCGGAGCATTTTATTATCTCATGGTATATAGAAAAACAAATACTGATGTATAATAATAGTTATAGTAATTAAATTATAGTTTTTACCTTTTTTAAGTTTAGGGCAGGAAATATAGAAGATAAAGAAAAATATAAACAATTACGACTGTACAGAAGAAATGATCGGCAAAACAAGATAAACAGAAGACAACAAGGCCTAAATGGTAAGACCACTTCTATATAATAAAAGTGATTGCCCTTGAATGAAGACTATTATAAAAATAAGAAGATGTGGTATGGTAAATGAGTTATCTATCCACCAGAGTTCAATGAAGTGGATGCAAGCAATTAAAGACCAATGACGGCCTTCGATAATGAGAAAACCCATACCTTATAAGTCAGCCAATATAGACCTAACATGAAAAGATTTAAACAATCCAAATTAGTTCAAAGCCAATAACAATTAATAAAAAAATCATGTCTGTGAGCACTCCACCTAACCATAATCTAGGACAGTGGTTCAAATAGCACAACATATGAACAAACTGTAAAAACTGTTGCAAGTGGCTCAACTCATTATCACTGCAAGGCACTAAAACGACTGATATTAAGTCGTGGACACAAAGCACTGAAATAACAGAACTCATAATCATGATTAGTAAGAATATCAAATTTAAGTTTCTCAAAATGTTCATATTAAACATGATAAAATAAGCTTATTTCATATTGCTGTTTTTTTCTCAATTTATATATTGTGTATTTATAGGTGAGACTTCTTGGTTTTCATGATCATCAACAGGTCAATACAGAAGAGGAAACTTAAGGTTAATACTTATCTACATTTTGTGCTAATTGGATTAATGTGAAATGAAATGTGTGCTTACCTGGAAAAAGAAAATAGGAAATTTATACAAAATGGCTGTAAACAAAATGGAGTACAATCATAGATGCACAAGAACACAATTGTGTAATTGCAACAACCTACATATTCACTGAAGGATTATGGAGAAATGTAGAAAAAATAGTATTTTGTTGTCGAAATAAACACCTGCTTTATCCATTCATGTACATAGCTCTGTCATATCAAATATACAGAGGAAGATGTTTGAAGAACAAATTGCAAAAATGTATTCTCTACCAATTGAAGAAAGATGTCTGGTGGATGGAATTATTTATGCACTGAACTGTTATGTAGGGGATTGAATAATTGTACGCAGCAGCTTAAACAGAAGAAAAGTTAAATTAACATGAAAAGTGTTTATTTTATTTAATCTGCAAATATGAGCACAATATTAATAACATCACAAATAGTATGATATTCATAGCGTTTTGCTTATTATTGTATTGTCTCAAACAGCTAGCCTATTGTTTTTGTATGTCATGTTACTCATCAGTGAACATTTTATTAAAGTTTTAATTATCTTTTGTGTCAATTGTTCAGTCTCAGGAAAAATTATATTCATACCGTTTTTACTGTTATGAAATTTTCATAGAGGAAAATTGAATAACAGAAATTTCTATAGAGGAAATTTGGAGAACAATTTTTTCCTTAGAGGAAATGAGTGGTCTTGAATTTTCCCTCAAGGAAAAGTGTTTGTCAAAAATTTCCTCACGGGAAATTGCTGTTGACAAAATTTTCTCACAGGAAAAAGTATTTCCTCAAAGGAAAATTTGAAGCCACAAATTTCCTCAAAGGAAAAAGTATTTCCTCAGAGGAAATTTTGAAGCTTCAAATTTCCTCACAGGAAATAGAATTTCCTCATAGGAAAATTTGAAGCCGCAAATTTCCTCAGAGGAAATAGAATTTCCTCAAAGGAAATATTAATGCAGCAAATTCCCTAAGGGAAATCTTTTTCCCTTGAGGAAAATACAATTTCCCTTGAGGAAAAATCTTTTTCCTTCAGGGAAATTTGATTTCCCTTGAGGAAAACTACTTTTCCTCTGAGGAAATTGTTGAAAAAAGGGGCATAACTTTTTCAACAGTGGTGCTAGAGCCAAAAGTTTTTAGGACAAATATCAGGGAACCAATACCAACCAAGTTATCAACTTCATTTTGACTTAACTCCAAAAATTAAGGTGACAACTTTTGCACTCAGCGGAAGTGCAAACTTGTCCCGGAGACTGTTCTAGTATCAAAATATCATGACAGTTTTCCATAATTTTATTTTTTGAATTATAATTTTTAGTAAACATGTAAATCATTTTAGTGTCTGTAACTATTCATACCTAGTGCTGTATCTATATGTCATTTTAATTTATTGTGTCTGTCAAAATTCATTCCTTTTATCTTGAATAAATATATATAAATTTATATATATATATATAAGGAATGAAAACAAAGTAAAATTAACAGTGAGGGTATCATTATCATAAACAAATAGGATCAATTTCACATGAATTTATTTCACACCACCGCTATGTTTTTAAACTCTTTCAACCGTATTAACTAACATTCCCGGTATGACAGCTTCTTAAGTGGACTTTGACGACGATGGTGGGTAGCTATTAAACGTCCAGCGGCAAATTAAATGCATGTTCTGCACGTGAACACGTTAATGCAACAACAATATTTACCAAGTTTTGTACTAGACCGACACGCTGAGCCGGATTTTAAGCGTGCTAAGTATAGAAGCAGCACATGCCAATTTTATAAGTTTTATGTTATCCAAGGGCTGAGGTTAGAACCCTAGACCTCCCACACTCAAGGCGAAAACGCTAACACGAAACCATCGAGGCGGTGTGTGCACTTTGAAGTTTTTAGAACATTTGTTTGAATATGTAAACACATTGCCATTGCTTAGAACTGGATCAAAACTAGTGTTGTTAGATTTTGGCAGTGTTTGTTCTTCGCAGGAAAAAGATTTACTAGAACCCATGCAATAACAATGTGAGGCGTCTATAGTAAAGCAAAATGTCTGTCAAAATTCAAAATACCTAATTTTTAACTAAGCTTCCAAAGTTATGATCTTTCATCCCGATCGAACACTTTGCAGAACTTTCTAATTATATATATATTCAGCTTTTTGTTCTTGTCATGATTATGCATGAAATATTTGCCACTGGACTTTAATTTAACAACAATCAGTCAAACATTCCATACATTATTAAGCATAATACACTTTTCAATGTTTTTGACCACACTGGTCTACTCAAACTGTCAAGAGACGGACGCCATCACTATTTTGTCATAGTTGACCGTTATGGAATATCTGTTTCACAGAAGACGACGGATATGTTACATTTGTCTTTACCACAATCACGTCCCCTTATTCTCGAATATAACCTACCGAATTACATGTAGATTTGTCACCGGGTGTGTTCTCACATGAGCGACAAAACGGTGTCTCGTATGGAGCAGGATCTGCTTACCCTTTTGGAGCACCTGATAACCCCCCCCCCCCCTAAATCTTTAGTTTTCTATGTAGTGGTATGTTGGTTTGTCGATCTTTTTGGTCGTTTTTCGGGGTTTTTTTTCCATGGCCTGGGATTTAAATTATAGAATACTAACGTACTAAAGACACTTATGTTTTTCGGGTGTGGGTCGAGGTGTGGTTGCTGCAACCTATACCCAACATATCATATTCGCATTTCCCTGCGACACAGACAGCCAACAGAGGAAATAAATTGGGGTTTGTACATTTGTACGCTTGGAATTCAACATTATAACCAATTAAACGTAGTACTCATATAACAGTGATTTTTATAATAATCAAAAGCGTTCTTGTTGAAAACGTGCTAAACATTAAAGAGTTCTAGTCCTGTTAATGTCATAAACATTAAAGAGTTCTTAGACTAGTCCTTTTAATAAATGTCATCATTTTTCCCACTGGAAGGGATAAGACTACGTCCAATATTTCAGATGTACAATGTATGGAAATATAGTTTTACCAATTCCACATGGTATATGTTAAACACATGGAAATGTTATTTGAATCGTAATTATAGATTTCATAACTAGTGAGAATTGGATATCGCATGACATCAATTCAATTTTTTTATTTGAATATAATAATAAACGAGCCTATGGCGAGTTTAATATTACTATTCAACTTAAATAACGAGAGTTTATATCAAGCGGTATCCAATTCTCACGAGTTGTTAAACCTTCTCTTTGTGGTAAGGAAATAGAAAAAGTCCGTGACTCCTTGGTCTTGTCTTATGCACATACCAGTATGTCGTCATACATGTATGTCATGTTCCAACGTCAAACTTTAACAGCAGACATTTTAAAACATTTTGTACGTTTCAGAATGGACAGATTTATAATTTGATAAAAAAAAAGATTCTCAGGTGATAAGTGCGATTGTTTTGTATATTAATGAAGAAATCATATACTTCCGTTGCTATGGAGGAAATGCACATCGTTTTGATCTTTGGAAATCATCAATGACCTAACGAATAGCCGATAGACATGTTGCAATATTATTTCATGATGCTGGATAAGCCAATTAAATTAACGCATTTTTCGTATCACACTCCGTACAGTATCTTCATGCGAGAAATAGATAATAGGTCTCAAACATAAGAGAAAAAATAGCACAAGTTAAAACGGTAACTTATTTTACGGTATATTATATAAACAAAGAAAAAAATATCTTCAGCTCTGAGAACGAAATATCCATTTTTTGTACATTTTTCTTTTCTTCCGACGTATATGTAAATGCAAGAAAGTTTGTATTATAGTATTGCTACTAATACTTTCATTTCTTTAGAAGTTGTCAAACATTGTAGTTATACAGTTAATAAATTAAACCCCAACCCAAATATGGGAGACACATACTGGAATGAAATAAACGGTACCAATGTTTACTTCACCAGACGCGCGTTTCGACAATTAATGTCTCTCCATTGATGCTCGATTTCAAGATATTTATCGAGTCAATATCTAATACAAACGTTAAAGGGCTGATCAAACCAAAGTAGTACCTAAAGTTTAGCCAAATTTGGAAAAAAAATATTATCTTTGCATAAAGGCGAAATAATTCTAAATTAAAACTGATTCCAAAATTTATAGCAGCAAATTTCAATGGATAAATGTCCGTATTTTCATGCCAGTATCTAAGTATTGGGTACTGGGATGGTGATAATCTCAAGGACTAACAGTCCACAAGCACAGGTATCGACCCACTGGTAGTAATTACATAAATGGAACCAATTTTACTACACCAGTTAAGCAGTTCGACAATGTATATCCATTCAGTGATGCTCGTGGTCAAAATATGTATAAAGCCAAAATCTAATACAAACGTTAATAAGCTAATCAAAACAAACAGGGCCTCAAAAAGTCTAATAAAAATACCGAATTCCAAGACAAATTCTAAAATCGGGGAATTCCATAAAAACTGACAAAATCGAACGCTATTAATCAACGGAACAAGTGAAAAACAACTGCCATATTTCTGACTTATTACAGACATTTTATGAAGAAAATAGTAGGTTAAACCTGGTTTTATAGATTGCTAAACCTTCCACTTGTAAGACAATTGTTTATATGTCCGTATTTTCATGCCAGTACCTAAGTATTGGCTACTGGGTTGGTGATAGTCTCAGGGACTTACAGTCAACCAGCAAAGGTATCGACCCAGTGATAGTATTTACATAAACGATACAATTTTAACTGCGCCAGTTATGCCATAGCCTGAAATGGAATCAGACCTTTGCATGAGGGAGATATTATTCTTCATTAAAATAATTTCCAAAATTTTGTAACAGCAAATTTCAATCAAATAATATCCGTATTTTCATGCAAGTTACGAAGAATTGGCTACTGGGCTTGGGGACTTACAAGTCAACCAGCGGAGGTATCAACCAAGTGGTAGTTATAACAGTAACGGTACCAGTTTTACTGAACCAGGTGCACATTTCGACAAAATCAATGGAATTTCAGTGATGCTCGAAGCCAAAGGATATACAAAGCCAATACAACATTGAAGAGCTGATGAAACAAAAAAGGACAAGGAATCAAAGCGTTGCATGAGGGAGATATATTGTTTGGTTTAAAATAGTTTCCGAAATCTTACAACTTAAAATTTCAATTAAACACTACAGGCATGGACTGGTGATACCTTCAGAGACTAGTGGTAGTAATTCATTTCTTTAAGAACAAACAAATATTTTTTTTTTGTTTTTGCCCTTGGATAGATAAAAAAAATGTGCAACGCGAGCGTCATTGAAACTCTTTTATGTAATATATTTTTGAAATAAAAAGATGACGTCTACTAAAGACAATCGACGAGACAACAACGCAGTTTAAATGTTAATATTGTAACGAATTACAATGATTATATTACTAGTATTTTTTGTCAGCAGTCGCGGTTGAATGTTATAATCTATGCACTTTAGAAAACTGATGATTTAATCGACGGATTTGTACTTGCTTAGGCACGACGAGTGCCAAATGTGAAGCAGGAACTGTTTTCCCTTCGAGACCTTTTGCAGACTTTATTCTTTATGTAGTGTTTTGTTGACTCGTTTCTTTGTTCTTTTTGTTTTTCTCTTTTTTTTTGACATGAGTTTGTTGGTTTTTTCTTTGACTTATGAGGTTTAAATGTCCCCTTGGTATCTTCTGCCTCTTTTTTAAAAAATAATCATGAATATATTGATAAAACATGTTGATTATAAGGCATGAGTTATTTTGATTAAATTATAAGCTATTTATCCCTTTCTAAAATCCCTTCATTACTTAAATTATATTCTCCATAATCACATTAACGACAGTGCCACATGCGGAGGAGGATCGGCTCGCCTTCCCGGGTAACCTTAGATCAACCCGCTTTTGTTAAGGGGTTTATGTAACTCAGTCTTTAGTTTTCTATGTTGTGTTTTAAAGACAGTTGTTTGTCTTATTGTCGTTTTTTGGCTTTTCTGCCATGGCGTTGTCAGTTTGACTTCGACTAAAATATAATGAGTTTAAATACCCTTTTAGTATTTTACGACTCTCTTTTTAAACATTCCATTATGTCTTGTTTATCACAGGTTGTTTAAAACATACTTAATATTCCTTTCGTTTATGTTACGGACGCAACCACGAGTTGGTTGACCATTTTGGAATATCTGTTTCACAGATGACGACGGATATGTTCCAAATGTTCCTGAGATCACCCTGGTTTTTTGGAGCGGATCTTGTGGCACAGTCTTTAGTTCTCTATGTTGTGTTTTATGTACAGTTCTTTGCCTTCTGGTCTTTTTCTTTTTTTGTTTTGCCATGGCGTTGACAGTTTATTTTCTACTTATGAGTTTGAATGTCCTTTGGTATCTTTCGCTTCTCTCTTAACTATTAGTTATAGATAATAAACATTAGTATTTGAATGATAAATAGTTTTATTATACTTCCCGTAAAAATGCAATATTTTGATTGGCTTATACGAGGGTGTTAATTTACTCTGTTCTATGGTAAATACTCTATTACCCTTCAATGAGACGCTTGATCAAGTGTGCGCTTTATTAAATACGACTCTATCCTATGACAAATACTCTATAACCCTTCACGGAGACGCTTGATCAAGTGTGCGCTTTATTAAATACGACTGTATCCTATGGCAAATACTCTATAACCCTTCACGGAGACGCTTGATCAAGTGTGCGCCTTATTAAATACGACTCTATCATATGGCAAATACTCTATTACCCTTCACGGAGACGCTTGATCAAGTGTGTGCTTTATTCAATACGGATGGTTGTTATGTACAAGACGTCATGGTTTATTACTTTGAATTTGAAATTTAATCGACAGTAATAACAGAACATTCAATATAATAAATTAAATAACACATATCTGAGAGGGTGATAGAGCAGATTGTTACCCCTCAAAAAGACATTGTCAACCTTGGTTTCGCCTCAGTTGACAATGTTTTCTCGGGGTAACAATCCGCTCTATCACCCTCTCAGCTATGTGTTATTTATATAATGTTATGATTGTGTTAATCCAGAAACAAGAGATTAAACTAATTAGTTGGACAGGTATAATATGAAGTCAAATGAATCTGGTGAATTTCAATCACCAATGATCCCTCTATTGTTCATTTCATAGTAAATATGTAGGTGTTACATAGATCCCAAGTATGATTATGATACATTCAAATCTTTTGATCAATGTTGTTTAATTTGTAAGGTCAAATGTATTAAACATTGTATTTTCATTTCCAGTACTTTATAGTATATATAATGTCTAGACATATTTTTCGTCTGTTTTATTATGTAGTATATGTAATTTAAATTTTGATATTGTTTATGCTTCAGACCATGAGCATATAAATATAGATTCTACCACTGCATCGAGTGTGATACAATATTTATCCACTCGAGACAGTTAAATTTTCAAATTTAAAACGCGAGGCTCGCCGAGCGTTTTAAATATTTAAAATTTAACTGTCGAGAGTGGATAAATATCGTATTTCACGAGATTTGGTGGTGGAATCTGTTTCTCTAATGATTTTCAAACAACACGCAGGCAAATTTATTCCTTCTTTTCGAATGATCTGCAAAAAGATGTGTTCTTTCTATGTGACGTCATCAGGCATGGTCGCCTTTTTTCATGCCGTCACAATAGGAAATTCAGAGGAAAGCAAGAAAATTCGACGTCATAATCGGATTTTAACCAATGAAGAACTGAGATCAAACGAACCACACGTTGATTAAATTTTTTTTATACAATGGGTGCAGAAAGGGATAAATTGACGAAGAATTAGAGAATCCTTTCTTTACAACTGCAGTGTATTATGTCTATTGTGCGAGGTATTTAACCTGAAAAAGAGGGACGAAAGATACCAGAGGGACAGTCAAACTCATAGATCGAAAACAAACTGACAACGCCATGGCCAAAATTAAAAGACAAACAAACAAATAATAGTACAGATGACACAACATAGATAACCAAAGACTAAGCAACACGAACCCCACCAAAAACTGGGGGTGATCTCAGGTGCTCCGGAAAGGTAAGCAGATCCTGCTCCACATGAAATATATCCATGGGAATTAGGATAAATGGTTATAATTCATTCATGTTATCACAAATAGTTAAAGGTGTTATGTTGAGTCTTTGTTGATTTTTTGTGAGAATAAATATATCAAATATAACAGATTAATATGAAAATACAAAAACAAGTTATGGGTGATTTAATCGAAATCGGGAACCATGTTTAAATACATGCTGAATCTTCGATCAATCAAAGTTTATATGATTTAAGTTGAATGTTTAATATCGTACAAAAATGCCTGACCATTCCCTTCGTCACACACTAACAGACGGTCATTTAATTTGTCATAACAAATTCCTGACGGCCTCCTCAATCCATCGTCCTCGTTAAGTATTTCTTTATGATGTTTGCCATCAGACGATATAGCGATAACATTGCTAGAGTCATTACACGTCAAATACACATTACCATTGCCATCTGTTGTAATTCCGAACGGATATTTCATCGTATCATCATTAAAAATCCAAATGACTGATCCAAACAGGTCACAGCAGCATAAAGTATTATTGAAGGCGTTAGTAAGAAATAGCCTGTTTTTATGGTTTGCTATGTTCCATCCAAACGAGGAAGGAGTTGGGCATGGGAGGAATGTTTTGCTTTTAACATTTGGTTTTTGTAAGACATGTGAAGGAGGAACGGGAAATGATCGGATAGGTTCACCTGTGATATTCATAACATCGATCATGTTCCCAGTAACAACAAACAATAGTCCGTTTTCAAATGATATCACCCTGATGTGACCTCTTGCTTTGACACTATGTGATAATGTTCCAGTTTTTATACTTATTATATCTATAATATATTTAGTAGTATTGTATAAGACAGCGATATCGCTGTCATTTATCACTGATATATACCACGGTGTGCCATACAGTTCAATCTCTCGGTTGTAACTTCCATCTCTATTGAAGATTAGTAATCTGTCATTGTCACCATCGGTAAACACCAACAGCTTATTCATTAAAACACAATAATATTCATTTAGTAAACTTCCAATTTTGAACTTGTGTCTTAAATGAACATCAAACATGAGAGGCGATTTAACTGGTATCTGTGCTTGAGAGTACGGTACTGGTTCTGTAAGATCGTGAAACATACTAAGAGATTAAATCTTAGAAAAAAAAAGTTAGATGCATTTAAATTGATAAGCACCATGATAGTGATGTGTGCAACCCTATTGTTTCAATTAAAAGAGATAAGTGGTATAATAGTTTTGGGCAACATATGCATTGTCCCTTTGATATAGTAGTCGTTACAAAATTCGAAGCCAAAAATTAGTTGCATCAAAATATAAATAAAGAAATTGCAAAAAGCCACATGGATGTAATATTCATTGAAACTTCCATTAAAACCAAGTATTAGTGTAAATGATGAGATGCATATACAGTATGCATGTTCCTTTTTGTAGTGATACTCAAGTTAAGAATATTCTATGGACTATTTTATGCAATATAATCTCAATAAAATATATGTTTTGAAGCAGTAACAAACGAAAAGTATAACATAAAAGGAGGTCACGGGTATCTTTTGCCTCTCTTTAATAACTTTATCTGCTTCCAAAGTATGTCCCTCATCAACATTGCATCAGTATTTCCTTAATGCACCGCCATCGTCGTACAATAGTTTCTGGTAGATACTACACTGTAGTACAATTTTTTTTAAACATTATGATCACGAGGGTTTTATATAAAATTTGAATCAGTTAACATGTACCTAAATAAAGTAATAGCGATTGTTTCTGGTGTTTACATAGTGTTTTATTGGATGATCGAATAAATATTAATCAATCGCCTGAAAATAAAGAAAAGAGTTAATAATTTCAGGCAAGTAAAAACAAACCATACACAAACAAATAAAAATACAACTAAACACATAATAACATGGTAGTATTCATTTCCCAGGAATAAAAACCGATACAATAAAGTTAGAAGAATGGCAAAACAGAACATGTATTTATAGTAAAAAACAAAGAGCAGTCAGATATGTTGCACGAATATTTAGTTTTCATAATGACGGCGAAAAGAGCCTCGGACGAAAGAAATCTATAAAATGTTATTATCATTTTTTACCAAAATTCTAAAAGATCGGAGATGGACCAAAAAATCATATAATAAAGCATTTGTTAATTATATTATATCTGCTAAGGCAATGATTTATTTTCCAACACTCTTGATATTCATTTCGGTAGTTTGAATCAGTGAATATCACATCTCAACCATGTCAACCTCATTAAGAATCAATAAAAAGTAAATTAACAAAAATATCGAACTCAATGGAAAATTCAAATCGGAAAGTCCCTTATCAAATGGCAAAATCAAAAGCTCGAACACATCAAACGAATGGAAAACAACTGTCATATTCCTGACTTGGTACAGGCATTTCCTTATGTAGAAAATAGTGGATTATACTTGGTTTTATAGCTAGCTAAACCTTTGACTTGTATGACACTCGCATAAATTCCATTATATTGAAAACAATGTGTGAACAAAATAAACAGAAGGTGTATGATTTATACATCATGACCTATTTGTCGTTTCACTTACCATTAACCAGCCGAGGGTTTTCTCTTTTGAATTAACTTAGATTTTGTCATGATGTGATCTTTTATCATTTACAATACGGTATGTGTTTTTGCTCAATGTTAAAGTACTGCACTTATTTAGTTGCTAACGTCTATGACAAATAGTCACTAGCAATCAAACCTCATCTTATTTTCATATTGGGATTTTATAGTTGTCAGAATAATTCGACAAAAGTACAAAAGTTTCCATTTGAAGGTCTTATTTTTCCCAACAACCAAAAAAGGTACATTCAATCTTATCTCGGTCTATAACATATCTCAAAATTTAAATAAAAGCTGAATATCAAACTTTATCCCCTTTCCCTGCTTGTAATGTCATTGCAATGATATGTGTGCACAAATTTATGAACTGTGTATTAATCATTGTTTAATCTAATTTAGTCATTTGTATAATCAAAATTTGATATATCAATGAAAGTTTAAGAATATTAACAGGAAAGGTCAATTCCTCAAATCAAAGTTGACTGAATTTACAATTTTTCTCTAGTAATTTGAAACAAGACACATTGTCAATCTCGTTTTACGAAATGATAAAAAATGATATTTACCTTGCTCTTGATTTGAAAGATGATGTTCATAATCAGGTTTCGATAGTGCCGATGCTTTTTGTCCAATTTTCAGCTGGTTAAGTTTTTTGTTGATAACTTCCATTTCAAAATTGTTATGAAGCACACCATCTGTAACAATAACTAATATGAACATTTTCCAATGCTTTGAATGTGAATTCCAGCAGGTTATATATATTGCTTCAAATATTCTGCTTTTATTTCAAATTTTCAAAAAGTAGTGAAAATGATTATTTAAAATTTACATCTACATGTACCGATTACTTTTAAACTTGATTATTTCTTAGGGTAAGACAATATACATTTATCAGTGCAAAAACATTACAGACAAACCTTACAAGATGCATGATTTCTTGATTGACAACATATTTGTTACGTTTAGAAGACGTATATTTCAACAAAGAATCGGCATTCCCATGGGAACAACACGTGCCCCTCTTCTTGTCGACTTGTTCCTTTATTCACACGAGGCTGACTTCATACAGGAACTTCTTAGAAAGAAAGAAAAGAAGTTAGCAGTATCATTTAACTTTACTTTACGCTTTATAGATGATGTTCTCTCACTAAATATTTCAAAATTTGGTGACTATGTTAAATGCATCTATCCCATCGAACTTGAGATAAAGGATACAAAAGATACAGTTAAGTCTGCCTCATATCTAGCCTTACATCTATAAATTGACAATGAGGGTCGATTGAAAACAAAACTTTACGACAAAAGAGATGATTTCAGCTTCCTAATTGTGAACTTTCAATTTCTATGTAGCAACATTCCAGCAGGTTAATCAGAAAAGTGCTTCGAACGCATAAATAAAGGCAACAGTAGTATACCGCTGTTCGAAATTCATAAATCGATTGAGAAAAAAACAAATCTGGGTAACAACCTAAAACTGACATCAAATATAAGAGGAGAACTACGACACAACAGAAACACAACATTAAAATGTAACACACACATAAACGAACTATAATATAACAATGGCCATTGTCCTGACTTGGTAGAGGACATTTTAAGAAAAAAATGGTGCGTTGAACCTGGTTTTGTGGCTAGCCAAACCTCCTGCTTTTATGGCAATGTTAAATATAACATTAAAATGACAACATTACATGACAGGACTACAATACAAATAAATGGGAGAACATATAGGACAGAGAAACATACGAATAATAGCTTACAAAAGGTACCAGGTTTAAAATTTCATACGCAAGACGCGCGTTTCGTCCACACAAGACTAACCAGTGACGCTCAGATCAAAAACGTTCGAAAGCCAAAACAAGTACAAAGTTGAAGAGCATTGAGGACCAAAAGTTCAAAAATGTTGTGCCAAATACGGCTAAGGTTATGTGTCTGGGATAAGAACATCCTTAGTATTTAGAATAATTCATACTTTAGCAAACAGTAAATTTATAAAAATGACTATATAATAGATATACATGATAACACCGAAGTAAAATTTTTAAAGCGTTGCTTTCATTTTTTTCAATTATGGTCAGATATTTTATTTGCAGTCAATCCAGTACAGTTAAAAAGTTTTTCAGTCAGTTCAATGTGTTATTATTTTCGTACAGTAACATCGTAAGTAAAAGCTACTGAACATTTATGATGTAAAAGAGGATGAAGATAACTCAGGAACCTTGAAAAATCTTAGTAATTGACAACACCATGAGTAAACACTAATGAAAAACCAAAACACATTCTATGAATAATATATCAAACTTAATAAAATGTATGTATTAAACTTCCCCGCAAAGTATAATTATAAAATCGTAATAGTGCAATAGTTGGGAAAACACCGCGGTCAAATAGTTGTTGTTTTCCCAGTTCATATAAAATGAGCTTTGGTAAAGATCTTTACACCGTAAAAATGATAATGAAAAGGCTACAAGCTATGAACAACATTAACACGTAAAATAATTCTTTGTTTGTTAATATATTTCAAATGAACTAACTGAATTCTACTTTGTCAATTCAAATTAAGGATTTCGAATTTAATGCCCATCTTATCAACCTAGAATCAAATTTAAAGTTCAGAGCACAACATAGACAACAGATGATATGGAAATAAATATTTGTTTTGAAAAAAGAAAGTTATTTCTGTCTACGTACATGACATTGCCTAGTTCTGTTCGTGTTCATAGTTTCATTGCTTTTTGTCGTTTTATTTTCCTATTCTGTTTGTCACTGCTTGTAATAGATTTCAAGTTGTGTTGATGTATGTATCATTTCCCCTTCTTAGACCTATCAATATCATGTACACATATTTTTCAAGTCAATATTTGTTCGGTGTGTTTACATGATAAACAGGATCAAGATCGCAGGATTCATTCAACTGCATTATAGAGGCAAAGCCACCAAACCTTTTACAACAGGATGAAGAAATATAATCTTGAGAGAAAAGATATAATCAATTTTCTTTCAATCTAAAGTAGATCAAGCAATAAGGAAAATGCAAAACAGTTGTATACAATTACTTGCTGTGAAATACGAAATTTCTTATCAGTCGTTAATTAACTTCAGTATTTTTGGATAAAAGGGGGAGGGCGGAAAATTGTAAGCACAATGCACTTGTAGGTATATATATGTTAAGCAATGTTACAGTATTTCCTATAACACATATTTTAATATTTCGAAAATACAGTGTCATACTTCATAAATTGGGTTCAGTAATAACTGTATCACTTTAAAAACCCCAAAAAAAAAAATAAATATTTCGTAAATCATACTTACCAGTGTCTCATTTAAAACTTCAAATCTGTAAAAATTCAAATTAATTATAATTTAAGTAAGATGATATCTATTTTGTGTATTAGACGACTAAGTTGACTATTTTTCACACAAGATCAAATGCAAACAATGCTTAATACAATTTGAACTTATTATACATATAGTATATATATTGACTCATATCTATTGATTCGGATAAGGAAGTTGTAAAAATTTCAAACAAAGAATACGTAAAGCACGTCTAATACACACGAGTGCACGCTTTTGAAATTATTATGCAATGAGGATATGCAGTGTAGCTGCCAATTTTTGATTTTAACTTTCTTTCTTTTTTTGTTGTTGTGATTTTACCTTTTAATTTGATTTTGGTAAACAACAACTAAATCTTGTGGATCTTGTGTTCGAAAATTAATAAAAATGTGTTATGCCTGTACGGAAATCTTTCCTTTCATATGATAACGACATCGTGATAAGTTTTAAGTAGCATTTCTATCTTTTGTTATAAAAATTCACGTAATTTAGGATTGCTGCTGACATAGAGACTATTTAACTAAGGGTTCCATGTGATGGTGTTGCGTCATCCCTTCGAAAATTTTACTGACGTTTCACGAGATGGTTGACATTGATGGAGTATCTATTCCAATGATGACGATGGATATATGTTCCAATTGTTGTAACCACAATCCCGTCCTCTTTTCCGTCAATGAGGTGCTACCGAATTAGCATATCGCCAAATTTGTACTTATATATTAGGCAACACGTCAGGTGTCACTTTTCAGTGGAGCAGGATCTGCATACCCTTCAAAAGCACATTAGATCAATCCAGGTTTTTTATGGTGGGGATCGTGTTGCTCAGTCTTTAGTTTTATATGTTATATTCTAAAACGTTTGCTTGTCTTTTGGTAGTTTTTATTTATCTCAACCCTGTCGTTGTCAGTTTGTCCTCGATCTTTGAGTTTTAATATCCTTAGGGTATATTTGCCTATCTTGGGCATATCAAAAGAAATGTTGTTAAAGGCTTTGTCTGCTTGAACAACATATTTGGCTTCCAAAATGTCGGGCTTTTACATACAATTAAGATGGCATCACTTCCAAAGGACGACATGATTCAATTTAAAAAAATGAGTACTTTGAACTCTTTTATTTAATATGGTAGTTTTTATACGTTACCATGTTACATTGTTTGTACTTATACATCCTTGGCTTTTAATTTGGGTAATAGGGTTCCTGATCAAAGTAAATTCAGAAACGCGCTTTGAACGCATTCAATTTATAAAATGTTATTTTCAATTTCCAGCACTAGGTCGATATCGCTGCTGCTGGGCTTTTGCTCGATGAGGGTATCATCATCTCAGAAGTCAGAGCTTCTATACTTGCATGACGTATAAAAAACAAAAACAAAAATAACAAAAATACCGAACTCTTTTTAAGGAAAATTCAAATCGGGAAGTTCCTTATAAAATGGCGAAATCAAAAGCTCAAACACATCAAACGAATGGAAAACAACTGTCATATTCCTGACTTGGTACAGGCATTTCCTTATGTAGAAAATGGTGATTTAAACCTGGTTTTATAGCTAGCTCAACCTCTCACTTGTATGACAGTTGCATAAAGTTCCATTATATTGACAACAATGTGTGAACAAAACAAATAGACATAATAGGTAAAAATGTCAAAATAAGGGGTACAGCAGTCAACATTGTGTTATAATCTTAATCACTATTAAAACAAACAAATATGTCATCAAAGAAAATCAAAATGGCATATAGACATAGCACATAAGCAAAATTGAAAGACAATAATAAAAAATGACCACAGCACACCAACACATTGGCAGGATGCATTAGTACCGAGCCACGCCAAAAGGATATTACCAGAAATTGAATCTTATATGAAAATAAGAAGAGGTCGGCAAAAAGTGCCGCACAGTTCGTTCCCATAGGAATACCGACAATTTGTTGAAAAAGATTACCTCCAAGTTCAACAAATATGTTGTCAATAAGAAACTCTAGCATACTGATCACTTGTTCCTCTGTGTAGCATGTTTTACCTTTTTGTTCACTATTAACAAAATATGCCGTATGGTATCCCAAAGTAATAAATTTATAGCGTGTGCTACCATTTTTATATTGAAAAGCATTGTGGCTTTTTTCTAATAGACGATTTTTCAATTTCACATGGGGAATGGTGGTATACAGGGTTGAAAAATCAAAAGTTTTGATAGAATTAATTTCAGAGAAAGATCGAGATTAAAAATTATCCAGAAGTTTTTTAGAGTTTTTTTAGAATCGACATATGGTTAATACCACTACGCGAGTAAACAGTTTCATAGTATTTCTAAAAATCCTTTTTCACTGCGGACATAATGTGTGTCAATCTAATGGACAATTCCTTTGTAGAAAATGCAGATGAGCCGGCAATGTACCGTTGTTTGTACGGAATTTTGTGAAGCTTAGGTATCCAATGCAAACAAGGCAAGTCCTCAGATGTTATAATATATCTTTGAGTTTTGAAGTTTCCATTGAAACTATACAAATTATTAAAAAAATTAAGGTTCCAACTTCCTCATGCAAAGTTGAGATTAAATGGACATGGCTATTATTTCAAATTCTTTTTGAATCACGAAGCTCTTTATGAGTTTTCTTACTTATGCACCAGAAAGCTGGAATCGAACTATTTTGACGTACGTTACAGTTCACAACAAACTGTTACTGTTAATTTCTGGCTGTAGGTCAAGATATGGAGAACACGTAACTGGATGTATGATATCCGTTATTTCAAGATTGATGATACAAATGCGTTTACCATAATAACCAAACTTTGAATTATATGACATCATCTTTTAGATTTGTCGTTAGCCTAGATGCATGTATAGAAAACCTCCCTTAAGTAAAGAAACAATTTTGTTATCCATAGTTTTCCCCTGGAATGACTGTCAGTGTATTGTTGAATTAATTTTAAACAATTATTTCCTGACGATTAAGTTACAATGTCAGAGCTTCTGTCAGTACTGGAAAGAATTGTAGTGTTTTCCTTTCACAATATATACTTATGATAACATTTCCGCAACAAGTGACTGTTTTTCTCGTGTATCATTTCCGTACCACAACTTATACAAGACAATTATACGCCTGTTAAATTCAATAAAAACCTTAAATTTGTTTCTCTCCTGAAAAACGTCATTGACTTTCATAAACAGTTCTGAGAGTTCCAGATGTATCATGGAACTTTCTTCCAAAGCAATGGACACCGCATGTTATTTTGTGCTAAAATTATAGATACTGCAAGGTGTTTTTTGATATAACAAAAAGATATCAGTATATTTCATCGTATGCAGAACTGAGAGGTCTGAAGGGTTAATGTATGAATTTGGCACTTCTTTTCCAAAATTACCAATATATTAATAAAAGTTTGCTTACGATTTATAAAATCAACTCTAATTGATGTACCGGCCTTTGTTTACCGATGACCACTGATATATTCCTATTGGCATCACCAATATCCCGTCTAAATTTCATTAAACGTGACATCATCAAATGAGACGAATCTATACTTACCATGAGCAACGCGACGAGTTCCATTTTGTAATAGTAAAATTTCAAATTTAATTAATACTGAAATTAAAAGACATACGAACAAAAAGGGGTGTTAAGATCCACGAGCCCGAAGGGCGAGGTGATTTTAATACCCCTTTTTGTTCGTAGGTCTTTTGATTTCAATATTAACTTATAATTGAACTTTTACTAACTTACAAACCATTTTAAAAAATCCCAAAATAACATATTTGTTAATAAATATAAACACCTTTTGTCCCTTTTGTGGACGAGTCTATAATTTTTATTATAATTGATTTGTCAGTGCTTTCTGTATATGGCAATTAAAATTATAATACTTCACGGAAAAATGCAATATTTTGATTGGCTTACACGAGGGTGTTAATTTACTCTATTACCCTTTACGGAGACGCTTGATCAAGTGTGCGCTTTATTAAATACGACTCTATCCTGTGGCAAATACTCTATTACCCTTCACGGAGACGCTTGATCAAGTGTGCGCTTTATTAAATACGGATGGTTGTTATGTACAAGACGTCTAAGTTTATTACTTTTAATTTGAAATTTAATCGACAGTAATAACAGGACATTCAGTATAATAAATTAAATAACACATATCTGAGAGGGTGATAGAGCAGATTGTTACCCCTAGAAAAGACATTGTCAACCTTGGCTTCGCCTCAGCTGACAATGTTTTCTCGGGGTAACAATCTGCTCTATCACCCTCTCAGCTATGTGTTATTTATATAGTGTTCACAATACAATACATATGTGATAATGAAATAAAGAATGGATAAAAACGGACACAAACGTACACAAACGTACAGACATTATATTTTTTTAAGCTACTTCCTTAAGTAACTAATTTTGTTTTACGTTTATTAAAGATATAATGAAAAAACATGTTGTAACTTATTATTTTGAAAATAGCTACGTCTTTAAGATGTGAATATGTTATTGAAAAGTACTTTTTTTTTTATTTGCACCTAATATAAAAACCTATATCAGACCTCAATCCATAATAAGTCTTCGAAAATTCACGTGATTTCGCGTGTGAATTTATACCGTGCTAGAAGATGCATTTTCGGCATTTATAATGATGGATCTCGGCGATGGTTTTCTTACGCAAAATAAATTCTCTCAAGCCTTTGAAAAAGAAAAAATGGTTGAATATGGATTTTTTTGTCTTGAATTTCTTAATTTGTCCAAGGAGGAGACTACTGTAGAAAAGAAAGATACAGATGCTTCCAACCATTCATCAAAACCAGGTACTTATTTGAGTCTGAAGTCTTGCATTTTAGTATTAATATATATAATCGGAACAGTGGCCTCGAATTCTCTTATCCCCGTAAATCTTCCATACAATTCTATTTTAGGGTCATTCATTAAGATAATGCACAAATTAAGTTGATGCACATTCCCTGATGTGCACGGTTATTTAATATATAGACTTTCATTCAATCTGTTTACTATATTGGTCAAAGTTCTGTTCTGAATGACCGCGGTAGATTTTTTTAGGGGAATATGGGATTGATTGGTTGGTTTATTATTTTTTCCTTACGTTCCAAATACGGGATCGAGTACATATCATGGGTTATACAAAATACCAGAACAAATAAAGAAACCCAGTCTATTCACTTACTGTCCATTTGTAAAGGAACATAACTCGGAAACAGTATAAGTGAAGCAACCAAAATTCAAATTGATCAGTGTTTTGTTGTAATAAGCATTTTGTATAAGTTTCATAACATTTTGTTAAGGCCAACTAAAATTTTAGAACGGAAACCAATTTCAGGACGTACGGACGTACGGACGGACGGACAAGGGTTAAACTTCATGCTCCCTCCGCTACGGATGTCGAAAAATAGGCAGATCGATCATATTTTGACTTTATTTACCGAATACTTTTTTTTTAACTGAGATAAACAATAATTTTACCTGGCGTAGCCGTGCGTACAATGTATTTCGGCATTTCTCTTCGAAAAATAACTTGTGTAATGGAATAAAACGTCTGATTTGTAAACTTTCTCTTTTTTCTCCGGAATAGGCTATTAATAAACAGAACATTCAGTGTAATAAATTAAAAGTCACGTGATTTCGCGTTCACAATACAATACATATACGATAACTTATCTACTCTACATGTGGAACATTTTGTGAAAATATATTACAGCAGATTCCATTGAGTGTGTAGCCAAAGGTAATATCTTTGGTTAGCTTGCTTGTTAGCTGAACCGTGAAGTCATTATTAGGTCAAGTATACTAACCTCCTTTCGAAGTAGCATAGTCCAACAGACAGATCGATTGGTTTTCTGTCGGACTAGTCTATTCTTAAAGTAGGGTAGTTTACCTAACCTAACAATGACTTCACGGTTCAGCTAACAAGCAAGCTAACCAAAGATATTACCTTTGGCTACACACTCAATGGAATCTGCTGTAAGAAGAGGAAATTCTTACCTTTCATACCTTTAGTTAAATTGTTAAAAAATGACATGGACTAGTCCAGTGGCCAGTTTGAAGGTCATTTAAGTTACTGTTCACATTCATGCAATTTTTTATTTAATCAATACACATGTATGAAAAAAAATAAACGGTTTAAAGGTAAACTAATATTTATATATTTATTTATTTTTGGTGTTTTAACGCCACTTTTAATCACCGCTTTTTGGGCTATTTCGTGGCGGCCAGTTTTTATTGGTGGAGGAAGCCGGAGTGCCCGGAGAAAACCACAGACCTTCGATAGGAAAACTGGCAGTCCTAGTCAATTAAGATTGGAGTCGAGTGCACCTGCACGAGCTGGGTTCGAACTCACAACCTCAGTGTTGACTGGCTAATGATTACAGTAGTAACTACTTAGACCACTCGGCCACCGAGGCCCCCCGGTAAACTAATATTTATAACTTAATCCAATCGAACTGCGTAAGAATCAATAACAATGACCGGTCCATATCATAAAAAGTAATAAGGGTAAACTGGGTAGGGAGAAAATGACAGATATTTTAAGTAAATTTTTACAGTAACGAATAAAAAATTGTCAAGTAAAAGTTTTGCCATAATTTCAAAAACATGTTCTGTATTGATATAGTTTTTCGGAACTTTCATTTGCATATTTAAGGCAATAGAAAGTTTGGGCGTCAAAAGTGTACATAATTATTGACTTTATACAGAAAATACGCCCTTTTGATGGATTTCATGTTTGACAAATAATACATGGATACAAAGTAAAATCATTTCTTAAAACACTGCAAAAAATCATTCTGATTGGTAAGTGGTATTGTCATAAACTGCGTTGAAATGAACCGTGGTATAGCAAAATGTTATCACGCACTATAGTGAGGTTACAAAACTTTTTTCTCAAGTTTATAATGTCCAAATGACAATAAAATTCTCCGCGAACGCTGCTTGATACGACCACAGAGGTTGAACCCTGAACAGTTGGAGCAAGTATGGACACTATATTCCAACTTGATACTATGGACACTATATTCCAACTTGATACAGCTCTGAATTTGGATTGTTATTAAATATTATAGGTTTCTGACACAGTATAAATTTGGTCAAAGAACTGAAATTGGACTTTTACATATTATGTCCAATATCTTAATCTAAATACACGGATAGATTCAGCATATCATTGAACCTCAAGAATATGAATTGTTTGATGTAATAAAAAAAAAAATTAATCTTGGACCCTTTGTACCTCAATGTGGCCTAATTTGACAACAGAGACCAAAATATAAATACACAATTAGATTAAGCTTTTAAAAGAACCTCATATATATTCAATTTTTGTTGAAATCAAACAAAGCTTAATTTGGGACCCCGATTTGGACGAACTTGAAACCTTGGCCCAAAATCAAAACTCTAAATACACTGCTGTTAAAATCAAAGTTTAGCTTTGGACCCTTTGGACTTTACCGTAGACCAATTTGAAAAACCGGTCCTAAAGTAAAAAAAAAATCTAAACATACGGTTACATTCAGTTTATCAAAGAATTCCTAGGATTCATTTTTTCTAATAAGTTCAATTTTAGACCCGTTGAATTTTAATGTGGACCAATATGAAGACCGGTCCTGAAATTAAAAATCTTAAAACACGGTTAGATTCGGTATTTCAAAGAACACAATACTTCAATTTCAATGTCTTAGGTTTCTTGGGTGGACTTAGGTTCAAATAAAATTGAGAATGTAAATGGGGAATGTGTCAAAGAGACAACAACCTGACCAAAGAGCAGAAAACAGCCGAAGGCCACTAATGGGTCTTCAATACAGCGAGAAAATCCCGCACCCGGAGGCGTGCTTCAGCTGGCCCCTAAACAAAAAATATGCACTAGTTCAGTGATAATGGACGTCAAAGTCTGATCGGATAAGAATAAAATACATTTCAAAATTAGAATTGGATGATTCTCCTGTAAACCTCAGTATACTGTTACGTACAAGTTTGAGGCGAAGGCTTGTCAACTTATATTCGATTTAAAATAGCTGGATTCAGTAAATTATATCATTGCGGTCTTTGAACGTGTTGGTTTATAATTTTTAAGTCCGGCTCAGCATGTCATTGATAAATAAAGCAAGTTTTACAATTTCATATATTAACTTGCTATCGTTCTCAATATGCTGTTTATATTTGCAACAGAACTAATAAAAAATCAATTAACTAGTTAAAATGCGACTTTTCATGACATATGATATACAACAACTTTTTTCAAACCTATCAAATTGTATTGATTTTTTTCAATTTTAGTAACTGATTCAACCTCAAATTGTAGTGATGCAAATGGTCCATAGTAAAGACATAAACTACCCATGACCTCTGAAAAAATTTCGAATTTAAAAGAGTCTGCAATACCACAATCGACGCGAGGTCATTATAAATGGGGATATAACGTGTTCAGTAACTGGCAAAATGAGAGGAGGGTTCGCCCAGTTAGCGACAATTTACCCATCCCAGTCGAAGCAATCACACAGTGTATTACTGAAATGGAACCATGTATAAGGGACACAGCATTGCAGTATTTCCTAGCTGAAGTTAAAAAGACCGATTGAAATGACTACCCGTCAGCGTCCTTGTACCAGTTGTTTGAGTGATCCATCCGTAAACCTACTTACTCAACATACTTATGTCAAGTGCCGCAAAGTACTGGAATCTGTGATGAAGAAAAGATCAGCAGAAGGGTTAGGTGCCGCAAGTCGAAGAAGAGCAGAACCAATTTCAAGTCTGGAGGAAAATATCTTGTTGGAGAGAGCAGTCATTGGGTCTGATAACCCCCCAAAACTGTTGGATACAATCGTGTATTTGAATGGCATACATTTTGCATTACGTGAAGGTAAATAACATCGTAATTTGAAGTTGAACAAAAATCCGCAGATAACAGGGCCATACATTGATTCTGAATTACATAAAAGATATATTCTTTACAAGGAAGACATATCAAAAACAAATTGTGGCGGCATTAAAGACAAAAATTATACACCAAGGACTGTCAAAGCTTATGAAAATATAGAATACCCAGACAGATGTATTGTTACTATGTTTGAACAGTACAGACGCTTATGTAGATATAAGAAGATGTGGTATGAGTGCCAATGAGACAACTCTCCATCCAAGTCAATATTTAAAAAAGTAAACCATTATAGGTCAAAGTACGGTCTTCAACACGGAGCCTTGGCTCACACCGAACAGTAAGCTATAAAGGGCCCCAAAAATTACTAGTGTAACACCATTCAAACGGGAAAACCAACGGTCTAATCTATATAAAAAATGAGAAACGAGAAACACTTATGAACCACATCAACAAACGACAACTACTGAACATCAGATTCCTAATTAATGGTATGTTAATACAATAACAAAATTAAGTTTTTTTCGATATTAAAATCATAATCAACACTATACTTTATTGATAGTCAACAAATCTATGTTAATGTTGTCCTTAAAATGCATAAAATATTTGCCACTGGACACAAGCAACAGACAATAAAAAAATCTATGTTTTTATTGGAAAAATATGTACAGAATGAAGAGGATGTCATTTTTATATTTCAATTTCTTAAGCTTTTTAATTCGGATCTGTTCTTGCCTCGACTGAGGCGTCCTGTTTTTGACGTCAGCTTTCGCGGCGCTTACAGTCTTTTAAGTTTATTATTTGTCATGTTAAGGGGACTTCCAGGATATATGAAAGGTGGTGTTATTTCTGATTATTGAAATGTAAGGCCAAGCGAAGCGAGACGACATTATGTAGGATCATTCAATACTAAAACTTATAAATATCGTGATGAACATGAGTTTTAAAATTTTGTTTGCGATCAAAGGAATGGCGTGCGCTCTCGCCGGACCACATAGATCCGCCACTGAGCCCCTAATGGTATGGCAATGATATTTTGCTGAAAATTGTATTACTATTATCAAATCTCATATCTCATAATATCCATATTTCACATCCAAGTCATATCTCTAAGTAAATAGTTTCCTTTATTACATTCAAGTTATTTCTCATAGTTTCCGAAAAGTCCCACTTTAAAGATGTATGTTATTGTTTTTTTTTTTATACATAAATCTTGCGTATAATGTAAAAATAAAAGCATTTTATATCACATCTTATTTTTTATATACTTCTGCGACTAAAAGGAATATTTGGCAATGAACTTTTTTTAATTCGTCGAAAAGGTGTGTTTGAATACTGATGTGCTACTATGTATAAGTAACAATACAAATTCCATCAAAATTAAACTATCACTCAAATTGTTCTGTTTTCTTTCAATCTAAAAATTATAACAGTAAGACTAGTTGATTCATTTATGAAATAGTTTTACAAAAAGAGGAGTCATTTATATATTTCATTACTTATTGATCTGTACCTCTTTACTAAAGTAATATTTTTATTATTTACAGTCCTAAAGGTGAAGTCGATGCATTCTATTTTAAACCGCTGGTCAACTATACAACAGGCCAGTGGTTTTGTAAAGTCCCAGTAGGTCACAATTACTGTGAAAAGACTATGTACAGCAGTTGGATTGGAAGGCAAGCAAACAAACCACAGCTTAAGGGCTTCGACAGCAACAAGACTATATCAAGCAGAAGTGGAGGAACAACCTATTTGTGAGACAACTGGTACGTAACTGTATACTTTAACGGAATTGACAACTTCATATTTTACATAAAATAGAAATAGCTCGATAATATCGATTCAAAAATAAAAAGGAAAAGGTATTCTCAGAGAACCGCTCAACATATTGCTTAGATCAACTGGGGGAGGGGGCAGAATGATTTTGAAATGAATATTCTGGCCAGAGTACAACCGAAACACGAAAGCAATGATTAAGACAAAATACGAAAAAAATAAGTCGTACTAGCAAAAGTTGTAAATAACCATTCCCCCGGAATAACTCTACTCCTTTACAAAAGAAAAAAAGAAAAAATGAACGGTCGAACCATTACCTTATAAATTAGATAATGTTTTTCTTACGGAATTGTGGTCCTTGCAATTGTCCCCGACTGTAAATTATAATGAAAACTATATACTTACAATTCGGACACCATAGTTGCATTACGAAACTGTTAAAACTATTCAACTGTAAGACATTCAGATAAATTCCGAACTGATGAGGATAACCAAAAAGACTTTTTGAGAGGAGTCAAAAGGTCAATTTTCGCGTGCAAGACATGCAAATAAAAACTACATTTGTAGAATTTTAAAATAATCGAATAGGTATAAATGCTATTTGTACATTTTTTTCTAAATGTGCAATCGTTACATATATATAGTGAACAGTTTTTTTTTCTTTGTCTTCAATCATGTTCTGACTAAAAAAGAACACATTATTTTTTGGTTTCTAGGTCATCGTAGTAATGCTGTTCGTAGTTACAAAAGGACAGCAAACTTCCAACAAAAAGAGTCATCAGAGATCTTGTATGGGAAAAAGCAGAAAACTACCACGTGCTCAGAGACGAAATTACAATCGGGAGAGGAAAAAACTAGTCATGACACCAAGTTGTTAACATAGAGTCTGTCCGAAGAGAATCCGTCGCTGAGCCAACAACGCTAGTTTCACATTCAATATAAAGCTTTAAATATTTCATGTATAACGTTATTTCAAAAATAAAATGGTGAACGTTGTTTAAATGTTCCTGAATTGCACAGTGTTTGTAGGTCTATTGTACTTTTTGTAGTGTATTATTGTGTATGTTTTGGAGAGTTTCGTTGTAGAGCAATTTCCTATGGAGAAATCAACGTTGGCTGGTGGATTTTTCTCTCCTTTCGAGACTCCCATCGGTCATTTAATGGGCGTGTCTCATTAGTGAGAACGTGAGTGAGCTTTTAAAATTCAACCCCAACTTAAAGACCTGCACCGGGTCTTTAAGTTAAAAGTACAATAAGTAAACAATAGTCATCTTTTGTTAAATAGGGTCGTCCAGGTATCTTAAAATATAATTCTTCTTTGAATAACAAAGGAATTGTCATGAACAGGTTTGTAAATATAGATATTTTGGGATTTTTTTTTATATTACGTACAATTGGTGGTATATAACATTTGTAACTTTCTCTATCAAATCTATTACTGACGGCGGAATTTGTTGGTAAAATATTTAAGTTTTGAGCATTAGAGAATTAATTATGGATGTTGTATTCGGTGATGTCAACGGGTTAAAAAAGTTGTTTAGAGTAACACGACGGATGTCGCATGTCGACCAGGCAATCCTGCTCATTATATTTTTCAATGTTTTTTAAGATATGTTGCTATAGAAATAAAATTGAGAATGGAAATGGGGAATGTGTCAAAGAGACAACAACCCGACTATAAAGCAGACAACAGCCGAAGGCCACCATTGGGTCTTCTATGCAGCGAGAAACTCCCCCACCCGGAGGCGTCCTTCAGCTGGCCCCTAAACAAATATATATACTAGTTCAGTGATAATGGACGTCATGCTAAACTCCAAATTATACACAAGAAACTAAAATTAAAAATGATACAAGACTAACAAAGGCCAGAGGCTCCTGACTTGGGACAGACTTATTAATACAAAGATGTTGGGGTTATCAAATAAGTGAGTGGTGCATTTGCTCATATTTATTTGAGATAATACATGCATTAAAACATATCTTACATTATCAGAATTTAATAAATTGAAACCGAAAGTCCATATTAGCTATTGCCATAGCTAAATGTCCGTCGTGGTAAGTTCTTTTTTAAATTTCTCCTTTGAATCAAATAAGTCTATCGGAATTGAACCTGTTCACAAAAATTCTTAGTGGATCTTGTTTAAAAATGTGTCACGTTATCCCGCCATACAAAACAATTGACTCATGTGGTTAACAATAGAACTAAAATCATCAGTTAAGCTGTTATCTCGAAAATTTAAAAAGAAAGAAAAAATACCCATCACCTCAAACTGATGAGCACATCAGGATCTACCATCCTTCTGGTGATTCGAAAATTTCAGTCGACTCGTCTTGAAAGATAGAGAGACACTATAAACAGATATAAATGTTCAACAAAACAGGACCAAAAAATAAGTTAGCTTCTATATTGTATGAGCTATAACATATAAATCTAAAAGTTGATGAGTAAAGAAATTATTAAGAAACTAAGGTTTAAGCTCCCTGAGGCAAAGCTGACCTCAGACGAATTTGGCTATTTTGTATGCCCCTTTTGGTCAAATAGCTCTTAACGATTCAACGTATTTATACAGGTAAATCCGGAAACGCGTTTCGTACACGCGAAATTTATAAAGTGGTATTTCTATTTATCTATAATAGTTGTAATTTTCATTAAATAAATGTATATAAAAACATATATCAAACAGAGTCAAAATGAAATGATTGTAACCAACTATAGAACGACTGCTTCGTACATGTATGTGTACTTTAAGGTTCTAAAAATATTGTCACGTATTTATGAATATATAGCTGTGCCTAAATATGGTTCAAAACTATGATTTTCGTAGATTTTTGAAAATTTTGCTGTTTGTACGAAAAAAAATGTATTAGAACCAATACAATAGCAATTTGACGCGTACGTAGGTTAGCTATTTTAAAGCAAAATGTCTATCGTCCCTATCCAAAAACCACTTTTTTCATTGGTATTTCAAATTTCCCATCCTTCGTCCCGATCGTCGCACTTTGCAAAACACACTTATTAGATTTAGTTATTTGTTCCCGTCCTGTTTATGCATGAAATAATTGCCACTGGACGTTAAGAAATCGATCAATCATTATTTAGCATGATGTAATACCAATGTACTACAGACATTTATACATTGTTGAATGGTCTTGAATACCGTATGGATACCAGTTTTTTGTTTTGTTTTTTTTTTTTTTTTCGGAGGGGGGTGATGCAGTAGCATGGACATACCTACTATCTTCTTTTATTCGCAAATATTCTTGTGATCCTGGGACACATACAGCCAACAGAAGAAAATAATGAGGTTTGAATTGTACGCTTGAAAATTGTTCGCCATGCAACATAATAAACCAATTTAACGTAGTAATTATATCACTTGCTGTTCTCTTCATTTGTTATGTTTAGGGGGTAATGAACTTTTGATAATATGAATGAATAAAAGGAGGTCTAAGATTTGTTTACAAAATAACTATTCATCAGAGTGTTCTTTCTAGTAATCAATTTAAATTGAAATAATAGTCAAAAGCATCCGAGTAGAAAACGTGCCAAACATCAGAGATTTCTACTTTACATGGCGCTGTTTTTTTGTCATCATTTTTCCACTAAATGAGATCTTAAAACCGAGTCCCATATATCAGATATATGGAAACATATTTCATTAAGTAGTGTATGTTAAGGGGGTAGAGAACACCGAAGGGAGTTAATTCTTTAAAAATGAGCTGAACGTTTAAATCGCTATCATTAGTAAAGAGACATCAAGCTTCTCAATGATCAAAATTAGAGTTTGTCAAACTGCTATATATCCAACCTGTAAATTGTGTGGTTTAATTTACTTGAAATTATGATATTTTTGTCAAAGTAAATATTTTGTAAAAATTTATAAAAATTAAACAAGCTATTTTAAATCTATTTTAGTCAAATTGTTCCGTAACCCCTTACACACATATGGCAACGTTATTTGAATAGCAAAATTGAAAGGCAATACCTTCATACACATATATATGATTTATATATATATATCATTATACATGCTAAAATAAAGATTTTAGCACGCAATGATGTAATTAACATTTTGATTAGCACTAATCTTTGCATTAAACTAAGTTACGACAAGTTAAACAACAGACCCCTGATTCATAGTATTAGTCTTACAGTACTTAGGTCATATGTATTTTTAAGCTAAACTATGTTGCACTGGGTAACCTTAATACTAAGATTATAACAAAAATAATTATGAGTTGACGAGTAGGAGCAGTCACATTAGCTAAGAAAGTCAGTATTTATACCGTTCTTTGTTCTCGTCCTGAATATGCCAGAAATAATTGCCACTTGACGTTAAGCATGCAACAATCGATCAACCAATCAAGTATCCTTGACCTATTATATATTAGCGTTAACTTATAAGTTGTAAATGTCCTCCTGACATGGTTCACCCGACTCTGGCCTCGATTAATGTTTCAATCATCAAAATTTCTGTTGGCATTATTACGCCAGTTTTTCAAATACGCTGTGTTTGGCAGATTATCACTGGTACCTATATGGATGCCATGTTACATCCTGTTATCCTCAAACTCCTGACTTGGGCCTGGTTGTAATTGTTTACTCATTATGTCAGATTCCCAGAAACTGTGTTTGGTGTTTTTAGTTCTTTTAAGGCGTACATGTCCGCCCATCTTAAAAGTTCACCTCATCTTATTAATGGGATGTTGCTCTCTGCCTGTTAAACACGCGTACGTACACACTCCTAATGGATAGAATACATATGTGGAGTTCTATTATTAAATGATGTAATCCTTTTATACTTTTACTCCAAAAACCTGGTCAATATTAATAGTACTATTCCTAAAACATCCACATTCCACACAACTAAAATGCACAATTACATAACCCTGACTATGTCCAAAATGTGTAAAGACAAATGGAGAACATACATGTAAAAGACAACGTTACCTAATGTTTCGCATAAACATTTCAAAATCAAGGTAAACAGATAGCAGTATGCGTCATTGTATAACATACACAAGTGTAACCAATAACCAAAATCATCGATGCCTTGTTTTCATGCACTGATTTGATTGGTTGATTGTTGAGAATTTACAATACAGAGAGTCCTTATAAGTACAACTCGGAGACACTGTTGGCCATCCCATGTAGTAAAACGTCCTTCTGGTAAATGCGAAGTCATATCCACAGTGTAGAGAGAGAGTATCAGGCTTTCCGCACGTCGAAGAACCCATACAAAAACTCTAATATGGGTCCTGGGTGGCTCTTTACAGTGTAAAATTTTGCCCATATTCAGTATAATCTTCTATTCCAACGTCAATCGAAATTCACAACCTTTATCCAGGTCGACCTACTTTGCACAAACTTTCCATTCATATGGATTTATCAATAACTTTTTTGTCATAAATATTCATGAAATAATAGAAAGTACAATAAATTACCTATCTTGACAATATGTCGTTAAAGTAACACGCATTATAATAAACTTGCACGGCCAAGTTACCTACAGGATGACCACTAACTTGAACATGGAAATCAAAGACGGCACTTAATTCTGTTAAAAGGAGAAAGTATTACATGGTCATGTTTTCGTTTATTGTCACAAATCAGACAGTTGGTTTTCTTGTTGAATGGTTTTACATTTTGTCATGTCGGAGTGTTTTGTGGCTGACTATACGGAATGGTGTTTGCTTATTATTGAAAGCCTTTCGTTGACCAGTAGTGTTGCTTGTTTCCACGTCATTTGGACTCTCTGGGTACTTGTCTCACTGGAAGTCGTACCACATGTCCTTTTTATATCCAGTATCATATTTTACATTCATGTGTGCCTTTTCTTTATATCCAAGTCCTAGATAAATTTTCAAGTAGATACCAACAATTGACCTTTGCTTTACACGTTTATCAAAGTAATTATTCAATATGACACAAGTTGTGAAACTAAGATCAACAAGAAAACAATAGAGACTTGAACTTGTCGTGGTTATAAATTTCCTCCGTGTTTTCAAATTAGAATAGTATAAATATTAATAAAAAAAATTACTCGGAACATTTTATTTGATATCTATGGTTACATGTAAGTGACAAGCATGTTATAATTATATGGATATGAATAATAGCCTTTAAAGGTCGGATTTAAGGGGGCACAGGGGATCCGACCCCCTTATGGAGCAACATAAATGGTAAATGTATTATCTTTTTATGTGTCCGATTTCTACCTTTGCATAGTTTACTCTCGCCCTAGTTTCTTTTTAGAAACGGAACGTCACAGGGCTATGATTGTTGTCTTAAGAATCGTAATTCCAAATATACTAAAATGTTTCCTATGTTTTATTTTCTTATTGAACTTATTTACAACTTTCATAGACTGGACAACTTAAACATATTGACATATTGTTTTTGTCCTCTTACAACATACCCAAATTTTCTAGTGGCAGTCCAAATTATCCGCCCTTCGTCACGGTCTCGTCCTGCACATGCATGAAATATTTGTAACTGGACTTTAACCAAACAACTGTCAATCAATCAATACGACGTTATTTTTTATATATATTTTTAGGGGTATCTAGAAAAAATAAGGGTTTCCTTACTAATATATGCCTACATGTACCTACACTTTAAAATTATTTTCAATCAAATGGTTAACTATAATATAGAAATATGGTCACATAAACTTCTCTGATCCGGAAATAAAAAACAATGCTAACGAGATCGGTCAATTAGATGTTATGGTGTGCAAATACGCAACCAAGACTGGTCGGCTTATACCCGTTACATCGAATGGCCCGTGTAACAAAAAATGCCACCTTTCTGCACCTTAAAGAACCTCAAAACTCCCAGAGAGTTTTTAGTAGCCTGTTCTATGGCAAAACTTCTGCAACTGTCCAGCATATCCTCCTTTTCCAGCTCCATAGTCATCAAATGCCCCGACATGACACTAGTTTTTGAAATATCCTTAAAAATGAACTATATGCTCGTGACTAAAAGTGCTTAATATAAAAAATAAGAAGATGGGTTATTATTGACGTATACATTATCAACGATAGGTCACCGTACGGCCTTCAACAATTAGCAAAATCCATACTGCATTGCAAGCTATAAAAAGCGCCACATGACAAATATAAAACAATTCAAACGAGAAAACGAACGGCCTGATTTATGCAAAAACAATAAACGAAAAACAAAAATAATATATAGCGACATACGACAACCACTGAATAACTGAATATAGCTCCTGACCAAGGACAGGCACATACAGAGTGTGACGGAGTTAAACATGTTTACGGGTGCCTAATCCCCCTTTGACCTGAGACAAAGGTGATTGTTTATTACATTCAAAATTGTGTATAGTTTTCTTATCTTGAGGGAGTTGAAACCCTACTATGAGTATTATACAATAATTAATCAATTGAAAATTTCGACTCATTAAGCACTGGAAGGAGACTTCTCTATAGGGCTGGATAACGCAGAAAAACTTCCTTAACTTTCAGTAGCACACTCTATTTTTCTCTGTGTTTATATATTTATATCAAAAATGAACAAAATACATAATTAAATTTGTCATTTCTTGAAGATTTACAAAGTAGCAAGTGTATAAGTCTATGAAAAAACGATAAAAACAATTTTGAGATGAAATTATCCTTGCATATATACGAAAGGAATTACCGGAAATTAAAAAAAAATGTTCATTATATCAGATTCAATTGTGGAACCATGATTTTCTGATATATCCATTTAGACTTGTAATTGATTGTTTGTAATCAAAAAGCAATTATTGAATATGATTTTAATTTTTATTTAATTATTTAGATGAATATTTCAAAAAACATCCCAGAGATTGCATGACCTTATTTATAATCATGAAGTATTACCAGATGAGGCTTCGTAGGATTTTATCATCCCCTTTTAGAGTTATATCCCTTTGAAACAATTTCTTTTATGTCCATACAATCTTTAAAATTGTTACAGATTGTATCGATCTGACAATAGCAACATGTATTTGAAAAGGAGGCAAAATGAATGTTAATAAACAGAAACAACTATTTTGTTATCAACCCTTATTCGAGTTTTTTCCCTTGAAATATTATACACAATTTTAGAAAAAAATATATTTCGTGAACCGGAAGAAGAATTTTAGACCTTCGCCAATAATCTTTAGTTTATGCGACCTTTCATTGGCATCCAAGGTCAAAGGTCATAGAATGCAACAAGTTTTTACGCTTAAATTTCAAGCTTGAATGTTAAGAACACGATTAGAGGTAGCTGCATACACACGCGTATAATATGTTCCTCTCGAAGAGCTCTACATTTTATACATTAGACCCAAAACTGACCGAAGTTACGATGAGATAACTCTTTAAAGTATAGTTTATTGTGTATATCTTTGAAATGGTAACAGATATTAACCTACTATAAACTGCAAAAATGATGAGTATTTTAAGACCTTCAAGTTGATGTCAATGTCAAGGTCATGAGGAAATTTCACCTTGACGTTCAAAGGGTATTATAACCTTGACCTTGTGATTTTTTAAAGTCCCATGTCTCTACGACTTCTGGTTCTTAAGTTCAGTATTGCATCATATATCTAATTATACATTGTGCCCTTGATGAGCTATGGATTGTCCCAACTGACAGTGTTGTACTTAATCTGTAGATCATTTTACATTTGGCAGATTTGAGAAATCCCTTGTCGTTTTAGAGAAATAGCTAGCCACCTTAAATTTTCAGTAATTGAAGAGTTTAACATGGTTGTATGTTGGACTAAATACCAAAAACATTTGATAAAAAACAAAGAAAAAAATGCAGTTTGAAATTGTCATGTTCAGCATTGACTTTGTAAGTTTAGTAAGTTCTATTTATAAAATTGATATTGCATCATTTTTTGGACTATGCCAAATGGGGTCATGTGACATATAAAATTGAACAGCCAAATGAGCTCTTTTCAAAAATAAAAACCGTTAACCCCCTTTTCCATCCGAAAGATAGGGTGCCGTCATTAATTGCAAAAGATGGTACTAAGGTTGTCGCATATCAAATGAAAGTCCATAATGCGTGCATTTCATTTATCAAATTTTTGTTTCCCGAAAATTGGTTAGGTGGATTCATTGAGTGCAATAAATTAAATGTCTTAGGAGATATGGTTGTCGCATATCAAATGAAAGATCATAATGTGTACATTTTAAATATTAAATTCCTGTCCCCAAAAAATGAGTCAGATTACGCTATTAAGTGCAAAAACAAACTTACTAGATGGTGGTGTTGTCGAATATCAAATGAAGGTCATCAATACAATTGAGAATGGAAATGGGGAATGTGTCAAAGAGACAACAACCCGACCATAGAGCAGACAACAGCCGAAGGCCACCAATGGGTCTTCAATGCAGCGAGAAACTCCCGCACCCGGAGGCGTTCTTCAGCTGGCCCCTAAACAAATATGTAAACTAGTTCAGTAATAATGGACGTCATACTAAACTCCAAATTATACACAAGAAACTAAAATTTAAAATGATACAAGACTAACAAAGGACAGGCGCAAAAATGCAGCGGGGTTAAACATGTTTTTTGAGATCTCAACCCTCCCCCTATACCTCTAGCCAATGTAGAAAAAACAAACGCACAACAGTACGCACAGTAAAACACAGTTTAAGAGAAGTCCGAGTCCGATGTCAGAATAGGAAACAAAAGAAAATAAACAAAATGACAATAATACATAAATAACAACAGACTACTAGCAGTTACTGACATGCCAGCTCCAGACCTCAATTAAACTGATTGAAAGATTATGTCTTCATCATATGAAGTCTGCATTACAAATATATCATACTTCCGATCTCGAAAATTGAGGTGGATAGGGTCATAAAGCGCGAAATGTGAAAAGTTTAAAAAGTAAACCTGTCACATATCAAATGAAATGTCATAAAGAGTACATTAATGATATCAGACTTTTCAGGGAAAGACCTTTCAATTGTTTTACAAGCAATTGAGATACTAGTTATCTCTGTATTTAGTTTGTTTAACTGTATGAGTAGTTGCACTATCGTTCACATAGAGGATAAAAATGTTTTCGACATGAACACAAATTTATGATTCAATTTTCAATTAAATAGTAATGCAAGTTTATACCGATCAACTGTAAAAGTAAAAACGTAGTCAAGAGTATCAAGTCCGAATTAATATCTAAACCCAAGTCAGGTACAGTCAGAGGTCAAAAGTGTTTCATACCTTGAAAATTACGCTATATATTTAATATAAATATACGTTTTTTTATTTTTAACTTAAGTTTTGTACTTACTAAGAAAATAAAATGGAGAAAAAGAAATTACCAATAGTCTTAATTAATTCAATTTTTACAGTTTTAAAAACTTTTCATCATGTGTTCATGTTTTCATTTTTATATTAGGTGTTTCAAAGGAGAATAAATGGTGAAGTCGATTTTACAGAGGTTGGAAAGACTATAAAAGAGGATTTGGAAGTTTGCAGAATGAGTTTTGGCTAGGTATGAATTATTCTTTTCTCGGAAATTCTAAAAATAGAATATATATGATTTTTCATTATTACATCTATATTGTATCGTGTTTGCTTAACGTACATATATTCTTTTATTCATATTTTTATTAACAAGCTTTGTAAAACTTTGATGGTGCAAACACCACTAGCTATTTTTCAGAATATGTGATGATACAATGTAAACTCTGGATAGAAAAACTGATCTCCCTTGTCCCTTCTTAAAGTCTGAATTCGAAGGGTTGTTGGAGAATAGAAAAATGTTACAACCCATGCTAAAGTGGAGCGCCCGTACTTTTTACTGTACGGGATGCTTAAAATCCGGTCATGTCCGGTAAATATTGGGACGGGAGAATGTGACGCTCTCAACACATTTTGGAGAGGTCAATAGATGACTTGATGCAAGATAAATATTTCTGTCCCAATCTAGCATATCCTAGTCTTCAAAAGAATTAAAGTAACCCGGTCTACCGCTTGCACAACCTATCATTTAGATTATTGTTAATTTATTCTCTTCCTGAATATGCATGAAAAATAAATGACATTGAACGTGAAGCTAACAATCTAAAAACTCATGACTTCACATTCAACGTGAATTAATTTTATTGTCAATTTGGTCAACATGGCTTACAATAACCTCTTCGGGTCCATGGTTACCTAATGCTAGGCAAAATTTCCGCTGATACCCAACACACCTATTTCGGATGGCGGTTAAATTTTCCCACCCTCCATTGCAGTCGACATATTGTTTTCAACATACCTAATTGATTTATTGTTAAATGTGTTCTAGTTTTGACAATACATAAAATATTTCCAACCAAACAAACAACAACTACATTTTTGTAAGTAATGACGAATTTCTTTGGGAAAAAAATAACATATTTTATTCGTCAAAAGCGCTTTTCAGAGGCGGATTTGGGGGGGGCTTATGGAGTTTCATTTATGATAAATGCATAGACTTTTTATAAGTATCACTCCAAATGTTGACTTGAAAGCTGTATTCGATAGAAACTGGGAACAGAAAAAGATATCTTCAAGTCAGGTTATATCTACAAATAGGTAATCATAACTAAATTTGTGAATCGACTTCTTATAGGAGTCGCTGTCCTTAAATTTTTAGTCTGACCTTTTAATTTAAAGCTTTTTTCAATGATCTTGAAAAATAATAATATAAGGAGAAAAACTTTAAACAGAAAAAAGATAAAAGCAAGACCTACAGGAACATAAAGTGGTGGAATTCGTTTATTGACTCCATTATCACCTGACACAAAGGCCTAGTTTGAACTTTTACCAACACTTGGCGTTCGTCGTCTGTCGTCCGTTAACTTTTACAAAAATCTGTTTTGAAACTACTGGACCACAATCATCATTAAATCCATAAATGATCAGCAGGACAAGATCTACAAATATCATAAATGGCCGAAATCGTTAATCGATTCTATGTAGGAGTAATTACCCTTCAATGTGGAAAACCATAGTAGATAGAGAGAAACTTTTTATAGCAATCTTTACAAGCACTTCAAGATCTAAAAATAAGTCATCATAGCCGAAATCGTCAGTCGAATGAGGAGTGATTGCCTTTAATTAACAATTCTACCCATATTTACGGGTTGTTTTTTTTGCGAAAACCAAAGATGATTAAGAGAAATTGTAAGAGGCAAATAAGTCAACATGGCCTAAATCTTTACTTGTTTCATTATAGAAATTAGTGCCCTTGAATGAAAATAATATAATTTTATTTTATTTTTATTTTTTTGGAAAGGGGGGGGTGGGGTTGAGGTCCCTTGTTGACACTATAGTTGATAGAGATAAACTATAAATAGCAAAAAAGATAAGGACAGTCTCTACAAACTGGTCAACACAGCCAAAGTCGTCAGTTGACTCCTAATAAGAGTTACTGTCCTTGAATGACAGTTTTTAACCTTTTTTTCATAAACGATAGGAGATAGCCAGAAAATGTCAAATAGTGAAATTATTAGCTGGACAAGATCATCAGTTGACTTGTTTTAGGAATTACTGTTCTTTAATGAAGGTTTGTGTGTGTGAAACTACTGGGAATATTCTTATCGCATTTTATCTGTATTATGTAAAAATTCCTAGTTAGCGATACAGGCTTCTTGGAGGTTTATTATCCTGACCATTTTTATATAAATACTTTCGATAGGATTTAGATAAAATCTGGTCACTATCTTACTAAGTTTTGAAAAGAAGTGCTACCACTGCTGCTAACGATGTTAGAGTTGCATTCTTTTGCCAATGAACCTAGGAGTCTCTAGCTTATGTATATATCTATATAGATGTCTTCAATGAAAACCCTTTCTAACAGTTGGCGATGAAGAAACATATATATTTCTCTCCTTTAAATGCGTTAAAATAGGACAATTTTTATACAAGTGTGTACTGTATATACCGATCATCTTCCGTCCTCGTTAAATAGCGACAGAAGATACCAAAGGGATAGTCAAAACTCATAAGTCGTAGAGAAATCGACAAACTTACGACAAAAACGACAGAATGACAAAAACAGTCAAACAAATGTCGACAGATTCTGTTGTAACTAGTTGTAAAATGGTTTAAAACGGACCATACCCTTTATTCACTCCAAGTAACTTATAGGCAAACAAATATGAGTGGTTAATGAGACAACAGTGGACCGTTTGTCTAAGTTACAAAACTAAATAGTTAGTTTAAATGTAAGTTAAATGGTCTTCGTCGCAATAGATCCATTTCACCCTTACGCGACGGTATGTAATAATCAATCATAATAATAAAATTTATAGTACAAATTCAACTGCATCATATGCGCATTTCGATAATAAATGTCTTTTCAATGTTGCTCGTGGCAACAAAAAACATTAAGGGATCCAAAAAAGGACAAAATGTATAGCAATCGCCGGATAGGGATTCAGATAGCTGATCGTTAAATGTTTTCATTAATCTTTCAATCTTTTCTGAAAATTATTGTTACATTTTATTTCATTAAATCTATCACACAGCATACTATTATGTAAATCCTTTCAATTTCAGGCAATGACAGACTCCATATTCTGACGTCACAAGGCAAATTTGAACTGTTGATAACCATGCAGGATTTTTCCAATCAAAACCGTTATGCTATGTATGATAACTTTGAAGTAGGCGATGAGAAATCGAAATACAAGCTGACAATTAGTGATTATAGCGGTAATGCAGGTATGTGTAGCTTCTTACTCAAATACAAACAATCAATCAATTAATCTTACTCGAATGTATTGTTATGCAATGCTTTAATATTTACACCGCAAGTAAACACTTTGCGATTTGTTATGGCTTTTTTGTAATAAAAAGGGTAAAAGTCATATGATCCTTTAAATTAAACAAAACAGATGTTTAGGTTAATGTACTTGAATGGCTATAAGTTTTACTATAAAACACGTGCACATAGATTTTCTTTAATCCAAATTTTCCGAAATGAATGGCTTTTGAATTCCGCTTTTCCGTATATAGTGACCTTTATCAAGACACCCCTCGATAGAAGTTCGACAAGCACATGGCACAAGTGCAACCGGGAAAACACCATGATGAATGAAAAATAAACAAACGTGCATGGATGTCGTATAGTTGTTATTATTCACTAAACTGTTTTTATTTCTGTTGTTTATCTTTCCTTTGTCTTTGTTGATATGCTTTTGTTGAGTTATTGCTGCTCAGTCTAATGGTTTATGCGTTGTTTTCAAAAGACAAACAACAGTCTCCCTGTTGACTGTTACCTTGTGAACTAGCACTTTAAAAATCCGGCTCATCGTGTCAGTTTGGTACAAAGCAGCGGTTATATTTCATTTTCCTTTGTAAATTGTCGTTTGACTTTTCGAAGTTTTTCGGGTTTTTTTGCCAGATTTTGTCTGTCTCTCTCTTTTACTTATGAATTGTGATTCTCTTTTTGATATCTTTTCTCTTTAAGTTGTTTGTTTATAATTCTTTCACTTAAACTGACGTGTCAAGGTTAACACATAATATAGCGTACTTCCCTCTTTGCACTTAAATATTTTAAAATCTGATAAACATGATATATTATGTAATTATTTACATTAACTTCATACCGTTATTTGACTATAAACATTTTCATAATCTCCACTGCAACCTTAAACATACATTCCTGCTATCAGTTGTTAGAAAAAGAGGTAACACTCGCATACTGCTATAAGAAGACACTTGGATCGTTTAAGAGTCAGCAAGCAAACTGACACGCTGTGCCGGATTGTTCACTTTCTAGTTCACAAGGTAAAAGTCCGCAGCACGACATATAACCCTCTCTTGACGCATTGTTTTGACTATGAGCCGAACCTTTGCTTCACATTCTATATACCTCTTGTTTGTCGCAGAATAAAGCAAACACTAATTCCCTAATCTGTTGCTTTACAGGAGATTCTTTTACAAGCCATCGAGGGAGCAAATTCACAACAAAAGACCAGGATAATGATGTCAATTCTGGAAATTGTGCTAATGATTACAAAGGAGCCTGGTGGTATACAAGTTGCCATGCCTCAAATCTAAATGGACTCTATCTATCTGGAGAACATTCTTCACATGCTAATGGAGTGAACTGGTATCACTTTAAAGGTCATTATTACTCATTGAAAACCACAGCAATGATGATAAGAATATTAAAATAAAAAATGATGTTTTCGTTTCACTTGCATGAAATATTCATTAAAACAGTCTAGCATATTCCTCTTTTATGTATTATGCGTCCTTCCCTACATGTGCGAGTATATCATTTGTATATTGGCATTTTGGATTTCTTCTGAAGAACCCCCTTTTCGTGATTTCGGCAATCAATTATCTGCTTGATCCAGGATGCTTCTTCTTTTAAACTGAGTTTTACTGTGCGTATTGCTATGTGTTTCTTTATTCTACATTGGCTAGAGGTATAGGGGGAGAGTTGAGATCTCACAAAACATGTTTAACCCCGCCGCATTTTTGCGCCTGTCCCAAGTCAGGAGCCTCTGGCCTTTGTTAGTCTTGTATGTTTTTTAATTTTAGTTCATTTATATGTTTTGGAGTTTAGTGTGACGTCCATTTTCACTGATCTAGTACACAATTTTATTTAGGGGCCAGCTGAGGACCACCTCCGGGTGCGTGATTTTCTCGCTGCGTTGAAGATCCATTGGTGGCCTTCGGCTGTTGTCTGCTCTTTGGTCGGGTTGTTGTGTCTTTGACATATTCCCCATTTCCATTCTCAATTTTATTCTATTATAATGTTTGAGGAAGTTAAATGATAACTTGAACGATTGCGGTATTCAGAAGTAAGGAAAAACTGTGCTTGCTTCAGAAACGAACGCAAGAACATTTGTTTTAATTCCGATTTGTAAGTTAGAAATTTTGAAATCTTGTTGATAATTTTATATATGTATTAATAATTTGAATTTCTAAATTACAAAAATATGAAAAATGACACATTCATATCTATTTTCGGTTATGAAAAATATATGACCTGGTACAAAATGTACATAATAACACCAGAATGATTATAACAATCACAATGCGTATATCAAAGTACAGCCTATTCAACATTGTCAGTTTGTTTTAGACTTATGAATTTTAATGTCCTTTTGGTATCTTTCGCCTCTTTTTTTAGAACCTTTTTCTGCTGCCTTTAAGGTATGGGATTTGCTCAGTGTTGAGGGCCGTACAGTGACCTAAAGTTGCTTAGATCAACGTCATTTTGACTGTTGGATAGTTATCACATTATTTCATATTTTATACACAGATGCATGCAATCTTTACAAACATATATGTAAGTGTGATGTTAACACATATGCATAAACATGATACATGTTATAATAAACATGTGTATTGTTTTCTGACAATCCAGTCTGGTCATTTTTGCTACATGCCTACAGAACAATTATAATATTAAAGCTTGTGGAACTATCTTCTAATAAATATTAACTTGACAACTTCCAACTGTTCAAAGTTGGTTCACTTACTGATAATTTTGGCCCCAAAAAATCTGAAAATTTGTTGAAAACATATACACGTATTGAATTATTTAATTGCTTCAGTTCAAAAGGATTGTCATCAATGTTGTTTTAAGAGATGTATTTTACACGTCAAAAATGTAGATGAATTTCATTAAAACCTGATTTATTTTTGCAAAATTTGGCATAATTTTTTACGGTTTTCTAATCAATTAACATTGGCGCAACACCACGCACACACGTATGTTTGCTAAAATAATCATTATGTACCATATTCTTTACTTTTCTACCAAAATTTCAATGGTGGCGCTACATATGAAATCTTGGAAAAGCGCGAAAAGGATGACTAATTTCTAGAAAAATGAACAAAAATGACATCAATTCCTATTTCACGCTAATACATTTATAAATATAAAGCAGTTTTACAATTACTTTAAAAAATAACACATTCAGTAATTATGCATACACATTAGATTTAAGTTAATTAGGGTTATTGGCTCTACTCCTTTTTCATGGACGGGAAAAAGGATAATCCTCTCTCCAAATTGGTACGAGAAAAAGACCACCAAAGAAGTTGCCATCAAGTTAAAACATGAAGAAACAGAATCCATTTTGAGTTCAATGAAAAACGGTAAATGAACCCTAAAAACCATAAAAATTGATTCTTTTACTAGTAGCAAATAAAAATCGATACGTATTGTTGTGAATTTGGGGAGAAAATTAAAGGTCGTAACGAATTAAAAACGTTTGCATATTCTTCACCGTCAGGATGATCAATAGTCGGAGAAAATGAGTCAAACGACATAGGTTTCCACAAAGAGGATGATAAGAATTAACCAGGCGGAATGCTTAGCCATACACACGACGAGAACACATTAAAACTAAATATACAATAGATAAGTCCTGTTAAAGAGGCAGTCCGGGATGAAGGTCGGGAAAATTTGGGCTACCACTGGAAAATTATGGTATATTAGATAGGGACAGCAATTTTGCCTTGTAACGGGCCACCTACCGAACCCTCAAACAGTTGTTGCGAGGGTTCTTGCTGTGCAGAAAGCGTGGCACTCTCTTTACACGAGGCATCAGATTTTACGTCTCAACTCTGACCGGACGGTGCTGCGTACTTTTACATCCAGCACAACCAAACGGACGTCAAACTTTGGCGAGGGTTTTACTGCTGATCGGAAGAAGACCTGAGATAACCAAATTTCTATTCCCCAGTCACACCTGTCTACTTCTTAAATATTGTATGTTCGTTCGAGAGACGAATAAGAACATATTAATAAAAATGAAAAAGATTAAAACTGTTACCCCCACCATCGTTCAAAAACACGAAACATTAATTACTATGATTTATAATTGAAAAATATAAAACAAAAACAGATGAGTAATGTTAGTCTTCAAGGGTGCTATATACAGTGTATGCCAGAATGCTCATACTTAGTTAGACGTATAGGATAGACACTCTGTGTAAGATTATAAAAAGATATATATGTTTGTTCAATATCAAAATATGAACTTTATCTCGCATAGTGTCCAAATTGCTAAACATAGCCTGTTTGAACTGGAGGCATCCTTAGGAGTCATCTCAGTTTGTCATTGAATACTGCAGTTTTTATCTGCAAGAAAATCCGAGCATGTAAATTAACATTTTTTAAAAAGTCTACGGAAACTATATGCAACAATACAAAATACCAATTATTATATACTATACGTAGCTATAGAGATAAAAACAGTAAACGGAAAAAAGTATTTTAAATATTAAAATTTCCCTTACGGTCCTTAATTCTCACCAACTTATTAAAAACAGTATAGCAACAAAGGCTGTCAGGTGTAATTTTACCAATGCATAACAATTAGATGTATGTAAATATTAAAATATATACACCTACTAGATTTTGATTTTGATTTTTCTTACACACCTCCGTTCAAGTACAGAAATGAATTATAGGAGGAATCTTAAAAAATGTTATGACATGAACTGGGTTTCAACAATAAGACCAAGAAAACATCTGCCCAAAGATAAGTATAACGTTTATCTGCCACTTTTAAAGGATTTCATTACGCGAGATTTGATTTTTTGAAATTAAAAAAAAAAATTAACTGAAATGTCAGTCCCTCTAAAAGTTAAAATCTCTGTGGTCTACAGCAGATGCTTTAAAATAAAAGTTTAACAAAACAAAATGTCTGTTTCATTAGATCAAGTCTAACTTACTTGCGGAGTCTATAAAATTTTCTTGAAACTAGCGGGATACAAATTTCACAACACAAAATATAAAAAGTAAAGTATGTATATATAGTTTTACATAAAGAAGTATATAAATGGTCTAGCAATAATAATTCTTTATATTAATAAACTATAAATGTTTAAGTTTCAATACTCGTCGTGAACGCACCTAAATATAACTCACAATGCAAAAAGATTATGTGTGTTAAAACTACTTGTACCAAAATCTTTCTTATTCAAATATTTGAATAAATAAAATGAGTTAAAATTGTGTCTTTTTTAAGTTTTTGCAAAAAAAAAGCAAAACAATGGGTAAAACTCGACTTTCAGGGGCAACAATTCCTATGAGGGGTCATTTGTCTTTTTCCTCCATGTTGACTGATTTCGAGATCTTATTTTGCCGACCATTTTACTAGTTATAAACACATTCTATATGCAATTATTCATCCAAAAAATATAAAAACTGGTATAAATCATTCTTAACTCCACTAGGGAATAAATTGAGGATGTCAGCCATGCTGATTTTTTTATAGATCCTATTGTGCTGGAAATTTTTGCTGTTTATAGCTTATCCATTTCTAATAGTTTCTGCAAAGCAGATAAAAATCTTCTTTCAAGAACTTCTATAGAGGACATTGGCGATTTCGGCCATGTTGATTTTTTTGTAGATCTTATTGTGCTGAACATATTTGCTGTTTCAAGTTTCTCTCTATCATAGTTATTGCAAAAAAATCATAAATCGGTAAAAATCGTATGACACGGACACTAACTCATATAAGGGTCAATTGATGTTTACTGTCTTGGCTTAATTGTGTATTTTTTTGTTGTCGTTTTCTCCATCTATTATAGTTTTCATAATGATAACCAAAAACTGAGAAATAAAATAAAAACAACGGTCTTTTCAAGGCCAATAATTAGAAAATTAATTTTTTCAGAAATTTGTGAATAGGTAGACATAGGCCTTGATCTGCTGATTATTTTTATCTTCAATCAGTTGCTCTTACTGCCTTAGTTTTTGAGATATCAACAAGAACAGAAGTTAACTACTTTGTTTTATGTTCAGAAACAACGGTTGATGGATCAAATTCCTGGGTAAAATTTAAAACTAGATTTCCTACGGAAAATTCAGGTAAAGTTCGGGCCAGGTTAGCTAAAATACTATAGCATGACTACGGATGGAGTTAATTTTCTGCATAAAACTGACAAAATAAAGGAATTAAAGCAACAATAAAAATTAATTTAATAAAACGAATGGTCTTTTACACTAAATCCATTGAAAGTTGGATGTGTGCTGATTGATATTTTAGTCTTAGATACATGATTTTTTCATTAGTTGTTTTTGGTATGGCACTAGCTGTCAATAACTGCGAGTACTCTCAGATCTGTACTTAGTGTCTTTTTTTGTTGTTGTAGGGATGTAAAAATACCCTGCCACATCCGGTCTGTGTTTTTGTTACTTATTTTTTTGCTTTGTGTCAATCTAATGAGTTAAGCCCTTTTCAACACATTTTTATAGTTTGATCATATGCTGTACTGTTACACCACTGTCCCAGGTTAGAGGGATGGTTGGGCGCCCGCTTACATGTTTAAACTGCTATATTCTTTATGTGCCTGCCCTAAGTCAGGTTCCTGTAGTTCCTGGTTGTCGTTGGTTCATGTCTGTCATATTTGTTTTTCGTAAATTGGTTTATTATAAATTAAGCCGTTAGTTTTCTAAGTTGAACTGTGTCATGTTTTTCATGTCGGGGCCTTTTATAGCTGACTATACGGTATGGGTTTTTCTCATTGTTTAATGCCATACGGTTGCCTATAATTGCTTACATACAATTCATTTGAACTTTGGTGAATAGTTGTCTCAATGGCAATCATACCACATCTTTTTTTATTTTCATAAGCATTTGTTCTACTTTCATGAAACATATTAAAATGCCAATTTTGCAAACCAGAAACATTTTTATGTCATCTGTAAGAATCAGGGTCTTTTCTGCACGGAATCCTTGCGTGTCGTGAGTTTAAGAACTTGATTGCCAATCTGATTACCATGAGGTAAGAGAAGAAAAAGTTATTTAGGTAGCATTTAGTGCCAGGAATGACAAGCCCAGTCAGTGAATGTGTGGTCAATTTCACCAAAATTTGAGAAACATATAATGAAGAATATTCATTTCCAAATAATAAGATCACGGCTTTTACTGAACCAGTACACAATTTTATTTGGGAGCCAGCTTAGGACCACCTCCGGGTGCAAGATTTTCGCTGCGTTGAAGACCCATTGATGGCCTTCGGCTGTTATCTGCTCTTTGGTCGGGTTGCTGTGTATTTGACATATTCCCCATTTCCATTCTCAATTTTATTTTATTAATTTCATTTTGTTTTTCTATTTCTTTTTAAGCATCGTTTGTACGGGTAACTCTAGAGAGAGCCTTTAAAAGCATATTTAGTTTAAAATTCCGACCAAGCGAAACCTCACTGGTAGTCGATGTCGTTCAACATGCGTTACAGTAAAGTGAGTAGGGACAGTGTGATTTTCACATAACGGTTTTAGATTCCAAGGTTCAGCTAAGTGGTTTTCTATTACATCCTTTTCTGATAAATTGGTAAAAACAAGTTTTTCAGTTCTGTACGTAAGATGTCGATCTAATACTTATGTCAAGCAACTTCAACCAATCGTGTTAACTGCCTTATCAATTGGCACTAAAGTATATATTCAAAGTCATTTAGTTTAGATCTTCTTTTTGGATCTTTTGATATTCAGTCGCTACATAGTTATCTTTATAGTATGTAATACATTTGTCAACAATTTTTCCCAATTTATTCATGTTATTTTTATATAATTTAAATTTTGGATGTAACACGTCTTCTGATTGGCTGAAAGTGTTTTGTCTATCAGCTCATAGACATAATTTTGTCATGTGACCGTAACGTCATCAACGTTTTTATCATGATTTACGCCTTTTTAGAATTAAATTATAAGGAATGACTGTAATATTTTTTTCTGTCTATTCGAAATAACCTAATAAATGTGGTGCACACTTTTAAATAACCCGCTACGCGGGTTATTCAGTGTGCACCACATTTTTGATGTTATTTCTTCATAGACAAAAAAAATATTACAGTCATTCCTTAAATAATTTTAAAAAGCGTGTTTATTCGCCTTTTTCAGTTAGCACCATTACATGTAACTACATTCAACTGAAACAGAGTCAAAGATGTTTCTTCATCAAGCCTTCCAATCGATTTTAGACGGGGGTCAATATATTTGAAATTTCTGAAGTTGTTTTTGTTGAATAATATCCACATTACCGATTACAATATGACCATAGGGTTGGTGTATATAGTGAAATTGAAAAGTAACATGTTGTTAGATAAATATTCATGATTACACAAAATGGAATTCAATTTACCTTTTAATAACTTTTCCCGTTCTTTCCTTGACGATCTGACCTCTTTTGTATCTATTGTCATAGGTAGGGTATCGTGGCTTATTATTTCTACAAATATGATGAGAAATTTGAATCTTGAGTCAGAATTTAGAAAAGTCTACGATAGACAAAGAGTAAAAAGTCATTTACAAATATTAAAAGAAGACTGACAAAAGGTGTTGGAAAGCAAAACAAAAATGATATTAATCAAAAGAGCAATGAAAAGCCAAGTTGACTTAAAGATCATAGCTTGTCACAACGATAAATTCGCCCGTAAAACATACAATTGTAACTGAGAAATACTATCTTTTGTTAGACTTTCGCATTGTTATGATCGAGAAATATATTTATGCAGTCATATAATCTTGAAGGGTTGGCATTGTCTTCAAAGGTAGCGAAACAGTCGGATCAACTTGGAGTTAGACTTTAGGGAAATATTCTTTTAGTCATCAAGACCGTTAAATTTCTACATTGAAATAACACATTTAGTATTTTTGGTGCGTTTTCGGTATGATTATAAGCCTATGCATTCTATCTATCTGACTGCAGAACATGAGCAAGTACACATGTTTGCTTCACTCGCCCTGTTTCCATAAAGTCAAGATAAGTGTTCATGCAGTATTTACCACTACACAATCAATAATAATCCTTGAATGAAGACTGATGTCAACAAAAAGTCATAAATATTCAGTGACATAATCTATGGTACATGATGTGCGTAACAAAGTAATATATTTTAAGAATATACAATTTCAACACAGTTACATATCAGTTGATTACAATACATTAAATACTGTTTCAAATGGTAACGAGGAAAGTTTAAGTCCAATAAACCTTAGGAAGTGATATAGATACTTATTTATTCCCACGTTTGAAGAACGTAATTACAAAAATCATTTCGATTATATAAGTGTTCGACAATGTTTTATAAAATGATTTATATATAAATACATCCCATCACGAGTAAAAGGTGGTCAATGAGACTATCATTATCAGTAACTTGCAATTGACTAGCATAGCCAGTAAAGTTATGAGTAATCCGTGTTTTGTATTTAATCATCTCCTTGGTACCATTTTTCAGGTAATTGTGGGAATCATGTGTATATGAAATGTAAACGGAGTATTCATACATGGATAGGGTGATTTATTGATTTTTGTATAACGCCACTTTCAGCACAATTGGATAGTTTGTGTCGGTCAGTTTTTATTGGTGGAAGAAGCCGCAGTTGCTGGAGAGAACCATCGACCTTTGGCAGGAAACTTAAAAGTCCTTGTAGATTCAGATTGGAGTCGAGCGCACCTGCCACGTGCTCACGAGCTAACAACTCCAGTGTTGACAGTCTAGTGATATAGTTGTTATACTAATTAGACCACATGAATAGAGATACAGAAAGCTTTCAATGACAGTAAATTATTTCATATGTGATATTGCCCATATTTTTTATTAAAAAAGTTTTATGAAAACTGTTTTTTATTTCAAAGGCCCAAATGATACTTTGAATAAATGTTTGGAGGAAAGATATGAATAAACAGAAAGTAATAGTAATAAGTATCATATCACTCTCTTAAAAACATTGAATAACAAAAATAGACAAACACAGCAGACAAATCATTACAAAGAAAATGAACATTCCAGAAAATTGAAGCGAACAAAAATCATTGTTATGTCTATTGGAAAATTATAATAGGCAGAGAACTCCAATTTCATCTATGCAAACCCGTCGTATTAATTAGGCATCCCGATTACGAAATTATTACCTTTTGTATACAGAAGGTTGCCTGTAATGAATATATATCTACTTACCTATGCAAAATATATGACTATTTTACTATTTTCACATACTTAACAAGTCATGATCATGAAATGTTGGTGGCCTTTGACAATTACTGTTATAAGAATACGAAAAGAGAGGCAAAAGATACCAAAAGGATACGCAAACTCATACCTTAAGTCGAATACACACTGACAATGCCATCGCCAAAAATGAAAAACTATGAAAAGACTAACATTATACAAAATACAACATAGAAAACTTAAGACTGAGCAATACGAACCCCACCAAAAACCGGGGTGATATCAGGTGCTCCAATATTGTGCTCCAAACATGGCACCCATCGTGTTGATCGTGTAAGTACACACCCGATCATAAGTCTATTTCGGTAGGTCACATTCGAGGATACGAGGACGGGATCATGGAACATCTGTGAAACAGATATTCCTTAACGGTCAACCAACTCGTGACGGCGTCCGTAAAATTTTTGAAGGGATGATTTCAACTTCACCACGTGGAACTTGTTTTAATCTAGAATGAGTTGAAATTAGGAAAAGCTATGAATTCACGTTGACCGTTAGTCTAAAGTTTCCGTTGATTTTTGAGGTGAAAGATTCGATAAGATTGACATTACGGCACATACAAATATTACGAGAATGATAATTAAAGGACGAATTCACAAAAAACGATCCCAAACAATACTGGGGACTTTTCGTTTGATTCACCTCTTAATCTGTTATAGTGGTGTAACACCACAACATACATATTTTTAAGTATTGCTCTGGTCTGCTCACGGGTAAGTGGACTTTTTGTTAGATGTATTTCTGCTTTGTATCGATCTGATGAGTTACTGTGGATTCATATATTTTCGTGGATACTAATTTTCATGGATTAAGAAAAACTTAAGGTTTCGTGAATATTTGATTTCGTGGCTTTGCCAAAGTCTGCATACAAGCCTATAGAAAATTTGTAACTCGTTGAACATTTAAATTTGTGGTTCAATTGTACCCACGAAATCCACGAAAATTGGTATCTCTTGAATAATAATGAATCCACAGTAAGCCTTTTTCAACTCATTTTTGTAGTTTGTTCTTATGTCGTACTGTTACACCACTGTCTCAGAATAGGGGAGGGGCGGCGCCTTCAAATTAAACTACTAGTGGTTTAACCCCGCCACTTTGTATATATGCCTGTCCCAAGTCAAGAGTCTGTAATTGAGAGGCTGTCGTTTTTTGTTGTTTCTCATATTTGTTATTCGTTTATTGTTTTGCATAGTTGTTCTTGTGTTGTGCTGTTACACCACTGTCACAGGTTAAGGGAGGGTTGGCGCCTTCAAACTAGTTTAACCACGCCACATTTTGTATGTCCCTGTCAGGAGCCTGTTAATCAGAAGTTGTCGTTTGTTGCTATATATTATATTAAGTTTTGGTTTTTTTTTTTTTATTATTTTGTTAGTTTTCTCGTTTGAATTGTTTTACATTTGTCATTTCAGGGTCTTTTATAGCTGACTATGCGGTTTGGGTGTGCTCATGGTTGAAGGCCGTAATGTGACCTATAGTTGATAATGTATATGTCAGTTGGTCGCTTGTGGAGAGTTGTCTCATTGGCAATGATACCACATCTTCTTATTTTTATTTTTGCTTGTGCTTTGCATTCATTTATGAAACTATAAAATGTCAGTGTTAACATACCGCATGCAACTATGAATATATTATGGGATGCCTCGATGGCGGAAAAGTCTAAAAGTTATCTATAACAGCGATCACTAGCTTGTCAACATTGAGGTTGCGAGTTCGAACTTCGCTCGTTGTAGGTTCGTTAGAATCCGCTTTAAATTGACAATGATTGCTAGTTTTTCCTGCCGACGTTCAGTGGTTCTCTACTGAGACTCAAGCTTTCTCCACTAATGAAAACTGGCCACCACGATATAGCCAAGAGTGCTAAAAGCATTGCTATACACAAAGATTCAATCAATCAATCTATTATGGTATATGTTGTAGAAAATTGAATAAAAGATATTTATTACATTGTTAAAAGGCAAACGATATTTCTGTCAAAAACCAAAACACACCTGTCTACATGTCTGGTCTGACTCGTCTTCAGAAGTTGTCAACTTTAGACCTGTACATAGGTCTGGTCTGTAGTAGACAAACCAACAGCACTGGAAAAGTCATAAAAAGCTGACATAGGTATGAACTACCACAGAGACATTTAACCTCTTTTTCTGCTATAAATATATTAAGATAAATTTGAAAGCAGTCAAAATCCCTGATCAAAGCGATCTTTTGCATAAGTTATGAATGCACCTATCTATGGATTAGAAGTGATTAACCTTGCCAAAACCTATTTGCCTCATATAGTATAGATTTAAAGCAAATTCCAGATTGAATCTGTAATTTGTTCTTGCATTCCAACAGTTTCAGAAAACATTTGAAGAATTTGGATATTCGAATTGTAAACTTCATTATTTAATGATGTGGTCTAATTTACCTTCTAATGACTTTTTGAATTCTGGTTCTTCCCATTTTCTTGTTAACTTCGGATTACCAAACATTTGAATATACGCAGAACCACCGGGTTTTTGTAATCGTTCTGAAATATAATTAAAAATGAAGTGAGCGAGATCAAAGAAATAACACCGTACCTGGTTCGAAGTCACAATGTACCCGTTGAAACTTGAAAAATATGAAATAACTCTGATATACTTTATTATTGCTACCAGAGAAATTTCCCTAAAGCTCAATTCATTCATACAAAATCTAATATATATATATACACTCCTTGATATTAGAATTATGCATTGTAATCTTCATATTAAAGTATATAACTTAAAGGACGACTTTTCCTTTTCTTTGTTTAAAATCATTGACCTCGCTTATGCAGTCTACATTTGTCAGTTGATTCGATTTGCACGTGTTTCAATGATGTAATGTTTTCATTACAAAATTCTTATTACATAAGACACATGTCACAAATGGACTAAAACACTTTCTTAATTGTAAAAGAAAGAGGCTCCTAAATTTCTAAATCCCCCCTTGCAATTCTATGGCATTTTTATATTGATTTAAACCCTTGATGCAATCGACTTTATCTCTTCATTTTTTTTCTTTTCTCTCTTATGTATTGTATTTTCAAGACAATATAAAAAAATTCAGAAAAATTGGTAAAAACTGGGGTCATAACTCCAACAAGGAGTCAAAGAGAGGCGAAGGATACCAAAGGGACATGAAACTCACGAGTCGAAAAAAACTGACAACGCCATTGCTAAAAAAGAAAAAGACAAACAACAGTACACAAAACAACATAGAAACCAAAGACTGAGCAACACGATCCCAACCAAAAATAGGGGGTGATCTCAGGTGCTCCGGAATGGTAATAACTCCAACAGGGAGTCAAATGACGATTTTGTAATTAGTCATGTTTATTTGTAGATCTTATCGTTCTGATAATTTTTGCTGCTTATAGTTTTCCTCTATTTATCATAGTAAGGTAGATAATTGCCAAAAGCGCATGAAGTTGGGAAACATTGTCAATAAATAGCAAGATAAGGTTTGAATGACAGATTCCTTTATTTATTTTATTTGTAAATCATTACTTTCTAGAATATAATTATTCTGTTTACATATTTTCTCTCTATAATATAATTTCGAAAATAATAGCAGTGGTAAAATATTATTTTAGGGCTATAACTCCGAAAAGAAGTCAATTAAAAATTTAGATGATTTTGACAATATGTAGATCTTGTCTTGCAAATCATTGTCACCGTTATATTTTTTTTCTGTCTATTAATATTTCCAAGAAAATAGACAAAAAACACATTAAATTAAAAATAATCAATGCAAGGGTAATACGTTCTTTCAGGAGTTCATTGGCAATTTTGGTCATATTGATTTAGTTGTAGACCTTAACATGTTGATGACTTATGCTGTTAAAAATCTCTCTGTGTTATAGTTTTCTTCAAAAACCGCAAAAAATGGCAAAACTTGTTCATGTTGTAATTAAAGCAATAACTTCTTTCGGCAGTTTATCGGTCATATTGACTTATTTCTAAATTTTAAGTTACTAATCGTATATACTGTTTATAGTTCTCTCTGTTATTTATAGTTTTCAAAATAATTGCCAAAAAAAAGTAAAAATTTATTAAATATTGTCATTTATAGAATACAACTCCTTTAAAGTTATTGTTTCAATGCTGTTCAACTTTGACCTCCCTAATGTGTTGATTCAAACACCACTGATGCGTTTTATGTAGACGAAATGCGCGTCTGGCGAAAATATACCAATTTATACATTGTACGCTTGGTATCTTTGATGAGTTTTTAAAGAATCGATTGGCAGTTTTTAGTCATGTTGATCAATATTTGTATATATTTTCTTGACGATATATTTTGCTGTTTACAGTTTTCTATTATATCTTTTAACGAATAGAAAAAACAACTCAATGTTTTAGCAAAACGCGTGATTCAAGCTTAGGCAATAACTCTTTAAAATAACTCTTTTTATTAAGATAATTGAAAAGAAAGGAAGGAAGGAAATTTGTGAAAAAAAGGCCTTCAAGGGAAATTACTCCTATGAGGAGTCTAATAGATTTGTAAAAAACTAGAATAAGGTTGCACTTAATATTCTTAACATCTCGTTTCAGTGTTTTACATTATGATATCACACTGAATATTATGATATCACGCTGATTATAATGATCAACCTGTTTGCCTATAGTTCCCTTTTACCAGGTTTAGGAGTGGACGGTCAAAATTGTTTCATATGTGAACATTTGATTGACCATTTTCATGTAAGAAAGCTAATTTTCCCTCCTAGCATGCGTTGTTATCTTTAATATGGAAATATGCATCGACCAAAATGCAACCTAAGAGCTGTACTTTGATATATCAAACAATGAACGTCCCTGGCTAACATATATACATGGGCGTGTTGGGTAACAAGGAAGTGAAAATTAAATCATTTAGAAAGCAAACATCTTTATTTTGTTGTCGCATAATAAGGTTTCAGATAATAATAAAAAAAGGAAAAGTAAAATACATTTGACAATGATTTGGTCAACATTTCTTAAGAAAACCAGAAGTACTAAATTTTTCTGTTCATGTTACAAGATTTTACATTGCTTTTGCATTTAGTTCGACTATTTACTCTTTTTCCAGTCATAACCATGCTCATGCATTGTTAGTCAACCCTTCTATGGGGTTGATATTTAATTATGAAGCCCCTATTGATATATTGTTTATATTTTTATGAATTTGTGGTGTCGCTTTTAATGTTTAACTTATATTTCTGTATAGTACGTTGTAAAGTGCCACTATAAATACAATAGTTTTTTAAATGTATTTCATATTAAACATAGCATTGTTAGCACTATCACACTTACATTTCTCGCCATATTTTTATGAAATTTATATCATAGGTTTATATCAGAAATGTTTTAGAAGAGTTTGATTTATGAGTTTGAATTTCCCCTTGGTATCTACCGTATCTTTTTTGTCAATTTGTAAGGTTTCAAAATTTGTTTGAATAACATTTCCCGCATTTCCGGAGCATATACGAAAATTGGTCTAAAAACACTACATGAAGTGTACTAACTTGATATAACAATACCAACATGTTTTGTAGGAGTATAACGACGGGTGTCGAATTTGGAGCAGAATATGCTAACCTATTTGTAGCTAATGAGATCACTGTGGGTCCTTGGTTTGAATCGTTTGTTCAGATTTTAGTTTCTATGTTGTGTTTAGTGGAATTGTTTGTCTTTTCGTTGTTTTTCTTTATTTCAATGTTTTTGTCAGTTTCATTTATGTTTTAAATGCCCCCTTCGTCTATTTTTAGCAATAAACTAAGTGAATGTGTGTGTGCAAGATTAATCAAATCTTATGAGAAGATTTTTAGAAACTTATCTGTGCACACTAGTTGAATTCATTTGTTAAATATCAAATATTTTGTTTGGAACATATTAACTGCGTTTCCTACTTAACGATTCTTGCAATCTTCCCATCTCGTTGATCTATACGATGTGTCTGTGTCTAAACTAACTAATGACATTTTTACCACGTCTAAAGTTGCGGTTTAACATCTATGTCGTCTGTCTGCTAAGTACTGAACGTGACATATTCCCGAATATGACTGTTATACCGAGTGTGAATATGCATTGCTTTACGACGTGTCTCGGTATTTTGTACATCAAACATTCATGTATTTTTTTTTTTTATTGTTTCTTTTATGGTTTCGGTTGGATAATGTGTTATGTCTTATCGTTTGTATTCCAAATAATTATAAAATAGCCTTTCAATACCATCATTGTCATGAAAATTGTTTGGACTGGTATTGTGAAAATAATTGTATAAAGTTCGAGATTGCATGTTCGTTACGTAAGTGCGTCACTGTTTGTGATATCCTGTGGTGTCTGTCGTTTTTTATGTTGATGGAAGATGTTCGTTGTTGTTCTGCAGTTTGCATGATGTGTCGACTATTATATTATTTGTTTGTGCGTTTCTCTGTGATGAGTGTTCTTGCGTATGTTTGTGCTGTATTTCTGTCACGTAGTGTTGTCATTTAAGCGATATTTGTTAACCTTGTCATATAAGCGGGAGGTTTGGCTAGCCATAAAACCAGGTTCAACCCACCATTTTGTCTTAAAATGTCCTGTACCAAGTCAAGAATATGGCAGTTGTTATCAAATAGTTCGTTTCTATGTATGTTGGCGTTTGTTTTGGTTGCACTTCAGTGTTCCCAGTGTTTCTTTGTTTTCCTCTTATAGTTTATGTGTTTCCCTCGGTGTAAGTTTGTAACCCGGATTTGTTTTCTCTCAATCGATTTATGACTTTTGAACACCGGTATACTACTGTTGCCTTTATAAGATGCATTCATTTTTTCGATATAATTGCTTCGTCTGAACAAAAGCCAAACAATGTATGATATGCATATTTGCGGTTGTAAATTTTTAATTTTCCCTCAATGGGATTGGAACCCATGCTCCTGTGACATAGTTGCAACATTCGGCACTGTGTACCACTCGGCCAACTAGGATATATACATGATTTCATTCGTTAGTCGAGTAATTTTTGTAAAGATAATACAAGTATGCTTTTTAATTGGTATTCCGCTGTATCAGTATTATTTTCTATTTCTCGCGATGGCATCCATGTTGGATGATTGGCTAGGACAAAAACAAAACTTGTCATATTGCAAAATCCTAGGTACTTTATTCATATGATTTGCACCACGTGACTTTGGCCCTTTTGGTTAAGTTACTTCCCTTAGTTGTAGATTGAAAATATAAATCATATCAAATTTGCGGATATATCAGTCTTTTTCCGTTTTGGATCTAAAACTAACGTGTCTTTAAAAACTTCCTCTGGCGGATATTTACAAAGAAATAATTTTGTGTAATTTGAAGAACAAATGATTAAAATTTTACTATTTACGGAATTGGAAGGATGGAATCATCATGTTTTTAAAAGAATTTGGCCGAAAACTTAAGAAAGCAGGTGAGATAAAAGTTATTTAACCTGAAAATTCAACCTGCAAGGTGTTTCCCTATATGCGGACAAATCATGAACAATGCCTTCTTGTATCTTTGTTTCTATTTTGAATCTTGCTTTTTCACGAAAAAACGTCATTTTAGATAGCAATAATACTACGGTTACGCTTTCGGTTTTCAAACTCAAAAGGCCGAAAGTTGTGAAAGTAGACAATGTTCATTTGTACTCGAATAGAAAGCAAACAACATGTACAATTCACCTAAATGCGGACAAATTGTTGATTCGACTTGGGAATTGGCATATGTGCATTTTATTTATGGGGCATATATAATCCTATTGTAATGGCTGTCGTCATAATAAGGCAATATGGCCGCTATGCAAATTAGCAAAGTACGCCAAATTTTGCCATATGTGTATAATACACATTATAACTGTCCATTAAAATTAGTGGTAGTAAAGTCCTCGCATGGCCAAATGCACTTGTAAAAGTAGTTTCATCAATCAGTATATGTTTAATCAATCATTTTAAATGAAATCTTAGATCCATTTATCGAATTTGAAGAACTTGGTACGTGTGCTCGCATAGCAGTGCATTTATTTACAATGTTTCCTTAAAACGGTTCTCGATCATAATATGTTATAGAAGATATTACTTAAACTTTTTTGTTTGGTGTTATTGATGAATTTTGTTCCAAAACGGTCAATGTTTTAACATTTACTTCTAAGCCGATAGTGGTTTGTTTATTGTCTTTATATACTATTAAAGACCTTGAATACAATTATTTATTTATATCTGTGTTTTTAAACTTTGTCGTCATCGTTAAGTTATAACGTAGATTCTTGTCCTTTCAAGAGCATGTCTGAACAATTGTAGGTCCTGTTATTATTTCAAACTTATCTAGAATCGAAAATTAAGAGACTTCTTTTATTGCTGACCACCACAGTGTTTTCTTGTATTTGTGTGTTGTTGTGTCAGGCATAATCATGTCTCATGGTCGAGCGTTCCTGAAAAGGGTGACTCCAGAAAAACTCTTCGGAGGCATGAAATGGATAAAGTGTAATTTTCATTTAAACTTAAGTAGTTCATAAGAAATCCATACCTAGACCTAGACTGCCTGTTAGACTAGATTTACAACTGTCATAAGATGAACGGATGCTACCTATTTTCTCTAAAACTACAAGAAATATTAAAATATTCAGAATAATCGTTGTGGAATTCGGGTTTTATTAGGTCTGAAATAGATTTTTTTATCATAATAAGAAGTAAAAGCAGAAGAATCAGTAGCATCAATAATTGTGATAATATTAAGTAGAAGTAGTAGCAGAAATAGTTCTAAAAGTAGTAGTAGCAATAGTAATAGAAGTAGTAGTAGTAGCAGAAGCATAATTAAAACAAGCAATAGTAGTAGTAATAGTAGCATTTCTAGTATCAGAAGTTGTAGGTTGTAGCAGCAATAATAATAGTAGTAGTATAGTAGAAGTAGTAGTAATAGTAGTTGTTGTTGTAGAAGAAGTATTGGTAGAAGTTGTAGTAGTATTAGAAGTAGACACGCAATAATAGCAGGAGAAGTCGTAGTAGTTGTAGTTTACTGGCTTGACCCAGTAAATAAAAAAAAGCGAATAGGTTTATGGAAACATATACAATCAAAAGCTAGCTTTTATTCTACAACCAACCAAATATGCAGTGAAAAACTGAAACATATAAAGAAATCTAATTTAAATTTAATAAATGTTAATATAAATGAAACGTCATCTATGGAATAATGGCGCATTCTTATAATTGAAAGCAGTGAATATTCCAAAACACAATAGATTTAATTTGAAGGCATTAAATACAATTTTATTATGGTTACTTTCACTGTAGTAAGCCAGATAGTGTGTACAAGAAGGCTTTTTATTCAAAAGAATTCAATCCTGGCAGGTACATAGATATCTTTTCCGATTTTCCGAGCTGATCTGAGATCAAGATGAAGTTGGTTTCTGCATCAACAACATAGCTGAAGTTTTCTGAAGTATGTTGATACTTGTACCAGATCTCGGGAATTTATTATTGCTGAATTTTGAAAATTCCGACATGAAAGTGTTGATATTGTCATCCGTTAGGCTCCTTCCGGTGTTTTTTACGAGCATGAAGCCCAATTTTTATCCTGGCGACACCTATCTTTCTGTCCCAGGCTCCACCCTTTCAGAACAATTGCAGTGAATAAAACATTCATGTAGTACTGTAACTGTACCAAAAGTTATTGAAAGATTCATCCGGAAAGTTTATCGATTCGATTCTAAAGATGTTGATTGCTGTCTGAAACCTTCAAATGACATTGATGTTAAGCTGGTGATTATTTCCTCGACCAGTTCCACGTGAACAGCTCTTTTCACTAGCTATATATATGGGTAACTGAGCAGAATCGCCCAACGTTATGCATAAGCGTTTCCATTACAATGTTAGTAACAGAGATTACGATTCGAGACTTGCTTTGGCACTCTGCCTTTCCTTTCCTGTGAGTTTGGAACATGTCACATTTTTCTAAATAATATTCGATATCAATCAGGCGTTTCGCTCCAATGATTCTGAATCATGTGAATCTAATCGCTCAAACTGTTAAGTTGGCCTTTGTTGTTTGATTTTGTCATGGTAGGGTCGAATAATTGTGTTTTATATGATTGCGTCTAGATAATATAGATATTGGGCTTCGCTTCGGAATTGGTTCCTATCGTCGAATTTTATATATTTCTTCTCTTCAAACATTTGATTGGACTGACTTATGAATAAAACTTTCGGCTCTAAAAAACCTCTACAGAAGTCACTGAATCTGATTTTCTTCACCCATCTATACCGGAGAAATTGCCCAGAAGGCAAACGCTCGCATAAGTGCTGTTCAGTTAGGGAATTGAAGGAATCTATCAATACCGACACCTTTACGCTTAGGTACAGCATATATCTTTGCAATATAGCACGGATTTCTCGGTCGTCATCTGGATGAACGAAGAGATGTTCATTGTCATAAGTTTATGTCTGTTTTTGATGTAATAAATTGTTTAGGTCCTAGTACCCACTCGGTTATATGCTTCTGTGAACAGATCTGTCACTAATTTTGCAAGATAAATATTTGTTGGTACGAAATTCCATTGACTCGAATGTGTACAGCTATAATCGCTATCAGATAATCTCTCAAGATTCCCATACAGTAGCTATCTCATCAGACACGGACTACTTTGTACAGGTTTAATGTCCGCTCCAAAGTCTAGGTTTGAAGTCAAATCGCTAGCCATAAATGCTGCCACACCTTCTACGAAATTGTGTTAAAGTCAACAGGTGGCAAAAACGCATTAATTTTTATTAAAAAATCTCTTTATACATAAAGGACATCTATAGTTTGATTATGTTTAAGGCAGGTCGCTCGATTCCGGTATAAATTGGTGATTGTCAAATTTTTGCATACGCTGATGCTGCTTTTCTGTTATCCCAGCCGTCGTATACTGGTGTTGTCTGATGTCGCTGCCGCTTCTCTTTGTGTGAAGAAGGTTCAATGCGGCCTTAAGCTCGATTTGTTACTGGACTGCACCTGAGGTTCTTGTAAGATAAGGATGCGTCACTTCTTCCAATAAATGCAGAATACGGGAAGCCTATGTTAAATCTCTGTTTAGTAATAAAGGTAATGTTACTTCTCTATCTTAGCTTGTTTGTTTAAGGATCAGGGCTTGTTTATCGGGGAATTAATATTTTGCTATAGCAGCTTATGATTTAGCACACTAACTTCGTGCTCAATGCTTTAGACTTTGATGATTTTGTTTTTGAAGACTAATCGTTTGTCAGAGTAAGGCATTTTAATAAATAGTTTTGCTTTGGTCAGACTGCTCTTTGATTAGGACTTTCTTGTGTCAATGTCCTTTAGACTGTCCAGCGTTCTGGTTCTCTTCCGAAAACCTTGATACTCATCTACGAAACTATGAAACGTTATGTAGTAATGTATTATACTTTCCTGTCCTGTTAAAAGTTTCTGGAGCGTCTCTACCCCTTGTAACTGGAGTTCTACAAAGTTTTGGGGTTTTATCTTTTGACAGAACTTGTCACAGTTCTGCTTGTACATGTATGCTCCTTGACCTTTTTTTAATAGGTCACGTGTACGCTTAGTTTATTGTTTTGTTCTGGTTTGTTTTATCTCAGTGCTCAGTAGCTATATATATATAGGATGATCCACAACTTCTCCGATGTCTCCAAAGTGGCACTAGATGGCGTTTTTGCGTTCCGCTTGGTCAAATTTCATTATGTTGATAGACTGATTATACTTAGTAAGGTTAACGGGTTGCCAATTTTTGTTCACTGTCCATTTATCAATTTTCTGTATGTCGCGAAATAGCATATTCTTGAAGGGCACAGCAGGGAGGTTTTAAGTTATTTTCAATGACTTAGAATGCCTGACATACAAATGTAGTAAGATTAAATCACCGATCAAGTTTAATGAGAAATAATAAAATCAGGAGCTAACATTTTTGTTCATAACCAATCCCAAAATGCGGTTAAAAACTGAATATAGATAAAGGAAAAAGCAACTAAACAATGTGATAAATAAATTTTCATATATAAAAAGTGTAAGATATCAAATAACGACGTAGCCCAATAAGTGATAATGAGGTTTACACAACCAAAACGGAGAAAATTCCTGTAAAGCATGGATAAACATTCCAAACCAAGTAATTTGGGGGCATTAAATGCAATGTTATGATCATAGAATCTCACAATGTTGTAAACAAGAAATTGTGTAGAAGAAGACGTCTGCTTCAACAAGGTTTACTCGTGGCACGGTTGCTTACGAATTCTAAAAAAACAGGTGAGGAAGCTACATTTAGTATAAAGATATTGTTACATGTAAGTAATGTTGAGATTTATTTCAGGAACTCACTAACTAATCCTGAATACGATAAAATAAAGAATAAAATATAAACAACAAAACATTTAGTAGTATTAAAAGTAGAAGTAGAATTAGTAGAAGTAAATATTTACTGTTGGGCTCCAAAGAAAAAGACTACATATCATAGTGTTAACCTTTAGCCGTGATCTCGAAATAAGGGTGACAATGTTAGCGCTAATAAGTATAACAATGCTAAGTTTATGTCTCGAAATGGGATAAATATTTTCATTTGAATAATTGTCAATGATATCGCACACTTTTGTCAGTGGCGGATTTACCTGGGGGGCATAGGGGGCACGTGCCCCCCCCCCCCTGTCGCGGTCACCAAACAATTTTCATACATATAGTTTTATTGCTACTTTATCTGCTTATCTAGATCGAAAATCAAGACACAGGCTTGATTTGACTTCCTAAACTGGTCGTTAATTGACCCCAGCTTCAACATGTGTGATTTATAACAACTTATCGATGGGTGTGTAAATATTGACACCTTTGTGTAATGTCTTTATCCAAAAGCATTTATGTAAACTATATGTACATGTACATGCTGTTTGGAATTAATACGAATATATTTATTGGTTTCTAATACAATATTACAGGATCAAGATCGATTAACAAGTGAAATCTTCTGATCAGAAAAGAAATTACCAACTAAAATCGGTCTTAAAAGAATATGTAAAAATAGATGTTTAGTGTCAAGAATGTTAGTATCGATATGAGATACGTCTTTTTTACCAAACACTCACATTGTATACGGTTTCTGGGGAATGTGCCTTTCTCAGAACAGTCTTTTTGGACTTAATTAAACAACAAACGATTTTTTACAATGCATACAGCATTTTATTTTAAACTGAATGTCGTGTTTTTTTCACTTATTTTTTTTTATGGAAACAAAACCTTCCACAAAACTTGAATGGTCTGTGCCTTATATAAAATCATTAATAAAATGATTTTGTATCTTAGAAACCCTACTTATATTTGAGATGAAGAACAGCAATAAAAGCTTTTGTGTCATGGATGGATACCCCATATCCTTTCTTTTTCTATTATAGTACTGTAATATGTGTATATTTTTCTTGTTTTAAATACCATGTATGAGGGTAAGAATATGTTACCGTAAATGAGGGTATGAATGGTTTACCGTGAATGAGGGTATGAAGGGGGGTTTACAGATTAGGGAATAATGGTCAAAAAGTTAAGGCTAGAAAAAAATGGGCCCAAAAATATAGAAAACAGATTAAAGCTGTGATGAACTGTAAAGAATAGAGGACAATTGGCAGCAAATAAAAGAGTAGAAAGAAATTGACCCAAAAATAATGAAAAGATATTAAAATGAAGACCCGACCCCCTATCCCATCCACAAAACGACCACCATCATCCCCAATACATGACATCAAGACCACCCACACTCGCATATATGCATATATAAAAAAAATCTTTAATTTTGGTTTCATGGTGCTTCTTTGATTGCTCTTTTTAGTCTTATATACTTGTAATGTATACATAAGACATGCTGTTATACTTTTTACAAAATATTAATAACTTCATTGTGCAAAACATTTGTCCAATTCAGCCACACCGATGCTTTTGAACAGACTCATAACGATGCAAACATTTGTTTGGAGTACTTAAATTTTAAAAGAGAGGGGAACACGTTAGTGGCATCAACGTTAGAAGCTTAAAGCCAAGTTAAACAACAATGTGGTTTGTTTGTTAAAACGGTTTATAATTAACTGAAGAATAAAAGAGTAAAATAGCTTTTATGTTTCTTAGATCACCACAGTAATTTTATCTGCCTTATTCTTATTCATATTCCTATTCCCGTCGGAGTCTTACAATTATTGCAAATCTCTTGTAGTAATAGTTGTGTCGTAGTAGCAGAAAAGTAGTAGTAATAATGGTAGTTGTAGTAGTTTTAGTATTAGCAGAGTAGTAGTAAAAGCGTCAGCAGAGGCAAGAGTCATAGTAGTATACGTAGTTGTTGTAGTAGTTGTAGTATACGTAGTTGTAGTAGAAGTAGTCTTGTAGTAGAAGTAGTCTTGTAGTAGTAGTAGTAGTTGTTGTAGTAGTACTAGTAGTGTTGTAACCTTTCACTGTTTTATCCATCAGAGAGTGGTGTTATTAAGCATTAGAATAGTTTGAATCCTTTTTTAATTTACACAAAACAATATTTGAGCACCGTACATGTCTGGCATCCCCATGAGATACAATGTAAAGAAATGCTCATGCAACATCCTCATACCGGATTGTGTAAAACAACATCAAAATTACAATAAATCCTTTGTAATAACATTTGTTTGATTCTTCAGACAACATATCTTGGTCAAGGAAATAAAAACGAATATGTAATGGATGCTAAGTACGCATTTATGATGATTCAATATAAACATACCCTAACAAGACATAAAATATCCAGATGAAAGAGCGCAGATGATAAAATTATAACTTATTTTCAACTAAATAGAATATTTTTTTATAAATGAAAATGAATTAGCACTTCAACTCTTCATAAAATGCCAAATCAAGAGTTTGAGGACTATCAAAAAGAAACGAAGGTAAAATGTTTTGCCGAGTTGCGATTTGAATGAAAATATCAACATGTCTTTTTCTTTCAATTGTATGAAAACCTGCACCGTAGGAAATGGTTACGACTTGGCAAAAAGCAGGATTAAGTTATTGGCTTTGCCAAAAAAATCATTTTTAGTCTGCAGTTATGCCGATCCTTTAAAGTAGTAAGTTAAGCACCTTTTCTTGATTTGGCACTCAAGTAAATCGTTCATCATTCGACTAATTTTCACAATTTGAACTCTATCAATCAATTAATGAGCACCTTTCTAATAATTTTCTACCGCTTAGCTTTTAGATTCAGTACGTTTTGTGTGAATTTTATTAATTGACAATAAACGTCTGATTCATTTAAACACTTTGAAACTTCTTTTGTTAGGAATCAAAATATTACCCTGTACAGATCATTTATCAATGATACTACTATCGATGGCACTCGTGGTATAGATTCACTTAATTTACATTTGGTTTGCATGTTTACTTCGCAAAGATGTTAATGAGTAATGACAAATTATAACTAATTCTGTAAGCATTTGTGCATATTAAAAATGCCTTAAATTGCTTAAATCTGCAAAATTGATAAGTTTTGGCAAATTTTAATTTTCTAAAGCAGTGTTTAATTCATGTAGAATATTCATCGAAAATCAAATTATATCAGAAGTAAAGGTATGTATTGCCAGGATCGTTTCATTTTGTATATGTATTTCCTTTCAAATCAAAATCATTCGGATAAGGGTTATCCTTCGATGTATTTTTTTTTACATGCAATAAAGGCAAAATTGTCTTTAAGACCAATCTGATATAAATGTAGCGTTGCCTACCATTGTGATTTTACGGAAATAATATAATATAATGATGCATATGACGAGTGTTTAATGTATACTTTGCAGCCTCTTTTATATTCAATTTCAAGTTAACAATTTTGCGATTTTTACCCTGTGATGAAAAATATAATACAGTCAATACTGGCCCTACTGCTTTCAGTTTCGAGCGAAGTGTCAAATGTGTATTATCAGGTTACATTTCTGTGCAAAGATCATTGCTTAAATCAATGAACAGACATTATTTTCAAAGAGAATATACATGTGTCTGGTGTAAAGCAAGATAATTCGTCAGAATGGTGACGTAACTTCTAACTTTACACTCTACATCTATTTTTGTAATTTGGTTGCTGTCTCATTGACGTAAAATCATCATCTGGTTTTATTCAATATCGTTATATATCATTGACCAGTGTTTTCAGTGAAATGAGCCAATAAACGTCGACTTTTTTTTTCTCGATGACATAAACAAAATCCAACAAATTTCTAGTTTATTTTTTTTGTCTCAGGATTTTCATTCCCCGTCATTTTATTCCGTATCCAAACTGTAAAAGACAAACCATCCTTCATCTTGTAACGCTAAGAAGACATTCTATTTACAATAAATTTTGTTTTAGGATAAAATAAGGGCTTGATTCATCAAACAAGTGACGCGCACCTCTTTCATCTTTGATATGTATGAATTTTATACAGCTCGCATTAGTTCGCAGACAAAGTAAATATGAGAAATCCAATGCTTTATAAATACACTGATAGGAAAGGTCTTTTTTTTTTAATACGTATCTGACCATCCTGTGTATGCGTTATTTTGACGACCACAAGTGCATACAGAGTTTTAACATAACAACTGCAATTGAATAGTTTACCTGACTCTTCAACATTGTTGCTTGAATATGAATAACTGTCGGCAATAGGTGATGTCGAATCAAGATTTGAAGAAAATATTTCATGCTAAAAAAAATTATAAACCATATCATTTTGATATCCAATTAATCTTTGCATGTATTTGATAATCTTATTAATAATCTTTACAAAGTCTTTGAAGAACCTAAATTGTTTGAACGATTCCAGAAGGAAGGATAACAAGTGTACATGTTGAAATTGTGTTCTTTGCAAAGCTAGTATTGCATGAAAATTAAACAGTGTTTGATTGTACCTTTTTTCTTTTATGATGATTGGTAGTCTTACAGAAGATTAGTATGTTTAGTTGCAAATATCGTCTGAAAGTGTGTCCGTGCTGTGCACTTAGAATTAAATGCTATCACTTTTCCAAAACAATATCCAAATTATTTTAAAATCATCAGACTCGCACATCTACTATGATATTGCACTTGTCAATCTTAATCAACTTCGTATCAAACTTGCCACTAACCATTTTTAACATGCTATTTCTAAAAACGCGAAAAAATAAGGAGGGAGGGCATTGCAACATTGTAAAATGATAAATTGAAGCTCAATATAAACATGATAAATGTCGTCTAATTACAGCATCATGTGAGTACATTCGCCAGGGAGAATAATGTAAATTGTCAATACAAATATGAAATAAAACATAAATAAATATTTCGAGAATTATAGTATCCCTTGGATAACAAATCTAGTAAAGTAGGCCATCATGCATATTCACATTTATGTCTGGATATCACAATGAACGTACGTACTTAAGACTGTGGGTGTAGGTTCTTAGTTCTCAGAAAGAGATTAAAGTGTTCAAGTGTAGTAAAAAAAACCTTTGAACACAGAGTAAAATTATATCCTTTGAAAGATATGTCGATATGTATTAGCTGTATGATCAATGTGGGAAAATATTTAACTAACTCCAGTTCTATTAAAACATAGTATGAATCTTACTCGTGTATAAAATTTCAACTGTATGAAATATCATTTATTCACATCTCTGTTTAGTGAAAAAAAGTTTTGTCGTAATGTCTTTTACGATCTTTTCAACTTTGTGGAAAGAAATGATGTGTATGATTCAACAGACAACATAAATATTTATCATTATTCATTTCTCATAAAAACTAGGACATACGTGGTACATCACAAACATAAGAACAAACAAATGAAAACGATGAAGGTAAACCCGTAAAAGCGCCTCGGACGCAAAATAGTTATAAAGTTTTATTTTAATATAAATATCTGCAATATATATTAAGTTTTGTTCTATTACAACAAAATCAATGTTAGTAACGATAAAAACATTACTGTGCGGTTATGCAGTTGTAAACTTGGATTCTGCTGGCTTCGAGGCCATCTGTTGAATAACCATGTACGCCGTACACAACCAATGAAATTGCTCCTTAACAGTAAAACGTCTTACAAAACATACGCCTGTAGCCGACCAGCAATCGCGTTATAACGAACCGACCTTTACTGGTGTGTGCTATAACAAGAACAAACATGCTGCCAAAAAATAACGGACAACAGACGAAAAATTTATCTTTTAACTGGTCCGCGTGAGGAACATCCCCATGTGTTGACATCAACAAGCAGAACAATAACAATGACAGCAACTTAGGGCGTTTCTATTCAAGAGAAATTCAAATGAAATATATTTATTATACTTCTCTGTAATATATCATACAAAATTAAAATTTATTATAATTGTGATAAATGTTTTTTCATCCAGAAAACCCTTAACAATCTAAATAATGACTAAAAATAAGATGGAATGAAATAAAGTGAAATAGTTGTTGAAAACGTATGGGCAGATTGTAGTACGATTTATGTTCACGGAAGTTTCGGTTATTAAAAATCATTGAAATGCACGTTAAGATTCACATCATTAAATGATTCATTTAATGTATGTGTACTGTTTTCTTGTGAATTCGAACTTTTAAGAATCCTTTGACTTAAACTTGGTAAATTTGTGTTATAATGAATTCCATCAGCTTTACGGACATCTATTACCACGCCTTTTGGCTTTTCGAGCGTTTTCCTCATCGGGTTGTATCTACAAATATTCTTTTACCAGGCCCTGTACACTTGTTTTATAGTCAAACTTAGACATTCAAGTATATAAAACATATTCAGCTTTTGTTTAATTCAAAGTATCATATGACTTTAAAAACTCTCGAAATATTTTCTCTAATACTTCAGTTTAAACGCACCCTGAGTGTACATACGAAATATTGAATATGTTAATAGATATTTACAGAACTGCTGTCTTCCGACATATAATATTGTTGATACGTTCTTTTTCTGTAAATTTACTTGTTATTGAACGTTGAACTATTTAAAACACCAAGTTTGTTCTACCACTAGATATAGATTGGCTTAGCCGTATATTTTTTTTGGGGGGGGGGGGGGGGGATTTTGGTTTTTTATGCCGTTTAACTTCGTATCTGATTTGACCTTCCAACTGTTGTGATTCAAGGGCCACTGATGCGTCTGATGTAGTGGCTTTAAAGCATGATCACTATACCTTACCTTAAATAATCTGCGATAAGAAGCGCTATCTTCAGCCTTGACAACTGTAATAAAGGGACAAAAAAGATCAAGATTAAAATAACATTATAGACGAGAAAGAACATAGAATATTAATTTATGAAACAAAATGAGCTTTTGTGCACTGAGTGGACAATATGAAACCATTAAAACACAAATCAGACAAAAATGTACGTATAACAATGTGATAAAAATGGGATACTGATCCATCTACCACTTACAGCTAAACATGATCAGAACCCAGATCAAAATTTGTTCGAAGGATTGCGATCACTTTATTTTCGTAACACTTTTAACATCGCCTTTCCTCTCTGAATCGATTTGAGTACCAGCTAAAAGTCCTAGCAAGAAATTTTACTTCTTATGCAATTGAAAGTCGTATAATAATGTTGAGGAAAATCGATCAAATCATACAGAATAACTATTTCACAATGCTAATTATATAGATCACCACTGTTGTCAAAGTCCATGTAAATATCGAAGGAAGAAGCTGTGCTTATAGTTTTTCTGTGTATTGATACATTAGGCCAATACATTTTAGATTATTGATGATGACAAACATATACATGTTCAATTTATCTCAAAGCAATGTTAAAAGGACAAAACATTCGCATATTCTTTAATTTGATATTTTTGATATCAGTTTCAACTTACAATAATAACTACGACGAAGAAGTGGTCCAAAGAGTTTTCAATGCAATGCTCATTTGTTTTACTATTGAAACAAACCAATTTTTCACTGAAAAGTCTTATTGTACCGAATCCGAAAAATGACAAAATTAAAAACAACAAGTGAAACTGCGAGCTACTGCTCACTGATGACACCCACAGCCCAAATACTTGACGGTAAACAGGAAGTTGTTGAGTGATGAAACTGAAAACGCATCACACGGTATAGCTGACTTATATAAACCCTGAAACCAAATTTCAAAAATCCTTGTAGTGTAGTTCCTGAGAAAAATGTGACGATAATTTTTAACTTGGATGTGTTGTGTAAAATGACGTAAGTGTTCGGTAAACAGGAAGTTGTTGAGTGATGAATCTGAAAACGCATCACAAGGTATAGCTGACTTATATAAACCCTGAAACCAAATTTCAGAAATCCTTGTAATGTAGTTCCTGAGAAAAATGTGACGATAATTTTTAACTTGGATGTGTTGTGTAAAATGATGTAAGTGTTCGGTAAACAGGAAGTTGTTGAGTGATCAATCTGAAAACCCATCACACGGTATAGCTGTCTTTTATAAACCCTGAAACCAAATTTCCGAAATCCTTGTATTGTAGTTCCTGAGACAGATGTGACGAAAGAATTTCATGGGAAGGATGGACGGACTGACGGACTGATGGATGGACGGACAGACAGAGGTAAAACAGTATACCCCCACTTTTTTAAAGCGGGGGTATAATTAAGACAAAAAACCAAAGGCCTGATATCAGTGTAAAACAATTAACGAAAATCAAACATGCCAGCCAACAACAACTCCTGAGTAGCAGGTTGATTATACCTGTTTTGTTTAAAATATCTTTTATACACAATAAATGAGGTTTGTAAAAGAGTGTCACAATATCCACTTTCATAGATCTTTGAATTCTTGCTAACTAGAAGAAATTTTATGGTCGAAAGAAAAATGATTATTTAGCTTATCAAAACTAGTAAAAGGTTTTTAAGTAACAGAAGTATACTAGAATTAATCTTAAAAAACTAATGATTCTAGTGATGTGACTAGCCTGCATTTTTCAAAAGGGACTAATTTTAGAATAGCAGTAGTCTATGTATCTTCACTTAAATCCATTGTAGCCCGTTTTGACCATTTTGAGTATATTTTCAAGGCATAGTGTTGAAAGATTGGAAAAGTCCAACTCCTATGTGTTAAGTAAAGCTCGATCCTCTAGATCTAAACGAACATATAATGTAACTTATCAAAATAAACATACAACGTTTGCTCTCTAATTCCTCTGGATCCATCCCTTCAGCACTATCGTAACTGTTAATTTGAAAGCATTTGTCTTCTTGCTGTACACTTATCTGCGTACTCTTGTCCTCACATAAAACATACGAATGTTGTATACTTACTACAATAAATATAAGAAACACAAAAAGATCGTTCATGTACTACACATTTTTTTATAACCAAATTTGTATTTCGAATAAACAAATACTGTTCCTTCAAATCTTTAGTACGAATAGCAATTGAAAAAGGTTTATTTATATTTTTCTTTGACCATTTCTTCAATAAAATGCAGTGTACATTCATGTGTAAACTAAATTTTAATTTATGCCTGAAAGAAGAAGCCAAATGCATGTTTTACAAGTGTTCTTTCCTGCAATAGGCCTTTCTATTATTTTCTTTTGAAAAGATACGATGTAATCGCTTTCACATTTAACAAGAGTTATATATATTCTAAGAATTGGATAGCATTTTTTAAAAGCAAAAAACATAATGTACGTGATTTATATAGTTGTTGCCTTCTTACAGCAAAATGTAATCTATTCCTTGACACTCCAATAGTTTATGACAAATGTGATTTTAATTATACGTCATTTTCCATATTTTTATATTATGTTAAATGCTGTGGGAAAGTTAACTTTCGTATGCTAACATCTTTTTGTTTCGTTAGAATAATTGATAACTGTTTCTCTGAAATATTCCCCATCCTCATAAATATACCCACTCGGATTTTTTTTACACACATATATTTAGGACTACTGAAAAGAAGTACATCGGGCATCATATTCGATCAGCAGTGATGAGTTGTTCCGTGTGAGCCCTTTTCTCAACAACAGGTACAACTGCACAGGATGACTATGTTTATACAGCAGCTTGACCGTGATGAGTTGTAACTTGAGTAATTTTTCGGGTGTATATAAATTTACTGCCTGTTTGCCAAATGTTCTTCAATATGTCGATTTTCTTCACATTGTTTTTAGTATTACTAAATAGAATGTCTTCATAGATACTCATGAGTTTGATAGTGATGACTTAATAGGTGTGAGCGCTTTCCAAAATTGTTAGATACCTTCTTCCTATTTACAGATATTTGGAATTAGCAAAGCTTTATACTTAGCACGAACACGTTGTTATTTTCTATTCATTTTATTGTATGTTTATGCATGTTTATGTATGTTTTATTATATTTTGTTTCTAAACAATGAAAATGTGTTTTCAAGAATAAACCAATTCCATTTCAACCTTATTTTTGGTTTTTTAATTGCATTTTATTTTAACTAAATAATTTATTCCTTATATATTTATATATAAACTGAAGACAAACTGAGTACCAAAAAGATAAACAACAGTCTACAAAACACAATATAGAAAAATAATGATTGAGCAAAAACAACCACATCAAAAGCCAGGAATGATCACAGGTGCTCTTGAAGGGTTATCAATTATCAACTAGTAGTTTACCTTCATCATTCTCTAGTATGTGTAAAGTAGCTTTCACATGGCATGCTCTTTCCGTGTTGATTTTGCAAACGCCCATCAGACTTGTCAAGAACATTTTAATGGCATGTTCATAATTAAACTTGTTGTGAAGTATACCGTACGGGACAGTTGTAAGGATAATCAAAGATCCCTCTCGGACGAACTTTATTTTAAAGGCTTGTTTATCTGCTAGCTTTTCAAAATCTTTTAAAGCGTCAGCTACAGCTTTTTCATTCCATTCCTTTGGTGTTTTAAGATGCCATAACACTAGGCATTCCTTCACTGTAAAAACAAAGACACTAATTTATTAAAAATACATAAAAACAAGTAATGCAGACAAGTTTATTTCAAATTATCACTCTATCTTAATGTAAGAAGTAATGCATATGTATATATATAGAGAGAGTGAGATAGATCGATATATAGAAACTTTTAAGATATCTTTTATTTACCCATTTCTTCTGGTGAATTCTTTGTAACAGGCTTGTCGTATTTCAGCTCAAACACTACGTTATTGATGTTGTGAATCAATTCCTCTGAAATCATCAACGAAATTTAATGTGTAACACGTTTTCCAATTGACTGTTGGATTGTTTTGCATCAAACGAATCACAATATAAAGGGCTTAAGCCCGAGTTTATGCCGTTTTCAATTTGACCAATGCACAATATGTAATTTCAGTGTAAATATTTCGTTTTCCTTTTTAATGTCAGCTTCTGAATTGAATCTTTTATCTCCTGCAAGTTATCACGTGGGATAACACGAATGCTTTTTTTTTATAATTTCAGATGTCATTAACTTTTGTATATGACCAAAAAGTAAGTTTGGTTAATTTACCTAGATGTATGTTACATCGGGCAGGATATGCTCATTGTCTTAATCACTTGAAATTCATTGTCATGCGAAAGAGGACGGGTCTGTGATTACGACAAGTGAAGTATATATCGTTTAGAAGTATTGATGTAATACCTTCCATTTTAATAGAAACCCTCTATTCGAAATTTTTTTAAAGTAAAAATCATGCATTAGAATATTGTTTCAACTGGAAGATATATATCCACCATGTATCCACTGCCTGAATGCTGCTACGCAGAAATGTAAAGTTCAAATGGGAAAATTGAAATCGTAAAATGTAACTCTCAACTAACCCTTGTCAATTGTCAATTTCTAGAAAGTGATCCGTATAATGTCCGTCATTCAAGATTCATTAGGATATATGCAGTCAGGATACATTAGCAGTCACTAAACTTGAATTTAATCAATGAAAGGCCATGCATATAGCAGAACGTGAAGTAAAAGGTTAATGCCATACGTAACAAATATGTTGTGAATTGAACAATATATCATTTTGATTAACTTTTTGTTTGACTCAGAGTGGTTGTTTACAAGGTATGATTTTTCCTTTCATGATACAAGAAATATATGTATCTGTGTTGGTCATTGTCTTTTATGAAACAAAGTCTGCTTTATAGGTTCAACCTGTCCTAAAGTTCTGATTAACACCGCCCCTAGAGTAAATAGTTTCACAATACCTTTTGAAGTCCGGTTTTGATTGCTGATAAAAAAAATCTGTTTATCATTTCGAAAAAGGTTTGATGGAGCATTTAGCATTAATCTCTCTGAATGTTTGGCTTTCAGGCTAAATAGTGTATACCTTTTTGTGTATCTTGTATGGTCTCTTATATACTTGAATAAAGCATAAGACTATCACCTTATTAACTTTGGCCATAAAGGCATTTGGATATTTCACACTACTTGCAACCTTAAACTTTACTAGACAAATCGGCGAATGATTGGAAACTGATTGATAAACGGTCTATGAATGATAGGTGATCAATGATCCAAATGTTATTTAACATACTTGAGAGTGTCCGTGACAATAGTACGGCATTGATCAGATAATATGTTATATGTACTGATATGACGCATACATATGGTTCGCTTTTTGAAGTGAAATAAAATTAGCTCTGGAGGTATTGGACTTATACTATTCCTTGGTTAAAAAATTTTACGTGAACTGGACTGATCGCTAACAAATTAATACCACTGACTGATTGCTCTTATAATAACGCCAACTTAAATACTAACTGACAATGATTTTGGTTATGCCAACCCTCGTGTTGTACTCGTGCGACGTTTGGTATGCTAAATGGAAGTACCTTTCCCGTAAATAAATACAAAAAAGGTGTATTTTATTCACCTAGACATTTTCACCGTTTCATTTTCTATTTTCAATTTCTTACAATTTCAAATTCAACAACGCAATTAAGTTCGTTTAGAAGGAGTTGAAAGGAAACATACCTTGGAATTCACTCATCTTAGCCGTTATCTCGGCCAGCATCTCTTCTTTGTTTTTTGCTAAACTTTCTTTAAAATCGTATGCTTCAGATTTTACCACACTAACTACTGCTTCTTCTGCCTGTTTTATAGCTCTTGATTGGTCAGAAACACTCTTTTGAATTTGGAGACTGTCATTTATATATAACTTTTCAAGTTTTGTAACGTACTCAGGAACTGTGTTATTATTGTTATTTAAATGATGAGTGTGATCATCAACAACCTGCAAATATATTTTTCAATCAAGCTTAACATTAAATAGGGTTTGACAAACATCGATATTGATCATAACTGGATATTAAGAGGCATACACGAACAACAACTTTTTCCAAAAACAGACTAGGTGGTATACGTATACAAAAAAAATCAGTATGAGTTAAATTTTAATTATATATCAGTTATATAAAGTGTCAGAATTGAAGATAATTATCTTACATACATTAAGACTGCCACATATTTAAGTTAAAATGTGATCGTCATGGTCCTGTTATTAAAGGAACCTCGACATCTTTTAAGACAAATAGAATATATTTTTTCTCGAAATAGGACCAACGTCCACCGTCAAAATTATTTGGAAAAGTGTCCACAGTTAATTAAAGATGTTCTTTCATTCCTGAGTAAAACCTGGTGTTAACAGGAGAAATATGAAAAAAAACATCAATTGATTCTTATTCATATGTATAAATATTGTAGATATTAAAATATCACATTTCGAAAGTAAATACGAATTAATAATTCGTCAATTTATAGGATTGGAGGCTAACTTCAAATACTCTGAGATCGTTTTTGTTTTCGTATTGGCAAACATAGTGTAATATTTTAATGTTTTGTAAATATTGACCTCTGGTTAAATTGGCTTTATAACTGTTTATTTGGTCAGAGACTGGCAGATTGTGTATCAGCTGTGATACTGGAAGGATGTGATTTTCCTTGAAGTCTTGAATCAGTATAGATTCTGGAGGACTTGTATTTAAAGTTTATATGTTTAAACTTTGTTGCTAATAATTTGTCAATAAGTCTGAAGTAATGTACATTTGTGAATAAACTTGTAAATATATACCGTATTCTTTAGTTACATGAAATTACCACAGGATACATTGTCGTGCCATAGTATGGTTATGTCCGTCCGTCTGTGTCGATGGTGTTGACCTCTCCTCGGTCACGTTACAATTTTTGGTGGCAGCGGTGTGGATATTATTAACATGGATTAGTTTATTTCCATTATAAGAATTGATGTGCAATTTGGAATTTAACAATGTATTTACGCAAATTATATTCAGTGGATTTATAGTAATGTCAGTAATATTCCGATAATTTTGTGTGAGAGGATTATTGCAAATAGAATAAAATATTTCTGATGCGTAACTAAAGTAACTGTAATTAAATTGTTATAAAATGGATAAACGTGATTCTTCTGATAGAGAAATGTATTTCGGAGGTGCAAGACCTAAAGTATCAATGGATACGGAAATAGAGTTAAGTTCAACTGTGTTATCAGCTTCAACGCCTAGAATGATCGAAACCCAAAGAGAAATTCAGCGTTTAACTAAAGAGTATGAAACTCTTCAGGAAGAAATTTCAAGTGCTCCGACGCCGAGAAAATGACCGATTCCATCCGTGTTCCAACCTTTTGGTAATCAAGGATCGCATTCACCTAAGCGTATGAAAATTGAAAAGCCAGTTGTCCTACCCTCGAAATATGATGGTTCTGTTTCTTGGGAAGAATATAAAATTCAGTTTGAAATGATATCTGAATTAAATTGTTGGACGGGTAATAAGAAAGCAATGTTTCTTGCGACAAGTCTAAGCGGGAATGCACAAAGTGTTTTAGCCGATATTGATCCGATTAAGCGTAAAGATTATAAATCGATATGTGCAGCATTAACTAGTAGATTTGGAACCGAAAACAGAACAGAGCTTTTCCGTGTGCAGCTTAAGAATATCCGTAAAACAAAAGATCAAGATTTGCCTGAATTGGCGCAACATATCAAGAGACTAAGCCGTAAAGCATATCCCAAAGCTCAACTGGAACTACAAGAAATGTTGAACCGAGATCATTTCGTTGATGCATTAGATGACGCGGATACACGTTTGCGTATACATCAAGCTCACCCAAAGACACTAGATGATGCAGTTAAGTTAGCTGTTGAGCTTGAGGCATTTTACATCGCGGATAAACAGAGGGATAAACCTTCAAGTGTTCGAAATTTCGCTATTTCGGAAAGTTCAGAAGTATCTGGTCAAATTAAAACCTTATCTGATGTGGTAGAGAAATTTCGACGTGAGCTTCAGTTTCTTAAGCGCGATATGAGTCAACAGAGACGCGGATTTAATAACAATATAAACAAGCCGGGGAAAAGGGGATGTTGGACTTGTGGCGAGACAAGTCATATCAGAAGAAATTGTCCTAAATATGACAAAAGTAAAACAAATTATCAACAAAAAGACCGAGTTAGAACCGGTCGTGTAGCGAGTGGCGATGGAGGAATGTATATTTCTGGTAAATTTCAAGGTAAAAACATCCAATGTTTAGTAGATACAGGTGCAAATGTGACAATTTTGAACAGTAAGGTATACGATTCTCTGTCCGATGGAAACAAAGTGGTGTTGCGTCCAACACATACAAACATGAAACTGGTTTACCGTCGGCAAGTTTCATGTTTGTATGTGTTGCGTCCAACACATACAAACATGAAACTTGCCGACGGTAAACCAGTTAAAGTAAGAGGAATAGGTAAAATGAACGTTAAAATTGGAAGGACACTTCTCACACACGATGTGTGGGTAGCTGATATAGATGAAGATATAGACTGTATTATCGGTTTTGACTTCATGAAACAAAATATGTGTTGCATTGATGTGGCTAACAATACAATGACTGTTAACAAAGAACAGATATCTTGTGCAGTAGTAAATACACAAGGTGTGCGATGTTGTCGGGTTGCTGTGTCAGAAACAACAGTTATTCCGCCGGGTGTCGAGCAGATTATTCCGGGGAAAGTTATTGATATTGGTTATGCTCCAGAATGTAGCATGTTAGTAGCTTCAAATAAATTTGTGGAGAAACATCAGCTCCTGTTGGCTAAAACAGTAGTTAATTCATCATCAAATGTCGTTCCGATTCAAGTTTTGAACGCAACAGATAAGTCTGTTAAAGTGTATGAAAAAACTATTGAAACGCCATGTGAAGCAGTCACAGTATATAACGAGTCAGCTTGTTCTCTAGATTCGTCAAAAGAAGATATTCCAGAACATTTATTTAGTTTATCATGTTTATATACAAACAGTATTAGTGACTTGGTTTACCGTATTCAAAATTCAGAACCAGCAAAATCAAGAGTTTTCATTACAACAGACCTGGACTAAAACCGTATTATGGAGATTTTGACAATTGACTAGTTAAAACTGTAATTCAAAAAGACACCGAGTCTCACGCTACCGCAATCGAAGAAAATAACATTGAGTCTGACATTGAATAGAGTGAAAATGAACAGTGCGATATGTCTAATTTTCCAACTAACAATATTGAATACGGTCGCGGACATCGTGTGAAACGTCCACCCATCAGATTCGTTCCTGATTAAAACTTTTATTGAACTTTATAAACTATGAACATTTAAAATGAACATTGAAATGAACATTGCATTTTTTCATGATTATGATTGAATTATTTGATTTATTTTATTGTTAAAATGTTGAAATTGATTTTTGATACATTTTGAGTTTTCCATTTAAATTTTATTGAGCATTTTTGTTTTATTTTTGAAAGTGGTCTTCCATACTTTAATAAGTTAAAGTTGGTTTTTTTTATTTACATGTGGGACACATGTTTTTCAAAGAGGGAGGCAATGTAATATTTTAATGTTTTGTAAATATTGACCTCTGGTTAAATTGGCTTTATAACTGTTTATTTGGTCAGAGACTGGCAGATTGTGTATCAGCTGTGATACTGGAAGGATGTGATTTTCCTTGAAGTCTTGAATCAGTATAGATTCTGGAGGACTTGTATTTAAAGTTTATATGTTTAAACTTTGTTGCTAATAATTTGTCAATAAGTCTGAAGTAATGTACATTTGTGAATAAACTTGTAAATATATACCGTATTCTTTAGTTACATGAAATTACCACAGGATACATTGTCGTGCCATAGTATGGTTATGTCCGTCCGTCTGTGTCGATGGTGTTGACCTCTCCTCGGTCACGTTACAATAGCAACCAAATACAATGATGCGGTAGTAGAGTGACGTTAAAACATCATAAAGAATGTTCTTATGAATAAAAGTATACATTCGTTTGTTTTATATGCCATCCACTCCACAGAGAGACAAATAATAGCCAACTTAGCTCAATGCATACTCTGACATTTCTGATGTGTGTTTTACAACTAAATCCTTTTGGTTTATATTAAGTTGCCGATTATCCCCCCCTGCGCCGCAAGTGAGAACCTCAATTATAATATGTAAATAAAATTTGTATATATATTTGTCATGTTACTATTTTAAATAATTGTCAGAGCTTTACAATTTGTGTTGTTTGGGTGTTAAAATTGTGGAGATATTAAATGGTTGCAAAAAACTGAAATTCCAAATAATTTGTTTTAAAAATAGAGGGATCCTTATCGAGAAACCATTTCAATAAGGGTCATTCGAAGTTAATGCCTAATGAACCAATTTAGGGACCTTAATTAAGAAGTTGAGAGACTGTGTTAAATATAATTACAGCTTGTATATTAGACAAATTAAAAACAAAATATGTTAAGTTTTTTTATATATATATATATGAATACAATGTACCTAGTTATCACATATGATTCAATATTTACATCATTTAAAATGATCAGCATCAACAAGACACATAAAAGATTATTCATGCCTCTATCTTTCAAATTTACAGAAACAACTGATAATTCAAAGGAAATAATTCACTCTGTACGAGTATATATGTCGAAACCAATTACAACATAGATTAGCAGTTGGATACTTAAACTTTCAAATATTGACGTGTTCTATAAATTTGATATGTGACTGCAGTTAACAATCTTTGCAGTTTAGAAGAGCATAGAATAAAGGTGTAAAAACTATATAGTTATTAAATGTTGGCAATGTATGGCAAGAATTTTATTTCCTGAGAACTTATTGGGTGAAAATAAAGTGGATTTGTTAGATGGAGAAGCCGTATAACAATGGGCCCACCAGTTTTTGCAAAATTGCCAAAAATTAAATCGTACAACATGCCACGAAAATTGTACCACATTTGTGAAAATGTATAAACTTGGAAACTAGTCAGTATACGTAACAAAGATTATTATATGGGCAGAGAAAATGAAGAAAATGTTACTTTTAACACCTATTTCACATAAATTTGGTATATCGACCTAGTTCACTGACAACTATTAAGGGCATGTTTATTAAATTTCGAAAATTAACAAATGCAAATAATGGTGTTTTGGATTCTAAATCTTAAGATTTTTTAGATAAGGCACAATCTTTGAATTTTCTTGTAAATTCGGTTGACAGTTATGACTTTTCAACTTTTTTCAATCAATTTCCACTGCCAAAGATGACCTTAGATGGATTTTGGCTAATATTTGTAGGTCCCTTTTGATTGTATGGCTCTTCTCGTATTTATTTGGCCTTATTAACTTTTTTGACTCGAGCGTTACTGATGAGTCTTTTGTAGACCGGCGAACAAGATTTTAATCCTTGTATTTATGATGAGTTTATTCGGTACTTGGGCGTCCTTCGCTTTCAAATATTTTGCTTATGCGTTTCTGATGAACGTAAATCCAGAAAGCGCTTCGGAAGCATACAACATAAAAAGGGTTATTTTCATTTTTTTATAGCACTGGGTTGATACCGCTGGTGGTGGACTATTAGTCCCTGGGGTTTCATTAGCTCAGTAGTCAATGTTTCGGTACTGGCATTCAGAAACTAATTTCCAACCCCCTCGGGCAAAGTTGACCTTAGATTGATTTGGCTAATATTTTGAGGTCCCTTTCTTCACGTGTGTCGGTACTTATACATCCATGGCTTTCAAATATTTGGCTGTAAGCGTTCCTGCTGAGAATAAATCTAGAACACATACAATGTAAAAGTGATTTTTTGACATAATTTGATCAATCGGAAGTTTTATTATTTAATCAGATGGTGTTCGAATTGTAAAGCCTTCTTCTGTAACGAAAATGTCATCTAACTGTTTCCATTTAACAGCAGATCCCGATCTAAGTGTATTTTTTTTTATAGATTACAGGTAATGGCCAAACTCATAAAACTACCATCGAAAAAATTCTATTTATTAGAAAATATAATAGCTCTTATCGTTACCTTGACATACGTTTGCTTTGAATGATCAAGAACTCTCATATTGCACGGGAGTGATTTACCCCATGGAAAAATAAATATTATTTAAACAGCGAAAATTGGTTTATTGTTGTTTTTGATATTTCAGTTTCACATGATTAACATTTATGAAAAAAGTACCCCTTTTGTTCATTTTTTTTTTTGGGGGGGGGGGGGGGGCAATGATGTACCCTCGGTCCCTACATAAGTGTTGCACTTGTCCGCTATAACCGTGTCCAAAGTGACGTTTTATATATCAATGAAAGTAATATATGTAATTTATTCATCTTTATAGATAAATGTCTCATTGTATATAAGCTAACATACCTCTTCTTATTTTGTTTTAAACAAAAATAAATACCATAACAAAATATAGCTTTTGTTACTTGAAGATGCCTTTCGTGTTCCGCTAGGGTTTTGATAGTCCATGCAAGTGGCTGATAGGTGGTATATCTGTGCAGTTCATCGTTTCGTAAATTTTGGTTGTTGTCAAGTCATACATATATTTTTGTCTCTTATACATACTTATCTGTTTGCCGAGCCATTGGCTATATAACTTTCAGAATGTATTTTCGTCAATGAGACAGCAGAACATGAACACAAATAATCAATAAACATGTAGTGTATAACATACAGTCGTCATCAATCGACACGTATGTCTATAAAATATGTCAAATTCTTAAACGTCACAAGTCTATAACAGATAGGAATCAATTTAACTAAATTCTCCAAATGATGAATTAGTTTTAGATATGACAAAAGACAACAACAGATAATGTTCCTGACTTGGACAGGAACATGAATATGAGGCGGGGCTTAACTATTCCATCACCTTTTATAATGTCAATCAGTGGACTCACAAAACGTTCATAAAAGAATAAACCAGAGGGTCTAGATGGGTGGTCCTTCATTTCTGTATTCTTTATTTTTTTATGCCGTTTTTTCCAAATCTTAATATTTTTAGCCTATTATTCTCTATTCTTTATTTTTTGGGGTCCATTTTTCTCTATTCTTTATTTTTTCGCCCATTATTCTCTATTCTGTAAACGCCCATCCAGACCCTCATACCATACAAATCGGTATAAAAAAGCACTTTTCTTTTACATGACAGTATAACAGATAACTATAAAAAAAAAACTACATCGTTTTTAAGAATGCTTACTTACTGGAAGCAAGCTATAGTACTTTAAAACTTCCTGATATGAAGACATATCGAAGTTCAATTCGTAAGTCAAGTTCAGCCTATTCTCGTCGCATCAATCGAATGTTATAACACAGTGCATATGTACATCGTGTTTTATTTTATATAGCATAGTAATCACATAAACAGTACCAAAGTTGATGCACTAGATGCTCATTTTCGACAATTAATGTCTCTTCAGTGATTCTAGAGGCCAAAATATTTGAATATCCAAAGTTTTATACATATATTGAAGAGCGGATAAAACCAAAAAGGACCTGAAGTATAAGAAAATCCGTACAAGGTATCAGAGCTAAATGTATGAGGGAGATATATTCCTTAATTCTGAATAATTTCAAAAATTTAATAACAGCAAATTTTAATCAAACAACATCCGTATAGTCATGCCAATACCGAAGAACTGGCTACTGTGCTAGTGGTACCATCGGTTTTAACATTCCACCAACAGAGGTATCCAACCAGTGGTACATTGTGGTAATAACAAAAACGGTACCAATTCGACAATTAAAGTTTCTTTAATGATTCTTTTGTCCAAAATACTTGAAATTTTGAAATTTGAAGAGCGGATCAAATCAGAAAGAACATAAAGTATAGCCAAATCCAGAGCTTTGCATTAGGGATATATATTCCTTAATTTAAAATAATTTCACAAATTTTAATCAAACTATGTCCTTGCATCAAAATGTTACCTTTACTTTTTGCATTAAAATGTTACCTTTACTTTTGGAAAATAAAAAATATTCTTTTTTGTCGAATGTTTAGTTATTAACCGATCTTATTTGTCAGTTTCTGGTTGTAATTCAAAATATGAGTCAGACCTAACTATATCTGTGGTATCTTTCATTTCATGTTCAGCTAGATTAATGTACATGTAGTTCAAAAAGTCACCAAACTCTAAAATAGACGATTGAAAATGATGTAGCATGGACGTTAAGCAACCAACAATCAATCAATCAATGATGTAGCAATACATGGAGTGGCTTGAATAATTTTTAAACACTAATGGCCATATTTAAAAAAGCAGACAGTTTGTCATTTTTTTTATTTTTTTTTTTTTTTGCAGTTTTACATTAAATGCAAGAAGTTTGTATCCCTAAAGCAAATATTCAAGACACATTTCAAAGAAAAAATTACTGTTATCTGTCTCACTAATGTTTTGTTAAAAAAAATTAATCTCATTAAAATCAGCTGTTAGTTTACGCGACGCTATTCTCCGAAGGATGTAATTTAAAAGATGTACTATTTGTTTTGATTTTCGAATTTCAGGTGCCTCATAATACTTTATTATCAATCAATTAAATTTTGCTTATACCGAAGCACTAACTTTCTGTTTGGTTCCGTCGTGAACGGGAAATTTAAAATCAGTGGCAATAGTACAGACATCGTATGATGATATCTTCGGCGACTGATAGTCCGCAATCACGGTTGTGCTTCTAACGATACGTGTGTTTATAAATATAACCAAACATATTTTGAAGTATATACATGAGTCATAAAATGTAAAAGATTTAAGTTTTGAAAGTCGAAAAGAAGGGAATGTATACTAAATATGAAATATGTTAAAAGTGTTTTAATTTGAGAATGGGTATATCTTCTGGATTAAATACTTACTATCTCCATAGAGTTGATACGATTAGAAAGCTCAGCAATTTCCTCCGTGTCAATTTCATGTTTACGGCAATTCTGTATTTGTTTTTGAATAATTCTTTGGTAAGGCACATCAGAAAGATTTAAGAGATGTGTTTCTAAGTCTGTCCACATAATATTTAATTCTGCCATTGAAAAACAGTTTGTAGACCGTGCATGGCATATGGAATTTCTACAAAAGTTCACTGTATCAAGTGACGAATTTTCACTGGCAGACATGTTTGCAAATAATCGTAACAAGAAGGATAAGACGGTGATGTCCAATTCGTGAGCAGCAATGCTTCTTGTCACAAATTTGTGTAAACATAACTGCTGTAAACACCCACCCCGTTTGATTACATGTGCAGGATCTTCTATTCCATTTGCTTCATACAACATTTGGAAGATCCAGTTCTTCATTTTTGTGAAGCGTCCAATAGAACACCCGAATGGTGGACATGCACAGCACATGGTTTTTCTTTGCTCCCACTGATGATAAAGAAAATGTTTTTCATTGTCGAGAAACTGGGTAAAATGTCCTCCATTTTGCGGAAGTGATAAAACTTTCAGTGTGAAAAAGGCGGATAAGACATCAATTCCGGTATCTAGAACGCATTTAAAAAGCTTCATAAGCTCCCTTTGCTCACATGCACTACTACCCATTGCAACAAGATTGTACTTCTTGTCATATATCAAATGTAAGGGATTTATTAATTTCGATAAAATATATGGTGTATTTTTATACAGTCTATTACAGTTCCGGTACTATGAGTGTCTTTCATATCTGCAAAACAAATTAATGCGTCGTTATGAAATAGATCTGTGACACAGTCGAAAATTGCAAATTGTTTTTTTTTTCAAATTAGTATGAAAATAATAAATATGCTTTTTCATTAATATATATGTAAAACTATATATTGTGTATATATCGTTATGATATTGAATGTACTTTATGTATATGTTTTTACTATTTTGAGGACTCTAAGGAAGATTAGTTTTTACTAATGGGATTATCCTCTTGAAATAAGTAAAAGATCATTTGAATAAGACAAATATTATTGTTAACGGGTCTTTAAACGGATTTTATTACAACATCACTGAACTCATCAAGGTGTCGTGTTTTTTAATTTATTTATAAATGCCTTTTATATTATCTCATTACATGCACTTTGTGTACAAAAATGTCTCAACATAACAATTGGTATGTATGAATTTCATGCTTTTATTGACTAAGTAACATTGGTGTAAATAGAAAAACATAGACTTTATTAACTATGTATAAATTCATATATTTTATCAAATATTTTGAAACATTAGTGTCAGTAGAAACACATAGGCTTTATCAATTATGACAAAATCAAAAACTATCATAAATATGTATTTAGTATTAATTAAGAATGAAGTTTTAAATTACAAAATTCTTCTTACCTGATTTATATCTAGTACTAGTAATTGTTTTGAAGTGGACTGACTGTTGGTAAATGTAAAACAATTCGATAGGTTTTTTCTTTAATTAGCTGAACATTTATGTACACGTAAGAAACAGATCTTTGTTTAAATGCCAGATGCCGGGATATGATAATAGTACTGAATTTTCATAAGATTTAAAATTTTTAAAAAAAGTTAATGATCTGCATCTTACATTAATGTAATGCATCTGTTTACCCTCAACTGTATATTGTATTTGTATTTATATTGTACTTTTTCTGTAAACTTGTATTTAGTTTTTAGAAAATAACGTATCTATCTAACTAGTACCTCACAAAATCTGGTTATGCACTTTAAGACACAGATTCTTACTACACAAGCTTTAGAGTGTACACTTCTTGAAAAGTAATCCATTTCGGTACATTGTTTAGTATTTAATGATTTCATGTTTTCCCAATCAAATATTGATAATGATTTGCCTATGTATATTTCTTTGTATAATATTTAAGATAATAATTGTCAAACTGAAATAAGAAGCAGCATTCATAGACAAATATCTATTGCCCTCGTATTAAGCTATACACAAGGTCATAACACGTGCCATTTAATTGTTATTTTTTAATTTAACAATAGTATGCTACAAAATTTGTCAATTAAAGACATCGGAAACTGATTTGATTTAACCATGATATTGTTATCATTTGCAAAAGGTGTGATCATACTTACAATAGTATGGTGCACTGTAATTCATCACTAGTCGATCGAGGTAACATGATCGATGATAAGTCATTCGTAGTTTATTCTGGTCAAGTCTTGTAAGGAATGATATGATCAACCAACTACTTTTAACAAAACTAGAAACTGTAACACTACGGTGTCTTCAAACCTGTGGTCGAACGTGTTTTATAATTACGTCCATAATAATCTGTTAATGACTTACCTGATTACCGCTTTCTTATCAATTTCAATAAACAAGGAAGTAGTAAGTACAAATAGTTTAGTATGACGTCCATTTTCACTGAACTAGTATACATATTTGTTTAGGGGCCAGCTGAAGGACGCCTCCGGGAGCGGGAGTTTCTCGCTGCATTGAAGACCCATTTTTGGCCTTCGGCTGTTGTCTGCTCTATGGTCGGGTTGTTGTCTCTTTGACACATTCCCCATTTCCATTCTCAATTTTATGATCCCACCTATTTTTATTTGATTATAAAGGAGTGAACAGGATCATTTAAAAGAGACCGATACAAAGGAGAAGAGACCAGAGAAAAGCAGGGTATAAGAAAAAAATCATTTTTTTAATGACTTAAGTCAGTCAACAGTTTTAATTAAGGCGACAGTAGTTTACCGATGTGCAAATTTAGTAATAAATTAGGAAGAGAAAAATCATGGTAGCAAACAAAATCGAGGGAATCGCATGAAGTCCAAGATGAGCTAGACCGGATGGGTCGACAGGACAAGGGTCTCCTATAATGCATGCATTGCCCGCTATGCGAATTCACACTCAGTTAAAGTGTCACAATCGGGAATAGGACTCAATCGATAAAATTACAGATCAGACGACTATACTGGTATCTAAATATCTAAGACCGTGAAAACATGTTCCTAATGAGATACCGACACATCGTATCGGTCAACCAATTCGTGACGTAATCGTAGTGTTGATTTTAGTCGTTCTTTCAAAAACATTTCTTTGAGCGGTTCATGTGTAAGCTGCACACCGCTCTTTATGAGTTCCGTATAGTGGGAACATGCATGAGCGTAAAGTTAAAACTAAGATATGTAAATGGCATACGATGGAGCAGAGGGTATGCTACTGCAGAGAAATGGGAAGTGGACAGTTGGAAAGTTGAAATCATCATAGATTCTTGTTTGAAGTCGTCCATCAGTGTCAATATCGAGAAAAAAATCAAGATATGAATCAAACGTTCTTTTGGTGGTATCCTTAATCGCACGTTTATTAGAATATATGAGATGTAATCACTCATTGAAATAAAAAATAACAATAAATTAACGTTACTCATCGAAAGGACGATCACGACACATGAAATCTAAAACCTCTTTTTATGCAGTATAGGTAGAAAAAAATTGCATGAGTACATTGACAAACTTGCATGGGGAAACGATGTGTGTACAATAGATGCAAAATATACCGAAGGGACACTCAAACTCATAAGTCAAAAATAAGAGTCAGGTTTACCGACAGAACATCCGACATCCGTACTATGAAATGCAACGAGCATTCATGTATCTGAAGTCGTGTTCAGTTTTCCGTTCTATAACATGGGAAGCCCTGACTAAACAAGACTTGCTATGGTACGATTTTGCATCAGAAAATGTAAACCTAAACTTAATCGGGAGGTTGTGGATCGGTGATGAACATGTTTTGCAGTGTATCATATTTGTTGTTCGTGCATTGTTTGTTCTTAAATCAGGTCGTTCGTTTTCTCATTTGAATTGTTTCCCATTTGTCATGTTGGGACCTTTAAAGCTTGCTATGCTGTATGTAATAGATCATTGTTTAAGGCCGTAGGATGTTAAATAATTTCTAACTTTTGCGTTATTATGACTCTGTTGTGGAGTTTCATTTGGAATTATACACTGTCTTAACAACAGTGATGAACTAAATATTCTTATTTTTTATATTAATAGCGACGTCTAATTAAAATATCAATTAATGACTTCCGATGTGTTTGCCCTATATAATAAGTGTGCTTAATCTACAATACAATAATATAATTTAAGTCCTGTATTTAAATTCAGTTATCGCGTGCGCTGTACCATTATGTTGGTTTGGTTCTTAGTGAGTTTCAGAAAACTCTAATTTCATTGGTGGCTACTGAACCATACAATCTGACGTAACGATCCTTTTTGAATTCGGATCCAACAGGAAAGGCTGCATATATTCACCAGAAATTTTAAATCGAAAATGTTGGAGGGAATTAAACGGTCAAGCCCAAAAGTTAAGGATGCAAGATAAGCCATTACCAAAGAACTGTTGCTATCAATAATTAAAATTTTGACTTTTATTTGTTATTCTAATTATGAAGTTAAGCTGTTCAAGGCTGCCTTCATAAAGTCTATCACGGTCTTGTGGGGATAGGGGAGTTAGCGGTTAGTAATGGCAGGTCGGCTCAAGTCAAGTTTGGAAATGAATGGCCATGTATATTTAGAAAAATTGTAAAACAAATGAAATTGTGGCACACAAATGACACCAAGTTATAGCCATTAAACATGTAGCTCTGATGCTAACTATCTATCAAACGACACAAGAGGAAATATGAAACATTCAAAAGCAAAAATCATTCAATATACGTTTTGGCTAATAAACGAAAAAAATCGTAAAAAGTATTTTTATTCATCTTGATTTAACAATTTTAACCAGAGAATTTGTTTTTTTACAAATATAAAAGATAACAACAGAGCTGTCAATGTCCCCCGCCGATATTCCGAGATTGTTCATATAATTTACATTTCCAGGGGACATAACTCCCGTTGAAAAAAAAATCGCTCGGCCCTGATTTTATACCTTTGTCATAAATTTCATAAAACATGTTCTTGCAAATATCCACAATAGAAATATTTACAATACGACATAAAAACATCACTTCACTAAACTTAAAATTCAATAGGTAATAAACTCCTCTTCTTTAAGTGATTTGGTACTTTTTCTTCCGATGGTGCCAGACCCTGTGCATATGGCAAACACTAAAGTAAATCCATTGAAAACGTATAAAATTGCCGCAATACAGGTCATCCCGAAAGAAAAACTGATCTTGATATTTTCATTACTGGCCAGATCATTGACTGCTGCATAAAAGACTGCAAGAGAAATACCTAGTAAGCCCCCTGAAAATGAAAGATAAAACAAAACAGGGGTATTAAAAACAAAAAAAAAGCAAAATAGCGTCTTAAATTGAAAAAAATGCGTCAATCCTTTACAAATTCTGTCAAATGTATTGATAAATAATAAGGATAATATAAACTACTATTCAGAATTGCTATAGTATGTCTGATGTTAGAGACATATTTGACCTTTCTTGGCAAATTTACACAAATTTTAGCAATCTTAAATACGAACGTCAGTCTTAGTACCCCAAAATATATTTGACTCTCTTCAGGATCTTTGTATAAAGACCTCATGCAGCAAAATAATTCGTTTTAGGTAAGGCTGTGGCCCATATCTACATATTAATGACAAAACCGCAAAATGAGACTATATTAGCCGTTTAGCATTTAATGCCAGAAGCGTGATCCTTAAAAGAAATATGCAAGACTAAATTAAAAACTGTACAAACTGACTTTTGACAGGTTAATGTCATGAGATCATCTGAAATTTTTTCTGTACACTAATATCGAGAAATATCATACTCGAGTCAAAATGTAAACGTTTTTTAGGAGTGAATGCAGCTTACATTCAATTTGTTATAATTTGATGACATCTTTTATCATAAACCCCGTTTTTGTCTTGGTATTTTTTGTCATGTTTTTAATCCCTTGGATATGTTTTACGCTTGTTCGTCCTAACGGTTGCACTTTTGTAAATATAGACAATGTAATTTCCCAAGGGAACTAACTCCTTTTACGGCTAAAACTGTGCCACTTCTACTATGAAGTTCGTAAAAAATCATATCCTAGAATGGAAAGTTCGTATGCACTACTATTTTTTTCAAAGTTCAAAACATAGGGCTGTGCGGCATATTTTCAACATTTATATGCCTCAAACTTCTAACATGTGTCTAAAGAGTTCAAACTTATACTAAAATTATGTACAACCCCTGCCTTCACTTTGGGTCTTCAATTTGGCCGCTATCCATCTGTATTTATACTGGTAAAATTCCCAAGTTGAGTCTCTCTGAGATGAAACATAGAGATAATATCTCGGAACCAGTAGGTAAACAAAACAAAATATCTATGAATATTATATATCTTCCCAAAAAAGGCGTGGTTTGTGAAACAACTGTATTTACAAAGTACAACATACAGGGAGTAATTCTTTGAAGTACTGCTTTTATAAGGTCTCCTGTCATCGCTAATAAGTTCCGCTTTAATTTTACAAAGGCGTGATACGCGAATAAACGAATTTACTGAAGAACGAAAGAAAGAATGAATGAGAATTTGCTGTTGCACATTGTTGTCAAATATTACAGTTTTGTTAGTTCTAAACACAAATTCACTGTTTATTAGACAAAAAACACTATGCAAGTACGACAACTGTCAAAATAAAATTTGAGAAACATACTTTTATCAGTTTTTCACATTAAAATAATGAAAACGCTTTTCACTTTTTTAATCAAAATAATGTGTACACTAATCAAAAAATTATATACAATAACCTGTAATTAAACATCCAATCACTATAAAACCATGAGAGCAACGTCCAGTCCCTGTTCTTCTGTAAAGGAACCATAGAAACACTGACGTCACAATGACACCAGTTACAAATCCAAGCATGGCAAAAACTCTTGTTGCTATCCAGAAATCTAAAAATAATATAATTATGGTTGTAGTTTCTAGGAAAAAAGTCTCCTTACGAATTATAAGTGAAGTTTATGATGGGATGTGATCATATGGATTACTCACTGGTGGAAAAAAGTTTTTTTTTTAAAATGTGTACTTCTATAGAAAACAATTTTTTTCTGTAATACTAAAGAAACAATTCTTTCATGCCATGATCTATGCTCATTATAACATGGATAGGCATTATATTTGTCAATATCTAAATACCGAGCGTAAGCGAGGTGTAAAATGTTGACAAATATAATGCCTACCATGTTAAAATGAGCATAGAGCATGACATGATAGAATTATGTCGATTCTAATTGGAAAATTTTGAACTTTTGTACTTCAAAGCGGACCTATAATACACTCTCGAAATGCAGCCATTTTGATTTGATGTACCAAAAACGTTATAGAAAATCAACAGTTTTACCGCGATAAAAAAATGAACAGATACATTTAAACTTACTTTTAGAATGATTTTATTTAGGGACCGTTCAAAATTTATCAGATGGATAGGCCGGTGCAAAATGGTGCGGGGCAAGCACTCTTTTTGTGGAAATATTTGGATGGGAGAGATCTTTTTTTTCACATGTATAGTGGATGGGCCAGAACTTATTTTATAGGAAAAATTTTGCTATCAATTTTATCGGTGTGTAGAAAATTTCTTTTGCAGGCACACAAAACATAAAAGACATGGTCTCAACAAACTGGTAGCTTGGTTCATTTCTGTCAATTTTAAGGATTTATTTAAATAAAATTGAGAATGGAAATTGGGAATATGTCAAAGAGACAACAACCTGACCAAAGAGCAGACAACAGCCGAAGGCTACCAATGGGTCTTGAATGCAGCGAGAAAATTCCGCAGCCGGAGGTGGTCCTCAGCTGGCCCCTAACTAAAATTGTGTGCTAGTTCAGTGAAAATGGACGTCACACTAAACTCCAAAACATACAAAGAATACAAAAGCTAGAATTTTCTATTCGGACTAATTTCAGATAGCCACTTTTAAAAGTTTATATAAATTTTCAAAACCACTTGGATTTTCATATCAATTGTATTTTGACCTTATAGAATACCAGGTTGTTTAATAGTTTGGTGTATTGCTGTCAAATTTATGGATTTTATTAATAAGTAAGAAAAAAATGCTAAAATTTTCAGTTTAGGCTAATTTCAGATAGTCACCTTTAAAATTTTTTATAACATTTTCAAATCCACTTGGATTTTCATATAACTCTACAGCTACCTCATTTACATATTGATCTTACAGAATGCCAGGTTGTTTGGTACTTTGGTTTTTTGCTGTCATTTTTATGGATTTAGTTAATAGGTTAAAAAAGCTACAATTTTCAGTTTAGGCTAAATTCAGATAGTCACCTTTAAATTTTTTTTATAACTTTTTCAAATCAACTTAGATTTTCATATAACTCTACAGCTATCTCATTTATATGTTGATCTTACAGAATACCAGGTTGTTTGGTAGTTTTGGTGTATTGCTGTCATTTTTATGGATTTAATAAATAGGTTAAAAAAAGCTTAAATGTTCAATTTAGACTAAATTCAGATATTCATCTTTAAAAATTGGTATAAAGTTTTCAAATCAACATTGATTTTCATAAAACTCTACAGCCATCTCATTTATATATTGATCTTACAGAATGCCAGGTTGTTTGGTAGTTTGGTGTACATGTGTTGCTGACAAATTTAGGGATTCAGTGGCAGATCCAGAAATTTTCATAAGAAGGGGCCCACTAACTGCCTAAGAGGGGGCCTGCTCCAGTCATGCTTCAGTGATTTCCTATATAAGCAACTAAATTTTTCCCACAAAAAAGGGGGGGGCGGGCCTCCTGCCCCCCCCCCCCCCCCCCCCCCTAATCTGCCTTTGGGATATAATTTATAGGTAAAAAAAACTGCATCAAAGTCAAAAACATGTCTGCCTAAATTGCTTTAAAAAGACTATAATTTCTTTCTTGAAAAGTAGAATAGATAAAGGGACATTGTATATTTGAAATATAAGCATGCTCTATTATTAAGACAATAATTGGTAATTCAGCATATGGTAATATGTTTACTAGTCTAAGAGTTATTGTCCCTTAATTTAAATTATTCCCTTTTATTTTAAATTAATATGGTATTTTGAAAATTGTATACAAATTGGATAGTTAGTTAATATTTTTTTTATTGTTAACAATAGTTTGAATAAATCTTTTTATTATACTTCACGTTAAAATGCCATATTTTGATTGGCTAATACGAGGGTGTTAATTTACTCTATTACCCTTCATGGAGACGCTTGATCAAGTGTGCGCTTTATTAAATACGACTCTATCCTATGGCGAATACTCTATTACCCTTCACGGAGACGCTTGATCAAGTGTGCGCTTTTTTAAATACGACTCTATCCTATGGCAAATACTCTATTACCCTTCACGGAGACGCTTGATCAAGTGTGCGCTTTATTAAATACGGATGGTTGTTATGTACAAGACGTCATAGTTTATTACTTTGAATTTGAAATTTAATCGACAGTAATAGCAGAACATTCAGTATAATAAATTAAATAACACATATCTGAGAGGGAGATAGAGCAGATTGTTACCCCTCGAAAAGACATTGTCAACCTTGGATTCGCCTCAGTTGACAATGTTTTCTCGGGGTAACAATCTGCTCTATCACCCTCTCAGCTATGTGTTATTTATATAATGTCCTATGGTCAAAAATGGGGAAAAAAGTGGTGACCCTCAATTATTTAATAAAACAAAGACATAAGAAGAGATACATTAAACTGTTTCAAATTTAAGATGACCTCAGATTTCAGAAAAATTTAAACTAAGTTCATTTAATAGTATGGTTTATTTTTCTTCATATGTTTTATGACTTGCATGAATATTTTTAGCACTTCTTCAGCCTCTATGAAAGGCTGGCTGATATAGTATGCTATTACTTATGTCTTTAGATTTAATTGTGATATTGTATCTGAGGCTACACATATAAAATCTAATCTAAACATGTATATTCATACTGGTTTAAAAATTAATAAAATGTATGTTTCTGATACACACATAAATCTATATATATGTGGAATTAACTAGCACATTTTGAATTTTGTATTTATACACCAAAGTCTATTCTTTGATTTCCAGACATAAACATGCAAATATTAAAATAGAAAAAGAACCTAAATCATTTTTGATTGTCTTTAAGTTTTAGAGGGGCAAGGACTCTTTTTATAGTTTTATTCAGATGGGCAAGGACTTTTTTGCAGAATTTAAAAGGATGGGCATTAACTTTTTTAATGAAATAATATTAAGAATTCACTGGCCCATCCATCTGGTAAATATTGAACGGTCCCTTAGTTTCCTAACGAGCAACACTTACACAAATGTCCATTTTGATCTCCGGCTTGTTCAAAATTCAACTGACGTTGCTATTTCAATTGTGACGTCAATCACGTGCAGCCCATGTTTTATTCAAAAAGTTCTCATCTAAAATTAAAAATTCTCATTCACGGTCATTTGCCATAATTCGAACTCAAATAGGTCGAAGTATTTCTCATAAGACAAACGTAAGAAAAAACGAGAAAAATAAAGGAAAACACGTTTTTCTTTTTATCAAACACTTGAAAATCGTGAATCTGGAATATTGAACACCTGGTGTATGCTGAACTGAATTTTTATAAATTAACTTGCATTTCTCAGGCCTGTATGTCAGCATACGAACCTGGTGTATGCTAAAGTCTACATTTAATTTAAACTTTGAATTTCTCAGGTCTGTATGCCTGCATACGAACCTGGTGTATGCCGAACGGCCAATATTGAATCAAATGTTGTATTTCGCAGGACTGTATGCCAGCATAGAACTTGGGTGTTTCCAGAATCTTCAATGACTATTCAATGTAATGCATACGAATCAGTACTACATACAAACATGGTGTTGCCAAAATACTTTACTTCATTAGTTGTGTTTTAACACCGATTTCGAGTTTTTTTTTTTTTTAAACTACAAGTCTACGACTGACCTGTATATATTTTCTCCCGGGTAAAGAGAAAAGCGTTAATTTGCAAGGCAAACCGGTAAAGCGTTTACTGTTGTAAATCTACTGGAAAATGAAAACCGATTCTCAAAATCCACGACTATGATCACTTTATTGACATGCAAGTTATCTGTTTAGTTTTTTGCAAATTAAAATTACGGAAAAATGAGGCGATCATAATTAGTACTTCCAAGTTGTTGACGAAATTTAAAATGACGTCAAGGACCTTGTGACGTAAGGCGAAGGGAATTAACGTGAGGGTACCCAAATTGCACCTATTTTGACAATTTTTTCACCTGCGTTTATTTATGATCCAGACCAAAGTTTTCATTCTGTGTTTATTTTGTAGACATATCCTTATTTACTATATAATGCCACCAATTCAATTTTGAATCCATATTAAATCATAGAAAAATGGGTTTGAGCCAACCTCCAAACGACCCATAATTCTGTAATGAGGAGTACCCAAATTGCATCCATGCTTAAATTCAGATGTTTTGTTTTAGCTTTACAAATATTTAGAACAATTTGACATTATTCTATGCTTACTTTTCATTTTCTAAGAAATGGATGCTTGTAACATATTTTATTTGCTCATTTTTAAAAGATGACTTTTTGTGGACGTCGCATAGCGACGTTTCGGTAGATTTTACTTTTTCCAGTGAATACTTCATCTGTTGATATACTGTGAACATTTTGTGTACATATACATATATTTGATTATGTTGGAAGACGTGCATAAAAATACAAATTGTTTCGTCTGTAAGAAAACTTGTAAGATTTCGACTACTTTTTTTGCTAAATAGGTGCAATTTCGGTACTCGGTGCAATTTCGGTACTGTGACGTTACAGACGAATAGCACAATGAGGGCCTTGACTTTCGCGAGTTACTTTTACCAGTACACTTAATTAAAATAATAGCAATTGATTACAATACAAAATAGTCTTTTTATACTTTGTATTGGTAATTGATAAAAAGTCAAAGACCAAATGGACTATTTATCTGCGTTGAATGACCACTAATAACACCTTATGTCACGCGCTCCTATATGACGTCATTTCTAAATGTAAACAATGAGACTGATCAATGAAGGAGTTCTCGTCACGGAAAAGAAAATGGACAATTCATTGAAAAGTACGCTCTATTATCTAAATTTTAATATACCAGAAGCAAAACAGAAAATCCCTGTTACGATTGAGGCGGCTTTTTTGACAGCTCAAGAAAATTATTTGGAAAATACCTTTATATCCCTCCCAGGGTTGAAATTATTACATACATACACCTAGATAATACCATCCTTAGTTGTTGCAATAAAATTTCCCCCAAAAACACTGAAAAATCGTCCTTAATAAAATTGACAGTTAGCGGGTGCTATAACTGCAACAAATTTGGACATATTAGTAAGTGGTGCCTAAATCAACCTACGTGTGCAAATTGAAAAGAAAACTGGACACACAGCAGCTGTAAAGAAGAGTATAAAAGCATATGCAATATGGAAGACAAAATAATAGCAACAAAACACAAATTGGATTATGAAATTACATCTGATGAAGTAGAAGATGCCATCTATGCACTTGAAATAGGCAAATCACCAGCAGCAGACGACCACTTCCTTGAATTATTTAAATTTGCCGGACCAAATTTCATAGAAGCCATGAGAGTAATGATCAACCTATCGTGGAACAATGGACAACTTCCTACAGAATGGAAAACTGTCAATGTCAAATTCCTTCGCAAACAGGGAAAGACCAACTACTACTCTCCATCATCTAGCTCTTATAGACCAATCAGCCTTACTAGTGTCATGTGTAAAATAACAGAAAGGATAATCCTAAACCGACTTGCAGCCTTTATAGAAGGAATGCAGATTAATGATGTCAACCAAGAAGGCTTTAGGAAAAACCACTCTACCTCCAACTGTCTACTGAAATTTATCCAAAACATCATAGAGAAATACAACAAGGGTGAAATAACTTAGGCATGTTTAATTGACCTGGAAAAAGCATATGACTCAATCTGGAGAGAAGGACTAATGGTAAAGTTACACAAACTAGGAATCCGAGGAAAAACATGGAAATGGATTAAAAACTTTCTGAACAACAGAATGGCAAAATGCCTATTTGGTGGATTCATAGGAACTGAATTTGAAACAAATATAGGACTACCACAGGGCTCTGTGCTAGCTCCTACTCTCTTCAATATCTATATAAACGATTTTCTGAATGACATCAAAGGTGAAAACACAAAATTTGCAGATAATGGTACAATGTGGCAGTCCAGAAAGCCAGAGAAAATCGATGAACTGAAAGAGGAAATGGCACAAGACATCGAAAAAACAATAGAATGGACCAGAAAATGGAGAGTTAACATCAGCATTGAAAAGACAGAAGTGTGCCTATTCACAAAAAAAAATCAGTGAAGATGATAAGTCCATCAAATTAAATAGAAAAGACCTAAATTATAACCCAAACCAAAAGTTACTCGGAGTTATACTGGACGAGAAAATGACGTTTCGAAAACACCTAGAAACACAAGAAAAAAGAGCAAGTAGAAATCTGACCATACTACGAGAAGTAAGACAAATCAGTAAGATGAAGACCCAGAAACTGTTACAATTGTACTTTTGTCTAATAAGATCTGTTGTGGAATATAGCTGACCAGCATGGCAGGTTGCTGAACAAAAAGACCTCCAAAGACTTGACAGGTTACAGAGGAAAGCGCTCACGCAAGTGCCTTGATATGCCGTCAACATCAGGCAGAGAAGCTTTAGAAATTGAGGCTGGAGTTCTACCAATAGACCTGAGAATCGAAGAGATTGCTATAAGGGAAATTGCAAAAATCCAATCAAAGTCCGTAAAAGAACCTATTAAACAACAACTGATAAATTATCAAGAAGAAATAGTTCATGACATCCATATAACACCAATGGGCAAAGTACTATGTCAATCAGTTGAAATGGAAAAAGAAACTGGCATTAACATCAATTTAATAGAACCTGAATTTACTTATAGATTAGGAGAAACATCAAGGACAAAGACAACACCATCATACTGGAACAGACTCGGCAGCTCGAAATCAAGAACATCAGAACAAAAGCAACTATGCATAGCAGTCATGACAGAACTAATAGGTAATACAGCAAACGACCAAGCAACTGCATTCACTGATGGATCATGCATGGGAAACCCGGGACCATGTGGAGCTGGGGCAATCTTTTACACAGAGGACTCAAGACCAGTCATACGACTACATAGACCTGTCGCTCAAAGAGAATCCATCTTGCTGGCAGAGCTGGTAGCAATTGTAATTGTACTGGAATTTTGTATACTGGAAAGACTATATAACACTATCACCACACTTAAGATCTTTTCTGACAGTCAAAGTGCAGTAGGACTCCTAACACTAAATTGGGCACCAAAATCATATATTGATGTGATTCGAGACATCAGAGAACACATCGAGGACCTAAGAACTAAAGGGATGGAAATTTGCATCATATGGACACCCGGACACGCAAATATACAAGGAAACGATGAAGCGGACTTATTGGCAAAAGAAGCAACACAACTCTTGCCAAAAAACAACATAATTACCCTTCAAGACGTTAAACAAGGTGCACACAAGAGTGTCATGCTGAAGTGGCAAAGAGACCTTTTTGATATAACACCATACGTTAAACACATCCCAATCTTTGACTACCCAACAAAAAAATTCTTCAGCATCTTCATACAACTAAAAAGTGGCTATACCACGCTTAATTACTATAAACAACGCACAGGGCAAAACAACACCGAATTATGCAGCTGTGGAACTATGGAAACACCGCAACACTACCTCACAGAGTGCATCAACTATGAATGTTGTTGTGCCACGATTATTTACAATAACATTTTTAGCCTTCATTTCATTCGTACTTCCCGGCGTATATTTTCCGCGAAAGTGGGTCATACTTATTTTCACTTTTGCACACTTGCTTGTTATGCGGAATGATCTTTCATAGTTACAACATAATTACCTTATTCAGACGTTATTAATGCATCCTATTTAATCCATATTTATCCTTTTATAAAGTTAGAATTATCCCAAATTCTACTTGTCAACTAGAAGACCACGTTGGTTTACTTTCACATGTGTGTACACATGTACTATTTTTAGCGTGTATTGAGTGACGTCGTCTTACAAACGTTTTGAGAAAGATAGTTTAAGTTTTCAAATTATAGCCGCTGGCGAACAGCCGATTTTTAGACAGTGACCCAGATTTATTTATTCAGGTATTTTGGCACACACTGCAATTCTATTCACATATATTGTAATTTATTAATAATTATTATCAATGATATTAGATTTTAATAAAGCTGCTTTTATTAATTTAAACAAATCTTATTCCTTGATTATCCAAAGTTTGGACTTCAAAACAGTTTTATTACTTTGACTTTATAATTGATATTTGTATAATATCTGCCAACCATTTACAATAACGGTTGGGGTTTCAATTGGTGGCAGCGGTAAAAACAACATTTAAAAAAAAAGGAAGGAAAAAAGTAATACATAAAAAAACAACATACACATTAGCTTATATTGAAACTCAAAGTGTGGTTTACATATAATATTATTGAACACCAAGAGTTATTGAAATTCAAGGTGTATTTTTTCCTTATAAATTATTGAGCACCAAGAGTTATTGAAATTCAAGGTGTATTTTTCCGTATAAATTATTGAACACCAAGAGTTATTGAAATTCAAGGTGTATTTTTCCTTATAGATTATTGAACACCAAGAGTTATTGAAATTCAAGGTGTATTTTTCCAAATAAATTATTGAAAACCAAGAGTTAGTGAAATTCAAGGTGTATTTTTCCATATAAATTATTGAACACCAAGAGTTATTGAAATCCAAGGTGTATTTTTCCATATAAATTATTGAACACCATGAGTTATTGAAATTCAAGGTGTAATTTTTCCTTATAAATTATTGAGCAGCAAGAGGTATTGAAATTCAAGGTGTATTTTTCCATATAAATTATTGAACACCAAGAGTTATTGAAATTCAAGGTGTATTTTCCCATATAAATTATTGAACACCAAGAGTTATTGAAATTCAAGGATAAACGGAACGATTTCAACATCCCAATTATCAATTTCCCATTTCTCAGCAGTAAAATACCCTCTGCCCCTTCGTATGGTGTTTACATATCTCAATTGATACGTTATTCTCGTGCTTGTTCACACTATACGGACTTCATATACAGGAGTGTGCTCCTTACACAGAAACTGCTCCAACAAAGTTATGAGGAGGACAGATTAAAAATGACACTCCGTAAATTTTACGGACACCATCACGCATTGGGTAGTCCATACGATGTGTCTTTGTCCAAACTTACTAAGGACATTTTTACCACGTGTTAGATTGTGGTTTGTCATTACGTCGTCTGATCTTTTAATTACTGAACGTGACTTATTCCCGATTGTGACTGTTTTGCTGAGTGTGAAACCGCATTGCTATAAGACGT